>NC_139150.1:64410459-65903584 GCF_964270905.1 Leucopleurus acutus | reverse complement strand
AGCTTTACGGGACATGGGAACCTTCATAAGAAAATGAAGACCCAAAGAAACAGACCTGAGAATTTTATGCTAGGTTTTTGAAGAGTACCCAGTTGTGGAGGGATATGGTAGGTTAAGGAGGAGAAGGAAATTGTAGCGAATTGGGGGAAACCTAGCAAGGCTTGTTTGTGAGGATTCTTTTCTGCGTCCCTTTGTGTTCGGAGATAAGATGCTCCTTTCCTCTGGGTAAAGGGAGGGCACCCGGCATTATGAGGGTTTTATGGCCTGATCCAGGGAAGAAGGACGAGGGGAAGTCCTTCCGGCTTCTGCCATTTTCTCAAACTCCTTCAACTTAAAATGTTCAGCATGCCAGGGTGCTTTATCTTGGTGTTCTGAACCCATCCGGATAATAGGGTTAATAGTTTCAATGCAAAAACAGGATTTTGGGAAATAAAGTTCTGAAAAACAAAGCATTCTCACAAGAGAACTTGTTGGTGATCATTATAGATTATTGTTTCTTCTGGTTGTGCTCATTATAAATTATTGTTTCTTCTGGGTGTAACACTGGGAGGAGTCAGATGGTGACCTTACTGAGCTTTACCAGAGGATTTTTTTTTTTTTTTTTTTTTTTGCGGTACGCGGGCCTCTCACTGCTGTGGCGTCTCCCGTTGTGGAGCACAGGCTCTGGACGCGCAGGCTCAGCGGCCATGGCTCACGGGCCTAGCCGCTCCGCGGCATGTGGGATCTTCCCGTACCGGGGCACGAACCCGTGTCCCCTGCATCGGCAGGCGGACTCTCAACCACTGCGGCACCAGGGAAGCGCCTTTACCAGAGGATTTTAAGTATTTTTGCTATAGCTGTCAATTGAGATTTTACTCAAGAAATTTGAATTTATTTATAAATACAATGGGATTAATTTTTCCTAAGGCTCTACTTCCTTTCTTGTTCCTCCCCAAAAGAATTAGTTTCTTTGTCTGTAGAAAAGGATATTTCAAATAGTTTAGCTGTCAGGAAGAAGGAAAAAAACCCTAAAAACTAGAAGGAAATGTCATGGGTTGTTGCCTCTGGGTGCTGGGATTGTGACTAATTTTTGTTTCTTTATGCTTTCTACACTTTTGAGATTTTCTGTAGCTAGAGTATATTGCTTGTAGAATCAGAAAAAAAAGAAAAAAAAATATATGCATTTTAGTTGATTTTGATATGCCTAAGGAGTCAAACATTACCCATTCTAATGGCAGACCCTGGAACCTTGGTTCTGGACAATAAAAAAAAAACAAAGCCCTGTTGATGATGGTATAGCTTTCAGAGCCACCTGCCATTTGAATTGGTGGTACATACAGGTGCGGACCACCTTCTCATGGGGTTTGCTGGTGACCAAAGGAAATAGTTGGGTTTATAGCTTAAATGGCAGAAAGGGCTCACCATTGTTGCTGTTACTGCCATGTGCTTCTTTTCCTTCTACCTCCCGTGTATATGTTCTGTGGACCTATTTTTATTTTGTAACACCCATTCTGTATTTGTGCAGTGGAAATGGGTTTACAGGGTGGTGGGGAGAATTGTGTGGGTAATTTCAGAATTTCCTCTATCATGTCTGTATAGGTTAGTGGAAAATGCCATATAAAATAGCATAAAATGAGTACCTGCCTATTGGGGGGATGTGCTTAGGATTCCCTTGTAATTCATACAGTCCTTAGTGTAGTTTTGAATGTTACTTCGAGTTGGAGGAATTTCTTTGAACTGTATCATGTTATAGTCACTTGGAAAAACTACATGGAATGCTAGTGTTTGGACTCAGAAGACTGCTTTGTTACTTTTTAAAAATTTTTTTTATTTTTTGCGGTACACAGGCCTCTCACTGTTGTGGCCTCTCCCGTTGCGGAGCACAGGCTCCGGACGCGCAGGCCCAGCGGCTACGGCCCACGGGCCCAGCCGCTCAGCGGCACGCGGGATTCTCCCGGACCGGGGCACGAACCCGCGTCCCCTGCATCGGCAGGCGGACTCCCAACCACCGTGCCACCAGGGAAGCCCTGCTTTGTTACTTTTTAAGTGTGATCTTGGGGCTCGTATTTTCAACCTCTGAACTTGGTTATCTTCATCTGTAAAATGGAGATACTAATAAACACCTTCCATTAGGATCATCGTGGGGTTATAAGGAAGTATTTTGTAAATCCGTGTTTGTTTTATTTATCGACTCAGCTACTTTTGGCAAACTACCTCAATTTCAGTGGAGGTGATTTGGATCAAATCCCCGACTTCACAGCCTAGAGCCAAATTGCGTTTGTCCATTCTCTTTGGAAGAGGGGAGGTCAAAGATGTATGATTTTAATCTTGTTTTTGTGAGAGGCTGTGCCTACTCTAACCCCCATAGCTTCCATTAAAAAACTCAAAAATAATTCTTCATTTTCTTTTCCTAATTACTTGGCAGAAATTTAGAATTAAAAGAGAGAAACTAGTAACAACCAACCTTTGCTTCAACAAAAGGGATTCATGGGTCCTAGAGACCAAAGAAATCAGCAGGAATGCCCAGGGTGAATTGATGGATTGCAGAGCCTGGCTGGTAATTACTTTCACTGAGCTAAAACATTAACTTAATGCACAGAAGCAAGGCCAGCTGAAAATCAGGATTTGGATCCTTCCCTCCCTCCGCCATGGTTATACCACACTTTTCTTCTGGAGGCAGTCTTCTCTTCGGTGGGATAGCCCTTCTTCCCTTCCTAGGACTTGGCATGGATTTTCATGCCCCACCCTGACAGACTTGGGTTGTACCCTTTTGCTTTGGTTGTCCTGGGCAACTGTTGGTGGGGACATATGACTGTTAAGCTCAGCCAGCTTTTGGGGTAGCAAGAAACCCCAGTTCCTCAAGAGTTTTCAGCTAGATATCTACAGATTTAGCTTATCTTGGGGTTCAGATTTCTAGAATTGGCAAGCTTTAGCTTTTGGACTTTTGTGACACTTACCAGGTAAGCACGTTGTTGATTGTTAATAACTTTCTAGTGTGTTGGAAATGATTGTCCGTAGGACATTTAGTGACATGATTATTGAGTGATATGTGTTTGCCGTGGGTCCGGAGGGGCATGTGTATATTTTGTGTATATTTTCAGGTGATTGTCAAATCCATAGTACTTGAGAGCATATTTACTCTACAATGCTCTCAACCTCAACCCTTCTATTATGTAGTGAAGAAATTGTGTAACTAGAGAGATGAAACCATTTCCAGCTCATTAGCACCACGAATGGACTTGGAAGTCAAGTTTTCTGACTTCAAGTTTATGGGGATAAGACTAGTAGCTACCTTATGGGATTTAGAGAGAATTAAATTTAAAAAAATCTATACTGAGGGTTAGGAACAGTGACTGACACAGAAAAAGACTTAACAAATGAAAGCCACTGTCATTGTTATTATCATTTTTACTTTTTATTATTTTTCTCGTTACCACCACCACCATGTTGTGTAAGATTGTCAAGCAGTGTTCTTTGGTGTGTGCCAGGTTGGGGAACCCCACCTTTTGCTAACAAACTGAAGCAAGTACTCAACTTATAGCTCTATTTAAAGGAGATTGCACAAGGTTTGACACTTGACTTCCATAAACACCCACGGAAAGCATTGGTAGAAGATAACTGAATGATAATTTGCAATCCTAATTTTGAATTTTGTGTATTTTGTGTGTATTTATGGGTTGATTATATTTCTAACATAAAAAGATTTGTCAGATGTGATTCTGTCCAAGTACACCCTCCTGAAACAGCAGGGATTCCCTGCAACCATGGTTCATTGTTCATCAGTCTCCTGTACTTCTTTGTTTCCTTAGCCGTCTACATGGAATATGTAATATTTCAAGTATTTAAGTTTCCTAATCCTGTCAGCCCAGGGCTTTATGTTGGAAGACTTTAGTTATGAAATCTATTCTGACGTAATTGTTTAAAAGATCAGACTTTTGAGGAATTTTTTATGATATGGGAGTATATTCACAATATGTTAGTTGAAAAGAAATGGCTGCAAAGCTATGACGCCAACTTTGTGGCATATAAAAGGGTATATATATGAAGAAGAAATACTGGAAGGAAATATACAAATGAATAATAATAGTGTTATCTATTCTCTGGGTAGATTAATAACAAATATGTTGATTACTAACAAATATGTTTTTTAAATTTTTACAAATAATTTTTAAACTTTCTTTGAATTACCTGCAACTCACTTATACTTTGTATAAACTATTTTAAGAAGAAAGAAATTGTCAGTTGTGTCTTGGTAGGATAGTGATTGTTGAATGCCATCCTGTGTCATACTAGTTTAACTCTGTGTTTGATGTACTTGCTGTCTCACAGGCAGTGTAGCTTAGTAGGTAGAGTGTGGACCCTGGAATCAGATGGGCTTGGGTTTCCACCCCGTTGTCTTCATTTAAGAGTTTCCGGATTGGGCAAGTTGCTTCTCGGAGCCTTAGTTCTGGTTAAATCGGGGATACCATCTCCTCTGCAAGGTTTCTTAATTCTGAAAGTGGCTTTGCTCTTGTAGGTGCTCAGTAAAAACTAGTCCTTTTCTCCTCCCAGCCATTACCCTGACTTCCCCAAATTCCACAAGGATCAGTTTGGGGAATAAAGGAACTTGGAAAAAAGTTTGAGTTTCATACTAACATTTTCGGTGGTTTGCCTTTTTAATCATCTTTTTACTGTAAAAGTCTCGGTTTCTGTAAGTCTCACATCCTGGGGAACCAAACTCACGACAGTCTTGAAGTGTCTTACTTCAAAGGGTGAGAAACCCGAGCAAACCAAAATTGTGATGCGCTCTCTGGAGCAGTGTTTGTGAGCATATCAGCCTGGGAATGCTGAGTAAGAGCCTCACCATCCACCAGCCCCTGGCAGTGATGCGGAGGGTGTGACGAGGACTCTGGGGCTGAGGTAGGGTTTGTAATTGCATGGCCGTCTGGCCTGCCCCAAGCATTCTTTTCCCTTCCAGGATTCCTGTAATTGTCATCAGATGGCTCAGTCTCCCGAATGTTTCCGGTATTGCAGTGACTTCTGGAGTGTGTTTAAGGAGAAAAAAAGGCCGGAATTAGCAGTCATCATTTGTTTGTGTCTGTTCTGTTGTGTGTGATGCGTACAGATCAGGCATGTCTGGAGTATAGAGAAATCCGTCAGATGTACAGTCCTTACCATCTTCTCTAGCACCTTCCTACTTCTTTTGCTGATTCTTTTCCACCTGCACTGCTCTAAAGGAAAACAAAATTGAGGAAAGATGCAGGAGGTGGCCCTGTTTTCAGCTGTAGTCCTTTATTCTTTTGGTCTCTTTACTTCTGGGGACATTTATAGAGCATTGCATCTTTCTTGGAGTGCAAGGCTCCAGGAGGTTAGGAGCTGGACAGGAAAGAGGCCCTGTGAAGTATGGTTCAAAGTCTTGGCCGTGGAGGAAAGGAGACATTTGAGATAGACCTTGAATTTCAACTGATAGAATTTTAATGACAGATATGATAGCATTAATTGACAAAGCAGGTGTTAAGGTGGAAAGAACAGCCCAGTAGCACAGTGATAGAAAAGGTGAGATGTGTTTGGAGAGGAGTATAGGATGCAGGTGAGCTTAAAAATAAGAAAAACTTTGTAAATTTGCATTCATTCTTTGAAGAGGGGTCAGCCTAATGATTCCAATTTTAGGCTGAATGCTGTCTGTAAAGGTATAGAAGGAATGGCTCATGCCTTCAAAGTGGGTCCCATTCTGAGTATTTCAAGGTAGTAGGTGAATTTTCCTTCATCATAAGCCTGTAACTAAAAACGTAACTCTAGGAAGATACCTTGCGTGGGGGTAATTTTTTAATCAGGTAATCTATAATTAGACCTTGACTGCTTTCCCAGGAAGGGAAAAATAGCCTAAATGAAAAAGGACAGCTAAATTTTTTTTGAGTTTTTTTTTTTTTTATGTGCGGGCCATTTTTAATGTCTTTATTGAATTTATTACAATATTGCTTCTGTTTAATGTTTTGGTTTTTTGGCCCGGAGGCATGTGGGATCTTAGCTCCCCGACCAGGGATTGAACCTGCGTCCCCTGCATTGGAAGGAGAAGTCTTAACTACTGGACCGCCAGGGACGTCTCAAGGACAGCTAATATTTAAAAAACCAAAAATGGAGTGATCGCCACATCTAACCACGTGTGTTTTCCCACCGCCTCATTCCCTAAGCAGAGCCTGAGTAGAGAGGTGAGGTTGGATAGGATTGCTCAACTAGATCATTTTGGGAAGCGGAAAATTGAAGATAACTGAAACGGTTTCTTCTGATTCATGCTGTTGGCTGAGAAATTGTGCTTTTTAAAAGCTCCTTTGCTTTAGTGGCTCTTACTCACCAAACCAGTGAAATAGTTCATTGCACTCTGGTGCCCCTGTTTGTGTAGCGGTGGAGCGTTCTCTAAACTTACAGGGACCCAGCTCTAGACAGTCATGTAAACTATTTCAGAGTTGTCAGATGGATCTTTTACAATAATTGAATTAAATTCTGATGCCTACCCTAAAACCCATTCTACCTCTTTCTTCCGGCATGGGAAATGGAAACAGCAAAGCCCTTAATCTTAGCAAGATAGCTCATGATTAATATAAAATCTCAAGTCATGATAATTTCATCCCCCTTAGCAGTGATTGGTCTGATAGCAGGCATGTGACTAAGTTCTGGCCAATAATTTGTAAGAGGAAGTCCTCTGGACAAGGGGAGTGAAAGTTACCCATCTGGAATGAAAAACAGATTCCTGATTGGAGTTTGTCAGTGATGCTTAGTGAGGCACTGAGCAGACATGGGGATGAGCATGGCAACAGGAAAGGCAGAGCTGGCGTCCTTGACACCTAGCCCAGGGCTGCTACTTCTGACTGCTTGTTCTGTGAGAGAGCTAATTGTTTAAGCTCTTATAAACTGGATTTTTAATCACCTGAGGCCAACCTAATTTTTATCTCATAAGATGTTTATGCTTTTATCATGCCCCTTCTAGTATTTTCCCTTCAATTTGGAAAGTAGTTCTTGTAATCTATAACTTAAATCACACTGTATATCATTTAAAGCAGTGGTCCCCAACCTTTTTGGCACCAGGGACGAGTTTCGTGGAAGTCAGTTTTTCCATGGATTGCGGGGTGGGTGGGATGGAGGGGCTGGGGATGGTTCAAGTGGTGATGCGAGCGATGGTTCGGGGCGGTAACGGGAGTGACGGCAGATGAAGCTTCACTCGCTTGCCCGCCGCTCACCTCCTGCTGTGCCGCCCGGTTCCTAATAGACCACGGACCGGTAGCGGTCCGGGGGTCGGGGACCCTGATTTAAAGTAGTTTCTGTCTCAAGACATGAGAGGCAAGTACCTCTTTTTTTGGTGGGAAACTAGAACTGACCCTTCCCAAAGCAAGTGCACTGCTACCAGTGAAGTCATCTTGTGGGCCATCTTGTTTTCACCACAGGTGGTACCTTGGTGAAAGGTGTGATGCGACAGACATGTTTGAGTTTGGTTTGTATTAGTTCATTTTGTTTCTGTTGTTTGTAAATTGGGTGCTCTTTGCTTAGGCGACTTATTTCTGCTTTCGATTGTTATGATTGGTAATAAGAGAAAGAAATAGCCTAAAAATACATTCTCTCGCAAGGTTATTCAGTTTTTAGTTGGTGTTTCTTTGGCCTGTAAGGTTTGCGTTGGTGTCTGACTTTGTTGAAAATTCTTTTATGATATTTAAGCTATTCCTTGCAGTATATTTTCCCTTTTAATAAAGAAAACTCACTTTCTTTGCTAAGATGAACTGTCATTAGGACTGCTTGGTATTGAGAATATTTCTCACTTAATACCCCTAATGAGATACAAATGTTCTAAATGTGTCCTTATGAGTTGATTATATTTAGGGAGGAATCTACTTATTTTAGTTAACCAATCCCATTGCTTTCATATCATGCATCCTTATTAGGCTCCCATGTTCCTGTTCCATATGGAGTTCCTTGTGAAATCAGACCTCAGCAAGCACTGTTGTCACCCTTCAGGGTCAGTGGTACTGAAAATGTTGATGACTTTTGTTGGCTCTATGTATCTTGTTTTTGTTTTTGTTTTTGGCTGAGTTGGGTCTTTGTTGCTGTGCGTGGGCTTTCTATAGTTGCGGCAAGTGGGCGCTACTCTTCGTTGTGGTGCGTGAGCTTCTCGTTGCGGTGGCTTCTCTTGTTGCGTAGCACGGGCTCCAGGCACGCGGCCCTCAGTAGTTGCGGCGCATGGGCTCAGTAGTTGCGGCTCTCGGGCTCTAGAGTGCAGGCTCAGTAGTTGTGGCACACCGGCTTAGTTGTTCCACGGCATGTGGGATCCTCCCGGACCAGGGCTCGAACCTGTGTCCCCTGCATTGGCAGGTGGATTCCCAATCACTGTGCCACCAGGGAAGTCCCTGCGTCTTGTTTTTATAGCACTCTTCCTTTTTTATACAGTCATGATAAATACAGTTCCTTCTCCTATTCTTGAAAAGTGAATTTTATTTCTTAGTTGGTTCTTTTCTGGTATTTATACTTACTAGCATAAAATAATTGAATATTTTTGGACCCTCCTCCCCTACTTTTGTGGCTCCTTCTGTAGGCTGGGAATGGTCTTCTTAGCTCCTTGGTTCTCTGGACATTGTCCATCTTTGACCTTTTGCCAAAAATCTGAAAATATTCAAGTAAAACTAACTGGTTACTCTGAGTCATACTGAATCAGGTTTGCCCAATTTCTAGGAGTCAGTGTTTTACCCCTTTCAGTGACCATGTCCTTCTACTTTCTGAGGAAAGTAGACAAGTCAGCAAAGAAGTTTCAAAGAACTTGACCTGTGGAGTTACACCTTTTGAGTTCAAATACTAGCCTCAAAGTTTACTCTGCATGCCCTTGGCCACATTATATGACTTCCCTGTGCTTCAGCGTTCTTCTGTTAAGTGGAGACTATCCTGGTACTTCTGTTGTACCATGAGAATTCTCTTGTGTCATGAGAATTCTTACGAGAAGATTTATGAAAAGCTCATACAGTAGTGCCTGGTGCCTACGAAATGTATAGTTGATAAGATAGTATCTGGTTGAATTGTTCAAAGTACTCTTTAAAATCTGTTTCTCCTTTGGCTCTCAGAACCACCTGGTGAAAGAGGAAGTATTATTAGCCCTATTTTATAGGGCACAATGTTAGAATGTAACTTTGTTACTAGTGATAGAATTGTTACTAGTGATAGATAGGTATAATTGGTTATACTTCAGTGTGAATTGGGTCTTGAGGAAGTTGCCCTGTTTTTGTGATGTTATAAATTAGAAGATGTAGATGGGAAGGGCATCAATTCCTATTCCTTAAATCTGTCCCAGTGGTGAGCCAGTTCATTCATTCTAAAGTTATTTATTTGCTAAACAAAGATATTTCTCACTTTGCATGGTTCCAATATGCACAGTTTTCAGTTATTATGGTTAATTAAATAATACCACCCCCCAACAACACAGTTCAAATATGTTATTATGTTACATTAACGGTGAGTAATTGTATTAAAGTACAACCAGCACATCTTGTTATTTGGTTCATGAACAGACAGCAAAAGGTGTAGCTGTGTTGCCTCCTCGTCTCTCAGAGATAAATTTGTAACTTTTTAAAAAAAAAAATATATTTATTTGTTTTTATTTTTGGCTGTGTTGGGTCGTCGTTGCTGGGAGTGGGCTTTCTCTAGTTGCGGTGAGCAGGGGCTGCTCTTCGTTGCAGTGCGTGGGCTTCTCGTTGCGGTGGCTTCTCTTGTTGCACAGCACGGGCTCTAGGTGTGCGGGCTTCAGTAGTTGTGGCTTGCAAGCTCTATAGAGTGCAGGCTCAGTAGTTGTGGCATGCAGGCTTAGTTGCTCCATGGCATGTGGGATCTCCCTGGGCCAGGGCTCAAACCTGTGTCCCCTGCATTGGCAGATTCCCAACTACTGCGCCACCAGGGAAGCCCTAAATTTGTAACATTTTATGAAAATGGATAATTCAGAGAGGGAATTGGTGGACAAGGATAAAAGTGCTGCATAGTGCGGCAAAGAAATGAAAAGTGCTAACACTGGAAGTGAAATTTGAGCCATTCATAGAGTTATAGGAAAAATAGCTGACTACAGGAGTGTAAACCATGCCACTGTTCTAGAGCCTCTATGTATGTAGCAGGATGAGTTCAGTGAAAAGGAGCTTGCTTTTGTAAATTAGGAATGTGATTGTGACAAAAAGGATGAAAACATAACAGAGCAAAGGATGATGGCAGAAAACTTTGTATTAAAGAAAACTCCTCAGAGATACTGCAGGACAATGAAAACACAAAGGATAAAATGTTGGAAGCTAATCCACACTTAGGAGTATGCCAGTTCACCAAGGTATACAAAAGATGCTCATTTGGTATTTTAAATTATATAGTGAGAAGAAGGCAGCACTGTTCAAACTACTCAGACTGCTCTTGATATGTTTTTTTAAATAAAGAAAACATTTTAATTCTCAAAGTTTCTAATGTTTTAAATTATAGTGTACTAAATGAATGTTTTACTTACTTTGTTCATCTTCTTATCCCTATATAACTGATTTTTAATGTTTTTGACAAAATAATGTTAAAGGTCATAGAAAAACTATAATTTTTCTATTGATTATTAAGATCGCTCTGCATGGTTTCAGCTTGGATGGTCACGTTTATGGTCTTGTATTACCGTGCAAGGCAAGAGCTGCCAGTATTTATTAAGCCAAGTGGGCACTCTTGTAAGTGGTGGGGATGCAATGATACAGTGATGCCTTATGAAACATCATTCCAACGTAGATGTATTGAGTGTCTGCCAGGTACCAGGCTGTATACACACATGTGAATAAAAAGTAGTTCTTTTTCTCAAAGAATCCACATTTCAATTGATCAATGAGAGACAAGATCATTATATCACAACAGATGCAGTTATCAGTAATATGTATAATACATTTCTTTGAATGCAGTGTTAGGGAGATACCAGGCATTGTAAGAGCCTAGAGGAAGGGCATCTAACTTATTAGCCTGGGAGTGTGAGGGTTGGGAGAGCAGGGAGACAGCCTGGAGGACTCAGTAGTTAATATGGAAAAGCTGTGTTTTAAGAGCCAGACAGTGGCAAGAAATTTCTGCCCGGAGAGCACAGGACATTGTAAAAAGTTGATTGTTGCTGCAGTGTGGAAAGCAAGATATAGGGGGCAGATCAGCAATCCTGTAGGCATTGGGAAACCCTTGGGATTTCTCTGTAATTTCTTTTAAATTAAGGTATAAGTTATACACAGTGAAACTGACCCATTTTAGTGTATCATTTAGTGTGTTTGATCTACGCCCTGTAACCACCACCACAGTCAAGATGAGGAACCATTTACACCACGCCTCAGTGCTCCTGAGTGACGAACCCCTCCTTCCGCCCCCAGCCCCTGGCAACCACTGACCTGTTTTTCTTTTAATTTAATTTTATTATTTTAAAAAATTTTTGGCTACATTGGGTCTTCATTGCAGTGTGCGGGCTTCTCATCGCAGTGGCTTTTCTTCGTTGTGGCGCATGGGCTCTAGGTGTGTGGGCTTCAATAATTGTGGCTCGCGGGCTTCGTTGCTCCGCGGCATGTGGGATCTTTCCAGACCAGGGATCAAACCCGTGTCCCCTGCATTGGCAGGCGGATTCTTAACCACTGCGCCGCCAGGGAAGGTCCCTGACCTGTTTTCTGTCCTTATAATTTTGGCTTTTCCAGAATGTGATATAAATGTAGTCATCTAGTATGTAACCTTTTAAGTCTTGCTTCTCTCACTTAGCATAATACTTTGTAGATTCATCCATGTTGTTGCATGTTTAAAAAAAAAAAGCCTTTGGGTTTTAAGTAGGAGAAGTATCTGTGAGATTTGATGGGAGGATGGATTAGAGAGGAGGGAGACCAGAGGCTTTCCCTGTAATTTAGTCAGGTGCTGATGGAGGGGAGTTGCAGAGGCAGGGCTTGGTTTAAGAAGTGTGTAGGAGGTAGAATCAGTCCTAACCCAGCTACCTGATACAGGTAGTAACAGGAGCAAAGGCAGGTAGGGAAGAGGAGGCCCTGCATGTTGGCCGAGTTGAGGGGGTTAGTGTGGGATAATCCTGAGGTGGAGCCCAGCGGGGTGTGCGCACGTGAAGGAGTTGCCTTATCTCCTTCCTTATTCTCTGATCTTGGCCTGGGTCAAACTTGCTAAGTGCTGACCTTGCTTAATTAAAGGGCTCCTTGTTTTCTTCATCCCACCACATCATCAAGAGTTTGGTCCCAAGGCCTTGCTTTGGGCTGTGGACTGTGACATGAAGAACGTGCTGTTCATGTAGTAGTAGGTAACTCAGTTCATCTTTGGTTGCCCATTGCTTTCCATAAATGGCAGTGTGAATGTCTTTAGAGAAGCTATGGTTGGTTTGGTTCATGGAGCTAGAGGTCAGAGTCTAATAGTTACCATCTAGCTACCGGCTGGGGACTCTCTTTTGTAAAGATCCTTTTCACCAAAAGGGGTTCTCTTGAACTGTGTCTTTTTGAGGATGCTATTAATACATTTGAACCCGTTTGAACCTTATGGGATAGAAGCAGTGATGAAAGAACATAATATTAGCCATATTTAAGATATGGCAGACTCACTTTCTGGGTATGCTTTGATTCAATGAGGATTCCAAGGCCTGCCTTCAGGCTAATGGGAGAATTCTGTGCTTGATTAATAATGCTTAACTCTGGCCTGAGAAGGGAAGCACCCTCAAAAGTGATGGGTAGAGTGTTTGCCCCTCTGAGGAAGAACTTTTCAGAAAGGTGATTGACCACACAACTGCTTATACCCAAAAGGTACTGGCTACAAAATTAGCCCACATCTGTAATCACAGCTAACAGAGCATTTCATCCTCAGGCAGCTCCGTGCAGTAGAGTGTTTCTCTTGTGTCTCACAGATAGGGAAACTGAGGTACAGAGAGGTCAAGTAACTTTCCCAAAGTCAGACAGACTGGCAGAGCTTGAATTCACACCCAGGTAGTCTGGCTCCAGAGTCCATACTTTTCTGTCTACACCATTAGCTCTTTAAAGTTCTAGAATGCCAGCTCTGGGAATTGTTTCATTTCACAGTTAAGAGAGATGGAGTCTAGAGAAGGCTCTGAGGTGACTCACTGGAGATCACAGACGATGATGGAGACAGAACTAGTTTCCCCCTGCCCAGGGCTCTAGCCATTCTAGCACGTTTTGTACCTTTGTCTCAGCTGCTTGTCAGTTTCATATTAATGAAGAATAACTTTGCTGACATAGGCAGACCGGCAAAATTTGTGCTTAATTCCTTCCTTTTCCTTGGCCTCAGCTCTCTCTTGTCTGGGAATGTACTAATTGGCTCTCTTCCTGTCCCCTCTGTCACTTTATTACTCCCAAGAGAGCCTGGAATCACTGTTACGGTTCTCCAGCCTGACGTGTTTGGTCATTGTCCGATCTTGTGCTCTTTCCAGTCTCTTCCCATTAACATCTGGGGAGAGAAGAAGATGCCCAACCAGCTGGGCGAGAGTTGCATTTTGGGGTGGAGGAGGAGCTAGGACTATTGTGGGATTGAGGTTATTGTGGTACAGATCAAAGACCTTCACTGGGGTGCTGACTGTTGTGATTTTGATTCTCCTGCCCCACCTGTACCCACCAGAGCTCCCCCCCTCCATTTTCAGTGCAGGGCATCTCACTCTCTGCATTTGGGGTTCAGAGCTAAGACAGTGCTGATAAACTTGCCCCGTGGAAACTTGAGTACACAGGGCATCTGGGACAGAAAAGGGCGCTCTTGCCTTGACAGTTTACATGTCATACTTTTTTTTTTTTTTTTTTTTTTTGCGGTACGCGGGCCTCCCACTGTTGTGGCCTCTCCCGTCATGGAGCACAGGCTCCGGACGCGCATGCTCAGCGGCCATGGCTCACGGGCCTAGCCGCTCCGCGGCATGTGGGATCTTCCCGGACCGGGGCACGAACCCGTGTCCCGTGCATCGGCAGGCGGACTCTCAACCACTGAGCCACCAGGGAAGCCCTGTCATACTTTTTGTAATTTTATTTTGAGGGGGATATTTGGGAGATAATTTGGGGGCTAAGTTAATTTTCTGTGACATTTGTAACCTTTCTTTAAAGAAATTGCCTCTTGTAGGCTTATTCAAGTCGAGAGACTGATTTTTTCTTCTGTTTTTTTCTCTATTCTTTCTTCCTTTTCTCCCTTCTTCCATCCCTTCCTTCTCTCCTTCCTTGTATAGTGGGTCTTTGTATGTAAAAATATAGCTCCTGTTCTAGTCTCTTCCATCCACCCAACCCAGGAATGAAGTTGAATGTTAACACATTATGGTCACCATTCTCCTGTGGCTTACTCTTTCTCCACATTTACTGTAATTAAAAATGCCCTTCTCAATTTCAACTCAAAATACCTGAAAAGACTCCTTGTTCTGTTAAGAGAAAGCAAATTTCCCCAGGTAAGTTCCCATATGTTTTCTGTAAAAACTGGCACACGCTTTCTTTGTATTTTACCCCTGTCAAATGAGATCCTTATAAGAGTAAATCAGTGAGTCTAAGCTTCTCATCTCTTTTTGCCTGTGTTTTCTTGGGTAATTTTAACTCTTTTTGTGCCGTCCAGGAAAGTTTGCTTCTTCTTGTCACAACAGGAGTGTCTGGGATTCCTGAAATTGCCCTCAAGTGGCCCTTGAGCTCTGCAGTTCTTCTGAATGTGGGGCTTGTGCACAGCGGAGACTTTTCCTCCAAAGCCCTGGGAAGGGCCCCAACAAATGTGTTCTCAAGGTCATTTCTTTTTGTAAAGGGTGCATGTGTTTTTGCATGCTCTCTCTTAAAAGAGGGTCCCCCAAAGTGTGTAACCTTTAGACCTTACCTCACCTGCATCTCCTTGAGTTGTTCCTTTCAAGAAATACATAGCAAGAGCTTCTGTCACCTGAATTAGTCACGTGATCCAATTACTTTCTCTGGCCTTCCAGCTGCAGCGTAAGTTCTTTCAGTTTTTCTAATTCTGGCCTCTGAAAATGCAGAGCAGCTGCTCATGCATCGTGTCAATCCGGAGGTGAAGGCCTCAACAAGAAACATTGCTGGAGAGATATCTCAGGGCTTGGGTAGTCTAGTCTTACATTGCAGCTGGCACAGATTAACCTCACCTAGAGGAGAGTTGGGTTTGGCAAAGGTGAGTTTAAGGTTCTAGTTCTTCATCTCTAATGTGCGAGCACATTCCCTTTTCAAAAAATACACCAGAAAGCTGTCTCTGTGAAATGCTTTGTAGCACAAGTGCACACACACACAAACCTTACTCCACCTGTAGGAGTGACCGTCATTCTTCTGGTCTCACAGTCCTGAACCACCCGAGTGATCTTTTTCATCCTGTTTTCTTCCCACTCCCATCATTTGCCACAAGCTGGAAGTTGACTGTTTTAGTGTGCATTGTCTCTTGGAACTATCCCCTCCTTTAAAAAAAAAAAAAAGAAAAGTCTCATGACTACTGTTGAGTTGGATGGGAGAGATGGTTTATAAAGTGAACAATCACTCTTTTGCTCCTTTTCAGTCTCACTGCCATACCACAAGCTGGCTGCAGTAACTGGTCAGTTCACCTTCAAGCTCCCTCCAGGACACTCTACTCCTTGGGATTGGAGGCTTTTAAAAACATCTCGTTGTCATTACTCAGCCCCCAAACTTCATTCATTGCAGGCTCTCTGATCAGCGTAAGCCCTTACTTCTCTATTCAGGGACAAGCCCTTACTTCCATATTCAGCGTCCTCCTTGAGAGGAGACCAGCATATCTTTCCACCTCAGTCTCTCCTTGACACTTTTTATATTGTGTTTTAGCCATATCAGCTCCTGGGTATGCCTCCTTTTTTGCAGTCTTTTTCTTAAGGCACTTAATGCTTTGTGCCTTGTAGGACAGTTATTTGTATGGTTGTATGATACTCCAGACTAGATTTAAAAAGTTTTGAAAGTGCTTTCTCCTGTTTATTTTTAGTAGTGGTAGGTGTTAAGTACTTAGTGAAGAAAGTAGCACTAGACGATTACAGAGAGCTGCACAAGCACCCCGCCAGGCACGCTAAACCCTAATTATCTGTCTTCCCTACCACACCCGGACCGGGACTGAAAAGATAATCACATTTGTTTCTTATTCCTGTGATGCTCTCCTCCATTCTTTGCATAGGATTTTTTTTCTTGTTTTAACCAAAAATTTGATTTTTTTGTCAAACTCACTAGAAGAAGGAAATCGGATGCTTGTCCACTATTAGTTGAGGTGTACTAATCCCTTTGTGTTTGAAATTTTTAATTATTAAAAAAATCTTCCAGTGCTTTAATATATCTGTCAAGAAACCTTTAAAAATTTTAAAAGAATTCTAAAATTTATATCTGGAAAATTTACTTTTGAAAATTTACTCATGACTAATTGGGTGGTTGCATAACTAAGATTAGTAGTGATTGCTCTAGTTTTAAAAACAGCTGTGATATTTCATTTGAATTACTTTTTAAAGACATTTCTAGATAGCATGGAAGGAAGGTGAGTATAGTAGTGGTTTAAATAAAGTAGGGGTTTAATTTGTGAATTAATTTTTAATTTGAATTTGTTGTATAGCTGTTACAATCAAGTGCTAAGTAGATAATATAAAGCAGTGCATATTGTTTGAAGCTTTCATCAGCCTTCCCAAGTAGATCTTAAATCTAAATCAGTATTAAAAGTGTTCTAAATGGTATAATTGTTTCATTAGACAACCTGAGTTTTGAGTAAATTTGTAGACTCTTGAACCTTGTAATATAACAAGAGTAAGCTTAGATATAACAAGCATAAATCATTGTGATTTGCATAATTTATCTCTTCTGTGTAAATATTGTACTCACATAGTAAAACTGCTGTCCTAGAAATCAGATTTTGATTGTCTGAGTATTTGTGGGGTTAGAGGAGGTTTTAGGGTTATGTTTGTGTTTAGATTTAATTTCAATGGTAAGTTAATATTTATGGTGAGCAATGTGCAGAATGTTTTATTTACTTTTTTTTTTGCGGTACGCGGGCCTCTTACTGTTGTGGCCTCTCCCGTTGCGGAGCACAGGCTCTGGATGCACAGGCCCAGCGGCCATGGCTCACGGGCCCAGCCGCTCCGCGGCATGTGGGATCTTCCTGGACCGGGACGCAAACCCGTGTCCCCTGCATCGGCAGGCGGACTCTCAAGCACTGCGCCACCAGGGAAGCCCTGTTTTATTTACTTTTTCCAAGCTTATGAATAAAAGCAACTTCTGAATCTGATCTTTAGGAACCAAGTTCAGGAAATATGGTATAATTCTATTTTTTAAAAAAATAAATTTATTTATTTTAATTTTGGCTGCATTGGGTTTTCGTTGCTGCGTGTGGTCTTTTCTCTGGTTGCGGTGAGCCGGGGCGATTCTTCATTGTGGTGCGTGGGCTTCTCATTGCGGTGGCTTCTCTTGTTGTGGAGCACGGGCTCTAGGCGCACGGGCTTCAGTAGTTGTGGCACGTGGGCTCAGTAGTTGTGGCTCACGGGCTCTAGAGCACAGGCTCAGTAGTTGTGGCGCAACGGCTTAGTTGCTCGTTGCACGTGGGCTCTTCCTGGACCAGGGATTGAACCCGTGTCACATGCGTTGGCAGGTGGATTCGTAACCACTGTGCCACCAGGGAAGCCCTATTTTGTTTCTTTTAATTGTGCCATATTTCTGTTTATTTGCAAGTTGGGTATTTAAGATATTAACATATTTAATACCCTGTGATTGGATATATTTAACTTTCGACTTGACTCATGCTTTTCAGATTTTTGGACTCTGAAAGCAAGAGCCACATAAGATCTGTCTTTTGCTTAAAGTACTAACTGACTACACTCTGATGTTTCCATTACATGAAACACACACCCCTGGTTTACTGCAGAGAAAAGGCTTCTAAGAAATAGGCGTGCTTCACTTCTCTGACAGACTGTTTACTTCTTTATTCACCCATTAATACATAAATTCATTTTTTTCCAAAATATTTATCAAATTTATATGATGTGCTATGAACTATAGCAGGTGTAATGCTGAACAAACAGAAACATTTCTTTTCTTGAACTCAAAGTATCTTAGAGTCTAGTAGGGGAGAAAAATATGAAACCAGGCAACCATGGTACCATGTGACAAATGCCCTCGAGCCCTAAGCCCAGGGTTCCATCAGCACACACAGGAGGAGTGAGTGCCAGAGATGCCCAGGAGGAAGTGACATCTCTGCCTCTTTATTCTTCTAAGTTAGCCAGATGAAGTGGTCTAGGAAGAGTGAGTAAAAATGTTCTTGGTGCAGGGAACAGCTCTGATAAAAGCCCAGAGTTAAGAGAGAACTCGGCACGTTAGAGGGACTAGTATGTTAAAACTTTAGGCAACCAAAACTCAGGTCACCAGAACTCTCTCATTTTGGATCAGAACATTTTTCTTTTGCGGTTTACTTTGATGAGGAGATGAGAAATGACCACAAATTTACTGTATGAGTCCCCATCCCTTATAACAGAAATAATTATTTTAGAAAATTTGAATTATATGTAACTACCAAAAATGAAAAATCATTCATAATCATATTACCTAGAGATAACCTTACTTGTCAGTTTGTAACTCTCATTTCAGATTTTTTTGTATGCATCTTTAATTTTATAAAATTGAAATGATACTGAATATGCTGTTTTGCAACTGATATTTTGCAAAAGTCACATTAATGGTCCTTCATACCTTTGGGTTACTTGTATGACATGCATTTTTAATGGCCGTATAGTATTCTGACACGAACCGTTATTTATTTATAGAACCCCTATTACTGGAAATGTAGGTTTCTAACTTTTGGCAATTTTAAATGTTGTTGTGATAGAATGTATTTGTATTTAAACTTTTTTTTTTTTCTTTTTGCGGTACGCGGGCCTCTCACTGTTGTGGCCTCTCCCGTTATGGAGCACAGGCTCCGGACGCACAGGCTCAGTGGCCATGGCTCACGGGCCCAGCGGCTCCGCGGCGTGTGGGATCTTTCCAGACCGCGCCACGAACCCGCGTCCCCTGCATCGGCAGGCGGACTCTCAACCACTGCGCCGCCAGGGAAGCCCTGTATTTAATCTTTTGATTAAGTCTATGATTATTTCCCTAGGGTAATAAAAAAGTGTTTCCTTTCTTCCACGCCCCTGCTTTTTTTGTAGATATGAACTGCTCATTTACCACCAACACCCCTGAAAAGCATTACAGCTCTGAGGACATGAGGGCTTAAATCTTTAGATCTTTGGCATTTAGACCAGTGGTCTCCAAGACACCTGCTTGAAGAGCACATTTGGCAATGATTCCCATTATATCCATACAAGTAAAAGCATAAGTTGCAATAGATGTTATTGTGGCTGGACATGCAAAGTAAGGCTAGTGTTAAATGTTGATAAAAATGTGAAACTATTCTATCCAATTTTTTTAGAGTACTCACATGTCTAGAAATGTTTTATCCAGAGAATTTTTTTTTTTTTTAACAGAGGAATTAAATCTCTTTTAGGGAGTGTTCTTTAACTGCATGATTAAATAAACTTCTGGTCTGTGATCCAGAATATATCTTATTAGATAAATACCTCTGGAATTAAGAACCGAAGGAAAAACGGAATTTTTTCTTAAGTCAGCAGTTTTTCTTAAAGATGTCAAGAGGGAGATTTTGCATAGAACCAAGTAGGAGATGCTAAGAAAGGAACCACTGGGGGTTTTATATTTTGTGGATTTTTGTACTGTTTTAGTGTGAAGTCCTATTGTCTTCATTTGCTCATCCTGTGTCTACCTTAGACTTGAGCATCGTACTCTATAAATACCCCGTCAAAAAAAGAAAGACTTAAAAAATAATGGATTTATTGAGATATAATTCACATACTGTACAGTTTACCTACTTAGGATGTTTTTACTGTTTCAACGTTTTTTAGCGTATTTGGAGTTATGTAACCATCACTACAATCAAATTTAGAACATTTTTATCACCTCGAAAAGAAATTTCTACCCTTTAACTGTCACCACCGCCCCGCCCCCCCCACAGACACTGCCAACCCCCTGCAGCTGTGGAGAACTACTGATGTACTTTCTGTCTCTATGAATTTGCCTATTCTAGACATTTCATACAAATGGAATCTTAATATATGTGGTATTTTGTGTCTTCTTTCACTTTTATTTATTTTTATTTTATTTACTTTTGGCTGTGTTGGGTCTTCGTTGCATGTGCGCGGGCTTTCTCTATAGTTGCGGCGAGCGGGGGCTACTCTTCATTGCGGTGCGTGGGTTTCTCATTGTGGTGGCTTCTCTTGTTGTGGAGCACGGACTCGAGGCGCGCGGGCTTCAGTAGTTGTGGCACGCAAGCTCAGTAGTTGTGGCTCACGGGCTCTAGAGCGCAGGCTCAGTAATTGTGGCGCACGGGCTTAGTTGCTCCGCGGCATGTGGGATCTTCCCGGACCAGGGATCGAACCCGTGTCCCCTGCATTGGCAGGCGGATTCTTAACCACTGCACTACCAGGGAGGTCCTTTCACTTACATTTTAAAGATTCATCCATATTTTGCCAAACAGTACTCGATTGTATGTAGTATATATCACATTTTTTGTTTATCAATCTGTCAGTTGATGGAACAAATACTTTATAATGTCTAAATGCATTTGGGTAGCTTTGTATTACAAAGGCAAAAACTAAGAAGTAAAGTTGCAAGATTCCAAATTGGAGATGCCTTCAAAGTTCGTTAGTGGTGAAGGAGTATGTAAATAAGTTTAGAATTAAGTTCACATGGTTGTTTGGTCTAAGGAAGAATATCCCATCCATCAGTACATCGTGTCAGTTCTACCTGTGTCTGGATACTTCTTAAACCTGCTTTAGTCTCCATATGTCTGGTAAATTATCTAAGCAACATCTTTTGTTTGGCCATTGCATTACCACTACCATCCCCTAAAGCAGGCAAAAAAGGAGCATTTCTAAAAATGTCATTTTCTCTCAGGAGTCCGAAGTGCTTAACATGGGCTGCCTGGCTGCCTCACATGAGGCCCTTGCTGCCTTCCCCCACCCCTCCTATTCTGTGGTACTGATTTTGTGTTTAACAAAGGATAATGGAGTCCTTTCTGAAGTTCTTACCTGGGTACACTCAACTTCATCTTTCATCACTTCAAGAACTGTGTGTTAAGGACCCCTTTTGGAGCCTGGTGAAGTAGAAAGGTCTCATGAGCTCTGGGGTCCACTATGTATCAGAAACGTGCTTGTTTCCTTTCAGCCTCTTTTCTGCAAAATAGAGATGATACCTTGCAAGTTGTTGTGAAGGTTAAGGAGATATTATGTGAATGTATCTGGCACATAATATGTGCTTAGTAAACTATGTCCTTTTCATTTGGATTATTATTTGAATGTAGTGGTTTAGGTGAGTTTGATATCCTCCCCTTCTCTTTTTTTGCTGAAAAGAGGGATCGATACATTATGATGATTACCTGTAGTTTAGTGGGATTTTTTCTTCTAAAATCCATATCTTTGTTTCTGAATTCTGGTTTTGTGAAGACTCTGGAATTTTATTAGTGCTTTAAAACCTCTGCCAACCAGCAGTACTTCCTTGAGTCCCTGCCTATAAGAAGACAGTCTATCATTTATTTCCTTTTTTTTCCTAAAACATTTACGTGTCGGTATCTTTATGATTTCCTCATTACGTGAATAGTTGTTGTTCATTTAAAAATCAAGAAAATTCAGGAAATAGAGAAATAGGGAGAAGAAGATAAAATTAAGTTGCAATCCAGTTACCTGCTGTGGTCATGGTGGTTTATGGTTTTCTAGACTTTATTCTTTGTATATACACATATATGTGCCCACATTTTTTGAAAAAGAAGTTGGATGTTTAATTGCTTTTTCCACTTGCCAATGTAGGTGTTTTTCAGTGTTAGTATCACGGTTGTTGTACAATTTTCTATGGCCTCATAGAAGGCCATTGTATGGGAGGACCGTGATGACGGTCACCAGTCGTCTTTGAATGGATGTTTAGGTTTTATCTAACTTCTGGTCGTTATAAACAGTGCTGACTTTGATTTTGAAGTCATGATGATTCTGATACGCTTTTTACCTCCTGAGTTAACAGTTCTCTTGAAGTAATTTCCCTGAGGTTTAATGCCAGATCCAGTTCAAACTTGCCCCTCTTAACTTTTCACAGATCGTTTGTAACGTTCTCACCCACAGGACGTACTCTCTCTCTGTTCATGTCTGTATTTTGCTCTTAATTTGGTGCTAGTTTTCTAATTTCTTCATATCCCCACCTCCATTTACCTTGACAAAATGGTATATTTTCACTTCGGTGCATACTACTGTCCTATCTGAGCTATAACTTTCGAATAATTATCACTTCATATTGGTTAACATCTCTTTCCCTTTTGCCATGGATCCTTACGACTAAATTTATGAATTTGTTGCCGTTATATTTTCCATCACCTCATCTAAAATTGGGGTTTATTTAAATATCTGATTTTATTAATCTAAAAGAGAGTGCTTACTTTCTTCCAAATAAAAGAATCAGTGGAGTGGTTTGTATTGTGTAGTTCAATCAAAAGACAAATATTTATGCTTTCTTTTGCCCTAAACTGACTGGGATTTTTCATCCTGAATTGTTTTCCTCCTTTTAGGTCTGTTTTTCTTTTTCTTTTTCTTTTTTTTCCTTTTTTTTTTTTTTTTGGCCTACAGACAGTTGATTATGTCCTTAAGGAGCATTAGTCATTTAAAATAATTTTAATAGGAAGCTATGTAAATCATATTGTATATTCGAGAGCCGGGGTTATTAAACTTGAGCTTGCATCTGAGTCACGTGACGATCTCATTTAATCACAGCCTGCTGGGCCTTACCCCTAGTTTTTCTGATTCTGTAGATCATGGATACGGCCTGAGAACCTGCATTTCTCATTAGCCTCCAGGTGATGCTGCTGGTCCTGAGACCATACTTTGAGATTGCAACACAGAAATCATTTATGGATTTTCTGTACTCTTTGTAATTATCTATAGTCTTTTTCTCTTTACACCAGTACACATGGCAGATATAACTGAGCATATTTTAGTAGAGCTGTCACTTGTTTAAAAGGCAAACAAAACCCTTTATTGGCAAAATACGGAAAGGTTACTGGATACAGAGCTGCAGCCTGGTGTGAGCAAGAACGGTACGCAAGGCATCTGGAGTCCTAGACTAGGTCCTGGATTGTTTGGGCCAAGACCAGTTTCCTTAAATCTCTTACAGTCTTAGTTTGCTTGCAGAAAAAAAAGTGCTGCTAGACTTCTCCTTTCCCTTCACCTCCTAAATCTGCAGACAAATCCTCAAAGTGTTTTTTAAACAGGTTCACGATGTCAGATATCACAATTAAGAAAGGCTTATCTGTTTGCAATAAATGTTCAAAGTAGCTTTAATAGAGGCATTATTTTAAGGTTTTATCACCATGGGGGTTTTAGAAGTTGGATGAGGAAATATCTTGAAATCACAGATATTCCAAATGGCTTTGAAAATCAGAGCTACAGGACAGGTGATGGTCTGTATGTCAAGTCTTCGAGACGGTCTGTATTCTCAACCTTCGAGTAAGGTTGAGCCCAGAAGGAAGGAGGAGGTGAGAAAGAAATTTTAAAATAGTGGGAATTGAAACTGTAATTGGGTGCATTTGATTCATTGGATCCAGGGTTAGTTCCCTGTGTAATTCTCTGTTTCCTTTTCAGATGTAACTAGTAGTGGTTACACTTATTAGCGAATGGAAGTTCTTTCTACCTGGTAGCTGAGATGGGGAAGATGTATAAGGCCTTTTCTAGCAGGCATATTATTTGTATTTGAATAGGAAGGATACACTATTAGAAAAAGCACAAGAGGAAAGGACTTTTGTAGAGGATTACTTGGCATGTAGGTGAGTGAAAGGTGAGGCTACAGCAACGCCTGGTAGCTGATAAGAACATAGTACAGACTAAGATGAACAGGAAGTTTCTGCTAAGCACCTCAGCGTCTCATGTTTAGACTTGGTTAAAAGGCAGCTGATTCAGCCAGAGATGCTTCAGTTATATTGTAGAGACAAGTCTCTTGTCCTCTGAGCCTGTCACCGTGAGTTGGAATTTAAAATGTTTTTAGAAAGCCTTTTTTGATTCTTATTATTATTATTGCGTTCTCTCTCACCCTTTTCTTTTTTTTCTGGATGGTACGACATGTGTGGTCTTCTTTTTTTTTGTCAGCAGTTGGGAGAAAAATCTCAACAGAGTGAGAAACCTTATGACACAGAAAATGTTTCCCTGAAGTGTCCCCATGTGAGCAATGGGCATGGGCATGTACTAAAAGAGGGGGTAAAAAGGCTTTTTGTTGAGAGTGACAGGTTGACAGGACGACCAAAGTTTAACTTAAGTCCTTTCGTTGATATTGGAACATCATAAACCTTCATGTGACACTGACACATTCAACTGTGTGATCTGGAGCGCTGGAGCTTGTACCACTGTGTGTGTGTGTACAGTGTAAACATTTTATGAACTGCAGTGTCTGATCCATCCGTCTGTCTGGGCAAGAATCTCCCTTGATAGTAAAAAGAACAGCAATCAGGACAGAATTGGTCAATGCGGCATGTCTAATGGTGGGAAGATATTTGAAGGACTCGCTATAGACACAATAGTCTCTCTAAATAGCCTCTTTGCACCCGGAGTCTTATTGCAAACAGGTTCATTAAGGAGAGACATTCTGACACACAGCATCACAGTAATGAAAGTAGCTCTGTTTTTCTAATATTGTATCTTGCCACTTCAGTTATGCTGCTAGTACAAGATTTCCCTTGTGTTGTTGTATATTTCTCCAGAAAAGGAATCAGTCTTCATAGAATATACAATTATTTTGTACAGGAATGTATAACTCATACCTAAGATCCAGTCCTCCCTGTTTATGTGCACTAGTACAAAAATAATTGCATCTTCCAGACCAAAAGATTACAACACCTTCAATTTGTTGGGCTAGAAGATGGTGAACCAGAGTTATAATAAACTTTAAAAAAAATGTGTAATGTTCAAAACGGATTTGTGATCAATCATAAAAGAAAAAAAATATTAGCACAGTTTCCCATGAGGTATAATTTTTTTCCTAGGGTTTCAGCCTAGGAAACTCCAGTATAGCATCTGTTCGAAGAGGGGGAAAATGCAAAAGGTTTTCATCCACCAAGCTTTACATATAACTACAATGTGATGACTTAAGCTATTGGATTTTCTGCCTGTTAATGTACAGCATGAACATTATGAACATGGAAAAAAAAGGTTATATTGGTTTAAAAGTGGATATGGAAAATTTAATGTGCTCAAGTGGGAACAATGGCATATTAAAAAAAAACACTCATGACACAGATCTAATAATTCACTTGCCCCTGTAGGAGAAAGGGTATCAGCTCTGATACTGGCTCATAGTTTATTTTTATATACACCCCTGGTCCCTGCAGTATACCCCGCGTGTGGGTTCCAGAGAAAAGAAAGAAAATAACCTGTAGGGAAATCAGCCGGGAAACCTTTCATTAAATACATTGTACTCTGTATTGTGTCGTTCACAGACTCTTCGAGAAATAAAGAAGGGAAAAACCTGTTATCAGTCTGCATGTGTGAAATATTATATTTGAATACTATCATTTGTTTTAAGATTAAGGCTGAGGCTGCAGACATATTAGTTATTATTCACTTACATCTGGTAGATAGTGCAACGGGGATTTAAAAATTCTTTTTCCATTTCTAGTCCCCACTGTTCTCTCTGCCTTCCTCTGCACTGCCCCCCCACCCCCCCCCACCCCCCCCCACGCCAAACAATGGCAAAGATGCTACTTTAACCTAAAACTATGCTGGCTAAAATATTTTCATGTTGGAAATGTTGCCTCTTTATAGAGGATTGGGGTGGTGAGGGTAATAAAATCAGTGTTAAAATTCTTGGTGAAGTTTATCTGTCATTTAACAAAAGATCCATTTCTGGGGAAAATTGAAGAAAGTGTTAAATATATCCTTTCATGAGAAAAATAAACACAGTAGGGGTGTACCCGTGAAGAGTGACACCTTTATCAAGTTGAGTGTCCTTTGGAGTGAACCTTTGTCTTGTCATTATAGTTCATGTATTGCTGTCGGTGGGCCTTTAAAATCTTATCTTTTTTGCTGACTATTCATGCAGGACAAGCTAGGCAGGCCAACTGTGACACGTATTATGCCCATAGTTGTAGCTGTCTCTGGACGAAAATGAACACACATTTTAAACCTAAACCTTGGGTGCCGTGTAAGAGTATTTAGTGAACTTCTGGAATAGCAATTATTAGGACTTTGGTTTTGATCTCAGATACCCGGAAACGCCTTGTCCTCCACAGTCTGTTGAAAGATTTCTTATTTCGGCAGTAGCTTGTGTTGAAAAATCTTGTTTTAAGTGTAGAGGGTCATCAGCACCAGATTTTCTCAGCATCACAACAAGCTTCAATGTCCACGAAGCTCCATCCACGTGACTGTAGTGAGAGGTCACGGTGATTGAATGCTTATCGCGTGCCAGGCATTGTGTTAGGTGCTTTATATGAGTCATCATCTAGTCTTCATGTTAAGCTGGTGAAGTGGAGACTGCTTTTCTCCTTTTTACAGGTGAAGAAACTGTGCCACTAATAAGGGACAGTGCTGGGTTTCTCAGATCCAAGCCTGATCTTGTTACTAAGGTCATACCCTTTACTATTATTTGAAATCGTATCACGAGCTGTGTGGCCTCCCTGAGCTTCACTCCCCTTTCCCTTGGCTCTCATACCTGTATAGTGACTGTTTCCTAGTCCTTTGGGTTTATTATCTGACCCTGCCACCTACTAGACAGGTGACTCTGTTGGCCCTTTCCCTATCAGTAAAATGAGGAAGAGTGATCCCCCTTATTTAACTCGGTATTGTGACTAGTAAATGAGATAATGTCTCTGAAGAACGTGCACATGTTGTTTATTGGCCATCTTCTTTATGCCAGGTGCTGTGCTGGAACCTAGAGCACAGCAGTGACAGGGACAGACATGGTCCCCCTGAAGCTCGCAGACCTGTGGGCATGTCAGGACACTGAAAGGAAGAGTTACAAAATTACTTATTTATGTGCTGCCTGTCTAAACCATACCTAGATGTTAAGCTGACTTAAGTTTAAGCTACCGACCTGAACAGGTACTAGACTTTTCCAGGGTCCTGTGGCTAATGCTTGAAGATAGCCCCTTGCTTTCGTTGGTATCACCTGGGTGCAAAGCTTTTTACTTAAATCCTCTTCCATTGCTCCCCACTGCAGGTCTCTGGCAGTCAGAAACCTGAGAGTTTGCCCCCTGTCTCCTCCTCAGTCACCCCCCCCCGCCCCTGTTTCTCTCCTCACTTGCTTGCCGTCCGCCCGCGCCCCCATTTCTTAGTTTTCTGCCATTCTCTGAGTTCTCAACCCAGTTTAAATTTAACCCTCCTTCAGATCCTAGATCAGTCTTCACTACTTCAAGGCACACCCCGCTTTTGATAAATGTTCTTTGAAAACATGAATCCTGATTTTACATTTCTCTTTGCAGAGAGAGAGAAATGTAAAATCCTAATTTTACATTTCTCTCTGTCTTTCTCCAACTGGACTGAAAGTTCCCTGAGGGTAGGGACTTTCTTTGTCTCTCTGGTACCTATCCCAGACACAAGTCTGTTTTCAAACAGTGAATTCAGATGGATTTTTCCCCCGTCATCTTCTTCTACAACAGTTCTTTCGGCTCTAACATTTGATTTATTCTACCTACATGTCCAGTACACTTATCGAACCAAACACTAAACATATCTTCCCAACTCTGCATTTCCTCCTTTTCTCTAATTCTTAAAAAAAAAATTTACTGAAGTATAGTTGATTTACAGTGTGCTAATTTCTGCTGTACAGCAAAGTGATTCAGTTATACATGTATATACATTCTTTTTCATATTCTTTTCCATTATGGTTTATCACAGGATACTGAATGTAGTTCCTTGTGCTATACAGTAGGACCTTGTTTATTCATTCTCTGTATGATAGTTCGCATCTGCTAATCCCAGGCTCCCAATGCATCCCTCTCTAATTCTTAATCAATGTCTCCATTCATTGTCTTCATCAAACCCAGTGAGCCTCAGTTCCTCCCAGATTTCCCCGAACTCCCCTATCAGGTGCCATCTTCTGTGTAGGACTGTCTCTTCAGGAGAAGATTCCCTGGGATCTCCCATCACCTCCACACCTTTCCTGTCGCCTCTGGGTATGGGCTCTTACTAACTTCCTTGCCAAAATCACATAACTGATCTTTTCGCCTCTTGCCCTGAATGAGTAGTCCTTCTGAAACATAGATCTGATTGTGTAAGGTCTTAAAAGCCTTTGCTACTGAAATGATACTGTGTCTGGGATTTACTTAAAAATTATCCGGTGGACGAGGGAGGTTAAGGGGATTAGGGAAGAGTATAGGTGAAACAAGACTGACCATGTGCTGATAATTGTTGAAGCTGGCGGTGTGGTTCACAGGGGGTTATTATACTATTTACATTTGTATATGCTTGAAAACGTCAATAATAAGGTTAAAAAATAGAACGCAGCAAACTTTGTGCACCCTATGGATAAAATCTGACCTTCTTGGAAGAGCACAGGATGCTGTCATTATCCCACCCCCCTGTCTCCTTTGGCCTCTCATCTCCCTCAACTCTGACGGCTGACTCTACTCTGCAGCTGTCCCTGCCCTCAGCATTGATCTCCTGAAGGGCTCAGCTCTACAGATAACTTCTCCCTGGCCCATTTCCCTAGCCTGCTTGGGGTCTTCTTTCATTTTGGCTCCCCTATCCTTTGATGGACCGTCCTTAGAACCCATCATGTTCTTTCTTTGTGCATCGTCTAGCCCCTCCTCACTGAGGACTGCCCAAGCCAAGAAGATCCCCACTCCCCCACCTCCAATTATCAGTTCAGTTAACACTCATTATGTGCCTGTTGAGTGTCAGGCAGCTGATGGATGCTTGAGATTAAATCAAATAGTTACTTCTGGCTTGTAATATGGAGATAATTCACCACCCAGTGTTTTGGGCTAAGCTTGGCAGTGGATTCCATCCCTCCTCTTCACCCCCAAGACCATCCCAGACTCCTCAGGGAATGAGGTATATTATGAAGAGATGCGCAGGTAAATTGTGCTGTACAAATGCATGGTAGCCAAGTATTATTAGCACCCAGAGAGAAAACTCTTTGCCTAGAGTCTGTCTCTTTTTTTTTTTTTTTGCGGTACGTGGGCCTCTCAGTGTTGTGGCCTCTCGCGTTGTGGAGCACAGGCTCCGGACGCGCAGGCTCAGCGGCCATGGCTCACGGGCCCAGCCGCTCCGTGGCATGTGGGATCTTCCTGGACCGGGGCACGAACCTATGTCTCCTGCATCGGCAGGCGGACTCTCAACCACTGTGCCACGAGGGAAGCCCACGTCTGTCTCTTTTTAAAGGTGACTTCTAAAATGGTCAGGCTCTACATTTACACGTGGGAGGTCTCCCTCCTCCTCTGGTCCACTCCAAAAACTGGGTGGGGGAGCTCTTTCTGCCCCCCCATGGTTCGTAGGAGGACAGCCTCCAGCCAGCCTTTTGCCAGAGTGCATCCTAAGTTCCCCTCACTAGGCTCTAAGGTGAGTAGAAGAGTAACCCTTTCTCCAACCTTTAATGTATCTCACTTTTTTCTGGCCACTTGATTATCCCAAACGCCAACAGGACTCTCGACGCCAGAGGTAAAAGTAGAGAAGGTATATAAGATTTGAGAAATGAACTGGTGTTTGTGCCTTGGAGAAATAAAAGACCAAGGTATGAGTTAATCCCTGTTTTCAAACACATGAAATAATTTTACATGGAAGGTGGTACCAGCTGTTAGCCATATGAGTGTGAAAACAAACAAAAGGACTTAGGTTGCAGCTGGAGGGATTTTAGGTAGATAGAAATTTTTCATTAAGTGGTTCTGGGTGGGAACTGGGTTCCCATACCAGTAGATTGTTGATTTAGGTCCAGATTGGAGGGCAGTAGGGTGGATTTGAGGAATTTCAGCATCCTGAAAATCAGGCTTCATGACTACAAAATCAGCAGCTGTGATGCCCTTCGTGCCCAGAGCTGCAGCAGGAGGGTTCCCCTCTTTCCTCCCACCTTCCCCCAAGTTGAAAGAAATTAACCTCAATTAAAGAAAATAGTGATGGATGGCTGCAGAGATAAATATGATACATCACACGGGAAAAACTACATTAAAAGAACATTAAAGTTGGGACAGAAAACACTAAAAGTGAAAAAATTCACAGTTAATGTTGAAAAGTGGTATCACTTACATCTCTGCTGATATGTCGATCTAACAGGACACATTAAGAAATTATGAGTGTGCTCTGTTGTGCTAAGAAGTAAGTTTTTTGACTTGACACACTCATCTTGATCCACGGTTTCATTGCCCAGCTTTAATTAAGGCATCGTCTGTGAATGATTATAGCCCATGGGAGAAAACCTGTTATTTTTACCAGAAGAGTATTGGTGTTTGTTTAAATATTAAATTTTGGAGGGGGCCAGGTGGTGATTCTGTGACTCTGTGCATTTCAATACCTGAGCATCTGAAGTCAGTAATTTCTTTTGAAAGGCACTAGTTTTTTTTTTTTGACTAAAATGTTAGTAATAACTTAATAATAGTTTAATGTTGAGTAATACCTTTTTTGTATACTTTGAAAGCAAAATTTAGGTTTTATCCCTTCTTCCAGGGGTCGGTTTTTGCTGCTGGAGAATAGATCCAAAATTTCATATGTGTATGTTAAGCAAATTAGTGCACTGTAGGGGCCACTTTCAGAATCAAATCCAATCACATTTTTAATTTATAAAATCACATTATGATACTAGGAAGCCTCCTTAAAGTTGATGGATTTGTTTACTGTGTGTTTTTGTGTGTATATACATGTGTGTTCCTCATATCGGGGACAGAAATCCCCCAAATAGGTCTGGAATAGTATGGTTTCAACGTATACTATAACTAGAGTAAATATTTGTGTATGGTAGAGGTTGAATAATACAAAAATTAATCCTTAGCTTTTTTATCCCTTCTCTGACTCCAAAGAGTTGCTACCTTTCCCTAAACAAGAGCCAAAATAAAAGGTACTAGCTTCCAAAAATCAGAGTATGTGACACAAAAGCTTCCAAAGAGGATATCTCCTCCTCCCTCTACCACCTTCCCCCTTCCTCATCTCCTTCTTCTTTTCATTTTGGGGAGAATTTTGAGTTTCTTCATTGACCGTAAGCTTATTTGTGGAAGGGGGACAGTGAAAATTAACGTATTTCTGAAATCACTGGGCCATGAAGAACAAATTGAATTTAGCAAATTTAGGTGCCACATCTTACAATTCTGTTTTTAAAGCAGAAAGAGAATTTGCTTTTTATTAAGAAAAAGAATTGTGTGTATATACAGGTAAATAAAATCACACCAACTTGTATACTTCTACATTAATACCATAGATGGGTTGAAAATGTTGTATTAGTCATTTTAAGGAAGGAAACACGAGCCACAATTATCATAGGATTTTTCTATTTTTGTTATATTAAAAGTGAGTCCTGTAAAAGGGCGAATGAAATTGCCCTAAGTGCAATGGTTATTAGCCAAAAGAATTTATTGCATACTGACTTGGGTGATATTAATTTGGGTACATGACAGGAATATACTCATGGCCTAATCACAGATTTTAGGTTGAGCTTCTTCCCAGATGAATGAGTCTGTGCTTCCAATTAATTAAAAAAAAAGTTCAGGAGGCCAAAAATTCAGAGAGAGAGGGAGGGAGAGAGAGAGAGAGAGAGAGAGAGAGAGGGAGATGAAATTGAGGTCACTTTTTTTCTGGTTGTTACTTTGGGACACCATGTGTAGTCTCTGTTTCTTAGCATAGAAAATAACATCTGTAAGCCTGTTTGGAGTTTTAAATGTAATATAAGTATAGTGCATCATCGTAAGTATGCAAACACGTTTTAAAACAGGGTATTGTATGGAAGCAATTACTGGCAGTGAGTGAACTACACACCCCAAAGAATGGGTTGGGGCCAAAAAAGGGAAGATTTCTAAACAGAATTACTTTCGTGTGGGTGGGAAAGAGAGCAAGGTTAACTTTTATTAGGAACCAATCCCAGCTCTTATTTTAATTCTGATCACATACTTGGTAACCCAAATAAATAAGTAATAAAGAGATTTCATGTTAGGATGAGGTTATTTTTTTTTCCCCCTGGTACAGTCTTCCAGTGGGGAGTGATTTTTTTTTATGGCAGGAGGGCATGACATACATAAACATGAACATGACCAAATGCATGTGCAGCTCTGCAGTTTCAAACTTCGGGCCTTGTAATGGTTAAAGATGTTGTTGTGGCCCTTTGTGACATGATACTTGAGCATTCTTTAGCTGGGTGTGTTGTGTTCATCTTTAACAGATTTAATGGGATGTAGGAAGGTTCGATTTTATCATCTGGAAGTAACAGGCTCTGCAGTTTTCTTCCACTCACCACCAGTTTGGAGAAGACCCTGTTGATAGGATCTCTTTCCTTTCCCCTCATCCTGTATATTTTGTTTATTCTTGAGCTTCACATAAAATCACCCTTATCTCAAGGCAATTTTGCATTGTAATATTTGGCAGGGGGTGGGTCTTAAAACTTGAAGGGAAGAAGATTGCTTTATATAAAAATCAGTTTGTCTGCAGATAGATTCTCTGGGGCCCTTTGGACCTCGCTGATACCAACTTTAAATAGATTTCTTTTCTCAAGCCAGTGTCACCATAACTCCCAAACCAGAGACTTATTTTGGATTAGACTTCACTGAGCAGCCATCTAAGCAGCACATTGAGCTAAGCAGCCCTCCAGCAGCCCCTTAACTATTATCACAGCAGGGTATTGATGAGTGGGGCTTGGTCAAGTTACTTAACCTTCCTTCCTTGATTTTCTATTATGTAGGCTGGAAATGATCATATCTGCCTTTGATCTCATAGGGATGCTTCAATCCATTAAAGTCATTAAGCACTTTAAGTAAGGTATAAGGCAGTAGATGCAAGGCATCTTCATTACTGTTATTTTATTACAGTGCCATATACAAAGGGGAGCTTTCTTAATGCTAAATAGTTAAGTCTCAGAATGAGCTCTCCGGACTCAGTTGTTGGCAGGGGACTTTTAGAGGTCAGGTTACCTATCTCTCTACTCTGGAGGCCATGCTCTGTTCCTCCCTTCTGTTAGTTCGGGGAGCAAAAAGCAAAAAAAAAAAAAAAAACAACCAAGAACAAAATTGATAAAGAAAAATGAGGAGGCAGATGGGAGATGACTGTGGTCCACCTCCTATTCTTTCCCCAGGAGCTGCTGCTGGTACTGATCTTCCTCAAATGTGAACTAACTTGGTACCCGTCCTGATGCTCATCTCCCCTTTCTTTGGAAGGCATATTCAGGAGTTTTAAAGAGGATTGTGGGCTTTGATTCTTCCCCACTTATAGCTTTCATTTTCTTTGTTATTTATTTATTATTTATTTATTTATTTTGCGGTACGCGGGCCTCTCACTGTTGTGGCCTCTCCCGTTGCGGAGCACAGGCTCCGGACGCGCAGGCTCAGCGGCCATGGCTCACGGGCCCAGCCGCTCCGCGGCATGCGGGATCTTCCCGGACCTGGGCGCGAACCCGCGTCCTCTGCATCGGCAGGCGGACTCTCAACCACTGCGCCACCAGGGAAGCCCTCTTTGTTTTTTTGAAATACTGTTTCTCTAAGAAATCGAAAAAAAAGTTGAGGGTACAGTAGGTAAAGGTCTTTGCATGTCTTTGGTTAGTGTTCAAAGGCATTTGTACAAGATGACTGTGTTTCTTAGATCGCAGCCCCCTCTGGCATTTTGTCTTGAATAGTTCCTCCCTCACACCTCATATAACATTCCAGGAGGAGATGTACTTCTGTATAGCCCTGGATGGCACCATCTTGATGATGTCCATGACAACATAAAAGATCAACCCTCACCTCCCAGAGTGAAGAATTTGCTTCCTGGAGTCCAGGTTCTTTTGATCACACAGGTGTCACTTTTCTAAAATAACCTACCCAGTCCTTTGTCCTTAACTTTCGGAAACTAATGAGGGCGGCTCTATTGATTTTTATTGGTTGAGAGATTTTACTACTTTCTGTGTTCATTCTTTTAAACTTTTGATGCTCTGGTATATTTTACTTTGCCCACGATATATTTTACTTTCACTACTTTCTTTCTGGGCTGATTGTTCTTGTACTTCATCTACATGTAACTTGGTGGCATGTCCAGTTGGGTCAGCTACAAGGCACTAGTCCCTCAAACACCGTACCTTGTAGTTGGATGAAGTACAAAAGAGTTGTGTTGTGGTCTGAAATACAAGGTATTTCTGTTCATCAAAAATACTGTGCGAGGAAGCCTACAGAAACAATGATAAGTACTGAAGAATTAAGAAGCTCTAAAATAAATATGGATTGGTAAAAACACATTAATTCAACATTTTGTTATTTTTTAAAATATAAATTTATTTATTTACTTATTTTTGGCTGCACTGGGTCTTTGTTGCTGTGCGTGGGCTTTCTCTAGTTGTGGTGAGCCGGGGCTACTCTTGGTTGTGGTGCACGGGCTTCTCACTGTGGTGGCTTCTCTTGTTATGGAGCTCGGGCTGTAGGCGCTCAGTAGTTGTGGCGCACGGGCTTAGTTGCTCCGCGGCATGTGGGATCTTCCCGGATCAGGGCTCGAACCCGTGTCCCCTGCATTGGCAGGTGGATTCTTAACCACTGTGCCACCGGGGAAGTCCCTGTTTTTTTTTTTTTTTTAACTTTTCTTCAGTAACTAGAATCCTAAAGTTACAAGTAAGTTGCTTTTAAATATAACTAGAGTGATACGCTTTTCCAACTCTCCCCTGGCCCCCAAGTATTAGGGTCTAACAGTGGATTTTCTGGTATTGATTTGTGTGGAAAATCTTAGATGAGATCATAGTTTTGTATTTAAAGAATCACTGTTTTGGGGATGGTGGGGGAAGAGTACAATTACATGAAGTTGGGATTGTTGTGGAAAATCAGGGACATATGGTTGCCATAGATATAATACTAGTTTTTCAGAATCGAGAGTAACACAAATGAAATTACCTCTTAAATTGCGGCTAGCTGTTGCTGCCTCTATACCTGAAATATGTTTTTCTTTTTATCTTTTTATCCCCACGTGTGAAGATTCTTGAGTGTGGGTCAAGGCTAACAAAACTTTTTTGTTTAATGTTACTACTGTTTTTTGAAGAGATACTGCAGCACCCACTATTTTCCCCTTTTCTCTCCTCCTCCCCAAGTTTCATGTCAACAATTTCATATTCTATTAGAGCCCAAACAGAATTTAAAGCAATTTTCCATGCCACCATCTCCTTTGTGGTTAGATATACCTCCTGGGGAGTTCACAAATGACCTAAATGGATTATTGTGATTTTTGTTTTTTTTTTTTTTTATTTCCTGAGGGGTCAAAATGGGTCAGCCTTGGAGATGCCCCAGAACCCCTGGGGCTGTGGAAGTGGATGGGCATGAAGCAGTAGCTAGCTATGTGGTTGTAAGGATTTTCTGGTATTCTTATTCCTACGATTGATGGACAGAGTTGGATTTACCCTGGGTTGGGCTGTTTCTCAACCCTTTTTTCACTGTCAGGGTCTAAGGAGCCTTTAAGGCATTTTGTCCTAATTGCTGCCTATCCACCCCCCCCACCCCGCTTTTAAAACCTAAGGAATAAGATTTTGTTCGATAGGGTTGAGCTTTGGAAGACCACAGTACTGTAATATCAAAATAAATTTTTCCCCTATTGAGAATGCAGGATTTAGATCACAAACTTGGATGTACAATATTTTTGGCCAGCTTTATTGAAATATAATTGACATATAACATGAAAGTTTAAGATGTGCATGTGTTGATTTGATACAGGTATATATTGTGAAATGATTATCATAATAAGGCTAGCTAACACTTCCATCACTTCACATAATTACCTATTTTTTTTTGGTTGAGGATGTACGAATTATTCAACTACTTGTCTATTTATATCCCAGCCAATAGTGAGTACATTTTCTGTGAGTCAGTAGTGAGTACAGCTTTGGTATTGCGTTGGCCAAAAAGCTTGTTCAGTTTTATCTGTAAGAAGACTCTAGTAGCACTTAGTTGTCTTTAACTTCATTCGAAACAATTTTGTTAGATTGTATGTGACAGTTGTCATATCAGAATGCATTTAAAAATTGACATCAGGGACTTCCCTGGTGGCGCAGTGGTTAAGAATCGCCTGCTAATGCAGGGGACATGGGTTCCAGCCCTGGTCGGGGAAGATCCCACATGCCGCGGAGCAACTAAGCCCGTGCGCCACAAGTACTGAGCCTGCGCTCTGGAGCCTGTGAGCCACAACTACTGAGCCTGCATGCTTAGAGCCCGTGCTCCACATCAAGAGAAGCCACCGCAATGAGAAGCCCGCGCACAGCAACGAAGAGTAGCCCCCACTCACCTGAACTAAAGAAAGCCCGCGTGCAGCAATGAAGACCCAATGTAGCCATAAATGAATGGATGGATGGATGGATGGATGGATGGACGAATGAATAAAATTAAAATTGGTGAATTTTTATGTAGCCATTTTAACATTGAAGATGGAAGAAAAGCAACATTTTCAGCATATGCTTTATTATTTTAAGAAAGGTAAAAACACAACTAAAATGCAAAAAAGATTTGTACAGTGTATGGAGAAGGTGCTGTGATTGATCGAACATGTCAAAGGTGGTTTGCGAAGTTTTGTGCTGGAGATTTCTTGCTGGACAGTGCTCCATGGTTGGGTAGACCAGTTGAAGTTGATAGTGATCAAATCGAGACATTCATTGAGAACAATGAATGTTATACCACGCGGGGGATAGCTGACATACTCAAAGTATCCTGATCAAATGTTGAAAATCATTTGTACCAACATGATTCCATTCATCACTTTGATGTTTGGGTTCCACAGAAGTTAAGCGAAAAAAACCTTCTTGACTGTATTTCCTCATGTGATTCTCTACTTAAATGTAATGGAAACGTTCTGTTTTTAAAATAAATTGTGATGGGTGATGAAAAGTGGATACTGTACAACAATGTGGAATGAAAGAGATCATGGGGCAAGGGAAATGAACCACCACCAACCACACAAAAGGCTGGTCTTCATCCAAAGAAGGTGATGTTATGTATATGGTGGGATTGGAAGGGAGTCCTCTATGATGATCTCCTTCCGGAAAACCAAACGATCAATTCTAACGAGTATTGCTCCCAACTGAAAGCAGTACTGGACGAAAAGCAACCAGAATTAGTCAACAGATAATGCATAATCTTCCAACAGGATAATGCAAGACTGCATGTTTCTTTGATGACCAGGCAAAAACTGTTACAGCTTGGCTGGGAAGTTCTGGTTCATCTGCCGTATTCACTAGACATTGCACCTTCAGATTTCCATTTATTTCAGTCTGTACAAAATTATCTTAATGGAAGAAAATTTCAATTCCCTGGAAGACTGTAAAAGGCACCTGAAACAGTTCTTTTTTCTTTTTTTTTTTTTTGCGGTACGCGGGCCTCTCACTGTTGAGGCCTCTCCCGTTGTGGAGCACAGGCTCCGGACACGCAGGCTCAGCGGCCATGGCTCACGGGCCCAGCTGCTCCGCGGTATGTGGGATCTTCCCGGACCGGGGCACGAACCCGTGTCCCCTGCATCGGCAGGCGGACTCTCAACCACTGGGCCACCAGGGAAGCCCTGGAACAGTTCTTTGCTCAAAAAGATAAAAAGGTTTTGGAAGATGGAGTTATGAACTTACCTGGAAAATGGCAGAAGGTAGTAGTAGAACAAAAGGGTGAATATGTTGTTCAATAAAGTTCTTGGTGAAAATGAAAAATGTATCTTTTGTTTTTACTTAAAGACCGAAGGCACTTTTTGGCCAACCCAATACTTTGGTAATTACTAGTCATCTTGAGCTGTTACATTGAATTTGTCTTTGACACCTTAGTTTTCATATGAAGATGGGCACTTAGTGGCATGCCTAGACGGGTTCTGTCAGGACACTTGTGTCTTGTTTTCCCCCACGGGTGTGGGAGTGGATGGGCTTGCAGCAGGCAGCTAGCACAGCCTTATTTTTTGTTATAGAAGTAATACATTCTCATTGCAAATAAAAATCAGAAAATACTCAGCTCCTAAGAGTTTCTGTCTCCACAAATTGAGCTGCTCTATGATATTTACATACTTCTAGCTTTAAATGTGATTGTGGCATGCTCTCACAGATTTAAAATATGTAATAATAAAACTGAATTATGTATAAATGACATGGTTAAGAATGATGGTTCTCTTGAAGATTTGTTTTTAACCTGTGCTTAGTATTCCTTTTTTTTTTCTCCCTGTGTATTGTGAGGGACATTAACACTGGTTCACATTGAAAATGGTCAGTCCTTTGCAGTTTGAAACCTTACATTCTATCAAAATGATAAGATTTCAGAGATAAAAATTGGAAAAAAATCTGTTTGGTGGTTTTCCTGTCCCTGAAGTCTTAAAAGTAACTATATATACTTTTCCATTAAAGTCCTGTCTAATATCTGTACAAAAAACATACTGTCCCTGAATAAAACAGCTTCAGGTGTGGTCCTTGATCCTCTCTGAAAAAAACCTTTTCATAACAAAGTGGAAAATGTTAAAAGCAATTAACTAAGTCTCAATTCCAATTATTAAGATTTTTGCATGAAAATCACATTTTCCTTGTTACTGAAGTATGAGATTATAGCCAGCTGTTGCAGTGGTAACCTGTAATCCATTTCTGTACATTGCTTTTTGGTGTGAACTGAAAACGATTATCATGAAGTTAAGTGTTATAACCCACTTTAAGATGAATTAGTTTTCTGGAATTTATCACTGGTAAAATCAGAACACATTCCTTCTGGAATCTATGTTTATTGCAAAAACATACACGTTGACCCTGGAATACTTTCCCTCTTCCCATTCAAATGAAAGATAAGTTAAATAGTAATTTTTTTAACACAAAGATTTATTTAATTCTTACATCTTTGGGTGTAAGTAAAACCAGTAGATTCTTCAAAGATTTTGGTTATGAAAATAAGATTGATTGGTATATTGTGCCTTGGCTATATATGCTATTAACTCTCAGGTGAGAAATATTAACCTGAAAAATGTGCATGCTTTTTGTGAAAAATAACAGCAGAATAAGGGCCTCCCCCAACCATGTCCAATGCTTAAGAATTTAGGAATATGTTACTTTACATAGTAAAAGGGATTTTGCAGGTGTGATTAATGTTAAAGATCTTGAGATGGGGAGAACAGCCTCGATTATCCAGGTGGACCCAATTTAATCACATGACTCATTAAAGAACCTTTCCCAGCTGTGGTCAGAGAGAGCGCCATGACTAGAAGAAAGGTCAGAGAGATCCAGCATGGCTGGCTTTGAAGATGGAGCACGGGGGCCCTGAGCCAAGGAATGTAGGCAGCCTCTAGAAGCTGGACAAGGCAAGGACACAGATCTTCCTCTCGAACCTCCTGAAAGGAATTCAACTCTGCTAGCACCTTGATTTTAGCCCAGTGAGACCTCTGTTGGACTTTTGACCAACAGAACTGTAAGGTAATTTCTGTTTTAAGTCACTGAGGTAGTGGTAATTTATTACGGCCGCCGTAGAAAATGAATCCTTGCTTTGTGTTTGTAGTTTGTTGAGTAAAATTATTACCGAAATCTGAAGCTGTGAAGGAAAAGGGTTTGTCAACATGTAAAATACTTAGTATTTTATAAGACTTCCTTATATATGGATTGGTACAGTTCATTTGCTGTTAAATAACAGAACGAGTTCGGTTTGGCCTTGCGACTGATTTTTTTTCCAGTGTCACTGTCTTACTAGGCATTCAGTAAAGGCTGAGAAACATGAGTAAAGTTACAGTCAAGCTTTGCATTGGCTGTTGTTAGCAGTGGAGTTTGGAAAAAGGGGCTTGAGGAAAATTAGGAACGTAGCTGCTTGTATCAGGTCTGAAGAAGTGACTCCAAGCTTTTGACAAATGCATCTCACATTTATATGTCTGTTATGGTTTGGCAATTGTCAAGGAATTGCTCAAGACTTATTGGACTCAGACCTCAGGGTATAAATGAGTTCATCTGTCTTGATAAGCTGGGCACTAGTAGTAGCCAAAAAGCAGTGATGATGGGGAGTCTTAATCTTTCAGATAATAGTTTCCTATTTAATTAGTTGCAAAATGACAAGCTTCGAGATATTATACCGTATAGCAAGAGATTTAAAATCACAGTAAAGATAAACAGTACAACAGGTAAACCTACATCCTTTTAAATCTCGTTTAAGCTGCTTCTCTGCTTTCCCTAGCTAGTAAGTTGGGACATTCAATCAGAAATATTTATTGAATCTGTTTGTATTAGGCACTGGGGCTGTAGGTGTAAAGGCTATCATAGTGCTTATTGACCCATAGGGAAGACAGAAATTAAATAATTTCACGTGCTGAGCAGAAGTACGGGATGCTGTAGGAGTGGATGATAACCTACTCTAGTCCAGGGAAAGAAGCCATCTCTGAAGGCAAGGGGAGGTTCAGTAAAGGAGAAAGGAAAAGGGCTTCATGTTTTATAGTGTTGTATGTTAACTATACCTCAAAAAATGATGGTAGTCTGTACAGGGATGGAGAGTAGATGGATCCAGAGATAATTTAGGAGATAAACTAGAAGCTGTTTGGAGATTGCATGTAGGTTGTCAGAGGGGCAGGAGGAGGTGGTTGGGGAAATAAAATAATCCTGCCAACAAAAAGACATCTTTTTATCCATGTAGAAGAAAGAAAAAAGATCCCAGTTTATTATCGAGTAGAAATTAACAGGTTTATATGTGTGTAAGATAACACGAAAGTGACTATAAAGTTGGGACTGATCTCACAGTTTAATGCCTCATCTCGTTGAGAGACAAAGGGCTGCTCCCTGTGACAGTCTTCTGCACGTCTCCTCAGAGACAGTTGAGCTAATCCTAGAGGTTTGTTTTTACAAATCATGGTGATTTGGCATGTGATCTTGGAGTTCTCCACACTCTGAAAACTGGTGTCTGGGCTTAATCCCTAGAGAGTTTTATTTCTGTTCTAAAGTTTAGAGTAAGGACTGAGATTCACTATATCTCCAAGGAAACACTATTAAGAAAAGAGAAGGAAGGATAAAATGGTCTTTTTGCCCTTTGTAAGTGGAGAAAATTATTTTCCAAGCACTTAGTGGCCAATAGTGCCATTTACAGAGGTGGGCAGTTCTGGAGGAGGAGCATATTTGAGGAGTCTTAGACCCACACTTAGATGCCACGTTTGAAGTCCGTCTTCTACATTCCCCTGGTGATGACATGTAGACCGTTGAGTGTATTTGTGGTGTAGAAGAGTGATGTAGGCTGAGGACGCGGTTTTGGTAACCATCAGTGGTTGGTTGTCATCTCAAGCCTGGGAGTAGACTGCCTTGCCTACGGAGATGGGAGGTGGGGTGGGGAAGGAAGGGGGAAGTCATGCCTTTGTTCGTATAATCATGGAGTTGACATCAGTAGGTGACCCTAAATAATTAGTACTGAAGACATAGTCATAGCCATGGTCAACATTTTTATGTTTTGATTCCTTTTCCTCGGTGATGTAGCTGAAAATTTAGGTCACACACTCTTGTATGGTAGACTATTGCTTTTTGTACATTGTACAGTCTCCCCTGTGTCTCCTCCGTCTTCCAGATCTTCCCTTGACTCCTTTTCCTGCACCCATGCGTGTTCTCTACCCTCTCCTTTAGAGTCAGTGTGTCTTCTCATGCTGTCTTGGTCTCTCTCTCTGAACTTTTGCTTATTTGGAAATATTTTCAGTTGTTTCCACATGTAACTTTTAGATGTTTATTCCCCTTCGTAGAGTTAGGTATCCTTTTACTGGTTTATTTATTTGGTCTGGAATGTGCCAGGTTTTGAGGCGGTAGCACAGATGCTTTGCTCTCCTTTGAGTGTGGGCAAGATGCAGAGAATGGCTGTGTGGATGGAAGTGGAGGTGAAGGAAGAGGTATCTTGCTGGGAAGAAATCCATGACAGTGGGGCCCACAGTCCCCAAGTGCTTCTTGAGTAGATGAACTTAATAAGGATCTTAGCGAAACAGTTGCTACACATTGAAAAAGGAATGTTTTTTGTGTTTATAACTGAAGGCAAATTGGAAAATGAAATTCAGCGGGGGAAAAGACCCTCCCATTCACATTTGCAAAAATATTTTGATCTAGGCTAAGATAGAGACCATCTTTACCCTTTATTTTATTGCACAGCTCAGATTGCAAGTTGGTTGAGATGGGGGCAACTTTCCTGAATCATATATCGGTAAATCCTACACTTGTTGGGAGAGGCAGAGGTTTCTTACTCCGAGACACTTTTGCCACCTGGGCTTTGGCAGATAGAAGGACAGGTAGAAGTGGCATTCAGGGACATCTTTTCATTTTATGAAGAGTAGTGAACTGAAGTATAAACACAAACAAGGGTGGGCAGTGGTGACTTGGACAAAGATTCTACCAACTGGCAGTGTGAAATACTTGGTAGACGAACCATTTTAGTGGGTTTCTCTCAGTTGTAAAAGTGTCGGTTCTCCAGAGGCAGAGGAAGCAATCACAGGCTGTGAGAGGCACTCCTATAGGGCCTGTCGCTCTGCTGGAGCTCATCTTGGCCCGGGCAATGCTGTCTCCTTGGTTGTGACCCAAGTACCAGGTGTCTGCGCTTTGACAAATGGAGGCCTGGGAGAGCTGAGTAAGGCAGGGACGTTTGGAGTGATTCATTTCAAGTGATATCTAAAGTAAGGGATTGCTGGAACAATCCAGCTGCTCCACATCACCAGGAATATAACTGTATATATGCTTTTTAAAGTTTATTTTGAAGGAGGGTGGAGTTCCCTATGGAGGAGAGGGTGGTGGTGGGAAAATAGGTTATTTTTAAAGGAATACTTATGAAGCTTCAGGGCAGGGGAGGACTGGGCTTTCCGATTGATATCTGGGATATGTTTTTATTGTCTAGCAAAATATTGGATGCAGCTGTACGTGTATTACCCTTTGCCAGTGCCAACGTTTGCGTCAGAAACCCGAGTCCATTACCCCTTGCCGTACAACTCGTTTTGATGTGAGAGTGAACACAACTCCACTGCAGATTTAAGAACTATTAATGTGACTTTTATTTCCCTGTTTAGTCACTGAATCATACTGTAGTGTTGGCATGGTAAGTTTTGTAATTTCTTTTCCTGTGCGAAGAGTGCTTTTCTTTTGCCGAACGTTCACTTCTGCATACTTTTTTTTAGTTAGGCATTATGTCATTACGAAGATTTATAGTTATCTAATAATGATTTATTGTAGTCATTTATTCTGCCAGCTGTGGCACATTTTCAGTGGAATTTGTAAATCAGATTTATACAGAAATTTACCAGGACATGCATTTCAGGATTTAATAAAATATACTCCAAAATCTTTTTGAAGTGGGTAGTTTTATGCTGACACATTTGGGTGTAAGCTTTACCTTAACAGTCTTTGTTAGTATTCATACTCTGCCGTGTCTGTCCCATAACCATTGAAAGAGGAATCTCTGAGATCTGTTAGAATACCCAGTTTCAGGTCGTCCACTTTGCTTGCAGACCATTAATGTCACGTTATGTTTGACCTGGGATGTTCACATGTTTAAGGACATGGAAACATCCTGACACGAGGCTCTGTGAAGTTCCGTGTGTTTTAATCACTATTAAAATGTGTATCCGGAATCATAGCAGAGTGGATCTAGTAGATTATGTTCATTTTGAGGCCTTACGTGTCATATTTTCTCCCCCCGCTTCTCAGGATTCACCGGCCACTAACCATGTGGAATACATTTAGCTTTGGCAGAGCTGCCAGCTCACACTCCTCCCGCAATTTCTTTGTTATGGTACAAGTTATTATATTTTCTTTTTCTTTCTTTTTAAAAAAGTATTGTTGAGATTTTGTTTGTTTACTTGGTGGTATATATTTGTTTAGAGAAGAATAAAATTTAGAAAAGAAGGAACGTGTACAGATCCTTTATAATTCGTAATTTCTTTTTTTTAATCTGGCAATTTGAGAGGCTGTCTTTGAAATGCATGATTGCCAAGTAATTTGTAAAAATGACTTGTTCTCTAAGACTGCATGAGAATTTTGGTTCTAAGATGAAACTACAAATTCCCAGCTCCAGTCAGCTGGTAATTTTGTCTGCAGCAGCATGGACCATCTCATTTGACTTACCACTGCTGCCCCAAACACATTGACTTCATTGATCAGTTGTTTTAATATTGGTGAAGATATCATCTTAACGTACCTTGAAGCTGAAGTTTTAGGTGATATTTAATTGTAGCTAAAGCAGTAGACTTGGCACTATCTAAGATGGAAAGCAAGCATTTGAAAATATTACAGCCTCTAATTTTTTGCAGTGGTTTGCACATGTTTATGATGTTCAGGTACTAGTTAAGCAGAATGTAACAACAAGAAAGAGCCCAAACAACTTGTCATCTGAAACGTAATTCCTCCCCTTTTAATTTTTTTTTGCCACCATATGTGGCAGTGAACAGTTTGTCATCTGATCTCTTATTTCTTAGAAGATACAGTTTTTAAAAACATTCTTAGCAATACCGCACCATAGTTAATTTTGTCATCAGATAGGAATTCAAGTCACAGTACATTAAAATGGATCTTTTAACCTCATTAGAATGAAAATATTTTAAAAAATAACCGTAATAAAAATATATACATAGTACTGAGCTCTGGAGTTCATCTTGAGTGAATTAATATTTCTAGAAAAATTGTTACAGTTTTTTATATGATTCAGTTGTGTGCTGTATGGACAAATGACTCCATGGTATTTGATATTTATTTATTTTTATTTTGAGAAAAAGAAATTTACAGTGCAAGGGAAACTGGGAGATAGAGAAGTTTTTTTGAAAGGGAACAGAGATGAACTTGAACTTTTCTTGAGATTTCATTGCTGATGTCTTAGATGTGGTACCACATTTTCCTTAAAGGCACTTAGCACTTGTACAGTGAAAAGATCATGGAGAAATATTGAGCTCTTTATTTTACATTGTTTTCATCTAGTGCTCACAGTGTGCCTAGGTATCTTTACCAAGTTTAAATGCAAAAGGAAAGAAAATTTTATATAAGTTCCTTGTTCTGGATTTAGTTTTGACTTTATTAATGTTTTCAGGTTTTTCTTTTGGGCTTACCTGAAAAACTTTTAAAATGATACAAAATTTGAACTTAAAAAAGAAGACAGAGGTCAGGGATGACAGATCTGTTTCATCTTGTGGGTGAATTTTGACTGACTGGTGGTGAATGCTTTGAGAGGCTGAGGTGCATCAGAAGGAAAAGAAAAAGTTCTTGCACAATTAGCAATGCCTGCCGGAGCCGCTAAGGGAATAGTCAATGGATACGTGACCTGAATTACTCTCCCTAGCACAGAAACTCCTGAAAGTCACTGTAATCCTTCGTGCATTCATCATGTGTTCATACCTTCAACCAAGTTTCTTAAAACAGGCCCGAATGCAAGGCGGCGTGCCAAGCGTGGTAAGAATAAAGAGGTGGAGTAGACATGAATTGGCTTTCAAGCCTTGATGGACGGGAGGCTTAATTGTTCATAACAAAAATGTGAAATGCGGTAGACAGCAGCTTTAGAGAGACCATCATGGTCCAATTCAGAGAGACTGAGTTCTAAGCAAGTTCTAAGGAAGGAGGATATTCAGTTGCAGAAATCTGGCAGATTCTAGAGCTTATTTGTATTTGCCGATTGGGTATGCCAAGCATTCTGGAGGGATGCCCATTCCTGTCGGACAGGGATAGATGATTGCCTTGTTAAATGTATAGCCCACATATAACATTTCCATAGTGCAAGGGAAGCACAGTAGGTGCTGGAAGGCAGAGGATATGACCAGTCTTCCAGGTGAGTGATAAAGCCATATAATGTTGTATGAGATTCCAGCCAGGAATACATGGTAGAGAATGGAGGATAAGCACATTTTCAGTGTTTAGACATTTACTAAGGTCACAGACTATTTTTTTTTTAAGTAGAAATATTTAACTCTTCAGTACTTGTATTGATACCATATAGGTGTAAGTATCAAATTTTATCTAATGCATACAATCAAGTGTTAGTTTTAGGAGGTTCCTCCTCCACCATTTTTTCCTAACTGGAAATCTTTACAGTATCTTTGGCCCCTTCTTTTCCCTGAAAGCTAAAATTCACTTAAGCATCAGTTCTTGTAGATCCTTTAAAAAACAAAACAACTCGAAATTGTTTCCTTTGTTTCTCACTATTATCTAGTGTAGGTCCTCTTGCCATGAAATGGGCTGTCCATTTTCTATTAGTGTCTGGTATAGCGTCAAGTGTCGAGATGCTCGTGACATAGACAGATGCAAACCCGACAAGCTTCCTTGCTCTTGGAGCTTACATTCTAGGGAGATGTTTGAACATGACATAAATCCCCTAATTGAATACTTCTGCCTCACATCTCTGTTTTCTGGTACACTGTCCCTAGATGAAACACAACTTCCCTTCCTTAACTTTTCAATTCGGAAACTTAAAGTCTAAATTTCAAGGCCTCCTCATTTGCCTGCATGTTCTCTAATTTCTTATTTTACAAATATCCTTCATCTACCTAAGGAATGATGCTTTCTTACACTTAGTTTTGTTCATGCCCCTCCACCATCTGGAATGCTCTCCTTGTCTTTTGATAGTCTCCTTAGCCAGAGAAACTCAGGCCATATCCTTCTTTTGACCAAATTGCTTTGGCTCCTGGAAGCACTGTAACTAATAACACAAGCACTGACTGGGGCACTTCCTATTCTAGCAAGAGAGAGCAGTGATTTATATCTTCTCTTTAACTGGTGTGTTTATGTCTAATCTCTTCAATGACACTGTTAGGTAAAAGTAGAAGGCCTGGTCCTTAGTGTGCCAAACACCTTACAAATATGAACACAGTTAAGAACCAGGTGAAACAGTGCTTTGGAGCATCCTGAGGAGAATGCAACAAAGCATCTAAGCTTAAGTACCGAACTTCTCAGATAGTTGTTCCCCCTCACAGTTTGCTTAGAACCTGAAAACTCTAAAGTGTGTTTTTTGCTAATTGCTATTACATAAATATTATAAGAAATGAGAAAAGAGTTCAGAAGCCTATACAGAGAAAACAGATTTCCCATCCCTCCTCTGAAGTAATTTCTGTTGACCAGATTCTTAAAGGTATTTCCAGAAATAGCTTAGTCCAAATATAGAAGTATTTATTACCTCCTCCCCAGTTTTTTTCTTCTTTGCCGTAAATGGTAGTGCACTCTATTTACTGTTCTATATCTTGCCTCTTACTATGGTATATTTGGAGATATTCCTTATCAATACAGTAGGACCCCCTTATTTGTGGGGGATATATTCCAAGACCCCAGTGGATGCCTGAAACCCTGGATAGTATCAAACCATATATATACCTTGTTTTTTCCTATACACACATACCTATGATAAAGTTTAATTGATAAAGTAGGCACAGTAAGAGATTGACAACAATAACCAATAATATAACACTTACAACAATATACTGTTACAAAAGTTATGTGAATGAGGTCTCTCTCTTTCTCTTTTACTCTCTCAAAATATATGTACAAGTTTCATGCCTTTTCCGTCTTAGCTAAGCACTTACGCACCAAGGCCTTAACTGTAGTTTGCAGTGTTGTAGCACTGCAAAACTAGCACAAATTTCTTTTTCCTTCTTCACAATTTCACAGATAGAAGATGAGTTCTTACCATAGATCTTAGCAACCTCAGCATACGATATTTTCCCCTTTCCTTATTAAGTCAAGAACTCTCACCTTTTTACCTAAAGGAAGCTCTTGAAAGCTTCTCTTTGATGTATCTGAATTGCCTGCATCATTGCTCTAGTGCTTTGGGGCCGCTAGTGAATAAAATAAGGACGACTTAAACACAAGCACTGTGATCCCGGGACAGTTGATATGATGACTGAGGTAGCTACTAAGCAACTAACGGGAAGAATGCGCCGGACAAAGGGATGATTCACATCCCAAGCAGAACCGAACAGGAGGATGAGAGATTTTATCATGCCGGTCAGATTGGTGTGCATTTTAAAGCTTATGAATTGTTTATTTCTGAAATTGCCCATTTAATGTTTTCGGACCACAGTTGACCACGAGTCAGTGAAACCTGGGAACATGAAAGGGTAGAGTAGCAGGGACTGCTGCTTCCAGCCTTTTTTTGTTTTCATCTTAACAGTTGCTTAATATTCCTTTAGAAAGGCTTATAATAAAATAAAACAGCAAATTCTAGAAGTGGGAAGGTGGCAGATATTAGAGATACAAGAAGTAATTACAACTAACTATGAAAGGATAAAATGATAGATTTTAAAATTTAAAAACAGCATTCCCAGAGATTCTTTTTTCCCTCCAGGAACAATCAGGGCCCCTCTAGCCCTTAGAAACCCTAAAGGTATCACTACATATTAATTTGGTGTTCGAAATGAAAAAATTTGATTATCAAGAAAGATATGTCCTGTTTAAAAATATATGTTGAATATGCAGCACTTTTTCAAAAATTCTTGTCTAAAATGGTAGAAATTGGAGAGGCAGTGCAGGATATGGGAATGAGCACATCTTTTGAAACTAGACCAACTTGGTCTTGAATCCCCACTTTGACACTTAATGTAAGACCTTGGCCAAGTGAGTCAACTTTCTTAGCGTCAATTTCCTTATTGGTAAAATGAGAATAATAAGACCTATCTCATAGCACCTGTGAAGAACAAATGAAAAAATATTTTATGCTTTCCACAGTACCTGGCATACAACAGGTGCTCAATAAATATAAAGTAACATCCCCCAGACTCTTTGCCTACCCAGAACAATTAATTTCCTAAGAGCTCTGGACACTGAGATCTTACTATAATTGTATCTTTTAGAAAACTTATTATCATAATGCCTTGGACATACTAGGCACTCCAGATTTGTTCTGTAACTCTTAAGGGTTTGGTTTGGTTTTATTCATATTCACCAAAATCCTCAAATCTCTAGAACCAAGTATACACGTACCATGTGAAAATCCCCAGCAGCCAAATGCCAGGATCTTAACCAGTAATACATTTGTAAGTGTTTAACAACTAGTTCATGGGGTAGGGGAGCTCTGATCTGTAGCATTTACTGATGTGAATTACCAATGTGAAGTCAACTGGCTTAAAAAATTCCTGAAAGTTTAATGGTTGGTTCTCATTAAGTCAGCAGAGCGGCTTCGTACACTAGTGTATCCCCAACACTCTTGACCTGTGCTTTGAACTCGATGTAAAAGCAGTTTGGGAGACCCCGGTCTCAAAAAAAAAATGGTCCAGTCTGCCACCGGCTTATTTTGTTACTTTGTCTCAGTTTTCCTGTTTGTATAGTAAAGCGATGGGAGTAGATCAGTTTTCTAAACTTCTTTCGGTGGGGTTTTACAACTTCATGTAGGTGTCTCAGGTTATAGAGACCAAGGGGCCCAGGCTTTATGCTTCTTATCCTGCATGTTCAGTATGAATTTCTTTTTTAAAAAAGGTCTTTATCAGTTAAAAACATGTATGTTTGAGAACCACCGTTACTGAAATAGCTGTCACAAAGCCCATATCTGTAACTGGCAAAAGCCCTGATATAGTGACAGGTAATGTATTTACTCACTGCTTATATATATATATATATATATATATATATATATATATGTATGTATGTATGTATGTATTTTATGTTTTAGATATATACACACACACACACACACACATATATATAAATAAATATAAAACAATGTACGGTTTAGGAAAATGCAAAAGGGAACATAATGCATTTCAGTGTTACTTTTGTCAGAGGTAGACATGATAGAAAACGTTTTTGGTACTTGACACTTTAAATATGATATTCATTTATGTGTGAATTCTTCATATATGTATGCCATGTTAAGGAGGAGTCACTTATAGGCAGGGGTCGCAAACTCAAATGGCTATAGAGGTCAGGCAAATGATGGAATTGAGGGAAACAAGTGGCTTATAATATGAAGGGGAGTCATGGAGACTGCCCATCTGAGAGCACAGCTCCACCTCAGAGGATCATTGTTATGAAGAAACACAGATTTCTACTGCTGTATCTTTAGTTCCCTGATACTCCACCCTGTCCCCAACAGCTGGAAATCCATAGTTTCATTTAAAATTTCTTGATTCTTTTTTTAACATGTTGCCTACGAATTAAACACACTTGCACACTCATACATACTCATGAAGGGAGCCAAGCAAAGCAAACTTGGCCTGAGGGCTTCTGGTTTGCAATCTCTCTTCACACACATATATATGCAGCACCTAATATTTATTGAGCGCCTATGTGCTATTCACTCAGCCAGACGTCTTGCACTAATCAAAATGTTTAATCTTCACAGCAATTGGGTGAGCTAGTATTATTTCCTTTTTATAGATGAGGAATTTTGGCTGAGGTCACACGACTAGTAAAAGGTTCCATGGGTATTCAAACCCGCGTAATCTGACTGCAGAAACACTTGGGCAAAACTGACTCCATGGAGATCTCTGACAAGTGCTATAAGCACACACACAAAACACAAATAGCTGAGTATAAAGGGTGGATCGAGACTTATCTAACGTTAGCTCATTTGTGTGCAGTGATACAGTTTGTGTGAACGCGTGCTTGTGGTGATAGTGATAGTTTGTGTGAACGCGTGCTTGCGTGCTCCCTGGAATACTATCTGCTTTCACGCTTTATAAGATTTTTCTGATAAAGCTCAGTGAGACCAGTGTAAAAAATTCACAGGGAGTTTCTATTTCTTTTTGTCACAAACTCTAGACATCCTGAGCTCTGGGGCCAACATTGTCTCTGTCCAAGGGCAAAAGTTTTCTCCCTTGTCTTTGCCATATTTAAACCCCACCCATGGAAATGCTACAAGTCCTGAGTGATGATCACTTCCTCTGGGAAAGGGTACGAAGAATAAAAGTAAATCTAGCAGGAGGAATAAATCCCAAAAGACAGAGATAAGTACTTGAGGTCAGAGACTGCATCCTTTATAGTTAGTCTACATACCAAACTCATTAATATGAATAATCATCTTAGCTGTAGTGGTTGTAGTAGCAAAAGTAATACAAGAAACTTGTCTTGTCTTACAGTTTTACATCAACTCTTCCATTATTTCCAGGACTCGGGAAGGTCTCTTTGAGAAAGTGATGAGAAAGCGGAGATCTCTCACATGTTTCTCCTTTATTTCCACTTCTTTTTCCTACCCACATAAAATATTTTTCAACCTTAAAACCTCCAGCCTATGGGGGTAAAACTATAAGACTCTAGGAAGAAAGACGTAAAACTGTGTGCAAACATCTATCCATTTAGGTTTTTCCCTTGGGATATTTTGGAACACCATTAGACACTGTAAACCTCTTTATGGTTTGTTCACTTGGTATGGAACGGGAAAGAAAAAAAAGAGCCAGTCCCCCCGGCTGTATTCTTCTCAACACTCTGTACCCATCATGTGAATGGAAAGAACCCAAAATCTTCATTTTCAGAACTGTATCTTAGCCCCTGGCTCCTGGAGAAAACCAGTGTGGTTCAGAAGTGGGATGGGAAGAGTGGTTTGCATTGGCATCAGCCTTGCGGGTGCTTTGGGGCTGGAGCACACTCAGCTGTGGGTTACAGATGCTTGCTCTCCAGTATTAATGTGGCCAGCATGTGAAACCATTGGCACCCACAATGCTACACAAAGGTCCACGCCTCTGATAGTTTGGGAAATAACTCCCAGCTGAAGAAATTCCTTCTTGAAGGGCTGGAATACATTCTTGAACAGAAGGTCCTTTTCCGAAGGGGTGGAACCCAGAAAGAGATGCCTGATGGTGTGGAACTGGGTACCAGGGACTGTATCATCGAGTGTCTCTGATCTTGGGACCTTTAACTGAAAACAGAAAAAAAAAAAAAAAGCTACTCTAAACCTGAGGTTCATAAGTGCCAAATTCTATGCTGTACCTATAGCAGAGAGCTTGGGCACTCAAGCCGTTGGATAGTTTCTTTGGAGATGTCAGGCGCAAAGCATGAGTGGTGGTGGTTGTCATATGGTCTGACTCAGGGTGTGTTGGAAATGTTTCCACTAATTTTTATTTCTCTGAGCTGTCTCCAAGGTTGGTAGGACCAGAGAAGACTATATGGAAAAGAAAGGAAACAAATATAGGGTTGGTTGGTGCTCTTTGTATGTTCAATAACCAAGACACTTTTTTCAGGTCCCCTTCTCACTCATGAGGCCTGTGCTTCCTTCTAACGGGACATGTGAGAGAGCCGGGATGTTTCCATCCCCCATTCAGTGAGTGCGCTAGTCTTCTCGTTCAGGTGCAATTTCCAGTGAAATAGTAGCTTGTAAGTATTCAGAAGTTAGTTTATTGACTCTTATTGCACTTCTGAGCACCTAGTAAATAATTTATTAGTCTGATGGATATGTGGCTACCTAACTATGGGTCATGAAATATGCACTATTCTTCTAATACACTGTAGGGAGACCTGTTTATAAAGTATTTAGTATTGGTTTTATAATGCACCGTTGACAACAGAAGACCACGAAGCTCAAAGATCAATCTCATTTTGGCCCACAGTAGTAATGCTGCTTTATAAGCTCTGTGACAGGTCACTTAGACAGTGGTCCTCGCAGAAAGGACTCTGTTAGGAAGGCGGTCTGGAGTGGCTGCGAGCACAGCGGATGAATGTCTTTGTCGAGGTCCCCGAGGTGACTGTTTGGTGGTTGCTGATGCTGGCCAGGTGTTGGAACTCAGCATTTCCCAGTTCTCTATGGGGAATCTGGACTGAGAGCGCCCCGAGAGCGCTAATGCAACCACCACTGATTGTACAGAGAGCTGGGGTGACTTTGGCCCACAGTTGCAGTTCTGGAGACCTGGATTGCAGGAAGGAGCGGGTCTAAGCTTTCCTCAGCTTCCTCTCATGTTTGCTGATGAAGTGACATTGTTCCACATCTCCCAGTCCTTCATTCAAGTCATAGATGTGACACAGCATAACTTAAAAAAAAATTTTTTATTATAGTTGATTTACAATGTTGTGTTAGTTTCTGCTGTACAGCAAAGTGATTTAGTTATACATATATCCACTCTTTTTTAGTTTCTATTCCCATATAGGTCATTACGGAGTATTGAGTAGAGTTCCCTGTGCTGTACAGCAGGTTCTTATTAGTTATCTTTTTTTTTCTTTTTTTTTTCTTTGCTGTACGCGGGCCTCTCACTGTTGTGGCCTCTTCCGCTGCGGAGTGCAGGCTCCTGACGCGCAGGCTCAGCGGCCATGACTCACAGGCCCAGAAGCTCCGCGGCATGTGGTATCCTCCCAGACCGGGGCACGAACCCGTGTCCCCTGCATCGGCAGGCGGACTCTCAACCACTGCGCCACCAGGGAAGCTCTAGTTATCTATTTTATATATAGTAGTGTGTATGTGTCAATCCCAATCTACCAATTTATCCCTCCCCCACTTTACCGCCTGGTAACCATAAGTTTATTTTCTACATCTGTAACTCTGTTTCTGTTTTGTAGATAAGTTCATTTGTACCTTTTAGTTTTTAGATTCCACTTTTATAAGTGATATCATATGATATTTGTCTTTCTCTGTCTGACTTTACTCAGTATAACAATCTCTAGGTCTGTCCGTGTTGCTGCAGATGGCATTATTTTGTTCTTTTTCATGGTTAATATTCCATTGTATACATGTACCACATCTTCTTTATCCATTCCTCTGTTGTTGGACATTTAGGTTGCTTCCATGTCCTGGCTATCGTAAATAGTGCTGCAATGAACATTGAGGTGCGTGTATCTCTTGTTGGTGGGCATGTAAACTGGTACAGCCACTATGGAGAACAGTATAGAGTTTCCTTAAAAAAACTAAAAATAGAGCTACCATATATATGATCCAGCAATCCCACTCCTGGGCATATATCCAGAGAAAGCATAACGTTTTTTGATTTTTGTTTGCTTTGGGGAATTTCATTAGCCAGGAAGAGGTTCATAGATATTTAAAAAGACCTACCTAGTAATACTTAGATTTGGGGGACATCTAAATAAAAATTAAATAACTTCATCCAAAAGTCACTTCTCAGTGTTTCACTTTCTTGATAAGAACTAATCCTGTAAGAATGCTATGAGGTAAAGAAATACAGTGTATTATTGCATGTCAGGGTGTACATTTCAAACAAGGCATTTTTCAGTTTTGCATTAATAGCTTCTTGCTGCTTCTAATATTCTACTTTCCAGATTGGGAAACGGGAGCTACACTTTCTTGAACCCAGTCCACTTACTTGTAACTTTTCAGAGTTTTACAGGAACCAAGGCTGAGTCCTTTCTGCAGTTTGCCATTTCTTTTATTCATTTCTCGTTGATTCAGTTTCATGTTACCCTCTCCAACTGGACCAAACACTTTCTACTCTCTGTTGGTCCTTGATTTCTTCCTGTCCTGTCTCTTTTAGCAAGTGCCCTCATCTTTCCTGAGATGGGCAGTCATGTCCTTTGTGTAGCTATCATTTATTGAGCATTTACTATGTGTTAAGCACTCTGTTAGGCCCTGGATTACCAAAGATAGATAAAACTCTCTTACTTTCAACAAGTGAAAAGCTTAGCGGGGGAGATGGATAGTTAATTGGCTTTCTACATGAGCACTTTTGAGATATATATATTTTAACCACAGAATTTTTTTCTCTTCTTACCCTGGTTTCTGAGAAAAAAATTTTTCTTCTCCCTTCAAGAGTACCCTTTTCATTTGTTTTCCTGATCGCATTCTCTCCTAGAACCCTTTTTATTTTTTTTTTAAATCATTTTCCCTCTGGCTTAGGTCTTCAGTGTCCTTTTCTCCCCTGGCTTTGTCCCCTTTGCCTGCGATCCTTTTTCTTCACTGTTGTGAGAAACAAGCAGTCAACACACTAAGACTTCTCCCAGGCCCTGCAAACTCTCAGAACACCTTTCTCTTACTTTACTTGCTTTCTTTGCAGAATTTCTCCATAGAATGTTTGCCCTTTTCTGCCTCCTTTGTCTTTGTACTTTGCTTACTTCTTCACTTCTTTCCAGTCTAGATCCTCTAACTTCTATACCTATCTGCCCACTAAGACATTTCTCTTAGGACACAAAATATAATTATAAAATATCGCAACCACAAACATATATGAGGAATGGGATAATGAACAGCCATTTATTGAAGCTTAAGAACTAATAATGTACAAATACATCTGAAGCCCTGGGTTAACATCCCAGTTACATTGTAGCCACTGCCATTTCCTCTATCCAATACCTGCCCTCCCATCCTCAAGCAGGATTCTGATTTTGGTATTTATCGTTCCCATGCATTTTGTTTTGCTCTTATTATATTTATTACTGTACTTGGCTTTACTGCACTCTAAATGTAGCATTGTTTCTTAGAGCATTTAAAACTCTCTAAACTCTGACTTCTCCTGCCATTGAGAACACTGGACAATCACAGTGCCCCTGTTCATGCTGCTCCTGTCATCTCCCACAGTAACTGTGTGTATCCCCCAAGACGCTAACTTTGGCCACTTTCTTTTACCTATTGGGTCCCTTCTCTATTGATGATTCTCAGATCCAATAACTACAGCGTCAACCTATTTTCTGAATGTTTCTAGTTGCCTAGTCACCAGTGTGACCTACTGTTTTCTCAAACTGAGCTTACCGTATGTGCCCACCAACTCGTTTGTTCCCATGTCTGTTGAGAGTGCGACCAGTTTCCTGTGCTCAGAATATCAGAGCTTTAGTGTCATCTTTGGCTCTTCTCATTTGTTACGCACGTGAGTCATTCTTGTCCCCTGGATTTTATCTCCATGCTGTATCTTGCTCTTTTTTCCCCAGCCCTATTGCCTGTAGTCTTTTTACCCAGATTGTTGTAATAGCTATCCTAATTGGTATCTTTGCTTCTGTCTTTTCACACTTCAGTCCGTCCGTCATGCTGTTGCCAGATAAATCCTCTTCAAGTACAGTAATGTTCATACTGTGCTGCTGTTGAGAAGCTTTCAGCGGTCTTGACTGTTGATGGATAACAGGATAAATAGCAACTCTTCCTAGTGACATACAGGACCCCTCCCATTATAATAGTTCCCACTGACCAGTCTACCCCTTTCATTCATCATCGCTCTATGCTGATTCCACCGTAACATTCTAGTCCAACTGGACCACTTCTTTTGGGTGTCTCCTTTCCATTGGCCTCGGTACTCTGATTCAATTTTTGACAGCTCTCACTTCTCTACTTTTTTTTTTTTTTTTAATTTTTTGGCTGTGCCATGTGGCATGTGGGATCTTAGTTCCCCGACCAGGGATCAAAGCCACATCCCCTGCGTTGCAAGTGCAGAATCGCAACCACTGGACCACCAGGGAAGTCCAATGGACCACTTCTTTAGGAAAATTATCAGTTCTTAAGTTCCAGTGCAAATGCTGCTTCTGCTTAGAAACTTTCTCTTCCCATACCAGCTGGAAGGAATCTCCTTTTCTTAAGTCCTGTACAGTTTGGCCTCTACTTATCACGTTGTTTTATTAAGGTTGTTTTTGTACATGGCTTATCTGTACTAGATTGTAAACTTCTCACGAGCAGGGACTATGTTTTAACTTTCGTGTTCCCCACACCTTCTTGTAGTTGGCAAGTAGGGCTTTGATCAGCATTCCCTAACAGTGGCTAAAAGTGCTTAGTTTAAAATATGTCTTTATAACACATGGAAGAAAAGGGAGCTAGAAACTGAGCTAGTGAGGGCAAAAGTGTATATATTATCAATCAGCAAATTATTCACTTCTTCCCACTTTGTTACTTCCATTCTCTCCAGGACTTATTTAATGGTTGGCTGCTGTCAGCCTTAGAGACTGTTAACTCTTAAAAAGTGTTTAGGTGGTCAGAGGAGTGGATTTGCAATTGTTGTTTTTGTTTTTGACCTGTTTTAATGTACTCAGTGTCTCCAAATAATACTGTCTGCAGAGTATGTGTAATTTCCTTCCCAGTCTCTCAACAGGCATGCCTAGCACCCACTCCAAATAGCTATAGTTACAAGTCAGAGGATAGGCTTAATGAGCAGGGCGGGCAAGCACCTTTCAGGATCCCCTGTTGTGGGGTTGATGCTCCTCAAGTTGAGGTATGTTTAAGCCTCTTGGATACACTCCCATTCTGGCACCGCCTAGGTAAGGTATCTCTCACCTAAGTATGTGTCTCCCTCCCTTTTACTGTCTTTCACACTCATCACCATTTTGTGAAACTCAGGTATTTGCTTGATTCCTCACACTTATTACCTTTAAAGAAATCATTGCAAGCAGTACATTTAGTGGCAGTTACATGAATGATTTTTGACTGTGATAAAGTATCTGTCTTCTTCTGCCCCTTCTCTTTTCTCTCCCACTCCCCCCTTAGTTTTTCTTTTCCCTCCCTTTTTTCTTTCTTTCACATAGTTCTAATTTATTGTTTTCACTGTTTTTACTAGCAGTACCATTCACAGTAGCAGTAGTAAACATTTAGAACCGAAGTATAACATGCATACAGAAAAGTGTACAGATCATAAGGGTATATGGCTTGGTGAATATTTACAAAGTGATCATACCCAGAACCACCAATGAGATGGAGATACAGGACACCACCTGGACCTCAGCAGCTTTCCTGTGCCTCTTGTAGTCACTACTCCCCACAGAAGGTCATCACTATTCAGAACTAAGTTACCCATTAATTCTTCCTATTTTTAATATGCTGTTAATGAGTTTCTGGCATCTTCTGAGTTCCTTAATTTTGAAAACAATATTCAGGTTTATTCAAATTTGCTTTGTTTCAACATCTTTTTCATTTAAATAAGTATATCTGTCTATCTATCTATATGAAATAGCCTCTGTGGTTTTCTGAGGATTATGAAACTTCACATATACTAGTATTTCACTTTTTTTTTTTTTTTTTTTTTGCGGTACGCGGGCCTCTCACTGTTGTGGCCTCTCCCGTGGTGGAGCACAGGCTCCGGACGCGCAGGCTCAGTGGCCATGGCTCACAGGCCCAGCCGCTCCGCGGCATGTGGGATCTTCCCGGACCGGGGCACGAACCCGTGTCCCCTGCATCGGCAGGCGGACTCTCAACCACTGCGCCACCAGGGAAGCCCAGTATTTCACTTTTTAAACTTATTTTTTAAGTTTGTGAATTTCATTTAAGAGGGTACCATCAACGGAGTTGCTTTTTTCTGTGACAGCTCTAAAAGCAGTGTTGGATTAACTGGGTGCCTACGAATCTCAATCTTCCTTCCCGACAGTAATTTGAACTATTATTGTGATAAGTTCACTGGGTCTGCAAGTTTCTTGGGTCTGCAGACTTTAGAAGGAAGTAAATAGAGAAATTAGCACTGTCTTTACAGCGCTTGTAGCTCTTCATGGTTATAAAAACTAATTGCCCGCTGTATGCTCCCCAGCCTGTTTTTTGATGCTCATTTAAGGAAACACGTTACTGGTTGTTTTCTAGACTTTCTCATAAAACATGAACTTTACATTATGGTAGGAAGAAGCCACTGTCACTGTTCATAGCTGAGAAAAGATGAATAAAGTCAATTTTCTGTCTTTAAGCCAAAACAGCGTAGGTAAAAGATTTCATTTTTTTTTTTTGGAGGCTTGAGATTCATGCCAACCTCAGATGCTTTTGCATCTGCAAATGTCCTGATTCTAAGGATTCATCATTTCCCTAATATTTTATAAACTACCTCATCTACCACACCCTACCCAAGTTCTCTTTATTTAAATTTTTTTTTAGAGCATATCAAGGGATTATGGCATTTGGATATATCCCTGAAAATACATCCTTGATGTGTTTCTCTGAAATTGAGGCCCTGATTAGGCTGTCAGCAGATGCTGTATCACATCGATTGTGCCAGTTGGTACAGAGACAAGTGTCAACCAGAGCGGTTTCTCCCTTTTGCCATAGAAGAATGAAGTGTTTAGGTAGTATTTGCTTATGGGGGATGTTCCTGCCACTGCTGAAAGTGATTTAAATCTCTGTCCTATTCAAGCTTAATTTTAGGAGGCCTGTTTTCCCCATAGTCTGAGATCCCATTATGATGTTTTCAGTGCACAAGCTTCTCCCTCAGTGTAGCTGATCAATTCTTTTGGTATAGCAGTTATTGTTGTTATTTTTTGGTCATGTGCTCTCCTATGGTATTCCTGTGAGTAAACACTAGAGCATTTAGTACCCATGATGCTTTGGCAAAAAACAAACTAACCAAAAATCAAAGGTATGCCTGCGTTTCTTGTCCCCTGAAATCCTCAAGCCGTTCTGGCTGAGGTTTCTATATACTGAAATGCCCAGTGCAGGCTGCCAGGGCTGTCTGGAGAAGGTGTAGTTGTAAACAGTTTTAAATTGTAACATGTACAATTTTAACACAGAATCTCGTAGAGGAGAGGGGCCAGTGATTGAGACTGGCAATCCAAGGGGACAACACCATTTTTTTCCTCCTTCATTTGAATCTATAAAGATCCTTAACTGCATTTTGAATTGGTTAATCCGTGAGCTGTCAGCCCAAATTTATGTCCCAGAATTTCAGAGAATAAGCAATAGGACTGATGTCTGCAAAGAGGAAGATTTATAGAAGGCCACAGGTGCATAGTTCAGTCCGTTCATACACAAGTGGGCGCAGGGTTAGATGCAGTAGTTGGCAGCATGCGTCATCTTTTTAATCTGGATTAAAGGTGGCTGCATTCAGGTGTGCCTAGATCATCTGGTAAATTGAGACACGAATGAGAATTGTTAACTAAGAAAAGTTTTCCGGTTTCCTTAAAATTTAAATGCAGGGATCCATCTAGTAGAATCCAAAAATTTTCTTCAAGATCATCAGACTTTGCTTCTGTAGAATAATTGGCGGTTGAAAGAGGGGTACTTCAACTCTTACAAGGCTGGTAATGGAAGGAAATTAGGAGCCAGTGGAGAGCGGGAGATGTAGGTGTGATAGGTGAATCCCCTTCAAGGGTAGAGATGTGTTCATATCTGAACTCTATCTTAAAAGCTGCTTTTTAATTTCCTTTCCCCCGAAACATGCAGGCAGAGTAGAGTAATAGTTCATCTTTCTGTATGATTTTTTGGGGGGGAGGGGTGAATTTTCACTGTCTTGGCATCAAATGACCTATATGACTCAAGGGAAAACAGGCAGCTTAGATTATGATATAATTATTCACAAAGGGGAAACCTCAGTGGAAATTATTGTTTTACATTTTCTCTATTCTTTATAGTGAGTCAAAGAATTTTTCCCCTTAGCGTCACGTAGAAAATGAAACTTTACACAGTAAAAAGTAGGGATGGCAGGTCTCAAAGGGGGAAAAGGTTGCTGTCAACTTTTTTTCTCTGGAATATGGAAATTTGGGTGGATTATCTGCTCAGAGGAGGTTTCCTTTATGAATTCTTTTTCCTTTTTACACTTAAGACATCTGTTAACATTTCACACAGCCCAACAGATGTTGCAAAGCAAGTCCCATACTTTGTTCTCAAGAAAAATGACTTTTACTCAATTGGTTCCCTGCACCTCTGTGACTGGGCCCAGCCTGCTGCTTCTGCATAATTTGCATATATTAAGTTATATACCTTAATGCCATATGAATTTGTAGCTTCAGCATTCTTTTTATACTGTAAAGTGTGATTTGATTAGAAACTAGTTTACATGTCGAGAGGTCATAACATTTAAGAAATCTCCGTTGAGAATGGCAGCCTAATTCCACAGATAGGATTGGATAGCCAATTATTGAATATTTTTCTCTATAAAATATGTGAAGTACAAAAGCTTGAGTTGTTTTGCCACAAGGAAGTGCTGATTGTCATGCGATGTGGAGCGTCATTTTTATTATTTTGGCAAGAACAGGGACAGTTTTGTCTTGACAAGCCATTAGATGAATACCAGCTTGTGTCACATGAAAAACCACTGATCTTTAACCCAGCTCTGTACTTAACCAAGCCTTGAAAATGAATAGTGAATAAAAGAAGAGCAAAGGCCAGTTTACTGTCATTACAGATTACAGAATCTGTTAACAGCTGCTGAACTGAACCCGGGGAATTACAGGTATTGTTCCGTGAACCAGCAGAAGTCCTACAGATGCTTGTTAAACTGTGTATATAAATTGTACATTTATTTGATATTTGCTTAGGATTTACATTGTTGGAAACATAGCTAGAAAAGAGGAAAATTCTTGAGTAATTTCTCAGTGTACTAAATGTATGCCTTTATCACAAAGCCATATATATTTATATGAAACTATCTCAATGATGCTTCCTTACCTCCACTTATGGAACTTATTTTAAGAAAGCAACGTGCCTTTAAAAGAATTATAATAAGTATCCAAAAGAAAAGAAAAAGTATGCAGTCCCCCCCCCAAAAAAAAACCACATACGAACACGCAAAACAAAATCCTTCGCTCATTTGTTTCTTCAAGGTGTTCATTGTGGCTCATATCTGCACCAACATGTGATTTTTTTTTTTTTAATGGAGGGAAAAACCTAACCCACCTCAATACCCAAATATTGAAAAGATCAGTAACATTTACAACAGTCAGTTGTGGGAATTATTGCTTACAGAGCTAACAAAAAAGAACACACTTTCTTACCCTGCTGGTGGAATTGCATTGTGCCTCCCTGTAGTCTTGTTATCCCACACTAACTGAAATGCAAATTCTTTGCAACTAATTGGATCTCATTGAGGGTACATGCACAGTATGTAGTTATATGCAAAAAGGTTTTTAAGAATAAAATTTCTCTGTAATTACAACTTTTGATTATGATCTGAGACATTGGTATCTCTAGTATAGATACCAATAGACTATAGATACCAATAGACTATTCTTCGTAGAACATCTATATCTATATATATCTAACTTTTTTACAGATTACTCAAAAACATGAGCTTTGAAATGCTTAGTAGAGTACCAGCTCAAAAGTTAGTGGAAAAATGTTTATTTACAGCAGTCTATAAATTGGATTTTATTAAAGTCCTATGAAAATAAAGATTTTTTTTTTTTTGAAATTTAGAATTTAGTATCTTAGAGCCAGTACACTGAAGTCATGTTAATAGTGTAATCCTTTTCTTGGAACATTTTAAATGTGAAAACATCACAAACATCAGAAATCACTTCCAAAAGCTGTTGTCTTTTTGTTTTTTCCTTCCGTTCTCCAATCTATTTTAACACTGTAAACTTCATTTGAGTTTCTTACTTTTGTGTAAGTGTATTTCTGCTACATGTTGTGGTGAGGTGGAGGTATTCACATTTCCATAATATCTTTAATAACTTGGGTGCCATTTAGACCTAGTTGGTGTACTTCTTCTTCCCATGGTCCATCTCTCACTATCAGTAAGGGTGAGAACGCCAACACATAGCCTTTAGGATTCGTGATTCTTTAAGTGGAAATACATGGAATCAGGAGAGCAGAAAAACAATTACTGTGTAAGTGATGCCTGCTTCTACTCCCCTAGTTTTAAGTAATTTTAATACAAATGATTCCAGACAGTTATTCTACAATCTTCAGACTATATAGCCAGTGGACAAACTCAAGTCATCTTTGTACCTAGTGGGTATATAGTTTTTGTACCTGTGTCCTTAAAATGATACAGGTGTCCCACTTGCTAGACAGAAGATTATCCTAAGACTGAGGACTCTGCAGGCTGTGTTTATATGTGGAAGTGAGTGGGAAGTTCTAGAGGAGTCAAATTTGTATTTTGAAAACTGGATTTAAAAATGAATGTTTGAAACTTAAAATCTGTAAAGCACAGCATGTGTATGTGCTTGAGGTTTTTGTTTTAGTTGACTCGTTCACTCATTTCTTGCTAAGTCTGGGTTAATTGTTGTCTCATTGTAATAAAGCTTGTCTTCTTTGTAGACTATTCTTACAAACAAGTTAAAATTTTGTTGGATCAGATCCATTTAGAAGGTGCAGAACTGCATGGTAGAGTTGTAGGTAAAAAAAAAACAACTTTTTTTAAACCGTAGAAAGATAACTTGGTGCTTTTGAGGCTTGTGCCTTCCAGTAATGTGCCAGATACATGTTACACTGTAGACCCGTCTCATCTAGAGCAACTCAAGCTTTGCTCTCTGAAAGAGTTCCGTTTGCCTACTCTGGGTAGCATTTTGTCAGACGACTGCTGGCCAGGCAGACTAGATTTGGATGTATTAGCTAGTCAGCCTAATAACCCTGTACAGACTGTATTGATTTTCTAGGAGGGAGTTTATGAACTAAATAAACTTGGGGTTGGTGTCTTAATAAACTGCTTCTCTCAGTCTGTCACATTTAGTTACTGAGCTGTGCAGTTTAGGGGGAAAAAAGGCTAATTCTGTTACAGATTGTTCACAGCAGGGTCTCCAAATTAGCCCTTTGTTTTGTAATGCCACCTTGCTTGGGCTCGCTTTGAGCACATTTCTCAGTTTTGCCCTAATGAGTTGCAACACTGATAATGTGGCTGATGATCTTTCATTGATTTCACTATCACTTGCTTGTCTGGTAATTGATCCATTGCTGAGCCTCTAGTTAATTATATCGGCTTTGACATGGCCCAGTCCACGGGGAATTTCAAGTCTTGCAGAATAACAGTTTTAATAAAAGAGTCTATTACTGCAGGTGCTTGCTGCTGCATGCCAGTTGATTTTTGTGGTGTGTGTGTATGTGTGAATGTGTGTGTGTGTGTGTGGCTGGTGAGGAGGGGATACCTGGGAAAGGAGAGGACCACAGGACTGAGAGAAAGGAGGGGTGGGGGCTGGAAGAAGAGGAAGAGGGAGTGAAGGAGAGAAGAAGGAAGGAGGGGGAGCTGAGAGGGTGAGGGCAGGAGAGCCAGAGGCGCGCTAGAGAGAACACGCAGGCAAAGCGATACAACAGAGCCTGCGAGGAGCGAGGAGGAAGCTTGCTATTGACAGTGTCCTTAAGCCTCCCACAAATAACAGCCATTAGTGGGAAGGTCAGGAGCTGAGCATGCAGCTTGACTGAGGCACTGAGTGCCACTTCAGAAATCAAGAGGCTAGCAGATTTTAGAGGGAGTTTAAATGGGTAATAGCTAGCTGTAAAGGTACAGTCACTGTGGACAATTGACTCACAGGGTCTTTTTCCTGCCCCCCCCCAGCCAAGAATATTTTTATTGACCACAGGTGGACTTAATATATTTTAAGGCAACAATTCTTCGGGTTCTTGTTTGTTTCTCTTCAGATATTGAATTTGCTGCTTTTGAGACTTGTTTTGTGCTTAATGGTGGCGAACCGGAGGGAAGTTTAACAGAAAAGCTTTCAGGAGATGTCGGTTCTAGAGGGGAAGGCACATTTGTGTCAACACAGTGCACGTTTTCTCATCTTTTCTCATTGTCCACTAATGACACCGAGCTGCCACGGAAGCTCTTTTCTGTTTCTTTTGTTGTTTCAGAGAGTAAGGTTTATTGTTATTCTTGAGTTAAGAAAGAGCAAGGAGAGTGGTACATTTGTCCTCGGTATTTGTAGGTGGTCGAAGATTAATGTGCCTTACAGTTTAAGTTTAGGAAGGATGGCTTTTTGCTGCTGACTACTTTTATGAGATGACATGAATTTAGCTTTCCATTTTGGAGTTACTGCGTATGTACAGTGTGTTTTGTTCAGTTCTCCTTTTCCATGAAGAAGGTAGATAAATATGATCTAATAAATAGATGTTTTGTCTTAAACCTGGTTTAATTAAAAATATGACACGCTATCGAGGTTATATTTCATCAGGCCGGAAAACGTTATAGAATTTTCCATGGAGATCTTGAATGAAAAATGGAGTTTTTATATTCATTACTTTTTACCTGAAATGGGACAGGCTTTTTTTCTTCATCTTTTTCTTTTTTATAATTTGAAAGGATATTGTAGAGGCTTCATCCAGGAACTTTAACAAAGGATTTTTTTTTTCTACTTTTGAGCTTTAAGAAAAGGTACACTTTTTTCCTTTCCCATTCAGTTTCTTATTGTTCAACATCCAATTGAGTAATTAATGCCCTGAGGGAACTGGGTAGTAAATAGTGTGTATTTATGTTGCAGATGTTTATTGTGCATCTTCTATGTTCAAAAAACTGCTAGGTTTATTTATTTACCTTTTAGAGTGTAAGGTCATGTCTCTATGTATATTATTTTCTCTAGAAGTTTATATGTGGTTATAAATAGTCCAGTACATACTATATGACTTTTAGGAGCTAACATTTTAGACAACACCTAAGCCAACTTCACATTCTCTCATAGCTGAGTATTTTTCTTTCTTCCAGTGTAATTAGGGGAAAAAAATGTTTTTAAGCCTAGCGGTTTACAAATGTTAAAGCAAAGACTGATGTCAGATATTGCATGCTATACCCGAAAGCATTGTTGGGAAAAATTCCCTGGGAAGGGCCCCAGTCTCTCCTTGCCCCGTGGACCATCCCTGATCATGGTGCTGCTTGGAGTGTACATAAGTGCGTATCTCTCTATCCGTGTGTCTGGAGAGGGGTTAGTGCAGGGTGTCATTTAGTGCCTGACAGTGGAACAGTGCAGTTGACTCTTAGCTCTGCTATCCAATGACATGCAGTAGCTGAGAGTTTGAAGCTGATGGTTGGGTCTCCAGTGCTGCCGGCACACCTGACAGGCAGCTGTTAAACCGAGCAAAGGCAAGCTCGGGGAGTCACAATCTATGCATAAATGATAGGGGTATCTGTGCAGAAGGTGCGAAAGAAGCTCTGACCCCCTCCTTCCCCCCAATCTCCCCCTTCCCCAGTGAAATGCACCGTTCAGCCAGCTTCTTAACTACACTACACTCCTGCTACTGGCTGCCAAGAGGCTCAAAAAATCCACCTTCACTTTTCAGTCAGAAGAGGCAGAAGTGGATGTGAGAGAAAGAGAGACACAGAGAGACAGAGAGCCAAAGAGGGCAAGAGACTTGACTTTAAGAGACTGCTGTACTGACAACTCCATGCAGTTCGGAACCAGAACGACTCCGGCTGAACCAGGGTTCATGGGGACATGGCAAAACGCTGATACTAACCTCTTATTCAGAATGTCCCAACAGGTAAGTTACTTTCATTTTTTTTTTTAAAGGAAACCTTGAATTGTTATGTGCACTTTTGTTTCTGGTATTTTCCTTACTAAACATTTTTGAATTGTGATCACTTCGTAGTTGGGTTCTGTTATGTCATAACTGTTATTGGAACGTGCAGGGTTACTTCACGGCTTCCCTAAGGGCTACTTACAAGAAAAGGGGGGAAAGGATACCGAAGTAGAAGAAAGCATAAGGCATCTGTGGCAAAGTTTCACAGTCCAGCCTGGGTCCTGGGTCAGGGGAAGACTTCATTTATTTCTTTGTTTTCTGTTAAAAATTAAAAACAACCACAACACCACCACCACCACCCCCCTGCCCCATGTTATCTTTCTATCTGCATTGATCACTTCATCCAAGTGGCTGCTGTCTCGGAGTAGGTTTACCAACCTCACAGCCATAAAATGCAGGGGCCCCTCGGCCCTGCCCGACGGACTTCCCGGGGCTGGAAGCGGCTCGACTCCGACCCGGCCCGGGAGAGGATACTGCGCAAGAGCCGCTGGCAGCGCCGAGGGGCGCGGGTGGAGGCGGCGTGTGTGGCGGGCTGAGCCACCGGCGGTCCCACTTCCTCCGTGCCGCCGCCGCTGCCGCCTCCTCCGCGCTCGCCCTTCGCTCCCGCAGCGCCCGCTCGGCTCCCGCCCGCCCGCCCACCGGCCGACGCACTCACACTCGGGCAGCCTCGGCGTCCTCCACAGAGCCGTCCTCGGGCTGGCCGGCTGCGCCGCCGCTGGCTCTGCGGGGAGAGCCGACGTGTCCGCGCGAGGCCGCCGGCGACTGCTCATTAATCAGCGGAGTCCGCGGCTCGTACTACGTACCGTGCGCTCGGTGGTACCTACGCACCCCGCGCGCCCGGCTCCTCTTGCACAATCACTGGCTCTGCGGCTCCGAGGGGGAGCGAGGGGGAGAGGAAGCGAAGGGAAACAACCCAGAAACTTTCATCTTGGACTGTGCTCAAGCGAGGGAGGGAAGTTCCCTGGTGCCTCCCTCCCAGACACGTCTTTTCAAAAGCCTCCACCAGCAAGAGTTAGTATGATACTACCCTCCGCACAGCACGAAAGTATTACTGACGAGTTCACTGGGATTTTAAGTAGATGGAGGTCGTTAGAAAATGGATAGTGCTCCACTCATTTAAAAAAAATACTGCAGCTGCGTTCTTTTTTAAAAAACCTGTTTTGTTTGTAGGAGTTCATGAGAACTAAATACTTTATTCAGTTAACTCGATTTTTAAAGTATTGGTAAAGAAGGAAAGAAAGCAGTTTGCCAGGCTGGAGACTACCGCAAGTTTAGAAATAGATCTGCGAAAGATAGTGCAGAGAGCCAGCGCTTTGCAGCATTTAGCTAGCGAACAGCTGTATCACACAGTTCTAGGTAGGATAAATACATTTGAATAAGGTGTATTTTGACATATCCTGTAGAGGGACCCTGATTACTGCTGATACAGTAAGCTGGGATTTAAATGCAATCAACACAAACCCAATATGCAACTCTTTATGTGCAGTTTCCCATTCTTGCAAGTTAAAAAGTTCATTTCCTCCCAGAGATACTCCTTGGAGTTGCCGAGTGCTTTGAGAGGTGTATTTCTGAGGCACGTCCCTGCCTGGGTGGCTGTTTTTGTGGTTGGAACACAGAGTGTGTTTTCACTGACCTTAGGACCAAATAACTTGTTCTGGCACTTTAAAAATTAGGTGTCATATTCAGGGTTTTCTTGAGTTAGTGGAGGTCCTGTGTGTTTGTGTGTGTGTGTGTGTGTGTGTGTGTGTGTGTTTTGAAAGGGAAGATTGGTTTAGGTCTCCCTCTAGCTAGAAAAGAGTTAATAAAACCAGATAGAGATAATGATCAATTGATAAATGGCTATTGAACCACATAGATGGTGTTAGATTGCTTGTTTGGCACTAGCCCATTTCCAAGTAGATTTGAATCTAAGGAGACTTTAAGTCGTGGAAAACATTTTAGCTAAAAAACAAATAAAAGTAAATTATATAAATGATGGATCAAAGTTAGGAAAATAAATTGAAATCGCTCAGAGACAGAAACTTGTACAGCTAAGCCATTATGATGTCTTGGATCCAGCTGTTTCACTCTGGGTGTATAAAAATCTCTTTTGTGTGTACCTATGTGCATGTATGTGTGAAAGTGAGCATCAGTGATAATATGAAAAGAGTAGAAATATAGGGAAGTAATTTATGCATCATGGGTGCTGTATGAAACTATATAATATTAATTATACTATTTACTAAACAGAGTAGTACAATCAAGGGAGAAAATCACAATTTAAAAAGTGTAGTGATTTCACTATATTTTATATATTTTCTTTATTTTTTGGTTTTGAAGTAATTGGAGACTCCCCTCCCCCTCTTTTTTCTCCTGTCGTGGTTATTAAATGCTTAACCTCCTCTGCATTTTTGGAAAGCGTGTGAAAGAGGGTATGAGTTTACATGGTTTTTTTTTTCTCCTTTAGGATGACATTTTAGTTTGTATAAATATTGTGTAAACTTAAATCGAAACTGTGTAAATCTAAAAATATATGTGCTGTACATGTTTAATATGTTTATTTTCCTGACCTATAGTTCATCGGCAGTGGTGATTCAGAGTGTGTGTGTGTGTGTGTGTGTGTGTGTGTGTGTGTGTATGTATGTGTGTATGTGTGTATGTGCCAGAGCAAGGAAGATATCTCGCAAAGCCAACAGTTTCAAGGAATACTAGTCTCAGTATACACCTTAAGCCAGCTTTTGTCTTACTGCAGGTAAAAGTTTGTCCAGTTTAATCAAGTCTGCAGCATTTTGTATTTCTAAGGTATAGAGATGTTTTTTCTATATTATGATTATTTTAATTTCTAAGAAAAAATTGACTTAACTCATGAAATGAATACAATTTATTGGGTATATTTTTTATTTCAAAGTTTTCTGTAATAAGAAAAACTAGGATTCACCTGACCGTTTCTTTAAATATTAGAAAAGACTGACTAGCAGGTTTTAAAACTGAGTTATAGAGAATTCACCATCTGTAGTATTTAACTACAGCAAAACTTAAGCGTGTGAAATAGCTCATGAATACTGAAATTTCGTATTCTAGGGTTGTATCTTCTATGGGTAATTTAGGAAGTAGGGTTATGAAAATCTTTGTCTTTTGTTTTGTATGAGCAAAGTTAGATCTGCTAATATGTAAATCTTCAGTCTGTGTAATTCTAACAAAAAAGATACCACAATCTGAAGCCAATTTAGATTTGGTGGAACTAAGTCTGTTCCCCTAAAGTTTGAGATATGACAATTTGACTGCATTTTCCTGCCTCTCTACATTTTTCTCCTGTATTTGAGTATGATGTTTTCAAAAAGGATAATATTTTTCCATACAGACAGATATTTGGTAACCTTAAAGGGCATGACTCTTGACTTTTGTAAAGGGAGTTCTTCTTTGGGTCACTTTGATCAGTGACAGGTCGAGAATAACCAGAAACCCTTTGCTCATCTTCTAGAGTCCAGAATGTTATTTTACCCGTTTTAACCTCACAAAGTACTGTTAAAAGCACAAAATCAGGACTGCTTTTGGAAGTTGTTGTTGTTGTTTTTAATCAGGCTTTAAATGGCGATTTTTCGATTTCTGTAAATCTTTTGTGCATGTGAGAGAAGAGCAAATAAAATTTTTGTAGCTACCTCAAGGGATGCAGTAGTCTAATATATTTTGAAATCTTTTCAGAAATGAAACCATAGCAGGTAAAGGGCTAGAGCCCACACTTTTACACATTACTAGAGGCATTTACCTTTTATTATTAGTGAGGTATATTTAACCTGTTTCAAATAAGATGTGGATCCCTTAATAAGGTCTCTTTTCAGACACGAGTGAAATACTAAGTTAGAATTATAAATGACTCTGTGCATCATTATGTAGTAATTTAGGATTCACCCAATGATGTAACAAAATTAACAACATAATTTCATTGTGAAACTGTGTCTTGTTAAAGAACAACTGTCTGACATTATCCTACAGTTGCTTTATTTAACTTCATGCAAATATTATTAGTAGTGACATTTTTCTATTGTGCATTAGATTGTCTCATTAGCATGATGTGTTAGTTATCACCAGAGAAATCATTTCCTAGATAGGTGAGGGGCAAACCAAGAAAGCTAAAAATTAAATCAGTGATTTACATTAATACCAGAGCGTCTGCTCACCAGAGATAGGACAGAGTCAAGCAAACTTTCTCACTAATATAAAATCTAGCCCATTTCAGAGAAATGATAAATAAAATATATTGTCAGAAACATATAATAACATTGCTGGAATCCATTTAAAAGCAGGTTTGAAATGAATTTTTCTCCCAGTAGTCTTTTAGTTCTTTCTATTCATATAGGCAAACACAGTTTCCGTTGGTTGAATCTATATTTTCAAGTGGAAATGGTGGTTTTGTCTGACTTCCTACCTGCTCCTGCCCCCCGCCAAATAATTTGAATGTTTATTCATTAACAGTTTAAAAGGCACATAGACAGTGTTTCTTACAAGTCAGATGCCTAATTGTATATCGCGGTTTGATTCTTCTTTCTAGTTTGTACAATACATTTTTATTCTAAACTCTGTCCCAGTCGTGCAGCCCTCCTGTCCCTTTTAACAGAGGATGTATATTCTTATTTAACCAGAGACCTGAGTAAAGCAGTTGATAGTTAATGGTCTTTGAAAATGACTTTCACTGCCAGGCATCATGCATCCCTAGGTTTCTGCACTTTTCCTCCTCCCTTTTTACTCCCCTTCTTACAGTCGGTGTGTTTTAGTAATCATGTCTTACTAAAAAAGGATTAAATTGACCAAACTTACGGTCATGATGCTAAAATAAATATTTATGTTATATTAGGAGGCATGTATTTCAGCTTGTTGAATCGGTAGGCTGCTACCTCCAATTTAGTTCCCCTCTCTAATTTGAGTGACAATGTGTTTTATTTTGAAGTCTTAACTGTAGACATATGTTCATATAGAATTCTTATCATCCATTCTTATAATGGAACACTAAAATAGGAATATGTGGATAATTGTTAAAATACAAATTATAGCATAGAGACAGGTACCTGTGTGCTGGCCTGTACTTTGTAAGTCTACGTATAACATGCAGACTTCACTTAACAGGCGCTGTCTAATTTGTAATGCGAGGGAGGGGAAAGTAGGAGGCCTTATTTGTGGTGTTTACATGTGTGTAAAAGCAGATGAGGCACAAACGTATTCTCAGCTGTGTGTGGTATATATTGGTATATATTAAAAATCTGTGCGCAAATTTCAAGTTTATTTTCACCACAGTACATTAAGTGACTTGGAACATAGTAGGTGATCATTTTGAAATTACTTTTCTCGCGTTTCTGTCATCTGCTCCCTGGGACTGTGTGTGTGTGTGTGTGTGTGTGTGTGTGTCTGTGTGTGTGTGTGGAGTCGAGTAACCACAGTCGAAAAATCAATCCCTAAAGGTGCAGCCATCTTATCTCTATAATTGTAGGTATTTTTTAATAATTGCATTTATGAGTGCATCTGAACACTCACTGATAAATTCTGTTGTTCATGCGTGGCTTTATGGAAATCTGATTAATGGAGTGACAGGACAGATTTGGGCTCCCACAGCAGCACATCCTCCCACTCTGTGTCAGGGTTAAGAGCCGCGGCAAATCCTCCCTAACTAATTAGATGCTGAGTAAGGCATCTCGGAGAAGTTGGGGCAAACACAGCCAAAGCAGGATTGCAAGGACTCCAGTGATAGTGAAAGCATTCCAGTTTGCTAGGTCATGGTGACACAGGGAGCTGATTCCAAAGGAGCAGGCCGTTACAGATAGTGAGCTGGCGTCATCCACTTCAGCGAAAAACAAAAATTCTAGTGCTTCTGTCTCCCCACCTTATGTGCCTGACACACACTTAAAAGTTAGATTGGGCACCTGCCTTCATCAGTCTGCAAAGCTTTCCACAGGACTTTCCCTATAAACATGAATAGCTAATGACTCTGTACAGCCTAAGAGGTATTTTCTGAACTTGGGATGCTTGATTAGAATATGCACGCGCACACGCACACACACACACACACACATATGTATGTATCTAAAGGAATGAGACAAGAAACTGGAATTTACTTCTAGCTTGTGTCCACAATTTGAATCATTGTGTTGGAAATGAACTAGGAGTTAACTCCTTTTTTCCCACGGAATATTGTCAGGGAACTTCGTGGTAGCAGGGAGAAGAGAGTGAATCGTGGGGTGACTTTTTCAGTGAGAGAATTTTTTTCTGGGACTCCCTGCTTGTTACTATCCAAAGAACATGGAATATAATGGTTACAAGATTTCCTTTCATGTGAGGTTTGGAGCCCGGGTTGTTCTGTGCGTGGAATGAATTCTTCACCATGTGAAAATCCTCTTGTCCCTCTCGTGGTATGTTTTTGCCGCTACACAACTACCTTTTCCAGGCCTTGGTCAGAGAGAAGATTGTTTGGGGATCATAGGAAATGATTGATCTCACCCCTGTCTGCCGAAGCTGATGCCATTTTTATTTCCCAAAAAGCAGCTGGCTTCCACATTTTGCTTGGTGATCCTTGTCTACTTAAGGACCAGGGAGAGAAGGAGGAAGGGAGTCAAAAACCCTTTCAAGGAACTTCGACATCTATTTTTAAGCTTTAGAGAAATAAGGGAAAAGAGGCATAATTCAGGCATAGCAGCCTTTCTATCCTGACATACAAGCAAGACATTGTGTAGAAGAAGGAGATTTTTCCTGTAAGATACAACTGTAAACAGGCGAAAAAAATAAGATGAAAAACTTTCTGAACAACTCAAGCTCCAGGAAGTTTTAATACGTACAGATGACGTCCGGAAAATGATGCCTGGGGCGGTGACATCCGACGTACTCCCATCTCCTCACTGAGCATGACCTGTACTGCCTTGTGCCTCCCCAGTTTTAAAAGAAATTTAGAGACTAGGAAAAATAAAAGTATTGATTCTTTTTTAATTTGTACATTCCCTGTAGGAAGCCTAGCAAATTTCATAGTGTACATTCAAACCCTAAGGTGAAAAATTTATGACTAGAGTTCATTTGGGTGAGGGCGGTGTGCGGTGTTGTTCTGTTCAAACGCTCTGGGAAGCATTTCATGCCACAGAGTCAGAGATCAGGAGAAGAGAGGAAGAGCTGTATCATTTCTTCATCCACAGAGCCTTTCTTAATGGAAATGCTTGTGGAGAAACAGTGCATTATTCAAACTGGCTAACGTAGAAATCAAATTCTCAGCTTATTAATCATCATTCCAATTAAAAAAATGAATTGATCCTTTAACAACAAAATAATATCCTTTTGTTTTTCTTGAATTAAGCTCATCAGTTTTTCATTTCTGTTAAGAAAATGAAAATAATCTTGAACAGTAGGAAGTTACTCATTGTAGCACGGATTCTCTTGAGCATATCTGACATCTTATTTACTCAGTATTTTTAGACTGCAGTGTTATTTTGCTACTGTCTTTAGGGTTTGTGTGTTGTTGAGAGGGGGATGCTTTAAGTCTGTTGTGCTGGCGGCCATTTACTTAATGACCTAAATACCTGAATACATGGTTAGGCTGTTCTTTCTTCCTATTTCCGTTCCCAAAGACCTAATTTCTTACTTTATTTTCCTTTCCCCTCTTTTTTCTTTTTCTGGATTTCTCCTTACTTTCACTGGGTCTGTTTGCCCTAATATAAAGGAATTAAAAGGCAGTACCTCGCTCTGGCAGAGGGATGGGAAAGAGGTGCCACTCTCAGATGTGGTCCTCATTGTGGAGGTGCTGACAGGAGGACTGTCCCGAGTTCTGTTCTGTAAGGGTTCTCTAAGTCTGGGCTTGATAAAAATGTGTTACCAAGGGCCCAGGCTTATCATTCAAAGGCGCTGAAAGGCAGTTCAGTTGGATCCTTCACCGTGTAAGAAGGTACTTAGCTGAATAGAGATTTTGCTTTTCTCTTTTTCTTTTTTTTTTTTTAAGTAATTCTTGGCTTTATCATTTTGTGCGGTTAGACTTACGTCTGCGCAAGAGAGCATTTTGTTAGAAGGAAAACGCGTAAAGTTTTCCGTCAATAGGTTGAAGGTATGACTCTTTGAGACAAACTGAAGTTAATAAGAGTTAACTGGAACATTTAAAAAAGAAGTCGTGGCAGGGCTGATATTAATGGGTGACATTAAAAATTGAAATTGAAAGCGTGCAGTATACATAACGCAATGAGGAGGATTCACTACTGTTCTGTATTTAATAAATTTTAACTCATTGTCCTACACAGCTGAGAGACTGTTAAAATGGACAAGATTAGAAAATATTATTCTACATGGGAAAGACACAGCTTCCAGTCCTGGACCTGCTGTGCTTTTGTGTGACTGTCATGAATTTTTCAACTTTATTAAGGTGTCTTTTAGTGGCTATTTGTTTTCTAGACAGTTCTTCAGGACTCATACTTGATGATCAGAGAGTACCTGAACGGGGAGTTTAAAAAGAAAAATTTCAGGATAATGAATATTTTACATGCCGAAAATAATTACTTTCAGCTGGCTTAACGTAATAACACAACTAATATTAAAATGAGAACGTTCATCACTAGGGTTTAAAAAAATTTTTTTTTTCTTCCATTAAAATTTAAGCAATACAAAAAAAAAAAATTTAAGCAAGAAAGATTTCATTGACTTAAATCATTAGGATGGCTATTTGGGGCACCTAATCAGGCATAGGTAGAGAAAGCTGCCCACTCCTGTGCCCTCTGCCAGTGCTGGAGGGCAGTGGACATGACTGGGAGGCCACTTGCAAGAAATGGGACGGTAATTATACACTGAGCATATTCATGAAGTTGCCTTCCTGTTGACCTCGTGTCAGAACATAAGAGTCAGGTAGGTTATTTGTGGCTCTATCTAATATTGCTTTTCTTTTATCCTTTTTTTTTTTAGGTATAAATATTAGAGTACCAGAAAGAACCAAAACCAAAGCCCTGTTGTAGACTTTGTGGAAAGACTTACTGTCTTGCTATAGAAAAAATTAAAAACCCCACAGTGTCACATGGTAGTGCCTTTGTATGTGGTGCACAGACAGGCAGGAAGTGTACACCTGTCCTTTGGTTGGTTGTAGGAATTAAGTGATTCATTTCTAGGTTTGTTGAGGTTTGGGCGGTGGCTGCCTCAAATGCAATGAGTGTATGGATAGCTCACCCTAAAAAGGAATTCCTCGTGTTAGGAATGTCATTTTAATGATTCCTTACTTTGTAGCCTTTTGGCTCCTTGAGGATAGCTTTTTGGGGAAGCTCAGTGTCATTCATTGGGAAATAGCTTGATTGAGCCTTACTTTGTGAATTGCCATTTTCAACCAGTGAAAAACTGCAGTTATCCTCAAATGAGTTAGAACTAAACTGAGATGGAGATACCAAGATTAGACTCTGACTCGAACTTCAAACATCTCATCATTTCCCTTCCCAACCACTTCTTTTTTGTTTTCTTGGACAACTTTGGAAAGTAACCGGGGACTGAATAAATCTTAAAATATCTTACCAATCCTATTGTCTGTTAAACGGAGTTCCTCGTGAAAAAGAATTTTTCCATTTTGACTCTTTTTTTGACGTTTATTATAAATGAAGTAGGAAGGGATCGAGAGAGAAGTCCAACATGTGGGAGAGCTTGTTTCAGTAGCCAGCATGGGAGCCCGAACCCTGGCTTCATATAGGTGAGATGTGTTATGGGAATAAAGGCCTTGTGCATTTAATGAACCCCGCCTGCCTGTCAGCTTGGTTTTTCTTGCACCATTGTTGTTCACATAGGAAAAAAAGAGTCTTCACAGCCTGTGGTGAGATTAGAGTAATGAAAATGAAGTGTTAATCTGTCGATAGCTAGCACATCTCATATACTGCTTCCTGGGCCACATTCATGCTTGTATAATATATTCCAGGTTTTCTCATGACCAGAGAAGCTTGGATGCTCATTATATTAAAAAAAAAAAACCCTTTTGGTTAAAAGAGAGAAGTGCTAATTTTTACTTGTGCAGATAACTATTTTTAATAACTTCTTTGTAAACCGACTGCTGCCTGCCTTCTGATTATGCTGATGACCCAGTGTTCTTTGTGTGCCGGTATGCCTGCACTTTTGGTCTCTCTCTCTCTCTCTTTTTTTAAAACAAATGTAGAATGTTGAAATGCGCCTCAGTGTAAGCCTAGTTTGAGATACCCTTTCCTAGAAATCAGTGATTCATAGAAAGAAGTGAATGGAATACCTTCATCCCCATAGAATATAGATGAAAGAATATTCAACATTCATTATCTCATGCTTTATTTTTTATCTTAACACAATAAAGTGCAAACAAAAATAAACAAATCAGGAGTCTTCTAGAACTGTTTTATGTATTTGCAGTCAGCTGCCATGTGAACCTGAGGAGAAAATTTTGGTCATCATGGATGGGAATTAACTGTGTTTTTCCATAAAATTCCCCTTTCTAAAATGTTATAGTAGATAAATCAACATGAATGTGGTGAATTATATCAATACTTTTCCTAGAACTCTTGTTTTAATTTTTTACCATTTTACTCATTAGTCATTTGAGAAATTTAAAAATTTTTCTAAAGGGATGCTCTCAAAGAAGAAAGAGAATATGTTTAGTCTTAGATTATACCAAGATGTTTTAAAGAAAATAATGTGAACCGTTACATGCATGCTATCCCACGGGGTCATCTCTTTAAGAAGCACCTTAAGAGATGGTTTCAAAAGAAGTGTAAAAGGGGTGGGGAGAGGTAAATTAATAATTGAGTTCCAGGTGTCTGCTTCTAATTGCTCAAATTTCAAACATAAGGGATATTAAGGAAAAATGCTTCCCAAAAGGAGTATATCACATTGTTGTTCAGCTATCGGGCCTGAGACTATGGAACTCATACTTACGGCATTCTCTCTTTTCCTAGTCAACTGGGTTTTAAGGAATGCAGTATGATCATTATGATTTTGTGAACTGTTTACTTAAAGTTGTTCAAGTTGTTAAGAATCAAGAGATTTTGGGGATTAAAGTTTGATTGTGAAGTAAATTTGGCATGTGTTCAAGGGTTACTTTCTTAAGGTGAAACTGGAAGAAAAATGCCTCTCTGATAGGAAGGAAACACCTAATTAAAAATAATCTTTCAAGAATGTGGGCCAATGATGAAACATAATTTGCAAACACTCTCCTAAAGTTGATTTACATTTTTTTCTTTTTCATAAGTTGGAATATGGCTGGTCGTAGCATATTTAGTGCATTCTGAACCATACAGTACAGCAGAGAGAGCCTGTTGATATCCTTTGGTGAAGGGAAAGGATACTTTCCTCTGCTAAATAGGGTATTTCTAATTTGTTTGTAAACTCTGTTAATAGATAGAAGAACTATATTGTGTGGTTAATTGGAAATAATGAAATAGAAAAGACTTTCTCCTTGCACTTGCTTCCAGTTAAGAAAAAAAGCAAATAGAAGTGCATGGTGACTTTGTCATAGACATCTGCTTTTAGGTAATAATCATTTTTAAAGAAATATGCCATGACTTTTGGGGTCATTTGAACCTGCAATAATGTCTATTTAATATAAGTATAAATGTCAGATTGTGGCATACATGTGGAGCCAGTAAAGATGAGTATTTGCTATGATAATATTCATGCATTCTAAATGTTGACTTTTAAAATTTACCTTGAAGATGTATTCTATTTTCATATTAGGGTCAGTTTTCACTTAAGTATATGATCGTTCAAGAAAGGAAGTGCAGAAGTGTTAACATGTGAAGGAACAAAATGGATGTAGATCTCAGTAACAGTTTGACCTGAGCACGTTTTCTGGGCTGCAGAGAAGAATGCGGTTGATTGAAAACTAGTGTAAATGTTTTGTTGAACCACTGTGTAAGACGAGATCATCAGTTTTGGATTTGCTTTACAAATTTTTTTAATTAGGAAAAGCAGTTTGCTTTGCACTTGATGTTTGATTGAACAAGTATATTTTGAAGTAAAATCTACCCACTGTTTTACATTGTGTAAGCCCATGAAATAAGGAAGAGAAGACACCCTTCTCTTTTTCTTCCACAAACTCTGTAAACCCTCTTTGGAGTAGCATGGCATTTTAAAGATCAGGAGTTGCCCAAAAGGGCCATGAGGAAGTAAGGTAAACAAAGCAAGAGGTGTGAATCTGATGGGGACTGTGGTGGACCAGAAGGCTCTTGTGTCAACCACAGTGAGGTAGCAGCTCCCCAGCTCTAACCGGTTGTTGCCAGGTGGGAATGCAAGGCCCAATGCTGTGAGGTCTTCCTCATCTCTCTCTTTTTTTTTAAATGGGAAGTCAGAAATCTAGATTTTTATGTCAGAATCTCCTGATTTTTAAATCTTGGCAACCTTTTCAAATGTTTTTAAAAGTGTGTGGTCCAAACAAAACTCATCTGTAGGCTATATTCAGCCTACTGGCTGCCAGATAGAAACCTCTGTTTTAGGTAATATTTTAAAGGATGAAGATAATAGTTTCATTGCATGTGAGCATTCATCTTGGGAATTCCCCACTGGGATGAGACCAAATTCTTCATTTTTTTTCACAATTTGAAAAAAGTTTAGGGCTTCCCTGGTGGCGCAGTGGTTGCGGGTCCGCCTGCCGATGCAGGGGATGCGGGTTCGTGCCCCGGTCCGGGAGGATCCCACGTGCCGCGGAGCAGCTGGGCCCGTGAGCCATGGCCGCTGAGCCTGCGCGTCCGGAGCCTGTGCTCCGCAATGGGAGAGGCCGCAGCAGTGAGAGGCCCGCGTACCGGAAAAAAAAAAAAAAAAAAAAAAAAAAAAAAAAGTTTAGTAAATATATTTCTGGTGCTGAGAGTTTTGATGTATATAGCTTTTCTTCTTATGACCCACATATAAAGAAAAATCAAACATGAGCAAAACAAAAAATGGACAAAGACTTTTAATAAAGGTAGAAAAGTAAGAATTTTAGAATTCTAGGGAAGGAAGAGGAGATTTCTAAATTTGGAGAAGAATCCCATGATTTGCGTCAGTCACTGATGTATATATGAAAAGCTGAATTCAACTATAAAAGGCTTTTCATCTCACCTTTAAGCAGTGGATTCTTGGCCTGAATCTTTGTGGGAATGCAGTAATTTACCAGGCAATTGATTATGATGTCATGGGGAAGAGATGGACCACAAGGCAAAACTTCCCCGTACTAATTCGTACAAGGCCAATATTGTATACGAGCTTCAAGAAAACATCATTTATGTTGTATAAGATGAGGTTTTCAGTGTCTTTCTAAATTTTTCGAAGGGGCTCTTTAAGAGAAATAATCTATTCATAATTGAAATTCTCTAGGCAAATCATATATCAACATTTTCAACAGAACAGGTAATTAATTGGTTTGAATTTCAAATTGAAGGTCATCCTGTTATTGATTTTTGTGGGAACAGGAAACAAGAACATCTTGTTAAAATGATCTGCAAACGGGGCCTCTGTGTGCCTAGGTTCTATCTAGGGTCTTGTTGAACAGCATTGCTGGACAGTGTCAGACACCAATCAGAAGGGAGTCATCACTGATGTCAACATTAACAAGCTGTTGGTTTGCTTCCAAAACAGCAGAGAAGAGCTGAGCTGGAGGAAAGACCAGAGAGTAACAGTTTGTTTTATATAGCAAGTCAGGTATTTCAACTCAAGTGACTGGTGCAGCTTGTTACAAAGCATGTGTATGTGTGTCAGAATGACGTTGGTGTGCCATGTGCAAGAAGTTCAGCATCAACACAGCTGGGACTTACCACTTTCAGAAGGCTTTCAACTGGGAATTAGATAAAATATCTTTAATAGAGGGGAGGGAAGCACTGCAGTTAAGAGGGTGGTGAAGAATGGAGGATAAAAGAATATACCCTTTTAGATGCTCTTCATTTTTATAAAATAACATTTGTGCTTTGTATTTGAGAAATAGTTTTATTGTTCCATGTGCCAGGCTATTTTAAAGCAGTAATTTCTCTCCCCGCTGTGTTTATACTTCTCGCGAATGGTGTAATGTGAGGGTAACATGTACTCGGTGGGTGGCAAACACGATGCCTTTCTAAACTGGAATAAGTATTTTAATTTGAGCTGTGCTAAACAAGTTGGAAACTTAATGCAGCTTCTTCTTAGGGTTCAAAGTAAAATTCTTAATAAAAAGGGGAGGGGGAGAGCCTTCCATTTTAAATACCCTGGAGCCGTTAATGCAGTTATTTCCAGGTCGACTTCTTTTTGTGTAGGCATGACAGTAGCACCAACCATCTGCGTTAAGCCTTAACATTCCACAGAGCCACTTTAAGTTTATTATGAGCTTCAAAGCCTGCTCATCCCTAAGAGAATATCAAGTTTAAGCATGTCACGTTGCCATAGTCACTGTTAACTTTCTTAAATCAAGAAGTGCCTTTCTTGAGTCAAAAAGGTTGACTTTGCTATAGGTGATCCAGTCTTCGGGTCCAGTGCAGTCATCTCTCTGATTGTTGCCCCCTTGAATTGTCAGTCCACCCTTTTAGCAGCGGTTGGAAAGTACCCCAGATAAGGCAGGACTCCGCACATGTTGTTTAAAGCTCTGAGACGATGTCAACATTCTTTTTCAACTTTATTCTTAGAGCTCAAGTCATTGATCCCGTTTTACCAATTCCCAGTTGGAATTTCATTACAGTTTTTAGAAATGTAGGGGAGGGTGGGAAAAGATGTTGATGCTGTCCTAGTACTTGGGAGTTTCTACACCACAGAAGGCTAGCGCTTTGGGAAAGAATATGGGGGCTGCCCAGCCTGATCTCATGGTGCTCAGCTTCTCTTCTGAGGGAAAGGAATTCCCCATTTCCTGAATGTGAAATGCCTACCCTTTTGGAGGCTCCTGGTCTTAGTTCCTACCTCAGTTAATAAACCACCCCTGTCTGTACCGTGTATCTCAGAGATGGAACTTGACGGACTAGTCAGCATTGCAAAGGTCACCCTAAAGCTGTTGGCAGGATACACTGCTCTTTGTTGCTCGGTGATTATAATGCTACTGTAGAAGTTAACTGGATGTATTCGACTGAGCTGCTTTTCCAGAATACCAAATTATTGACTTCTTTTAGATGCCTAATAGAATGCCCAATCACAAGCTGTCTCAAGTATATTTGAAAGACTTCTTAACTTGAAATATCAGTGCTTTGGCTACCAGAGGGATAATATATGCAGAGTGGGTGTCCATTGCCTTGTTTTGCTTTAGTGAAAATACTTCTAAATTATTCTCATCTTTTAGAGTTTTCATATTATCCAAAACGATGATGTGCCAACAAAGTAGAAGATCAAAGGTGGTCCAAAAAGTTTCCTTACATTACAGCTTGTCTTCTGTCAGTGTAGCAGTATTTAAAATCATGTTATGAATGGACTCTTTTTTAAGAAAAACCCTATAAAACTTCATTTCCTTTCATGTTATTTCCCATGAATATAAAATGTGGAAAGAGCTTTTTTTTGGCTTTAGCTTATAACTTTAAAGAGTGCAAAAGTGGGTTTCACCATATTTTTTTTAATGTAAATTTATTTATTTATTTATTTTTGGCTGCGTTGGGTCTTCGTTGCTGTGTGTGGACTTTCTCTAGTTGCGGCTAGCGGGGGCTTCTCTTGTCGCGGAGCATGGGCTCTAGGCGCGTGGGCTTCAGAAGTGGCTCGTGGGCTCTAGAGCGGGGGTTCAGTAGTTGTGGCACATGGGCTTAGTTGCTCCGCAGCATGTGGTATCTTCCCGGACCAGGGATTGAACCCATGTCCCCTGCATTGGCAGGCGCATTCTTAACCACTGTGCCACCAGGGAAGCCCCTCACCATATTTTTGTGTATTCAAATTTACTTCACAATTTTCTTACTGAAATATTACTTAAATTATATTCAGAATTATGAGGAATAACTAATAAATGATCAAGCTATTTATTTGAGGCAGGGGAACTGTACTTGAGAGAGTTTTGTATTTTGCATGCTTACGTAGATTTTGTGGCACCGGTACAATCTTGATATACCTTTTAGCGAACAGGTAGTATCTTGGCTTTAGCTCTCATTTAAAAAAGATGAGTAAAGATCCCGAGTGCTAAGGTGTGAGTAACTAATTGTTTTCGCTTGATGCATGTCCTTTGGACTGACTACTTTCCCAAATGTGTGATCTGCCACATATTCTTACTTCCTCTAGTTCTTTTTGGTCCTAATCGGATTGGTTTAGCAATTTAGGCATTTAAAATTACTTCCTCTTTGGTTTCAAAATGAGTAAGTGAAGACTCAGAGAAATCCCTTCAGTTTACCTTTTAGTATCTTTGAACAGAGCAAATTCTGACCTACCTTCCTTTCAGTTGTTTCTTTTTTGTTTGTTTATTATTTATTTATGGCTGCGTTGGGTCTTCGTTGCTGCGCGTGGGCTTTCTCTAGTTGCGGCACGTGGGGGCTACTCATCGTTGTGGTGCACGGGCTTCTCATTGCAGCGGCTTCTCTTGTTGCGGAGCACAGGCTCTAGGCACACGGGCTTCAGTAGTTGTGGCACATGGGCTCAGTAGTTGTGGCTCTCGGGCTCTAGAGCACAGGCTCAGTAGTTGTGGCGCACGGGCTTAGTTGTTCTGCGGCATGTGGGATCTTCCTGGACCAGGGCTCAAACCCGTGTCCCCTGCATTGGCAGCTGGATTCTTAACCACTGTGCCACCCGGGAAGTCCTCAGTTGTTTCTTATTGAGCTAGATAAGCACATATTAAGCAGACTATGTTCCCTCTCTCTCCAAAATAACAGAATGAAATCAGTGTTCAAATAGCTTTTGTTGCAAACATTCAACAATCAAAGGGATCTAAACAAAATGATTTAAAATACAGTGATTAGCATTAAGTTCAGATTCTGAACAGTATTTGAAAGCAGAGTATAGTGACAGAGTTTTGTGTTGTAGGTTCTTAAGACCTAAACATTTGTTGAAAAGATCTTTTTCTTTAATCCAGGGGTTTGTTTCTCTTAGAATAATAATCATTTCATGCTGTTCCTTTTTTTTCTAGTTGACCCATTCTCCAGACCTTTAAAAAAAAACTTTTTAAGTCGATGTAAATTCCATTTTAATTAGACCAGTGCAATCTAGTACTGCAACTAGCCAGGAATGGAAGAAACATGTTGGCAGTTAATACAACCGAAATCAACCATAGCCAGATAATCCCCTGATCTTTGTTCCCCACCTCCACAATTAAATGACCCTGTTGTTCTGGAGTTTCAACAAGACATTTAAGGTTCATTTAAAAAAAATGATCATCCTTTACAGGATTGTTTGCTCTTGCATTTCTCTTTCTTTCTTTCCCTTGCCACACAGCTGTCACTGGTATAGGAGAAAGATTGGGGGGAGGGGAAGAGGAGGAAGCCCTGTTCAAATCGTGTCACGTAGCACTAATTCATCTGCTCTCATTAGAGGGAGCGAGGGACAGCAGTGATGGCCAAGAGCTGCACTCCACACATGACACGCGAACAGTTTGGGGAATAGAAAATTGCTTTCTCAGGAAGCCCAGCCAATTAAGGACTTGACCATATTGAATGTCAAGTGTTAATTTAGGTTTTTCTTCATTTTCCCAGTAGTAATGCGGGTCCTGTGATGAGCAAATACATGTCAAGTAAAAGTTGATTGCATGAAGGACCCGGGTATTATATGTCACTGACAAGTCACAAATGTACTGAAGTCTTTTAACCCCTTAGGTGAGTGTGGTGGGGGAGGGGGAGGGGAGAATGGGATTAATGTTACCATAATGATAAGAATAGATAGTTTACATGGGGGTGGCATGGGTGGGACAGACAGTAATGGTAATTCATGCAAAAACCGGGGATAGGACAGATCCTACTCTCAGGGCATAGAGGCCCTTGAAATGCATACCATATGATTCTCTGCCATTGCATAGAATTCAGAATATATGGTCTGTCTCCTAAGATTATATGGAAAGGGAAAGTAATGTACTCTACGGTCTTTACCTAGGAAATTCCTTATTAATTTTCTCCTTTGGAAGAAATAAAACATTCATTAAGTAATCACACTATTTTGGACATTTTAATCCTTTGGCTCAGTGCAGCTGTAAAATTTCTGGTTATTTATAATTTCAGCTTCTAATCAGCTTCAGCTTCAAATGTTCATTTTAAAAAGTAGCCGTGTAATAGAAAAGATGCAAAACGTGAGATGGAAAGAACGTTTATTTTCTGTCACGAGTTCTCTGGAAGGTGGTGTTTAGCCAATAGAAACAAGTAGGTCTGTCATTGTCTTTCATTTCTTTTAGTGCCCAGTTGTAGAAGGGAAGAGATTCAAGCTTCAGTGAGTGAGGTAACTTTGTGTTTTTGAAACTAAATGTTGCACGTTGCCCATCATGTATAGCATCTCATTTCCATTCATCAGCATTCATTTACATATGAATGTCCGGAAAATAAGAGAATGTTTCTGTTGCAATTGTACGAGTAGCAAATAAAAATATCCCCACAGTTAAAAGCATTGCTGTGTGTAGTTTAAACAATCTTAAAGTGAAACTCAGAGCAGTTAAAATCTGGTCATTTTTTTGTTTTCTTTGTACGTAATAATCACTTTCCCCCTTCATATCTTTGAAGCTGTCACCTTAATTAAAACACTTTCTTGAAACTCTCTTCTGTTTATTCGACAGTTTTAACACACTTGCCTTTGTGTCTTGACAATGCTTGCACTCTGAAAACTTGAGTCTGATAAGGCTTTAATTTTGGCAGCAAAAAATACTAAGAGTCTTTCTATCCCTCAGGTTAGGAGCTGTACTATCATTATATTAAAAGTTGGCTAAAGTTACATTAAGGAACAATTAGGAAACGACTACGAGAATCTGCTGTTTAATGAAATAGGTTTTTATGAAGAAAGAAACATTAGGCTCCTGAATGCTGGGATGTAATATATCAGTTCTTTAACATCTCCCTTCCCCTTCTCACAACTAACCAAATAAAATAAACTTAGCCCTCCCTTCCCTTCCTATGTTGATAAGCTCTGTCTATGGGGCTCCGGTGGCATTGCGAGAGTACTGTCTAATTAGAGCCCAATTGTCAGCAGCTTCGCTTCCGCTGGGTGTGCCGAGAGACTTAAGTAAGTTTCCGTAAAGTAAATTCTGATGATGGCAGCTCGGGGTTGCTGATTCAAGTTATTCCTTTTCTTCTGTGTCACTTTTGACGGATGGTACCTAATGCAATCAACCACAGGCCAAGCAAGCCTTGCCTTGCGTTGTGTTAGTAACTGGACCAGGAGATCCCCTCCTCCCTCGATCTCACCTTCAAATGCTCACTCCTTCCTGCCACCCCCACTGACACTTCAGCCCAAATCGGAAAGTGAAAAGAACCGCAGGGCTGCCCAGGACAGGCTCTTCTGAAACTTCATTTCCCAGTGGTGCAGCCAGAGCTGCCTCCCTTTCCGTGCCTTTTTGATAAATTTAAGAAGTCAAATCGCTGACACAGATAGATAATCCAAGTGTAGAGGGTGAAGAGTTATAAATTAACACATTATTCCCTCTTAATGTGAAATACTTGAGAATGCATTTTCTCAGTCCCCTGACATCTACCCAGTGAGGGCTCGCATTGTACTTTTCAAGTGGCATTGATTTGTTAAAGCGCTGAATTAGCATCTCCAGCCAGCTGCTTGATCCACTGTTGTGTCACGGGCCTCTGGTACCTCCTCTCTCCCCAGCCATCCGTTTTTTCCCTGCAGTTTCCCCTTTCTTCTCTCTCCCTTTCCAATTTGCTCCTCCCCGTCTCATTCTCTGTCTCTCTCGTCCTTTTCTTTCCTGTTGCTTGTGTTTCTTTCAGTCTGGTTTCATCCTACTGTCTCTCTTTCCTTTTTCTTCCTTCCGTCTTCTATGCACACACTTCCTTGCCTGTCTCATCTTGTTGCCTCTGAGGGTTGCCCTCACTCGGTTCGAGTCTAACTGCGTGCGTGTGTGTGTGTGTGTGGGGGGGGTGGGGGGTGGGGACGGGTCGGTGGCGGGACAACTAGGGGTGGGTAGCTCCAAGTAGACTCTTGTTGAGAAGAACAGATTAACACGTGTTTGTTTGTGCTCATCTTAATAGGAGTTGGTGAGAAACATCTCACATATTTTGCTTTCTAGAAGCTAAAAGGTAACTTACAAAACTTTAAAATTTGTATTTCTAAGTGCCATTTAACACAGTACTGTTTTCTTTTGGTTAAAGGAAAATGAAAATCACTCATGGTTATCACAGGTTTGATCATACACATGTACCCTCTAAAATGTTTGTATTTCTGCAAAACTTTTGGATCTGTACAACTTTATGCAATTCAGTGAACTTACTGCTAGAACTTTCTTTTCTAGCAGGTTTTGGATGATTCTGATTCTCCTTATTTGTACTGGTACAATTTCCTGTAAAAATATGACTTTCTCATGATGCATCACTGTACCATAGCAGTATTAAGATTATAAAATCGGTTGACAATTTTTTATTTAGAAATAAGGGATGGGTTATTGCTTATTTTTAGCAATGTGTCTCGAAGTTCCAGAGGTCTTCAGAGGAACCGCATCACAGTTGAGAGGTTTAACATGCTGCATGTGCACGATCACAGACCTTCACTCTTCTTTCTCTGGATATTGGGCCAAGATGCTCTAAGACCACTGTGTTGATTAATTTGATATGAGCAAAGAAGTGTATCTGTCTGAACTTAAATAGAAATTATCCTCTGTAATTTTAATCTCATTGCTTTAAGTGGTGCTGTCTGCAGTTTTACTACATTTCCCTCTAGTAACATAAAAATTGGAATTTGAATATACATTGGTAATAAGTTAGATTACTTGAAAAAATCAAACGTCTCTATTGTTGTTTCATATAGATTAAAATCACAGTTGGATTTCAGCATTTACATTTTGAAATGGAAATATTTCACATAGGATTTGATAATCTTTGCTTCACTGTTGGCCTGATTTCCCACCCCCAGTTCCCTAAGTCAGGTATAATTCCTTTTTTTTTTTTTTTAAATTAATTGCTGTCCTCCTAGCTAGAATTAACATGGTTTGGGATAGAATGACTCTTCAAGGCATGATAATTTCTGTTTAAAGGAAAGGAAAAAGAAGTCTTTTAACTGGGGCTTAAGACTAATTCCAGCTACTAAGGAGACAAAATTTATGCTAAAGGAGACAATTTGGCTTTATTTTCTATGTGCATGTTAACCTGATAGCGATCATCATTTTGGGTGTTCTCTTAGATGAAGTAAGGTGTTCTTCAATTGTTGCAGGAAGGGGATGTGGCCTCATTCTAGGAGATTAGAGCTGGAACACCTGCATTTTGCAGGGATAATCAGCTCACCTAGCTGTAGTTCAGGGTCAGGGCCAGAAGGAGGGACTTGCCACTTCTTAGAATGGCCTGTGACTAGAGTAGAGAGGATGAATTAGAAGACAAAATAGTAGGGCAAAGTTGAAAGTGAAAGTGCCCCATATGAAAATAGTTAATGATGAGAAAAGGAAAAAAAAATAATCAGAAAAGTAGAAAAATCTGGAAGGCATACGTTAGTAGTGAGAGAGAAGTTGAGGATAAAGGGAGAAGGATGTTGGAGGGGCAAAATTATGGTATCTTGTAACTTCCAAAATTAATAAAAATCAATACTTTTGTGATCGGCTATTAAGGGCCAAATTGGCATCACAGCAGAGTTAAAAATTACTTTAAACAGTTAAAAACCTTTAATGTGATTTTCAATTTTTCATTTGTTGTACACATGTTTTTCCTTGTCCCTTAGTTTGTCGCTTCTGTTCCTTGGAAGGCAGACATCTCTGCACAAGTAATACATCAATACATCTAGGGTTTTTTAAAAAAAACAACAAAAAACTAATTTATTCCTTGATTGTTGTGTGATAGTACTTTAACATGAAATGGTTAAGTGTGGATGTTTTAGAGTTCAACACCTTTGAGTTTTCCTCTAAAATTCTCCAGAGAAGTCAGAATAATTTCTGTTTTTGTATTTTGTAAGTCTAAATTAAATGTCACTTAAATGCGGAAGAACTGGCAGCTTTGATAAGTAGTCCCCAAAGCAAACCAGTTTGTCAGTAATCATAACCTAATTATGAATGCAAATGCAAAGTTTGTTTTTTAAAAAGTCTAAGACAAACAAAGGAAAAAGAGAAACAGACCCCTCTCCAGCACAAGGCAAAAGCCTCCCCACCTTCAACACGAGCCTTTCAATAGTAGCACTAATAATAAGAGAGAACCTCTGGCGTCGGCCCAAGTCCTGTCGAGAGGGAGCCGCCAATGGCCAGCGCAGTGTGTGGCTCTGCAGAAGTGCCAGAGTGACACACGCATCACAAGCCGGTCACAATGCAAGGGGTCAGGGGTCACGTTCAAGAGCAGGGTGTTGCTGGGCCCTGCCAAGGAAGCAGAGGTGGCCCCTCTGTGCTCAGTGTGTGGGTCTGTGTACTCCTTTCCCGTCAAAGCTGGCCCGGGAGGGCCAAAAAAGCGGTTCCTTGGCAGGGTTTAATGGCAGGATGATGTAGTCTGTTGTGACTAGTGCATTCCTTTCAGGTTAAACTAGGGAAATGGCATTGTGTTAAAATTCCAAGTCGCATGAATGTTTTATTGCCACAGTGCATTTCGCCCTCTAGGGGAGTGTGTGTGGCGGCCCGCGAGGGCGGGGGCGGGGGGGGGGGCACTTAGAGACTCAGGAACTATCAGAAGAACACTTCCCTTGGAAAATTTTACCCACCAGCGTGAAGCTGATTTGCTGTGATGGTCACTTAGAAGGGTTTCGCTTTTTCCTAAACTGTGGCTGTTTAAAGTCTGGCCATCCGGACAATTACCAGCTGAAGAAAATACGGCAGGACACATGCAGAGAGGTTGGGAGATAGAGAGGAGGAATGCGCCAGAAAGGAGCTGAGCTGCCTTCTTGTGTAAACTGCCCGAGAGCAGCGAGGGGCCCCTCCCCGCCCGGTCCCTGTCCCCCCCTCCCTGGGCTGTGCTTTGCTGTCGGCCCGAAGGCCAGGAGTGATCTGTGACCCTTGCACCACTGACGGGGAGGCCACTGCGGCTCATGGTACCGTATGTTACCAGTACTACTCCCTCATTCCTTCTCACTGGCTGCTTTGGGGTGTGTGGGTTTTTTTTTTTTTTAAAACCTTTTCTCTCATAACGGTTTATATTAGTCAGAGGGATACAATTTTGGAATGCAGAAGGTCCGAGAGTTTGAAACAAAACAGGATTAAGTATGGCACTGTTCTCCCCCCCTCCTTGGTGTTTAGAAGGGCGAAGCAAAACCATTCTAGTTCAGTTTCAGCCAAAGGTTTCCAGTGTGATTTAAAATCAGGAATTCTGGAAATAGGACAGTTTGAAAGATGCAGGTCATCTGGGCTGTGGATCTTGTAAAAGAGACTTTGTTGTGAAGCCCTGTGAGCATCTTTAGGGTTTGAGGACCTTCTCAGGTTTTGCAGTTGTCTCAGATATAGCCATTTTGCAGATTGCCCTGACCCCTGTCCCTCTCCAGGGGAAACTCTAGCCTGCTCCTTCACTGTTCCACTTGTTTGAGGTATGGTTACTGAGGGTGTGTACGATTTGACTTGGGTTGTAATTGTGCATGTTACATGTAGCAGTCAGGATGGCTTCATGATTTGATCTGACTCAAGTTAATTTATAACAGATTAAAATGTGGATGTGCAGGACGGCCTTCTGATTTTGCATTGGGACTTTATAGAATATTCACGTGTCTGACTTTTTCCCTGTGAATAAGAGATGTATGGATTATCTTGGGCTTACCTAAGTAAACATATCATCATAATTTGAATTTAGTTTTGAATTACCTGTTTCTCTTCACTTTCAAACCCTAATACTTTCTTTGATTTCATGCTCTTGTGATAAGTCATTTTTCTCTTCCTTAATAATGCATATATAATATACATAGAGTTGTGTATGTGTATGTGCCTGTGTGTTCTTGCATACTCTGATAACTGCCAAATGAACGCAAGGAAAAACTTTTTAGAGTTGTTAAGCCAGGATAGTTTTACATTGATAAATTTTTTTTAAATGTTATGTAACAGAAATTTAAGTCAAGAATATACCACAAAAAAGTAAACTATAAGTGGGGCTAGTGCTATGTTTATAGAGTTTTTGGTCCATGATTTATGTATTTCTGTAAAACGATGGTTTGTCAAGATAGACCTCGAGTTTAATCTGATTAGTGCTGTCCATAGATGGTTTATTATCTATAAACAGATAGATTCACATAGTTTATGGGAGGTCTTAAACCAACAAGCAGTCAACTCTATAGCAAAATCAAGATTTATGTGTGGACTTGGCACTTCAAATTTTTGATGACTTCATTAGAATTTCCGTTACATTCTAGAGAATACTCACTTTAAGAATTCTTTTTACTCTGTTGAATGTAATAAAGTGGTGATGGAAGTTTTCTTTTGATGATTCTTGTTTTTAGTTCCAAATTTTAAAGTGCACTCTTCAGAGGAATGTTAAACTTACTTTGCGCTGGATTTTTTTTCCCTTACAGCCAATTTCAAAGTTAATTCTTTTTCCTAAATAGTAGAAAAACTCGTCAGCAGTGCCAAATTGAGAAAAGAGTCTATCATGTATGCTTAGATTATCTAAAAAAAAAATTGTTATCCTGATTATGGAAGCAGTTTTTGATTATAAAAAGGATGTTGTGGTTGTATTCAAAACCTTTCCAATTTATTAAAATTTCCCCTTTATAATCCAAGAGGGAAAGAGTGGAAATACTCCAGTATCATGTCTCCTTAATATGAAAATTAAAGTTGACTTAGGATTTTTTTCCCTAAAAAATCAAGCTTTCTTTAAAATATTAATAATTGTTCTTTCAGCATTTTTCTCTTCCCATTGTACCAGCCAGTATTGTTTGGCATTGCAGAACTCTGGTGCGAGTTGAGGGGTTTGGGGGAGTTAAAAGATTGGTCCCGAGTTGAGATTCTGTTGTTGTCACTTATTAGTCTTGTGACCTTGGGTGAGTTACTTTATCCCTAACCTTTACTTTCTTCAGTGTTAAAATGGGGAAAAGAACACTTGAGAAATTGTCAGGAAGATGAAATGAGAAAACACCTGTGAAGCTCAGGTACCTAGTAGGTGTTCAGTAAACTGTAGATCCTATCCTTTGAGCTTGCCCTGTGGCAAGCTTCCCTTGGAAAGCTTCAATTTTTGTAAAAAAGGGGGTAAATTTAAAAGTTTTAATTTCTTCAGTTATCTCTAGGAAAGGAGTATTAGGCATTGGCAGGCAACTTTCTTTTCTTTTTTTTTTTTTGAGAATCACTTGTATCATCCATTAGTCGTGTGTTTTTGCCACTCTGCAAAATTCTCACTGGGATGGCCTTCCTGGATGTCAGAGCAACGCTATTATTTCTGAGATATCAGTTATGGCTAACGATAGACTAGAAGCCAAGTTGGCAAATTCTCTTGAGCTCTGTTTACCTTTGTATCATCAGTTCTAATCACTTGCTTGAATCAAAGCTTCCTGCTTTATGATACTCATTATCATTAGCACTTGGTAACGGAGCTAGACGTTCCATTATACAGGCACCCTGGCCTCTATCCCTGGCTTTGTATTCATGGAATCAGGGTCACACTAAAGCGAATAGTGTTTACACCTTTTAGTAGAATGAAAATAATAGCAAGCAACCTACATGTGTATTGGGGTAATATTTTATCTTCATTTACAGTCCTGCACAATGCCTTAAGTGTAGTTAACGGCTTGGGAAATATTTGTGGAGCAAAATATGCTGCTTTTATTGTTTTTAAATCTGGATTATGTTTTTTTTATCAAAAGTAACTGTGTTCTCGTGAGTAGTACATTAATATTGTCATAGATGGTCTTTGATTAGCATTGTTATTTTGCCTAACATCTCATTTCTCTTAGCCAACAATAGTTTGAACATACTCCATCTTAGATCTAAAATAAATATTTGGCTTAGCGTTTACTTTCCACCTGTTGCTAAGAGTAAAAGAATGAGGATTAAAAACGAATCATTTCATAGCTACCTCTTAGCTCACACAGTGTGCTTGGGGTGGTACCCACTTTGTCTTTCTCAGCTCTTGCAAAAGCATTCATGGCAGGTACAATTGTTTCCATTTTACAGATGAGGAAATAAAGGTCTCAAACCTGTATCCAGCAAGTTTGACCCCCAAAGTCTTTGCCTTTTCCTCTCCCACATTCTTCATCCATCTATAACTTAAGCCGGCCATTAGAAAAAAAAAAAGAATAAAAGTTGTTGAACCTGCCGTTTTTTGTTTTTCCTTTCAGATTAAATTTTACAGGAAGCCAACATGCAGAACTGATAAAAATTAGAGCTGCTCTAGGTGAAAAGGGTCTAGCTGCAGAGTCCTATCTTTTAGGCTTCTACTAGGGATCCGTGGAATAACTGCTTAGAAAACCATAGTCTAATGCCTCTACACCCCCAAGAAGGAGGCATAGCATAACTCCTTAGTCTGGGAGTTAAAGGGTTTGTTCATCATCTTGAACTTGGAGGTGCAATTATGGGGAATTCACAGGAAAGCCTAATCTCTACCTAATTTGAGAAGAGGCTATACCTAAGAGAAAAATAGTGGGGGTAAATACCAATGTAAAAAAAATTTTTAATTATATCATTGTACAGCACATGTTAATTTTCAGGGCACGGATTTTGTTTAATCCAGAGCAGTGAAGTAATTTTACTGTGGGAAGAGTCATAAAAAACCAAGTCACAGCTTTATGTTTAACAGAAGTCTGTGTCCACAAATATATACAGACTCTCCTTCAGTTTGACGATATTAAAAAGTTGTGCTCTATATAATGCTATAGTATATCTGTAAAAGATGTACACATATCATATGCATACATGAATAAATGTAAGGATGGAGAATATGGGTAGATTTAACTCTGAGAAAATGTTTAAAAAACATACTGTTTAAAAAAACACATACTGTCTTAAATAAATTGCTTATAAAACAAATTAATTGACATGGTAATTTTGTAATATTTTTATAAACCAGGAATTTCAAGTTTATTCATCTGTTACATTTATTTTGGGATTTTGTATAGTACTTCACTAGAAATACAATTTCTGTTTATCAGCATGGGTGGAAGAGTATAGGCTTTCAAGCCAGATGTATTTGCACTTGAATTTACCCCTTCTTTATGTGACTTTGGAAGCTCACTTACTTCATTTATAAAATGAGGGTTAGAAATGGTAGCTGTGAAGTCCCGCACAGAGAGGGTGAGCTGTGTTGGCTGCTGTTAGCAGTTTCTTCCTCTGTTGTTCCTGTTGTCATTAATTTGCAAGCTTTATGCAGTGTTCAGTTAGCATCTCTTTATTAGTGGTGGTACTGGGTTCTTAATAATTGTATCATGTACACACTTAGCCTTTTCAGTTACCAGTTTAAAAACTACTCGTGCCGATCTTGCAGAAGCTTACTTTTGTTGAAGAAAATGAGAGCGGAGAAAAATCTCCCTTTTTCTTACTCTTCACTGAGCATCAGTCATTGAGCGGCATAATTCTAAAATCTTATGTGGCTTTTGGGTACTTTATGAAGCTTTTTATGGTAATCCAGAAGCAAGACACTGATTGAATTAATACATTTCCATCGAGGGACTGGTCTGTTAACCTATTCCTCCTAACCCATGTATGCTTTCGTAAGGGGACTTTTACAGTCTGGTCAGGAGGATGCCACATTCTGTGGGGATGCTGCTTTGTAGATGTGCAGGCTGTTGGTGAATCTAAGAGCCTTTCTGTGTTTAAAACAAAGAAAAAGGTAAATTAGAAATGGTAACAAGCAAACCAAAAACCCTGTTCTTTTTATAAAAAGTAAATCCGAAACTTAACATGCTGACTTTAACTTTTAAAAGTTGTAAACTGATTTTTTTTTACAGCTGTTATAAAGGGTACATCTTTACGGTGAAGATCTCATTAAGAAAATTACAAAGAGTAAACACTATCTGAGAGGATGCCACTAAGGAACCATTTAATTAACATCTTTTTAGTCATCTTTTTTTCATTTACAGATACATACGGATATATGGATAGATGCTAGTTATATAAAAGGATTATGGATATGTGAGTTCTTTTTTTTTTTTAACTCAACCATGTCATAGATATCTTTCCATGTCTGTAAGTAAAGATAGCCATCATAATTTTTAATGGATTCTCAGTATATCGTTGTACCATAATTTACTTAACAGGTTCTTGGTTTGTGGACGTTGAGGTTGCTGCCAGTTCTTTTCTTTTACAGAGAGTAGTGCTTCCATATGAACGTTCTTGTTTGCACTTGTGTTCTTATTTACTAAAGGTGAATTCTTGAAAGTGATGTTCATGGGGAAAGAAGTATAATTTTGTATAGCTTAAAACAGTGGTTGGCAAACCTTTTCTATAAAGGGCCAGATAGTAAATAGTTTAGGCAGCTGTGTGGTTTCTGTAACAACTATTCAATTCAGTCCTTGTAGCCGCAAGCAGCAGTAGACTATATACATAAAGGAATAGGCACAGCTGTATTTCAATAAAACTTTATCTACAAAAGTAGGCAGCAGGCTCGCATTTGGCTCAGAGGGTGTAGTTGCCTACTCCTGGCTTGAAACAGAGCAGAAACTGATGAGGGCTGGAAATCTATCCCCAGTTGTCTGTAAGCTGCTCTCACAGTATCTTAGAAATGTCTTCTTATCTCAGGGAAGTATAATGGGTTGATTACCTTCTTTCCAAGTATATGGCAATCGATACCTTTTTTTTTTTTTTTTTTTTTTTTTTTTTTGCGGTACACGGGCCTCTCAGTGTTGTGGCCTCTCCCGTTGCGGAGCACAGGCTCCGGAGGCGCAGGCTCAGCGGCCATGGCTCACGGGCCCAGCCGCTCCACGGCATGTGGGATCCTCCCAGACCGGGGCACGAACCCGTGCCCCCTGCATTGGCAGGTGGACTTTCAACCACTGCGCCACCAGGGAAGCCCCTCGATACCTTTTTAAAAAGCTTATTATAGGAGGTTTTCACACCTTCCCCTACTCTGAAGCCTAGTAAATTTTAAACTAAGAGGCTATATATGCCAGTGTATATTTTTTGACAACTTGTGGGGCAGAGAAATACCCCTAAAACTTAGATTTTAGAGGAGATGTTGTGCGTTTTCTTACCTGTAGAAGATTGCTTTGATGGGGTAAGGTTCTCGAGGTATCCTGAAGTAAGCCAGAAGGAAAGTTAGCAACAGAAGTATTTCAGCAGAAATGTGCCACAAATCAACAGGGTGACATTGAATTAGTTACTGGACCTTTACAGGCTAAATTACACTCAGAAGACTGCTCTGTGCATAAATAGCAACCTCCTTGCATCTTGAATTTTTATAAAATAGGAATTATTGGCCCCTAACTGCCCTAAGGGTATTTCTTGAGGATCAGGTGGAATAATGATATAGTTAAAAATCACTCTATTTGTAACATTGGGTCACTGGTGCCACTGTGACTTTTAAGAGATTTATTTATTATTTATTTTGCACACATTTGTTGAGTATCTGCTGTATGTAAAGCTGTTTGGTAGGTGCTGTGGGGAAAAACAGAGAAGCACGTTAGTTCTTGCCCTTAAAGAGGAAAACATGTAGTGTATTTAAAGTCTACCGTTGTATAGTGCTGACGGGCCTAACAGTGGTAGAATGCTGGGAAGGAGATCTCTTCTGCCTGGGGGTGTCAGGAAACTTTGTGGAAGGAGTGGCGTCTAGAAATACAGAGGTGTTCAAAAGTTTAGTGCAGGAGAGGGTATTCCAAAAAAAGAGCAGTGTGAGAACTGTGTCAAATTGGGAAAGCCCAAAGCAGTAAGCAAGAGACATTAAGGAGTCTAATTAGACTCTGTTCCGTATTTGTCAGTGAAGGAGGAGGAGAGATGAAGCTGGAACAGGCAGGGCAGAGCTAGGTAGAGGGCCTGGATGGAACTTCGTTAATTGGTAATTTGTGGGGAACTCTAAACATCGTCTAGGAGAATATGTTTGACAGTTGAAGGGGTGGTATGTGGCCCTGGTTGACGAGTGTGGAGCGATAAAGTTGGGATTATCAATCACGTAAGGGTTATGGCAAAGGTCTGAGCATGCTCTTGTTAGAAATGATCTAGGAGAGAAATGATCTGGAAGGTGTGTGGGAGGACAGCTGAGGGGATGGGAAGGGAAAAATAGACAGGCTTTCAGAGTTTATTGGGTTTGGGAAATAAGCAGAAGGCTTTTAATCATGATCTATGGTTCTGAGTCTTTGTTAATGGGATTCTGGTGATAATAATGCAAAAAAAAAAAAAAAAATCAAACAAACAGAAAAACCCAAGTCAGGGTAGAGCTGTAGTAAAGTAAGGATAGCAGTGAACCCATATGCTTTGCTTGTTTAGCTCGAGGCGTTAACTGGATACTTGGAAATTTCTAGTGGGAGCTTGAAAGTGCAGGACTAGAGCTCACGTGAGAGGTAAGGAATAGGGATTGGGGAGCATTGTTCTCATACAGGTGGCAGATGAAACCAGGGGAGAGCATCACATCTAAAAGGAGAGCATGTAGAGAGAAAATGATATTTTATAGCATTTCTTATCATGATAAGTCATTGACATAAACAGCTCTATCTTTATTTGAGACTACTAATATCAAAAAACACACAAAATGGAAAACCATGTGTTTTATCATGTATAGAGTGTTCTATTGTCTACTAAGCCTCTTAGATTCTAAAGCCACTAGATTTCAGGAGTAAAGTATGTTCAGTTTGAAGAAATACCTTGTAAGATCCCCAAGGACAGTGTAAGGAAGTCCCTTTTACTTTATCTTCTCACTACTTCCTGAGACCCTCAGTAACAGAGAGATGCCATTGGTGGGAGAGGTTTAGGTTCCCTTGTTACCTGTCTGGTACAGAATACTGTGTACAGCTTTTCACCTTCCTTAGATCTCACCCCAGTTGATCTAGGATTGGGAAGCGGGGAGGGTGGGTCTCCCAAAGAAATCAAACTCGTGTGCTTTTGTGCATTTTCTCTTTTTAGTCTGGGGTCCTCAGCGAGTTTGGAGGGGTGATTGTGCAATGCACAGTATGACTTATGTTTGAGTTAGGAGAGTTTTTATTGTAGGGAACAGAAGGGGTGAGTCTGCCTTCTCATTTCCTTTCTTCTCTTATCATTACCTATGTTCAAGCTTTGCACGCAGAGAGAAGCATGTTGCTTCACTGGTCTTGGGCATACTGCACTGTGCGCTTTGGCAGTGTGGTGATGGCTCCCTGCCAGCTCTCCTGGTTACGGCACCCCGGAACTCCACTGGTCTGTTGGTACCATTTGTGGCCTGCCTTCAGTCTCGCTCTTCATAAGTCTAACCCACGTCAAATGGGGCAAGAGGCTAGTCCAGAGGAATCTGCTTCTCTAGACAACCGCTGTGCGTTAAATCTAGTTTAACTGCTCCTTGTATGGCAACTTAAACTTTTTCTTTTTCCATAATAGGTTTAATGTAGGTGGTTCAAGAGGTAACATGGGATGTTGAATTTGGGGAGGGTAATATTTGTTCTCTCCCTGTCTGGAGTGTGACACATTCTTCTACCATGTTTCATTCCTCAAACTCCCTTTTCTGCTTTCTCACATACACCTTTTTCATTCCTTTTCAGTGTTGTGAAATTTAGGGTGGGAAAAACAACCCCATTGATTTGTCCCGTTTTGTGCCTTTTTTTGTGGCCTCTCCCGTTGCGGAGCACAGGCTCTGGATGCACAGGCTCAGCGGCCATGGCTCACGGGCCCAGCCGCTCCACGGCATGCGGGATCCTCCCGGACGGGGGCACGAACCCGTGTCCCCTGTATCGGCAGGCGGACTCTCAACCACTGCGCCACCAGGGAAGCCCCCATTTTGTGCCTTTGATGAAGTAAGATCAAGTGAAATGCACTTGTTTTCTTCCAAAGTGAACTCCTTTCTAAAAAATGCCATCCCCTCAAAAAAAAATTCTTGGTGATCATGGCTTGAAATTTGTCTCTTTCCCCTCATTAGAGATAAATTCATCCTCAGTCTTTTTTTTTTTTAATTAATTAATTTGGCTGCACAGGTCTTTTTAGTTGCAGCACTCGGGATCTTCGTTTGCAGCTTGCGGGACCTTTTTTTTTTTTTAAGTTGCGGCATGTGGGATCTAGTTCCCTGATCAGGGATCGAACCCAGGCCCCCTTTATTGGGAGCATGGAGTCTTAACTGCTGGACCACCAGGGAAGTCCCAAATTCATCCTCGTTCCGTTTTTTTTATGTTGGAGGTAGGAGTTTATTAATTAATTAATTTATTTTTGCTGTGTTGGGTCTTCGTTTCTGTGCGAGGGCTTTCTCTAGTTGCGGCAAGCGGGGGCCACTCTTCATCGTGGTGCGCTGGGCTCTCACTATCGCGGCCTCTCTTGTTGAGGAGCACAGGCTCCAGACGCGCAGGCTCAGTAGTTGTGGCTCACGGGCCTAGTTGCTCCGTGGCATGTGGGATCCTCCCAGACCAGGGCTCGAACCCGTGTCCCCTGCATTAGCAGGCAGATTCTCAACCACTGCGCCACCAGGGAAGTCCCCATCCTCATTCTTTTTTTTTTTTGGCGGTACGCGGGCCTCTCACCGCTGTGGCCCCTCCCGTTGCGGAGCACAGGCTCCGGACGCGCAAGCTCAGCGGCCATGGCTCACGGGCCCAGCCGCTCCGCGGCATGTGGGATCTTCCCGGACCAGGGCACGAACCCGTGTCCCCTGCATCGGCAGGCGGACTCTCAACCACTGCGCCACCGGGGAAGCCCTCATCCTCATTCTTGATCTCTGTGAAGAATCAGGGAGACAAGCTGAGTGGAGCAAACCCAGTGGCTGAGTTCAAGGTGACATGGGTCCTTTTAAAGTGCTTTTTAGTTTGAATGCTAAAGCTATTGTCTGTCCCCAGATTATTTCCTTCTCATTTTTGCAGCATCTGTGGAGTTGCCCATACCACTGCTCCTAATGCGGCTTGCTCGCTTCGGCTTTTTCTTGACATACCGACTCTCCTTCACAGAGTGAGATTCTGGGAGATCCTGGATCTTATTATGCCCTGATGTTTGCTTCTTTGTTCTTCCTCCTTCCCTTGTTCCCCCACCCCCCAGACATATCTCTTCTAAAACTAAATTATCATCTAGAAAACTTTTGCCTTGCCAGTTCTTTTTTGATTTTCAAGTTTATTTAGGCCAGTGGTTCTCAAACTTTCATGCTTATCAGCATCACCTGGAGGGCTTGTAAAACCACCTGGCTGGGCTCTACCCCACAGGGGGTCTGTCACAGGTAGGTCTCAGGTGGGGCTGCAGATGCATTTCAAGGGAGTTCCCAGGTGATGCTAATAATGTTCCTGGGCTGAGAATACACCTTGAACCACTGACCTAGACTGTTGGTTGTCTATCAGTTTGCTGTCTAGTTTTGGGTTATTTTTTTCCAAAAGGGTAGGGCTTCCTCAGACTTTATTCACGAGCTCCCTGGAAACTCCTTACTTTTTCATCTTATATTTATTTATTTTTGACTGTAGTTAATTTACAGTGCTTCAGGTGTACAGCAGAGTGATTCAGTTATACACACACACACACACACACCCCCTTGATTTTCGCATTCTTTCCATTATAGATTATCACAAGATATTGAACATAGTTCCATTTGCTATACAGAGGGTTGTTGTTGTTTATCTATTTTAGGTATAGTCGTGTGTGTTGGAAATTCCTTACTTTTAATTCATAGGTCAAGCCACTAGCATGAAAGAGAACTCAGAAAATTGCCTGTGTTTTCATTGGGAAAGCCTTGGCGGGGGCAGGAGTGGCAGGGAGTGAAATGTATCTCTTACTACTTCCCCCAGAGAAGACTTCTGTGGTCATTCTCTCAGAGCCCAGACACATCTTCATAGTCTTCGTCAACACAGTCTTCTAGGAAGCCGTCTACAAGTTGATGGAGCTGGCCCCTAATTGAGACCAATTGAATAGGTATAATTTTCAGTTTCCCTAATTGCTTATATTATTCCTTTGACACTTGAGTTTGCTTCCACCCCGCCCCCCCCACACACCAAATTCCTTCCCTCACTGTCTCAAACTTCTCAACCCTGATGGGAATGGTGTGCTGGGGAGCAGAGGGAGATATCTGGGGAAGTATCATTACCTATGCTGTGTACCTACAGCCTGCTTAGTTAGGTGTATTACCTGTGTCATCTCCTTCAACCTTGCCAACCTTACACAGTAAATATAATTACTCCCATTTTACAGATACAGCAAATAAAGCTCTGAATTGGTAATCAACGGACCAACTTCACAAGGTACTGTAGCTGGGGTTAAAAACAGAGGTTTCACTCCAAAGCCAGTGCTCGTTGCATATTACCTGCCTTTAGGATAGTTGGAGGTGAGACTTGAGGGCAGAAAGAAAGTTTATCTGGGCATATATATACATACATATATTTGAAATTTCACGTAATGTCAGTTATCAGACTTGGCGATGTTTATGCCCATGAGCAACAACCTGGGGGGTTCGATTTCCAACGTGCTGAATGACAAGAACGATTGTAAACCAGTTGAAAATAATCTCACTTTGTACTTTTCTTTCTTGAGTATAAAGTCCATCCATGGCATAGGTGCAAATAACTTCATCCTCATTTTCTTCAGTGCTAAAACCCACATAAAACAAGAAGTGGAGAAATAGGTGAACTCTATCAAATGGTAGGAGACTTTTCTAGTAAAGCACTAGCATGGTAGTTCAGAGGACTACGTCTTCATTTCAGTTCTGTCCAACTTATCAAATGTGGAGGGGAGACCATAGTGATAGGCCTCAGTTTTCTTATTTAAAAATAAAAAGAGTGCGGTGGAAATTTCCTCCCCACCCCTTACTTGTCTGATAGGGGAATTAATAAATATTTTGTGTAAAGCCCTTTGAGGCTCTGTGAGAAAGATTCTGTGTAATTTTAGCATTATTCATGGTCCATCAGGCTCCTCAGGGTGTCACCAGGGAAGAGAGATTTTTATCTTTTATCCTGCCTTTCACAGTATAAAAACAAGGTATTTTTGTTGTTGTTTGTGGCTTTGAAAATCTCCTGTAATTATACCTGCAGTGGTTGCTCCCATCACAGGGCCAGGGCCCTAGCTCCCCCAAGAGGACCAGCCCTCGAGGCAGAAAGAGACCGAACCTCACTTAGTTCCTGGCTCCTGTGAGGATGCTTTGCAACCCACCCCCAACCAGTAGTCTTCTTTCTGTGTCTGTCAGCCTGTTGAGTGGCAGAATCCCATCCTTAACCCTTTTCTCTCTTCTCCCATCGTGATCCTGTAGTTCATTGTTCTGGGATGGCTCAGAGGGGACTGTCCACCGTGCTATTCAGTTCTTCTGCAACATCTTGCTCATCCTCTCACCTTCCAGCACCCTGCCTCATCTAAGGCCTCTGTAAGAACCAGCATGTTTCTGGCCATTCTGTATTGGCAGCTGCATAAATACTGTTTTGACTCAGCAGTTCCTTTCTGATCATGAAGTGGTGTTTTTCATTCTTAAGCTTTAGGTTCTGTATATGTGGCCCTTCTGCGGCTAAGGCCTGGGGCTCCATGGTTGGGAAGGCTTAGGCCTGGAATGTTGTCTTTAGTTAAATCGTCACCTGAAAAATGAAGATAGAAGTTATCTGCACATCCAGCAACTTTAGCTCACCTTATTTTTCTATTTATTCCTCTCACTTATTTGCTGCACTGCATTTAACATACATCCCTGTCTTTACAATGTTGGGTAATTAATTTCTTTCTTTATCTGCTCTTTGTCACAAGTGCTCCTGGCTAGCTTATTTTCAAATCCATTTCACTGAATGGTCTTCCTGAATTCTTTGCATTATCTGAGTATTTCCTCTTGTTGCTTGGTATCATCTAACCACTGACGTGAGGCTGTTATTGCTTTTCTCTGGCTTAGAATGTAACAGAGCTTGTACCCAGCCATGTCCCTGCGTCCTCTCAGGGGACTCTTTTGAGGTTATCTCTCTCCCTCTGTCTGTTTTTTAAAGCCAATTCTCTGTCTCCATTCTTTTCTAAGTTCTCCTTGGGTTCAGATCCTTTCCCTCATACCTTCACTGCTAGACGGAAGCTACCAAAACACATACACTTCAGAACTGCTCTGGGCTTACGGCCACCTTCACCAAAGAGTTGAGATGGCATGGAAGTTAGTTAATTTATTTAGGCTCTGACTTTTTATAGTGCTTATCAGGCCAATGCCTGCCTGAATGTTTAATGTTTAAAAATAAAATTAAAGTTCAAATGGGCCCTGGCTTTGCAAGAAGCACCCCAGATTCTATAAGACCTTTTCTTGGTAACACGTTTCTCCTCCCAAGTTATCACTTCTGCCTCTCTTTCTTTCTTCATTTGTTGCTTACCCACCTTATTCAAGTATTTGGAACGGTAGCTCCCGTTTACAATGTGGAGATTTTTATGTCTTCTTTTCAGAAATCTGGTCCCTAACAGTCTTTATGTATGATCTCAGTAAACAAAGAATGTGTGTGTGCGTGCACGCGCGTGCGCGCGCGCGCGCGTGTGTGTGTGTGTGTGTGTGTGTGTGTGTGTCTAGGAAGCCTGCCATATTTCCTCCCTGCCCCACGGAAAATATGTTTTCTGGAAGCCCTTTTGACACTGAAGTGAATGCCCACTGGCCCTCCCTTGTTGAATTCTCCTGAGAGGAGAGAGAGAGAGAGGCCTTTATGCTTGTTGTCATATCTTTTGTTTCTGCTGATTATACACAAAGTAAGTTGTAAATAGCTCTCTCGCACACCGTGATTCCTTTGAGGTCTCCACAGGAGAGTAGATATGCACTCAGCTCCAGCTTCCCTGGGGATTCTCGAGGGTCCCTTTCAAGGCCTCTTACTTCCTGTTATAGCACCAGCCGAATGAAATTTAGATGAGTTCTAGACAATTACCATCCCATAATGAAACCTGCAGCCTACTGTTTAGAAATACTAGCTGATCAGTTTAGTTTTTTTCTCTGTTTTTAAATTAAATGTTTTTATTACTTTAAGAGTAAAGTATACAAAGATGCAACAAAGAATAAAAAAATAAAGTGTCCCCTTAGTCCTACTACGTTTCAGAGATCAAAATCACAGTGAACATTTTATGAAAATCACGGTAGAACTTTGTTTTAAAGTATGATGTTGAAATGCACACTAAACACTAGCATGAAGACAAGAGGATAAAATTGGAATTCTCCAAATCAATTTGAACTTTCAATTCCATTGAAAACAGAAGGTACACATCCTATTTTAGTATCTTAATTTAAAATGGAGTAATAATGAGTTAAAGGGAATTCCCTGGCTGTCCAGTGTTTAGGACTCTGGACTTCCACTTCAGGGGGCGCAGGTTCGATCCCTGGTTGGGGAACTAAGATCCCGCATGCCGTGGGGCATGGCCAAAAAAAATTTTTAGGTCTGCTGTTTCTGTCAGGCATGTTTTGATTGCTTATAGGTAGTTGGCTGACTGCTAAGGCTTTTGAATCAAAAGGCCTAATTGTCTAGGTGTGCTGAATTATACCTAATTAGGTTATCAAGCTTTTACATCCTGTGTATTTTCCTTGGGACATTTTGATGAACTGGAAACAGATATAGCTTGCCTTTCCCTTATACTTTTTCTCTGTCTGATAATTGATGACTCTAATTGTGGTGGGTGACATAGGGGGAGTATTGTTAGATGGTGAACTCATGAGTGAAACCATGTGGATTTTGGTTCAAATCTCAGTTTTCTCATCTTTAAGGTAGTCCGTTTTCACAGATCAGAAGGATTTTCTTTTCTGCTCAGAAATCCTAGGGTTCTAAGATGGAGAGCACTCTTCGCTTTCCTCCTAGTTCCTTTTTGTGATTTGGATAGCTGAAACATTCCAGTAGCCTGGCACAGTTTCCTTCCAACTTACTCACAGACCTTTTTGTTTTCTCTCAGCAACTGTGTATTTCTAAGTGTTTGAGGTTGTAATTGAGTGTAATTGTAGTTGTTTAACTTTCTCCATTCCTCTTGAGAGTGTTTATGAAATGCCTTCTGTGAGGGTAAAAAGGAACTAGAAACTTTGTGACATGGTCAACTAATATTAAGGTAAGTGGTAATTGTTTTGTGTACATGAAATAAAGTATTATTTACACTTAATTTGCAACATATGCATTCTGGCTTAGCTGCTGTAATCAGTTAAGTAGTCATGTTTATTAAGGTTTTATAGGAAACTTGGGGGGGGGTTGTTTTGATATGGAATATTCTAAGTAATTTTTCCCCAGTTCTTCTCTTGCACCCTAGGGAGAATTACTGTTGCACAACTCATTGGTGCCCTCACCATGTGTCAGTGTGGGGTGGGATCAGCATTGTTCTGTGGGTGACACAACACAGATGCAGTGTCTCTATTCCTCTCCATGACCCGTTTCTTTCTCATTTCTCAAGTTAGAGGAGAAATCCCCTTTAACCTTGCTGATGTTGTCCCAGACCAAAGAGCGAGTAGTAGGTCTTGATTTCTTGTGACCCTTTCTTCATTTCCTTGTCTTCTTCGTAATTTCTTTCATATGAAACATCAACAAATGCCTCTAGAATGGGTGCTACTAAAAGCAGCAATTCCATGTTTTTCATTAACTTCTTTGAAATATGTTCTCGCTCTTTCTCATTTCTTAAGTTTGGGCTTTGTAATTTTCTAGCATGTGCCCCTGAGCTAGTTATTTACCTACTCTAAAGCTCCCCCTTTCTTGTGAAATGGAGATGCTCAGATCCCATAAGATGGTTGAAAGGAAAAAAAGGGTTAATCTCCATGTAAGTTACCCACATGGTGACTGGCACAATGCAAGTGCTCAGTAAATGCAACCTCCTTTTCCTTTCCTTCTCAGGCTCCAGGTGAAGAAATTTGTGGGTAAAGAGTAGTTAATTTCAAAGACAGCTGATATTCTGTTGATGTCACTTTATGGAAATAGGCAGGAAGAAAGAATAAGACACTTGAAAAGAATAGGAAAGTTGGACCTAAAAATGTTTGAAGAGTTGACTTTTTAAAAATATATATGTTATATTCACTAGTAAACTTGCAAAGTGGAGTTTATTGAAAATTGTTTAAATCTGGAGAAGTGAACAGATTTGTGGGTCAAAAGAAAGAAGGAAATACCTTCTAAGACAGCATGCTTGGCTGAAAACTGATCTCTGAACAAAGGAAATTGATTGGCACAGATGATCCCAGTTGGAGTTAAAAAAATAAATAAAACAAAATACCAAAGGAGGGCTTTGAGAGGGAAAGAAGATACAGGTGAGATGAAGCTGATTGATGGATTGAGATTCTGATACACATAGATAGTTGTATGATTAATGAAGGTAGTATGTGTTTGGAAATACTGAGTAGAGATTTAGAGAAGCATTTAAAAAGCAGAAAACAGGTTTCAATGGAATCTAAATTCTCTTTATCTTAAAATTTTTTAAATGAAGTAAGCATGTGACTAATAAGTAGGTAATATTTCAGGATGAGAGCAACTAATTGTAATAGGTAGCTTAGTTTTGAAAGGGAATCTTAGCGGCTTTCGTTGTAGGATTCTAGATACAGAGAAACATTTACTAAGTCACAGCTTTCTTGTTATTTTTAGTGTTAGAGCAGACGTAAAATGAACCTCTTAAATGTAGCTCAAATACAGTAAGTAAATAATACATGTTGATAAATACTAGCCCATGCCAGGAATAGAGAAAAAAAATGTGAACTGGTATTTTAAGTGTGCAAAGGAACTTTAGACATTACAGAATGCAGTTTTCTTAACTCCCACTTAAGAAAATGAAAAGAGAAAAAAAGTCACCAATTTCAAGCAGAGATTCTGTTTCTTTTTCCCTTCCCTCATTTCCTCCCTTCCTTCCTTTTGACTTTCCTTCTTCTCTCCTCCTCCTCCTACACTCCACAGATATTAAGTGCCTGCTTTGGCTGTGGATACAAGGGGCAATAAAATTTATGTGGATTTTTTCTTTTTAGAATTTACCTTTTGGTAGTTAATAAACTTGGGTGTGTGATATTTACAATATATTTGACCCACTGAGTGTCAAAAACCTGTGAAGCCGTGATGGAAGCCGTTCTGTTTCAGAACTGCAGTCGGGATGTCCCTGCTTCTGCCTGGGTCAAGTGTGTTTGTGTGCAGTTTGCAGCAGCCTCCACAGCCAGCATCTAACTTGGCCGTATTCCCCCAGGTTCCAGTGGCATGTGCTGGCAGAGTGCTGGGTGCAGACTTCTGCCCAAACCTGGAGGAGCCAGACCAGAGGCTGGAAGTCCAGGTTGGAGTCTTACTGTTTTATCAGTTGGGGGTGGTGTGACAGTAACAGTGGTCTCTGAAGGCCGTGCAGATACATCAGATGCCATCAGGAGACAGGCAACTGCTGAGACAGGTATAACAGAGGGCCCGGTGTAGCATCTGTGCAGCAAAAAGTCCTTCTCAGGATAAGTTGTATGTAACTAGAGATCATTCATTTACTCACTCAAGAAATCAAGACTTCGTATGTACTGCAGTGAATAAGAACGTGGTTTCTGAAGGCTGGCTGCCTAGGTTGACACAGTTGCTATGAGATCTTTGGCAAGTCCCTCAACCTAACTGGGCTTTAGCTTTCTCATCTATGAAATGGAGATTTCCCACACTAGGTGAATGAGGATTAAATGTTATAACACATGCCTAACAGTTAGCACAGGACCTGGCACATAACAGGCACTCAGGAAATCTTAGCTCTCATTTTTTCAAATCATCATTATCAAGTGCTAAGAATGATGCTAGGCTCTGGGGACACCTGGGGAGCCAGTCATGTTTCCTGCATTGTGGTCTCCCAGCTCAGGAGAATGGAAGCCGTTCAGCTGGGCGCTGTATTAGAAACATAGGACTTAATGATAAGTAGCTTCCTTCTTCATAGATTGGGAGATATGTCCTCTGGTGTAATATTAAGTTTATTTACAGAGCACATTTTTCATGAAAGTATTGACTTGGAATTCGTTGTGTGGTCTTGAGAAATTAGAAACAGTGTGGTGTATTGCAGATTAAAAATATAAATATGACATCCTGGCCAAAGGCCTATCTCCACTTCCAGGTACCTGTTAATAGTTATGGAATGTGTGTGCCAAAGATGCAAAGATGGAGGCTGAAGTTTCAGTATGGGTGGCACCCCCTTGCGTGGGCAAACCCATACTATTCTTTAGGGCCTCTATTTGGAGTCATTTTCTAAATTTTAAGACTTAGGGGATGAGCATAGTGAGCTCAGTGTTAAAACATTTTTTTTGTTTCTCTTTTACTGATTTAGACACCCCAAATGAGAAAAGAGAAAAGTTTAAAAAATTGACTTCACAGTGGGCGTGATGGCAGAAGTGGTGGTCGGAGGAGGTTTCAGTTTTTACGATACTCTGAAGGGGACACCATCTCTTGCACACCTGCTCTTGGCCTAGGGAAGGCCACCTGAGCTCAGCGGTGCCACAAGCTGGTACTGTCTGGGCGACATATGGCTATGATACAACAGAAAAGCAGGTGTGGCACGTATGAGACATGATCATGCGTTTCCCAGTTTTAGAAAGCACACAGCTTGTGTGTGACACATATATGCAGAGTGATGGAAGACTTTTTGTGAAGAGTAGTCTGATCCTTGACCCCTTTGGGTAGGACGAGTGATGTTCTTCAAACACGTCACCTGGAATGGTCTGTCATGGGTGGCTGTTGGATAATCTGTTTTTGAACCTTGAGTTATGGAGCAAAGAGCGATGGGTTTTGCAGATGTGGGTGTGCGTGAAATAAAACTGAAAGAGACCAATGGAGCACTTTACTTTGACATACCAAGGGAGAAAATGTATATTTGCATGTTGAAGTGAAACCGTGGTCGTAGGTAGCTAAACAGATTGTGGAGTTGACAGTTCAGCGAGGGCCTTGCAAAGAAGACCAAGTTACTGGGCAAAGAAAAGAAAGTGCTCATTTCATTGGATTCCTCATATTGCAATAGCACTTTGGTGGACTGAATGGAAAAGATGAATATGTGAAAAGATAGTCAACTACAAAGCATTGGTGAATTAACTGGGACCCACTTGAACCTTTCTTTCTCTCTTTTCTCCTCTTCTTTTCTAATTATGGCTTCCATACACTTGAATAATATCTGGTACATATTCATATTATGTCCGTCATAATAAAGTTGACACTTAATATATTCTTCACCAGCTAACAGTTCCAAGAGTAGCTTAGAGTCCTTTCATTTTTGCCATGGCATGTGCGTTCTGGTCTTTTTTTTTTTTCTTCTTTTTTCCTATCAAGTGAGCCATTTCTTATTTTTTAGTCCAACTCTGCACTCCGGGGAACTCATCATAGGACTTGCCAGCGTCGTTTACTTTTCCTTCTTGGATCTCAGACTTTCCCCCAGGGCCAGGCATCATAACCATGAGAGGATTTTATGTTTGGCCTCTTGATTCTGAGAATAATCTCTTGTACACCTCGATTTAGGAGCTCTGGCTTGTTTATATCCTTTTCTGTGAAGGATTTTCATTTAGACACACAGTACCCATATGTGGTTTACTTTTGTATTTTTACCTGACGTGAATTCTCAGGACCGATGGAGCCCCTTCCTCTTCTTACCTTCTTTCTTTTAACCCTGTCCTTTTAATCCTTAAAATTTCAGGTGACTTAGCAACTTTATCATTTAATAATCCCGAGATCCCTGACACTCTTTCATGAACATACCCTTGGTTTTGAATGACTGTCATTGTTGAAGTCTGAGCATGACTTGACTTTTGCAAGGGCATCTGCTGTCTTTTTTGTGTTAATATACCTGCTTTAGAAAAGTAGCTGGAAATCCAGACTTTGATTTACTGTCTTAATTTTCTTCAGTGGCTTTTGAAGTACATATGAAACTGTGTACTTTCTTTAGCTCTGGAGGTTAACTGATGCATGGGCTCCCAAAATTGTCCTCTTATATAATTATTTTATGGGAAATTGTTATTCTAGTTTAGACCTCCCTTAATTGCTGTTAAATATTTTATTTTATTTATTTTTATAAATTTATTTATTTTTGGCTGCATTGGGTCTTTGTTGCTGCGTGCGGGCTTTCTCTAGTTGCGTTGAGCCAGGGCTACTCTTCGTCGCGGTGCGTGGGCTTCTCGTGACGGTGGCTTCTCTTGTTGCAGAGTGCGGGCTTCAGGAGCTGTGGCACACGGGTCTCAGTAGTTGTGGCTCTCAGGCTCTAGCGTGCAGGCTTCAGTAGTTGTGGCTCACGGGCTTAGTTGCTCCGTGGCATGTGGGATCTTCCCACACCGGGGCTCGAACCTATGTCCCTTGCATTGGCAGGCGGATTCTCAACCACTGCACCACCAGGAAAGTCCCAAATATTTTATTTTTAATCATAAAAGTGGCTGTTTTAGTCTCACAGTGCCTCATCGTGTGTTGTTACAGTTAGCCTAGCGCAGTTCCTTTCCTGGTTGGGAATTCAAGATGTGGGGTTTGACTTGGTATTTTTCACCACTAAAGTGCTTAGAAAATTAGAGTAAATAATGAACCAATATTTCAGTACCCGATTAGACACAATTTACTGTGATGTTTCATAGACCACAGACTCCTTTCTTCTGTGAACGCGTGAAGGATCACTTTTTTTCCCCCAGACATACTGGGGTGCAAATGTAAATTTCCATAAAATTTAAATGAGCTGCTTCCTGTAATTAATGAACAATTGTGGCTGCTGTCTAGTCTACATTGTAATTAACCGTGATCAGGCTTGTTTAGTGATGACACTGTTCCTGTAATAATTTGACAAGCTACTGTGAATTTGCCAGGTTATTAAACAACCTGCAGCATTCACTTACAGAATCACAGGGACGGCGGCGGCTGCTAGTTAAATGCAGCATAAGGGCGAAGCAGAGCTGCCCATTGAAGTCTATCGATCACCACGAACAGGTTTACATTCCTGTGATTTGGGAGAAGTTAATTAATTTTGTGTGGGTTGTCTTGAAAACTTTTTATTACATGGTAAACCTAATGGGGCAAAGCCGGTCATTTTTGTGAACTCATAATGAAGCTAACCAGTTTTCTATATTGTTATCATCTATACGGACACCCGGAAGCTGAGGTTCCCCCTTCCCACCCTGTTAAATAGATGTAATCTTTTAAACAACGACAGCAACAGGCTGTTCCCTCCCCAAATTTATTCCCAGCATCTCTCAAATACAAGTTTACTTTTTTATTGAGTGTGTGTGTTAGGAAGAGCAGATGACCTTGTGCCAAGCACAGTCCTGTCACAGGGAGAGGGAGCCATCCAAGGGGACCGGTAGCCATGTCCATAGTCACTAGCGCACCCGCCGGCCTGAGCCCCCCTTAAGGTTAAGAACTGTTCAAAACGTTACTGTCTAGTTACTGTGGTGTCTTTCATTCAGATTCTGTTTATTGACTAAACCACAAGGATTCCTGCCCAAAGTACCAGGCGGTCTATGCTTGACTGATTTTGATTTTCTAACATCAGCCCTGGGGTTTATTTGAAAAATGTACATACACTGCAGCTTTAACAAGTCAAGTGACTGCATGTTTTTGACCGTGGAGTCGAGTATATCTGAAGATCATTAAATTTAGAGGGGAAAGGAGGGGTGGAGAATAAGTGTAGTAGTCATTGTACCATTGCAAAGAGAGAGAGAGTGTGGGTGTGTGTGTGACACATGGTTTTTGTCTTTTCATCTTCTCCAAGAGCCAGAAAGTTTCCTGCCGTTCTCTTTCCAGCTATTGACAAATGATTGCCAGATGTGAGATCTTTGCAGTGCTCTTTCCCTCAGCAAACCTGCAGCGATGGGATATTTGATTCTCCCTTGCCCATTTCATCTCCTTTCCACATCTGCCAGGGACACACAAGCAATACATCCCTACATGAGAGTTTAAAGTTTATTCAGCTCCTTTTTCCCCTCCGATAAAATGTGTTTGGAGACAACACAATGAGGTCCATATGACTTTCTCCCAACTCCACTGTATGAAATTAGTTGTTTATTTTACTTATCTACCTCTCAGTAATTGAACGATTTCATTTTAGTTTCGGTCCATGGAAAATTTGATGCAACTCTGGGAATGCTAAGAGTTTCCTATTGTCTGCTTGCTGCAAGTATACCATCATCACAGCTTCTCTCTGATCGTCTCAATTCTGATAAAAACTAGACTGGTGGTTTCTATGGACTTCTAGGAAAGTAGTTTTAATAAACAACTGTCAAAATAGTAAGTGTAGCATGTCTGGTAAAATTCAGTAGTCATTTAAGATCTAAAAAGCCATCCAGGAGGGAGAAAATTCAACTTGTTCGGCTTGGTTAGCTTACCTTGTATTTGTGTCCATTGTTAAAGTTGTTATGGATAAGGTCCTAGTTTTAATCCCGAATAGCTTATAAAAGAGAACGTATAGTGAGTTTTGAAGGTATCTGAAATTAGCCTGTGTAGGCCACACACATAATCATTGACATGCACGGAAGCCTTTTGCATCTGCTTGGAATCTGTATTGATACTGATTTTTTTTTTTTCTCATCTTAGTTTACAAATATTTTCCAAAGTGCTCTTATAGCTTGTGTTCATACTATAGGGTGGGCTGACACAGGTGGCCTTTCAGTTTTCCTATTACACTTTTTGGCAAACGAAGAGGCCCCTTGCTCCCTGAATAAGATCAGCATTTTAATTTTTTTTAACATTTAAAAAATAATCCATAAAATGTCTGCCACATGTTCCCTAGTTGATGGAAATGTTTTCCAAATTAGAGTGTAGTATTGGATTCTTATTGTAAAAGTGCTAGCCTGTTTACTATTTCAGCTACCCTCTTAGCTACCTGTCATTATACAAATTTATGTTTTTGTGTGTGAAACTCAAATGATGAATGTAAGATAATTACTATTTATGAATTTCTGAGGAAAAATTTTTTTTTTTTACTGTTAAGAAAGTAAATGGCTTTGCCCATGTGAGACTCAAAATAGGAAAAATGTGTTCTCTTTTTCATTCTGTTCTTTTAAAAAAAAAAATAACAAAGCAACAGCAAACAAAACCTAACAAGAACGAAAACAAAAAGCCAACAGCCCCTGAAAAGAAGAAATCCTACTTAAGCCTAGGAAAAAGAGGTCAGCCAAACTCATGAAGATGTATACATGGAATGTCTGTTACTTTTTGTCTGTCAGTTAGATTATGCCCTAGTAAAGCTTAACAGAGAATAAGGGGCACAACTGCTTACCACAAGTTGCCAAAATGTTGCATGTTTCTGTGGGAAGTGTCTTACTGAACAGGAGAGAAAATAATCGTACTTGAAGAAACCGTTCACTCTTAGAAAACAAGGCGGTGATCCTGCTGGGGGGAGTAAGTTTAAACAACAACCCCCAACACAAAATTACCAGGACCAACAAGGATCCCTGTGGAAAAACTGATGTTTTTGTTGTCCTTCGACGGTGCCCAAGGACTGACAGCAGGCCAGGCCCTCAGTGGATGCCAGTGGCTGGGAAGGTGGAGGCGAAGAGTGCTTTCACGAGACAGCAAGGTTAGGAGCTCCTGTGGCGGCACCAGGTCCCTTCGGGTTTGGGTTGCGTCTTGGGACTTGCTGTCGCTAACGCATTTGCTGGTCTCTTGTGCCTTCCTGCCTTTTCCTCTGCGTGGTTAGAGCCTGGGAGGCAGAGAGGTGCTAAGCAGTGGAGGTGCCATCCAGCCCGAGTGCCTAGGGAGCATCCTTCAGAGGACGACCTGTCACCAGCCGTCAAAGAGGAGAGTGGCTTTGTGGTCTCTGAACATCTGGCCATGCTGCACAGGAAGCTGAGGGGGTGTCATTAATTGTGATGAAATAATTTAAACCATCAGGAATAAATGAGGCTGTTAAGCTAAGTTCAGATTCCATTTGCCATGCACATGTGTCTAGCAGCCTGTGTGCAGTTAAAAAAAATTGAATTATATTAGCTCATGAGTAGAAGTGAAATAGATACTGTAAATGAAACAACTTGCTGTGTGGTGATGACACAGTGTTGAACCACTTCATAGAGTTACAGTTTGTAGGATCAGTATATTGAGAGTTGTACAGTATTTAATGAATTTTTAAAAAATAAATTTATTTATTTATTTGTTTTATTTTTGGCTGCATTGGGTCTTTGTTGCTGTGTGTGGGCTTTCTCTAGTTGCCGAGAGCGGGAGCTACTCTTCGTTGCAGAGCGCGGGCTTCTCGTTGCGGTGGCTTCTCTTGTCGTGGAGCACAGGCTCTAGGCGCGCGGGCTTCAGGAGTTGTGGCACGTGAGCTCAGTAGTTGTGGCTCGTGGGCTCTAGAGCGCAGGCTCCGTAGTTGTGGCTCACGGACTTAGTTGCTCTGCGGCATGTGGGATCTTCCTGGACCAGGGCTCGAACCCGTGTCCCCTGCATTGGCAGGCGGGTTCTTAACCACTGCACCACCAGGGAAGCCCCATGAATTTTTATATAAAAGGATTCTTAAGGTATTGAGAGAGATAGTCAGGACCAGTGGTTTATTGGAGCACAGAGAGGACGGGTAGGTGGATGGGTATAAAAAAGCAAGCCTTCGGGCCAAGGTGGTTGGGTGGACGGGGTTCTTAGTCTGCTAAGCCAGGCTGAACTGATGCACGGTGGACCTTTCCATAGATTCTGGCTTTGAGCCAGTATTGGGTGCTGTTGCTCCGCCTACGTACTCCAGGCTGGAGGACGATTTCTCTCTGATGACCAACTTTGGACGTCCCTTTGAGGCTTCCAGCACTTTGGGCACATCTGTGTTGTTTTCTTCAGAATGAAAACAACTCTCTTTGTTGATAGATGACTCCTCCAGCCGATGAACGTATTTTTAAGGCTTTGCATCATCAGTGAAGACTGATTTCAAGTGTAATTTTCAGGCACAGTGGAAAGAGGCAGTCTTCACTTCTTTACAAAGGCAGGACTGTCAGGTTGGAATGTCGGGACATCCCTGAGGTTTTGAGCACTAAACTGAGCAATGATGTGTAGGTTCCAAAGTACATTTCTAAAATAAAAGTCGTTCCTTTTATCCATGAGCAGAGTCTTCAAATTTAAACTTTTATTTAAAAATAAACACAGGAATCTGAAAAATAAAATGAGGCTGTTTAGATACAGGAAGCATTTTTTAAAACCGTCGGAGAAGTCATCCCTCTAGCAGGCGGAGGCGATGGTCCAGAGCCCTGGCAAGCCTTGGACAAAAGCCATATCGCTAGCTGTGTCTTATCTCACTTTGCCCTGTCCATCCCCTTGCTACCTCATTGCCTTTCTCTCTCCCCTGTTGTGTATCTCCTTTGTCTTTTCCTTTTCCATTTTCTCTTTTCCTTTATTCTCACTTATTTTTATCCTTTCTCTTTACGACCTGTTCTCATTCTTCATTCTCCAAAGAAACGAACTGCAATTCTGTTTTCATTTATAGTGTTAGTTTTCCTGCTACTAGTTAAAAGATTAATATGCTTTTTTTAAAAAAATTATTTATTCATTTTTATCTTTGGCTGTGTTGGGTCTTCGTTGCTGCACGCGGGCTCCCCCTAGTTGCGGTGAGCGGGTGCTACTCTTCGTTGCGGTGCGCGGGCTTCTCATTGTCTTGGCTTCTCTTGTTGCGGAGCACGGGCTCTAGGCGTGCGGGCTTCAGTAGTTGTGGCACGTGGGCTCAGTAGTTGTGGCTTGTGGGCTCTAGAGCGCAGGCTCAGTAGCTCCGCGGTATGTGGGATCTTCCCAGGCCAGGGCTCAAACCCGTGTCCCTGGCATTGGCAGGCGGATTCTTAACCACTGTGCCACCAGGGAAGGCCTAGGTTGCATTTTAACTTAAACTTGTATATGACCATTGGTGGATTTTTTTAAGGAATGTGAATGAACCTTGATTAGCTTTTTTTAAAAGGAATGCAGACCACTCACTAAATTATCCCTTTACCTGGACGCTTGAATGGAATTGTTGTCGATGAAAGCCAGAAATTTGTGGTTCTGAGTCACCATCTTCCTTCTTCCTCATAGAAGGAAGACATTCAAATCAAAACACTTGCGTTTCCTGATGTCTAATAGAGTAACCAGTAGTTAGGATAATGCTCCTTGTGTGTTTTGATCTTTGGATTTCATTTTAATTCATGTAATAGAGTAGGAAGACTTACACGTTCTTCAGATCTATTTTCTTGGCATTGTTGGAAGGATTGAAGGAGATGATGTGTGCGGGGGGCATTGTGCCTAGCACATTGCAAATAGTGATGTGACTGCATTATTGTTATTATATAAATGTATACATTGTACTAGCATCTGTTGGCTAAGCAGGTAAAAATTAAGAATAAATCTTTCTCCTGAAAATTTCACACATCTCTACTATTTAAATGTTACTCACCTTTAAATAAAAAGTTTTACAATTCTTCCCCCAAGAATAGGGAATGCAAGGTGAACGTGGGAAATTTTGAACAAGACACCTATGTTTTTCTTTCTTTACTTGGAAGAAATCACTGCATTCTGTAGAACATTTATTTGTTTCTCAAAACAAATAAGAAAATGATAGTATAGAAAACAAACTCATGGTTACCAAAGGGGAAACGTGGGCGGGGGATAAATCAGGAGTTCGGGATTAACATACACACTACTATATATAAAATAGATAATCAACAGGGACCTACTGTTTAGCACAGGGAACTCTACCCAATATTCTGTAATAACCTATATGGGAAAAGAATCTGAAAAAGAATGGACATATGTATAACTGAATCACTTTGCTGTACATCTGAAACTAACACAACATTGTAAATCAACTACACTCCATTATAAGATAAAAGTTAAATATAAAAAAAGAAAATGATAGTATACTCAGTAGTTGCTTGACGTTTTCTCTTGCAGGTGTTTTAGTAAATACAGATAAAAAGCATGAACGTAAGTCCACCACCCCCACTCTACACCTTTTAATTTTGATGGTGTGTGAACTGGATGCCCCTACATTTTGGGGGACCTTCTTTATTCTTCTGCTGTTATTACTCTCACTGCCTGCTTAAGTAGTAGTAAATTTGTAAATTCTGTGTCTTGAATTGTATATTTCAGGTACATTATAGATTAAATAAATGTTGGTTGAATGGCCTGAGAAGTGCATTTTGCATCCTGTCTCAATACCACTGTTTCTATGAGAGGATATTATCTAGATTTCAGGTGACCAGCTTAACCTAAGCTGTTCATGTTGGGAACCCTCAGTATTAACACAAGAAGCTTATTTTTACTTTATGTAAGTTCCTTTGTCATAATAGCTTCATAGATGCTTCATAGAGGGAGAAATAAAAGACAAGAAAACACGGAAGTATTTTAATTCTTGGCTTCAGTAGAGAGAATTATGCGTTTGGGGGTGTGTGCATGTATATGGATTTTGTATATACATACAATATATATCTCATTACATACATATCCACATATTTTCTTTGTTTACAAGAATAACTGGTGATGTTCTGTTTGAATATTTTGTTGGAGTTAGGCATAATATATAATTTCCATTGAGAACACTTAGTCCCTCTACCTCCACCCGCAAAAGAAAGAAAAAACTTTTGTTTGGGTGGATAATAGAACCTCAGTTTGTGTGTGAGATTCTTTAGGACTCAATATTTTTTTCATATGGTTTTGAAATTTAAACCTGGAAATCATCTGAAGTTATATAATGTAATGTCTTCATCTTATAGATTTGGAAACTGAGGCCCAGAAGTCTTAAAAGGCTTGCCCCAAATTACATAGTTAGTAAAAATTCTCCATTTCTGACATCTGAAGAATGGAGTTACCCAAGAATATAAAGTTGTTACTCTTTAATGTTCAGTACATGCCAGTGGAGTTTCATGGAGTGTGGAAGCAGACCAAGTCCCCTTGAAATCATTGTTATTATAAAAACCATCTTTAAGTGCCTTTTTGGGATGGTACTGTGTTTGCATCCTATAAAAAGTGAGCTGGATAGACAGGGTCTCTGCCCTCTAGAAGTTTATAATCAAAAACAGATAATGTAGCTGACATCTGTTATTGTGTTAAGGTCCTACAAATAAACATTGATCAAATATATAAATAAAAGTTTTATATCAGAGACAAGTAAAAACCTGTTTGCTTGCCTGATTCACCCCTACACTGAAACCATCCGTGGAAGTTGTAAAACGACTAAACTGGACTAATCCTGACACCAGGATATTCCTGTAGGTTGTTATTTTTTAACGGTTTTCATGGAGTGCTGGCATTACCATCATGTCACTGATAGCTTATTGTGAGTGGGTCTAGATTCAGAGATGTTGTTTTTCTCTTTCTGGTTAAAGAATTGGAAAGAATTGAATTCTCCCCCCTCTATGAATTTTTCTCATTTCTGCGATACCTGCTATTGTAAACCAGCATTCTGGAGTGTACTTTACAAAAGGTATCCAAGCCCCCCCCCGCCATGTTAATAGAGATGATATGTTTTTAAAAATTAACAGCCTTCCCCCCACCCCAAGTCCCTAGAAAATGCATTAAAACAAATATAGGAGTTTAGGATTGATGCTGTAATGGGGTGAACTTATATATCCAAAAGGCTTCAAAGGGAATTGTAAGAAGAGGTAAGTTCACAACTTTGGAATGAGCAAATCTGGTTGTAAGTTTGAGTAAAGCTGTACCAACTAAAATTAAGCATATGAAAGTTGGCAAGGGAGATGGGTATTGAGTTTGATCAAATATTTTCTTTCTGCATGCTTCAACTTTAATGCAAGGTATTTTAACAGTCACTTCAAAAATGAAGTGTGGGGAAACTAAAACAGCAACATCGGGAAGTCTAAACATGAACCCATAACAAAGTTCAAGACATTAAAAAAAATAGCTGTCCCTACCCTAGTGTGGGTGTCTGTAAATTAAACCGTGTGGATGCATAAATTAATTAGAAGCACAGTCACTGATATAAATCAAACTTATTTGGTACACTGATGAAATGAGCATTGTTTATAAGGTTATCTTATTATTTAATCTCTTCTATATACACCTGGCTAGTTAGAATTATGAAGTAATAATACAATTAATGTGATGATGGTATACTTTTTCTTAGTACGGGCCTGATCCTGTAGGCCTTTCTTGACTGGGGTTTGTGAATATAGAGGACCATAGGAACTGGAAATTTTAATTAGCAAGAATGTTCCTCCTTTCCCCCTCCAGTTGTGTGGGTTTTTTTTTTTTTTAATCTCAGGATGTTCCCTGGATAGTTTATTCTTTTTGAACCACTAATCTACTGACCCCAGAAGAAGGAACTGCCTTTAGATATTATTTTCTCAAAACTGTGCAAAGTTCATTATGAGAGCTACCTGCTGTCTTCCAGCTATACTCTGCTGTGCCACTGGGTCTCAAATAAAGAGAAAGTTTTACTTACAAATGAAGCCATTAGGAATTTCTTGAATAAACAAAGTTTTTTTTTCTTTGATGTGCAAAGGAATTTTGTTTATAACTATTAGTCATATAAGTCCATGTCTAACACATGCAAGGAACATTTGTTATCTTTTGTATGAAATGGAAAGTACTCTTGTCAGCTAGAGAGTAGAAAACAGAAACACTTTTTTAAAAAGCTGAACAGAATCCTAGTGCAGAAGAAAATTGTTAGTGTCATTATTTAGTATTTGATTCAGAACTTTTGCTTGGTATTTTTTTCCCTTATTTACCCTGCCTACTTTCCTAGTTTGCCACCCCCCAGACTCCATGAAGTTGGTTTTTTTATGTCTACAAATGAAAACTTTGCTTATGGGAGGTTAAATCAAAGCTGTGCACTTTATTGACCTTGCTCTCAGGTTGCTTACCTACTCCATGGCGTTCTTTTATTCTTTAACAGAACTTGACAGTGGTGTCCAGTAATTTAACTAAGGAATTGCAGGGAAAAAAAGGTCACAGGTAATTCCCTCTTGATTTATTTTTATGAATGGAGGCTGATGGCTTGTTGTTTCTACTTAATCTCATTTAGAGAATGGATTTAGAACAGGGTCCTTTTAGGACCATGCACAGGGCAATTAGGAATGTGTATCATAAAATCTTAATTGTGATTTTATTTTGCCCTAAACGGTTAGGATGTTTTTTTCCTTCTCTACTGGTCTATGTTGATGTTAAACATTTCCAAATTGACAAATCAGCTCTTTGGATATATTACTTTAAAGATTTTTGTCTTATCCTCATAGGAATGCCGCACATTTCCATTTCAACAGTGATTATGATGCCGTGGCAGCATCCCCTGGCTGTTAGCAGAATATGTAGTATTTCTGTGGTTTTGTGAATCAGTAACCACTAAAAGATTTCAGACCCATCACCTATGAACGCTTTGTGCAGAGTTTGCTTAATGAGAGCAAATGTGGCGTAAGACAACCTCAACAGTACGTGTAAGGATACATTTTCACTGTTACACTTGGCTCTGTCCTGGATTATGCAACTTGGATTTTCAGTCACTGTTAAACTATGCAGATATATCTGATGGAGCTTGGGTCTGTTTCCTGGAAGCCTTTCAGGACAATACTTGTGAAACCAGTATTGAAATCAGGGGCTCTGCTGATCAGAGTCAGGCATATGGTGGGACATGATGCCTTCTGGGTTGAAGAGGTGACTAACAGTAGGCCGACAGTTCTTCTCTTCTTGCTTACTTGAGCTTGCTTCTCAGATCTGATAGGAAGCATGTTTCAAAGAGCTGAGAAGGCAGTATGGGCTACGTGCCCTTCTTCTAGCTGAGAGTGATGCACATGGCCAGAGTGTGTGAGAAGCTCTGAGGTACAGTCTGGGTCTCTGTTGAATAGAAGCCCTGGTGGTAAAAGTAAAGGGCTACAAGTTATACCCTTCAGAATTTTTCTGATGAGTATAGCTTCTCCATGGGCTGTCTATTCTTTTGGGTGGAAAGATCTAGCCTTCCTGTGCTTTCCTAGTTTCTTTCCCTAAACATTTATCTTTTCCTTTTACTGTGAATTGTGTCACTTATCTCTTCCTTCATTTTGATGCAGTCAGATACTGTGTTATCTTAGGATCTTTGGGAAGTTGACTTAACCTAGGTCCTCCTGCAAACAGATCCTGAGACAGTGCCTTTCGTGAAGGTACTTAGTTCGGGTAGATCCCAGAGTAGGAGTGAAGGACCTGGGGAAACCAGTACAAAGATGAATTACTGAAGTACTACTGTTAATGGTGCTCATTCACACTTGGGCCTTCAGAGGTACCTCATGAATATGTCTCCACCCAAAGTAAAAGGAGAAAATGTTTACCCATTTGCTCTCATTCTCGGTTGAGCAGTGTGGCCCTGGGAGCACTAACTCTCCACACTTCTGATTTGTGCCTGTGCATCCTCCTCCAGGTCGTCAGGAATTGTGAGGCACACGGGGCAAACTCAGAGCAAGATGCTAATTAGCTACGAATCGGGGAAGTTGGTTGATGTGGCTGGAACAGGTGGTGAGACAGGAAGGATTTTTGGTAGCGCAGGGGAGGAGCCTGCTCTAGGGACTGATGCAGTGTTTTCAGGGTGGCTCTAAAACCTAGAGCCCTCTGGAGTCTTGTCTGTGCCGAATCCCTCGTTTGTTGTAGCATGCTTCTCAGGTGAGTTCAGGTGCTTTTACCTCCACTTTGTTGCTAGAAAGGAACGTTGACATTTTCCTAATAATTTCAGCATACCACTTGAAAAATTCCCCATTAGGACCAGAGTGATCTGGAATAGGTAATGCATTTCCCTATCATGGGCACAGTTCCATCACTTTATCCACATGGAAGCACGAACATATATAGGCCTTGTCTCAATTATATACCATATCCTTGATTGTGGAATGGGGGAAAGTTGTCAACTGTTCAGCTACTCTTACTATTCTTCTGAAAAACAGTTATTTAGCAGAATTCTTCCTCGGGGTGATCTGGCTCTTTCAGATCTTTAAACGTAGACTCGAATCCTCACCACCTTTTTCCAGATGGACCCAGGAACCCCAATAGGTATAGTTGATGCCTCTATTAAACTGTGATATCTGATAGATTAGTGAAGATTTAGAGAAGAGCGTAAGGAAAAACAAAAAGATAGTCCTCAGTGAAATCAAAACCGTACGCATGTCTTAGAGACGGTACTTAGAGACGGAAGAGACGGTTTCCCAAACCAGCTTCTTAGAAGAGCAGCTGAGTTGCACAGTTATTATATGTGTTCTTTTATTGTAGTTATGGGTTTTTATTGGAGTCAGGGTCCAAAAATGATAAGGCTAACCGTTGTCATGGATCATGCAGAGGTGATGAAACAACATCAAGGTTTCCTACCGTCCACCCTAAGCTGCAGTTCAGATCTTTAACACCCTTCTCTTCTCATAAGTGAGTGGACTGATCTTAATCATTTCTTTGTTGTATCTGACTTCTTTCCTTCCCGGATGTTCCTGTTTTTAAAGAAATACTGCTTCTAAGATTGCTACTTTAAGGATGGTAGAGAAGAACACGTTCTCCATGTGGACACGTAGATGGAAGGGCACCTTGCAAATGAAATGCATCACACAGGAGCTGACATATAGTAATTCCCTCAATAAATTATTATTTTTTTAAAAAGGTAATGGACAGGGACAGGAGAACCAGAGAGGCAGATTCTAATGTGAATATAATACAGAGCTGTTAGAACATCGTCAGTCAATTGGGTGTTTTGTTGTCCAGTGAGATGCTCTTCTGATTTGCTCTTTTGCCCCATTTCAGGACAGACAGTACGGTTTTAATCAAGAAAGAATTCAGTGTACTCTGTTAGGACTGAGGGAGTCGAACAGTTGGGTGATGTGAGGTTAAGATACCTTAGCACCTTGAGGGCACAGTACAGCCTGAGGGGTGTGATGGAATATACCATCTGGAGGATAAGGAGTTTTAGATGTTAAGGAAAATGATTTCCCCTTGTGGGCTCTTCAGGAACACTTTTCTCTCTTGTGGTTGGTCGCTTTCAACGTATGGCAATTGTTTTCCATTATGATCCCAAGCTCCAATCAATAGGTACAATGTTATGCAACTTATAGTTACATTATAACCAAAATATGTCACATGTGGTTTCTGAGTGGCTAATTTACAGTAAGTCTTTCTCAGTCCCTAAAGTGGATGTTATGACTAATTTGAACTCCCAGGGACAGAGGCATTTTTTTATATGAAAAGTGTGTGTGATGGGGGCGTGGGGTGCAGGGTGTAGAGATAGGAGGAGTAGTAAACCAGCGTGTCAGCTTATCCACATACAGATTGATCTCTCGGCATCTCCTTTGCATCCTCATGGGTTGTTGTGAATTATCTGCTCACCCTGGGAGAGATGTGCTCTGAATTCTAATAACTTGAAATCTGCGAATCTATTAAAACCATATTTGTAGCGCTACAAAAAAATTGATATTCACTGGGCAGTTTGCCCAACAAGAGAAAGTCAAAGAGATTATACACTTATCCTAAGTAACAGCAACCACCCGGCCAATTCCTCCTTTGAAAGAATACAGCAGACCCAAATTATACATCTATGGGTAAGGGGAGACAAGAAAAGAACTCAATATATCAAAATCAGAAAGTAAATTCCACGGTAATGGTTACAATAATGTTTCAAGATGTGATTTCAGCGTGGGCCTAGTCATGAACTAATCATAGCTTAGATGGGTTTAAAATTGTTTAAAGCACATCCTGAGGTTGTTAAATATGTTTACTCCTCTCCCTTGAAATTAGAATATTCACTCATATAACAATAGATCCCAAGATCACATGGGGCAAGGACAGCCACCTCATTTTTTGACAAAGAAAGTGAGGCCCGAGTGTCATGGTGACGTACTGTGGTCAAAACGTGGTCTTCTGATTTCCCATCTAAAGGTCTTTTCATCCGGGACTGAATTAACATATTTACCACCTACAGTATGCCACGGCCTGGTGATAGAAAGATGCGTAAGCCAATGTTTCTGAGGGAGCTCTGCTACATGCAGTGGGTGGTAAGCTAATCTGTTCAGAGTTGTACTTTGATCTTCCCAAGGATAGGTTTTGTCCTGTTCATCTTTAGGGTCCCAGCATCAACCATCATGCCTGGCACTTAGTAGGAAGGTACCTAATCATTGCTTGATGGATGGATGGATGAATGAATGAATGAATGAAGGTGATAAATGCTGATCGTTATGCCATGGAGTCACAGAGGGCAGGCAAACCCAGGAAGAATTCACACAGGAGAGAAGGTTTTAGTCAAGTTTTTGAATAGTGTTTTTCTACAGCAAAAAGAGTGGAGAATCGGCAAGCTCAGCTGAAGGACACTCTCCTTTAGAGTACGAACCAAGCTGTGTTCATCTTCGTACGCTCTGGACTCCAGCAGAGTGGCTGACACTTAGTGGGTTCTCAAAAAATACCCAGTGTGGGTTTCTCCCTATATAAACTTGAAGTGCACCTTCCTTTCTGTATTAAGAATCTGGCAAATGTTTTGATTTTAAAATATTTCTTGTTTGATTATATCTAAATAATATGTATGCTAGAGTAAATGAAATGTTACCAAAAGAATAACTCTCTCCTTCGATTTAATTATGTCAATAAAAGTTGAAAGGACTGTTTGCTCAGATAATCCTCACTTTATGGTAATTGGGAATCGACTTTCTTTCTTGGGTTGTTGAAGGTGACTACTTCAAATGACTACACTAGGCATGACGTAGAGTCCCAGTGTTCGTTTTCAATTAACCACGTTGTTGATCATCTAGTCCAGTAGCAGTACTTCAGTTGTTTGCACTGCCTGTCTCAGTTGAGTAAAGCATGGAGCCAACAGGAGCCTGATTATGGATTTTATTCTTGTATGGGCTGGTTAGATTTGCAAAGTGAAAAACCTCTTGAATAAACATAGCACTCCAAATATTGGTTAGCTGTTAAATAAATGGGTGCTGTTCTTACAAAGGAGGACTTGGCTAAAGAAGGTAGATCATCACATCTCATTACCATTCTTGGATGAACAACCAAAGCATGTATTCTGGTGACAGTGGTTTCATAATATTAACGTGTGTGTGTGTGTGTGTGTGTGTGTGTGAGAGAGAGAGAGAGAGAGAGAGAGAGAGAGAGAGGGAGGGAGGGAGGGAGGGAGGGAGGGAGGGAGGGAGGGAGGGGGAGAAAGAGAGAGGGAAATGTGTTTCTCTCTGAAATTAGTATTTACCTCTTTAATGGAAATAGGAAACCCACAATGTTCATTGTTGGCTTAAATCTTTTTTCAGATTAAAATACCACCCTAATACGAGTTCATAAATATTTGAATTTGTTTGTAAATTTTAAAGCACTGTGTACTCGAGCAGGAAAAAAATTAAAGGAAAAATAATGTCAAGCAAGTAGTGTCCAGGTTGAGTAATACTGATTACATTAAAGTGAAATAGCTACCGCTTCCTCAAAACATCAGACTTTTTAAAAGGATATATCACCTCAAACGTGTGTGAATCTTATTTTGAATAGATTAATGTTGATTATATTTTATACCAACAGCAAAACAGATAAACTTGCTGTTTAGGTATCTCATTTGAACTGAGAAAACATATCATTTCAGCTGGATGTGTGTTGAAGTTTTAGCAACAGGATTATCCAACAAGCCTGAGTAATGAAAGCTGACCTATGGTTTCTTTTCTTTTCTTTTTTTTAAAATTTATTTATTTTTTCTTTTTGGCTGCGTTGGATCTCCATTGCTGCATGCGGGCTTTCTCTAGTTGCGGCGAGTGGGGGCTACTCTTCATTGCCGTGCGGTGGCTTCTCTTGTTGCGGAGCTCGGGCTCTAGGCGCACAGGGTCAGTAGTTGTGGTGAGCAGGCTTTAGAGCGCAGGCTCAGCCGTTGTGGTGCACGGGCTTAGTTACTCTGCAGCATGTGGGATCCTCTCGGACCAGGGCTCAAACCCGTGTCCCCTGCACTGGCAGGTGGATTCTCAACCACTGCGCCACCAGGGAAGCCCTGACCCATGGTTTCTTGAAAGATGTTTTTACTTAATTGCCAAGATAGCTTAGATGTTGTTTAGTGTGTTGTCAGTTGCACTGTAGTATTCAGATAATTGAAAGTATTGGTCAGTAGCCTCCTTGTGCATGTTTTTAAGCTGCTGTTTCTTTTTCTTAATGAAGCATATTAAATATCTTTAACATCACCTGCCTATTTTATTGGAGTCACACTTTCGAGAAAAACAAAACACCTACATAGAGTTACCGGAGAGAGCTTTTGCAACGGAGATGACAGAGATCAGTGGCATGCCAAAATTACCGGAGTGAAGAAAACAGAATTGAAGATGAGACCAAAAACAGAGAGACAGAAAAGCCCTCTGGCAAAATATAGCTCTGGAGGAAAATATGTTAGAAGGTAGAACTTCATAGAAAAAAAATGTATTTTATGGGAAAAATACACTAAAAACCACATGACCTCCTGGTTACTGAAATAGAAATTCAGATTTTATATACAGAGTAAACTACTCAAAAGAATTGTCAAAGAAGTCATTATTAAAATTACTGTTTTGTTTTTTACAGATACAGATATTCCTTGAAATACCCCAAAGGAAAAAACCAACAAATTAATACATTTTCAAATAAAATGTTAATTAAATATAGTTCCTTTATTATTTTTAACCTTAGAATTCCTTATTGTAAATATTACTAGAACACTAATCATGGTAGTATGTATCTTTCAATTAGTGATGATTCCTAGGGAGAGTTAAACAGGTAGGAAGTATATGTTTATAGATTTGGGGGGGTCTTGTTATTCTCTTAAGCAAATGTTTAATTATAGAGGAAAGAAAATTTGAAAATAATATCCACCTTAAACTTTAAAAAAGAAGTTAGAGGACACAGTAGCAAGGTAGAAACAGGTCTTTGGTCACCATGCTTTGGAATGCAAATAAGATCCTATTGGCGAATGATCCTAATCTGAGTGGGCTCAGATTTATGGTGTTTGATGGCCTGTTTTAAGAAGTAGTCAATTTTGTTCCGGTTAGAAAGTTAACTGGCAATATTAGTTTTCATATCTCCAAATTAGTCTTAGTTATAAATTCATGATGCTAGTCAAATATTAAATACACTTTTGTGCTTTGTGCTGGGTTGCATAAGACAGTTTCAAACAGTAAAGTAAGATGATTAGGACTGCTCAGCCTAAAAGACGGCGCGGGTCTAGTGTGGAACGGTTTCTATGATGTCTAAGGCACCACCCTCGTTTACAAAGAATCTCTTAGATTTAGAGTAGCCTGGATATCCACAGCATTAAACATAATACTTCACTGGTATAAGCAGAACACTCCAATGTACACATTTCATGTTGACATGTTTACAGAAAAGTCTCTGAATTGTAATCATTAGTCAAATATAAGATTCGCACAGGTGTGTGTTTTAGCCAGTTGCAGGCCGGGGTGCCCGTGTACCTCTTGCTCATGACTCAGTTCAGGTGTTGCTTCTTTTTAAGAGTTCCCTCTCCTCCTTGTCCACCTGGTCTAGGTTTCGTGCACTCTTGATCAGGAGCTTCCTGGGAATCCCTCTATCCCTGTTCCTACCGTACCATCTGTTCCCATCACGCCATATTATAATTGCTTTCTTAGTGGTTCTCACCTCCATTTAGGCTGCTTTGATTTGTGGCCGTGTCTCATGCGTCCAGCACCCAGTACAGTGTCTGGCACACAGGTGTCAGGTGCTGAGTAGGTGCTTGAATGCATGCATAATTGAATGAATGGGAGGAAGGAAGAACTAGACAAAATACATCGTGTGATGGAAATATCACCTTAGGTTTATAGAGTGTTTTTCACTTATTTCCCCCTACATTTGGAGAAGTAGGCGCGGAGCTATGATGCTATTTAATTTACAGAAGAAGAAAAGGCAAATGATTTGACCAGAGTCAACAGACGTGTCAGACACAGCCCCCAACTACCTGCTTTGGATTGCATTTGTTCACTCTGTATTGCTGATTCTTTTTTTTTTTTTTTTTTTTTGGTGGTACGCGGGGCTCTCCCTGTTATGGCCTCTCCCGTTGCGGAGCACAGGCTCCAGACGCGCAGGCTCAGCGGCCATGGCTCACGGGCCCAGCGGCCCCGGGGCACGAACCCGTGTCCCCTGCATCGGCAGGCGGACTCTCAACCACTGCGCCACCAGGGAAGCCCTGTATTGCTGATTCTTTATCATAGCAACGAGGTTAATGTTAATGAGGCTGCCTGAGGCCAGGTTGAAAGTGGGGAGAGTTTACCCGCAGAGCAATATAGCATGCTCAGCCAAAGGTATCAACCGCGTTCCCCTTACTTGCCCCTGTTTTTCTAAATGCCGTTACTGCCCCTACTATGATTTTTCTGTCATTGTTCATGAATCTGTGATCGATGACTACCTAGAAACCATGGCCAACACCAGACCAGATTAGGACAAGGGCAATTTTCCTGAAATTTTACCAAATAGAATTTCTGAAGGTGAGTTGCTTACTACAAAGCCAGATTCCCTTTGGTGCCCCAAAGCAGTCCCAGCCTAAAGGATAGAGGCCCCGAACAGAAACCTGGTGTGACTTTTGGAGTCAGGGCCACCATTTGGTGCAGTTGCGGTGGAATGTTACTGGACATAGAAGTTTTGACCCCATGAAGTTGTGGTTGAGAGCGGTGGTGAGGACTCTGGGCTTTCTGGGCAAAGGGCAGCCATTGGCGAAGAATTAGCATTTTCACGTGTGACAACATGGGCAAGTAGCAGCCGAGGAAGGGCATGGGACCCTGGAGGTATAGGAGGTCGGTGACAGGGAGCAGTCCCATTGAGTCCAGCGATGAAATGAGCACTGCCTTCCCAAGTCCAGAGTTGGTCCTTTTCTTGTCATGGTATTTCCCTTTTCACTGAGAAACAGGAAGAAGGAAGGCCTGCTAATTAGAGACGTAGGATAGAGGGATTTGAGGACCACTGGAGGGTTAGTTTGCATAGCAGATCTCTAAAGAGAAGGGCTAGTTAGTTGGGTTAGATCTTTCTTTGAGCGGGGATTACCTCCTTCCGTGTCTGGGGCCATACACTTAATATAGCAGGACTGTATAGCTAGTTTCTAGACTTTATGTTAAACAGTATGTTTACACAAATAGGAAATTGATGATTAAGGCAAAGACTTTTGGAAAATCTGTTTTCGTAAGTGTCCCCTTTCATATTTTTTTCTTAACTAAGTAAGGAAGTAATATTCACACCTCACACTTGAAATTTTGTTCTGTCTTAGATATCCCAGCAGGTATGTTTGAGGGTATGGGGGTATGATCTCTCTCTGAGGTTTTTGAAATGCTGTTTTGCATTTTTTTCCATGTGATGTCAGAGGACAGAGCTAGAACCTGAACGTAGTTTACAGAAAGACACAATTTTAGAGCAAATGTTCTAAGAACTAGAATAATGACACCAAGATTATCACATACCAGAGGTCATCTAGTTCAGGCCTCTGTAGTCATGGTGTGACCCAGAGTTACACAGCTGGAATAAATAACCCAGTTGGTAAATGAGACTGAACCTATGTTGATGTTAGTAAAAATACAGTGGGCGGCTGCAGATCACGAGGATTTTTCTGGGTTAGGGGAGTTGATTAGTGATGTTGTTGATGGAATCACCACATTTTATAGTGAAACAGATTAGATGGTCAGACAGTGTGTAACCAGAATAGACTGTGACTGCCTTGAGGACAGACGGTAAGTTTTCCTCTTGATGTCCCTCCTGTTGAGGGTGCTGACTGGGATTTATAGGGCCTACAAGTATTTGTTTAATGTTTGAGTAAAAACCATTGACTCAGTAGCCTTCTGTAAGAGCAGTGTTTCTAGAGCAGGAACTAGTGGAATGTTCTCCCTGATTTTATGCATCAGTGTTCATTCCTTTTTCTGTTTTAAGTTGGATATTTTCTTTCTTGTGATGAGTTAAAATCTGGCCGATTATCTCTGGCTCTGTGCCTTGGGCTTGATGTTTCTACCAAAGTAGACTCCTAGAATTTAAAGAAAATATTGGAAATGTGGTCTGATTAGCATCGAATAGAATGGGATCTTCCTGTGTTGTATGCTTTGTAGGTTTGTTGTGTTGACTTTTTTGAGCCATATGTTCTAAAATGTTTTAAAAATGTGGCATCATAATAGCTACCATTTAGAGGACCAGAATATGTATTTCAAGTACACGAAATAAACTCATAAAGTAATATGTCAATGTTTCCCCGCCCCCGAAGGAGAAATATTAGGAGTTTAATGGGTTGAATAGAAATTTCCTTTTGCCTGGTTAACTAAATTGCTATCACCTTGTAAGCCCCTAAATCCCAATCTGTTTTTCTAAGGAAACATGTTTGCAGCTGTTTCAAATAACTGGTGGTTTGAAGACGACTGTTAGTGTGGTTTTCTATACACTCAAAACTTAGGCCCTGCTCTTTGAGGCTAATGAGTTGGCTAAGGGGTTGAGTTAAATAATTTTTTATTTGTTTTATTCATTAAATAGTTTGGCTAAAAGAAAAAAAAATCTATGCTAATATTTAATTCTGTAGTAGGCATTTACAAAATAATTTTATTCTCATGTGCATTTATAGGTATTTGAAACATTTTGAGAAATTTATTTTATTTTATTTTAATTCAGGGAATTCTGTCACAACCAATCACTTATACCGGGTTGCCCAAAAAGTTCGTTTGGGTTTTTCCGTGACATCTTATGGGATGAATTGGGAGATTGGGATTGACATATATACACTACTATATATAAAATAGATAACTAATGAGAAGCTACTGTATATAGCACAGGGAACTCTACTCAATGCTCTCTGGTGACCTAAGTGGGAAGGAAATCTAAAAAAAAGTGGATATATGTATAACTGATTCACTTTGCCGTACAGCAGAAACTACACAACATTGTAAATCAACCATACTCCAATAAAAATTAATTAAAAAACAAGACAGATAAGAAAATGAGATTAGTGTAAGTTCAAGGCCACTTTAGTAGGAGTCTCCAAAACAGTAGAAACATATGGTGGTTGTAGGAACGGACTGCCTGAGGGGGAAGAAAGTGATAGCACTAAACCTTCTTAAAGTGCTCTGAAACTGTGAGGCAAAGGGCTCTAGAGTCTTCTTTAATACGGACCCACACTTATTCTTCACCTCTGGGGGTCTAACGTGGAACTCTGTAGTTTACTAATCACTTTGCCATGGACTACCAAAGTTGGCCTCCAGATTAAACTTGTGATTTTGGTGGAGCAGGTAGTACCTGCTATTTCATAAATGAGGAAGCTAGTTTAGAGAGGTTATGTGGTTTACCCAAGTAAACTCACAGAGCTAGCAAGGTCTCACTTTGTTAGGCCTGAAACCCAGGGTTTCTCATTAAAACTTGAGCCTATTGTCCATTGCATCACACAGGAAGGAAGTGAGGACTCGCCACCGCTTTCCTTCTCTCTAGAAATGGAGAAAAGAAGTCCTGTGTTGCCATCTCAGTTTTACCATGTGACCCTGGGCAGGTTCATTACTTGTCTTGAGCCTCAGTTTCTTTCCCTTTAAAATGAGAACAATGGTATTTGCATTTTATAGTATTTAGTATTAAATGAGATCAGGCATCACTTTGGCTGGCACCTTCTGTGGGCACTCAGTTTTTTTTGTTTTTTGTTTTTCCGTTTCCTTTTTGTCTTATCCAAGGAAGATTGGCTTTATTTATGCCAGCAGATTACAGCTCCTCCTAATGGGTACCTTCAGCAGCCCTTGCTCTGCTAAGTGGTGGGAGGTACACACACTAATACAAAACGCTGGGTAGTATATTGGGCTGTGTAATTAGGAACTGGAGGGAGTGCAGATAAGAAAGCAATAATGCTTTCCTACAGGGTAAGGTTAGAAAAGGATGTGAGTTAAGCTGGTCCTTGATGGTTAAATGATGTGGAGTTTTCAGAAGGTGCAAGGCATTGAAGGCAAGGGAAGCATCATGAGCTGAGTGCTAAGTGCATAGTACATTTGGGGAACAGCTAACCAGGGTGTCCCTGGTGTGGATGAAACTTCCTGGGAGAGGAGATGATAGATTTATAAAATGATCTGCGGGGAATAATTTGGCTGCATTCATTTGACGTATTACTTGAGCATATAATTTGTTTCAGGCACCAATTTGGTTGCTGGGGTACAGTGGTGAATGTGACAAAGTTCTTTTCTCTTGGAGATTATATTCTAGTGAGAAGACAGATGACAATAAACGAAATAGATATGGGGTATAATAAGGGCTATGAAAAGAAACAGAGCAGGGCAAGGGGATGGGGAGTGAGGGTGGGGAGGGGCTGCTAGTTTAGATGGGATGATCAGAAAAGGTAGCTTTGAGGAGATGACATTTCAGTAGAGACCTGAGTAAAATTAGAAAGTGAGTCCTGCCAGATCTAGGGGAAGAACATTCCAGCAGAGGGGACAGCAATGACAAGGACCCTGATGCAAGAACAAACTTAGGTAATCTTGAGAAGCAGTGTGGTTGTCAGTGAAATTCAATTTAAAGGATCCTGAAATTTCAGAAGGGCATGAAGAAAAGAATGGCCTTTTTACGTGGAAGTACAGTGGTATCTGACTGTAATACTGTTGTTAGGGCCCTCTGTATTATATATGTGTTTGTGTGTGTCTGTACGTGCATGCATGTGTGTGTCCCCTCTTCCATCAATCTACCACTTACCCATTCACCCATCCATGTATGTATCCAACCAAGTATTTAGCCAGTATTTGTTGAGCACTTTCTGTGACCCGGGTACCATTCTGTGCCCTAGCTCTCAATTGAACTCATGCTTAAGTTTAATCACATTATAAGAAACACACGGTTGTTGTAATCAATGGCTTATGTAGTGGCCTCATATGTTTTTCTGAATCTTGTTGATAATTTTAAGACACTGGAAACTGTTACCTTATTATCCTCTGCCCGACAGGTCAAGAGGCCATGTGTACTTGAGGTATTGCCAGCATCTTATAGGGAAAAGAGGTGAAAAAAGAGTGGCAAAAAAAGAGTGCCCACCACATCTGGGTAAAGAGAACACTGATACTGGATATTTGAGAGTTCGATTGTCTGTTCTGGGCTACTTAGTGAATCATCTGTGTGGCAAAATGCAGTCTTTCCCTAAGAGACAGACCAAGTTGTTTATTGATGCTGGAGAGGAAAAGGGTTGGGCACATACTTGCAAGACCTCTGATCTTTCCCAGAATTTGGAAGGATAAGGGAATTGCTAAGAATTTGAGATTGGAACCGTTCCCTCTAATTGTGGCTTTGGCCATTTGAAAGAAAAAAAAAAAAAGGAATCCAGAAGGTGATACGCTGAACAATATGGGAGCTATTCATGGTAAAAACAAGCATTTAGACAGGCGTTGGGCTGAGTTAATGTGTACTTTAGTTTCAGGCAGTATAAACTGAGGTGGCCTTGTTTCACAGTGGCATTTAGGAAAATTAACTAAAATGTACCAGCTGCTCAACATTTTGTTTTGTTTTCTTTTCTCTTCCTTATCCTCCCCACTGCCCTTTTCTTTATAGCTGGTTTTCCCTTCTTTCTAACTTGGAAATTATTGCAAAAACATTTAGTAACACTCATACTTAAAATGTTGTCAATTCTAGATAGACTGTTTAACAATGAAAATTTCCACTCATTCTATAGACAGAACTGGTTTGGAGAATTTCTAGCTTGCTGGACGGTTGGCATTGTAATGCAGACGTGCTTACCTCCCTCTCAAATTAGTGCCTCATTTCCCCCCGTGGGTGAGCTGGATGCCATTTCCTCTCTTGTCCCAGGGGCCCAGGATGTTATTGAACCTCTGTCTTTCCTACTTAGGAGGTTACTTTCTTTTTTTAAAAAAAGATTTTAAAAAATATTTATTTATTTACTTATTTATTTGGCTGCGCTGGGTCTTAGTTGCGGCACGTGGGATCTTCATTGCAGTGTGCGGGATCTTTAGTTGCGGCATGCGGGATCTAGTTCCCGGACCAGGGATCGAACCCGAGGCCCACTGCATTGGGAGTGTGGAGTCTTAACTGCTGGACCACCAGGGAAATACCTGAGGTTAACTTCTTTTAAAATAAATTACTGCATATATTAAACATGCTAATTTTGGAAAATAAGAGATTAGAAAAAGCACAATCATGAACACCTATAACCCCAGCCACTCTAAGATAAACATACGTACGTATCTAGCATGCCCTCCACAACATTAGACTTAGGTGATGATATTAGGTAGTGTATCACTGAGACAGATTGGTGTCCTTACATGTGTGGAGTATTATAAACGTGATCATCAGCCTTGTATCATCTTCAGGGGCTGGAAATTATCCCACCATAAAGATGAAATGATTCTCCTATAGTTCATTTCCAATTCTTTCCTATTACGAAGGTAAAATCAGCCTCTTTGTGGTCCAGGCTCATTCCCTTCAACCTTGGATGGTCAGGTCACACCTTTCTCTGTTTCCATTCAGAACTCAGTCTCTTCCTGCCTTAGCCTGGTGAACGACCATCGAACTGCTGTTCTGCCCTTCCCCACGACAGGAGCTCTGGAGAGTTGAGCTCTCATCTGATGCTTCTTGTAGAAGTGGTTCTCTTTTTCACGTATTTCTCTGTGACATTTGATGCTTTGTACACTGTTGCTCCTCCTTGAAGTGTTTGGATTTTCTGGCTCTTCATCCTTCCAGTTCTTTTCTTACTTTTCTGACTCCTTGTTTTCTAGGTGCATCTTTTGTGTTCTTTGAAATGTAAGTCTTTCCCCGTTTTCTCCTACACACTTGGGGCAGTTGCACTCATTCCTACTGCCTGAAATTCCTGCCGATTTACTGACAACTACCCAACTATTTCTCCATCCTAGACTTCTCTGTGGAGCTCCATGTTTGGAAGTTCAGCTCTCTTGGACCCTCCACTTCAAAACTCAGCCCATCAGAACCTAAACTTTTCAGTTTCTACTCTTGCCCTCTTCTAGCCAGCCTCTGCAATATGTTAAATGGCATCACATCTGTCTAATATCCTACCTGGGCCGGAAATAAGGGAAGTCACCCTAGACCCTTCCCTCTCCCATGTTCCTTCCCCAAATCCAACAGCAACTAACTCTGCGGTTTCCCTCTTCATTTCTCTGCAGTCCCAGTGCTTCTGATTTCCTAAAGACTCTCATTATTTTTTGCTTTCAAACTCCGCTTTCAACTTTCTCTTGGCCGTCCCTCCTGTCATAACCAGAGTAATCTAACATGCAGATCTGAACCTCATCACTTCCCAACTCCCAAATCCTGTAGTCAGCTCCCCTGGTGTGTTAGATGAGGTATGAATTCTTTGGTGTGATCTGGCCCATTTTAATCTCTTGTCCTTTCCTCTAACCACTTTTCTTTTCTACCACTGTTAGGGATGCGTTGGGTTCTCCCAGTCCCCCACTGTGTTCTTTTCTCTTGCTGTTCTTCTTTAGATAGTTAGGCATTCTCTTCCTCTGTGTTTCCTGAACACCCTATACTGAGATTTCCCAACCCTGGAATGATGGACATTTTGTGTTGACTAATTCTTTGTTGTGGGGTATCGTGTTGTACCCTGTATGATATTTAACGGAATCTTTGGCCTCTACCCATTAGATAGATACCAGTGACAACCTCTCTCTCCTCTGTCCCTTGCCCCAGTTTGACAGCCAAAAACCATTTTCAGACATTGCCAAGTATTTCCTGAGTGGCAAAACCTCCACTGGCTAAGAACATGGCCCTCTTTGTACCTTTTCTGAAGTACTTAAAATAATGTCTTGTGATTATGTCTTTGTTTATCTTCTTTGCCGTCAAAGGTCAGAGCCAAGTGCACCTCGAATCTCAGTGTTGAGGCTGGGGTGGCCCCTAGTCAGCATTTGTTCATTTGCTGAGTGTATGTCAGGATGGACCACTCATTGCTGTTCCCAGAGAAATGAGAAAGGACAGGCAGCAATGCAGAGAATTTTGCTTTTGCAAGAGATTTTCATGGTTTTAATTGATAATTTATGGTGCTTTGCATGGTAATGAGTGAATTCCCAGTAATGTTCTGTAGGTACAAGAGGGAAGGTGTGCAATATCTTTTGCTTGAGATTCTTTAAAAAGGGACTTGATTTTCTTTTTAAGGCTGATTCATTTCATTAATTTGTCTATCATGGTTGAACATCTGCTTTATGTCAGGGATGTTGTTTCTTCCTGGATGAAATAGTCCTACCCTTTTAGGGTCTTTTAGGCTTTTCAGATAGATATTCACAGAATAATTTTAACATGGTGAGCTGAAAATAAGTCAGGGCAGCAAGGGTTTCCAAGATAGTGAGCCTAGACTGACTCCCCAGGCAGGTGGACCTTGTGGGTGTGTGGAGGGTAAAGGGGATGTTTATGCGACATTCCCAGTAATCTTAATAAGTTGAAATTTTGTAGGATTGAGCAGTCAGCAATACCCCCCCCCCCCCCCCGTTTAAAAAATTTGATTCAACTCCATTACGGTGAATTTGGAGAACTAGCGTCTAAGACAACAGTGGCTGAAAATTGCCATGGTCATCAGCATTTTATATTTCCTTTATGCTGTCTTAATGATTCTCCCCCCTTCCCCCCACCATTTTTTTCCCTTCTGTACCTGAATTCCTGTAGTGGGAAGCATAATGTGGCAGGTATTCTGATCTCATGGCCTCCTCTGTCTGCAGAGGTGTATGTGAGTGAGACCCTTTTAATCATTCGTATAATGATTGGTGGCTCCCTGTTGTTAAACCACAGTTATTGATCCATCATCGCTGAAGTACATGGTTGAAGGAACTGGTGCTGTCAGGCATTGATTGACTGGGAAGGAAGCGTAGAGCTATTCTAACTCACTTTTATTTTCATCAGCAACAGTTACAGTAGAGACTTGTGCAAGACCTCCATGATGGAACATTACTTTTCTTGCATTAAGAGGTGTCTGATGTGACTGAAATTGCCAAGATAACTCAAAATGCTGCATTTAAAATATTTAGAACAGAAGAAACTGTCCAAAACCTTCTTATCGGACTAGGCTAATGGTTCACACTCTGGAAAATAAATGGCGGGGGGAGAGGGTGAGAAAGAACAGATCTAGTATAAAATAGTTCTTAAGCAATGTGAAGAACATATAATAATATAGTAAAATTTTGACATGTTTCTGCACAAACGGTGCAGTCAGACAACACAAGCATGTTTTTGTGTAAGTAAAATCATTTTCATGGCTGTTGAGATAATTAACTTCAAGCCATAATTAATAGCTGGTTCTTGGTACAGTTGTTACATCTTGGGCAGTTTCAGGAGGCTTTGGAGCCTCCGTGTGCAAATATTTTAGATAAGAACGCAAACTGAAGATATTAAAGGTACTTAACTGAGAGCGCCTCTCTTTGATTTGGTACAGCTTACGTATATTTTAAAATCTGCGATGATCATGATTTGCTTTAGTGAACTCTTTAATAAAGCTCCTGTTATGCCTTGAATTCTAGTTAGAACAAAGAAGAACAACCAAAATAAATGAGGGGAGGGAGGGGGCAGAGGGGAGATAGGGGTGCATGAAAAGACTGAAACCAGAAGAGGACAAAGCTGCCGTTTCTAGTGACATTTTATCCGTGTCTCAGAGCCTGTGCGTTTGTCCCTCTCTCTGAATATTTTAGTTTTGTTATAATTACAGTATCTTGCCTGCACTTTGTCCCTCTGATCCTTTTTTAAAGCCTGGATCAGTCTGTGCAGACTGCGCTCGTAGGTGTGATTTATTGAGTGACAAGTAGCTGTAGGGTAGAACACCAGCCTCTGTACCTGAGTAAAGTATTAGACATCACAGAGCCGGGCCAGGCAGGAGGGGGCCTCGGGAGGGAGTGAGGGAGGTGAAAAGCAAAGAGCAGTAACACAGCAGCTCCTGGATACAGATCAGACAAGAGGTTCTGCCACAAATCACCTGGAAACATGTCAGACGCTGCATGTTTGTTGTTTTACACTGAGGGCACAGCCGTCGTCCAAAAGTATTGATTCTTTCCTTTGTACCGAGACAGAGACTGTCAGCCCTAGCAGGCTGACCTTGGTATGGCGCAGACAACTATTCCCCACCCTGCCGACCAGATGAACCCCACAGGAAAAGGCCGGGCGAGATATGCCAATGTCCACTTCACAGGCTGCCCCGGCACCTTCTGTTTCCCAAACACTTTCCCCCCCCTCCCCGGGCCCCCAGAGTGCTCTTTGTGACAGAAAATTGGAGGCAGGATTCTTGGAGTTTGCGACTCTGTGTGTGTGTGTGTAGATGCACAAAAAGAAGCCCTTTTTATTTTATTTAACTGTGAGATAACCTGAAGGGTGTCTGGCGGAGGATGTCTGTGCTTGTGCATTTTGTGTTTGAGGGGGTAAGAGAAGATGGTTTATTTTGTTCGTACATATCAAAGGCAAAATCTCTGTGTGTGGGCACTTAAATACGTTCTGATTGTTTTTTTGAGGGGGCCTGGTAGAGTTTTCACCTTTTTCTCTATTCCAAAAGCCCTGGTGTCAGGTGAGATGTGGGGAAAAGGGATCAACTCTCACCCTTAATTCATGTGTGGTTATTTGAAAAGTTGTTTCATAGTAAAACTGCACAGATCCATTTACTCTACTCTGTGAACCCACCGTTCTCTTTCTAGTTTTGAACTCTGTGGTAGTCTTCTATCATTTTGCAGCATTTAACAAATTCCATTTGTTAGGAAAGCCAAGGAAGTTTTAGCTACAGCAACTGGTTTGAAATAAGTGTAGAATTCATATTTGTTTGGGCTGAAAGTAGACGCAAACATAATAGCTTCCGGCATTTGAAATGAAGAGTTCAAGACATGAACCTATAAGCCGTTAGCAAGAAGGGACTGCAGAGGGCCTTTGCTCTGAGCACAGCCGGGCGAGCTGACTCCAGTGCCCAGGAGGGCTTGCCTCTAGCGAGGGGGAAGGTGTTTGGAGACGCTTCTTGCCGAAGCGGAGTGTTTTATTTTGACTAACAATAATAACAGGGAGGACGCCTTTCTCCCTTTCACTGTTAGGAATGGTGTCGCATGCACGATCCCTGTCCAGAAGATTGAGCAGTCCAAGGGGAAAAGTCAAGTAGCTTTCCAGTTTTGCCTGAACGAGAATCTGAGACACACTGGTGGGGAAGAAAAGTGGTGATGTCATGTGCACTTAGGGATAGGGGGAAAAAAAACCCTCTTTTTAAAAATAATACTTCTCTTTTCTAAATAAAATAATGCGAACAGGTTCAGTGTATGTGATAGGATTTTGAATTTGCATAACCTACACTCTTTTATGAAAATGAGTTTGTTTTTTAAGTGGACCGTTGAAGATAAAAATAGCAAGTACATGTAAGGCATCTTAAACTCATTACGCACTTGTAGGAGCAACCCTTTTATTTTCTACATCTATGCTTTCACATTCATACTGTTAGTTTTAAGTGACTGTTTGGCAACCTTAGAGAAAACTCAGTGGTTAAAAAAGCATCATTTGTTTTACTGTCAGTTTTTTACTTGATCTTAAGGTAAGAGATCTCTTTGAAGTATTGGGATTTCCAGACACCTAACAGGGAAACCTTTTCTAACACATGTGCTGTTCTATGAAAACAATGTAAGACCGAACTAATTCTTTTGGTTTCTCATGCTGATTCTAAATATTTCTTGTTCTCTTCGTTGGATCTTTCTCATCCAAAACAGCTTTATGTTTTAAGGGTAAGAACTGCTGAGCAGCTCTCTCTTTGGGTATTAAAAAAGGCAGATGATCTAGGATATATCACTGTCTTTAAAAAAGAATATTCTAGGTATAAAATGGGAGGTGAGGAGTGACTATGCTCTATTAGAAATGCCGTGTTAAAGAAAAATAATGCAGAGAATGAATTAGGAATGACTTGAGATCTGAACACTCAGAATTGGTATATATTTTTTAACACTCTGCTTTTCTTTTAATATATACATGCTAATCACCTGTCTTTCTCTCTTCCCTGTGTATGTTATACCCACTTGATTTACTACTGAAATTATATTGCTTTTGAATGTGTCAGTTGAGTTATCCCTTGCCTTGTTAGTATCATGTTTGATTCCTTGGACAGAGTCATAAATCACTATCTAATATGCGGGTCTTTTGAAGACGCACCCAAGGTTTATTGCCAGTAACAGACTAGTGGCCTTATGTGGACTTTCCATGAATAAAACAGATTGATGAGCCATTTTATAGCATCGCAAGCTATATTATAAATACATCACCCTTTTCAGTAATTTAACGTGAGGAACAGCCTAATGAGCTCCCAGCCATGATCAGCCGGAGAGCTGGGAGTTCTGTTTAGTTTCTGGGACAAGTGACTGGTAGAGGGTAAGAAACCCGAACCCTGTAATGTTTTCCTCAGTTCAGTAACAAAAGCTTTGGAATATGAATCATTTCAAGCAAGAGTAAAGTCAAGCTGCATTTAGAATTGGTCGCAGTAATGAAGTGAAATATATGTGGGTCTGATACTGCTTATAGCTGGGAATGTAACGCAATGGACTTTCTAAGTTATGTTTCTCCTTTTACTGATTGAAGTCATCAGCGAAACTGGATCAGCAAATTATCATTTTGAAATATATATGATCAAACATCTACCTGACAGCTTGGAAGAGAAACCAGGTAGATATGTTTGCAACATCATGAGGATCTCTGTTGAAAGTATAGCTTAAGACGATCATTGTTTCTGTATTCAAGCCTTCTATTTTGCACAGCTTACAGCACTTTAACTTTAGTATCTAATTAATCCTTGTAATACACCCGTGGAGTAGGAGGAGTGGGCGGCATCCGAGGGTGAACAGTTATTATCTTCTTTCTGGTGAGGAAACTAAGGCAAGTAAAGATGACTATTTTTTTAAATTAATTAATTTATTATTATTTTATTTAATTAGTTAGTTATTTTTAGTTGTGTTGGGCCTTCGTTTCTGTGCGAGGGCTTTTTCTAGTTGCGGCGAGCGGGGGCCAATCTTCATCGCGGTGCTCGGGCCTCTCTCACTATCGCGGCCTCTCCCGTTGCGGAGCACAGGCTCCGGACGCGCAGGCTCAGCGGCCATGGCTCACGGGCCCAGTTGCTCCGTGGCATGTGGGATCTTTCCGGACCGGGGCACGAACCCGTGTCCCCTGCATCGGCAGGCGGACTCTCAACCACTGCGCCACCAGGGAAGCCCTAAAGATGCCTATTTTTAAAGAGCTGTCTGAATAAAGAGGAGAACAAGATAAAATAAGTCAATCAGCAAAAGAAAAATGCTGTTTATTAGATATAATGGATGTCAACATTTAGAGAACTTACACAGACATACCTTTGTGGACCTGCAGTTAACAGTTTGGAAGGTAGACTACACTCAGTATAGTTACAGCATAGCTTTGTGAATGAATTTTGGCTACCTAGAGGCTGCAGTGTATTTTGAACTGGAGGGTCCTAGAGGATATGTAGAGTTGATTACATCATGCTGCATGCAACTACCCTTGTCATATACCCAGCTGAAACTGTGTTTTACATTTTTAGAAGTCAGACTTTGGTCTGAGGTGACATTGTAAATAAATGAGTAATCAGCCTATTGTAAAAAAATTTAAAAAAACATTTTTTCAAATATAATTTCTGCTATGAAAGCACCTAGGCAGTTTGGCAGACTTTATTTACACTTCAGATGCGAAGTACCTTGAATGTACAAGGGAAGAATGAAGAACTGAAAAGGGTTTAATTAGTCTTTACAGAATAGGTAAAAACAGTATTTTTTCCACCAAGATACGAACACATCAGTGGTGGCCTAATGCATTGGGCCCAGTCCTGCCTACATTCAGATACTATGCATCTTCCATTATTGAAAAAATAATTTAAATGGAATGGACCTATTCGTACCCTCTATTCCTTGGCCCTCTTTATACCCTCTGTTCCTTATTAAAAATGGTTGACAAGTAAAATTCCATTTTAAAACATATCTGTGGACAGTCAATATTGTTTTGAATTTTAAAGAGTTCCTGTGTCTTGTGAATGGCAAAATTCATTTAATATTCTTTATTCAGGGCAAAGTACTTTTGAAACCAACTGAGTGTTCTTCTCCATTTTTGCTTTCTCCTCTGCTCGTTTACCTTCTTCCCTCTTACACCTGGGGTTGAGTATGGACTGCAGGTCTAAACTAATTAGGTTGGATGAACTACTTTGGTCCTCAGTTTCTCCATTTCTAAAATTGTGGGCTAGAGTTGAACTTTCCTCCAGGGAATATTTGGAAGACTATTACAGAATGGATTTATAAGATCTCTGTGTCTCTGTAGAGGTCGGTGTACATTTAGTTCTACTCTTTGGGGTATGCCAGACGTTTACATCTGGGTGAATGACCTTGGGTTTTAGTGAGGTCTGCTGAACCAAGACTTGTGGCCATATCATGTATGGTTCTATAGCATTGGCCTCTCAAATGAGCGAAGTTTGTGACAGTGCATTGTCTGCAAAGAAAATTTTGGCTAATTCATCATTTAAACATCAACAACAAACCAGATGCCTTTCTCCTGTAGATTTTGCCACCTGAACATAAACTCGTGAAGATTTTAAGCTTAAAAGTTAGAAACGGAGGCCTGTAGAAGTGGCTTTTCAAACATGGAGTTGTTGATTTCTTATTGAAAAATCTATAAAAAAGAAAAGTCAGCGACAGGTGGAACATGTTCCTCCCTCCCTTTCTCCCTTCCTCTGTCTCTCTTTCTCTAATTTGTGCTGCTAGTTTTCCTGTGCTGCTAGTTTTCCTCTTGAGTTCAGCGGTAATTTTCATATGAAAAACATCAGGCTTACGGAAAGAAAGATGTGTCTCCAATGCACTCAGACCCACTTCTCTCTTAATTTCTGAGGGTTTAAAAAAAATACTCCTCCAGGTCTTCTCTATGTCCCAGGGGCTCTGGGAAAGTCCTATTCAAAACTAAGGGTTCCTAAAGAATTGCTCAACTGCAGACCACTAGCCTCTTATAACATCAGGCAGTTTAGGGGCGTAGCTCACGTTGCTTTTCAGCTCAGTGCCCTGTGCTGAGGACCAGAAGCTCCTCTGATGCCCTCAGTCCTGGAACACCTTTGGAATGTTAGGCTTATTCTCTCTTTCAGTGGAAATGAAAACAGATTGTTTGCTCATCATTTAACATTCCAGTGGTGTGCAAAGCAAAGTGTGTGGGATGATTTTATACGTAGATACATGCACTTATATGGAAGGTCTGCCTCTATGTTTTCATCTTTTGTCACAGAGTCTAAGGGGACTAAGTAGCTCTACCTTTGTGATATGTGGATATCGTTGGTTTTTAACGCAAAGTGGTTGACTCATACTATATTTCCACGTAGACTGAGTACCTCATATTCATTAACTGCCCTTATGTGCCTCGCCACCTTTAGAGGGCATGATTCTGCTGGAAAATTATACCTAATGAATTGCAAATAGAGATCAGTTAAGTAAGTTGTGTTAATTATGTCATTTGCAAGATTGCCTAATGTGGAATTGGTCATGAGACTAGAAACTGCTTGTCAAATGTTTCCCTTAACTAATGTGATATTTAGTGGTTTGCAAATGACACAATTCACATAACTTATTTGATGGAACGTCATTAAGCACCCCTTAGTTTGCCTTAGCAAAATTATGTTATTAAACATGCCATGATAGGTTCTGCCCTCATTACTTTGCATTCAGCCCAGTGAATAGTGTTTGTTTTGTGACACTTATCCCCCAGTCTTTCATCTTCGAGGAAGCCAAGGGAGTTCCATGTTCAGAATCGTGTTTCTAATCCACTTTCCTGCAGTACACACGTCTTATCTGGGCTTGGCTGATAGAAACTGGATGTGTACTCATCATGCTACAGTGGTGAGCACTTTTCACCGTGCAGTCCTTACTTAGCCCTCTTTTAGCCAACTTTGTCATCTCCCCCCCGCCCCGTAGTTTGATGTCCTGATGCTCTATTAATGTCTTAAGTAGAAAATCCAGAAAATCTCTGAATCATACAGTTTCCGTTAAAAAAGCCAAGTGTATGGCAGTTGTAATTACGACAATAACTGTAAGAGTGGGGTACTTTTCCACTGTTGTCACAACCGCCTTGCCTAGGAAATCTTTGCATTAGAATCATGTTTATCTCTTCAGTAAATAATTTGTTCCATGTTGCTTATTACCTGTTGAAGACTGTGTGTCTTTTTTTTTTTTTTTTAAGACCACGTGTCTTTTTAAAAAACATTTTTTGAGTGTATTGGTGACTTCCTACAGCCCTGTCTTCAGAGGGACCAATCCCAGGGACACTTCTAGTGTTTGGTTTTGTCACTTAAATTTTGTTGGGTGAATTCTTGTTAACGTAAACTTGTACGTAAACTCTTACACAGATTGGGAAACAGTTGAATAGTGTTAAGAATACAGTCCGTGGCTATGGAGTAGAGCCAGCCAACCCACAAGTGAACAGCATAGCAGTCTACATGTCTAAAAAATACCTTAAGCCTGCCTAGGATCAGACTTAAAGTGCTTTCTAGTGAGTAGTACTTCACTCACCAAAATGAATGCACACATTGTTGGATTGCTTATGTTTTACTTGGAAAAACTTTGTTGAAGCCCACCTTATCCTTTAACCTTATGACCTCCCTTTCTCTCTTTCATTATCAGAAACCCCATCACAGTTGCACTTGGGTCAAAGCCTCTTCCTAAAGTTATTGTCACCTTAGACTGTTCCTGGTAGCATCACCCTAGGGGAGAAATTCTTGTGTGATAGAACAACCTGATCTATTTTCTGTGCGTGGACATCTCATCACCTCCAGTTTGGCTCCCCTTTGACCTTCTTCCCTTAGCCACACAGCCCATGAGGCCTGCCTCTGTCGGAGTCTGTCTTGAAGGATATTATTCTTCCTGTGGTCGTCCTCTTTTCTTCCCACCTTCTACCAACCCCCATCCATACCACACACATTCCGCCAACTCTCCGTGTAGACTTGGCAGGAGATTCCACCCAGGTCCTTGTTATGTAACCAACCACCTACCCCTTTTTGGCAAGAGACACCCAACTCAGCAAGTTGCAACAAAGAATGGAGTTAATTGGAACATGTGCTGTGCTCAAGTCTGCAACTAAAAAGGGCTGATAGTCATCAGAAAAATACAACCATATGTAGATGTTTGCTTGATAATCTGTGTATACATGGGAAATGTCGTCTGCAACCAGGTTGCATTTAAATAAAATCCACTACCATTCTCCTCTTCCTCTTCTGACATTTCCCCTCCCCGCCTCCTCATATGTAATCCTTGTAACTTGCTCTCTCATGCCTGCTCGTGGGTGGGCATGGCCTCCTGATACAGATGAGTGAAACAGACCTGTGCGTGACGCTTCCCATGAGGAACTTCATGTGATTTATGCGTGGGACTCAGCTATGGCTAACATCCCAGTGGACCTCCTCTCCATTCCCAACTGTTGCAATATGGCTCATACCTTTAGTTGATCTCCACCCCTATTTTTGTGTCCCGTCTTGAACTTTAAGATGTCTTCTGCTTAGCGCTTAACTTTTAATTTTAGGTGCAATTTGCATTAAATAAACTGCATAGATTTTAAGTATAGTTTCATGAGTTGTGATGTGTGAATGTATACACCCATGTTAAACTATCACCTCAGTCAAAATCCATATCATTTTCTTACAGTATTCCATTGTAAACAACATCTTGTTAAAAAAAAAAAGGATATTTGGACATATTTTATGACTTGTTTCCATATAGTGGAAATATTTTATGACTTGTTTCCATATAGTGGAAATATCCTAACGTCACAGCTGCTGTCGAGTATGATAGATAGTTGACCATCATCATATGTCTGATGTAATTAGAAAGACTTTCCACTGCACTGCTGCTACCTCCCCACCCCAGGCTACTGGAATTCCCCAGCAGTGGGCTGACTGCCCATCCCAAAGTCTCAGGCTTCTGGGTGTTCTTGGTCTACATGCCTGAACTTCAGAGGGAGTAGTGACCTCTGTATGCTCTGAGATGGTTCACAGGCAACGAGGCTGGGCTTGGATGCTTCAGTTGTTTTCCAGAGTCTGAAATCTCTAGATATTCTCACTTGTAAAATGATTACACTACTAGAAGGCAGAGGTGTTTTATGCAAACGTGGGAGTTCTGAAATAACCTGAGGGTGTTTTGTTTTTTTTTCAGAGCTCTTGGGAATGGCCTGAAAGGATCTTGGTCTTTGAGTCTCAGGAAGTGTATTTTAGATTGGATGTCTGTCCTCAATATTTTCTTCTTTAGGTTTTGAGAGGCTGCAGAGTAGTTCTGGACTTGAATTGCTATCTGAGAGATTCCACTGGCCTAGATACTTTCAGGACAAAAGTGCTGGATGATTATGTTAATAGTAATTACTCTTCATTAAGCTACTTAGCTGTTGCAGGCAATGGGCTAAGACTCTGTGTACATTATCTCATATATAATCTTTCTAACACCCTAGTTATGTAAGTACTGTGTTTTTCCCACTTGATAGCTGAGGAAACTAAGCCTTGAATAACTTATGCACAGTTGCACAGCTAATAAGTGATGGGACAAGGATGGGATTCCAGATTGGATATCTGGTCTCTCAAACACTCTACCCTAACATTCCACACATACTTTTCGGACTTCTTCCAAGTATTAAATAGATAATGTGGTAATATACATGTATATGGTATTGGATATTTTAATATAATTGTTGAACTATTCAATATTATGGAGAGAATGGAAATGTGACTCAAACTGGAGCCTCTGTGTCAGATTACCTTCCTTTAAGCGTCTCAGAATGTGTGAAAATTAACAAAATAATAACGTTTTGTGAAAAATGGAAGTAGTAAGGACTGTTGCACTCATTTTGAAGAGGAAGAGTTTGAGACACGATTTCTCATAGCATCACAGAGAGAAAGGAAACCTCGTCTGTCTCCTCGTGCCTCTTATTCTACTCTTTCAAATATTCTTTTCCCTTATCCAAGCCCAGTTGTTGTTTGTTTGTTTGTTTGTTTGTTGTTGTTTGTTTAGGGCACCTTGCTGCATGGCTTGTGGGATCTTAGTTTTCTGACCAGAGATTGAACCCGCACCCTCAGCAGTGAAAGCGCAGAGTCCTAACCACCGGACAGCCAGGGAATTCCCCAAGCCCAGGTTTAAAGAACATTGTTAATTATTACCTTTTCAGTTTAAACTGTGATTCATAGACAGGGACTCGCGACATTCTTATATCTGTTTAAGAGTTTACCTAAGAGACTATCATGACCGTAGTCAGTAAGATTTCTTTTCAATGGATGAATTCAGCATCCTTGTTAGGGCTCAGGTTGACAGTGTTGAAGACTTGTTGTAAAGCACAGAAGTTCAAGAAGTTAGGTGCTAGTTTACAAAGTCTGCTTCTCCAAGAGGTCCTAGTTTCCTTCCAACTAAAGGGAAAGAGACAAAGTAAAATAAAATGCTTAAATCAACACTAGCCAAAAGAAAAGAAAGAGGAAAGAGCAAAGAAAAGAACCTGCCAAGAGCAGCAGTCACCCTCTGTCTGGGAAGTGCCTTCCCTCCCTCCTTGAGGGTCGCTGGTTTTGCTGTAGGATATTTGATGTGTATCATTTATTTACTGTTGCTTTTTCTGTTCCTCCCTTGATACTCTTGGGCTGAGACTTTATGTTAACTGCCTTATGCCACTAATTACACATTGCCTTTCATGTTTGTTATTATTAGTTTAATGGATAAATCGTGATTTTCTGTAAACACAGGGCACAGGCTTAAAGGAAAGAGGAATGTTTTAGAGACTTTGGGATTATTCAGAATCCCAGTGACTATCACTGACTTAACATATCTAGACTGCATTTGTAGTCTGTTCCTTTTTTACTATTAATAACCAGAATGATTAAGATAGTGAAAGGAATTTTCAGCTTTAATTTGAAGTTTTGTTGCCTGGGAAAGTTTGTATTCAACTCTTGATACTGTCAAAAAGACAATCTTTCTTAATAATCATCAGAATCAAAATATATTTAAGGTACATTGGAACCTTAACCTGAATAATTTAGTTCAGCCCTTTCATTTCTCTGCCCATGGTGTGATGACTTGAGGGGTCACCTGAGGTCATTCCAGATATCGAGATTCTCTTACCATTTCTGCTCTGGACGCTGCTGGGAAGTTGGAAATGAAAATTCCTCTCTGGAATATCTTTTTTTAAATTTTGTTACGTGTAGGAAACTTTGATATCATTGTGGAAAGGCAGAATAGAAATAAAAGGTATTTCAAAGGCATTTGATGTAAACCTGTGAATCTTTGCTTTGACTAAGGTTATCAGAAAGTTCTTCTAAGGTTCTTTTGGAGTACTTTTTTCAGGTGTTAGGTGAATATACCCACATCCATGGGTCTCTCTGGAAGTTTATAGTGTCAAGAGAACTCAAGGTTTTAAAAACTGGCTACTTCTTGTCACTGTCCTTTAGGAAAGCGGGCTAAAGAAAGCTGTTTGATGATTTGCTAAACGTAAGATAGTTAATCTTAAACCATGCTGGGGGAGATCAATTTTGGGGCAGCAAAAGAACCATGTGTTTGTCTCATTGACCCCAGAAGAGGCCAAAACTGATGATTTAATACCCGCTACCCATATTCATAAATGTCAAGAAGTGTCAGTAGTGATTGCTGTTCTTAACATGCTTAGAATATTAGGTCTCCGTGATGTTTATGCATGAAAAGATAGGTAAAGCCAAGAATTCTAGAAGGAAAAGATGGAGGGCCCTCAGATGATGCTAGCAAGCACTATAACCAGTGCAACTGAAGTGAATCCTTGGTGGAGAGGGATACGTATGGGTCCTTCTTTCAATTTGCCCAGATGATTAAAATGCACAGCCAGCCTTGAAACCACGAATGCAGATTCTAGACCAGTCTTTCTCATTAACCTGTGAGGTCAACAAGATTCACAGAAGGTAAAATCACTCGATGAGGTTAAGTAACAAATTATTTGCGACCAGGTATTGGGATTCAGGTTGCCCAGGTTTGGACCTGAGTTTTCCTCAGCACTCTGTTTGTGGTCATCCCCAATTAATCCCTGCTCCCTGTCTAGAAAAGGCAGTTTTGTGATCTTCAATTCATTTATGGAGTCCTCTTTCTGCTAAGGTAATAATGGCTCAAATAAGTGAGCCCTTGTTGTGGTCTAGGCTCTGTGCCATGAGTTTTACAGGGGTTGCTTCCTTAGTCAGGTATGCTAATGTTCCTATTTCACAGATAAGGAAGGGCCCAGAGAGCTTAAGTAACTTGCCTATACTTTCAGAGCAAGAGTGGGTGGAGGCCTGGGATGGGAGCCTGGTAGTTTGACTCCAGCATTGTGGCTCCTGAGCAACTTAGCTGTACCTTCCCCAGAAGGGTTCAATGATTACTTCTCATTCCAAAACAAAAGTTTTGTGTAGACAGTTTAAGCCATAGGAACTCGAGACCACATTTTGAAAGCCAAAATTAAGAAAACAAAAAATGTGGCCCCCAAGGCACTCACTGTTTTCCTTCCCTGTTTCTTGAATACTAAGAGAGCAGGGGATATTAGTGATGACAGTCTTCTCACTGCCAAACGGACACTTGGCAGCTGGCTGTAGATCTGCCTCAAAGATTTTGTGTCTAGAGAAGTAAAAAATCTTAGGGAGGTGGAAGCTGTGGGCCGGTGGTTTGGTCATTGGTTTTGTGGTATGGTTAGGGTTGTTTTAGCACCGATGAAAAAATAAGGAAAGCCATACGGTAAAAGGAATATGTTAAAATATGCATTCTACCTTTCGAAGAAGAGTTCAGGTGTGGGTAGCAATACTTTGTAGTGTCACGGGGAGAAAACCTCAGAGATGTTTCTTAGGGTAGAATCGGAAGCCATTGTGGCGTGGCCTAAAGCAGCATTTACAAAGCGTAATGCTTTTCAGACTTGTCGAATGTTCAGAAGTATTGTCTTCTTTCTCCTATTGATTAAAAAAAAAAAATCCTCATGCACTCATTTTAAAGTATCAAAGTAAAAAAACAAAACTTGTACTGGATATAATTTCAAGCTCAGGATAGGGAAGTGGAAAGAGTATGTTGGCAAGGTAATATTTTAGTAACATGTAAGATGAGTGTTCTAGAAGTAGGGTCACTGTTTAGTTTGGCTTGTGAACATGATGGTAAGTCCTAATGATGATGAGTAGGTGGAACTCATGATAAATGTTGCTTAGTAACTTGCTGTAGTGTGTGTTTACTTATTGTGGAGAACAAATCTTTAACCGGTAAGTTGGTGGATGTTAGTTTGGTGACTTTTTAATTTTAACAGCAAACAAGAAAATGGTCATTCCATTAAATAACACCACTTTACAGAGTATTACTATTATTTTTTGGCTTGTTCCAAAAAAGGACTTAAGGTAGTTTTATGTTTTTACAGGAAATACTTCACTTAATCCTTACACCTCCATTGAAATGCAGTGGTTGTTTGGGCTAGAATTCCTGTGTGAAGGAAGTTTTAGAAGTCTCAGCTAGGGACCCACCGATTTCACGCACTTATATGATAATAGGCATCTTTAGTCCAATAGATTATTTAACTTGCATCTTAAACTTTTTAAAATTTAATTTAATTGAGTTAATTCAACCTAATCTTAGTGATAAGATTAGGTTGTTACCATTTGAAACCGTTTAGCAATTAGCCTAAAAAAACAAAGTTAAATGGAGGCAACAGATTGGTACAATAAACAGTTTTAAAATAGTAGTAAGGGTTCATTTAAAAATATCTGGGACAATACCTTAGCAAATTCATGTAGCGGGGATTTTTAAGTTTCCCAGGTGCCAGAGAGGCAACTTTCTTTAAAGGGAGAAGAGACTTCTTACCCATCTGACCAGTAGTTGTCTTTCACAATTTAAGATTTCCTCGAAGATTTTACTGTAATCTTCCCACTGATACTTTGGGGAATGATTTGCAATCTGAAGTATTTTGAAAAATACTCAAATACTGTAGAGAGTATGACTGTATTTATATTTGTATTACAATAGGAAAGTTTAAAAAGTAATCAATGGACTTTGAGAATGAATATTTCTGGTCATTGATTTCTACAACGTAGACCAGAGCCTTCATTCTTTGCAGTTTTCCAGTAGTCACTTTACCCGGTGATCCTCATGTGTTTCTCCATGAACATTTCAAGGTCTTGTTCTGAGGGTCCAGTTTCTTTTATTCTTATCCTGACATGCCTGTAAATGCTCCGATGATAGTATCTTAACTTTTTCTAAGGCCGTGCACTTACTGTTCATTGAGTGCTTACAGCACTTCTCCAGAGTAACAGGATTATAATGCTAGTTTCGTCCTAAGAATGCGGCCCCTGAAGTTCAGAGGCTTGACATCATATAACCACAAGGGCCATAGCCAGGTCCCCGGTGCAGGTGTTTTTTGATGCCCAGTTTGGGCTCTTCACCAGCTAGATTGTTAAGCTTGAGCTCAAGTTCACATATTTGATGCATCCTGTTGGGATCTTCTTGAAAGGCTACAGGGTTGTTAAAAATCTTTCAAAACACATGCCTTAAGTTCATGCTTGATTCACAACAAGCCAGCCCTCACAGTTTCTTGCATAAACTTGGGAATTTTCTACTAGTTTGCTTAGCCTGATAGAATGACCTCTTGATGGGGTTGTATAATTTGAAATGTTAAACACATAATAAGAACAGGAGGAGACTCTGCTTTCTGAGGAAACTATTAATCTGTTAATGAAAAATTAGTTGAAAACTAGTAGTTAATAATTGCCACTTTCTAACATGAAAAGGTTCTGTCCCTCATGTGTTTTGTTAAACATTGTAAAGGTATCAAAATTCGATGAACTTTAAAGTATTTGTATTTGATACAATGTATTTAGATGGTCTGGATGTGGAAGTTGTTGGGAATGATCATTGGAGCTTAGAGGGGCGGGGGAGAATATGAGAATATTTAACCTATCTTTGAATATTTGGTTTCCTGATTTCACGGAACACAACCAATGCATTTATTTTACATGCAAACCATTACACTTGGTTTCTGTAGTTAGTCTATTAACTTAGTGTTCTTTTTTTTTTTGCTTAACTTTCTTAACCAGAAATGTGGTTTGGCAAGGTAAGGGACAGAAGTGTGTCACATACTTCACTGGTCTCTGTTTTTCATGAAGAGGATGTCTGTATTGTTACTTTTGTTTATAATCGTTAGAAGCAGTATACTAGAAATGGGTTCATTTGTCTGTAAAAATTGGTCTTTCTTTAAAAAAACAAACAAAAAAACCCCTTCAGACCGTCACTAGCAAGGGGCAAAAATGTAATCCACTTTGGATACTTTTCCCCCTGCCTTTTAACATGTGATGCCTTAGGCTTCAGTTTTGTTATTGGTTGTTGTTATAGGGAAATAAACAATTTTGATACAGAATTCAATAAGAAACACTAACAGATAAAGGTAACAGAAAAGTGAATACAGTAATAGCATTCAACAATGATGCACTGAGATTGTAATGACTTCTTAAACCGTTCTTGAAATATGTTTAGACCTATGCCTAAAAAAGTAAACAGGCCAGAGGGTGAGATTTTGTTGTCCTCTAGATGTTTATAATTAGTAAGCTAATACTAACATTTAATATTAGAATAAAATGGACATGCTTTGCTCCAATACTTAACAGAGGCCAATAATAACATTTCCATGAATATGAATTTTCATTATTTCTGTTATTTGAATTAAAATGTGTTTTTGATGAAATGTCTTCTGAAGTCTCATCCCAGAATATTTTGTTAACTCCCGTTTTTATAAAAATACATACAGTAGTTTTTCGTAACTTCAAAACTTTTCAAGTTAGCTTTGAGGAAAGTTTTTTTCAAGGGAAAATAGCCTGTTATATACGACATCCTTTTCACTCTTTTTGTGAGTGTTTCTTAAACCTCACACTTTCTAAGTATCTTATACTTTCAAATCAATAATAATTGGATCATTATCCTGATGTTACATTGCCATCCTAGACATCATTAACGTCTATTTATTTTTATCTTTTGAAATTTATATCATTGTGTTTAGATATAAAATTCCGTACTGAGAATCGTAAATCCTATCCAGTGGTCTTAGGTGAGGCAATTTATGGGCATTTTGAAATAGAATCAATTTTATTTATTTAAAATAAATGGAGAAAGGGAAATATTTTTTAAAAAAAGCTGTATTATCTCATTCTCTTCAGAGTTTATTCACCATTGTCCGGCATATTTCAGTAGATGAAAATGTTCATTCTTTTTTTTTTTCTTTTAAAGAGTGTCTTTTTCTAGGAATATATTTTATGAGTGTAATATGGTGCAATGTGTAACAACGTACCCTATACCTAAGGGTTTTAAATGTAATTAGAGACGTACTTCAGGAGTGCAGGTGAAAATCTGAAAGTGAAGAATCAGGTATTGCAATAGGTCCCTGTATATTAAGACTTCTGGCTTCCTAGTTTTTAAATATATCTTAGGTCTTAACATTCTTAAGGTTGGCATGGTCATGAGAATAACCTACTTTTTAAAAATACAAAAGTATTTGGTTCTCTTCTTACTTCCAAGTTTTTTATTTTATCCAGTAGTCAGTACAACTGGAGCTGCCCTCAGTCTTCAAATGTACTGTTGATGACTTTCATTAGATTCGATTTAGAAACAACCTTGATGATGAAAAGTTTGCATGTGTGTGTATTTTTAACATTTTCATCCGCATGCTCTTGGTTTCATTTGAGATAGGAAATGGAAATAACAAGACGCTCTTAGAAAATCTTGTTTCTGTAGACGGCTCAACCTTGCCAGAAACCACGAGGCAGTGGAAATATCACGAGAAAGCCTGTTCCTACAAGACTCCCAGACTCCCAGACAAGATTACCAGACCAAAGAAGTTCCCAGAAATTTAGCTTGAAGCAATCATTTAAAATTTAAGAGGCGGATCCAGTCGTGCTCAGAGTCACCCATTGCTAATTATAGTAACCTATAATGTCCCAGTGATTTTGTTATTAGCCACACCCCAGTGTGAAAATCAATGTAAATAAATCAGTCTTTGATTTTTATATGTTCCCTCCAAAATATATTCTTGGTAGACCCTTAAGATCTGTGTATTTCACTATTTGTAAATTGTATCACGACGTCCCAAACACTTTGAACCTATGGTTTTTTTTTCTTTTCCGTACTTGATATATGTTTTTCACCTTTGATGTAACAGGTAGCTATTTTCTTTTAATCTCATTTCTTAAAATTTCTAGTAGCTGGGAACCTCTCCTGCCTGTTCCACTCTGTGTGTGTGTTGGTTGCTTAACGGCATGTACATATCTTCAAAATACATGGAGCAACTGCCTTTTTTAAAAAGCTTCTATGTTTTATATACATATATATATATATATATATATATATGTATGTATGGATATATGTTGTGTTTTGGGTAATACTATGTTGTATGTGTGTATTATGTTTTTTGTGTAACCACAGAAATTTAGTTAGGACTTTGAACCCTTGAAATTCGTGTGGCAAAGCCCAAGTTTATCGTGCACGTTGTGATTTAAACCATACCCCAGGTTATTCTGGGGGGTTGGAGCGATCCATTTGACGCAGGCAGGTCTTCCCTGGCAGAGGCTTCTTGCCCCAGCACGTTCTGGACAGATGGCTTTGATGTCAGATGAACGTCACAACTTTAACTGCTGTGTTTACACTGTATGAGAGCTTGCCGAAGCCCTCGCTGCATCTCTCCCATAATTCCAGCTTCCCTTTAGGTCTGAATACATGGACACTAAAGGGGCCCTTTCCTTTTAAAGTTTGCTTGTCCGTTAGGCACCTCAAGAAGCTTATTCTTTTGCGTCATTTTCTGTAAGAGTTCATACACAGGACTTGGTACTGAGCAATTTGGAGCACAAAATTAATTGTGTGGCCTTTCATGTGCCTAATGAAAGCCATAAGGGTATGATAAGAGAAGAAAATGGAGAAAAAAAATTTGCTCCTTCCTAGACGGCGAGAAGAAAAAAATCAGAGCAGTTGTCTTTGAACCACAGAAGGATTTATTCTTAAGGCCCTCCAGCCTGTTTTTCCCATTACCTAGGAAAGCAGCGCTTGGGCTTTTAAAATTTAAAATTTTTTTTTTATCATGGAATAATTATAGAACAAATGATATGAAATTGTATCCAGATTTTGCATCAACACCCTTTAGTTTACTAATTAAATAAAGGCTGTAGCTTCAAATAACATCCCACCTGTTTGGCTTGTGTGAGGATCTGGTAAGTGAGATACAGAATTGTAGTAGCTTGGCTAAAAAGAGGAGAAAGAAAAAGCAAAGTAACCCAGAAATTCTTCATTTCCCTTCAGATATTTTTTAGGTATTCTTTGGATTTGGAGTATGTTACTACATTCTTCTTTCAGCCGTGCTTCTGAGCATATAGACGTATATGTTAGACATTAGACGAAAGAAAACTTCATCTAAAACATGCACTTTCCTGAACAATAAACCACAACTGGTCAGACATGCTTATTTTTTTGTGTTAGTAGATTCTTTTTCCTGCAGATACTTCTGCAGTGTTATGATTTTTATGACCAACATGCCCATATAATTTCAAATTTTAATTTTGTCTTTGGGTGTGCTGGTTCACTTATCCTAACAGTCTCCATATTCTAAAATTCTAGTGTAGTCTAAGGAACATTCTTAAGATTATTTTGCTGTTTCTTCTGTGCAAATTTTGAGTATCCTTTTTATCTTGGTTTAAATTGCTCCCAGTCTCTCAACATTAAAAAAATAAAGAACCAACCACCACCTTATAATGTATCTCCTCTTTTGCTATTCTTCTCCTCACTTGATGGGAATCGTTTTGTTCCTTTTATCCTCTTCCACCGCCAGTCCCTTACGTCTTGTCACATGGAGTGATCTTGTAAATAAGGAATTTTTCTTTCTCCTCTGTTTTGGAGGAACCTGTTTTAAAAACTAGATTATGGCGCTTAGGCAACCATATCTAAAAAAGTCCTGCGACTTATCTGTTGAGTTTCTTTATTACAACATTTTGTCCAGAAATATATTTAGCTTGTTGGACTCTCTGATGAGAGTTGGCTAAGAACGTATGTAGTAGAATTGTTCTTCCCACTTTGAAATATATAACTTCACATTATATCTTGTGCATACACACAAAAATCTGCAGTATTAATTCAGACACTGACCTAATCACTATTTTTTTTTTACTTCTCAGTAAAACTGTATGGTCTCATAACTTTCTAACAGAGACTGTGCTTATTAGAATAGAAAAATACTTGCAGTTATCGAAGTACTCAAAGGTATTAAAATATTTCATTAAACTAGTTAGAGCTTGTGGCACATTGGCTAATAAATTTTACATGACAGAGACCAAGGGAAAAAGAAAGACATGAAATTGTAATGCAAATAAATAAAATTAATTAGTAACTTCCACAAACAACTATGTTTATGCAAGAGCATTGTTACCTACCAATGTTTAGAATAATTTCTGGATCAAGATAATTTATGGTGGTTCCTTTCAAGGAGCCCAATTATCTTGTAACTAATACAACATGGGATAAAGTTAATCCCTTTTTAACTACAGTGAGAAAATTCAAGAGCCTTGGCTTCATAGACTAAATATCTGAGGAGACAAATTGCTGAAATAGCGCAGCAGAATAAGAGAAATTGCTACAGATACTCCAGGTTGCAGTGTGTTATTAAACATTGGTCACTGTGAAAATATGGTTTCCATATGGGGTATGGTATATGTAATTTATACAAACCACGTTAGTAATAGACTATCAAGTGGCACTGAACTCATACTGTGATGGAATATGTAAGGAAATTGCTGGTGTGTCTTTGGGTTGGATTAAAAGGAATAGACCTTTATTAGAGAGGTATGTTTTCCCCTGCTGTAGCCCAGGCCGCTCCTGGACGCAGATCCTTGGCCTCAAACTTAGTGTTTAAGAAGGAGGTAGTTGAAGGTTTACTTAACAGGGTAATTTGGGGAACTAAGTGGCAATGATTCTCTGAAGTCAGATTTTTGGGTGCAGTACTTTTAATACAGTAATCATACTTAGTTTACCTGTTTATCACTAGACAGGTACTCAGATTTCACGTGACTAATTATAACAACTGTCTTTGGAGAAATTGGGACAATAATAAGAGCTGACGATACCCTTAAATAAAAAGGTTTTAAGTAAGGGAGAATAGTAGAGGAATAGATCCACATTGACATTTGGAAGAAGAAAGGTGCTATTTCTGTAATGTACTTAAGCCCATTGAGTGTGCATGGTGGATAAATTGGAAATGGAGGGTATCATTTATATAAGTAGTTCTGTGTAGTGCAAAAGACAAGGTGAGTAGAGTCCTGTTGTGGAACAAACTCTGTTTAGGGGAGATATCTCATTAGAAATCACCTCTGTTTAGCTGGTAAGCATGAAGAGAAAAAATTGGTAGCATGGTTTAATTAACACTGCCAGCACATTTAAGTGGATTGTGACACTTTATTCCAGGCTAAAAAGCCTACAGGCAGGCCCTAAGTTTTACATGTTTTTGTGATTTAAAAGAGCAGGTTTATTATATTTGACACCCACTGAAAGTTTGACTTCGGAATATATTTTTGGTAATTCAGAACAGATTAAGTGAAGACTTCTCTTTTAAATTTGCACGTTAGGTGGTTTCCTTGTTTCGTGTTTCTTGTCATAGGCATCACGCAAATAAATATCCTTTAGTTTGCAAACAGCTATTTACTCGGATTTGTGTAGGGATCATTGCTGTGATGAGGTGCTATACCATATTTCAAAAGACTTCAATAATTATCAGGCAGATAGAAACAAGGAAGATGGAAAATAACCTAGAAAGTAGTGACATCATATGAAACTGTTGAATACTTTTAGTTGGTAACAAACAATGAATATTTTGGAGTGGAAATAATTGTGAAGTAGAGCCACAGCACTACAAAATGAGGTAGTTGGAGACAGTAGAACTTTCATAATTAGAATTTTTTTTTTTAAAGGCTCTTGAGTAGAAAAAGTGAGATTTTAGTTACATAGCACTAGGCTTCAGAGTAGCCACAGTGAAGCAAGCGTAATAGGGTTTAATCTGTTGTCTTCCTAATAACTTTCATATATGCCCTTGTTCATCCCTGCACTAGCACAGAACCCTGGTTTTCTACTTTTGTTCTTTGATTCAGGGCCCTTGTATTTCAGTAAGTAGAGAGTTTTGCCTTCCCAGACATCTAAACAATGGCAGTAATCTATAACTAACTGCTATTCGTTATGTTGCAGAGGCAAATTGCGCAGAAAATTATGGATAATTTTAAAAAGATGAAATACAGGTGGCTCATCTAAAACAGACTCCAATTAAAACCACATTGTATTAAATAGAGCCTGCTTTAGATAGACTCCTCTTCATGCTAAATATGAATGGAGTAACAATTTTAGATATAATAGCTGGTATCTGGATTTTAATATGATCAGTTCTCATGCTTCAGGGCCCAGATAGTACCAGCTGGGATTAAGAAACCTGCCCTGCTATAAAACTTGATTATATTGTTTTTTTGCACGGGTACTGCGTTAGGAATTATTGAGAAAGTGGCTTTCATGGGGTATAGACTTTTGCATAAAAGTTGGTGCTAAAATTTGACTGGTGTCAGAATGTGCATCACAATGTTTTATCTGGTATCTTATGAATTAAATGCATGAAATTAGGCCCTGGGATTGTGTCTCAGCCAAAGATAGGGCAGCCAGTCCCCAGTGAACAAAGGTGTGGTCTAGACCTAAGTGTACACTGTCTGTGTTGTGGCTTATACGAAATGTTGTACCTGTTACCTTATCAAGAGAGTAATTTTTCCAATGTTTAGTTGGTCCGATATGCTAATATCTGCCATTAGTAATGGCCTGACAAATTGTCCTCTTTAATTATGGTTTTATCAGTTTGGCAGAAAGCGATTGACAAAACAATATGCAGATTCTTTTCTGTCTTGGCTTTCAGTCTCCAAAAGACTTAGAGGGCCATGCCAGTTTTTTTTTGTTTTTGGTTTTCTGGGGGGTTTTTGGGGTTTTTTTTTGCTGTTCAAGAAATTAGTAGCAAACAAAGGATCCAGGGAAATGAGCTCCTCGAGGGGAAAGAGCAGGGCTGTTTATTCCAGAGTTTCCAGTGCCTAAAACAGTGCCTGGCACAAGGGAGGTGTTCAGTCAGTGTTTTATTGAAGTAAAAAGAAAGATGAAAGAAAGGAGCGATTAGTTCTCCCCCTCCCCCTCCTGCAAGGTGACCGAGTTAGTCCTGACTGTGGTGGGGAATGGAGCAGTTCTCGCTGTTTATTTAGATGAAGGGAACGCAGAACCTCTTTAAAGGGAAAGACAAGATCCCCTGTGGTTGGACCCCTCCTCCTCCTGCAGCCGCCACTCTTGCCTCTTCTTGCCTCAGCCTTCCTGCCCCAACAAGACAGATCAGCTTGGACTTCTCTTATTCTGTGCTGTTCCCCATTGTCCAGCATTCTCCCATGTTGACCCCCTTCTTCCCTCTTCTAATCCTGCCTGGTTGGCTACTAAACTTTTTTTTTTTTTAATTTTTATTTTGTATTGGAGTATAGTTGATTTACAATGCTGTGTTAGTTTCAGGTGTACAGAAAGTGATTCAGTTATACATACACCTATATCCATGCTTTTTCAGATTCTTTTCCCATATAGGTTATTACAGAATATTGAGTAGAGTTCCTTGTGCTATACACTAGGGCCTTGTTTATTATTTTGTGTATAGTTGTGTCTATATGTTAATCCCAAACTCCTAATTTATCCCGTTCCCCAGGCTTTTCCCTTTGGTAACCATAAGTTTGTTTTTGAAGTCTGACTCTGTTGTGTAAATAAGTTCATTTGTATCATTTTTTTAAAGATTCTACATAAAAGTGGTATCATATGGTATTTGTCTTTCTCTGTCTGACTTACTTCACTTAGCATGATAATCTCTGTGCCCATCCATGTGGCTGCAAATGGCATTATTTCATTCTTTTTTATGGCTGAGTAATATGCCATCGTGTGTGTGTGTGTGTATATATATATATATATATATATATATAGTACCACATGTTTATCCATTCTCTGCTGATGGACGTTTATGTTGCTCCCATGTCTTGGCTATTGTAAACAGTGCTGCAGTGAACACTGGGGTGCATGTATCTTTTCAAATTATGGTTTCCTACCTTTTTCCTGAAGTCTTCTCAAAACCCCAGTGGGTCAGTGCCTCTCCTCTGTTCCCCTAGAGTGTTCTCTGTGGATTTCTGCTACTCATCTAGACCACATGTTAAAATTATTTGTTTTTTCTCCTGTACTAGGCCGTTTTTGATATCAAGAAGCTCACAGCAGCCTTTCTATATTTGTTCAAACTCAAACATGGACACAATGCTAGGCCATGATCATTGGTCAATATTTGCCAAATGAGTGTCCATACCGGCCCTCTCAGAAGTCCTAGAATGAATGAAAAACTTGGAATGTGTCTTTAATAATAAATCCTCCCAGTTACTGGGTATAATTCTAAGTCCTTTATTACAAGAGTACGGTTGTTAATCTAGTTACTTCTGCCATATTTCAACCTGGATAAGCATATTTTACAGATCTGCTCTGTTGGGTTCATCCTATTATAGTATCACACATGACCAAGGCCCCTGGATTTTGTTCTGTGGGACAGTGGCTGTGTTTGGAAGGAATGGTGTTTCAGTGGTGTCACGGGCTTTCATTTTATGGGAGTACTTTGGCAATTACAAGTGCTATTTAAAGGTATTATTTTTATTAGAAAGGTGAGGATTTAGATCTGTGGTTCATTAATTTTGTAAAGTTTGAATTAACAAAGGCTAGTTTGTAGCTCAAATTATGAAAGCACACTTTTCGGAAATTGGGGAAGGACATAAGTAAATTAGGTACTAGTCTTCAGATTTTACAAGGAAAATACACACACAAATGATACATGTAGTTTTTAAAAGAATTACTCAAAGAAAGTCAATTTTTGATTTTGAGAAAAGTCCCTCATTTTTCATAGTACTTAAGCATTGTAGTATAATTTCTAGTCGAGACTGGGAATATAGTTACTGGAGTTCTTAAAAATCAAGTTTATCACATGGAGGGAAAAAAAAAACCTCTGAATATTTTTTTACATGTAATTTATATATGCTAAATAAAATTTAGAAAATGGAGCTTAACTACAGTAAAACCATTGCCAATAGTTCTGTCCACACAGGTGTTAATCATTTTAGGATATTTTCTTATCTCTTCTTTTTCTCATATTCATTAAAAAAAAACAGGTTTTACTGTGTGTACTGCTTAATAAGCTACTTTTTGATTATCAATGTATTGTCATTTCCCTGCCATGAAATTAATTACTGTGAGTTTTAATGATTTCATAGTCATTTTATTATAAGTTGGGCTTAACCATATCAGCTCTTTCTTGTTAGACTTCACTTTGTAATTTCATAATCAAGTTTTGGAATTTTTTCCTTTTTAGACTAACATTCTTTATTTGATTTAATATGGACTAAGTGCTGTAATCTTGTCATTCTTTTAAAAAAAATCCTATGTCATTTCTTTATCAGTAAATTCTTTTTCAAATCTGTGTTTTAGTGAATATTTGAAAAGTCTTGTTCTTAGTGCTTGAATATAAGTCCATCAGTTGCTCGTTCCCCATTGCTGTCAGTGCTCTCAGCCCTGCCTGTCTTGTATGGCTATTGATCCAACCACACGGATGGATGTGACTTCCGGACCCACCCCAAGCACTTGCCTTTGACCAACCCAACCCTGAACTCACCCAAACACACACACAGCAAAATCCACTTAGGAAGCACTTGAACCACGAGGGCCAAGGTTTCCTCTGTTCATGGAGTGGATCTTCTGACCCTTCTTTGTGTCACATTGATAATAGCTTCATTAAAAACAAAAAATGTTCACAGAACTCTGGTAGAAACAGAAAAGATGTGTGAATGTGACTTTCGGATGAGGTTTTTGCTGACTGCATCTTTACAACATAAGCTTAATGTGTTTGGCTAAATTAACTGATAAAGGCAACCTGTTAGTCCTTACATGTGACTTCCTTACGTTTAAAATACTTGCCAAAAAAAAAAAGGTAATTTCATCTTTTTTTTTCTCCTGATTGAGACTTTGGCAAAGCCAAGAATGACAACTCTAGTCTTTGTTTTTCTCAGAGAAAGCCTGTTGTGAGATGGTCCTTAGACACTACAGAAAAGCTACTGCTCACTTAATAATGTTGGTAAAATTTTATTAGGTATTGCCTTCACACGCTATAAAGGTTAAAAAAAATCCATTTCCACTTAACATTTCTAGACTAATGCTGATGGACTTTCTTTCCCTTTAACAGTAATGTTTATCCATTTGAATGTTGCTTCACAGAAAGGAAAAGTGCATTTGTGTAAAAATATCTAGGGCTTGCCAGGGAATTTTTTTCAGAATACTCTGTGGTTACAAATGGAAGCTTACCGTTGTATAAACGGCAGGTTTGAATTTCTGTAGTAGTCGTGGCATGAGTTGATAATCTGTGAATTGTCCCGCGTGTTTTGTGTGTGTTCATGTGCGTTCATCGGCCCGTCTGTAAGTAGCTGGATCTGGTGCAGTTCCTGCCTCTGCTTCTCACCTCCCTTATTTAGATCCATGGATATGCACAATCTTTAGTCTAAGGCAGGTCCCAAAAGAGGCACGTGGGAGGGTGGGTGTGGGAGAGAGGCATATTCCTTTCATGGTCCTCTGGTGGCATTCCACTTGACACAGTGACAACACTTCCTGAAAGCTTAAGTTCTTTGAATTTGTGGGTCTTCTCTCTACCTCTGAAATTTCCAAAACTTTCTCTAAACAAGATGGCTGGCACGTCCTGGGGACAGAGCAGAGACACAGAACAGAGACAAAGCCGCCCTGAGAAGGCAGACACACTTCTATTGCTTGTGGTTTTTCAATGCAGCTGCTTTCAGATGGGCCGGCTTGTTCTACGCTGGTTCCACTGCCAAAGCAAGACTGTCACACAGCTGGTAGTACTTACTGTACTTGCGGGAAAGTATGTGATTCATTAGTTGGAACCGTATGTTTTTCACCAGTTCTGGTCATGTTTTTGTTAGGATGTGGTAAAAACACAAGCAGGGGGTGAAGGGACAATGGAAACCTGTGACTTGTTAAGGATTGGCCCCAGCCCATTATTAGCTAAATTGTACACCATAAAATGTCCTCTGTACCTCATAAGACAAATGACTTAATTTTTTATTCCTCAGTTGAGGTCATTTAGTCATAAGTAGTAAAAATTATCAACACGGAGCTCTTTTGCTCTTTTTCTTTTCTGTAAAGTATGATGATCCGTTTAAACCCCAGATTATAATATGAAGAGAAGTCATGCAAGTAAAAGACATTAATTTGCTGAAAAATGCCCATGACGGGTGAAGAGCTTTAACTGGAGTGAACTCTCACTACTGATAAAATATGAGGATGGTATTCCAGCTAAGGAGAACCACTTCTAAGACTACAGGGTGTGAGGAGTTCCCTTGTCTACATATGATCAAGCAGACTGCAGATGTATGGCTGGCTGGCTGGATGAGGGACTCTTCGTTCTCCTTAATTTTGGTGTCATTAATGGGTTTACACCACAGTATCTGAAATGGTCGGCGTTGGTATCGTGCAGAACCTTTGGTGTGAGCTGCATTGAACATTGGCCCGTAATCAGATAGTTTGTGAGCTTATGAACATTTTACAGCTGCACCATCCTAACCATATTCTTTGGAAAATGAATGCCATCTCTGCTCGGCTGTGTTCCCTTTACAAATAGGTATTTGTTTTAATATTTGCTTTCCTCTCTTTCACTTAAACGCTAGTGATGCTTTTCCTGCGTTCCCACCCCCATCACCTCCTCTGGAGATAGGTGACATTTTCCAAGTCTCTCTAGGTAAAAATATTGGCAGATTATGCCTCTGCCCTCGGACGCTGTTTTTCAGCTGTTCCCGTTACAAAGAGTTCTGCACCGTTCATACCTCAGCACATACACTCCTGCAGTTGCTGGACTCTGCAGAATTAGAACCAGGCCTGTCTCTGACAATTAGCTCAACTGGCTGCAGCGTAAATAAAGGAATGCGCTCAGGGACTGTAGTCTGTGACACGGTTTAACAGAGCGTAAAAAGGTGCATCTGTTCCATGCCCAGATCCAGTCGCCTCCCTGTCACTGGGAAGTTACCGACACGGAGACATGCCCGCGCTGTTTGGTAAACAAGCAGCAGGTATTAAATTAACCAGGCTGGGAGCGTGCAAAAGTGCTGCTCTATTAAAAGCCCCGCTATCTCAGCGCGACGCCGGGTCACAAGCAGTCGCTAGAGTATCTCTTAAGATGACTCACGGCACCACATACTTCAACACTCTGTCCTCACTTCCAGAGAGGACCGTTGACCTTTGGCAGCCTGATGGAGGCTTGGGGGTGCAGAGGAGAGAGAAAGCAGAAGGAAGGGTGTATGTGTACAGTCGCAGGCTGAGTCAGAAGGCAGTGAACACGGAGCAACCTGGATCCAGGTTTTAGTTTAAAGCGCGCTGTGGAATCCAGTACCAAACTATAGCCAGGGTTTTGTTTTGGTTTGTTTTTCTGCCTTTCTGCCTCACACTCCTCATGGCTGCCACTTGATTTGAGATCTGAAATAATGAGCGGATATCTGAGTGATCAGGGGTGTTCTCTGTCTACCTGTGTCGTATGTATACAACAAACATCTTGTAATATACTTGCACGTAATACAGTTGTACTTTTGTTACTCAGCATTTATTTGCGTTTGCATTCAGGTTTTCTAATGGGGGAAAAAAAACACGTTTAAAGAACTTTTTGCTTTCATTTAGCAAGGTAGTGATTTTTAAAGTTTGTTTTTCTTCCAGCTTCAGGAATGCTGTACAGAGAGTTGCATACGTTGACATGTTGATATGTTCTTTGTTTTCATGGTCTTATAATCTTTTTCGGGCAATCTGCTTATGTCTGTAGGCAACACAAGTAATTTTCAGTCTACACATCTGTGCAGTAGAGACCATTATTTCTGAAATTTTCCTGTCCTCCTCATGGTTGTGTTTCTTTTTAGGGCCCCAACTAGCTCTTCATCCATTAGAAGATGATGTAATGCCAATGGGATCTAGCCCCACACAGCTTGAATTAAAATGATTCCAGTTGGTGATACTTGAATGTGAATGACCAGAAGGTGTGATGCATTCAACACTGTATTTGAAGTGCTCACCTTGGAAATCTCTCCTGGTTGCACAGGCCCTTTGGTCCTCATCCTGGAGATCTTATAGCCACACCTGCGTTCCGGCTGGCCAGACCCATCTTTTATTGCTCGCTGTCTTTATATAGTGAGGTCTGGGTGGAGGAGTGAGATGAAAGGGGGGTGAGAGGGTGGAGAGGAAGCATCCTTTCTTATTGCTTGCTCAGAAGGAGAGGGTTGGTGGACAGGAAAGTATTCCACTATCCAGAGAGTGGTGATGTCTCAGAATCTCTTTATCTGTGTAGCATCTTTGCTGTGTGAAGTTTAATAAGCCAGCTGTGCAGTTCTTTAAAAGCCAGTGGATTCCATTTTTCATTTGCTTTCCACCCCCTTTGCTCTGAGCTTTCACTCCCTTTCCTTATCCCACCCCACCCCCTTCTTTATCTCAGGGGAGTTCCCTGAGTAGCAAGACTGAAAAAGAGCTGAGGTTTATGTTAGAAGAAATTAAGGTTAATGATCATTGGCTCATTTTCATATTCTGTGGGTGTGGATGGAGGAGTAATCAGTGCAGGTGGCCCTGCCAGTTGGGAGTTTTTCTTTGTCATCAAGAAAATAAGGAGAGTGCAGGGATTGAATTACCACAACTATTTCAGGACTAAACATATTTTATTTCCCGATCGGGTCTGGTTTAAGGACACAAAGCTGACATTAATTTTATCCAAAGAAAAGCACAGCAATTTTTTCTTCTTGTTTTATAATTTGACTGAATGCAAAGGGTGGATGCATGTTCAAATTTAATTCTAGTATAATCTTACAAATAATATTCTGAAAAGCAAAGGGGTTTTGATTCAGTTTGACAGTTTATGTTTCTGTGCCCAATTACCACTTAGTTATTGAATGTTAAAGAGCTGCTTTCTAAAATGTGCACTCGGACCGCACCAGTTGGCTTCCCAGCTGCCTGTTATTACATGTGAGGTGCTCACTCCTAACTTTTTAAAGGATGTACACATTTAAAAGAGTTATGTTTAGCTAGAAAAGGAAGTGGGGGATTTGGTTAGGAAGTGCTTGCTGGCCTTGAAAAACTATCTTGTGTGCAGTCTAATTTCAGCCACATAAAGACCATTCTTTAGAGAAATATTTGTTGGATTTAAAGAAAAAACTTAAATGCCCAAATAAACTAGGGAAATAGCCATGACTTTTTTTTTTTAAAAAGTGTAACTTCTATTTGGAACCATCTTTTAAAGTTTTTATGTGTTTTTAATGCCACTAATGTAACTTTCTACATGTGAGGGATTGTGATTCAAGGCATGGTAAAGGAAGAATTAAAAGTTGACCAGGGACAATAGAAGTCATTGTGGAAGAGCATCAGTACGAGCTATGCATGGTAGGTTTTGCTTTCTTAGCAGAATGCAGCTCGAGTGACCTGATGTGTTTTTCAAGCACAAGGTTTATTTGGCTGTGACAGTGTGAGTGTAATATTAATGATACTAAATGTAAAATTAACTTTTATGTTGTGTGAGCACTTTTTCTTGCCTCTCTCTTTAAAATGGCAAGTATTTCTTTGTGCCGATATCTAGTTCTGTTGCCACAGTGGGCATTTATATCACTGCGTAAGCCACAGAAAGTTGGGGCTAGTCAGGTAGCTATGCTAGCATCTGTCGGGCAAGTACAAGTCAAGGTGGGTTTTGGTTTTGGTATCCCTGTGGTATGAGTCTACATGCAGCTGAATATTCATTGTGTGCCCATTAGTATGAATACTTTGTCTGCATTATTAATAACACATGAAGAGACCATTCTCCAACATTCAGAGGGCAAGAATGTTTCAGTGGTTTCTGGAAGCTCCTTGCTGTGGAGAAATAAGATTTCTTTTTAACATGGCAGTTAAGAGTTTTAAGTAGCATTGTAAAATAGTTGTAAAAAGAAATTTGGTGTATCTTAAGAAATTGCCGGGTAGGCTAAGAAAACTTCATATTGACTGAAATGATCGTTTGAAATCCATATGATTTCCAAGTTGAATGTTTAAGCAAATCACGCTATGTATTTGTTTTAAGAAACATTAAACAAAGGTACCGAAACACCCAGTAAATCATTTTTCTAAGGTAACGTCCTGTCCTGTTTCTTGCTTTGCTTTTCACTGAATCCATTTCACCTTGCCTATTACTGACAGAGCTCAAAACTGGCCTTACTTTGATTTTTCTCAAAGCTTCTGGTAAGAACCACTCGCATTAGGACCCACATACATCTGGTATTAGCCAAGAAAAGGGCAACTATGTATTAATTCAGCCTCACTTTAGTATTTATCTGTCATACATGTGGAATAATTATAAAAGCAAATAAGTTCTACTAATGTTTTACTTGCATATAAGTTAGATCCTTAAAATCAGCTGTAGTTCAGACTATAATGCTGGCGATTTGTCCGCTAAAACGCTTTACAGAGCATGATTGCTGAAGCCATTTGGATGGCTGTCTCTGCAGACTCCTCAGCTTTCACCTATCTGCCATTGCTCTCTACTTTGATCTTTGATTTCTTTCAAAAGTTCCCAGATTTCTTGCTTTCCTCCCATTGGATGCATAGGATATAACGGAATTCATTTGTAGCTCTTTTTTAACTGCGTATTTGAATTTTAAACTCATCATGCCAGGGAGTAACTCAATCTGGTACAGTCTGCTCACTCTCGCAGTTCTAACTCCTGAGTCTTCTGTGCTACACTTTCAATTTCTTGTGGCCGACCTGACTACTCTTTCTATCTCATTTACTGGAATGTATCCATAAATGAGGGCTGTGTGTGTAGGTGTGTTTTACACGCACAGTAATATACTCTAGCATGGCTTGTAGTGTGCCAGGAGGTGGGGTTTAGTTTCACCGTCGTTTGGGGAAAAATACACATATGAAACAGATACTGAATTTCTGTCCTGCATTTAATCTCCCCGTTTTCCATTTCCTTTCTCCGATTCAGGCAGCAAACTGATCAAATTCTCAACGTAATCTGTAAAATATCACGTTTATTGCTATCACGGAACTTAGAGAATAACGTTGTTTGTCGTTCCTTAATAGGAGGTAAATAATAGTGTGTAATTAAGTATTTAAAGTGTCACCTGAAATTGTTGTTCTTCAGATGCTTCAACCTTAGCCCTGTTATAATCACGTAGCACAAACAGTTAGTACAAGCTGTGGGAGCAGCAGGCTGCTAAAAATCCTTTTCTGGGCCTGGCCACCCAAGAGCTGTGTGAGGAGGTGTTTCATGAATTACCACAAAGTTAGGCATAACTGATGGGATCTGTGCAACTACTGCTCCAAAAATTGCCTCTAAGAGGGATCAGCTGCACATTAGAATTGACGATACTCTCCCTTCCATTTAGTGAAGAAATCACTAAAGCTTTTCCGAGGTTTTTGTAGGGGATATCTGCCTTAGTAGCCTACTTACCAAATGAATTGCAGTCAAATGTACCTGTGATAGTGAGCTTGAACTCATAAAACAAGCGATTCACTTCATTGCTTTATAAACCTATATCCATCCAGGGCCTAGATGTTCTTTATTTTATATACCATCTTGAGTTATTAGTCACTAATGGAATTCATATGATGAATAAATTTTACATTAATAAGTTAATACATTAAAAACATTATGCACATCTTTCAGAAAAACTTTAAAAAAGCCATCAGAGTGAGCTGTAGTTTCTTAAATTAATTGAATAATGCATAAAACCTGTTTTCCTGTTGTTTGTCACTGCTCCTTTACAGCAGGCCCAAATGAAAATGAACCATGGGTTTTAGGAATGAAAATCTGAAAAATTTTGTAATTTTTGGAATTGTAAAATGTTGAATCTGTTTCTTTGATTTTTGAAAATGATGAAGCTCCGAAAGTTAACCAAGCAGACCGTGGTCAAATAACCAAAAACTGACTGAAAATGACCAGAGTCCTATTGTCTAGACCAGCACAGTCCAGTGAGTGGCAAGATAAGCAATTTTATAATTTAAGATTTTCTAGTAGCCACATTGCAAAAGTAAAGAGAAACAGGTGAAGTTGATTTTAGTAATATATATTATTTAACCCAATGTATCAAAAATTATTTCCATGTATAATAGGTGTGAAAATGTGTAGTCCACATGAATATTTATCAAGACATTTTGCATTCTTCTTTTCACGCGGTCTTCAAAATCCAGCGTCTGTGTTGCACGCACTGCACATCTCAACTTGGACTGGCCACACTTCAAGTGCTGAGTATCGACCTGTGGCTAGTGGCTACCGTGTTAGCATAGGTTTAGACACCAGTCCACTTTTCTTTCCAGCTATGACAGCAGTGTAGTAGCTTCTAAAGGGTTGACTGGGATTTTTCTAGTCCCTATTTTGGTTAATTTAGGAGAGCTGATGACTTTGATATGCATGTGAAAAAGTAACTGAAACTTGGGGCACCGAGTCTTTGATAGAAGCACGTTTGTTCAGGAATCACCTTTCTGATGAGCATTTTTAATCTCTTGGTCAATGCTTAGCAGTACCTCAAGCAAGTAAATATTTTCAAGATACTTGTTGACTTTCTTCCTTCTTCTCCCTCCCCACCCCCCCCACCCCCCTTGAAGCCACGCTGTCTCAGTTTGCTAACCACACACACGTTACAGGCAGTGCTGGGGGAGAAGATGATGTCTCCTTCCACTTCCCCTTGGACGTTGAAGGCAGTGCAGCTTGGCGCTGCCCGGAGCCGAGGCTGTCCGCCATCTGTGTAAGGAATTCACAACCGCAGACAAAAGAAATTGGCCGAGTCTTCCCTCTGTCTGTTCTCCAGATCCTCAAGATAGCCATAAAACACCTGGACAAAATCAGCAGGTGATGGCAAGGGAAAGAGAATGATCAGTCACAGGCGTTGTTGAATCCTTTGAACGTTACTTATGGCCTGGACATTGCTGTCACCAGGCACAGTTTGATCTTGGGTAAGTTTTCTGGAAGAGCTTCATTCCCTGGCTCTGTGACAACAGCAGAAGCAGATAACACTGTTGATAGGGGAGAGGAGAGGCGACTGAGGCTTCCCTGCCTGAAAGTATAGCAGCTTCAGGGGGTGTTACCTCCATGTGTGGAAGAGCATCCTGCAGAACGAAGTCATGTCCAGCTGCAGGGAGTGTGCTGTGTAGATCAGGGTCCTTGCTGTAAACCTGCTAGAGGAGTTAAAATACTCTCTAATCTACTTAAAAGAAGTCATAAATTGTTTTCAGAATGTAGGTGCTTGATCGGCATTGTTCATATGCTGTGTTTTTTTTCATGTACCTTAAAATCAGCTTACTGAACTTGCCCTGAAAGAGGAGAGCTGGCATTATGGTCATCATAGGCTTTTAAAAATCTTCTGTTGTGATGGCCCTACCTATCCACACACGTACATACTTGCACACAATTTGTGTCCCTAGGACTCCCCTGTACGTCTTTGTTAGAGAAGGGTGAATATAACGTTGGATCTCTCAAAAGAGCCACCTAAGTTTATCTTTTCAACATCCTCATTTTCTGTCACGTGCTTACTTTCTCATCTTTTGTTCTGATGATGTACCTACAAGATTTAGTAGATACTAAGATATCATTTGGGTCATCTGGATTTTCTGTGACGGTTATGTGCCGCTGAACTGCATATCATGGAGTCTGGTAAGGAAAGGACACGTTTTAATGCACCAGGAATTTGGCTATAAAGAAATGGCACTTTTGCCAGTAGGAGCTCTGAGCAAAGTCCTTTAGCTGTTAACCTCTTCATCTGTGAGAGTTAGAGTTTAATACAGTGGTATTTAGCTTTGTTTGCTGCTGCCAGTGTTCAGGGTCACATTTTAGCTATGATCTTTATTTCCAGTGAGAGACCTAAGCCAAAGCAGAAGCTGCACTATTTAATTCAGAATTATCCCCTCTCCCTTTAGCTCTGTCTACAAATGTAACCCTTTTTCATATAAATGGCGTCAAGCTTCATTGAATTTAGCTCTGTCTTGTTAAGTACATTAATGCTGTGTTCTGTCATTCATTACACGAGAATTAGTTGTCTATTACAAAGTGGGGGTCTTTGGAGCCTGTTCTTCATGGGAAGAAAGCCACACGTGGCCTAATTTCCTGAGCGCACTGAACGCTGGACTTATTTATTTGTGACTTGGACGCTCCTGAAAGTGTCATGCAAAGTGCCCATTCTGCTGTTGGGAGGCCCACCTTATTTTAAGCAAGAAAACTCTAAAAGAGAAGAACAATCATCGCCTTCCGTTAAAAAAAAAACAAAAACCCTCTCCCCCCATGTATTTTGTCACATTTTTTTTAGTGATCTATACAATGTCCTCCGAGTGCGTTACAGAAAGTGTTAATATCTTAGAGCAGCAGTAATAATAATCCTTTTACTCAGGGTAATCATGTGCTAATCTGCTGGTAAGTCAAAAGTATTAGATCATTTGAAATTCATTGTGTCAGCTCAGTTGAAATAACTGGTATGGTGCTATAAACATTTAGAGAAAGGGAGTCTTTGAACCCAAATAATAATGTCAAATAGTTTGTTAGTGTTACATGCTCATGTTTAAAGGTTTCATAAGCTCAACCCATGGACAAGAGCATTTCAGTTTACATCAGTGCGTAATATATTATTTTAACTGAAGGTTTATTTTTATTTTGTTATTTGGGGAAAGTTTCTTTTCCTCTGGCACTTATGGACTAGGTTTTTCTGTTACAGTTTTCACCCTGCAGTCACAGGCAGCTTGGTGTGCCAAAAGGGTTTTGTTTTGTTTTAAGAAAACTCTTCTTGTTTTTCTAAAGCATTGTGTCGGGGTTGAATTTTCTCCTTGCTCCCTTCTTTCCTCTCATGTTCTCGGGAGGAGGATGGACGGTGTACATATTTATTTTTCTGTGAATATTTTAACTAGGAAGTTTTGTTTCATGGTTCCCCTCTTTGCCCTCAACCAGAGCCACCCCTCCCTTTGAATTCTTGTAACTCCCTTAAATTTTTCTCTTCCCCTCTCTCATCCTGAGCCTGTAGTTGACTGGCCTTTGAAGATAAGATTCCTTGTTTTAGTCATCTTCGTGCCTGACACATAGTAGATGTTCAATAAAAATTTTTAAAAATTGCTTCACTTCTAAAACGTTGGGAAATTTGGTGACTCAGCTAAACATGTCGCCATGTCAGTATATGAACATTGTTGGTGATGGGTCATTCATTTTCCTTTTTTTCTTTTTGGGAAGTCGGTTCAGTTTTGAAAGAGCACCTCTTTGCTCAGAGCTTCCAGGACCATTTGAGCCTGCAACTCCCGTTCTCCACCCTCATGACTGGTCAGCTGTGAACTCTGGAAGGCATTATATCCCGGCTTCACAGAGTACCAGCCAGATTCACTGGCTTTCTGAGAATGCATAACTTAAGTACTGAACAGTCAAGGCTCCTGTAGAAGGAAGTAATATCCATCCTTTCTCCACCTCGTGTTCTCGCTTTTTGCTTCAACCCGATCTTTCTTTTGCAGTTTTAAAGGATTTGTAGACTTTCTAATCCTGGAGTTCCTTAAGTACTGGAATGTGAAATTCTACTCCTTTTTGAAATTGAAATTTACAGACCTTTCCTACTGATTGTATTCTGTGACTAAGGAGAGGGCCCTGAACATTATGTCGGAGGTAGTGCCTCAAGTGCACTGCCATGTCCCCTGTGGCTTTCTTCCCTCTGGGTCATCCCCGGAACAGGCTTTGATCATGAAAAAGTTCATCTCAATGAAAATACTGTATTATATACTATAAGAGAATGAACTAAATCCCCATAGGATAGCTCTAGAGCTTAAATTTGGCCGAAGAGCAGAGAAGTTGCTTAATGCGATCTGAGCATCTTTAGGCCTGCCCCAGCTCAGAGAACAAGGCAGCCAGATGGTCTGGTTTAAATCACAGAGACAGTGCAGCCAGTCAGCAGTCCCCAGCCATCTCAGAAGTCATGTGGCAGGGAGGGGTTGGTTACAACAGTCCGCAAAGCTCTAGCCTCACTGATAGTGTAGCACTGCACTGAAGTATGGGGCTGGGGATGATTGATGGGGTTTCTATAAGCAAGCCAGTCTAGAAGGGTGCATATCTTATACTAGGTAGCCCTGGAATTGCCCTTGGTCACTGTAGAATGACACTTAGCTTCAGAGATTAGTCCAGGCATGGTTTTACTAGCATTCCTGGGAAAGGGTAGCATGGCACAGTGACAAGAAGCGTGCACTCCGGAGCCAGGCTGCTTAGGTTTGAATCCTGTTTTGACCATTTGTACTAGCTGTGTGACCTTGGACAGGTTACAGAAGTCTCTGTGCCCCTATGAACCTCATCTGTGAAATGGGGATAATAATACCTACATCCTCTGTAGCTTAAATAAACTGTGAGGATTGAATGAATTTACATTTCCTGAAACAGTGCCTGAAATATAACAAATAGTAAGGACATGTTTGAGCAATAAAATAAAACTGGGTGCTGTGAACTGCTGATCCTTCAGAGAACCATGAGTGAAACCTACCCCTAGAACCTGACCCTTTATTAACACTGACAGGTTTTAGTAATCTTTGTGCCTGACACAAATGCCATACATATGTGCCTTGTACTCAGAAGCCCTTATAGGTAACCTCACGTTTTTCCTTTGTCCATAGGTAAAATTTGGAGGATGTGGCCATAAAGAGCTATTGTGGGGATTCCCTTCGGAGAAAATGTGGGCTGAGTGAAGTCCACTTTGATCTAGAAATAGGGCTGTTTTTGTAATCCCTTTTATATTGTTCTATTTTGCTTTCTTTGAGTGATGTATTCTTTCTGAAGCCTCATATGATCTGTCATAGGATGATGTCTTTAGTTGCATCTTTGAAAACCAAAATGATGAACTTTCAGTTTACATCTTGCTAAGAAGCTGTATCTGACCATCAATTTTAGTCTAAAAGCAGACAACTCTCTTTTTTTATTCCCTAAGTATTTTTAGAAAGTTTTACTTATTAGTCCTCAAAACATCCAGATGTATTGTGCCTTCTTTCATTTTTGGCTACAGAATAAATATCTCATTTTGATGGTAGTGACAAGATTAAAAAAGACTTGAAGATAGACTGTGAAATTGACATTTATCAATGATCATCTTGATCCTGTATTCATTTTCGTATTCCGAAATTCACCGTATGGTTGTCTAAGTCCTACAGATTTGCCAACACTGTGATTTAAGCCTTTCACAATTACCTGTTGTAATTCACATAACTGGGTTTCATATTATCTGTGGCAACTATTTATTTTGATTCCACAAAAAAGGGATCGTATTTGCCGAAATGTTAATGAGGATAGAATGGTTCAGATTGGGGGAAAGAGCATACCGTGAAATGCTAGGGACAGCCACTTAAGAAAATTACCACCTGTGCCCAAGGAGGACCTTTACAATATGGTTATGGAGACGTTATTAACTGGTCATAGTCACCAGATTTGCCACCTTAACTGGAGTTATCCTGATGTAATGCTGTTGGACAAATGTGTCTGCTGAGCTGATCAGACTTGATTTTGATTTCCACTTTTTCCATGACCAGCTATGAGGCGTTGGTCAAGTCATTTAATCTCTTGGACTTCTAGTTTCCTTATCTGTGAAATAGGGGTGATAATGTACCAATCCTGCTCAGTTGTCATGAAAATTAAATTCATGTATGTATACGGTTGACCCTTGAACGACACGGGTTTCAACCGCATGGGTCCACTTACACATGGATTTTTTTCGATGGTCAATACTACAGTACTGCACGGTCTGCAATTGGTTGACGCCGTGGATGTGGAACCATGGATATGGAGGAACCACAGATACAGAGGAACCGGAACCAGGGATACGGAGGGCCAGCTCTACATGATACACAGATTTTCCACTGAGCAGAAGGTGGGCGCCCCCAATCCCCAAGTTGTTCAGGGTCAGCTGTATTTACGTGAATGTAAAGTATTTAGCGTAGTCCCTGGCACATGGCAAGAGCTTGAGAAATTAAAACTCTCAGACTGGGGCTTCCCTGGTGGCGCAGTGGTTGAGAGTGCGCCTGCCGATGCAGGGGATACGGGTTCGTGCCCCGGTCCGGGAAGATCCCACATGCCGCGGAGCAGCTGGGCCCGTGAGCCATGGCCGCTGAGCCTGTGCGTCCGGAGCCTGTGCTCCGCAGCGGGAGAGGCCACAACAGTGAGAGGCCCGCGTACTGCAAAAAAAAAAAACAAACAAACCCAAAAAACTCTCAGACTGTGAGCTTTAGAAGTATGTGAGACAGAATGGTTAACTTACTTGCTGTATTACATATGAGCTGTTCCACCATTCGTTAATTATGGCAGTAATGGTGGGTTCATCATGTTGCATCCTCACTCTTGCAAGCATCATCCTTTTGCTCAACAGCAAAAGTTGCCTGGCTTGGGGCACCATGTTGTGTCTACAGAGGTTTTTTTTCTCGCTGGTTGGAAAAAATGCATTTTTAACTCCCTAAATTATGATAGCAAAGTCATTTACATTGATTAGGTTGAGTTCTTTGGATTTTTCCATCAGGACAAAATAAACAGTTTTCCAAGTGGTTTTCTTAGCTCTTTAAAATAAAAGCCATCACAGCGAACCGTATTTGGTCCCAAATCGTACATATATTGATGGCCTACTAGGCACCATGCTAGCATTGGGGATGCTGAGATGAGTAAGCCACTGTCATTGCTACTAAGAAGTTTACACATTAGTATTCTGGACAGATGACCAAGTTTTGGCCAATGATCAACCATTTTCGTTGGATTTCATACACTGAAATCCCATGGTGCACCACCCCTTCCCCCATTACTTTTGTATTTTTCCTTGAAGTTTGTGGCAGTCAAATCTAATATGTTTGGGTTTCGATCCCAAGCATTATTTTCTGCTACTATTTTATAGGACATGTCATTTGGTTTTGAGCCTTATTCCATTAGGATTGACTCTGAGGGCACATGGACTAGGAATCTGGACCTATTTTCATTATCCTTTCTTTCTTCAGGGGCGATTTTCCATAAGGTCCTGCTCTTCTCCCTTTGGTGGCTGTTACTTTTTTTGTTAAGCCAAATGTCACATGACGTCATCTAGACAATTTAAGATTCTCTGGAATCTGAGACAACTCAGAAAATGTTGCAATTCTGTATAACGCGTCCAGATGACAAGCTTGCTTGTCACCATTCCTTCTGGGAAATCCCAGGGAATTGTCATGGTCTGTCGTCCTGGTTACCAAGAATTTCTCACTTAAAGTTGAATTGGTGGTTGGATATTCAGGGGTGTAGGGGCCCCTAAACCCTGGTGAGAGGTCGAGGAGCCCTCCCTTTTACGTTTGCCCGTTGTCGCTTTAAAAAATAATAATTATTTATTTATTTATTTATGGCTGCGTTGGGTCTTCGTTGCTGCGCGTGGGCTTTCTCTAGTTGCGGCGAGCAGGGGCTACTCTTCACTGGTGTGCGGGCTTCTCACTGCGGTGGCTTCTCTTGCTGTGGAGCATGGACTCTAGGCACGTGGGCTTCAGTAGTTGTGGCTTGCGGGCTCTAGAGTGCAGACTCAGTAGTTGTGGCGCACAGGCTCAGTTGCTCCATGGCATGTGAGATCTTTCCTGACCAGGGCTCGAACCCGTGTCCCCTGCATTGGCAGGCAGATTCTTAACCACCGCGCCACCAGGGGATTCCCACCCGTTGTCACTTAAGTGGAAGGTAGTAGAAGGCAGCAAGGCGTACTGCTTGAACAGAATACAAAGAATTGAAAGACAGAAAGTGACTGCTCATCTCGTTTTCAAGGAGAGCTATCGGTATTGTTTTTGTTATGAATTCCTGTTCTGGGGAGCCTGAGCAGTAGTAGTGGCTACAGCCTGCTGCCACCATCGATTTTGAGTAACATACGGCATTTGGGGTTGCCTTTCTCTTGGATTCTCTTTTTCTTTTCAACTTAAAATTCGCTAGAGGAACATTTTTCTGGGTTGTACACACATAATGGAACCTTTTCTTGGTCTTCAAGGCACTATGTCAACTTAACAGTCAGAGTTTACAGGTTTCTAATTATTTAATATAGTACATTTTTCTTCCCTTGTGTGCTCTGCATTTTAAAATTGGAAAAGTACACAGGATTTAAATAAGGATAGTCTTACTTAAACTGGCACAGTAGACGTACGGCTCTACTGGTTATATTATTCATATGCTTGGAAATTCTCAGTGTTCCCCGTGGTTCAGAAAGTTAGAATAAAATTTGCTAGCTATGTTTTATTTTGGACGAATCCATTTTTCAGACCGCCTTTCTAACCTTACGTTCCTAGGTATTCTCTTTTCTAAAACGCCCACATTGTTTGAACAGCCCATGGAGTGGGTAGTTCTCGTCCGTCTTGGGTGATCTCTTCCCACCTTTGCTTGTTGAATTCAGCTGCACGGCTTTTTCTTAGTGCTGGCGGCCCAGCACTGTGCTAGGTGTATGCGGGGTGGGGGGTGGTGCCAAGTAAAACAAGACATGGTCTCTGACCTTGAGGACCTTCCAGTCCAGAGCCTCTTGAAAGCCTATCCGTCTTGCAAGCCACTTCCTTCAGTAAGCCTTTTCTCATTACCTCAGAAGAAGTAGTCTCTCTCCCCTGAACCCTAAAGCCTTTTGTTTATGCCTCTCTTGTCACGTGGATCACATTCTACTTTATAGTATAGTTATTTGTGCTTAGGTTTATCTCCCTACTCAGTGGTCAATTTCTCGACGACGTATTTAGTTTTACAAGTCGAGGTTTAGAATTCTGCTTTCCATGTAGTGGGTGTTTGATAGATACTTAGTGAATCGACGGGCCATGAGAATAGAAATTCTTGCTAAGATTTGGTGAGGGAATCTCGTCATATTTTAATATTTTGTTCTTCTTATACAGCACAGTTAAGGGAATTTAATTTTCAGATCCTAGTGTACCGTAAAGAAGGAGAATAGAAATACAAATGCCTAGTTCTCTAAATTTGATATGAGAAAGGTGGCTGAGGAAGTGGGCTGGTGGGGGGAACTGTTTAATGTGTACAGTATTGTATCATGAGGCTGATACTTAATTTCAGGAAACAGCCTAATGAATATGAACACTTGGAAAATTAGTTGCCCATTCCATTAATTGTTTATTTGTGAATGAAAGGGGCTAGTCAGGCTGGACGATTGCTTGGTTTCTGGAAATCGGTAACTAAACTATCTCCAGATGTGGGGAGAAAGAACGACGTCCACATTTTATTGCGTGTAACACTTTGCACAATTCACAATTTGAGCTTGGATTTTTTTGTTTTGTTTTTTGCTTCTGTTTTCTAGCACTTCATTTTATTTCAGTGTTAGATCCCTGTTCTCTTTTTCACCTCCTGGAAATTAACTCTTAAAATAATTAAAAGGAATAAAAGGAAGCTTGTAGTAATGTGCTTTTATTGAAGTTCTGGGGTCAAGTTAGAAGTAAAGAGGCAAGGTTGTTTCAGCATGGAGAAATAATTTTTTTTCCTTGAGCCATTATTTCACTGGGAGATATTTATATAGTAAGTTTACATGCATAGACATTATGGAAACTAGATATTTATTTAGTTAAGTTAAATCAATAATCATTCCTTTTCAGGTAAGACATTTAAGAATTGAACTTAATGATTATTTCAGAGACTTGATAAACATGCTCAGGGAAACTTGGATGATATAGCTTCACAATGCCGCTCTTACAACTTAATCTTTATTGACTAAATGCTAACAAGCTGTAGAATTCTTGCCTTAATAGAGTAGAAAATGAGACCTTTTTTTCTACCTTGAAAACATTTTTTTGGGTCTTTATGCAGTTTTATTTTAGCAGTAACCCTGGCATCACTTGACTGCTTTATTTATTCCCTCATCTTTCCTGCAACAAGTGTCAAACATCCCCTTCTTAGAAGCTGTCTTGGGAACTTGCATTCTGATGGATAACCAGTCAAAAATAACATCACCTTGGTGTCTGTCTGGGGTTGGATTTTTTAAATGTCGCTTAAAAATGGCATTTGTGCCATAGTTCACTTTACAGTTATTTTCCAGATTCAGAAATACTAGAAAAATCCTTCTGGTGCCATTAGGAAGACTGTCCAGTGAGCCTTTCTCTTCATCTGCAGGTTGTTGAGGAAACTCTGGCTGGACCCTTTGGTGACTAATTTAAAATATCTGGCAGGACGATTGATAGCGCCTTTCCTTTGTGTAGTGACAAATATATTTCGGCTGCAGTTTATTAACATAATTCAGCACAACCACAGACATATTGGACATATTAGAGCATAGAATTAGAACCATTTTTTGCACATCACAGTCTTCTCTCACTTGTACTTTTTTTTTTTTTTGACAAGGATCTGGATAATTGCTTCAACAAATGAACTGCTGTGTTCAGTCTGTTTCTATAATTTCATAAATTGTTTTCATGCTAAAAACAAGCAAGCTTTCACTGAGTTAATATAAAGAACCACAGTGTAATTACAGGAGCTGCATTATTAAGAAGTATGACAGAAGTGGCAGCCTAACTGACAGTTACTTTCTCCTTGCTTTATCACAACAAGTGAAATATCTCTTTTAAGTGCCAGCAAGCAACAGAGTCTGCCCCACATACATCATCTTGGAAATGGGCGTACACTCAGGACTAATTAGTTTAAGTACGTGCACAGTGATGTGCCCTGGGAAAGACGCCAGACACTGTGGTCTTCTGGGTGGTGGAGTTCTCGAACTCTGAGGCAAGGAAAGGTGAAATGCTTTGGATTAGAATGAGCGTGAAGTTTACCACAGAGTAGATGACTATTTAAAAGCAGGTAGAGGGGCTTCCCTGGTGGTCCAGTGATTAAGACTCCGTGCTCCCAATGCAAGAGGCCCGGGTTTGATCCCTGGTCAGGGAACTAGATCTCACACCCTGCAACGAAGATCTCGCACGCGGCAGTGAGGATCCCACGTGCCACAACTAAGACCTGGCGAAGCCAAATAAATAAATACATATTTTTTGAAAAGGTATTAACTTTGTTAAAAAAAAATAAAAATAAAGGCAGATAGACACTTTTTTCAGGTGTACCTCGTATCCTCTTCATTGATTCCATTTAAACTCTGCTGGGTCAGCTACTCAGAGATGCTTATCTCTGTATCAGGTCACAGACCCATACCACTCTGATGATTATTATCATTTAAGTGTCCTGTTAGTTTCTCACATTACTTTTCCCCCTTCAGTCTCATAATTACAGTCTACTTTTTCTCACCATATATAAATTGTTGGGAACCTCATTTTCCGTCTGGGGATATTTAGGAAAAATGTTGCTCATTGGCCATTCTTTGCAAGTTTTAGTGGATCTAATTATAGTCGTGCATCTGGCAGGCACGAAAACCATTAGATGAGCAAAGAGGGCTCCCAAATGCCACTCCATGAGTGTAATTGAAACTGCTTCCGATTCAGCATATCCTTCTTCAGCTGCATTATTAGGTGCTTTCCCTGTACTGTCCGTCTGGTGTGGTTACATGGTGTGTTGGATCCTTTGCCACTTCCCCCCTCCCTCACCACTGCACTGTATGATATCCGTATTGTGTTGCTAAGCCTTTCATGTAGACATGATGGAGATGTATATTATGTTTACCCTTAACACGTATGAGATAGAAATGATTCGATATTAAGGGATAAAATAGAGGTGACTCATCTTCTTTATTTTATTTATTTTTGGCTGTGTTGGGTCTTCGTTGCTGCATGCAGGCTTTCTCTAGTTGCGGCGAGCGGGGGCTACTCTTTGTTGGTGCTCGGGCTTCTCATTGCGGTGGCTTCTCTTGTTGCAGAGCATGGGCTCTAGGCGCACGGGCTTCAGTAGTTATGGCACGTGGGCTCAGTAGTTGTGGCGCATGGGCTTAGTTGCTCCGTGGCATGTGGGATCTTCCCGGACCAGGGCTTGAACCCGTGTCCCCTGCATTGGCAGGCAGATTCTTAACCACTGTGCCACCAGGGAGGTCCCGACTCATCTTCTTAAGAGCTTGTGATCCTCAGAGAAAGGACATCTTCAACAGCTGAGCGGGAAGCAGAGAACATTAAGAACAAAACAGAGCCACATCTATCTTTTCTATCTCTCAATTCAGTCAAGACTGAGGACAGTGAGAGACAAAAGTCCTGGGGAACCAGAGGAAAGGTCAGACGAGAAGGAAGACCAGATACGGGATTCAAGACTTAATGGAGAGGGAGGGTAACAGGGAACACTGCTGTGAAGAAGAAAAAAAATACCCATCTTTCTGGGAGGCCTACCTGCAGATTAGGTTGCATGAAGAACCAGAATGGAAATACGCTCAGTGGCTAAAATGCCATAAGGTGCCTTCCTTGGTGTGACTCTGCAGTCCACGGGCCTCAGTAGTTCACAGCCACGTGCTCTGTATACATACCGCCTGTGGCACAAGGAAATGAAGTCCAGGAGACATCTCCCCATTTCTCTAAAGATGTAAGAGTAAAGTTTAGTCTGTTCTTAGCAGAATATGCACGGACTGTGCACTATTTTTGTATCCTCCTATTTAGCTGGGCTTCCAGTTGAGTTCCAAATGTTTTGTTTTGGAGCAGCTCAAGCATACTTTCCTGTTGGACCTTCAGGTCCCCCTCCTTCAGTGTCTCCTCAGTGAAGCTGTCTCTTTCTCCCTAAGACTGGGTTGTTGTGGATGCTTTCTCTGTGCACCATTGCCCCGTGCGTTCACTCCCAGTCCATTCGAAGTTGCTCATTTACTTACTTTGAAGGCTAAGTGTCTTTATACCCTCTTACAGTATCTTTATCTGCAGTTCCTGGCACGGAGTAGGCACTCAGAAAATATCTGTTGAACTAATGATTTCGTGTCTGAAACTTTTACTATAAGAGCTCTTTGGCTCTGGAAGGCCCCCCTGGAGTGGCGTTTTCTCCAGCCAATTGATGATCAGAGTCAGCCAAGGCTTGTACATCCAACAGCCTTGCTTCAAACCGCCTGTTAAACGTCTTCCTTTCACAGGGCTGTGTTCTAGGCACCAGAGAGACTCACAAAAGCCCCAAGGTCCTTTCCTGTTGAGGAGACTGAACTTAGGTTGGAGAGGTATGATATTTAGGAAGTATAAGTACATAAAGCAAGTTCCTTATTATAAAATACATATACCTAGAGCTTTGAAGACATTTGAAACGTATTCCAACTTATGCATGTCATGGAAGAAGAAGGTGAAGCAAAGTTTGATCTTCATCTCATTCAAGTGAACCTGCTAGAAGGGCCAGGTCTGCAAGCAGTACCTCAGTGTTTTAGGTCTCCTGACTCCCTCCCTCTGTCAGATTCTCTTTTGATTCCACTAGCTAATTTCTGTATTGAGTGGTGAGGGCATATATAAATGTATAAACGGTATGTCTGGAAGCCATATATTATTTATATCAGAAATATAATTTCCTTCCATGCTTATTTTGTGTAAGATAAGGATTAATAGTCATGATAATTGGTTTCTTTTACCCCTTGCTGTGTCTTCCACAGTGCGAGGCTCTTTACACAGATGATCTCTAATGAATATAAAAACCCTCTGTAAATAATAGTATCATTTAGTTGTTATTGTATTTCTTCAATACCCATGAAGAATTGGGGGGCTCAGAGAGGATCAGTAAGTTGCAGAAGGCCACACAGTAAGTGGGGAGTACCTTTAAGGAACCTTTTTCCGTGCATGGGAAATGGTAGATGAGATTTAGTTAATGGTAGGCTTCCCACCCCTCTCTCGCCTGCCTTTCCCTCGTGTGAACTAGGTGCCTCAAGTTTCTTGAAGTTTTTGCTCGCTAGAAACAGTGCTTTGTGGTCGCTACTGGCAGTATGACTGCTGATCCCACGATGGGGCTTTTGGAAACCAGGGAGTAGATAATAGTCATAAGATTAAGTTGGGGGTCCTAGGAACCCTGTCTGACTTATTAAAAACCGTGCTTACACACTGAACTTTCATGGGAGCCAAATTTCACTTCTTCTTTTTACTTTCTTTTTTAAAAAGTGTCCGTTTTTGTTAATTTATACATTAGATCAGTAGAGCTTGTGACTAGAATATTAAGGGGCTTTCCATCTGAAAGTCTGAACTGTCTCGGACAGGTAGGAAAACATTGCCTGTGATTTCAAGAAGTCTTAAAAAGAACCTCATCTGATAATGAAAGCATCTGTGTAACATACAGGAGCACATTAGCACACTCTGCTATGTTCAGGTAGAGTTTCTAAGTTCTCTGTGCATGGTTTTTAATAAGACTGGTAATGTAGGATAACCATGTAGAAACACCATTTTATTTTTTGCTTGGAAAATGTATTCGCTAAGAATATAATAAGATTGTTTCCTCACCACTCAGTATAACCTGTATCACTGCTCCCTGTGTTTAGACCTGAACCACCTACCAAAGTTGAGATGGTTGTGACCAAGTTTACGAGTGTGGACTGGACCTATGTTTCTTTTGATGGCATCTCATGGGGTCACCACCCGCTTTCCTCTACATTCCTTTATCATTGTCTCCATCTCTCCTTGTTTTCTCCAGCTTTTCTTTCTCTGAGGTTTCACATTACTTATATCAAAGTGAATCCTCTTTTTAAAATTGAATACCTATTTTATTCTTCCCTCGAATTCACCTTCATTGTCTCTGCTATAGTGATTTTTTTTCCTTTTTTATTTAAAGCTAATCCCTTTAAAAAAGTATTTTCCCATTTCTCTCAAACTTTCATCCTCTGCACATTTCTTTATTCACTGTTCTAAATGCATATGTAAACTAGTTTATAAATAATTCTTACAGTTTATAAATAATTCTTTTACTTAGGACCCAAAACTTGTTAATCATTGAATTGTAAGTCCTTACTGCCATTCTGTGAGCGAGTCTTCTAAATGGCTAATTTTCAGAAAGATAGTTCTTGAAAGGTTGGAATAAGTCCTTATTAAATTTCACTTAAGTATATCAATGTGTACTCTGAATTCTAAAAGTACTAGTTTTCATGGCTGCAGCCTACATTGGTACTGTCATATTCTCCCATTTCATATTTTCTGAAATTCCCACTGTGGATTCTTTCTCTGGCAATAAGAAAAACTTTTATTCAGTCCATCTTAAATGTTAAATAAGGGGAAAAAATTATGTAGCCCTTGTTACTTCACGATAGTCATGGGACATAAATGAAAGTTTCACAACTTCGAAGCAGTAAAGTCTAGTCGGTTAGAGCCTGGTAGTGGACTAGCCTTGTGGGAGTGAGACCCTGGCTGGATCTGGGAAAGTTAGCTTATGTCTCTGTGCTTTTTTTCTTTTTTTTAACCTGTAAATTAGAGATAACAATGGTGTGATACCCTTCTAATAGGGTACCTGTCAAGGTTGAATGAATATTTCTGCGTAGAGTGTTTAGAGCAGTAGTTGCTATATTCGACGTGTGTAAGAAGTGTTGGCCAGTATTATTATCTAACTCTCCAGACAGGATATGAAATATGTAGAGAAAATAAGGATATATTCTTAAAAAGACTGTATCTTAAAGTAGGATATTTCCTCTCACCGTTCTCCTTATGCATTTTTTTCTAGGGAATTAGCTGCTCCTTGTACTGACGCAGCCTATTTCAGTGTGTTTTAAAGACAGCAATCGTAGTTTAAGTGTGCTTTAAAAAAAAATAGTAATAATGATTTGTTCTTTGACATGTATGAGAGGACATTATATGAAGTCTATTTGAAGGAGATATGTCCATTTAAAAAAATTCAGTCTGTTTTTTATAATTCCTAAGAATGGGGGGATTTGTTTGGTTCAATAACCTTATTAGTTTAATTAAACGAACGCAGAAGCAGATTGACATCCAGAAGTATTTTTCTTTTGTTTTACAAGGTCTGTTTTTTAAATTGAGCTAAAACCCACATAACATCAAATTCACCACTTAAAGTGTCTAATTCAGTGGCTTTTAATAGTCACAATGCTGCACTATCATCACCACGATCTTACAAGATCGTTTTAATTGAAAAGGATCTATATTTAAAGAAAGCTTTATGAATTTTGCTTTGAATTCAAATCATGTCACGCAGCTTTTAAAAAATAAACATAGTAGTTCAGTGTTTCTTTCATAAAATTAAGAAGTGTTGGAATGTAATGAATATTAACAGAGTATTGCTGCTCTTTTATAAAAGGTTTTTTTAAAATCTCCATGTACATACAACGTTCAGAGAGAAAGAGAGAGACTGAGAAACAGAGAGAAGTGTTCTAATTAAGATAGTGCCTGGATATTTGCTTTGTAATAGGTTATATTTCTCTTGAATAAGCAGGAAAATGGTTAATGTTTTTAAAATTATGAACTAATTTGAACAAGATAAAAAGAATTGGGCTTCCCTGGTGGCGCTGTGGTTGAGAGTCCGCATGCCGATGCAGGGGACACGGGTTCGTGCCCCGGTCCGGGAGGATCCCACATGCCGCGGAGCGGCTGGGCCCGTGAGCCATGGCCGCTGAGCCTGCGCGTCCGGAGCCTGTGCTCCGCAACGGGAGAGGCCACAGCAGTGAGAGGCCCGCGTACCGCAAAAAAAAAAAAAAAAAAAAAAAAAGATAAAAAGAATTGACTGTCTTGCCACAATATCCAAATCAAGTAAAACTCAAAACTTTAATATCATGTAAGATTTTATTTAGTACATAAACTCATAGAAACTTTTATTTACTAGAGTTTATATACCTTTATATCTCTTTATATTTGATTCGAGCAAAGAAAAAATTGGCCATTTATATGAAATTTCTATTTGTGTTATAATCAGGACTATGACAGAATAGTCCATAGTAGGTGTTTTAAAAGACATCTAATTTGTAAGAGGGAGCTTGAGAGAAAGGTTCTTAAGAAAACCTAAACAGAAAAATTTTAAAGAAAAATCTACATCTCTCAATTCATTAACAAAGTCAGCTGAGGTTATAAGCAGGAATACTAACAGGAGATTTGCGATGTTGGCAGTGAAGCGCCCCTGAAATTAAAATACTACTGAAACACCACATGTTATTGCCATAGTACTTCCCTCCTCCGGTACCCTTTTAGTTCTGTCTAAACCGAAGCATCTTGGATCAAAAAGCCATGTTGATTGCTGGCTATGTTTATTATGAAGGCATTTGAGATCCGCTGTTGCTGATGAATAATGTTTATATACATGAATGCTTAATGTTTTAAAATGATACTCTTCGACCAAGTGATTTTTGCACATGAAAAAAAGAATATGACTTTTTTTGAGTGAATTAGTTAGGACACACCTGGTTGTTAAATGTTTCACAAGTATTTACATGGGTAACAGTTAATAAACCTATGTTTGTTTTTAAATTCGTGTCTTAAAGAATAAGAACATTTGAATTTTAACTAACTGCACATCTTCTTGTGCATTAGTATTCTATCAGGTCCTCTGAGTGGAAGTAAATTTTGGTTTTAGTACTACAGTGACACGCGCACGTGGATGTAAGGCTGGATTACAGCCCAGCCTTCACATCACCACAAAGGTGTGAGCATTCCCGTTTGCAGGGCTGACCATCCTTTCCTGGACTCAGGAGTAGGATTGCTTTTGCTTCTTGAGAGATTTAACCAAATCTAATACCAGCTTAACAATTAGAGGCATAAACGGTAAGCATCAACATCTTTTCAAAACACAAAATGCTACTGCAGAGCAGTATTCCGGTAATGAATTTTTTTGTTTTCAGTGATGCCCAAAAGTTTCAGTGGATGACCCACAGCATACTCTGAACACACACGGTGAGATGGCTCCCTCTATTCCTAGGAAATGTAGTCCATGGTTTTATTAGGTAACGTTATATGCCATTCTGTTATAGGGAGTGAAGGAGTAAATAGAGGAGACTGGATGCAATGAGGACTGGGCAGCATTACATGATAAAAATCCACCTTCCTGGATGCAGTTAATACAGAAATGTAAAAATGTTCCCATCTGTCTAAGCCATCAGTTTCTGATGCAGTCCCTGGAGGAAGTGGCTGAAAAGTCATTTCCACCTAATGGGTTGTTAGGTTGCCTCTGTACAGTAAGTTGGTGGTTGCAGCTCACTTCCTCTAAGACAGAGGGCCGTGTTGCTAAAACCCCGTCACGACTGACACTAATTGGCATTGCTGTCGGCCCGAGTTGTGAAAGCAGGCCTGCGTGGGCATCCAGTGGGGTGCACTGTGGGACGTGTGGCATCGAGGGGAGGACTTTTTCTTAGATTCTGCTAGTGGGTACACATATTTTGATGTTCCTTTTCTGACCCCTGTTCATGCAGTTTATATCATCGTCAGCCTCGTTAATTGGGGAAAAATTTGTTGAAAGCCAGCTCCTTGGATGAGTGTCTTGTTATTGAAAGGTGTCCTCACCTTCCATAATATTGGGACCTCCAGATATTATCACTTGCCTGAGAAAATCTCTATTAAGTCATTAAAATTATTAGTAATAAATACAGCAGATAAACAGACCACTCTTTTATGCATCTAATAAACTAACATTTTTGTTTTCTTTTTTTTCTTAAATAAGAAGCCAGAAGAGGGCATATCAGTCTTTCAAAAATCAGTTTGGGAGCTGTTTGGCCTAATTCACTTACAATTACCATAAATTAGGAGGAGAACCTCTTTTGTATTCATAAGGGCCTGGAGTGAAGGATTGAGTTGCTGCAAGGGGTTTGGAAAGACGAGAAAAGAAGAAGAAAGCAGAGATGAGCACCCTGTCCTTAGAAATTTTTAAGTATGTTAAAACTCTGTTGCTGCATGTAGCCTCCATACTTTGATGATTACATACAAGGGCAGGAACTAGGAAAGGAAGAGAAGCATTACTGAGCAGCTGTGTTGGAAGGACTATGCCAGGCACTCTCCTATGTATTACCTTTTAAAAGGTACAGGTATTACCTGACTTCCATAGGTAGGAAAAGTGTGACAGCAGTTACTGCCAGGTGTAGGCAAACTCTGCTTTCTTAAGTGCATATTGAAAAATTGGTGAGAGGTGGCTTTAAGGGAGGAAGGGAATTCCTAGGGGAATTGATTAGTCATATTAATAATGATTTATGTCTCTTCCCAGCATCCTTTAAAATGAAAATGGATAGCCATTGAGCTACCCAGACCCCAGGCCTCCCAGCTTCCTCTTCCCTTCTTCATCAGCTTCAGGCTCAGGAGTCTGTCCTGGGATCTTGCTTCAGCAGTTGGCTTGGCCCACAGCTCCCTGGGAGAGGCTCTGCTTTCTGAGGTTGGAAAAGCTCCTGAGGCCATCCTCAGGAAATGGCTTCCTTCCCTCCCGGTGTCCAACGGGATGCGAAACAAGTTTGGGATTTCCCTTCACCCCTGAAGTCCTTCAAACAGAGCATCTTCTCACATTTATGTCCATTTGTTTTGTTCTCAACACTGTTCCATGCCTCTTACAGGCACTGCGGTGAAATTAACAATTACAGGCCAAGACACTGATGAGGCCACTGGGGCACCTGGGAGCAAAATGTGAGGAGTCACCCCCTCTGCAAGTACACTTGAAATTCTAATGGGTTCATTCGAGTGTGTTGGTCCAGGGCAGTGGTGCTTCTGCAGAGTGCCACAGATGATTCTGAGGCAGACCAGTTCTCTTTTGTATTTAATAGGTGAAGGTTTTGGTTTGCTTTGTTTTTAAAAGAAGTGGAAGCATTGGGCCCTTAGCAAAAGAAGATGAAATTGTGCTAAGAAACTTGGTTTCCTCAGCTCACTGATAAATCTCACTTTCAGTGTGCAGACTCATCTTGCTCTAGCTAAGATGTCTAAATCATAAAAGAAAAAAGGCACCAGCACTGCTTTCCCTGACTCCAAATTCAAACAAGAAGCAGCTTCACGTTGGAGGCATCCTTAGCACACGTTTTGTATTTCTCACCCTTGTTCTTTATATGTTTTATTTTATGAGACAAAAAGGTAATTAACATACCTGACACCTGTGTGCAGAGAGCCTCAGGTTTCTAATACACACAAACTAGCTTTAGTAGCTGATGTAATACTCCCACTTCATGCTAGTTTAGGCACCTGAGGATTTCCACCCTCCCCACCCTTGTCATTGACTTTTAGAAATTAATAATTAGATTAATTTGGGGGAAAAGCTCCATTTCAGTAAATGGACACACAGAATCTAAAATATTTTTCATGGAGATAAATATTAAAAATGATGCTTTGGCAACTAGAATATGGCTAGATAAGCATTAGGTAGGCTGACTCTAAAATTTGTTAATTTCTGATTCAGAGGTAAGAAGCCGAATCTGTCTGTAGAGCAGTCTAAAAGAAAATAATACTGTGCCGATAGACACCCACTGAAAATTCTGTCCCTCCTACTTATATCTGAGGCATACAATCTGGCAGCTATGCCTCGGTGTTAATTTGAACACAGGTAACATATTTTACAATTAAAATAATAGCCTCATATACACTGGATGTGAACAAACAAAATTTTAAAACATGTTCACTGCCAGTTCTTTGGATATTCAAATAATGTTTCAGTGAAATCGTATTGAATTGTTCCTTCCTGATCTATTTATGGTCCACCCAAATGGGACATGCTAATCGTTCAAATAGTATAGGAAACAGTCATGAGGTACTTTGCATAAATCTAACTTGTACTCTTTTTGGTTTTGTTTCTGGCACTGATGTCCAGTTTCATGAATAGCGATAGCTGTGGTCTGTGGCCATCTATTTAGGGTCCCTCTTGGATAATATATAATATAGGCTAGGTATAGATCTCTTTTATATCAGGCTTCTGAATGTGGATGAGTGATAAATGCAGTGAAACTTTGGTTGCTGCTGTCTTCCTTTATCATATTTGTAGACTGACAAAGTAATTTGTGTGTATTCAATCATCCGGCCATCCAGTAATATATTGACTTGTCTAATGGTACTTGTATTGAAGAGGTGGAAGCACCACAACATAAAGAAATGACCCTCTAAATCACTGAAGAAAAATTCAAATGTATCAAAGTGTTAAGCTTATCCTAACACATTGCCTGTTTTTCATGTATTACTTACCTACTAGACAGGCTTCTCTAATAGTCCAACAATTTCATTGCTTTCCAGAGCAGGAAAGCAGGTTAGGAGGATTTCATCAGCCTGTGCAGGGAATTCAAATTGACCTCCTCAACCTTTACTTTTTCCCTTTACTGAAAGACAAACTGAGAGACCCATTCATTTGGAGAAGGTGTTGGAAGGGTGTGTGTGTTTTGTCATGAAGGGCTGCATCTGTAGGCTTTCATTCAAAGCCGTTGCTGTGCCTTGCAGCAAGGGAATCAGAATATTGAATTTCTGCTTCTTTCCTTTTGACCCTTAGAAAGTTGTAAATAACGATAGCACATGAGTTATGATTTAACCCTTCAAATTACTCGAAGATGGTTGACGTTAACTCATGTCCCTGATCACTTGGCTTTCAAAACTCCACGAGGATGGAGCAGATGTTATGTTTGTTTATAGTTCACAACTTCTATCACAGTCTTTGGAGTAACAGACTTAGCAGATGAAAGCATGAACGCTTTGTCTGTGATGGACCATATGCATTTTAAAGGTGTTGCTCTTTAATGTTCAGTTGTGTTTATATAGTGTGAATGGATTTTGCAGAGGCTCACGTTTTACACGTAGCTGTCCTTGAGGTGTACTTCTGTTAATTTGTTCATGTTAAAGCCACAACGTATTTGATATTTTTCATAACACCTGGATCAAGGAAGAAAAGGGGCAGCTGCAAAAACTGACTTTAAGGAAAGAATCTCTCTCTCTCTCTCTCTCTCTCTCTCTCTCTCATCTATCTTGGTGTTGGGCTCTTTTTAAAAAATGAGAAACATGTCATTTCATTGCCAGTGGAAGCAGTAGTGTTGCCCGAGGATTATATACATTGCCTGCGCTTGAACTATGATGGATCTGGTTTTCTTGTTTCGGTTTCAGGCACACTATCACATAAGCAGCCTTTGGGAGCAGAGAGGTGGGGATGTCACAGAAGAAAGCATTCTTTTTTGCAATGACAGGGAGACCTAAGGTTAGACTGTTAGTAGCATTGCCTAGAAGAAGAGCTAGGCACGTGTGTCCTTAGTATAAGGTACTTTTTTCTAGCATGTGTATCTAAAATATATCTTCCCTTAGCAGTGAGTGGATCTGCCAGTGACCGCTGGCAGAGAAGTTGGGTGACCAGGAAATGACTTCTATACAGCACCTTGCCTGTTTTGGTAGCACATGCTGTATGTTTTATGTTGTACCTGAATTTTATAATTTTCAGGTAGATATCTCTGGAATTTGTAGATGCTTCTCAGTCACAGATAAACATTTTAGCAACTTCATTTTTTTTTTTTGAAATTCACAAAGCATTTCAAAAGTTATGTCCACTTGGAAGGTTTTTCTGCTTTCATTTCCAACCCCGCTACCCGTATGCCAATACTTAGAAATACGAGTTTAATGTAAATTATACTTTGATAGCCTGTTAACGTTCTATCAGATTTCAGTTTCTTTTAAAGTTGTTACAGAACCAAACATTTGACAGAGAAATGTAAAGTGTCTAGCAAGTGATGTGAATAGTAACAGATTTTACCTCATTTCTGTCAACTGTCTGTGCTACTATTATTATTAATATTACAGTGTATGGTTCTTGTTCTCTGCAGGTATGTACATAGGGTCTTTGTGGTCAAGGGGCACATCTGCTTATACTGAGAGATAACTTATTGGTTTGGAATCCTTAAGTAATCCTTAAGGATTGGTTTGGAACCATTAAGTAATCCTTAATGAAGTGGTTCTATGAGATCTCAAAATACAGATTTAAATCCCCAAAACTAGAAAGGACAAAACAGGAAGACCAGGCATAGAATGAAAGAATGTCATCTTTATGTAAGAGATAAATTATGATACTCAAAGTCACATCCAGCTTTGTACAAAAAGGAGTGGGTTTATTCTGTACAAGATTACGGGGAAAATGACATAAAAGTACGTACTGATAAAGATTGTGCCTTCTGGTGTGTAAAGCGGATATCTAAGTATGTGTCTATTTGTGTCTATATACAGAGTTAAAGGACAGTTTTCCATGAAATAATGCATTCCTTTAGAATTGCTGTAGATTTTCATAATTTTTAAAACATTCCTATTGTAACCTACATCAAAAGGGCAGCCAGGGTTTTTTGTGTCTGACTATACATATGCATTATAAAAAAAGTGAGTCTACTGTAATTACCAGTTTGCAGAGCGAATTCCTGCAGGGTTTGTACTCTCCCCATTAGTAAAAGAGATAAGTTGAAATGTATTAAAATTTCACTGTACAACTGGGAGTTTTTGTTCACAGTAAATGTGTTAATGTTTCTTCATTGCTTGACTGTTTGTGTTTAAATTTAGGCAGCATGCCCAACAGGGACAAAATTATAGGATAAAGCTATGTATAAAAGAAAATCCTTCAGAGAGCACCAATAAGGCTCTTTTTAAAAATAAGCAGTTACGTATAATAGTACATGGCCATAGCCACAGAGAAAAGTTTTATCTGTCTATTTCAGAATTATTGGAATTTTTCTTTCCCTTGTGTGAAAGTTAAGAGGACCGAGCTTATGTCAATAGCTAATATACTTTGATGTAAAAACATTTATTATTTCATTCAGTGTTACTCTTATAAAAAGCAAAAGAAAAGATTCCTTCTTGTTATTCTTATGATGAAGAGAGGCTAATAGCATTTTGAGAGAGAGGTGATAGATCACATTTTCTTCCCTAGTAAAGGAATTCATTCTTGTTAAGAATTCTAATTACAGCCTTTTATATTTCTGGAACATTTTCCTCCGCTTTTCTTCGTTGCCATGAACTTAGTAAATACAATTATTCACATAGATGGGCTTACATTAAAAAAATTAGTCTGCAGCCACTATCACATAGTGTGAATATGTAATGAAATTCACAAACACAGGATAAAGGCTAGTATTTCTCTGCAGTCTAGAGTGAAAAGAAGTTGCAGTTATCTGTAAACACTGGCTGTATAAGCTTTAGCCAACCTGTGGACCAACCCTCTTCTCTCTGTCTCTCTCTCTCTCTTAAATGCTGAAAATGTGGTGTAGTTCTTACTGTTTACCTTTTATACTTTCTTTGGCCTGCTTTTCCATACGTGAGGATGAAAGAGTTTACTGATATCCATGTGCTGTCTCAAATGTCTCTGCAGGCCTCACACAGCAGACCCACCAATATAAACCGTGTACAGAAACAAAAATAAAATATAAATCTTTATTTTTAAATATTGCTATCCTAGAAATATTGTTTGTAATTTATTGCTACGTAGTGGTAGTATCTGTATGTATGTGGAGACATATCAAAGAGAGAGAGGGGAGAGAATGTATATGCCTGCATGTCATTTCTTTGGATCCGTACATTCAGGTGCCCAGAAGAAGATGTGAAAAGCCCCTTGAACATCCCCTGTTGTATATTAGCTTTCCGTCATAAAGTATATTTTTTCCCTTTAAAATAGGTTGGTTCACCAAAAAGAAAGAGAGGCATTTAATTCTCCCTCCTCGACACTGTTCTTTACAAAGTGAATTTTTAACTGATAGACCTTGAAGTCTTTTAGAGCTATTACTATCTTTTGGCTAATTCATAGAAAGGCACCATATGAAAATTGGATTTTTGATCTGATGGAGTGATTCTTGAGTTCTTATGAACCATTTATAGTCTATCAAGTAAATCCTTCTTAGTTCATGGATTATTGACCCAATGGACCATATTAGCTGCTTCGAAGCTGTTATAGCCCATTATGTTGATTCAGCTGACACACGTGTGAACCCAGTCCTCATGCCCAAGATGACATTAACATTGTTCTGGAAGACTCCCTTTTTTTCCACAAGCTTTCTATTTATTTCTGAATTTTCAAGAGTTAGCTCAGAGTTCCTGACAACCATTGCATTAGTCTCCCCATTTGCTCAGTGATGTCAAAGCATTTGTTAGCAGCTGGATGATGTGTTTCTTGCTGTCTTTCTCTATATGTCTCTCTTTGTCCTCTAATCCTTAAAAAGAGAATAATGTTTTTTGCAACACTCTAGGGCACCTGTTACCCTCAGATGCTTATAGAGTCCATAGAAATTTGTGGGATTTCTTATGAACATCTGAATGTAACGGATTCAATTTGAGAAACCCACGTTTTAGAAGAAATGATAACATTGTGTTTTTAAAAAATGTTTTCACCTGAGAGGTTCCACTTGAAAAATTCCAGTGACTCTAGCCAGGGTAAGATCAAGATGTGCCTTTAGTGATTTATATGATGCTCTAATGAAGCCAGTCCAGGTCTCAGCACAGACCCCTGGGGATTCTATGACCTAACATAAATAACATATAAGAGGGCACTGTAGACTGTTCATCATATCATTATTATTATTTGTAATAGGTATGACTCCTGAGGTGATAACTGCTCTTGGGCAAAGAAACATATTCTTTCGTAATCAGGCATAGTTACGATGCACAGACACATGAGCGATGGACAGTATTAAAATGTTTATTGAGATATTCTATTAATGGACAATCCCAAGACAAGGTAGAAGCAAGATGGTGTAAAATTAATCAGTGTTTTTGGCAAATCCTTGCCTCACTTTTGTCAGATTTTGGCCTTTTTTAATGTAACGATTGATAGACTCCATAGAAAGCTGTTGAGAGTCGCTTTCTCTGTCTAAAAATGTGCCACTTTGTCCATAGAAAATCCTAGTGTAAATAGTTAACTGCTTACTTAGCATTTTACCTCATCTTTTTAAGTTGCTTTAAAGCCTTCCCCCACGCCTCTCCCTTTGTGTGTAGTTTCTTCCACATCTCCTCTTCAGTCTCAAACTGCTCTTGGAACTGGAAGAATATCTGAGGAGATCTCACTGTGGAGGAGAGTAGCAAGGGGGATTATTCAGCTCCTTGCCTCTCCCGCCCAGGCCGGGTGGAGCGAGCCCTGGATTACCAGCTGTGGCCATTTAAGGACATCTCACAGCCTCATTTTTCGGCTGTTTGAAAAATCTCTAATTTGGGGGATTTTGATGATTAAATACAAGAATGTATTTGAAGTATTATGCAAGCTTCATGGCACCGTCCGTCGTGGGATGTTGTTAAGTCTCACAAAGGCTACGTCAATTGGCCTGGGCAATCAGAGCTGTCATTTGAAATGATACGTTCGAAAATGCAACGACCTGTCTCCCTTGTTGCTTCACTGGGATAAATTCTTTTCACAAACCTAGAGTAAATTCAGTTAAAAGGTCACCCACCTTATGCTCTTGCTTGGTAAATGGATTGATTACTGTGCTTTGGCATTTGAAATAATGTGGCTGGCTCCTTTTAATGAGAAGGATTGAGAGGCACTCCTTCCTTAAAGGGGTCCTTCCCGTGCTGTCTGGGAAGGGGAGGTGGTCCCGATTTAGAGTGATGCCTTACATTTGGCACACCTTTGGACAAGTCTTGGGTTACTCCTGCACCTCTCTGCTTGGTCACCAAAGTAGGGGACAGCCGTTCAAACCATTCTTCCCAGGATGGAAGCTGCTTCCGTGAAATAACCAGAACTTAGGCTTCATCTTGTCTTACTTCTTGCCTAATGAGGAGTATTTCTTCGTAAAGTGCTGAAAGGTTTATAAATCTCCTTGCATCTCATTCCAAATCCCTTCCTTATTAATGCCTTCCCTATCATATTATGTAAGTAATTGTTGTCATGAATGCCATGGGGAAATGTAGTCACATTACCACCTTTCAAATTGCCTTAGTGAAAATGAGTAAAATGTATATCAATGGAATACAGAATTGCTGATTCAACATTAAGGTGAAATGAGATGAGTATTGCTTATCATTCATATGATATCAGAGGTGCTTTGGCTCCTTATACAAAGTTATGTATTCTGGTAAATGTAGACTGAGCTTAGCGAAAATGTGGTTCTTTTTTTCCAGTGAGCTAATCCCTTATTTTCAATTAGACGATAGGTGTGTGTTCATGGGAAGAGTGTTTCTTTTCTCATTATGTTATCACAGCTGCCTAAGTAGTCTGTAAAATTTGTAAGTACAGGCAGTAAGTGGCATATCTTAATTGTTAACTGTTAGGTAAGAAAATAAAATGTTTCTGCCCAAATTGAAATGCCTTTTCATTTCCTGTTTCTCTAATATTACTAATTGCCTAACAAAATAGCTTTTATTACCATAGGCCTAATTTAATTGGGGGGAAAAAGCATAACACATGCACTCCAAAGCCTGCATAGGCTTTGATGCCATAGAAGCAAGGGTATTTTCTTCATATAATTGGCTATATCCCGCTGTTGATTTTTACTCTGAACTCCTAAATTATTTAAATGGGGTCTTCCTCGTGTCGACTGATAGTCGGTTGTGGTCGTAAGCTAATGACTACAGATGCTCATTGGATCCGTGTCTGTGAAAATTTATGTGCCTCTGTGTATGTCCCTTTCTCCCTGTTTGTATTTATATATTCACACATAGTCACAGAGACATTCATATATGAACGTCTACTCAGAAGTATATGGTTTCTCTCTTTGACCCCTCCCCTTAAACCATATTTGTTTCTTGACTTTTGTGGAGGTAATTTTTTCATCACAGTAAATTGAGGAATACTTTTACTAGTGTACATGACAGAATTCACCATTGTCTTTTTTTTTTTTTTTTTTTTTCGCGGTACGTGGGCCCTCTCACTGTTGTGCCCTCTCCCGTTGCGGAGCACAGGCTCCGGACGCGCAGGCTTAGCGGCCATGGCTCACGGGCCCAGCCGCTCTGCGGCACATGGGATCTTCCCGGACCGGGGCACGAACCTGTGTCCCCTGCATCGGCAGGCGGACTCCCAACCACTGCGCCACCAGGGAAGCCCTATTGTCAATTTTAAACAATTCTCTTTGAGTTTTTCTAGTATCTTGATGAACATTATCACTGAGAGGCCTCCTCACCCCAAATTTGTTGAAGGATGTAAGGATTTCCTGGATTTTCCTGATAGATAAATGGCAGTGGATGTAAAAGTCATTGTCATTTTCAAATGGGCATACTAGGTTTTAATATTTTCAAAGTAGAAAAGGAATTTTCAGATTTAAGCAGCAGTGAAATTCTTTAGTTGCTTTGCCTTCTGTTTAACCACTCATTTAGCATTTGTATACTGAAGACCTACTAAGTTAAAAAAGGATATTATGCTACATTGTGTCCCCGGGGGAATAACATCTTATGAATTAAATGTTTTAACACCGCTAAAAGAAATTAGGTGAATGTAGTAGGTTTGCCCTCCTCACTTTTAAGCAGCTTTATTGAGATAGAGTTCATGTATCATACACTCTACCCATTTAAAGTGTACAATTCAATGGATTTTAGTATATTCACGGTTATACACAACCATCATCACAGTCATTTCCGGAACATTTTCATCACCTCAAAAAGAAACCACTAACTACTCCCTATCTTTACAGATTTCTGTGTTCTGCACATTTCCTATGAATAGACTTATATAATTTAGGATCTCTTGTGTCTGGCTTCTTTAACTTAGCATAATATTTTCAAGGTTCATCCGTATTGTAGTAATATCAAGTGTTCATTCCTTTTTATTAGCCAGATAATATTCCACTATGTAAATATACCATACTTCGTTTATCCATTTGCCAGGTGAGGGGGTGGGATAGAGAATAACACCTTTCAGGAGAAAATTAAAATGAGGTTTTAAGTCTTCTGATTTTTAGCAGTAACTGATGTTTAAAGGCTACCTTTTCACAGTGAATCTCTTTCAGGTATTTTGTATGTGCTATCGTGAAGATAATATTTCCTTGGTCAGTAACGTTGTTCTTACGATGTCTTGTTGGAGTCTGGCCATTTTTGAATTGCCCAGCTTTCTGTCTTGACCTTGTTGTCCACTGTTTGTATCAGTGGCATCTGGACCTCGTAGTGAGTCTGGACTGACCATGTCTTTTCAAATCTTCCGACTCAGCCGCAAGATCGGATTGATGAAAAGACATCAAGAAATTTCAGAGCACATAAGTACAACAAAATGATCACTTTTATCAGATTGCTATTTCTTCATATGACATTAAAAAACAATTAGACACATTTTAAGGAACCTTTTATAGAAAGGTTAATAACATTTTTCCATTTCTAATTTATCTTACCACAAACTAAGATATATACTTTTGCTGGCCCATTGTGTGATTTTTTTTTTTTTTTTTTTTTTTTTTGCGGTACGCGGGCCTCTCACTGCTGTGGCCTCTCCCGTTGCGGAGCACAGGCTCCGGACGCGCAGGCTCAGCGGCCATGGCTCACGGGCCCAGCCGCTCCGCGGCATGTGGGATCTTCCAGGACCGGGGCACGAACCCGCGTCCCCTGCATCGGCAGGCAGACTCTCAACCACTGTGCCACCAGGGAAGCCCCCATTGTGTGAATTTTTAAGCGGTTTGGTTAAGCAGACAGTAATTTCATTGCTTCTCATTTGCTGCTATTACTATTACGAGTAGTGGCATTTACATTGCAGTTTAATACTCTGTGAGCCCTTTACTTTTACTCTACACTCTATAATCACTGATAATCACTTCTTGTGAATTCTGTGAACATTGTCCAAACTCAGATCTGTACATTTCCTAACATAAATACAGAAAACATACCCACCTTACTGCAACTATAGGTTTATATTAATAGTCTCAGAGTCAGAGTTAGATAAGACTTTTTAGGTTGTTATAAAACTTCTTTGTAGTATACTTAAAACCAGGGGTCTCAGTGTTCTATGTCTATCCAACTCACATCTTCTTGTCTTGTTTTGATACCTGATTGTAAAACCCGGCAGCACAACAGGTGGATATGGATATACCTTTCCTTTCGGCCTGTATGTGTTTTGTAGTCACGTCAAAGCAAATTTCTCTTGTCGTTTTCTAGTAAGCTCAGAAGTTATCCACCATGCCAAAAAAATTTTTTTCTTTGCTCAAGTTGCATCTTGACTTAGGCAAATTTAAGACACTGTTCTTCTACAAAGGCAATATCATATAGATTTTCAAAGTCTTAGCTAAAACGCAGAGTACTTCCTTTGGAAGTTGTTGCTTTTGCATTAGTTTTATGGATCAGCCATGTGAAAATGGAAGAGGAAAAACTGTCCTGAAAATTAGACAGGGAGCTGTTTCCTTACTTAATAAATCACCATTCCTATCATGTGAGTTCTTGAGAATCTCTGTGGCAATGCTTGAAGTACGGCATTAGGTACTTTATACACAAGATGTATAAATGTGTGTGGCAGTCCATCTTTTTCTGGTCACATATAAGATTACTCTCTTCATCCATAATGCTTAGTAGCTGTTACTTTGTAATTACTACAGTGTATTCTGAGACAATCCTAGAAGAATTAGTTTCCAGATTCATTATGGATAATTTTCCAGATTTTTTTAAAGACAGAAGTCTTTGAAGGACAGTTTTCCTACCTAATAAAAAAGGTTTATTTGACCTTTGGCACCATACATACCTTTCCTTCTGGGACCTGTATGTACAGAGCTGAATAACATATGCAGAGATGACTTAATAATAGCTAATTATAACATGGACTACTTTGGATCTTCATGGAAGTTTGGCTGAGTTTACCTATTTATCACACCTACATGTGATTTCCAAAGTAGAAAATTCATTTTATTAAGAGATTTGTTCTTGTTAAAAAATAAGAAAGGCAAACCTTGTCACTGATAACCATTATAGCCGATTAATTTGTACACCTAGATTGTACCACCTGAGTTTCTGGAAGAAGCTGGTGGGACAGATGGATGCTCTATTAATGATTGGCTTTTTCAGGAATTCAGTTTTAGTGTAGGTTATGTTCTTAACTCTTAAACATTTTTAAATGATTCAAGTAGAATTTCATAATCCAAGTTGTAAATCTTGGTATCCTCCCCAGAAATGAATAAGGAGAAAGCGGATTTAAGAAGGATTTTTAGTTATATATGGGATATTTGGCCAGGTTAATGAACACTTGAGGGGATCTCCTGGCAAATAGTTTTCTTTGTGTGGAAAGACAAAACCCAGAACTGAAATTAGTCTTATTTTTTGGGGTTTTGGGAAGGGAGGTTCTCTTTCTATGATTGTTCCTTCAGAATATGTCTTATGTTTCTATATGCCCCATGGCCTTATTTTGCCTTTTGTTGTTTTGTATTAATAGGTAACTTCTGTAAGTGTTCCCAAAGAAGGAACAGCTAACAGGAGATGTATTAATTAACCTTGTGTCTAGTTCTTTTGTGATATACGCTAAATATTAGCTGAAGCCACAATCTGTGCTTTTCTGAGAAATATCATTTGGTGAGAAGACTGATGTTCAGTTCACATTAACTTGCAGAGTTCAAGCCAGCTACGACTATAATGAAGTTTAAAGACTCTTCAGTTTTAGTGATAACAGAATCTGTTATTTGAATAGGGCTTTGGTACTCATCCAGAATACTAGCAAATGCACTCTTACTTAATATTCAAATATAACTGTTACTGACTGAACCTTGATTAAATATTTTTATACTAAATTGGTCTACTTTATGAATTCTAGACATACTTTTGAACATGAATATTCATAATTTACTGGTTTTAACTGTATCTCTTCTTTTTCTACAGGTAATGGAAATAAACTGATTAGTAATTGGGAAATCCACCCTATCATTTAAGAGATGTGTAACACCTAAATAAACATTTTTGAACCCCAGTATTAAAACAGAAATAATAATCCCTGTCGTGCCCAATTTAGAGGATTATAGTATGAAGAATATGGCATCATATATGTCAGAGTTCATTTATTCATTAAGACTAAATATGTGTTAAGCATTTTACAAGGTGTTGGAAAAAATACATTGGGAGGAATCATAAGGGGAAAATAATTCAAATGTAATATGTGGAAAGTTTCTTGAGGTCATAAATGTTTTCCATCTTTTGAGCTTTTGCTATCACTAGACACAGTGCCACATGCTTTATATTCATTATTTCATTTGAGTCTTTTGACACTCTTGTGATGTTATTGTTACCATCATTTTACAGGTGGGAAAGAGGCTCGGAAGACTCATGCATTCTTTCTTTTTTTTTTTTTTTTTTTTTTTTTTTTTTGCGGTACGCGGGCCTCTCACTGCTGTGGCCTCTCCCGTTGCGGAGCTCGGGACGTGCAGGCTCAGCGGCCATGGCTCACGGGCCCAGCCGCTCCGCGGTATGTGGAATCTTCCCGGACCGGGGCACAAACCCGCGTCCCCTGCATCGGCAGGCGGACTCTCAACCACTGCGCCACCAGGGAAGCCCTCATGCATTCTTTAAGTGCCTTTTAAGCACCTATTATTTGCCATTATATTTACACTGTAAGCCCAACAATACGTCACTCTGCCTTCAAGGATCTTAAATTCTACAGGGGAAGGCAGACTTTAATCAAATAGTCACACAGATATAGGGGTGTGTGTGTGTGTGTGTGTGTGTGTGTGTGTATATATATATATATATATATATATATATATATATATATAAAATGAATAAGTATAGATAAATATAATATTCACAACTGTGATAAGTGCTGTGACAGAAAGATCCCTTGGGGGCAGCTGCCCTGGGGAATGGAAGTAATATTTGAGTTGAAAGCTTGAAAGATGATCAGGAGTTAACAATACACAGTGGGGGGGTGGGGGGTGGGCAGACGGAGGGGCTCTGCCCCATGGCTGCCTGCGAGTGGGTGGAGAGCTCACACAGACCTGGAACCGGATTCCTGTGACTTCAGGGCAAGGTCCTAAATTAGCTCCATCTCAGTTTCCTCCTTTGTGAAATGAAGGGAATAACAGTACTGACCTCGTGGTATTTTCTGAGGGAGAGCTAATGTTTGTAAACTGTTAAGCACAGTATCTGGAAAATGGCACATATCCAGTAAATCTAGCTATTATCGATAATAGGTAATAGTTTACTGTTGTAGATAAATGTTTAAATCCTACCTTTGGTAGAAGAAAAGACCAAGGCATAAAGAGGGAGAAATGGTGCTTCCCAAACCTGTTCAAGGGCTTCCTTCTGTTCTTAGGGTCTCTCCCCTGAACCCACTGCCCATGAGCTCTGACTGTCAAATCCTTGAGCACGGGGACTCTGCCATCCATTTCTGCCACTTAACACAGTACTTGGCTCCACAGTGATGGGCTTTGGGTAGTGATGATATCTGAAGCTGTAGGAGGGGATGAAATTGCCTAATTAAAGAACGAAGAGCCCGGCCGTGGGAAACACCTGTATTTATTTACAGTGGAGAAAGAGTGAGAAGCTGCTGCCAATAAACTAGGATAGTTGGTCTCTACAGCCCAGGAATGAAGGAGAGTTAGTGCCTTAGGTTCCCTCGGGGTCTAGGAGAACAAGGAGGCTAGAAAAGGGGACCAGATGTGATGAGAACATTCCTCTTGGAGACAGCAGTTTCAGGACTGTGTGGGGCAGAATCCAGATTGCACAATTAAAATGTAGGTGGAAGCAGTGGGTGGTGGGTGCATGGATTTTTCTTTCAAGAAATCTATGGCAAAGCTAAGCAGAGGAATCATGACTTTAAATAAGTTGCAGGCTTAAGAAAACTTGTTCTTGCTCTTGGGGTGTTGGAAAAGCTTATCCTACTGAAATGGAGGAAAGAGTTTCAGGCACTCGCTGAAGTGGGGTCCTGGAGGTGTGGAGGGGTTGCTAGCCTGAGTTGGCCAGACCTGCATAAGGGTCCCGCATCTATAGGTGGGAATATCCTGATCAAATTGTCTTCTCTTTTCCTGGTGTCCCCTTTCTGTCACCTCGTTATCGCCACTGAATTTTCTGTAGTCATGAATGCCCGGCAGTGGGGGGGGAAGTACTCATATACTAGCTACGTGAAGAAATGGATGTGCTCACCAAAATGAAAGCTTCACCATCTCTGCTCTTCCCAGCGCTCTTCTTGTAAAGTGTGTACGTTTTTGAGGCTTAACTGACTTTGATAGTTTTATGATAATTTATTTTTTTGAAGTGTGGGTGAGTTGGCAAGTGATCACATTGGTTCTGTTTTGTTGTGAATAAATAGTATGTCAAACTTTTATGCCGTTTCAAAAATGTTACTTAGAATAAAACTTCCTTTGAAGCCACAATAGTCTCATACTCAAAATATTTATTTAGACCATATTGTTTAAATATATATAATTCCCTTAAGGAACAATTGTAGTCTATATAAATCTGAATTGAAAACAAATAGACCTTCTGGAAGTCATAGAAATACAAAATGGATATTCCAGTGCTCAAGTGTTTATATACAAAAGGAGCTGAGGTGTTCCAATGTTTGTATGTTTAGGTACAAAAAGGGTAAAATTATGAAAAAGGAAAAGGATGATGATCTGAAAAGTTTAATTCCCAAATGTGCCAGATGTATAAAGTTATTTAGGAAGAGAAGAATATTTGAATCATAAACTAGTTCTCAGTAAATGAATGAATAGTTCAATCAGTAAATAAATAGATATACGTAAAATAAAGCAAATCCACAGTCTCTTAATTTGTTTTGTCCTGAATGTAGCTATAATTAAAATCGACGAAAGTATGTTTTAAACACAATGTGAAGTGAGGCTATTTTTGTTAAATAACTGTCAAATCAAAATGATCAAATCAGTGATTTAAAATATGTATGTTTTTTGTGCTGGAGTTAACATGTAGTCCTTGAGAGATAGTCATTGTTAGTTTTGATCATTCCTTAGTTTGGTAAAGCAGAGGCGACTTTTTTCCCTTAGTGTTTATGAAAGATTCTGTTATCGCACTTCAGATTATATAAATATTTTAATGTCAATGTTGTTGCTGCATCTGAATTTATAATTGGATAGTTTGTAAGGTGCCTTGTTTTTAGTAGAAACACTGCCCTCTAAACTGTTGTTGTTTTGTTTTGTGTTACCATAGTACAGTCAAATTGTGAGTTCATTAATGAACACGCCATTTAAAGAAGCTCTTTCTAACCTGGAATGTTCTGACGTATTGCTCAGTCAGTTAAACTATTGAAGTTGACATAAGAAATTTGGGGAGAAACATTTCCCCTTCTAACCTTCAACTACATATATTATTCTTGCGTAGTCAGCATTTCCTTTGCTGCCCCTATTTCTTACTACTATTTCCTTTCATCACTAATACAGACAGCAAAGTTTTACAAGCTCCTAATATGTAATTGGACTATTGACATTGGAAGAAAGGCCCTGAAATATCAGGCAGATGATACACCTGAGTGTTTTTCTTGCAGTAATAGAGGAGCAAACTAGGGTTGGAGGTGAAGCAAGAGAGGAGTCTAGGCAAGGACTCTATTGGAAACTGAACAGGGACCTATAGATTTGATGTTCATTAACAAAAGAGAAATATTTTAAACTTGCCTGATCTAAAGCATGGGGAGCAGTCAAAGCCCATTCAGTCTTACTCTCTGTAAATGGAGTTTGTCCCAACCACGTTAACAATGTCTAAAATACTGTCTGTTACAAATGAGACAGTTTATATAAAAATCCAGCTGGTTCCAGGAACATGGACGTCTGGAGCTGTGTAAGTGAGAGTAGCTTTCAGGCCCAGCACTGCAGTTTCAGGTAGCCCTGTACCTCTCCCCCACCCCACCCCCCAAATCAGTAATTATTGATTGCATCTACAGCTGTAGAGAGGTCTTTTCCTGGCAGTTCAGGTAGTTACAGTAGATGGTTAATCTGAATGATCGGACTAAATCCCTTCTGTCTTCAGAACTGCCATGCAAGTTAGAACTAAATGTATGAGATAAATTTATTAACTGTAGTCTAGGAGCATAGGTTGGCTTTAGCACTGTTCTCAAGCATAGGTTCTTAATCTATCAAAAGTTACACTTCATTAATGCTAATTTTCTGTGGATTCGCTTTATAATGTAAACCGGGGAGATGATTTTTTAAAGTGCTTGTAAAGAAATGAAAGGTTTGTGAGTGTGTCTTTCAGTTTTCTAAGATATAGGTGAGTTGTTCCAAGTATCAAATGTTCACATAAATGTCTTTTCCTGTTCTACATCTGATCTAAAAACAAATGTAAACTTAATCTCTTACATCATCATTAAAAAAAAATGGGGGTTGTTTTGCATTTTTCAAAATAGGAATGAAAATGGACTTGATATATCAAGGGGGAAACAAACAAGGAATTGGGAAGTGACAGATGATGCCAGAAATATGCCAGGTGTTATTGGGCCAACAGGAATATCTCTCAAAATGTGTCTGAAAGATTAATAAAACATTTAAACGAAACACTGCAGAAGAAAAGTAATATTCTAATAATATTATTTGTATATCATGTTTTCCTCGGAACAACATTTCGTTTGAACATTATTGTATGAGAGTGTATTTTTTTTGCACTGTTGCCAGGTGGATGAACTTAAATGTGCCTGTTTGGTAGCAGCAATATTTTTTTCTCTTTCGGGTCCCTGGCGTTTCAGATCCAGCATCTTGTAGAGTATGTAATCCTTTACTCTTATACTACTCGGGCTATGCTTCTAATTTCAAGCTCACCTATGAATGGCATGAAACATTCTATTAGTGAATCAGTGTTGTTTTCTAATATGTTTTGGTAAGAGATTTTGATGGTTTCAAAATTTATTTTTAAAACTCTCCGAGCCCCTAAAGCCGTTAAAAATGGGAAGTGGGTGTTATTATTAAAATGGTGAAGAAATATGGTACCTTTGAACAGATGCTGATCTCTTTTCCTCCTCTCCTTTGCAGGCCATCCGCTGCACACTGGTGAACTGCACGTGTGAATGTTTCCAGCCGGGGAAGATTAACCTGAGGACTTGCGATCAGTGTAAACATGGCTGGGTGGCACATGGTGAGGAAAATCTGGACTTTTCTTCCCGTTCTTGTTATGTTCGTGTGAGCGTGCCTTAATTTTTTTTTTTCTTTAGAGCTGTCACTGGCCTAGAGAAGAGAGGGGTCAGCTGTGCTCCAAGTGTTAGTTGCCGTGCAGCCTGCAGCTCCCAAATTGCATATTCTCGGCTCCAAGAAGTAAGGCCAGGCGGGCAGCTCTCAGCAGCAGGGCGAGATGTTTATAGGACAGTTGGGTTCTGAGTGAACATAGCAGCAGCCAGCAAGCACCAGGCCCGATGGAAACTCAAACATACCACAGTTGGCCTTTCAGGGCCTGGACCTCAGAGGGGAGCTGGCAAGTCCTCTTTGCTTGGGGAGAACTCCTCCATGACTGCTCAGCCTTGTCATCTGCGTTCGGGGCAGAGTTTATCCTCCCAGATGTTAAATTCTGTATGGTCTAAGGTGGGTGAGAGAGTGAACGGGAACATTATTTGGCTGGTATCTGAAAAAAAATAATCCGTAAATACCGTCTTTCAGCGTGCCCGGGGATTGGAGGAGGCTGGCCCTGGTGGAGGGTGAGCTCTGCATAGGTGTGTGTTCGGGGCGAGGGTGACCGGGGGCCGAGGCGGGAAGGGTGGAGGCTCTTTGCCAGATGCACAGAGCTGTCCCATCCGTGGGCCTTCACTGAGCATTTAACGTGTTCTTCTGTCTGGTTTATGTTTTTGACGTTGAGGCGAAAGGAGACTTGCAAATAAGCAAGGACTTTACGTTAGTTTTCTTCACTTCCTAGGCTGTATAATTTTAAAAGATAGGTAATGTTTATAGAAGAAATCCTGGCTTGAGATTTTATTGACAGCCTGGGGGAGTGGCTCTTAAGTGGACATGTTCTTCATTCCCAAGCAGTGCCAAATATCCAGTGGGCTGTATTTTTTTAAATGTCATGTTATTCTAGCAAGATCTGAGGGAACGACACCGGACCATGCCTTGAGATGCATTTAATTTATCATGTGTCTTGCTTGTTGGGGCACGTATGTTGGTGTTATGGGGCCATTTCAGCCCTGTTTCTGTGAGGGAGAGAGAAGAGGTGTATCGAGTAGTATGGGGGCAGCACACTGGCAGGCGTGTGCCTGAGACACAGAACCACAATCCTCCAGTGCCTCCAGGGATGGAACTTGTTCCTGCTTTATTAACAAGGCCAAAATCTGTAACAACTCTCAGTCCAGTTTTGAACCACACTTGAGCTGCCGTTGCTTTTGTGGTCTGTGCAAGTGACTGCGTTCGATGACTTTTTCTCCCTTCCTGCATGAGTTTGCTCGGGCTGCCATAACAAAATGCGACTGACTGGGCAGCTTAAACATCAGAAATTTATTTTCTCATGGTTCTGAAGGGCCAGAAGTCCCATATCAGGGTGGTTTCATTCTGAGGCCTGTCTTACTGGCTTGCAGATGGCTGCCCTCTCGCTGTGTCCTCACATGATCTTTGCTCTGTGAGGCACACCCCTGGTGTCTCTGTGCACCCAGATTCCTCTTCTTAGTCAGATTGGATGAGGGGCCACCCTAAGGGCCTCATTTTAATCTAATCGCCTCTTGAAGAAAGGCCCTCTCTCCAAATACAGTCACATTCTGAAGGACTGGGGATGAAGGCTTCAACAGATGAATTTGGGTGTGGGGGGAACACAATTCAGTTTATAACACTTCCCAAGTATCCTTCTTTCCCTCAGTAAGTATTGGCTCTGCCAGATAACAGCTTACGTCCCAAGCCCATCAAGGATCCTGGAGGCAGTGTGGGGTCAAATTGTGACTCTACAACTTTGATGACATGTCGCTCAGCACCTCTGCATCTGAGCTTTCTTATCTGTAATAGAGGGTTAATGGCATCCACCTTGTAAGATTATTGTGAGCATTGACGATAAACTATATGAAGCCTTTAAAATAAATTATACATGTTAAAAGCAACAAACTGGACAACACATGAGCAATAAGGGGGGTGGGGAGGGTCCAGTCATTAAACAAAGGACTTTTCATTCATTCCCTCTCATTTTTTCCAAAGCCATCTTGTGTTACCATCATCTGTCTACTGTGGTAGCCTTGTGAGTATAAAAGTTTACTGTGTCACCAGTTTATTTTATCTGTCTAACTTCCACGTGCATATTACATTAGTAGTGTAATGGGGGGAAAAAGCAATATTTCTTCCTTCTTGAACAACATAAATTATCCCCAGCCAGTGGTTGTTTCTAAGATTTTCTGAGGGATGTGGTTTTTCCCTAAACTTAAATAAGGTATTTCTGTTACATCAGACTCGGCCTTTCCTACCGTGTCATTAGAAATTCTGTGTTTCTGGTATATTAATTGTGAAGTTTCTCAGATCTAACTTTTCCTCACCACTACTATCACCTTGACCTCTTTTCCCCCACAAGGGAGACATATCTGTATACAACTCAAAATATGTACACGCCGATATACAGATCTCACTCTTCCCCCATTCAGTAGGACAAATATGACAGTGAGGGTCTGGCTCCTAGCTTTTGAGTTGGCCGTGGGATGAGAGCACCCACTCTTTTTGCCCTTAGCATTTCAACTAATTGCTTCACTCTCTCCCCCTGCACAGAAAACCCTGAAATCGTGTCTCCAGTTATTTCTGCTCAGAGCTGTGAGATACACCAGTCTTCCTGGCTGCCTTACTCAGTACAATATCCTATGTGTGGGACAAGGAGAAAGTGACTTGTTTTTTCTACTGTGTGATTTTTCTGTGAAAGTAGATGGAACGGCAAGCAGTAAGACTACCAAAATACACCTCATGGCATCATTTCATCATAGCACTGAACACACTCCACGTGTAATTGTACCATAAAAAATTAATATTTGCCGTTAAAAATAACTAAATGCCAAAATCAGGGTTTCTCTACAGAAAGATGAATTTTTAGAAATTTGTTGGCCTCTTTTGAATTAATGTCTTACTATATCTTCTTTGTTATCAGCATCTTCAGTTTCTTCCTAAGATGTAGGATTTCGTGGGTTATTATATATTTATTCATACACACACAGTCTCACACAGTCCCTTCATAGCCTTATAGATTGCTTCTTAAATCTGCTTGAATTGTTGACACTAGGTGCTTTACAAAAATCTTAAGATGTTTTGAAAAGTGAAAAGGAGTAATTAATTCATCATACTGTAACACCTGAATTTTGCAATTACTCACTGGGCCTTGGTGCTGTTCACAAATTACTTCCTTGAAATCTTAGCACCATTGAGATAAAGAGGGGGGAACCCAAAAATGACTCCTTGATTACCAGTAGGTATTTCCCACTGAATTAATAAAGGATTTCCTGCTCTTTTTCCCCATTAAGGAATTTCAGCTCTTGCACTTTGAAAGCAGGGCTTTATTGAATTTAACATTATTTAAAACAAGCTCTTTGGGGATATAGGATGTCCATACCAACAGTGTATAATAACCTTGAGTTTCTAATTTTGTCATATTTCACAGTCTTTAGTTGAAGGACTCCAGCATACTGCCACTTAATTCACTTAACAACTGTATTTTTTTCCTTCCTCTGTTTGCATTGTCTTTTCTATGCTTTTCCTTCATTTGCCTAAAATTATCAGAGTGAGTCTTGAAAACATTAAAAAAAACCACATTTCCTGCAAGTTTAATTTTTCTTGGTTCAACATTGCCAAAATAAGGTATCAGCGTAAGAGCAGTAATGGGCTTCTTTACTGGTGACATAAATGTTTGTGTCAGTAGAAATTCAGTAGGTGGCATTTTGACCCTTTCCCACCATACTAGGGTAGTAATTCTACTCTTCAGAGAATTGAAGCTTCAGCCAAAGATTTTACATAGCCTTACAAATTAGCAAATCTTACTAGTATACTGAGTTGTGGACAAGGAGGGGTGGGAGGAAGTGTACTTTGTAGCTACTCATCATTCTCCTCTGAGGAACCTGCTTCCAGTGAGAAGTATAACTAATCGGACTCTCTTGCCTTTGTGATAAACTGGAAGTGGGGTGTAAAGGGCGAGGGCTACTGTACTAAACCATTTTTATTATTTATTGTTTGCAAATTAGTTTTAATGTCTATAGTCTAGATGATGACTTTATTTCGAAACCAGTAAGATGAATAAAGTAGTACAAGTGTTAAAAAGTAAACTATATTCTGAATGATTTTCAGAAACATTTAATGATAATCCAGGCCAACTGGAAAATTACTGTTTAAAAAAAAAACATGATGGGATATGTTTGATTTGATAAAAGAGGTGGGCAGATTTTAGAAAAGTAATTTATTTAGAATTTTTTTCCTTGGCTAGCTCAGTAATTTTTACTTCTGACGAAGCCCACTTGTTAAAACTCCTTTTTAAAAAAAAAAAAAAAATCCATTGTTTCTTGGGATGTCCAGTAAGCATTTGTCAAGGATAGAGGCTTGATGAATAAAAAATATATTATATAGGTTAATGAACCCCACGGTAGCTTTCTTGGTGCAAATTATTTTCTTTATAGAATACTTTGACTTTAAATACTTTATTTACTCAGCAAGCCAGCTGTTTTCCTGCCAGTGTTCAAACTATTCAGATTTTTTTAATGTAAAATGAGCAGGCTTGGCCTGTCACCTGGATCATCAATGAAGAGATATTTATTAAACGTACATCATATGTAAAGTATTGTACCAGGTATGCTTTGGCTCTTCAATTCTGTGCCACAGGAAATGGTGAGCAGTATAAAGTTAATTTAGTGTCATCTACCAACCAGCTTTATGGTTTAATATACTGTAAGACTTAATATTCATATAATCCGTTAATTTCAAGCCTTTCTTTTTTGTAATTCACTGGAAGTCATTTTTCTCTTTTTTCTCGGCATCGTTGAATTTGAATTCCCAGCTCTTTACTTGATATGTCTTATCAGAGCAGGGGTATTTATAGAGACACTCACCCGAATAGAAAACATAGGACATCCCGTTAAATTTGAATTTCAGGTAAACAGCGAATAATTTTCTAGTATAAACATGTACCTTGCAAATTTAGCTCAGTGGTCCTGTGTTTTTATGTGCTAAATCTGGCAAGCTTATACCTAAAAGAAAACCCTAGTTAGGCTTAATTTGCATAATTAAGTCCTAAATCAGGGCCATCGGTTCTGAGCATTCTGTAATCAAAAACCTTTTGATTATGTCCATCCTACATTTAGAATCACAAGATCGCAAATCTGTAAACTATTCTGTTTACAGGTTCCTGAGATTTGTTGGCTGCTCGGTACTTTGTAAGGATTTAAGCAGGGTAGATCAAAACCAGTAATTTTTCATTTTATCCCATGAAAGGTCACATGTCTTTATTACTTGTCCCAGGCTGTGCTCTTCTTCTGAATTGTCTGAACATCTGTGAAAGTAGTTTATCCCCAACTGGTAGTTCTGTAATATTCTCCCTGACCAGTCCAAGAGCCAGTGTAACTAAGTATACGCTTTCCTTTTCCATTCTCTTTTCTTTGCTAGTCTTCTCCTCTTCCCAACCCCGATAGAAGTCTATTATCAAAAGCAATAAAGCATGGCATTTCTCTGACATCATGCTCATTCTGAGTAACACGGCAACAGTTTCTATATGATCATTTGTAAATTTGTCAAGCGTAAGAGAGGAGGGTGAATAAAACGGAGTGTCCTCTGACAAAGGAAAATAATGCTCGCAGATATTAACCTGCAAGAAAGCCCTGCCTCCCTCTTACTGACCTGGAGACTGTCCTAACAAGAGTGAATTTTGCTTTGGGAGAGAATTGTTGCAGAGGGGTATTTAGGATTAGATGAAAAAACGTAAGAAAAGTCCTAGCTGGAAACCTCAGCACAGGGAAATAAATGCAGGCTTCGCCGTGGCAGAGTAAGAACCTGATCCTTTGGGAAGAGGTAGGTGGCCATGCTCCTAGGGCTTTGCTTAGAAACACGAGGATAGAAACCCCACAGTCCTCTTCCCCTGGTGCACTGGTTTGGAAAAGGTGGGAGTTCATGGAGTATCTGCTTAATAGAATGTGTCTTTCTAGAAGACTTAGTTCTTCCCGGTTGTGACACTGAAACCTGGCTCGCCTAGCTGCAGAATTCTCTTTTAGTCAGGGAAACCAACTTCTAGCTGCCTCCTGGCTCTGGGGGGGCCAGGAGGGTCCTGCTCTCTCCATGGACGAGGTCCTTGAACATCTCTCCACTTATTTTTATTTTAGAGAGCAAACACAAGGCCACTTTCCTGCCTGGCACAAGAGCCTTCTTTGCTTGACCTGAGGGCACCGTGCCCTCTTCTGCTTCTCTCCCTTACTCCCTGATCACAGCTGATAAGCTTGAAAGGGAGGACATCCTCACAAATGTGACGGTTTGCTGCTTCATTCATGGCATTAACTATATTCTTATTGTGTCCCTGAGCTGCTTGTTTTGAGTTGTTTCTCAGTCTGCCCACCTTTGGGACGGTGCTTTGAACTCCCTAAATTTTTTTTTTTTTAATCACCACACAAACAGTGCCTCCCCCTTCAAAGTCCTGGGCTCTCTGCCTGTTAGCTCCTCAGATGTTGTTTTCTAGCTCCGTCTTGTTCAGATGGAAACATACGGCGGATCTGGTAAATCCTGGCCTCTGAAGTGTACAGTGCCGGTCCCCTGCTAAGGACTTTCTAGGGAGGATCTTGAGATCGAAACCTACAGAGCTGGAGCCTCAGGGTCTGAAGAAGCTTCAGGTACGCAAATGGGAGGCGTGAGAGAAAAGGAGGTAAAAGTGCAGCTCTGTGTAGGTTCGCATCCTGCCTCTACCACCTGCCATCAGTAGAACCCTGGCCAGGTTACATAACCTCTGTATTCTCATCTGTGAAATGTGGATAATGATAGTGCCTAGTTTGCAGGGTTCTTTCTGGCATTAAATGAGATAATCTACTTAATAAGTGTTAGTTGTTATTTCTCAATTCCTACAGAAGTAAAGCTTCAACCTTGAGAACATGACAGACACATTTTATTGTGGTCGAAATGGTTAAAAGTTGGGTGTGTTCAGGCCAGTGGTCGAATCCCATCTCAGTCTCTAGTTAGTTAGCCCCAGTTCTTTTATCTGTAAGCTCAGATAATAATAGGAATGTACCCGAATAGCACAGTGAAGTTTTGAGGAGGATTAAATGAAGAAGTGGACTGATTATTAATTATACTCTCTAGAGCCTCATGAATTTCTTCAGTGTCCAGTGCTGGAGTGAGGTCACCAGTTCCTTTGGCTGTGAGACCAGCTGTTCCTAGGGTGATCTTGTTTTCCCCAGCAAATCCAGTTTAGCTTCATACCTTCCATCTCCCCTAAAATGTCATGTGAGCCCATATTTGAATAGAAGTCCAAAACCCTTTTTCCCCGCAAAGTCACATTTTAAGAAGTGCACATCAGTTGAGATGAATTGTAGGATTGCTTATCTGTTGAAAATCCAAAACCCAGAAGTAAACGAATTTTAGACAGGGTGAAGGCTACTTGTGCCTATTTTCACACCTGTATTCTTGCATGTGAAGTGCTTTGATGGGCTAACCACTTTATCATTTTATTGTACTTTATTAAATCATAAATTTTTATATCTTGCTAACGATCCTACAGGAAGCTTAATTGTTTATAAGAACATCTTAGTTAACTGGAGTTCACCAGGTTAAGCAGAACACAAATTGAAGGGGTTATAAATGAAACATACTCAGTTCCTCTCATTTTAGTCAGGATGCTCTGTTCAGATAATGGGGAGATGCTGCTGGGTCAGAAGGACCCAGGATGCCTCAGCAGTACTCTCAACCATTCTTCCTCCTATTGTGTCATAGTGATGACTTCTTCTAAGTGTGGGTCCCCCCATCCCCCCCTCCACCCCTAACCCCCACATTTGAAGAGTAAAATCGCTGGATGAGATGCATGTGGTATTTCAGAGAAATTCTGACTTGTATTCTGGGAGGCATAAAACGTTGTCTGTGCAACTCATTCCTTACCAGGTGTTGCCTTCTGGGAGGGTAGAAGTTTGTAAGTCTTTCAGAAGCTTGAGTTAATCTGTTAGGAGTGAGCAGATAGCTAAAGCGTTGTATAGGAAATATTTAAAGCAGTTACTGCCACAACTGTATAGACTTGTAAGCAATACCTGTTAAGGGGCCCAGTAGTAAGGTCCCTCTCTCCTTAGAGCTGTTCCTTGATACACAGGGAAATCCCTCCTTTGGCCTCTAGGTCTCCCAGCCTGGTTGTATGGTCAGGTGATCCTACAAAAGCAAGTGCAGACCCAATTAATTGAAAGGACAGCCTTGCTGGACCTTAAGTTCAATTGGCCACAGAATGCAAAGGCAACCGTAAACCTGGCTTTCCAAAAAGGAAGCCACCATTTTGGATCTGAGCACTTGAGATGTGGTTAGTCCCAACTGAGATAAGTTGTAAGTGTAAAGTGTACACTGAAATTTAGAAATGTAATCTTAAAAAAAAAAAGAATGTAAAATAGCTCATTGAGAATCACTTTTATATTGTCTACATATTGGTAAAATTTTTCTGTATTGGGTTAGATAAAATATATTTTTTAAAATTAGTTTCATTGTTCATTTTTTGCTTTTGAAATGAGATTAGAGAAATTTAAAATTATGTATGTGACTTGAATTATATTTCTATTAGGCATGGCTATTCTAGGTCCTTGGTGTGAGATAAATGTATTTGGAGGACCGAAGCTTAGGTTAAACTGGTTTGCTGGTAGAGTAGTTAAAACTGGTGTGAGAATCCTAGAATCCCAAATTCTGGCTCCTGTCCTTTCACTCAGTCCTTCGTGCTTTCACAACTGCTGCGCTATTGATCATGTCTGCTCTTTCCTCTGCCCTGGTCATCAGGGAAGCTGGACCTGTTCGCTCCCAGGAGCAATTAAGTATTACCTTCTGTATATTCTCAGAATACTTCACTGAGACCAGAAGGGTAGTTTCTGTAATACTGATCCCTCCACTAGCTTGGGACCTCAGGAAAAGCACTTCTTCATCTCTGGGTGCTGTTACCCATTGTAGCGTCTCCCACCTGAGAGAACACATGGAACAAAGGCTTATGGGAACCTCCTACGTGTATCTAAAAGTCTCTGATTCCTAACTGCCAGTTTCTTTTCCAGCAGCCGCTTCCCATTTTAAGTAGTAAACATAGCCTGCAACCCCCTGCCTTTAGTCCTGTTTCTGCATTTCTCTTTTTCAGCCCTCTTTTTTCATCTCTGCTGTTTCCCCCTGTGTCTTCGGACAAAACAAGCGAAAGGTAGGTGGAAGGTTTTAATAGCCTAACCAACCAAGAAGTAAACTTTAGAGAAGTTAAATTTGTTTGATCATTAACAGACGTTGGCATTTTGTTTTATTCAGAAGATGTGGTCTTGAGTGAAGTATTTTTCACTTCTATTTAGTAGTTCTTCAGTACTCCTTTGCCTGCAAAAATCTGAGGGTAAGAAATTCCCCCCCCCCCTTTTGGCTATTCATGTTTTCCACTATCAGTAAAAATTTAAAAACAAATCAGCCTCGCACATAAAAGAAAACACCTGTTTGGCATGGAGAAATTGGCCAGGGAAGTCTTTTTCCTGACAGGCCAAAAGCGACCATCACAGGGCCCCTTATAAAAAAAAAAAAAAAAAGTCATTTTTTTTCTTTATTTCATGTGAGCATTGGCAGAAACTCTGACAAGCAGTTCTTCATATTTTATTATGTTCTTGTCTGCAGAATCTCTGTCAGGCAAAAACCTTGTCAGCGGAAAACCTGTCGTAGGATCAGAGGAGACAAAAACAGGTGTCACATAGGCAGTCAAAACTGAAGGAAAAAAGAGATTAGGCTAAAGAGAGAAAGGCAGACAATTACATTAATGCCATTGCTTTTATCTTATAGATGTGTGTTATTATCTCGGGGTGCTGAGTGCGCAATTGCCTCAAAGAAAAGTAGACAGGAGACAAGGGGAAACTTGATAGTTATTAGCTGAAGAGGCAGTGTGTCAAAGCTGGATGGGGTTCAAAGTTTTGCAAAGGAAAAAAACTGCAGGCAGCCAGCAACGGCTGTGTGGTTCTGCTTTCGGCTACATGAACCTAGTAGCAATCTAACATCTCGACTTGGAAACAGATCACAGAGAGAAAAATTAATGAAAGATCTCATTTGGAGGTTTTGGGGGTAGCATTTATCCTATAGACCATGCCACTGAATCATAATAGTTTCTCTCATAAAATCTTGCCTCAATGTGAGACACGAAGACAGGCATTTGTCAGTTCAGCTGTGTTGTTTGGATATGTTTAAAACACCTATTATCAACACACTTTTAATTAAAAAAAGCTATTAAGAAACCCTTTTACTAAGTGTGAACATCTGTACGTGCAAGCTGTAAATTAGGAGATCACATATGCGTGCCTCAGTCAGAGACTAAATGAACTTGGCAAGTGTTTTCTATTACTGGTTTTTAAGTACAGTAAAATATCTACAGGAACAATTGCTACATTTTAAAATTGGGATTTTTTTTTTTATTGTGCCTGTTGGTCCTGATTAATAGAACTTGCCTTCTAATCAGAAATTAGGGTAATTACCATTATCAAATTGGGTAACCAGGATTCACAGAGCTAACCAGTATCTTCCCCCTCTGTTTACATCATTTCAGGAGACTTCTTTTCTCAAAGTTTTGAGCTTTATGAAATATTTGTGATGGTATATAATAGTTTCATTTTGGGAGTGGCTTAAACTCTGAGAGCCGTTTAGCCTTGTTGATAGCTTTTAGGTGTCAAAAGAACCAACTAGTAGAGAACGGGATGGTAACTTTAAGGCTTTCCTCTCTGCTCAATTGTACATTGATCATATTAATGGAAAAATCGGCAAGCATTGCTTTAGTCCCTGACATTTTCTGATCATGCATTTAAAATTTGGTTAGTTTAGACTTTTCCTGAGACTGCCTTCTTAGCCCTTTTTTAATGAGCAGATCTTTATATAGAGGTCTTTTATCCCACCAGTCATAGATGCAAAGCAGTTTGATACTTGATATATGCCTTAAGCCAATCCAGCAATACAGAAGAAAACACGCATCAGTGTCAAAAGTATGTGTGATAGCCCAGAGTTTTAAGGGATTACAGTGAGAGAAGAAAGATTGATTATAGATTTAGAATGAGATTTCAGGCTGACTTACTGGGAGAGGGAAGGAAAAATACTTGTGACACAAAGGTGACGTTCATTAAAAAAAAAAAAAAAGACCGAATATAATCATTTCTTTCTTTTAGGTATTTTTCCTACCAGCTGCTGGCTTTTTGTATCACTGCTCTCTCTCTCAGTTTTGAAATACTTCTTCACTACATGTGAAAGAGTTTAAAGCACATGTTCTATCAAAAATAAATATGCCTTGCATTTATAATGTCTCCATAGTGAAATTCTGATACAGATACATGCTACTTAAAGAAAATCAAGTCTTTAAAGTTAATAAATTGGGAGTAGGGTGATTATTCTCTTACAGAAGAATTCATTTTCTGTTTGTTGAATGAAGGATGCACATGTTCCGTTCAAGTAGCAAATTTCAATTGTTACTTTTAAAGGGGGTATATTTTGTAGTCAGTGTGCATTTAATTCATTGATCTGTGAATTATATAAAGCAAGGTTTGTGTAGTCAACTTTCAGCTCACCTTGGTGACTAGAGATTGAACAGCAGCAGGAATAATAATAATCCCCAAACCTGGTTTCAGCAAGTAGATTCGGTTAGTCAGTCTCTTAGACGTACTGTCAAGTTTGCAGATTGCATTTGCTCTTTCCCCTTACCACCTTCTGATGGAGATGCATATGAGGAGAGACATGCCCCCAAAAGTGGGCCATGGAAGGAAAAGGAAGGAGGAAGAGAAGCGAAACCAAGGATCTGTTTAATCTCCTTGCCAGGAGAGCGAGCTTCTGAATAACCCAGTGTTGACAGTCTACTTTTACGTGTGCCTCCGTCAGACTTTAATGATTTCCAAAGTCTGTTGTGAGGACTTTATTATGCATAAGGCCACGGCGGGGGGGGGGGGGAATGCCAGTCAGTTTGAAATATTACCTAGGTAGTCTCAAGTGGAGCTCAAATTCTACCCTGGACTAATTGTCGGTGTGTGTGTGCATATCCACACACACTCAAAGCTGCATGTCAGCCAGGGAACAATTAAAATCCGTGAGACAGTGGGAGCTCATTGGAGCTCCTTCTGTCCCCCTTTGCTCCCTACAGTGTAGGATCACATTCCTAACGGACCGTAAGAGTATTCATATAGCTATCCCTCATGTATTAAGGCACAAGAAAAAAATCGGGCATCGTTCACATAAGGCATATAAGATATAGTAACATAATCAGAGTTTTTGGAGGCTTGGCAGAGGTGTTGTTGTTGCTGTTTTGTTTTGTTTTTTTTTTTTTTTTGACTTAAAAACACTGACACACTATTTGTTCAAGAAGAAAAATAAGCCCTTCACACAGAAGGGCTGACAGATTTTATCACCAGGCTTGGGGATCAACTCTTTCAGCTACGTATCATTCCTTTTCTTCTTTCCTTAAAAAAAAAAATTCTAAAAGTAAGCCGTCTCTCTCTTTGGTATTAAATATCCTAATTAATTCAGCCTTGACAGTTCCAGTTAGAAAGTTATGACTTAAATGGAACATGAGTTATTTTATACTTAATTTGCTCCCAGTTACACAGTTCTCTCCCCACAAAAGTATTGAATACAATGTGCAGATCTAAATATTACTTCAAGTCGTAAGGACTTTTTCTCTTCGTAACAATCATGGTCCACCTTCCTGATCGATCACCTGATTCACTAAAAAGTTTTTAATATGTCATCATTGCCATTTATTAATGTTCTCCCCCAGTGCTACGGCTTTTATTGGGAACTGGCTTACAACCTATGGGTGGGTTAAGGCTTTGCCCTGTGCCTTGATGCTCTTGGCCTAGTAAGAGAGCTGAGTCTTATAATGGGAAAGGATTGATGTTTTAATGCTTCCAAAAGGCCCCTTTACGATGAAATTCTAAATATGTAAAATCCCATTAAACCTGCAGAAGTTCATGGGCTAGCTACCTTGAAATGACATATCATTATATTGGGTATAGTGTGCAGATTATAAAGTATCGTATAATTGGAAATTATTGGTCATATTAGCAAGAATGAAGAGCCACCCACCCTTATAAATTCAGAGGTTATGGTCTGGGTACTTGAAGTAGGAAAGGGAACAATATTCTGATTATAAGTAATCAAAACTTAAAAATCTGCCCCCAGAAATTGCCCTAATAAAATTCTGTCACTAACAACTGTTTTTATTCGACCCTTCAAGTCATCGTGGAAAGAATTCCATAAAACAACATTTAAAGACACATTGAAATGTTAACCTCTTAGAAATTAAAATAGTATTCTAGGACTCACAGCTCCTAAAAGCTGACCACTTGATGCTCTTATAATTCGGAATCCTAAGGGGAGTTGGGGCAAGAGACTGTAGTTCTCGAAACAATTCGCTTCGCAATTTAAGGCTCACTTGGCTTTCTCCCAAAATGAAAGCATAAGGCTTCTTTAATTTTTTTTTATTTCTAAAATTGCTTCAAATTAGCATTTAAAAATTTAAAAATATCCAGGACAGGACTAGAAATGAGTGAAATAAAAGGCTTCCTTTTCGACCGTTTTCATACAAATTTTTAATTGTTTTACTCTGCGAAGGAGGTGGCTTTGAAAAATCGTTCCATTTGGCTCACTTTTTCTTTTATTGAATGGCTATAAGCTTCACACCGCCATGCCTGAACAACTGTTCGATGGAATCCACTGGACATCAGGGCCTGAAGTATTTGAGCGTATTCCTGTGAAAACCACCTAAGTCACTTGAATTTGGCTTTTAAAGAAAGTTATGTTTAAAAAAAGTTGTGGAAAACTAAGAACTATAAACTATCACTGAGAGCCAATTTTCTAGGATCGGTGAAAAGCACTTTTATACTCCTACATTAAGAAAAAAATGTATCTGAATATGGTCTTATTTCTGTGACCTTCACAGAAAATATTGGAAGTGAAGTCTGTAGAATTACAGGTTTACATTTATTTTAATTTATTTGAAGGTTTGGGGAGTAATTCCTGTTATTAAAAATCGAAATAAAAAAATAGTTATTCACATTTCATTTAATAGATGCAAGTTCTTTTATAACCACCCCTCACACACTGCCGGTACTATTTTATACATTTGAAAACTGAATTTTATAAAGGACATTACTTTGTTCTTTAAGTTAGCAACGTAGTTAAAAGTATATATTACTTCATATTTATTCCATATTTTGCGTTACATTTTATACTTATTTTACTTTTACGTTACACACTTACATTAATGAAGCACGGAAATTCCGGCTGTTGTCCTTATGGTGATTCTGTTCCTGACAGAAATGAGTTTTCTCCATACTGACTTTTTTGGGTCTTGTGGCTTAGCCACCACTTTCCTTTGAAAAACTATAGATCCTATCAAAGTGTTTATTGAAATTATATCCAGGCTTCAATTTCTCCTTTGTTTTATAGCCTGAAAATTACCAGTTTAAACTTCTGTTTCTGGCATTGTAAAGAAATCCAGGTAAATTATGTTCCCTCAGTAACCTAATTCACAGTTTAAGAAGCTCTTATTGTATGATTTTTTTTCTTTTTCTAACTAGTATCCATATGGTACAGTTAAACCCTTTTCTTTTTCCCAAGAAAATTCTGCATACTAAAAAAGAGGTTAATTTGTCTGTTTGCTTTTTTGCTTTTCCTCCAGACCTTTTACAAAAGAAAAATAATCTTTTCTTTGTAGATGCTCTTCTTACCTTATTGTGTTGACTGTTCTCTGACCCCTTTCAAAAGTCTATGCACTTGTCCCTTGGTATCCAAGGGATTTGGTTCCAGGACCCGCACGGATATCAAAATCCATGGATGCTCAAGTCTCTTATGTAAAAAGGCTGTAGTATTTGCATATAACCTATGCATATCCTCCCAAATCCACCATATACGTTCATCATCTCTAGATTACTTATAATACCTAATACAATGTAAATGCTATGTAAGTAGTTGTAGGACATGGCAAATTCAAGTTTTGCTTTTTTGGAACTTTATGGAATTTTTTGTGTGTGAATATTTTCCATCCACGGTTGGTTGAGTCCATGGATCAGTACCCATGGATATGGAGGAGGACTGGCTCTACTATTACCTTTTCCTATAGCTAGGAGACCATAGATCTAGCACATGGATCACAAACTTAGTGATCTGAACTATGATTCTCATAATGTCTGTTCATTATGATGTGGTCTCTACACCCTGGTATTAAGCCTGTTTTCTTTCATACCACTAGATCTCATACTGCTTTTACCTAGAAATCCATTGGATGCCCCCAAATAATGCTTGAAGTGGTAGGAAAGGGAATAAATTATGCAACTTTAGTTAATTTCTGCTCAGCTAGCAGCCCCATCTCACTTCCTAAACTGCTGTAATTACCTACCCCCACTGTTGTCTAGAGTGTAAAGAGCAGAGGGGAGGGCTGAGAATGAGACGTGAGTGAAATCAAGAATTGGGTGGCACAGTGGAATCGAATCCTATCTTTGCACACTAGCTGTGTCCATCCACTGAACAATATGAGAGCTGAACACCCTTGATTGATTATGTTTCAGATATGGTTGCTGAAGCTCTTATGATACAATAGGCACAGAAGCGACCCAGTAAACGGGCAACGTGTAGTTGGTATGTGCATGATTGGCTCACTTTAAGTGCTATCATTGTTGAGACAGTTTGCTCTTAGATGAGGGGACCTCTCCAAGTTTTATAGAAAAGAAAAACAGAACTTGTATGGAAGCTGGAAGAAAAGGGTAGTTAAAAAGGTAAATAAAGAAAGAGGAAAGGCCCTTAATAAACAGCATTGAAAAATTGAAAATTTGAAAAATGTAGCTCAGCAGTTGGAACCCTGCTTGTCTCTCCAGCCTCATCACGTGCTACTCTCCCTTGTTCACGTCCTAGCAGAAATGGCTTTGCCTGGAACACCCCATCCCTATCCCTGTTTAAATTACGTTCTCATGTCACATACCCAGTTTGTAATACTGTGTGTTAATGTGTATTTTTTTAAAGTCTGCTTTCCTCACTAGTTTTGTTAGAAAGGCAGTGGGCAGCTCACTTTTGTTGGAACAGAGAGCCATGTTAGAGGGTTATGAGGCTGGAAAGTAGTAAATCAGTCTTTCCAAGGTCTTCTGACCCAGGTTAAGAATTTGGGGGCTGGGAGGGTAGGGCTGGAGCATTACTGGAAACTTTTGAGCAGAAAAGAGACATATTCTAAGCAGCCTTTTGAGAATACTGACTTGAGAACTGACTCTGTTCTTTCTGTAGTACACCAGAGAGAGCAGAGGCAGACCACACCACACCAGACCAGCCAGGAGTCGCTTGCAGTAGTGGGCTTAGGAGGGTCTAAAAGCCTCTACTGAAGTGGTAGAAGGTAGGCCAGAGAGGAGGGTTAGATCCAGGGGAACTGCAGTGGAGACATTTACGGGGACTAGGTAGTCAGAGATAATTTTGAGTGTTCATGCTATATAAAGTTCAGTGAGAAAAACAACAACAAGATAGAAATTTGTAACTAGTGTGTGACCCTTAACTACATAAAATTATGGACTGAAGAAAAGTAGATGCAGCTACATCAACATGTAGACAGTAGTGCCTTTGGTTGGTGGGATTATGTATGACTGTCTTCCGTTTGTTTTTCTTTTTCTCAAATTTATATTTTTTCAATGAGCATCTATGAGATATTCAGTCCAAAAAAAATCACAACAAAAAAGATTTGATTTCAAGCATTTTGGCCTAGTTTCTTGGGTTTACCTTTCACAGCAGTAGGGGTCACAAGTACATGTTTGGAGTTGAGGGCACAGAGTTTGGGTAGAGCTCAACTTACAGGTTAGGGATGGCCGGTGTAGTATAGGAGTAGTTGGATTCCTAGAGGCAGATGATCACAGGTGGGCAGCTGGAGAGGCAGCTGCTCTGGAATCCTGATGGGTCCCCTGCATCTCAGTTGATTTCCCGTCCAAATCCTCCAAACTTGAAAATCTCAGTCATCCTGTAACCCTGACTCATCTTCACTCCAAGCATCTCTTTTCTTCCCCGTACTTGTTAGCTTGGTCTTGATTCTTTGTTCTCCTTTTCTTTCTCCTTGTACTAAGGTAGTGGTCTTCATGCTATTGTCTTGCCTGCCCCCAAAAGAATTTTGAAAACAAAGTTCCATCCTAACATTTCCATATGCTGAGTAACTTGCCAAGGTCATGCAGCAAGTTGGTGGCAGAGCTAGCATTTGAACCCTTGGAGTCTAGCCCTAGAAACTCTGTCCTTAATCTGGAGGATAACAAGCGCTCTTGAAACACTGGGAACTTCAAATCATTGTTCTAAGTCATTATTTTTTCTCTTAACTCTTGTTTCCAGTTCACTGTCCCCAAATAACGTTACCACAAATGAAATCATATGTTCACTGCAAAGTCTTTTATCATTCATGTCTGCAAGGAAAATTAAGAAAATAAGATAATATATCCATAAATGGAAATTTTATTGTTTAATTTTTATCAAGAGGAATAAGATCAAAGCAATATAAATATTACATATTTTCATAATTTATTAAACATAAAGTAGATTTTTGTCAGAAATGCATCTGTCAATAAAATGGATAGGGCAATAAATTTTTTTCTTCCTAGATTAGTTCATGTATCAATAAATGAATAGTACTTATTGTAAGAAAGAGGAAAGGTACACTATCGGTTCCTTCCCCATTTTTGCAGATCTAAGTGCTCAGACACCTGTTCACATGAATACGTGGGACTAGGAACTTTATCACATTGTCATTCGGTTCTTAGAAATCATTTCAGATTATGTGCCAACAATTACACAGTGATCAGTTAGTTTCTCTTTGTTTCATCCACCTTATTACCCAGATGTTGTTAGAGTCATTTACTTTCTCAATTTCTGGAGAAAGACATTAACAAGACATAGCAAATGCCAATTTATAAACTTAGCTGTTAGTCTTTCACTTTAGAGGCATATCATTTATTCTTGTATACACCAAAAAGACTGAGAAAATTAAAATACTGTGTTAGTTATTCAGATGACTTCTGCAATATATCTTTTTTTTAAGGTGATAACTTTTATTACTGCATATTTAGCTTTCTTAATTGATGAAAATTTCCACCAGTGCTCATAGCCAAATCAGGCTGAATTATCACTGGGAAAAGAAATGAACTCAACATTTCAATACAAATGAATGTATTAATATGCATTTTGAGAAAAGTTGTAAATAATAAATTATGAACTGCAGTTCATAGGATAGTTTGCTAAAACAGTCTAGAATAAAATGTGGAGCTAATAAAATTAATAAGTGTACAATAGAAATGCTATTTCACATTACTTAATTAGTAATGATGCACTATAATGTATAACTTAAGATTTTTATGAAATGACGAGTATGTTAAAAGTCAGGGTATTACTTTAATAATGATTGTGTGTATCACAATCTGATGTTGGACTTTAGGAACAAAGTAGATAAGAGCCATGTTTTATAAAAACATGGTCAAACTTTTAATGTGTTTAATGAAAGAAGTTATATACTGCTAAAAATTAAGTGCTTTGGCATTTAGGTCATAATTTAATTGTATTTCTATTAACAGGATGTAGACATATTCAAAACTTTATAAGATGAAAATGATTAATCATAACAAATATTTTGATGGTATTTGATTAAATAGGTAGTAACTGCCTTATTAAGTGATAAACATTGTTTCTGAATTTCTGTAAAATTCCTATCCACAGGTTTTATTCAGTGCATCTTCGAAATTTCATAGGTCTGGGAAAATATTCAAACTGAATTTAAAAGAGTGGGCATCACATGTGCTCGGGGGCTTTTTTTCCCAGGTGATGACACCTCCTGGGGATGAGTGTCAGGAGTAATTGAAAAGAATGGAGGGAAAAGCCATTTTCAGCATTAGACACTTTTGCTTTGCGCTCACAGGATACTTCCTAAAAAGTGATACCTTATTAAATAGGAATGCAAGAGGTGAGTGCGTGACTGTTGCCCATTTTACATAAGGTCTGAATTCTGAATGCTCCAGCATAGACCCGAATATCAGGTTCTAGCTACCCTTTACTTGTATATGCATAACCAGGGGAAGAGGGTCCTTTTCCAGGTTCTTGGTGTTTTTATTAATCCTTAAACAAGGCTTCACAAAGCGATTCAAACTGGCCACTATTTTGACCCCCCCAGGAGACCTTTACACCCTGCGCCAGTGCACTGTATAAGTCAGGTCAGAGTTATGCCTTTATTTGGTAAAGGAAAGAAGGGTATAGTTTTCACAGGAGAATTGGGGATGGATAATCTGCATGAACAGGCGGGCCTGTTCTCAGGGGGATCAGTTTTAGGAAAGAGTAAATATGGGATTACAGGATCTGGAAATTGAGTCCCCATGTCTGCGTATCTCTGAAAGGCCGGTGCATACCCCAGGTTTAGGCAGATCATCATTTGAAGTCCACTGAGTCAGGGCATCTCCCAGTGGAATATTGCAAACATTTCCTACCCTGTTCACTTAACTCGTAAGTTATCCTGCCCTCTAACTCACCTCTGTGGTTTTCAGTGGCATGTATTGTAGGCGTATATGTCAGCATCACCTGTGGTAATTTTTCACCCGAACCATGACCATCTCCCTCTCGACCCTTCTTCCTTAGGGGTTGTGGCTCTGTGGCCATGTGTCCCCAGCTGACACCTATTGCTTTAAATAAACTTCTGGACTCTCGTCAGAGTTTTACATCTAAAATTATAAGTCATTTTCACCTTATAAAATGTTTAATATTTTCTATATCCTATTAACCAGAAATAAAATTATATTATAACCTTTCCACAGGTTTTGGCCTGCAGTGTTAAGGTTTCTTACAGACTGCCCATCTGACTTTTCCGTATTTATCTTCAACTCTTTTGCTGCAAGCCTGACACATTCTTTGGATATTTAGTTCTCTTACACACACCTCATTAGTGCAGTGGTTCTCAAAGTATTGTCCCTGGCCAGCAGCGTCCGTGTCTTGTGGAGACTTGTTAGAAATGCCAATTCTTGGCCCCCACCCCTGACCCAGTGAATCAGAAACTCCAGGGGAAGGTGGCCCAGCCATCTGACCTGTGTTTTAACAAGCCCTTCATCTGATTTTGAGACACATAATGTTTGAGAACCCCTGCCTTAGTTCCGTCTACCTGGACTGTCGTCCTCCTTTCTCGCTTGCTGATGACTTACAAGAGTATTCCTTCCCGGCAGAGTGGCCCTCTCTTCTGTGTCCTACGGTACTTTATCACATCTCTTTTACAGCAAAGATGACTTTTGCATCTGCATGCGGTACCTACCTTGGTGATAAGTTGTTAAGTGCCAGTGAATAAACGCATGTTTGCATGAATGAAGGAGAAGAGCATTTTAGGAGGAATGGTGTTCAATCAGGTCAGCGGCTATGGCGAGATCATGGAGAAGAATGAAGGGAAAAGCGATGGGGTTTTGTAGTAAGGCAGGTGTTGGTGACCTTTGAGATGCTTGCTTCGGCAGAGTGATGGGCAGGAAACCCAGATTGTTGGGAGTTAGGGACTTCCAACTTGATGAAGACTTGCACGTTTCCAGAGTTGCTTATTGACTGTTTATCTGAACGTGTGGTAGAAAAAGAAGTTCTTGGGAGAAATAACTAAGTGACCTTAGGCCAGTTACTGACCCTCACGGAACCTGTGATCTCCGAATAGGCAGTAATAGTTTTAAGTTTTAAGTTTTAAGTTTTTTTAAAGGATTAAACGAGATTATTGTAACCCTTTAGAATGATGCCTAATATTTAGTTAGTACTTAAATGGTCATTTCCTTTATTCCCCTTCCCCATACAACAATAATTTTTATTTATTAATGTTGTTGATGGCATCCATCACCCTTTGCAAATTTGTATGAGATATGAATTGTTCAGGATACCCTGGAGAAATTGTGAATTGCATTTAGCCTGGAACTAACATACCTTGTTGGACCACTGACAGCTCCTTTGAAATACATGTTATCTAGCTGGAAGGACACCCCCAAAAGGTAGTTGTCTTAGTTAAGGCTCTTTTAGATACAAATTACAGAATCCTACCTCAAGCAGACAGAGAGAGAGAGAGAGAGAAGGGGAGAGAGAGCTTTTGTTGTCTCGTGTAACTGAAAATTCTGGGAGGGTCCCACCCTCAGGCACTGCCATATCTGTATCTTCTGGATCAAACAACACTGTCAGTCCTTAGTCTTTCTCAGACCATCCTGTGGCTCAACTGTCCTCCATGTGACTCTCATTCCCAAGCATATTTGCCAGCTACAAATTTCAAGAAGAGGAAAGAACTCCCTAGTATTTCTAACTGAAAGCCTGGATTCAATATCACTCTTTAGACTTAGGTCACTTGCCCATTCTTTTCTGCTTTTTTTTTTTTTTTGCGGTACGCAGGCCTCTCACTGTTGTGGCCTCTCTCGCTGCAGAGCACAGGCTCCGGATGCGCGGGCTCAGCGGCCATGGCTCACAGGCCCAGCCACTCCGCGGCATATGGGATCTTCCCGGACCGGGGCACAAACCCGTGTCCCCTGCATCGGCAGGCGGACTCTCAACCACTGCGCCACCAGGGATGCCCCACTTGCCCATTCTTAAACTGGTTGTTTTGGCCAAGGAACTGGGAGGTACTGGTTTTCCAGGCCTGGCTTCAGGAATATTCTGTTCTATGAAATAAATGGTACTGAGTGTAGGAGAAAAGGGGTTCCCTGAAGGGAATCCAGTTTCTGTTCCCAGAATGAAGGGGAGGCACGGCAGGTGAAACAATTGATATCATATTATTGTGCAGACAAGTGCTTTTCAAATTGTGCTTCTGGGAACTCTAGGGGTCCCACTGAGATGCTTACACAGGAGGAAGGGAAGAAGAGAGTAATGCGTGGTGGGAAGTTGTCAAATTCATGCTCACTCGAGCTTTATTAAGAGTAGCTTCACTTTCATATATTTTTATACCCAATTTCTGGCTAAGATTTCATTTGAAAGTGGAATTTTGGCAATACCATTGAAATAGGACAATTTTAGCAGATGGTTAGGTCCATAGCTCATAAAGGTAGATGACCATCATTTTTCCACTCCATCCTGCTGAACAAGTTCTTGCCCTACCTTTCCTTCGTTCCCATTGGCCCAACTCATATTACTAACCCACCTGAGATCCAGACTTGAATCCCCCAGTCAGACATAGGAAGAGCATGACATTAGGCAGAAGTCCAGTTCTCAGTTTACTGTTATTATGACAGTTTAAAAATTGTTACTTAACCCTTTGCCGACCAAGGAGACGTCCCCTCCCAAAGCTGTTGTCAACTTGGTGACGCAGTACGATCCAGCAGTTATAAAGCAGAAAATTTGATTCATTCAAGAAATTTGACCGAGCATAATCTTTGATGATATGTTTATGCTGAAATTTGCAGTTGACATCTGCAAGCTGAGCAGTTTAATTTTTCAAGCCTTCCTCTGTGGCTCATCTCCTAGGTAACTGCTGCTTAAATCACACCCGTGGGACTTTTTCCTTATCAACTATTGACTTTCTTTAACTATTTGGCCCGCTCCTTCATTTTCCATATCAGAGCCCAAAATGTAGCTATTTGTGTAAATAAAGTTTTATTGGAACATAGACATGCCCATTAGTTTAATTTAAGTCTGCTCTGTTTTCCCTCTGTAGTAGCAGAGGTGAGTAGCTGTGAAACACGGAGCATGGCCCATAAACCTAAAATGTTTACAGTCCGGACCTTTACAGAAAAAGTTGTTGACCTCCACTGTATATTTATGTGGTCTATTTATTTATGTGTCTTCCTACTTCTTGACATGTGGCATGCTAAAGAGTCAGTAATGTCCTTTTAATACTCTCACTCTCTGGCGGCCTCACAAGCATATATAGGGAAATACGTTTGCTTTTACCTGTTCCACCTGTGCTCTTTCAATTCTCTGAACAACTTCTCTTTGTTTCTGTGCCCTCAACAGTTTAGTCCTCTTCATCTTCTAAAACTTCCAGCCCTTTTTAAGGAGTGAGAGGGAGAGGGGTGACAGCTTTCCGCCTGGCCCTAGGACACACTGGTGCACACACCTGCATATACTTAATGCATAGATACAAGGTGCCGAACACATGGACAAAAATCAGGTTTGGTGTCATTTTATTTCCCCTCTACTCATCCCTCCCAGTTTCATATTTGTTGTGCTCACAGCAGTATAATTTTGTGAAGAAGTGCTTGATATGGGCCAGGAAGGTTGATAAAGGGAAACGGAAGAGGAGATTTCCCTCGACCTGCATGCTGGATTTCTGTAAGCAGAGCAGCGACTCATCAGAAGGCTGAGTAGTTAAGCTGTACTTGAAGAAAAACAGGGGTAATAATACCTCTTTCCTGCATTTTTGCTGTCTAAATGCCCTGTGGAGTGAGAGAAGACTTCAGTCCCTGCGCTTGCGAATCCCTTATCTTTCCCAAACGTTAAATTAATTTTTAAAGCTATTTATTCAAAGTTGACTTAACCACTAGAATAGGAAAGATCAGACAAATCAGCTGTAAGAAATGAAGTACGAGGAAACCCGAACTCTTTGACAAAGTATTCCTGGGAGTAAATGTGTTGAATGAAGCCAGCGGGTAAATGATAAGGGCCTTTACACTGTGGATGTAAGAAGGCAATTTATCAAGAGTACATGAACTCTCCAGTGACCACAAGTCAGGAGGAAACGAGAGTGGAGGAGGAGCCCTAAAAAAATACACTTGAAATACTAAAAAGTGTGAGTGTGTGCTCGCATGCACTTTTAAATACGCACATTAATATGCAGAAATACCGGTGTATTAAAAGAGGAGCTGCTCAGAGTGTACACATACGGTAGCCTGTGCTGTTGGGGGAGAAGGTATTAAGAATGGTTTCGAGCTTGCAGAAACCTTGGGTGCTTGCAGGTAGAGTTAGGATTTGAGCCTGGTGGTTGTTGTCTGATACCCATTTGCCTGACTCATGAGATTAGATGACCATCTTTCAGGCTCACGTGTTTATCTCTTTTAATCTTCAGAAGGTCCTGTGTACAATTCTGATAGTTGAGCTAATGCTTTTGTGTTCTCTTCAGGAGTTCAAAGCACCTCTCATTCGTTATCTCATTCATCTTTTCAGCATCTCTTTGAGCCCTGTAGGTGAGACAGCACTATCTTAATGGGTCACTTTAGAGAAACTGAGGAAAAATGTGGTCCCATTATCTGCAGTAAGGGTTCCGGGTAACTCAGATAAGGATGGGGATGAGAATGTATGGCTTTATCTTGGCTTTCAGAGCTAGGGAGAAGAGATGTGATTTCTTAGATTTGAGGAGAAAAAAGCCTAATTGTTGAAATATTAGTTCCACTAAAAATATTTACGCTGAGAATGGTCATCCCCAGTTTTCTGCCCTGAAATTACGCAGCTGAAATACACAGAAATTCTTGTACTTTGATTGTAGTCACTTTTTTTTCCAGTTTCATCTCATACTGAGCCCTTGTCAGAGCTGTTAATAAAATACCTAATTATGACTTGAATTCCTTTTCTTGTTTGTTTGTCTCTCCTGTATAACTTTTAGAGAACACTGAACTAACAGCTAAACAGCAAGAGGGGTATTTAGGAGAATTAAGTCTTGGGATAATTCCCCTTAGCTAATTCAGCTTTGAGGTAAATGACTAGTCCCCCGACCCAGAGGTCAGCTTTCCTTATTCCCTCTGAGTTAGTCCTTTTTCCCCTGTAAGTCTAAAGGACACCTTTCTTTTCCTCTTCAAACCATCCAGGTATCATAAGGGGTGAATCTTACTCAGAAAAACGATGCTGGTTGAGCCCGCTCGTGTGGCTGAGTTGGCAGCTGTGTGCGTGTTCCTTCTTTCGGTGCAGGGAGGGGAATACCGTGGTAACTTGGGTTGAGCCATAGTTCAATTAGCAAATTAATTAGTCAGGTTTTTAGCGCCAGCCACAGTCATTTAGAAACCTCCTCAGTGGCTCTCTTCCTGAAAGCCAAATGTATTTTGTATTTGCTGTCGTCTGCAATTTATAAACACACGGAATCCAAACAAACAAACAAACAAAACCGGGAGGAGGTGGGAAGAGCACTATTTACATTGCACAGTCCTGCTGAGACATCTGTGATTATGATCCAGCTGTTAGACATGGAGCCCCCTGTAACTTCCGGTAACTCGTTTCTCCTTTCTTTGTCTCTGCCCTCTCCTTTTTATCTCTTTATTCCCACCTGCCCCTGGACCTCTGGCGGGACCACCGCAGCCTTGGATAAGCTCAGCACGCAGCACCTCTACCACCCCACCCAAGTGGAGATCGTGCAGTCCAACGTGGTGTTTGACATCAGCAGTCTGATGCTCTACGGGACGCAGGCGGTGCCTGTGAGGCTCAAGATCCTGCTGGACCGTCTCTTCAGCGTCCTGAAGCAGGAGGAGGTGCTGCACATCCTGCACGGCCTGGGCTGGACCCTGCGTGACTACGTCCGGGGGTACATCCTGCAGGTAGGGGGAGGACGTCAAGCCGGTGTCGGGGGCCAGCTGGAGAAGGGCTGGGGTAGGAGCCCTCGGCAAACCTGCCCTCCTTCCTGCCCCTCACAGGCCCGGGCATGCACACCCCATTCTGGTTAACGTGGTCCTTTTGGCAGGCTGCTCAGGGAATTGGAAGAAAGGAGCTGTGGGCCAGCAGGCCGGCATCCGGCCTCAGTGGTGAACGTTAGAAAGGAAGTAGTGGCCTGTTGCCTAGGGTTGCTCTGTTTGCATTCTTTTGAATTCAACTCCCTCTCTCTACAACGCGGGCCTCCTGGCTTCCCCAACAGGCTTTATCGAAGCCCTACTAAAAGGGAGGGTACGGAGGAGGGTGATGGGTGTGCGAAAATCTGAAATTGCACTTCATCTGGGTTTCGTAGGGCTGGTTCTCACGCTTACTTGGTAGGTTTGGTATTTTCTTGGTTGTCTCTTCTCTGTACCCTAACCATTTATTGCTTCTTCATCCAAGTCAAAGGAACAACTCTGTAAACTCCCTGCTTTTGTAATCAGTAAACCCTCACATTCCAAAACATGCAAACCTGGTTGTAGCTTTGGCCTTCACAGCACCTGTTCCTCCAGCTTGAGCCCCTTCTGTGTGTCAGGGGCACTTCCGGTCTGGTAAGAGTCTTGAGACTTTTCCGAAGGGCCTGCAGCCTCCACTCCCCATGCCCCCAGCCTCCTCGCCTTTTCCATCATTTTTTGCCGTATGTCATGAGTCGTTTTGCATTGTGTACTTTGCCTCTGAAATGTTTTTATGGCCATCTGTCTTCCCACGACCCTTGAAGGGTAAATGTTTGAAAGCAGCATGTTGGGAGACCCCAGGATCCAAAAAGACTACACTGGATGATGAAGAAATACTCCCTCCTGCCAAAGGAGATCACAGTTGGAGAAGGTAGAATCTGAAGTGATGTTTTGAAATTTCTTTCGGGGGATAATACCAGGAGAATTGACCCATTCCAAAAAAAAAATTGGTTTTGGTTCTGCCAGCCTTGTTGATGGCCCGAACCACCCTGTGTTGTGTGTGAGGCTGCCAGCTTGGTATGTGATGAGTGGGGGAGAGGGCCTTGAGTCTCGCCCTGGCTTTAACCTGGCGTGAACACACACATGCTCCTGTCATTCTCCTGTGTGGTACCACCGGGTGTTAGCCAGGGTGAGCGGATGAGGGATGCTGAGTGGAAGTAGAGAAAGGGGGAAGGTAGGATCCCCCGCCTGCTCCCGAGACTGCTTTAGTTAGCGTAGAATCATTTCGTAGTGAGACGTCAACTTGGAAGGCACAGGGCATTTGGCCCTCAGAAGATGAGATGGTGCTGATAACAGGAATAATTATATATTACGTTTTCAGTTTATACAAGACTTTCACAAGCATTCTCTCTCATTTGCCCCAGGTTGGGGACGTTTCAGTGGGGTGAGTGGAAAGTTAAGTCCTGGGTGATCAGGGGGTCCTGAGGCGGTGCAGGGTCCAGGAGGAAGGGGCCAGGAAGAACAAAGCATGGAACCAGTTCCACAATCCCCGCTTAGGCCAATCTGGAGACACACACAGTGCCACGTCTTTCTACAGTTGTTTCCACACATGATTATTAATGTCCACTTGGGAGGGGGTCTACCCTGCAGGAAGGAACAAACCTCTTGCAGATTTCTGAATGGCACTGTCAGCTTGGCTAAGCACTCCTTCCTTTATAAACTGTAGGGTAGTATATGCCCTGACCTCGTCACGTCTTTACTGCCTCCAGTGCAATGCTTCGTTCTGTCACCAATGCTGTATTTCAGGTCCACGTGTCTATTTTTGCCTGAGATAGCGGGACCATACACTTGATCTCTTACTGTTGAAACACAGAGATACGAGCATGACTGTGATTAATTGCCATCGTAACCACCCAGTGTCCCGTAGCATTCTGACGGCAGTAAATACAGAACCTGCTCGGTGTTCTGTGCTGTAGTCCTGATGTTCTGCCTTGAACGGTGCCTGTCCTTTGTTTTACTTGAAATTATTACTTAGGTGTTCATTTTTTCTCAGCATTTCCACATAACTGTAAGACAGGCGTAGAAAATGGACTCCATATTTAGTTGTGTGTGAGGGCCTAGGATTTAAAGATACAAAATTACAAGAGAAATTAAATTTCAGAGGAAAATTCAACAAAACCACAAACTAATAGTCTCTTATTTTGGGGTGAAATACTGCCTAATAAAGAACACTGTCACTTATTGTGATGATTACTTAATTGCGAAAATTATAATTAATTTTCATTAATGTCTTAGAGATTCTGAGAAAGTCTCAAATTTAATATGATCTGTTTTCTCCACTCAGGGTCTGAAACTGACGTTTTGAGAAAGTCATAGATGATTTTTATATTCGAGGAACACTGGGTTTCGTTTCTGTCTTGTTTTATCGGTAGTACTGATGTCATATGGATTTTATTTAAATGATGCTTTTTGTCATTCAGCATTTATCATCTACTTGTTTCTTGTGAAACCAATTCTTGGTTTAGGAAAAAAGCAAGAGGTTGAAGGACACAATACTGTTATTTATGTAGTGAGAAAATGCTCATTTCATTCAAAAACAATAAGCAAGAGCTGGACTGTAGAAATAAACCTTTTTTTCTCTAAAGCAATGTTATTTGATTATTGGCCAATACTTTTAAAATTATATATGGTAATGATAAGATATGCTCAGATGACTTTGAATATAATTATATGTAACATTTTTGAGCAGGTAGACTATAAAATGTGCGTCCAAAGGTTGTGGAACCCTATAATGCACGATTAGTGTACAAGTCATTTTATCTGGCTAAAACTCAATTGTCTTGTAGCCCTCAAGGCATCAATTTTAGCATTATTGCTCTCAACAACAGTATATTGAATATTATGTCAGTTAGAGGAGAATAATTATCAAGGCAAGTTAGGGTGGCTGTTAGTCTTACCACATATTGACTTGGTTAGCAGCTGGCTATAGATTGTGTTACTGGGCAAATGAAGATGTACAGTAAGTTGAACTGGTGAAGCCAGGATATTAATTTAACTCTCTCTGGGCCCAAACCTACATCCCTGACATATAAACACAGCCACTTCTGGTTTCAGAAATAGTTTTGAATGTGGAAGAATAGCAGGGTCTGATCTGATTTTGAATTTTTGGATGTGGGGGGAAAGAAGAGCTGGCCGTTCAAACCTATCCTTTGCAGGCGTGTTTGAAGAGGCTCTTAAAAGAGAAAGGGAGATGATGGTGGTGGCACAGATTTATTGGGGGCTAGCAATATTTTCCAAGGGTCCTGTACTGTTTCTGTAAAAATTGCTTTTCACTTATATGATTATCTGTGTGATTCATAAGCTAACCAGCTGGCTAAGACTTGCACTACAGTGACTTAAGAATCCAGGTAGTATCTTAAAGGTGAAGAACCCAGTATTCTCCTGTGTACCAATCAAAGTGTTCCTTCAGAAAGTACCAGAAAAGTGAAGTAAATTTTAGGCATTTTCTCACAAAACAGAAAAAAGGAGGAAATAGGCACTTTGATCCTAAAAAGCAAACTGCAACGGAACACGAGATATTTTTTTCTGCTGCTGAAGAGTTGTTCGTATTTCAAGTCTACATCTCACAGTACGTTTATTCACAGTGAATAAAAGCAGTGTCCTGTTCTTTCCCCATTTTCCTTGTCTCTGGCCTGGGATATAAGAATATGGGTGATTATCATTGTTGAATTTAATCATTTAAAAATCGAGTGTTCACACAGTCTCTTTGCAGTTTGAACGTGTAACTGACTTGCCTGGGTTCATACGCCAGTCCATCTGTGGCAATCTCCTCCTTTGCAAATGAGTCCTGCCAAAATTCAGGGAACCATATCAGGCACTCTGAATAATTAGCTGAAGTGTCAGCAGCCTGGTGAGAGGACGAGCCGTGATGCACATTTCAAGTCACCTGTGTCTTGAAACAATCAGGACTAATAGAACAATCAACACTCCAGAAGAACATTTCCCAGAGTATCCTGGGTGCATTTGTCTTCCGGAGATCCGACCTGAGCATTAGGCAGACCTACACTCTGGATCCTTTTCTTAGAGCCTAGTGATAACATTAGCATAATAAAGGCTCTGAGAAGTTGGTTTCTGAGAATAGATAAGTAGCTTCCACCAACCTTACCCGCTTCATAGCCTCTTCCTGTGAAGTTCATCAGAAGTCTTCCATTCCTGAACACACTCAACTCTTCTTCAACTTAGGGTACTTGCATGTGTGGATTCTTCTACCTGGACTCCCCTTCTCGTCTCTCTGCATGGGCAATGCCTTGTCCTTTAGGTGTCCACCCACTTTTTCACGGAGACCTTTTCAGTCCAGCTTAACCCATGTAGGTCTCTTCTCATGTGGCTCTATCTCAGGATTCTGTATCCCTCAAGCTCCAATACAATTTAAAATCAATCAAGTCAACTGTTAAAATGTTTTTTTTCCTGGCTTCCTCACTCGGGAATGCCACAGAGGCAGGGTACTCAATAAGTACTTGTTAAATGAATGGGTAAAGAAACCTGCTTCACTTGATGTAGCTTGACATTTCACCATGGAACCCATGGAATATCTAATGACTTCAGTTGGTCCAAGGGCCCTTAGTCTTTCTTCAGGTGTCCTGGGGACCAAAGGCTGTAATAGCAGCTGGGCCATTGAGGGCAGTAAAAAGAGAGGCAGAAGCTCCCACACACACTCCCTAGCTAGTGGTCTGTGTAGAATAAGTGTTTTGTGGTATCCGTGTGGTAGGAAACATCAATATTAAGCAAACACTTGGATTTAAGCAGCCCTTTGTGGAGCAAGTTCACATATGTTTCGCTCTTTGAATCCTCTTTCTTATACCACCCTCTTGTAGATACTGCCAGTGAATTAACATTTGTAGTTGTTGAAGCTCAAGTAACTTTTCCATGATCACAGAGGCTGCAGATTGGCACAGTGGGTGTACTGTAAGCTTCCTGAGGGTAAGAACCCCTTACCTCTTGTTTGTCACTGTAACCCACCTCCCAGCACCCAGCCTGGCATGTAATAGTGCTTACTAAATATTGGAGGGAGGAAATTTTGAAATCTGATTCCAACGTGGGTCTCTGACTCAATGGGCAGTGTTTGGGTGGTTTCTGGCTTTGTTTTTTAAGACTACCAAGCTGTATTTCCAGAATGTGATATGTGGCACATTGTGGCATCAAAGTGCTGTGGTTTGGGAAACAGAGAAGACCTGAGAAGTGCTTAATGGCAAAATTAGGTGAAATTGGTTCCTCTTTTGCATTCCTTTTCTTGCCTACTTCCTGACACTCCACCTTGTTTCAGGTTCCCTTTGTTCTCTGCTTTCCACGATGCAGACTTTTCCTCTAGATCTAATACTTAATTATGCTTCATTATAAATGCTCATCTTTGACTTACCTTTTCAGGGATACATGCCTTTTGTAATTGAGTGTAAAAAAGCAAAGGTTTTATAGCTAATTAGTAAGATTGCGACTATATCACGTGCAGGGAGTGGAGCAGAGGCGAAGTAGCTCTTTTCTCGGTCCATAAAAGGATATCAGGTTGGATGGTAAGGGGGCCCTGGCTGTTGAGTAAGATCAGGCTCAAGCCTCAGCACTGCCACTGATTATTTATGTGAATATGGAAAAGTGTGACATTCTTACCCATGGTTCCTTCATCTCTAAAATTGAGATAATCCTTTATATCTCTCTTGCTTTTGAATGGCAAAATGATGAAATAACGGGGATGAAGTCATGAAGTTGTAAACTCCGATTCCAGTGGGTACTTTTCACTTACATCTATGCATAGAGCTAGGTCCGACCAGTTAACAGCAGGGCAGTATCAGGGGCCAAACATGCTTCTCTGCACATGTTCAATGCTTAGGAAAAGATAGGAAGCACATTTTAGCGATTAGTTAATGGGATAAATGTTAGTCGTTTTAGTAAGTAAACCCTGAAATACTAGTGGCCTAGCACAATAGGAATTTCTTTCTCCTTCTCAGCGAGACCAGCCGACGTTCCTGGGTGGTGAACACTTTCCTCCCAGAGGGGATTTGAGGAGTAGTAGTTTAGAGCCTCTGCCGTTTTATGGCTCTGCCCTTCTCTGGGACCTCAGCTTCCTCATCCCGGTGGCAGTCCCAAGAGAAGGTGGGTGAAGGGGTGGTGTGGGAGGTTTTCATGGACCAGGCCTGAAAGTAGAGTGGGTCACTTTTCCACGTGTCGTTAATGAGAGCTTACGTCTGATTAGGGCCATGTGACTGAAGGGAGCTAGGACACTAGTCCCACTGAACAGTCGCTCCCAGCTGTGCCTCTGCCCCTGCAGGATGCCCGCAGGTCAGTGCCCCTCTCATGTGTGGTGGAATAGCCAGCATTCTGCCTTCTTTTTAAACGGGCCAGGAAAGCTTAGGGCAGAATATTAGTGTAGTTAAGGCAGGTTCTTACTAAGTTCTGGCTGCAGGTCTTACTAAGTGTGTGAAATAGACTCATGTCTTTATCCACCTCAGGCTAGGCTCCCTCACCTGTAAAGCAGGGATATCGACTACCTCATGGGTTTATTGTGAAGCTAAAATAAGATGATGCACGTAAGGCATTTAGTCGTGCTGCTTGCTAAGTATCCAGTAAATGTTAACTGTTAACATGACGATGAAAAAGATGATGATAGAGGCTGCTCGAGACTGTTGCCAACCTGGCCATTTTAGAACTGTGTGCATAAAGCAGCCTGAAATCCTGGATATTGTATATTTCACCATGCCTCTTAGAACAGAGTGTCTTACCAGCCAGTCTGGTAAAAAGGTAGCTACAATTGAATTGTAAATAAATAATACATACATACCTACGCATATACATACATATACACAAACTTGCATGTACATATGTACATAGTACATGCTTGATTTTACAAATAAGAGACGGGAGAGTATCATGACAAAGATTTTGGACTTTGGAGTAGAACAGACGTGGGTATAAATCTTGGTTATACCTTTTGATAGCTCTGTCACCTAAGATAGGTCATTTAACGTATTTGAACCTAAGTGTCTTCATCATAAAGGCTATTCAGATGATATGTATGAAGTCCTTAGTGCAGTAAGTAGCCCACAGCAATCTTCTGGAAATTAACCATTACTACATGGTGTGTGCATGTGTGCTTTTTTTTGAGTAATGACTTAACTCCATATATGACTATCATTTTATTACCATTGCACTTCTCTGTTTCATCAACTCTTTCAATACCCTTCCAAGCACCTGGCAAAGAATGAATGAGTACTTGATAGATTTATTTAACTGATTAGAGTATCTGGGCTTTCACCCCATTGCGTAAAGTAAAACTTATTTAAAATAGTCACCCTTTTTTTATGGCTATTATCTGACCTCACAGATTTTGAGGAAATTTCTGGAGCAGAAAGAAAAATGGATCTAGGTATAAATTCATTTAGGTAGTCCTTTAAATAACCAATTTTGTTGATTAATTACGATGTCCTGAGTACACAAGAGAAGATCTCTCAGGAAGCCTTCACTCACAAGGAAAAAGCATCTGTTAACAAATTGTGGGAATTAAGCTCAAAACTATAAGAACATACAGATGACCCATAGCATTGGCATAGAGGGGGATTATTTGACTCCAACTGAAGATCGGATTATCACCACCATGGTATAAGGGGTCTTCGTATCATTTCAGCATATGTGAATCCTGCAGGCGAGAAGGATCACAGAGGGATCAAGATCCCCCTGTCTTTGGCAGGGATATACAAAAGTAGATGGTTCAGGACAGTGTACTGTATTTACAGTGCCCGTTTTCCCAACCACTTGGACTATCGTATAGATGGTATCCCAGCAATCCTCCTAACCTCCCTATTAGAGAGAGAGTTTCAGAGACTATTATCGTAGCTGAAGGCCTCAGGCAGGGTCAGAGCTGGAAATGGAATACAGGAATTTTTGAATCCCTTGCCAAAGCGCTAACAATTTGAACAGCAATGAAAATAAACACCTTATATCCAAGGACGTAGCTTGATGTTTTGTGCTCAGAGCTAAAATAAAAATATTCCTCCTTTTACCCTTGCAAAGTAGAAATACATAGCCCACCAAATTCTAGCATGGAATTCAGTGACTACTGGAATAGGATTTATGTCTGTGGGAGATGGAGGGGGGGGTTTTGTATTGCATAGAAAGAGCAGAAATGAGCCCAGAGCTCACTGGCCATTTGCCATTGGTAAGAACCAGTTCAGATTTACTTGAAATGGATGTTCTCTGTGATGGCATTGATTAAACCATATGATCTCCAGAGCAACACTCTTTTATGCTCCTTGTTGAATCTAAAGTCGAAAGTTCCTGAGCTTTGGGTCTAGACCTCAGTTCTACCACCGGTTAGCTCCCTAGCCTTGCAAAAAGTCAGTAATTTCTAAGAGCCTCATTTTCCTGATGATACCTACATAATAGGGTTTTGAGGATAAAGAGAAGTCATTTGTTAAATTCATAGTATTGCTCAGTAAATGTTAATTCCTTAAGCTGAGCGACTTCCCAGTTCCCCACTCACCAAAACCCTTAAGCTCCTAAAGCAACAAAGCTTTGTGATTCTTCTCCGTGTCCATATATCTCATTTGAGCTACTGTGTTCTTTTCTAATGTTTCCCCCAATTTGACAGAAGGGGCAAGTGGAGAATGAGAGGGGCTTGCTCAGGAAATGAGCTCTATCACGACTAGCAAAAATCACGGGAAGGTTCTCAAGACCCAACCCTAGCCTACCATCTGTTTCTTTGGAGTGACCTACATTTCAAATGCTCATACGTGAGATCACGAAGGGCTGTGAAAAGCAGAAAGTGAGATGAGGATCTGTGCAGGTTTCTAGAAGCTTTTGCTAAATCTGTGCAGATGGGACAAACATAAATAAAGATACACTTTTTTGATTCATGCATGACAGCTATGGAAGTAATGCCAGCAGCAACTGGAAAGTAGAACGCGGGCCAGTACATTTGCTAGTAGAATTCAAGTGACCACTGCCAAATTGAATTACTCTAGGAAGACCTGTTGAAAGAGGAGATTCTTCAGGAAGAAGAGAGAGATTGTTACTTAGTAGAAGGGATGGAACAAACCTTTTTCCGTTTAGGAAGAGTGTTAACATTGGGGAGAGTTATGAACAAGTTTAAGGGAGAGCGTTGCATTTCGGTTGGGTGAGCAGCTTTGAGCTGAGGTGTTGGTGAGTGTGGTTAGGCCAATCTGGGCCTGTTGATCAGAAGCTGTTCTTCATTCACATGATGTTTACGTCACCATCCGTTTCTAAGGGGAGGGACTAGTGATTCTGCTGGTTCGCAGACCTGACATTTGCTGCTAAACAACTTAAACTTAAAAAGGTGGATTACTGGCTAGTAACTGCATAAACGGTTATTTTTAGAAATTCACCATTTGAGGTCCTGTTGCTATCGAGGAAGTATTTTCATTTGTTGGTGGCAACTGAGTCACCTCCGTATCCCCTCTCTTTCTTTCTTTCTCTCTCTCCCTCAGTCAAGGTAAACCTGGGACGAGAGACTTGGAGGGTAGGCTGGACAGTGTAGTTTTGCGTTAACAGTGCAATGCCTCGTATGGTCACAATAGACCATAGTACATCAGACCCCAAATTAAGAGAAGGAGATATTGGTTGATACGCATTTACTCTCCAGAGCTCATCTGCAATTTACTGTGTATTTCTCACCTCTAGCCCCCAGGAAAGCATTTTTCAGAGGCTTTGAGAACTGAAGGTCCTGTCTGTAAGGAGAGGTTTCCTTGTTCTCATGTAATTTTCTCTCTTTAGCAAAGCCATAATAATAGTGTCAGAGGCAGCTTTCTAGTTAGAATGAGTAATGTGGTTACTGTATTTTCTATTTTTATTTTAATATGTTTTTCCTGCTGTGGATTTTTTTTTCTTTTTGGTTTTAAAAATAGCAGTTGAGTAAATGTGGTAATTCGAAGAATCTGGTGCACATTGCATCCTCTCTGGGATGTGATTCTGAAGGAATACTTGTCTACAACGGGCATTTTTCCCCCCCAGATTCCTTAGTGGAATAAATAGGAGAATGTTTGGAACACAGACCACCGAAAATATTGGCTTATGGTCAGGCCAGGTTAGGCCAGGCTTCAGAGAAATTGACATTTAAACCACAGAGTATCTATACCATAGGTTTTTGCCTCTAGAGTATCCGTCAATATTAAGCCTGTTTATTTTACGGTGTGTTGATAAGACACAGAATTAGGTGGGTAGCTGGGGATGTACCTTAAATGGGTTCATTCATTTGCTTCTTTTAAAAGTGCAGCACACAGGTTTAGAAATTTTAAATTAACAACAAAACACATTTAAATTCCCCTTGAAAGAGTAATTAAGAGCTCTTTGTCTCTGTGTCCTGTCATCTCTGCCAGAATGAGAGTTCATGCTGAGTATATTCCATTGAGTCAGCCATCATTCCATCACCGGCAGGAATCACTTTTCCACATATTGACATGTGAGGGAATGTCTGCTTGCAGTAGCCATGGGCTCGTGCCAGATTTTGAGATCCATAGGGGCAGTGCTGGGAGCTTTTCAATTCTGAATCAGAGATCCAATTCATAATAGCTGAGCCAGGGAAACTGGGTTGAATCTGTGGCCAAATCCAAGGCAAAAACCTCTTTTTTTCCCCTTTCCCTTTTTGCAGTGCTTCATTGCTTTAAAATATGAGTGCCTCTGTCCATTGATCCTCCGGTGTCTTTACATTGGATTCAAGTTGTGGTTTCTTAGGTGAAAAGGTCAGTGTTTTATTCATTCAGCCACACATTGATGGAGATTAACTGAGAGCAGTACAAGACATTTGGATCCTGTTAGACCTAGGGCACCTGAAAGAAGTTTCTTTTTCTCCCTACCCTTCACTCTGCCTGCTGCAGAGGAGGATGGCCCTGTCTTCTGGGAGTGGGGGAGGGTTTTGATTGGCTGTGTGTTAACTGCCTCAGATCCATGGTCATAGGCTGAGTAAGAACCCCTGAGAATCAAACATGTCATCTGTGTAGCCTCACCTGATTTAGTGCTTTTCCTCAAGTCTGAGGTGTCTCCAGGGGACTTTTTTCCCTTGCAGCACTGATCTTTCAATGAGGTGCTAGTGTCTGTCCTGAGCAATAACAAGGAGAAACCATGAAGTGTGAACAGTTCTTATTAGGCGGGTAAATGTCATTAACGCCTTTGCAGCCTTCTCTGCAATCTGAATGCTCTTGTCAAGAGAGTGACTTACTGAAGCCTCCTGTAAAATCATATACATGGAATTTAAGAGACTGAAGTTTCACATTTTAATTAAGCAAGGTCATTAAGCTTCCTTTGCTTATGGATTTTTGTAGTCAATTACACTTGTGTCTGATACAGACAGACGCTCTCCAATAAGCCTTTCGAAAATCTACCTACAAAAATTATTTTTAAAATTTGAGAAATACTTGATTTACTTTAAATCAGAGTTTTAGGTAATTCTTAATGTTTGTCGGGAGTAGATGCTTCTCTCTGTTTTAATTTTGTGGAGACCCGTATACTCATGCATTATACCTGATCATAATATGCATGTTTTCATATGTGGTGTGAGAAGAGTTCGCATTTCGACTTAATGAGTAGGTCAGCTGGTTTAATAAAAAGCCTGAAGTGCATAGTGTTAAAATAATGATTTTATTATTTTCAGTACTTATACAGAAATCTTTCTCCAACCATGAGTTTGCCTTATGTAAAATTCTAGTATTTTCCTGAACCAAATTTTTTTTTTTTTTTTTTTTTTTTTTGCGGTACGCCGGCCTCTCACTGCTGTGGCCTCTCCCGTTGTGGAGCACAGGCTCCGGATGCGCAGGCTCAGCGGCCATGGCTCACGGGCCTAGCCGCTGCACGGCATGTGGGATCTTCCTGGACCGGGGCACGAACCCGTGTCCCCTGCATCAGCAGGCGGACCCTCAACTACTGCGCCACCAGGGAAGCCCTGCCTACTAATTTTTAATAAAGAAAAATGAATTGAGACATGTCGCTAAAACTTTGGGGAAGTAAATCCAGAAACTTATAGGCAAGTTAGAGGTGGAGAATGGAAATTAATTAAATGGTACTTACTATTACTAACTTAAGATGTATAATTTAATGTGTTCTATTTACTTAGGATACAGTCTTTGTTTCAGATTTGATTCATCATCCCTTTTTTAACATTTCATTAGGTGATAAGTTTTCTTTATGTTTTGTGTAATTTGTTCTGTTTTTCTATTTTGATGGTTCAGGAAAATGTATTCATTCAACAAACATTTACTTGAGTGGCTGCAGTATTCAAGTGGTAAAAAGGCACCGTGACCCTCTGTTACAGCTCTCAGGTTAGTGGAGATTGGGGCTCAAGTTAAGCTAAAGGAAAGCAGAGGCCATTCGTGTACATTTTCTAATGAATATATAAGCACGATCAGTAAGCAGTGCAGTAATGAGTTACATGTAAATAGACTCTTTGGACATATTTCCAACTTGCCTGAAAAGTTAATGCTTTAAGGGATTTTAAACATTCCCTAGCTATCTTGCTTGTACTGTTAATTTAAACTCTGCAATTAAATGACTGACTAAACCAAATTAATTTTCAGTTCGGCCCGTACTTTTTGAATTAAAAACATTTAGTTTAGTTCGAATGAATGAAATTTTGCTCTCTATGATGGAAAACTCACCTATTCATTAGATCACAGAAGTTAAGCGCAAAGATGCATTTCCTTCCAATTCCTTAACAGACAAATGCTCGGACAAGTTAATAAAAACTTATTTTAAAATTCCCTTTTTGTGAGAAGCCAAATATGATCATTTTAAACCCTATTAGGATCATTTTGCAAAAGCTACCCAGGAAGTCACTCACTTAGAACAAGAAAGTCTCTTGTGGAATTACTGTGGCCAACACCACTTGGGGAGTAACTGGGCCAATTAAAATGTAGATGTTTTAGATTAAAGTATGTTGCCTATTAAGATAAAGAACATCAAATTTGGAATTAGTCTATATTCCCTTTGTTAGTTAGAGTTCTTCACATGTGTCAGTAGATTCTTCTTGTGGAAAGTAGTCTCAGATTTTTGGAAGCACAATAAGAGGGTCCATCTGACCACACCATCTGCTTTGTCCTCTCTCTTCTCTCCTTTCCACCTTACACCTAGATTCAGGCTGTTACTATAAATTATGATTTCCATGGTTCACATTTTAGGGTAACTTTGACAAAGAGATGTCTGGAGTATCAAGATTATCAAAGATGTTCAGTAAAACTTCTTCATAAATGTTTTTCAGAGCACCAAATGGAAGGGAGCTTTACTGTGCTATATTTCCCATGTGGAAAAGTATCTGGGACCTGAAAGGGGCACACCCTTGGAACAGGAATACTTCTTAAAAAGGAACTTTATAAAGAATTCTGTGGTGTGTAGGGTTTTCATGTGTGATTTATTCACTTGAGCAGAAGGTCCAAACAGCATCCTGGGTATAAGTTGTGCTTTCCCAGACCTGAGAAGTGTCTGAAAAGTTAGATTTCACAGACTTTTTAGATTTGCCTGTGCTATGCCACAGGTCAAATATGTCTTGCTAAGCGTCTGGTTGCCATTTAGTTTAGTCAAGGTTTGGCTTTTGTTAAAAACATTGGATTGGGTTTCTTCGTAAAAGATGTTTACCTTCTCTGTCACGTGTTATTTTATATTAACAGAAAGTCAGGATGGTAGAATTTAAATGCCAGTGGTGACACAGGAAGGTGTTATTTTTCTATGGTGTTCTTTCTTTCACTTTTTGAGATATAGAGCTTTTAATCAGTTTCACTTAGTAAATATTATCTGAATGCTGAGGAGGGCTGGGAAGATCATGGTTCTTTTGTTGTTACTCACTTATTTACAGCAGTACTTGTGAAAGGGTACTATGCAGATGTTAAATATAAGAACACTTTCTAAAGTTTTGCAAATAATACTTCTACAGTGTTCTGAGTGGGATGGAAGGAGACCGAATGTACTTATGTGTTGAATAACGTCAGACTTTCATGGAATATATTGAAAAGATACTCCTTTTAGTCATTGCCTATGTATTCTTTCGGAAACAGTGTTCACAGACTTAAAGCATATTTTCCTACAGAACAAATATGTGAATGGTATATACATCTTCCCTTATCTGGAGTATGTAGTTGAAAAACCTAAGTAATTCTGTTAAGTCTAGAACCTCTAAACATGTTTCAGGAGTATTTTTCTGCTTAGAATGAGCTCTGTAAGATGCCATATAATTTTTGCTTTGTAGTTAGTGTTTGTGAACAGCATAGAACTTAGTGAGATTGGGAGATGCTAATATGCTAAGTGTCATACTTGAAATATTTAGGGTTTTTTTTATATAAATTTATTTATTTGTTTAGTTTTGGCTGCTTTGGGTCTTCGATGCTGCGCATGCACTTTTCTCTAGTTGTGGCGAGCGGGGGCTACTCCTCGTTGCGGTGCACGGGCTCTAGGCGCACAGGCTTTAGTAGCTGTGGCTCGTGGGCTCTAGAGCGCAGGCCCAGTAGCTGTGGCGCACGGGCTCAGCTGCTCCGCGGCACGTGGGATCCTCCCGGACCAGGGCTTGAACCCGTGTCCCCTGCATTGGCAGGCGGACTCCCAACCACTGTGCCACCAGGGAAGCCCGAAATATTTAGTTTTGATTAAAATAATATATTAAATAGAGGGAGTTCTCCCTATAAAGCTGAACTAACCTTGAGGAACATGCAGGCCAGTGTGTAAAACAGACAGGTAATATAAACAGATTAAAAACTGTTTTTGTTAATAAAAATCTAGTGTAGAACAAAACCCGAAATTTGCCTTAGAAAATGTTTCCAAATTTTTCTCTTATTTCATTCCCAAATAAATCTTTGGGGGCAAGAATAAAAATGTGAAGATTCGTCTCTTTTTATTTGAACTAGAATATTAGCTTGCGTTAGAATGCTGTGAAGTATTTATGGAATAAAGATAGAGAGCTTTATTAATGTTATCGTTTCTGTGGACAGAGCTTAAAAACAAGACTCTGAGAGAAAGAGGGGAATGCTTTTTTCTCCATGTCAAGTAGGTTCTGCAATTCATGATTATGAAAAGAGAGGAATACAAAAAACAAAGTCTGTGTTTTCATGAGTTTTAAATTATGAGGCCAAAAACACTGATTTAGATGTAATAAAAATCCATATACCTCAGCTTATTAGTGATTTTCTTTTAAGACTTTCTGCAGAAAAGAAATTGCCGGACTTCACAAGAAAGTTCACGTTGGGTATTTTAGATGGCCTTTGTAAAATTTCACCCACATTTTGTGCTTTCACACAATGTTACATGCCCTTAACAAGATCAGTAAGAATGAAGTATGGAATCCTGGAGAGGAACATTGGGGGAGCTTTGGAAATGTGGAATGGAACCCGAGTACCAAGGGTATTGAGTGGCAAGTTAAAGCATTTTATTTCATTGGAAGTCGATTCTTGTTAAGTAAGTGATGAGTTTATTAGTTATCCACTGTTGTGTAACACACCACCCCAAACTTGGTGGTTTAAAACAACCACTGTTTTATTGTTGTTCACAAGTCTGTGGGTCAACTGGAATGTTCTGCAGTGAACTGGTACTTTGACAGGATGGAGGCGGGTGTGGGGTGGTTGGTGGCAGATGGCCTCAATTTACACATCTGGCTGTTGGGTTGGGACTGGCTGTCTGTTGGGAGAGGGAGGTGGTAACTGGTTGTAGTATAGCTCATCTTTGAGCCAGTTAGCCTGGTCTTATTCACATGCAGATAGTTGCAGCGTTCTGAAGAGCAGCAGGAGAGACAAGTCCACATGCGCAAGCACTTCTGAATATCTGCTGGCTTCATATTTTTTAGAATCCCATTGGCCACAGCAAGTGACGTATGCAAAACCCAGGGCCAGAGTAGGGGGCGATTATGATTATTTCAGGACACGTGTACAAGGAAGCCTGAACAATTGGGGGGCCAGTACTGCAATCATTGATCACCAGACTCTAGTGCCTTAGGAAGCTTCATTTGATAGTGGTATCATGTGGAACTGAGGAGGGGGAAGCCCTGAGCCAGACTCTCTAGTTAGAAACTGTCGCTGTAGTTCAAGTAGAAATAAACCCTGGCATTAGGGTAGTGGCAGAGAGAGTAAACAGCAGTATTAGATAAAACCACTGCTAACTGAATTCGGTAGGTAAAGGAGAGAGAAGGTGTTTGTAGATTGATTCCAGGCTTCAAGGTTGGGTATATGGGAATCTCAAGAACTGGTGAGATTTTGGACCTTAATTATGTTTGCAGTGAGCATAGGACATCTGTGCAACTTCTAAGGCAGTTCCCACTCCTCTGTGCAGGAACATTAATATGAAATGAGACTGCATCTTTGAAATTCTTATTGTTTTTAATCTGTTGCTTTAGAATTCACGGCCTTGTCCCAGTGCCCCCTTGACCCTAATCCTTGTGGAGATGATTAAGTGACAAGAAGTGTTTCGTCTCATCTCTTAAAAGCACATGGACAACTTCGCTATAAGCAAAATGTTTCAAAGTTTGGATTTCCTAGTTTCATTTCTCAGAGTTCAACATATGCTTAGGATTTTTGAGAATTTAGTTTTACAGGTATTTCTTTGAGATTATTTTTTTGTATTTAGAAGTATTGTCAATTTTGATAAAAGTTAAAAATTTGGTAATATCAGTATTCCTTTGTAAAGCATTTTATGGTCCAGGTTTCAGAGCCAGAGTATAAAAGTTTTGCTGCTTTTTTAATCATTCCGTTCATAATCTGGGGTTTAACTCTTCCATATTGCAAAGTTTTTTTTTTTTTTTTTTTTTTGTGGTACGCGGGCCTCTCACTGTTGTGGCCTCTGCCGGTGCGCAGCACAGGCTCCGGACATGCAGGCTCAGCGGCCATGGCTCATGGGCCCAGCCGCTCCGTGGCATGTGGGATCTCCCCGGACCGGGGCACGAACCCGTGTCTCCTGCATCGGCAGGCGGACTCTCAACCACTGCGCCACCAGGGAAGCCCTGTAAATGTTTTTTGTAGAAATCATGTCTAGATTATTTATGAACATGTATTAAGGCTTCTTCCTGTTAAATGAGTAGAAAATCAGTTGGCCATGGTTTCTCTGTTCTTCTTATACGTGGATGGAGAACGTTTTGTGGTGTTGTTTGGGTTTTTGGTTAAGGGCATGTGATTTACCTGCAAAAGAAAATAAAGAGAGGGACTTGGAGAAAAAGAAACCTTAGTGCGTGATTTTCTTCGGGAAGAAAAGTATGAAATTTATCATTTAAGACTAGGGTACATAAACTTATATATAATAAATGACAAAATATATCCCAATTTTATATTATGGTCAGTTAAAAAGGAGAGGATAAGGGGAGGGAAAATAACAAAGGAAGAGAGAGACGGGCAGATTTTTAAAAATGATCTTCTGTTTGTTTGTTTGTTTGTTTGTTTTAACAGTTAAAGCAACGTGGTTTTGCAACCTTAGGTACAAATCAGATAGAATTAGGTTGCATCGTTTAGATGTTCCATTCCTACTATTGTGTGATTCTTTTATTCATGGTCATCTCAATTACTGTGAAGCTAAAACAGGAAGACTTCCACAATCTTAGATCAAGGAAGAAATATTTTTCTCCTAACTCAGAGTGGATGGCCCTGCCGGCCACCAAGATGATAAATAGAGTAACAAGAACCTGTTGATTGGCTCTTGGGGTTCATAGCACTTGAAGCTTACAAAGGGATTTCACTTGTACTGATTCATTTAGCATGGAGGTCTATTGTGTAGGTAAAGCAAGCTTTATTAATTTTGTTTTATATGTTATCAAACGAAAACTTAGACTTGGTAATAGTGAAAAAACTTCACAGCGTTCAAAACTAAGTACTCAAATTTAGATATTCTGATATCATGTCTAGAGTTCTTTACATTATGTAATGTTTATCTTTAAATAATTATTCAGTATGAGGCTATTTTTAAAAGCATGTACATAATTACTGATTTATTTAATGGTCACAATCAAAGTCTATCTGTGTTAATGTAGATTTAGATGTCTTTAAAAGCAAACTTTAGAAGTCAGACATATTTTTCAATGTTACATTGAAATGTCCTATGTTACTCATAAGAGCAGCTGTCTTAAAATTTGATTTTTCAACTGCGTTTCTCTCTAATAAAATTCACTTCTATAAAATTTTGCTAGCTGCTGTAGGAAGACCTATAAAACATTCATTTTAACTCTAGTAATATTTATCCTGCCTTTTCCTTGTTGGCATTTGTAAAATTTCTGAATGGCTTGCTATTTAGTTTCAATATATTTCCTTTTAGTAGATGATTTACAAATAGCAGTGTTGAAAAATGTAATGTTTGTTTTAAGTTTATAAACCAGAGATTGAAAAAATGAGATTGTGGATGTACCATGTAATAAAAATAGGGAGATTTTTATTCCTATCCAGATTTAGTTTCAAGAATATGAGTATTTGATTCATCCTGATTTTCATCTTAACAGCTATTGCTACATGTTTAAGCAAAAGTAATTTATCTCTCAATTTTTCTTAAATCTTAACACCTCTAAGCTGTCTTGTTTTCATTGGCTTTGATTCAGAATTATTTCAATCTTCTACGCTTTAGTCCTTACATGTATTTATATCATAGATCAATTGATAGATTTTTTTTTTAAATACACAAAAAGAGTTGCAGTGGCTGGAATCTCATTTACTAATTTATTATAAACACAGAATAATCCAGGCATTTAAAAATTTTTTTTAAAAACGTGTGTGTCTGCGACTTAATCTTTGTATTTGTTTCTAGAGGCTGTGCAGGGTGTTTCCTGTCCAAGGCACAAACCGTATATTTCATTTGTCATATCTAATGTTTTTCATATCCGGAAATCATGCTCCATGTTATATTTTACAAGACTTCATAAAAATAAGTGAGCCAAATAAAATTTATAGTTATTTTTAAAAATCTGTCATAGCAAAATTATCTCTTTCTCTTCTCTTTCTCCTTCTCAGATGGGTACAGATGGGATTATAAAGTTTAAACAAATGTGTGTTTTCAAATGAAGTCTAAGTTTTGAAACTAGACAGTCATCCATTATTCAGGAGAAGCTCGTGGTATGTCGGTAAATGCATTACAACAGCTCTCTAAATTAAAAAAGACCCGAATTGCCTTGTTTGCTGATTTCTATGGTGAAAATAGCCCACCGTGGCTGATTTCAGCCTCTCAGCACAAGTCACTGAACACAGGGTTGGGAAGAGATATGTAGTAGCACATTATTATATAGTATTTCCACCATACAAAAAACGTAGAGAGAAGTAAATAATCTCAAGAGCACAGGTAATAGTAAAATGTAGGTGAAGTGATGAGCTTTGAGTATCTACTACCTTTATTTTTAATATCATTTCTTTAATTGTAAGTTTATACAGTTTCATTTTTAATAATGTGTATGTTTGACAACCAGCTTTAAAAAATTTCTAAACCTTTAACAGCTCTCTTGGGCTGGTGCTAGCGGGCTCCAGCAGCACCACCGCAAGAAGCCGTTTCCCGTGACTGGTAGCACTGGAAAGATAGGTTGTGGGCTGCACCCGCTCTGGAGGAGGGGCGCCTTGTGTCGGGGTGCCCAGGAAGCAAGGCAGTCATTTTCTCTTGCAGCTCAAATTACTAAACACCACCTGGTCCCATAAATATTGGTATTTATATTAATATAAGGCTTCAGTGGGAATAAAATACTAGAATCTTTTCATAAAAAGGGCTGGGGAAACTTTAAGATTTCCGATGCAAGAATTATTCTTAATTCTTGCTTTTTCTGTTTCTGTGTCTCTTGGCTATTATATACCCTCTCAATTAAACATGTAAAGGGAAGAATTCCTGTCGTGACGTCCCATTGGGCACATCCTGTAGTCAGCACCTCCAAAAGCCGTTCCAATAGCAAGGAGAAGCTGTTTACATTAGTTTTTCTCAACAGGATATATGGATAATGAATGTGCAGCGTAGAGTGTAGTAGCTGTGTTCTTACAGAAGAAAATAAACCGGAATCTTTTAAACTTATTAATACATATTACCAACTGAGGTAATGAAGTGAACAATTAAAGAATCTGTTGCAGCTAATGGCAGGGTTTAAAGTGCATTTTTGACAAACTTTCCTCTTATTTAAAAAGAGAGAGAGAGGGTGAGCCTCCTCCTGTATTGCTGTTGGCAGCTTAGAGGTGGTATTACTCAAGGCTTTTGAATAAAATAACACGTTGAAAATATAATTGACTTCTTTGGGGGAATCCAAGAGCTCTCCAGACAAATTCATTTAGGTGGGTTGACAGAACTGCTGGCATGCATGGTCAAGAAGAAAAATTGGGCATATTTTGTGTGTAACCCTTTGAGTATTAATTCTGACCAGATCACACTGTAAATAATGTTAACTGTCATAAAATAAACACAGCCGGGGTTTGCACCATATGTTTTTTAATTATTTTTTGCAGCTTCTTTTTGTTTGTTTGTTTTTACTGAAATGGAACCTACTGATAGCTCTGTGAAGTTATGTTTATATAAAAGTAAATTACACTTGTACTTTAACAAACTTGGCATTGCACACCAGTGTCTGTAGGCAGGTTTTGTTTAAAAAAAAGCAAAGCTTTTCTCGTCCTTCTCTTTTGCTCTTTCCCTCCCCGCAGAAACAGTCTCTCTCACAGAAATCTGCTATACCATCTTTGTGCCGGTTTCTTGTTTTTGCACATGTGAAGGAGGTGCCTTTGGAATGCCACCCAGAAGAGGGACTTGCTTAACCGCTGAAACTCACAGAGGGTGTTTGGCTTAAGTAGCCCTGGAGTGGCCTTTCAGACTGAGGCTACTGTGGTCTCCCAGTTTGTTTTTGTTTTTTGCCTTCCTGCTTGCGAGTGTTGAACACCGTCAGAAGCAAGAGCTCAAAGCTCCCTTAGAACCTTTAGGTAATTTTTAAAACTGTTATTATTTTCATAATCACTGTCTCCTCTTGATCTCAGGGGAGGCTGGGAACACTTGATTGTCTTTATAGAGCGTATGAAACTGATAGTGCCAATGGGAGGTGGGTGGCACGTTTCGTAATCCGCCCGTCTCCCCCGCCCGCCCCCTCCCTGCTCATTGCTTAAATCTGCCTCTTGGCATATCTGACAATATCCGTAATTATCAGGCACCGGGAGCCCTGACTGCGGAACTGCTTCTGCAGGACACCTGTCCAGCTCGCGTTCTTCTCCTGCCCCTTCTCGTGCCTCGGTTTGCTGACTGGCCTCACGACAGAGCAGCAGTCTGCTGTTAGTAAACATGTGTCACTTCCCCTCACTTTCTCAGACACCGGAAGTTCTGCCCAAACTGTGCTGCACACCAGTGTTGGCGTTGTGACCGTTCACACAGTAGGCATTTCACAGACTTTCGAGAACGAATGAGAAAAGTTAGTGCAGACAATTCTCTCCGCGTTATGGTTTCCATTTTCCCTGTATTAAGTGCCTTTCCTACTCTTGACAGATTTGCTTAGCACAATATTATCTTTGCTGTAAAAGCTCATCTTGACTGTCATCTTCTCTTCTAGACAGAGGAGACATTGCTCAGTTTTTACACAGGCCAAAGGAAAAGAGTCCAGGGAACCCCAGCGGACTTTCATAGTGCTTAGCAATTCTCAAGGAAGGGAATAAAAGAAGTAGAGAAATATACAATAATTTGGGGAACTTTTGTTCCAGAATATTTCAGTATGGCGAAGATATTGTTACTGAATGTTGTAAGTGGAAGAAGACTTGGAGATGAAGCTGTATTCCGTGAGAATACCTGCAAAGAGAAGAATTAGGTAAAAGGAAAGGCAGACAGCTAATACCACTCAACAGTTCATGCCTATGCATGGTCAACCTTAGAAATGGTTGAAAATCCTTGGTTTTTGAGGAAGAGGTCATAGAATTTGGGTTTGGATTTTTTTTACCCTGGGTAGTTGTCAGGACCTTCGTAGAAGGTCCCATTAAGCATAAACCTTTCCTTCTTAGAAACTGGCAGCCTATTTTATGAATACTCTTCTTGGAAATTGTCATCTAATATTTATAAAATTTTATTCCACTGAACAATTGGAAATTATCTTCTATTATAACGGTTTGACTAAACCTTTTTTCCTCAACAGGAACCAAAAACATGACAGAGTTAGGTAAGATAATTTGGGAAAATGTCAAAATATATCAAAGCTTCTTTTTAAATAAGTGTTGTTGTCATTGTTTGCTTATGAAAGTAATGCAAGATTGATATAAAAATTCAAACATTGCAGTAGTATGTAATGCAAAAATAGGAAAGCTGTTCCTAGCCCCTTCCCCCAGAGATAACCCCTGTTTTAATTGTTTATAGTCCATATATTTTTATGCATATGGAGTACTAAAAAAGTCTTATTAATTTTATTGAAAATGAATTCATCTTATATATAGACACACACACACACACACACACACACACACACACACACACACACACACTCTTGTAGCTTCCTGTTTTAAATTTTAATGGTATATCCTAGTCTTTGTGACAGATCAATAGATGGCTTCCCTCCCCACTCCCACTGCTGACACCAAATACCTGGAAACTGTGAATGTCTCATTTGGAAAAAGGTTCTTTGCAGATGTGCTTAAGGATTTTTGAGATGAGGAGATAGTCCTGCATTATCTGAGTGGGCCCTAGATACCATCATATGTACCCTTATAAGAGAGAGGCAGAGAGATTAGGGACAGATACACAGAGGAGAAGACATTCACAGAGGAGAAGGTGATGTCAAGGTGGAGGCGGAGGTTGCAGTGATGTGCCGGAAGCCAAGGATTGCCAGCAGCCGCCAGAAGGTAGGAGATAGGCGTGGAACAGATTTTTTTCCCCAGAGCCTCTGAAGGGAGCACAGCCCTGCCAGCCTCTTGATTTTCAATTTCTGGCCTCCAGAGATGTGGGAAAATAAATTCTTTTTTATTGTTTTAAGCCATGAAGGTTGTGGTAATTTGTTACAGCAGCTTTTGGAAACTAATACAGGCCTCTTTCCTTCTTGGTATTTATAGATCTTACCCATTCTTTTTAACCTCCGTATCATTTTTCCATTGTGTAGATACAGCATAATTTATTTAAATAATCCTTGGGTTGTAATCCTTGGGTTGTTTCCAGTGTTTTGACTTTGCAAACATTGTTTTAGGGAATATTCTTGTACATACATATCATTGCAATTGTTGGGGTGTTTGTAGAATAAGTATCTGGAAATTTAATTTTTAGGTCAGTAGGTAGGTACTTATAAAAAATTATATTTTGAATTGGTAATATATACACATAGGTACCCGCCATTCAGCTCAGATGCAGTCCCTTTTATTAGTTTCTTGTGTTTGTATACCTTCCAGAGATAGTCTATAATTGTGTGCATAGAAATATTATTTTTTCTTTTTTTACACAAATAATAGCATACAGTTTGAGCATTCTATTTCTTGCTTTTTTCACTTAACAGTTACCATGGAGAGAAGGTAAGAGTAGTTGCATTTATTGTGGTTATTTTCTGAGTGTGTCCTAATGTGTTCTCCAAAAGCTTGTACTAATATATACTCCATTAACAATATATGACTTCATACATTGTATGTTTTCTAAAATGAGACTAACTCCTGAATATTACTTTTTTCTCTTTTATTTTTTTCTTTTCCGTCTCTTGACAGCTCTTGTATCGTAGTGGTAGAAAAATACATATGGTCATAGGAATTTTCAAATCCTGTGAAAAGGAAAATATAAGAATTTGTTGAGGTATTTATTCTCATAGATTTTCAACTCAATATATATTGAGTTTCCAGGCTTTTCAGAACACTGACTTGGGAAGAATAACTTCCACTGTTGATTTTCCTACTATTAATACATGAGATACTTTCCATAGTACATATGTACTTAGTTTATGGTCCAGAGTCACGCTAGAGTAGCATTAATATTACTTCATATCAAAGTGGCAGATGTTATATTTACTCATATAGAAAATACAGTAAAAATTATCTCCAGTAATAATTAGTCCAATAATTTTATTCTTTAAACCAAACTTATATAATTTTTTTTCTCATTGAGGTTGATTTTTTTTCTCTTCTAATTTTACTATTCCAAGATGACGCTTCAGTCTCCCTGCATTCCCAACTCCAGTTCACTCTCAAAAATACAAGATGCATTTCGCATCTGTTCTGTTGTTAAAGCCCTCAGGAAATATCAGAAAGCTGTTCTTGCAAATTCATCATTATTATTAAGAACCGTAATTCACTCGATGGTTATCTCTGCCTTTCTCCACATCCTATCCAAGTTCCAGGATGACAGTGCCTTCCTAAGGCAAGACAACGTCGCAGAGTCTCATCTCTCCCACCTTAATTTGTAGCGATGCATTGCATTTGGGTGACAGGCAGTTGTTCGTGCTTGAATAACCCAGGATTTGAATTCTACAGTTTGTGGCATCCATGTAATGTTTAGCAGTAGGTACAGCTGTTAACTATTCGCTTATAAATAATCTTTTTCCCTTTTCAACCTGTCTCCCAGGTAGTGTACCTGTCACCATTAATAACTCTTCGGCAGCTCCCTGGTGATTTGACCCATCAGTTGTCTTTCATGGAGGAGTGGTGCTCTGGCCTGCCGTGGAAGCTTATGTAGGTTCCTTTAGCTATTCAGTCACCCCAGCAGCTGTATTGTATTGTTGCAAGTCCCCCGACTTCAGGGAGGTTGTGTTTTGGGGCCTCACGGCAAGCAGCCACACACTTGATACAATTTAAGAAAGGTGGCTTTGCGTTTGGGGCCAGAGATGATAAGACCTCCCCCTTAGACCGCACCGCAGGGCCATGGTGTGGATGGGGCAGTGGGCAATGGGTGGTGAAGGTGACCAGCAGCAAATACAACATTTTTGTCTCTTTGGTGCTGCACGTGCACGTGACTATTATTGCCTCATCTGTCATCCTCTGATGTTTGCAAACTTGGGGTTAGCGTACCTGATCTGGTTAGTGGACCCATCAGGTGTGGTGTTCTGCCTATATCTGAAGCTTAAGCTATAGTTCAGAGGGTGGGAACTGCCCCTTAGATCCTTAGGCAGTTTTGCGGTTCTTTCATTTGGACATGTGCTCACTTGCCTCCGCTATCTCTGCCTAAAATGGGCTGCTTCCAACAGTTCTCCAGGATAATTCCTACCTGCCTGTAGGTCTCAACTTAGCCATCACTTTTCCAGGAAGTTGCTGCTTTTCTCTGTATTCGGTGTTTGGCTGTACCACCTCAGGTGCCCACATGGCAATTTTATCTACTCTGCAGTAATTGCCTCTTTACTTGTCTGTTTCTGCTACTAGATTGTAAGTTCTTTGAGGGATAGTTCTCAGTGTTGTTCACTGTATCCACATTCTGAGTACATCATAGAACCTCAGTAAATTAATGTTGAGAGAATGAAAGAGAGTTTATTTTTTAGGAACTCACTTTCCATTGACATATCATGGTCATATCAAGGGGGAGTTCAAGCAATAAATTATAGGCATGTGCTGTCTCCCATACGCTGTGCTGATACCATGGGTATAGATAGGAAAACATTTTGATTGCTTATCGCCTTTTTTTTTAATGAGTGACTAATGTCATACATTTCTTTGTCTGAGAATATGTCTTGGCAGTACGGGATTTCTTCTGACATGGCTTGGGAAATGGCCGAGAGTAAGGTCTCACAAGGCAAAAAAAAGCATTAAACTGTATCTGGGAAGTAATCCCAGGGTTTGTGAACACAGACTATGATAAAATAAATCCTCCAAAGAAATAAATCAGTTAGGCATTATATCAGTTAGGTTATCATTTAGAAATGGATTCACCCTTCAAATGATCTTTGCTATTCTTACCTCACTGAGTGTAATGAAATAGAAAATGATCAACTTTCTAATACCCAGAACTATATATATGCATTTATATAATTTGGGTATAGAAATACACACATATACCCCATATATACATGTTAGTTATTTATGTATGTATTTGTTTATTTGTTGTTAAGTGCACAGCAATCTGAAAAGACCAAAAAGAGTGAGAATCTTAAATTTTCAAGAAGGTTCAGAAACAAACAACAACCCAGAATGAAGTCTTTTTACTCAGTTTGATAAGGGCAAGGATAACTATTCCTATACGAGTTTATACTGTCTGGTAGGTAGAGTGACAGAAGATACTAAGAAAAATAAAAAAGTATTTAGTTATAAGTTCAAGAATGATAGACTCTTGTTTCCACTATACGGAATACATTTTTAAAGTAATAACGTTTTAGAAAGAGATAGATGCCTATAGTAAAAAAAAATATATGCAAAGGAATATACAGTTGAAAGTAAGTCTTTGATATTGGAGTAGAGTTCTGGAAATAGTCTATGCATAGAAAGCGCACATATCCTTCTGTTTAATAAAAATGGTGAGGGAGGATACAATCAGCACATTATTCCACACGTTTCATTTTCACTTAATAATACATCTTGTAAACAATTTTCATGTCAACACGTAAAGAACTACCTCACTCTTTCTGAACACCTGCATTGTATGGATATATCATAATTTATGGGCCTATTCCCTGTCACACTGGTAGACTAGGTGTTGAAACAAATTTTTTGATCTTTGACATTCTGGTAAGTTGATAAGGGATAAATGGTAGTGCATTGCTTATTTTACATTTCTCTTAATAATGAGTAAGGTTTACTCTTTTTATGATTGTCAGTCATTTCCATTTCAATTTTTCCAAAATGTCTTTTCAGTTTCTTCATACGTTTCTAATCTCATTGTAAATCTGTTTTTTGTATTTATTCTTAATCCTTTTTGAAATATCTTAAGGAAATGAGCCTGTAGTCTATGTTGCAAGTATTGTTCTTAGTTGGTCTTTATCTCTTTACTTTGTTTTTGCTTTTGTTTTTTCATTTGTTTTTGTTTTTTATTTGTTTCTGTTTTTTGTTTCCTTAGTCTGGGTTTCTTTTTATTTTTTATTGCTTGATTGAAGTATAGTTGATTTATAATGTTGTGTTAGTTTCAGGTGTACAACAAAGTGATTCAGTTTTACATACATATGTATCTATTTTTTTAGGTACATACATATGTATCTGGTTTTTTTCTTTTCCCTTATAGGTTATTACAAAATATTGAATATAGTTCCCTGTGCTATACAATAGGTCCTTGTTGGTTATCTATTTTATATATATTTGTTTGTGCCTTACAGGTTTTTTCTTTTTCAAGTGGGTTTATTAACCTTTGATTGGCTTCTGACTCTTAAATCAGGCTTAGAAAGATCTTCCAGTCTTCAAGCCAATTAGAATGAACAGTTCATGTTATCTCCTAGTATTGTTCTGTTGTATTTGTATTCAAGGAATTTTAGTCTTATTGATTAAGTTTTTCAGCCAGGATTTTTATGTTCCTTGAGGCAGTGAAAGTATGTTGTTTAAGGGTGATCTATTTTTTTTTCACCCAGTGGGTGTTATTTTAATGACATTTGGTTATTGAAAGTATGTAAAACATTTCCAAAGGATTATTACATACAAACAGCAGAGTCCCATTTAGCAAATCTGTTACTTAATTTAAACTTTTAATAATTTTTAGGTACAACAGTGAATGTGTATTTAGAATAGGAAATCAACCGAAAAAATAGAAAATTACTATAGTCATGGAGATTCAGGCCTTCTTCTAACATCTTCTTAGGGAATTTACCGGAAATGCATACATAGAAATCCTTCCTGGTTACAACCTGGCTTTCCCTCTCCACCTAGAACTTTGTACAGCTCCCTGAAATACTAAGGGCCTGGTCAGATGAGGGACATGAAGCTGAAGCCTCTTTAGGTCAATGGTAAATCTACTTCTGCTTCTGGGTGTTGGGCAGTAGGTCGTACTCTACTTCATTGCGATTTCCTGAGTCATTAGCACCCGTAGCTATCAGGACTGACAGCCTTGAGGGTGTCATCAGCTCTTTTGTCATCTTATTTAATATTGTCTTTATCATGATTCACTTCTCTTACCATGCATGGTGTTTTCACTTCATCTGCTCACCAAATGATAAATAGAAAAGGAAGAAATTGAAAAAGCAGCTTAATTCACAGCACAATTTCATGTAGCGATGTTTTCTTGTTGTCTTTTTTTTTCCTTCTGGTTTTTAGGTGAAGCTCAAGTCAGAATTCTCAAATAGTACAGTTGTTAAAATATCCTTTTAGGGCTTCCCTGGTGGCGCAGTGGTTGAGAGTCCGCCTGCCGATGGAGGGGACACGGGTTCGTGCCCCGGTCCGGGAAGATCCCACATGGAACGGCTGGGCCCGTGAGCCATGGCCGCTGAGCCTGCGCATCAGGAGCCTGTGCTCTGCAACGGGAGAGGCCACAACAGTGAGAGGCCCGCGCGTATTGCAAAAAAGAAAAGAAACAATATGTATATCCTTTTAATCTCTTTTCTATTCTTTTGCTGAAAAGATAATACATTTCTTTTGTCATCTTTTGAGGATGACTTAACAGGATTCACCCTCATAGTTGCTTTCCAAAGCAAGTTTATGACCTGACCTGCACCTTTAAAAACAAACAAAAAAAAAAAAAAAAAAAAAAAAAAAACAAACAAACAAAACACCCTTTCCATGTCATACTTGTGAAGGGAGCCGTTCTCGTTGTTACTGCTTTGCAAACATGCAAATAATAGACACTGAAAAAAAGAAAAATGGATACCCATGTTCGGTCTTACCGCCACTGCTTCCATGTTTCTTTTTTACGTTTCTCAGTCTCCTGATCAAGTAAATGAATAAATGATGACCTCGGAATGAGGTGCGAGTGTATTCTTGGAGCCTTCAGGCTTCATGATGGAGTTTAGACTCACTTTTATTTCCCCTATGGTTTCAGGCTTGATAGTGACTGTATACTTTTCTGGGCAGCTGAGAGTTAAAAGAGAGTTGGTGGTTTCGAGTTTTGGCATTTTTCAGCTACTCCTCAGGAGAATATAAAGTGCCTGTGGAGCGGGTCCAAACCAGTGGATGTTAAAGAGAAAGGAAAAAAAAATATTAGCTGAAAACATTCTTATGCAACTTACTTGCCTTCTGTTGCATTCAATGGACAGAAAGGGGACTAAATGTTGTGCTTTATAATTTTTAACATTAGAACTCTGTGTTTTAAAAACATCCCACAGCCTAAAAAACATGAAATGACCTTCAGGCCTATTGGCTCCCACTGTTTAGTTTATCAAGTCTCTGTCACACCCTTCCCCCTCCGCGTAAAAAATCCAGAGGGAAGTGTGAAAAGCATCAGAAAGTCTCCTTTATGCCAGTTTAGCCTTTTAGTCGTTTGCCAGCACCTTCCTCTCTTCATATGTTTCTAGCTAAGGTCTAACATGGAACAAAAACCCGACAGCAATGGAGACCAGATGCCGGTATTTCTTCTCTGTCACTTGGCTGCTGCGCAGATGGAATTTATATCAATCGGGCATGCTAGGAGGAAGAGGCCGTGGCAGCCAACATGTGGAACTGGGGCTGAGTGACATTTCTGCTAATGTTTTGTCCTTGTAGAACATTATGCTTCCTCTTTGCTTATGAGCTGTGGTTTTCCTGACTCAGACGAGGTTCCAGCTCCAGCTGGAATGGCTGTCGCTCTTCCCCTCTCCCCCGCCCCCTCTTTTGGGGGAGTGCTGGGAGCTATGGAGGAGCAGTGGGGCCTGCACAATGGAGCTCTTTATTAAAATACCTGACATCTGCATGCAATGCACCCAAATCATCTTAGCTCAAGCAGAGGAATGCGCCAGGCGCTGCTAGTCACTTTTTGTCTAGTGCCGTGTGCTTGTTTGATTTATATAATGAGTGAGTGCCTTTAGCAAAAGAGGACGTTGAGCATGTTATTTGGAGGGAGGGAACTTTTTAATTCTTTCCAAGAAGCATTGTCACAGACAGGCCTAAAATATGAGTATTTAAAAGCAGTTGTAGCCATCACATGGATTTCTTGCTATGGTTTTAAAATGTTTGCTCATACCCTCTCTTCCTCTCCTCACCCCATTTAAAGTAAGATCAGAAAACTCAAAAACCCAGTGTAACGGGATAGGGAGTTTTAATGTGGGCATCTACTGTTGGTAAGAAATGGCACTTTTAAGGAATTCATATTTAAAAAGACTCTAGAGGAGAAACCTAAAATACATGTTGAAAAAAGCAAGGGCACACACACAAAGAAGAATAGTTGTTGAGTTTCTAATCCTGGTCTCCTCCCTCAGAAAAGTACAATACACTTTTCATATTAGAAGAAATATGTATAGATGCACAAATCATAATATTTTATACTCTAATGATTACTACCTGTTTATGGCAAGTAAATAAGAAAACACTGCCATGTTAATACACTGCTTTGGAAAGCACTGAAGTGGTCATGAATTTGCTGCTTACACTGCAAAATTATCAACTACTTCTCCATTCCTGCTTAGTCAAATCCCTCATTTCTTGGTGGAAATTTGACTTGAGGTTTTGATTTGGTTGTCGAGGGATCCAGAGAAGGACACCAGGCAAGTGAATTGGAGCGAGATGGAGCTTCCACTACTTTTGTCTCTTTATTTCAGAAAGCAGCTTCTGGTAGATCTCTTCCAAACACACTGGCCGTTTATGTAGTATCCTAAGTCTTCTAGAAAACCCCCAGGGAAGCCTGCCCGTTTCTTTCCCGTCAGGAAATCTAAACCTTGTTCATTTGGCACTTTGCTTTTAACGGTTCTCCTGCCTGGGGAGCTCCTCTTCCGTCTCACTGCTTGGTGTGGTGATGGGGACCACAGCCAACTTGGGATTGAAGTAAACCCACTAGATTGGGTAGACGATGGGGTAAAATGCTCATATTAGTATGTCTGGAGAGAGTCCCACTTCATGTGTTCTTGGAGAAAATTCTTTGAAATTGCCGTGGACCTCTGTTTTTCTTACCTATGCTTGCGCCATACTGAGTACAGGACTTCTTAGCTATAAAGTCATTTAAGTAACCTAGTGTAAGGAACCTATAGTAATGCAGCATACGCCTATAGTATATGCATGCACAGTGGAATGTGGAGTCACAAAATAGAATTATTCCTCAGTATGCAAACCTAGCCATCTGTGCTCAGTGACGAAATAAGTTCAGATAACTTATTTAGATTGGTCTGTTTGGGTGAAAGGAATCCCCCTTTGTCTACACTGTCTTATGTGCCATTCAGATAATGTCATCTCTCTTGCCTCCTGAACCGTGATTAGCCAAACACAGGAACAAGATAGATAGTGAGAAATGCCTTTACACCCAACTACATATGATAACGCAGACGAATGGAAATCTCTTGCTCTCAGTTCAGATTGAACTTAACACCGATTCTTTTCTTGCTCAATTTTATACTTAACCCTTCGTTTTTTATTTATTTATTTTTATATTTTAATTAATTAATTTATTTATTTATTTATTTGGTTGTGCCGGGTCTTAGTTGCGGCAGGCATGCTTCTTAGTTGTGGCTCGCAGGCTCTTTAGTTGCGGCTTCCCAGCTCCTTAGTTGTGGCATGCTAACTCTTGGTTGCAGCATGCATGCGGGATCTAGTTCCCTGACCAGGGATCGAACCCGGGCCCCCTGCCTTGGGAGTGCAAGTCTTAATCACCGCACCACCAGGGAAGTCCCTCCTTTTTTTGTGACACTTATGTTAGGAATACGTCAGTCTGGAAGAGCTCAGGTGCCTTCCAGCGGTGGTATTTTTGGGATGGTGTTTGGGAATAGTCCTGGATGATTGTTATATTCTTGGCTCAGGGTCCCACCGGGATTTCAAGCATGAGAAAATGCTTCCTCGTGGGCCTCCTGGAGCTCATATGCACGAGCATATTTAACTGGAGAGGAAAGAAACTGACTGCATCCTGTAGAAGATTATGGTAGCCAAAGTCTATGCATGTCTGACCTTTAGCTGTCCTCAGGGAGGATTCTTGAAGATAATTTGATTTGGTCTTTGGATTTTGATACCAGGGGTTTGTAGTATCAGCCTGTGCCAACAGTGTCTACTGACAGAAGAGGTCATCTGTCCTCTTCTGAGCTGAGGGTCCTTTAGTTCCACCTGGGAGGACGCTAGGCACAGTCTTTGGTATTATGTGTCAAAGCCCAATTCTGTCTCTTACCGGATGTATGAATTTGAGGAAATTACTTAACCTTGAACCTCACTTTTCTTTTCTGTAAAATGTCCATGATAATATCTGCCTTACAGGGTTGCAAACAAAAACAAAAACAGATGGAGATAAGGGTAGAGTGAGTGCCTGACACACAGTAGGAACTTCACAGTTGGCAGCTCCAGTTGCCAGTGTTGCTAATAGCCGTGGCAGCCCTGGCCGGCCTTCTGATCTGTCCTCTTTATGTTTGCTTGGTGAGCAGCAACCCAGCTGTAACTAGAACGTGCTGCCTCTTGAGTCTAGCCACTTCCTTTAGAGCTCTTTAGCTACTACAAAGCAAGTAACTCTCCCAGACATAATGTTGCCTATTCTTGTCCAAAGAGATGCTTCTCTTCTTTGAATCCCTACCTCCTAAGAAGTTACCTTCTAAGTCTGCTGTGATTTGTGGCAAAAGCTCCAAACTACTAGAAAAGGTGACTTCCTATCTTTTGAGACTTGACGTTGGAGTCTCCAGACCCTTTGTTGCTTGCCCTAGATCCCTTCATCCAGGGCTGTACCACAGAATCACCCCCCTGATTCCTATCCGCCCCTTTGTTGGTTGCATAATACACTGGGATTTATTATGCAAATGAAGGTTACACCTTCGAGAGACAAAGAGACCCTAGTCACTACTCTCTGCTACATTTTAATGTCAGTTGAGAATGGGGCTTCAAAAGGAAGCTTTCATCCCTCTTTATAAGAAACTGGGGCAGGGCTTCCCTGGTGGCGCAGTGGTTGAGAGTCCACCTTCCAATGCAGGGGACACGGGTTCGTGCCCCGGTCCGGGAGGATCCCACATGCCGCGGAGCGGCTGGGCCCGTGAGCCGTGGCCGCTGAGCCTGCGCGTCCGGAGCCTGTGCTCCGCAACGGGAGAGGCCACAACAGTGAGAGGCCCGCGTACCGCAAAAAAAAAAAAAAAAAAAAGAAAGAAAGAAAAAGAAACTGGGGCAAAACTCTTGATTGTGTCTTCTTAAGTTAATCTGACATAAAGAAGATGTGGCACATATATACAATGGAATATTACTCAGCCACAAAAAGAAATGAAATCGAGTTATTTGTAGTGAGGTGGATGGACCTAGAATCTGTCTTACAGAGTGAAGTAAGTCAGAAAGAGAAAAACAAATACCATATGCTAAGACACACACACACACACACACACATATATATATATATATATATATATATATGGAATCTAAAAAAAAGAAAAGGTTCTGAAGAACCTAGGGGTGGGACAGGAATAAAGACGCAGACGTGGAGACTGGACTTGAGGACACGGGGAGGGGGAAAGGTAAGCTGGGACGAGGTGAGAGAGTGGCATGGACATATATACACTACCAAATGTAGAACGGATGGCTGTTGGGAAGCAGCTGCATAGCACAGGGAGATCAGCTCGGTGTTTTGTGACCACCTAGAGGGGTGAGATAGGGAGGGAGGGAGGGAGATGCAAGAGGGAGGGAGATGCAAGAGGGAGGGAGGGAGATGCAAGAGGGAGGGAGATGCAAGAGGGAGGAGATGCAAGAGGGAGGAGATGCAAGAGGGAGGGGACATGTGTGTATGTATGGTTGATTCACTTTGTTACACAGCAGAAGCTAACGTACCATTGTAGAGCAATTATACTCCAATAAAGATGTTGGAAAAAAAAAAGATTAGTCTGACAATTCTGGCAAGCAGTCTTCTCTTCTCAACATGAGGATATGTTGCTCATCATCTGTGAGTTTTCTTGTTTGACCCCTTAAACTACATTATAGAGATATTTGTTTTCTGGTTTTATCGAAATATGACCTCTGTCCCTTTTAATGTCAAATCTCATGTAACAGAGATTATAGGAGAGTAAGAATAGTAGTAAAGTGGGGGCATTGCCTTTATGTGTAAAAGATATGTTTTCTATTTTTAATGTTTTCATTATAATTTTTTTTTTTTTTTTTTGGCGATACGCGGACCTCTCACTGATGTGGCCTCTCCCGTTGCGGAGCCCAGGCTCCAGACGTGCTGGCTCAGCGGCCATGGCTCACGGGCCCAGCCGCTCCGCGGCATGTGGGATCTTCCCGGCCCGGGGCACGAACCCGCGTCCCCTGCATCGTCAGGCGGACTCTCAACCACTGCGCCACCAGGGAAGCCCAATTTTCATTATAATATTTTTATAAAGAATTCAAGCTACACAGAAGTATATATAGTAGATGATGAATATTGTCTTCTATTGCTCCTCCTCCCCAAATTTCAATCTCAAGAACTAACTGGTGGGCCCTATTACCCAGTTTTTTAGTGTTCTTCCTAGACCAGTCGGCTTTTAAAAGGACTTGGTAGAAACCGTGGCAGGAGATACTTGTGCCATTTAGGATGGGTTCTACAAATCTCAGCTATGGCTGAGAGTTAACGCAGTTATCTTGTACATTCATCAGCTTAGAAAACAGAACTGGACGACTTTGTTGTTCCCTTTTTGATATCAGAATTTATATGGTAACATCAAGCCCATACTTCATTTTGTTTGTATAAACACCCCAGCCTGACTTTCTTTCAAAACTGAGCTAAATGACATAGTTTTTTTTGCCTCCTCTAAGCTTTGGAGGAAGGAAGTAAACTAATGAACTTCATACTACTACAAATAAAAATAAAATGAAGTCTGCTTTCCATCATAGGACATCAGGTCAGGTGTGTCCATTTATCTAAGTCTTTTAGTTATTTTGATGTCACTAAAATTAATTTGTCACTGTAAATTCCAGCAGATAGGATTTTTTCTCCCTTTCTTTCTGGCAAGGAATACAGTGTAAAACACACACTCATGATTAGAACTGGACTAAAATTTCTGGCAGCTATACTTAATATTTCCCCAAAACTTTAATACAGTAATGCAAATATTGCAGTAAATGCCAGTATTTCAGTGTATACCTAGCATATCCCTGCCTCTCCTTTTGCTAAGATTGACTAACATTTAATTGCCTTGCCTATGTTAAAAAAAGGAAAGAAATTACCTTATAGGGGTATGCAGACTCCTGAGGTTTCTCAGCTGTAAACCCAGCCAAGTTGCCCTCCTCCAACCCACTCCTTAACACACAGATCCTTATACACAACAGTAAATAACCCTCAATAAATTTGAATCTTATCGCAATCTAAAGACACCACCATCATTAAGGGGGAATGTTGTTATTCTGCAGAACCTCAGTTTAGAACAACACAGCAGTATCCAAACTTTTTGGCTTCGTCTGGATATTGTTACTGCATGTGTTGCCTCTGCATTCCTGGCTGCCATTTATAGAGGGATTTCTTAAACGTCGGTGGTGTCACAGCGCAACTGACCGGTTTACGGCCGTTTTGCTCTTTTCCCTCAGAATGGAAGAAACCAAAAACATCTAATCATCATTTACTCCACTTAGAGTTAGAATCACGTGATTATCTCACTACATTTGGAGTAAGTATAAAAGATGCTTCTCAGCTGACAAATTTAGTGTTTTAAAACTATGTGGGTGAATACATCTTTTTACTTTCTCAATTTTTTTGTTAAGGTCTAATGCCAAAATCTTAATATGAGATTGCTCAAAATACTTTGGATTAAAACAGTAAAAAAGCAAAAGCAGCACACTTACGGAACCGAGCTTGTTTTATGTGCTGCTTTGTATAGTAGGACTGTGTGTACCGGAAAGAACTGGCTGTTGGATATAAAGAATCTTTGAGTCCTCACCCTGTATCCTGGGGTATTCCAGGGATGTAGCTGTGTAATATAGACATCGATGACAAATAAGAAATGTTTATCTCAGTTTAAATAAGAAGATCTCATGAGTTATCTTGAGACCTGCATAATTGTTATCCATGCTAGACTCATTTCTTTAGAAGACAGGATTAGTGAGTGTATTTCAAGTTTTTTTTTTAAAGTTCCCCATAATGTAAGAGGAATCTTAACATTTAAGTTGCAAAGGCACCTCACAGTACAGCTACTCGACATGGCATCACAAGGACATTGCCCATACCAGCCCTGTCTTGGTAGGAATAAAAAAATACACACAAAGAAAATGCATGTTAATGGGGTTGAATATTCATTAGAACCCTGTGGCCTGGGGCTGGAAGCACAGTGGGGCTGTGTGTTTACCAGGCCACCTGAAAGGCAAGAGGGCATAAGGCACTTATAAACAGTGGCGCAGCACAAGCAGTGTTGTCTTTGAAAAGTTTTCATTTTCCCTTGAATCAGCTACAGTCTCTTACTTAAGGTCACTGCAGTTTGCAATCTTTGGCAGAAGGCTTCTTCCTTTTTTGGTTGTGGCAGTCTGACTTTTTTTTTTTTTTCCCCTTTTGGGAGTGTTTTCCTCTCAAACTGCCATTATCTCCCAAACCTGTTTCATGTTATCATTGTCAGATGCCTCTTCTCTGAGTTTCTTAGAACAAAATGTGATGATATATATATATATATATATATATATATGAAATTTTTTAAAGCACAGAATTGAAAGTCATATGGTTATGATTTGAGAATGTCAAGCTTGATTTTTTTTTCAGAGTTAAAAAAAAGAAAAAAAAAGAAAACCTCATACCTTTTTCTCTGGGCAGTGAACTCACTGCAGAAACATCAAAGAGAATGTGTACTGGATCAAGGTGATTTTTTTTTCGACCACATCATTGCCAGCTGTGGTGTTTATGATTAGAGGCAGGCGTTCCAGACACCTCCGAGTCCTCACTAAGCGTCAGATCTTTAACAGGATCCATCCCAACTGAGTGACACTAAACAGACAGCCAGAGGGGAGTTGGTGGGATGGAAGAGGGAAGGCAGCGGGGGTAAGGGAGGCTTTGGTGCCTGGTGCATTCACCAGCCCAGCTATATAACAAACTCTGCTAATGCCAGGCTTCAGGCTGCCCAGAGGCCCCGTAGCATGCCTTTCAGCCCAGCTTTCACTAGCCAGGGGGATGACTAGAGCCCAGCAAACACAGTCATTGATCCTCTCTCGCTGGGTGCAGGGAACGTGCAGTGTTCAGGTCACAGCCCAGTCGGCTCTGAAGCAGCTCCATTTCACTGCTGTCAGCCACTGACCTACTGGCTTCTAGGAGCTGACACATTTCTCTCTCGGATCTCCATGCTCTGCTCCATGCAGCTAACTACACTGAATTTCCTCTGGATGTTGCCTGAACTTGCAATATTAACACTTGTTTACTGGTCCTGTTGACGTAAGAATTCTGCAAATAGCCAACAGTTCTGATAGCAGTGCATGGAAGGGAGTTTTATTTCCCACCTCCTGTTCCCTTCTGGGTCAGGGTAACTGGCAGGCAGTTTTGCTGGATTCAAAACCAGGAATATGCTGCTGGCATCAGGAATCAAGGCCATGACTTTGGAGTTGAATATTTGGGAATTACTAATCTCAAGGTGATAAGTTTTATTCCAGCGATGGCCATTAACAGTGAAGAAAGAAGGGGCTTGATTGACAACTGCTTCACTTTTTCAATATGAAAGTGTTATTTTTAATTTCCAGAAGTGTCAGGGAACGCATCCTTTGTTAAGAGGGCCTTGTGACTGTAGAAATTGAGATCCTTTAGAAAAAAAATGTTGTTACAACGATTAAAAAACAAACAAACCTTGCTTGCCTGTTGGTGGGAGGACAGTGAGATTCGTAAGTTAAGACATCTAAGAGAGACAGAGGAAAGGAAGTTTATGAATTTGATTTCAGAGGCATACAGGTAACAGATTTCTAGTACAGCGCTGCTTTAAAGAACCTCTCCTTGGGGCTTCCCTGCTGGTGCAGTGGTTAAGAATCCGCCTGCCAATGCAGGGGACACACAGGTTCGAGCCCTGGTCTGGGAAGATCCCACATGCCGCGGAGCAGCTAAGTCCGTGCACAGCTACTGAGCCTGCGCTCTAGAGCCCGTGCTCCGCAACAAGAGAAGCCCCCGCAATGAGAAGCCCGCTCGCTGCAACAAGCCCGTGCGCAGCAACACAGCCAAAAATAAAAAACAAATAAATTTATTTTTTAAAAAAAAGAAAACCTCTTCTTGACTACCAGTATCTTTTTTTTTTTTTTGGAATCATCTAAGCAATTAGATATCAGGGCTGGGGGAAAGCCAGGTAATGAAAGTGTGTAAGATTGTGGCTTTGGCTCCTGAGTTGGCTCTTCCTGCTCTGCATCCCCATGTCCTCCTTCCTTTTTTTATCCTCCCAACTGACTTTTAGCTGCTCATATCATGGCCAGTGGTGTTTTGGCAGCTATCCTCCTTGAACGGTGGAAGGCACATGGGTTCTTTGCACAGAAGGAGTGTAAAAGTTAGTCTGAAACCTAGTAGTTCTCAGGTGTGTGGTCTGGGGGGCAATAGACATGGTAACTTACCCCTTGAAAACCAGACAACTCTAAAGTGATGAGGTTGGACCCATGTCGTCAGTTGGTGGTACTTCGATGAAGGCTTGGACCAGAGTATGTAATTGGGACTCACACATTGGTAGGATTTCAGTGGTACAGGTTTCCACTGGAAAACTGTGATGTCCTACTATCACCTTACAGAAGAAAGTGGCAAGAGATGTCCCCATGTATAGGTGATCCCTACTCATCTGGCTAATAATTAATATTCTTGCAAAGAGTATTAGCTTTGGACCTTCACACAGGCTAACCTGTCTTCTCACATGGCACAGGCACCAGTGTGAAATGTGATAATAGCCTAGCATTTTGAGCCCCTTGAGTTTGATCATACTTAGGAAGTTTTCCTGAGGAAAGCCATAGGGCTTTGTTCTTAGTATTTTACTTGTAGCCCTAATCATTGACATTCTTTACTCTCCTTCTCTTTTCCAAGTTGCCTCACCGTCTTCAATATACTGTCCTTTCCAACCACCGACTCTCATACAACTCAGAATAAAAGTATTATCTTTCAAAGAAGATTCTAGTTTTCTTCCTGGTCCTACTCGCCTCTCTGTGTTTCATCATACTTGAGAAATCTCTTGATGGCCAGGAACCTTTTCTTAGACCTTCTTCATAAAACTTATTTCCTTTAATAAGATTCTAGAATTTTAAGGGGAAAACAATAATAACCAAATAATATTCTACATCACTGATTTGTATAAACACCTTATTTCTTCAGTCAACTTGTTTTTAAGAAGTTTATCTTACAGGAATAAAGACGCAGACAGAGAATGGACTTGAGGACATGGTGGGCGGTGGGGGGAGGGTAAGCTGGGACAAAGTGAGAGAGTGGTATGGACATATATACACTACCAAATGTAAAATAGAGAGCTAGTGGGAAGCAGCCACATAGCACAGGGAGATCAGCTCGGTGCTTTGTGACCACCTAGAGGGGTGGGATAGGGAGGGTGGGAAGGAGACGCAAGAGGGAGGGGATATGGGGATATATGTATATGTATATGTATGGCTGATTCACTTTGTTATACAGCAGAAACTAACACACCATTGTAAAGCAATTATGCTCCAATAAAGATGTTAAAAACATAAATAAATAGAAGTTTAAGCTGGAAAAAAATATTTATCTTACAGGAAGAAAGTTAATTAGGCTTTCTGCCAGTGTTAATACTTCCTCAGGCAGATATATAATCACTAATTAATGTGTAGGACAATTTTTTTCTTTGATTAAAAAATATTATGTTTTATTTATAAAACTGTTCTTAATAGATTTTTATAGAAACCCTTAAAACATCAAAGTTTTATAGTGTATTTAAACTACGTAGTTGTCCATGTGTTAACATTGTAGGTAAACGTATAAAGTAGAACAACGAAGTAGTTTTATTTGATGTGCCTTTGTCGTCATGCAGTAGGTTAATCAGTTGTTTATTTAATTACTCCATTGCCCAGGTTCTGTTTTACTGTTTCTTGACCTTTAATAGTATTCACAACTGCTCTGTGTCAGCATTATCCCATCTTACAGGTTTTGCAGTGGAGGCAGAAAAAGGATCTAATTAGTTTGATTGTGAGTTTTGGCTGGCGATTACTCAAGACATTTTAGTGTCCTCAGTAACAACAACTTTTTAAATCGCTGTGACTTTTATTTACATGTTGAAGTAGCATTGTTTTTAAAAGTGCTCAGTTCTTCTATTTGAGAGAATGTAGTTATGTCAGCAATTTGACGAACAAGAAAGCTTTCAACTATTTCATTTTCCCACCACTTCAAGGAAGGAGAAAATGTCTCAGTATTGAGGAGGATAACGTTTGTCAAGTTTTCTTCAAAAAATGAGGTCTGGGGCTTCCCTGGTGGCACAGTGGTTGGGAGTCCGCCTGCCGATGCAGGGGACACGGGTTCATGCCCCGGTCCGGGAGGATCCCACCTGCTGCGGAGCGGCTGGGCCCGTGAGCCATGGGCGCTGAGCCTGCGCGTCCGGAGCCTGTGCTCCGCAACAGGAGAGGCCACAACAGTGAGAGGCCCGCGTACCGCAAAAAAAAAAAAAAAAGGTCTGTGTGTACTTGCACATGTGTAAGTAGATCAACAGATTGAGTTAAACAGAAAGAAAAGTCGGTCCCACATTAATCTTTGATTCTGTTGTGAATATTTACATTAGTATCATAAATATCATCACAACAAAGAGATTTTTACAGAGAGCACTACGAATAGAATTTTAAATGCTTGTTTTAGCAGGTTCTTGGCTGGCATAGACACACAGGTACACAAATGCTGGAGTGTGGTTGCCTTGTGCTTTTTTCAGTGAAAGAATATTGCTTGTGTCATGTGGGAAGAAATACCTTTGTTTTCTTAAGCAGCCAGAAGACTTGTTTTTTCTGCTGCTGGACTTAGATTAAGAGTACATTTAGTGATGCCCATTAGCATTTCTGAGAAAGCAGTTACATTAAATAAAAGCCCAGGTGCTGTGAGCTCCTAGTTTTGCTCTTCCTTCCCTGTTTGTGGTGGAACAAATGGGTGTTTCCTGACAGCCCCCAGGTACACATCTGAAAAAGTCTTTTAATGAGACCTTTACACTGGGGGCCAGCTGGAAGGAAATGTACATTTTGCCATGTGAAATCCTACAACCACTACCCAAATTGAGGACAAAGCGAAGCTGACTAGCTCAGTGAAAGTTGCAGTTCTGTCATTTGAGCACCGAATACCACCTCTGGCAATGAATCACCTGAAGATTTCATCCATCACCCATTGCTAAAACTTGATAACGTATGTAGGCCAATTTATTCCCCTGGAATTTCCTCCCCGCCTTCCCCAGCCTGTAACGCGCATCGTTTGAAGAGGAGGAAATGCTTCAAAAATCTGTGAAGACTTAAATACCTACTGATTTCCAACCTAAGGGGAAGAAAAATTAACCAAGTTTTCAACCTTGTATTTGAAGAGCCGGTGCAAACATATACAAAATCTGTAGCTCTGTTGGGACGCAGTGAGTTCCCCTGACGTTGTGGCCTGATACACGTAATTTAAGAGTGAGCAAAAGGAGAGAGTACGTGAAAGGAGGTCATATACCTCTGGGAAAAGCTGTTTCAATATCCCATAGCTGCTACGCTTCCTGCCTTTTTATCCCCTAATTTCATCGCACAGTGGTGTTAAGTGGATCTCCCTGCTTTCCTTTCATAACCAAACAGGAGACTTGCCTTTTAGAAGCAGTTGTGCACCCCTAGGAAAATCACCGTTTCAGCAGAAAAGAAACCGGGATGAAGGCCTAGCAGGATGATCTCCACCCACTGAGGAAGCTGGACGTTTTCTCTTCTGTAAAGATGATTGCAGCTCTATTTACAATAGCCAGAAGATGGAAGCAACCTAAGTGTCCATCATCGGATGAATGGATAAAGAAGATGTGGCACATATATACAATGGAATATTACTCAGCCATAAAAGGAAACGAAATTGAGTTATTTGTAGTGAGGTGGATGGACCTAGAGTCTGTCATACAGAGTGAAGTAAGTCAGAAAGAGAAAAACAAATACCGTATGCTAACACATATATATGGAATCTAACAACAACAACAAAAAGGTCATGAAGAACCTGGGGCAAGACGGGAATAAAGATACAGAGCTACTAGAGAATGGACTTGAGGATATGAGGAGGGGGAAGGGTAAGCTGTGACAAAATGAGAGAGTGGCATGGACATACATACACTACCAAACGAAAAATAGATAGCTAGTGGGAAGCAACCACATAGCACAGGGAGATCAGCTCAGTGCTTTGTGACCACCTAGAGGGGTGGGATAGGGAGGGTGGGAGGGAGGGAGACACAAGAGGGAGGAGAAATGGGAACATATGTATATGTATAACTGATTCACTTTGTTATAAAGCAGAAACTAACACACCATTGTAAAGCAATTATACTCCAATAAAGATGTCAAAAAAAGATGATTGATGACCTGTGGGTTAACAACAAAAAAAAAGTGGGCACCGAGACCAGCTTCTCTAAGGCAGCCCGAGTGTGTGGCTAGTGCTGCCTTGGTTAGCAGAGGTCTCCCTGACCTTGGCAGTGTGTGGTGACTCATAGCCTTGCAGGAATGAATTGTTCCTGAACAGTTCCTCCAACATCTGAGGGACAAACAGGTCTTTGGAGCCATTTGTTAGACACCAGAGGGAAAAATGGTCTCACCCGCTTAAAGCCTGACAACAGATTTGAATATTCAAAAATATAGCGCCCTCAAATTCACCTTACATTCGGAACACAAAACCCAGACTGTAAGAAGAGTGCTAGTGGATCATTACAGGTTAAATACTTAGCCAGTTTACCTTTGTTTCTTAGAAATGTACAAAAGACTTCTTCATATTTCTTCTTTAGTTGTTAAGAGATATTAATAGAACTGTGAGCTTTGAAGGCTCTTTTAAAAGCACCAGTAATGCTACTTTCTTTGGCCAGATAACAGTTTTCTTGCTCTCCTGAAAAGAGATTTGTTAGGTTTTGGAACCTCAGCCTTTTGTGTGGAACCAGAAGATCTCCAACAGCCTACAGAAGGCATCTTTACCCAACTTAGTAGCTTTGACTTATTCTCATTTTATTTTTGTTTTTGTTTTTTTTGCAGTACGTGGGCCTCTCACTGTTGTGGCCTCTCCCGCTGCGGAGCACAGGCTCCGGATGCGCAGGCTCAGCGTCCATGGCTCACGGGCCCAGCCGCTCCGCGGCATGTGGGATCTTCCCGGACCGGGGCACGAACCCGTGTCCCCTGCATCGGCAGGCGGACTCTCAACCACTGCGCCACCAGGGAAGCCCTCTCATTTTAAATTAAGAGTCTAATTCTGTTCCTTTTGCTGTAGCACCCTGGTTTGCTGTAACTTGGGTGGATATCCATAAAGGAGACTCTTGTTCCCGTTTAAAAAACTTCGTGAGGTGGTGTGAATTCCAAACATATCTCCTACCAATGTTGCCAATGGAATTCATTGAGTGACTATGTGCGCAGGGCTCTTCCTACTGAAGCTCAGAGGCATTGTTGTGTTTCCTGTTCTCAAGGTCTGTAGAGCAGCAGTCCTGGATGAAGTGGTCGTAGTACATTTTCCAAAATTTACACAGCAATAAGTAGAAGTTTGTATGTTAGAATTTAAGGACCTAAGTGCAGAGGTGACTTAAAAGATACCAGGGCCAGGTAGCTTCCTTTGGAAGATAGCTTCCCAGATGAGGTGTGAGTTGTTCAACCTAATTATTAAAGATGCTAATAGGGGTTGATAGGTGAAGGTGAAGTGGGCATCCTGGGTGAGATTTAAGGTGTGCAAAGCATCTACAGATCCAAGAAGTAGACTCCTTTCATGAGCCAGAGGGCAGAATATCCATCCAGGGATGGAGGAAAAACTGATGGTTGAGAAATGGCTTTGTTGAAAGGGAGCTGGTATAGTGTGTGAAGAGTTTGTGTTTGGGCTTCTGGGCAGCAAAGAACCAATAAGAGTTTTGAGCTCTAGAATGATATGATGCACATTTCATGGCAGGAAAATTATTCTGATAAAAAAGTGTTCAGTAAATTTAGGTGTGAAGAAATTGGAGGAATTCAATAATCCAGGCCAACACATACATAGCAGAAATAAAACAGAATGGATGGTGGTTTGAAAGGCTTGTAGTGAGAGAATCTACAAGAATTGTGTTGTTTTGGACTGAGTGTTAGTGGTGAGAGATATAAGGACTGTGTCTCTCTTTTGCTTTTTGTTACTAATTGCAAAATGTTGGCGATTTCGTTTACAGTTGCCCAAGTATGTAGGATTCCTGCCACGTATTAAAACCTATTGGAGTTGAATGATGTGTTGAAAAATGTCCATAATGATCAAGTCCAGGATGTCTTTCATCAGAAATGGTAGGGATGTAAGGAGCAGAAGGAAAAGTAAGGTTAGGTTTTATAGCTAAATTAAAAAATTTGTTAGTATGCTGAACTGTGGTCAAAGAAGCAGTGCAGACTTTTGTTGGAGTAATTAAACTTTATTTACTGGTGTTACCTGTCTTACGTTTTATCTCTTTCACTAGACTTTAAATTCCTCATTAGCAGAGAAACTATTTCTTCCTCATGTTCATATCTTCTGTGCCTAGGAAAATGCCTGGTACGTGATCAATACTCAATGAGTGGAAAATGTATAGTGTTTGCATTCTCATTGGTAGTGGAAATGTTATAATAATGAAACATTGGCATGCATTATTGTACACGTGTAACTGCTTTGGAAAGTTCTCATTAGTTCAGCCTCTTTGAGCGAATAGGAAGATGATCCTCAAATTGTCTTTGGAGTTACACTAATGCTATGGGAGATTAAGGTCCATTTATTCACCCAGTAAATGTTCATTGTGGGCCTACTATGAGCAAGTTGTTGAACAGGAAGCATACACAAAGGAAGCAGATACCCTACCCTCAAGAGGCTTGTAGACTAGAAGGAGAGATGAGATATTGCCATAAATAACAGCAATGCTAGGTGGAAAATACTACTACGGTATGGGATGTCTGGATAAAAAGTGCTATGGACGTATTTAAAAGGGGAAAAGGTTCTTTCTATCCCAGAAAGTCGAGAGAGGTTTGTAGAGAATTTTACCCTTTTTAATCTGGTTCAGCAAGGATAGGTAGGATTTCAACTTGCCAGATGGCACAGGGGCAGAAATTGATGAGATATGCATAGGAAACTTCAGCAGATAGTTGGTTTGGCTTGAGTGTGAGACTAAGAATATTCACAGGAAAGACACTAATTCTGTCCAGGACCTTCCCTGATAAATGATGACTGTCCTCCTGAAGGTCTTTTGAGGCTCCATCCAGGGCCTAGTGGGTGGCCTCTGTTTACTTTCACGTAAGTATTTTTGCGACTTTTCCAAAAACTTGTTATCCATGTTAGAAGTTTTCAAAATTCAGTATGAATTTTTTTTTTTAATCTACCCTTGACCATTGAAAAGGTAAAAACTTTTCTGCCATTTTCATCCAAGTTTTAACGGGAAAAGCCTGTGATTGGTTTTTAAAAGCTTTCATGGACCAGTATCTTAGCCAGTTGTATTCAACTGGCTTATCAGAGTCCACTTTTTACTAAGTCTTTGGGCTAAAAGTGAAAAGAGCTACCACAAAGCTACAATTATACTGTTTATTTGGGGGGGGGGGTGTTTCTGGTTGCAGTACTCCAGAATTTTTGCAGGAGGTTGTCAGTGTGGTTAATGAGGCTTTGTGTACCTGTGACCATCCTACAAACGTGCTAAAATGAGACCATGGCCTCACAGCTTAAGAGAATAGTTTGTTCTCCTTGGGATGTTAATACTATTATGAATGCTGAAATGAAATTCAAATTACCTCATTGAAGTTCTTGGCACTATGATTAAGGGGTGAATTTAGGGAAGGGAAGTGTGTAAGTTTGGGGTCTTTTTTTTTTTTGTCTACAGTTGTCTCTGAAATGGGACTTAGAACCTTTCTGATTCTCTTTTTAAAAGTTTTCTCTGTGAACTTAAAACACTGTTTTCTTTCAGAACAGCTTTGGTGTTTCAAGCTTAAAATCTTCTCTCTTTAAATCCTGGTGGCACATTCACCTCCCTTCCCCTTCCCTCGGGGCACAGTTTGGCTCTGAATCCCAGGAGTTAAGACAGCATAGCTTCTATAAATCAGGAGACAGCTTCATTATCAAAGTTATGTGTTTTCACCTTAATAGATGGCCAGTCCTGGTGTTGGTGCCAGGCCCTGCCTTATCATGTAACCATCAGCACTGCGTACTGGAATGTTCTTCGTTTGGATTATTTACTCCTTCTATAAACAAAGATTAGAGTAAAATATGTCAGCACTGGGGCCCAAGCAGAGCTTGACTGTTACTAGAAAATTGCAGTAGCGTGGTGGGAGAGAGAATTCACTACTCACGGGCAGTGTCGCACTGCCTTGATATTTATAATTATATCTGAGTTCTGTGCTGAAAGTTTTACACACTTTATCTTCCATCTTCCCAGCAGCCCTAGAAGGTAGGTTCTGGTCTTCCCATTTTACAGATTAGGAAACCAAGAGTCAGAACGACTCAGGATATTGCCCCAACTCCTGTTACAAATAGCAGATGATTGGGTTTGAAACCCAGGCGCATCTGACTCCAGTGTTGTTTCTTTTACTAACTACGCTATAAAGAGGTTCCAAAGACTGTACTTTTAAAACTAGTGTTACCTAGAATTTGAGCTGCTTATAGCCGTTAGATGGTTCTACAGTTTTCACCTGTGTTTCTTGATCAGGAGGGGAAAATATTTGGGGGATTGAAACTTTATTCTTAGTTTAGTATAAAGGATCCAGAGATCACTGAATTTTATCAAGTCTTCGATGTATCTCCAGTATTTTGAGGGTTTGCATCTTTTTTTTTTACAGTTTGCAGGATCTCTTTTACTTAAGAATCTACGTTTTAACGGGAATTCAGGAAAGTAGCACAATTACCATTGACCAAGCCATTTTGGACGTAAATATATCCCAGAAGCTCATCAAGCATCTTAAACGGTTTGGATGTAATTTGAAAGAGGGAGACAGTTCTTTCAGAATATTTGGACTTGATAAATATAATCCAGAATTAAAGCAGTTATTTCTAGAACTTCTAAGAAGTTTGATTCTCCATAAATTGAACAAATTACTGCTTTTGGGGGGCAGGACATGATTACTCACCATTTAGTTTTGTATTTCCACATACAGAGCAGGCAAAGAATCCTCATTTTGCAGGTGAGGAAACTATGACTTAGAGAAACGAGTGATGTTGCCAAGACAACAGCCGATAGATACAGGTGATGTGTTATTACTTGTAAAGTTTCCTCACGGAATCCTACTTGCTCACAGGTGCTGAGTATGTTTATAAAGTCAGGGTATCTTCATTTTTTGACTGCAGTTAATTTGTTTTCTGATTCACTACAAGTTTGTTTTTCTTATTGAACTATATTTCCTGGATGAAACTCCTTGAACTTTATAACTATCACCATAAATATGTTTAATGGGTTTATTGGCATGTTAAAAATTGTATAGTGTTGGCACATGAAGAGGCCCACATAATTGCTAAATAATGGTACTTAAAAAATTATAAAGGTGCTATTGATTTGTAGTTTGTATATCCATATATATTTATAACATTCTAGTGACAAGTAAAAACTTGAATAAATAATGTTATGTCTACAGATATCAACGGTAGTAAAAAGTTGCCGGGCGTAATTAGAGATGCCTTATTTAAGCCAACTCTGCCAGATTATTATTAGTCAGATTTTTTTATGAGAGTCTGCTTGACCCCCCTTTTCTATGTCTTGAATTTGTCATGTCACCATCGGACTGAGACCTGGTTCCCAGAGAGCCGTACTGTGTGATGCTAACGGATACATGACTGTCCTTTCCTTCTTCCTCAGTGCCTTTGTGCCATATATTTTGTGTTTCTGATTTAAAAAACAGGTCCCTTTAAAAAAAGAAAAGAAAAAGCAAAAAGCGCTTAGATGGATCCGTTAGAGCATAAGTTAGAATAGGCACACAGCCATTTATTCCCATGAGCACACTCATGGTATAGTATTTGGAGTTGGGTCCTGGGAGAGGGATATTTTGCTTCCTTTTTTGACCCTCAGAATGTCTTCATTCCTAATCATACCAGTTCTTAGAAATGGTGTTTGTTGTAATGTTTTGGGACAAAAATGTAGGAGATAAACCATATATAGTATATTTTAAGATTTTGGGGGGTATTTCTTGCCTTTTCTACTTTTCTTTCATATACTCTCTGTAGGAAACTACACAATTCCACTTCTTCGTACAAAAATTATGTTGGGGGGCAAGAAATAATTCATGTAACTGTCGTGGCAGTTCTCACCTGTGCTTTTGGAAAGTCTTACTAGTAAGGTTTCACTGATCCCATAATCTAGGGTGAATTAGAATATGCCTGTTCTACCTCTTTCTTTGGGTTCTTGAGGACACACGAAACCATGGGTCTGTTTTGCCCTCTATGGGGTTAACCCCACCTCATCCTCAACTGAGAGCTGGATACCAATTTACAGTTTTCCCTTTCAGCAGAATGAATCTTAGTGCTGGATAGAATTCTTATGAAATAGAGCAGCATTGTGCTTTTATGTAAAGTATGGGTTTCCTGCAATTTTGAGTAAGGTTTTAGTCCCATTTTCCTTCTTCCTTCTTTGGCATCTTCAGCCCTGTGGAGGGCCTCAATAAAAGGGAGAAAAAGTTGAAAAACGAAACAGAGTGGGCACTTGTGTCTAAACCAGTATTCCCAAGGGTGCTCCACAAAGCATGTATGCTGTGTGATGTGTTACACTGTAAAAGGGGCAAAGGTCAGAGGAGTTTGAGAAAGCCTGGGTTAGAAAGCGTTAACCCAACTTTTTATTAAAAACTTCTCAGAATCTTTTAATATGCTGATAAACATTGTGCATGCTCCTCTCTTTCCTCCCTCTCCTCAAAAAAACCCCATAGAATATGTTACATTTGCCAAACCCATTTTTCCAGGGAGACCTTTTTCCTGGAACTAGCAATTTATAAAGTACACATTAGGAAATGTAGAGTCAAACAGTGTCCTTGCAAACAAGAAATGCATCTTAAATATGCAAGAAAGTGGCAAAATGTCTTGATAGTCTTCCAGTTTACTCACTTTTTCTCTGTTCTTTAGCAGTTCAGCTAATGACAAAGCCTGTAGGATTTTTAAAAAAATTTTCCCTTATTTGTGTTTGATTGATTTAAATGCTTTTTTCAAAAAAATTGAAGTATAGTTGATTTACAATGTTGTGTTAGTTTCAGATGTACAGCAAAATCTTTCAGTTTGTGTGTGTGTGTGTGTTTGTGTGTATATATACTTTTTCAGATTCTTTTCCTTTATAGGTTTTTATAAGATACTGAATGTAGTTCCCTGTACTATATAGTAGGTCCTTTTTGTTTATTTTATATATAGTATTGTGTATCTGCTAATTCTATACTCCTAATTTATCCCTCCCCCACCTTCCACCTTGGTAACCATAAGTTTGCTTCTATGTCTGAGTCTATTTCTGTTTTGTAAATAAGTTCATTTGTATCATTTTCTTAGATTCCACATATAAGTGATATCATATGATATTTGTCTTCCTCTAACTTGATCCATCCATGTTGCTGCAAATGGCATTGTTCCATTCTTTTTTATGGCTTAATAATATTCCATTGCATATATATACCACATCTTCTTTATCCATTCATCTGTCCGTCGGCATTTAGGTTGCTTCCATGTCTTGGCTATTCTAAGTAGTGCTGCTATCAACATCATAGTGCATGAATCTTTTTGAATTAGAGTTTTCATCTTTTCCGATTATATGCCCAGAGAGCCTATAGTTTTCTGTGGGTATCTGTGGGTATAGGTTTCTGTGGCTGCCACATTCTACAAGAGTTCTAGCCACTCTCCCAGAGTTCAGGGCAACACAAACCTGCGTTTCCTGACCTTCCTTTGAGTGTGGGTTACGTTCAGCACAGAGGAAGGGTAATAAGCCTACTTAGCCCTCACCCTGCCCCTAATGGATGGGATTGAATCCATTGAAGAGGGCTCTATTCACACTTCTCAGATCTGTGTGCACCCTAGGACAAGAGAAAAACTACCAGCTTGTGTAGACATTGGGATATAGATTTAAAGCAGGTATTGGGCACCGTGATAGCCAATTTTTACTTGCCCCTAATCAAGCCATTTAACTTCTCTGAATCTAAGGGTTTATTCACCTTTCATCCACCATCTGTACGCCCAGCCATCTATCCGTCCATCTCAGTGAGTGGTTGTGAGGGTAAAACGTGTGAGAAGTGTTGACAGTTGGAAACTTAAAGAGCATTACCAAGAAAAAAAAAAAGCGTGATATCATTATCATCAGTCAAGAGACATGTTGAGGAATGGTTTTCATCACTGACTCATAAGGTAAATTATTTCCCTTGTTCCACAGGATTTTTGGTGAAAAGAATAAGCCTTACACATTCATATGAGTAATAAAGACTCCCTTTAGCTGAATGTTTGGAAAGCTAATTAGATTTCACACGTACACACCCACACAGAGTAAAGAGCATATTGTAAAATGATAAAGCAGACGTTAAAGAGTACTTCCACCGTTCTAAGTGTATATTTGCTCATTTTATCCCCCCCAGCAACTCTGTGTAGTGTCATCACTAACTTTATTCCACAGATGAGAATACTGAGACACAGATCACTTCAGTAACTTGCCCAAGGTCACACAGCTAGTGAGTGGCAGAGCTGTGATTTGAACTCAGATGGTCTGGCTCTGGAGTCCCTGCTGTTTACCATGATCTTCTGTTGCCTCAGTGATTTATACTGGGTTACTGGAAGAGATACTACCTTGTAGATATGGATTCAAATACTGATTGATGGTCAGTTATTGAGGTAGGACCCTGGACAACCCATTAACTGCCTATCTCAGTCCTCTGAAAGCATTTGATTAGGTATGAAGCACTAAAGAGATACTAAGTAATAGTGTGATCTTACAATGGAAGTGACAGGTGTTCTGCCTCTAGGTATGCTCTTTTGAATACTGTATTTCATTATTAAGTGAAGATAATTATTCTTCCTCTCCCCTGTGCCCCTGCCCCATCCACCCCACAACTCAATCTTTTGACCACACTTTACAAGCATATGTAAAAGCTGGGCTGGCATAACACAGACCTGCATTTGTGACCAAGAACAAAACAGACTCATTCATGGTTCCGTCGCACATGAACTACCCATTTTGAGTGTAAGATTTTAAAATTCTAGATATTTTTTGGAATTATGTGCTTTGGTTTTTTTTTTTTTTTGCGGTACGCGGGCCTCTCACTGTTGTGACCTCTCCCGTTGCGGAGCACAGGCTCCGGACGCGCAGGCTCAGCAGCCATGGCTCACGGGCCCAGCCGCTCCGCGACATGTGGGATCCTCCCGGACCGGGGCAGGAACCCGTGTCCCCTGCATCGGCAGGCGGACTCTCAACCACTGCGCCACCAGGGAAGCCCCTGTTTGTCATTTTTTCAAAGAGCTAAACATACCTGTTTTCCTCTTATAGCAAGTAACTTTATTAACTAATAAGACTGTTATTAACTAAAAATGTCTTAAATGTGTTTAGCATTTGCAGGTTCTGTGTTATATTCACATTACTTTCCCGTTTGATATCCAGTAGCCCAGGGTGGATGTCTTGTCCCCCACCTCAGACAGATCAGCCCACTTCCTCTGAGGAGTAATGGGGACCAGGCGACAGAATTGACAGAACTGATAGGACTGGAACTGTTACCAGCCATCGTCGTTCAAGATAGGGGACGGGAGAAAACAGGGAGAAAATTCTTGAAAACCTCTTGACTTGTTCCTAGGTATGACCGTGCAAACTCTCTGCTCTTTCTCTGAAGGATACACACTATGCCATGGATTGTGGCGGGTGTTTGTAGCCCAGCCTCTTCCCCTGGCTAATGCTCGCTCATTTCTCAGGTTAAATGTCACCCAATCTAAATGGCTTTTTCCCTTTTCTTCTCCTCTCATGGCTCCTATGCATTTCTTTCGTGGCACTTTTTACACTTTGTGTTCCTGTGTTTGTTGACCTGTTGGTTGATTTAATATCCACCTCCTCTGCCAGGTTGTAAGTTCTTTCTGAGAGCAGAGACCATTTCTGATTTCTCATCTGGTGTGCTTGGCTTCCAGTACAACTGGGTGGCGTATAATAAGCCATCAGTAGATATGAATTTGAAGATGAATGGATGAATTCGAGAAGAAGTAGTACTCAGATACATGTCAAGGGGTATGGTCACTGAGTTTGCCAAGAAAGCCGACTTTAACATCATTAAAATTCTCAAGTCTGTACTTTCATCATCTAAAATGGACAGAATAATAACTACCTGCATCTACTTCATGGACATGATTTTAGAATAAATGAGATCTCGAATACTGTTCTCTCCAATCCCTAAAAATTAGGCCTAGGTCATAGGATAGGTCTTTTTAGGGAGCCCCTCTCCCTCCCTCACTCTTCAAGATGACTAGGAAACCCTCTCAGACATTGCAGTTCCAAAAAGTAGGTGCTCAGAGCCTGCACTGGGGCAGGGGCCCTGGGGTGGCCATGCGTGAAATGGGAGGCTACTAACCAGCAAGGCCGAACAGGCTCCCTGAGCCCCGTACCTCCTGGCAGGCAACGCCAGGCATGGCAAGCATCTGGGTCATACCTGATCTGTGGAAATACTCTACCGTCTTCAGAAAAAGAGCATCGTGCACAGGCTCGTGATGGTGCTAGCACTGCTAGAAGGCTGCTGCGACGTGATGATGGAAATAAAGTCCATGAGGTCGAAGATACTTCAAAAGAAAATACTCTCTAGGGATTAGCCCTGCAAACTACCGTTCAGGGCAGCAACTTTGCTAGGTGTCTGGGAACTACAGCACTGACTTGAACAGACATGTTTAAATAAGGTTTTCTCCTCAGTTTCTAGGATTCTGAAGAGCTTGGTAGGATTTTTTGGTTACTGAGGCAAGCTCCCCCCACCCCCCACACCTTTGGAAAGGATACGGACCTCCCATTCCTGACAAATGAGAAAAAAATGCACCTGGCTCTGTTGTTGCCATAAACATTTAGATGATGAAAATTCTCTTCAATATTTCAAGAAACTGCTGAGCATAGCTTAATCATCTTATTGAGAACCTTAGATTTAAAACTTAAATGTCTGTTCTTAGGAATGAAGCAGGTTAAACTGCCTTAAAAATAAGGTGCCTCACAGTTGTATCGTAAAATCTCAACTGACATTAAGGTAATTGTGCTTAAGTACAATTTAGGGCCCTTTTGATTGTTTGTTCTAGATGCAGTAATGATGCTATTTTTAATAGTCCAATGCTAGTTCTAAAGAAATAAACCTATGTTCTTTGTGCCTGTGTCCTTAACGGAATCATTTGGTGGTGGGGGGGGGGGAGGTTATAGTCTCTGAATACTTTATCTTAACAAAACAGGACAAATTATGTGTTGTGGCATCATTATGTTTAAAAAGAAAGAGAAGAAATGGAATCTTCTGTAGTAGGAGCTTGGCTAGCCCAGAGTAATGTAAGAGTAACATAGAACATAGTAATACAGAAGCTTCCTACCGTGACATGTCCGACTCAGTCTTCTGGGACCTGTGATTAAAATGCAGATTTCCTAGCCTGTGATGAGCCTTCATGGAAATTAGAAAAATTGTCCTTCTTGGACAGATGCGTCCAAAACCAGTGTCTGTGGCTTGGTCCCAGACTGAGCCCGGCCTCAGCTAAATTCAGCCCCACCTGCCACTCTGGCTGGGCACGTTTGTGCACCTCACCCATTGAGCCCCCTGACCACCAGGTTTTCTAGATCTGGATTCCTAGGCAGGACACGTCCAGCATTAACAGGTAGCCTGGAGACCACACTGTGTCACTGTTGGTGCTTGTGAGTATGTGGTCTGATTAGGTCCACAACCGTCTCTTGGCCTTCGAGCCCCACATCCTCAGAGCTGATGGCATGACTTCTAGGATAGGGATGGACCCAATGTAGAGAACAGAAAAGCCATTTCATTTCATCTTGAATCTAAACAATATTAGGGAATGTTTGCTGCTGATTTTTTTTATTTCCTTTTGCTGCTCTATCATGTTAGACCAGGAAAGCCAAGTAGCTTAAGCTACAATCATCCTTTCTTAGTATCTGTTAATGGTTTAGAGAAGAGTTGATGTTCCGTCACCACCTTGTTCAGGCCCTAATCATTTTGTCCCCCTTGAGATCTCTGCACCAGTCTCTTAACTGGTCTTCTAGCCTCTAATCTGTTCTCTCCTCCCAATTCGGGAAAGGTCATACTTGCTAAGTAGTCATTGAAAGTCAATGACTTTCTTGTGGGTTGAGGAAAACTCCAAACTCTCCTCGGTATGGTGTGCCAAATCTCGCTGAAAACCCAGAGAGGTCCCTCCATGCACAGAGCCCAAGCCCTACAGGACTTCCGGTCACTCGACTTGAGCCACACTGGCCTCTTGCTGTTCCCTCTTCCTGAAATGCTCTCCCCCCAGATATCGGGTCTTGACTCTGCAGTCTGCTCAGCAAGTCTTTCCTTGGCTACAGTAACTGAAATTTCAGCTCTGCCCCACCCCAGACATTTCAGAGCCTCCTTCTCTACCTTGTTTTTCCCTCCTGAAAAGTTTATATCTGACACAGTCCATATTTTATTTACCTGGCTTATAGTTTTTCTCTTCCATCAGGATTTAAGCTTCATGACGGTGGGGATGGGTGTGTCTTGTCCACTCTCAGATCCCCAGCGCCTGGGACAGAACCAGGCCCACAGCGGGCAGGCAGTAAAGATGAGCTGAGTGAGGACTGAGTGAATGTGGCCCCTACCTGCCTCTCCAGCCCTACATCTCATCCGTCGTCTTCCTCTCCCGCTTGCTCTCATCTTTTCAGTCTTCCTGCTCCCTCTCTTCATCACTCCACACTCTCCCGCATCCCCAGTGCCTTTTTCCTTGCTGCTTCCTCTGCTTCAGGGGTCTCATCCTCACTGGCTCTCCTGGGCCCTCCTCTCAGCACGATACCAACTACATTGCCTTCTGCCTGGCTTTTCCATTAAAAACCAGATAAGCTTTTTGAGGGTCTTATTTGGTTCTGTGTTCTCAGTCCCTAGCCCAGGGTAGGTGTGTCTTAAATTTTCATTAACTGAAGAAAGGAGGGGAGCAGGAGAGTTACCACAGCATTTCATTCATCCTTATTGTCTACCTAGAACGCTGCCAACTCACAGGTGCACAGAAACACTCTGAATGAACCAGTCATTTGCTCCTTCTTATACACCCCAATGCCTGGTTAGCAGTAAAAACTATTTCTGTTTTAACAGTGAACTTTGAAGAGGTCTTCTGAATTTATAGCCTTTAACCTCAGGATGTTGACCAAATCTGGATGTGGTCAGACAGGGCGGGCAGAACCTCTTTCTGACTCTAAAATCTGTCCAGATGCACTGACTGGGAAATGGCTATCTCAAAGACCTCAGTTTGTCTTTTCTGAGAAACAGTGGCTTTGCTGACCTGAGTCAGTGTTATTGGTAATGAGTGCTTTCTCCGCGAGCATTCTTTGTTTCTTCAGGACAGGACTTATGTGAAAACAGAGTGACTTAATCACTCAATTACAATTTCCTCTCTGAAACTTTTGAATAAAAATGAAAATAAGAGCTGCAGAGTTTTCAATCTGCTTAATGCTCTCTAGTGTAGGTGATCAACAGGAAATTTGTCATAAAAGCATTAATATTGTGGGCTTCCCTGGTGGCGCAGTGGTTGAGAGTCCGCCTGCAGATGCAGGGGACACGGGTTCGTGCCCCAGTCCGGGAAGATCCCACATGCCACGGAGCGGCTGGGCCCGTGAGCCATGGCTGCTGAGCCTGCGCGTCCGGAGCCTGTGCTCCGCAACGGGAGAGGCCACAACAGTGAGAGGCCCGCGTACCGCCAAAAAAAAAAAAAAAAAAAAGCATTAATATTGTGAATGTTATTTGTACTGATGATAAAGAATATCATCTTAGTAATGCCTGTAAGAAACTTACCTACATGTTAAGTTGAATTGAGACTCAGCATTTCAGGTAGCCCGTAAGGATTTTAGCAGCTGTTTGCTGTGACTGATTTGTAGTGATGCCTGCTATTCACCGTTAATTGAGGCAACTTTACGGATAGCTACAGGGGAAAAAGATTGGGACTCTGCCATCTTCAAAGGGTGGAGCTTTTGCTAGTTTTCGGATGCATGACATGTATTCCTAAAAGATCAGAGGTACAACATGTGATTTCTCAGTGGACCATAACTTCGCAGCAGGAACATCTTTACAACCTGCCAGGTAAATACATATTAAAGTGGTTCTCAGTGTGTGCTTTTGTTGCTTTAAGGAAACTGTATGAGTAGCAAATCCCTCTTATCTTTTGCAACTAGCACCAATAGTTAGCTAGTTAATCAAAGTCGCGAAACTTTACCAAAACAAACCACAAGTTTTAAGCCTTTTCAATGTAAAATACATAAATGAATTCATTTTCTAAACTTTTGAGGTTAGCCAAACTTTTGAGGTATGGTTGGTTGTATTCATTGGAGTTCTAAATTGAATTCTTATATAAATAACATCTGTAATGTATCACTAAGATTTTCCCCTTTGATTGCTTTAAAGCAAACCTAGAACTTAGACAGGAATAAGTGGTCCTGAGTGCAGAATCCTTCAATCATTTGCCGGTGCCTTGCCCACACCAATCTGAGAGCCAGGTTTTTTGGTTTTTTTTTTTTTTATAGTGGCCCGTCCTTGTCAAGACTGTCCAAAACATTCAACTTAGTTTCTGTAGAATGAACTTTTTCTTTTACAATCATATTTCATTGATTTTAATAGTCTTTCATTAAATTATAAAACTGTATTTATAGATGAAACTTACAGTCAGATCTGAAACAAACAACTGACTGACTCTGTAGTAAACAAGTCAGTAAAAACAAATGCATGGGCACACTAGAGTGTAGTTTACGAGTTTTGTTCATTTAGCATGCTGTGCCTATCGATATATTTTACAGAAGTAATAGTGATATTGATGAATCTGGTAGCATAAGCACACATGTAGTCATAAGATTTTCTTTGTTCCTGTTTCTGTATAACTGAAAAGATAGGAGACTTCAACTGCAGTGAAAATATCTCTAAGAGACTACTGATACCCCCTTTACACTTGCGTGCATGTGTGTGTACAAGTGATGTGTAGCAAGTGAAATGGATGTGTAGCAAGTGAAAAGTTATTAAAGTTAAAATATATATCTTTAGCTGCTACCTTGACTACATCTCTTTCATTTTCATGTGGCCCAAGTGAAGTTCATTGTCTTCTTTCTTTTTTACATCTTTATTGGAGTATAATTGCTTTACAATGGTGTGTTAGTTTCTGCTTTATAACAAAGTGAATCAGTTATGCATATACATATGTTCCCATATCTCTTCCCTCTTGCATCTCCCTCCCTATCCCACCCTCCCTTTCCCACCCCTCCAGGCGGTCACAAAGCACCAAGCTGCTCTCCCTGTGCTATGCGGCTGCTTCCCACTAGCTATCTACCTTATGTTTGGTAGTGTATATATGTCCATGCCTCTCTCTCGCTTTGTCACAGCTTACCCTTCCCCCTCCCCATATCCTCAAGTCCATTCTCTAGTAGGTCTGTGTCTTTATTCCTGTCTTACCCCTAGGTTCTTCATGACATTTTTTTTTTCTTAAATTCCATATATATGTGTTAGCATACGGTATTTGTCTTTCTCTTTCTGACTTACTTCACTCTGTATGACAGACTCTAGGTCTATCCACCTCATTACAAATAGCTTAATTTCGTTTCTTTTTATGGCTGAGTAATATTCCATTGTATATATGGGCCACATCTTCTTTATCCATTCATCCGATGACGGACACTTAGGTTGTTTCCATCTCCGGGCTGTTGTAAATAGAGCTGCAATGAACATTTTGGTACATGACTCTTTTTGAATTATGGTTTTCTCAGGGTATATGCCCAGTAGTGGGATTGCTGGGTCATATGATAGTTCTATTTGTAGTGTTTTGTTTGTTTTTTTGTTTTTTGCTGTACGCGGGCCTCTCACTGCTGTGGCCTCTCCCGTTGCGGAGCACAGGCTCCGGACGCGCAGGCTCAGCGGCCATGGCTCACGGGCCCAGCCGCTCCACGGCATGCGGGATCCTCCCGGACCGGGGCACGAACCCGCGTCCCTTGCATCGGCAGGCGGACTCTCAACCACTGCGCCACCAGGGAAGCCCCTATTTGTAGTTTTTTAAGGAACCACCATGCTGTTCTCCATAGTGGCTATACCAATTCACATTCCCACCAACAGTGCAAGAGGGTTCCCTTTTCTCTACACCCTCCAGCATTTATTGTTTCTAGATTTTTTGATGATGGCCATTCTGACTGGTGTGAGATGATATCTCATTGTAGTTTTGATTTGCATTTCTCTAATGATTAATGATGTTGAGCATTCTTTCATGTGTTTGTTGGCAGTCTGTATATCTTCTTTGGAGAAATGTCTATTTAGGTCTTCTGCCCATTTTTGGATTGGGTTGTTTGTTTTTTTTGTTATTGAGCTGCATGAGCTGCTTATAAATTTTGGAAATTAATCCTTTGTCAGTTGCTTCATCTGCAAATATATTCTCCCATTCTGAGGGTTGTCTTTTGGTCTTGTTTATGGTTTCCTTTGCTGTGCAAAAGCTTTTAAGTTTCATTAGGTCCCATTTGTTTAGTTTTGTTTTTATTTCCATTTCTCTAGGAGATGGGTCAAAAAGGATCTTGCTGTGATTTATGTCATAGAGTGTTCTGCCTATGTTTTCCTCTAACAGTTTGATAGTTTCTGGCCTTACATTTAGGTCTCTAATCCATTTTGAGCTTATTTTTGTGTATGGTGTTAGGGAGTGATCTAATCTCATACTTTTACATGTACCTGTCTAGTTTTCCCAGGACCACTTATTGAAGAGGCTGTCCTTTCTCCACTGTACATTACTGCCTCCTTTATCAAAGATAAGGTGACCATATGTGCGTGGGTTTATCTCTGGACTTTCTATCCTGTTCCATTGATCTATCTTTCTACGTTGTCTTCTTTCTTAAGCCTTATTCCAATTTCCCAGTCTCTCTTAGAATCACTGTCATTTCCCTAACTTACAAGGTATTCAGTATAATCAGAGAAAAATGTTTGGTTCTTACCTTTGTTCCTCTTATGTCCATTTCTTGGCAATGTATCTTCCTCTCTATTTGAATGGCCACCCCCCTTGATGAGACCCTTGCCACCTGCTGAATATATTACTGAAATGGATTTGATTTTCCCCTTTGCCTCCAGCCCTGTGCAGCCTGGAAGCTGTGGCCAGATCCTTCTTCCGTAAATCCCACCTTCATCATTCCACTTGCTACTCAGAATTCTCAGTGGCTTTTCACTAACTGCAACATAAAATAAAGAATATGTGTCTCGGCTGTCTGTGCCATTCATAACATGGCCCCATTCTCATTTCATGTGTCAAGTTCCTCCTCTTTTATACCCTGTGGGAACCTACTGCAGCCATGTGACTGCCCATTTCTCTTGGTCATCCAAACGTGTACTTCAATTCCGTGCCTCTGCTCATAGGGAGCTGTCTGGCCTGTAGGATCTTAGCTCTTATATTCTGCTTATTCAAGTCTTAAAAGATCTCTCTTGACTTTTTCTTCCAAGGAGTCCTCCACTAGATGGTGAGCTCCTGGAGGTTAGGGACCACTGGTTCTGACACTGAACCAGGTGTGTTGCATCTTGTGTTATCTCCTTGTATTTATCTCCAGTTTGAGAACAAGCCCCATGAGAGTTGGGACCCGCTCTTAAATTTTTCTCTCTTTGTGTGTTCTCTTCTTCAGCGAGCCCAGAGCTCTTTCAGTCTAGCATGTGCGCTGAGCACCTGAGTTGGGAGGCGTAAGAATGACTACGCCCTGGTCCCTGCCCTCTAGGTACTCCCAGTGTAACAGAAGAGATATGTTCTTCAATACACACACTCATATGCCTAACATTAAATAGTTGCTAAAATTTGTTCTAAAGAAGATATGTATTATACTTAGATGAGAGTTTAGGGGAAGGTGAGATTTCACTCTGATAACAGGGCAAAGAGCCTCTGACTTGGAGGGATAATATTTGAATTAGATATTAAACATTTGAATCTGGGTGTCATTGGAAGAATAGAAAGATTTGCCTCTTTATTTTCTTATAACTCTTTCGAGAGAGGGATAAATAGTATAGTTAATGAAGCAGGCATTAGGAAGCTTAATAACTCAATCCAGTTCACATAAATTATCAGTTGCAGACACTCAAGGGCTCTGATTCCACCACCAGGCTTTCTGAGCAGTAAGTTCTGCTGTCTTCTCAAGTTCTGTTAAATGACATTCTTTCGAGTCACCTGAACATATGGAGGGAACTGAGTTTTTAGAGGGAAGGAAACTTTTCAGCCCCCCCCCCCCCCCCCGCCTTATGTAACACTCAAATCACTCATGAAGTTTCCGTTTTAAAGTACTTCAAAGGTGCCATGGAGTTAGCCTTTGGGGAGGAGAAAGGCATGTAACAAAGTATCAGCCGAGAGCCTTTGAAGATGGGTGATATGTTTTTCTCCTTAGGGTGCTAAATCACACATCACCACACATGTGCATGGAAAGTGAAAAGTGTCAGAAACGCATTTATGTAAACCATGGATCATATTTGCATATACAGCATTTCAACTCGGCCCTCCTACCCTCAGACCAGCAATGATTTATGCTTTGCATTTTGCCTTTTTAAAGACTTCTCTAGTCCTAGGCTTTTGCTGTATGTTAAGTTTTTATTTTAATGCAAAATGAATTAGAGTTATTAAACTATAGACCTATGCTGTCTAATATTGTAGCCGATAAGTACGTGTCTATTTAAACTTAAATAAAATGTAAAATAGATTTTCATAGTTGTATAGCCACATTTCAAGTATTGTATACCAAATTGAGATGTGAAATAACAGTAAAAAACTTACCAGATTTTCAAGATTTAGTACAAAAACCAATTGTAAAATAGAATTTTTATATTGATTATATGTTGGACTGACAGTATTGTGGACAGTTGGGTTAAATACAATGTTATTAAAATTAAAGCTAATTTTACCTCTTTTTACTTTCTTATTGTCACTTGAAAACTTAAAATGACATCTGTGGGTCACATATTCTATTTGACAGCATTGGCTTAGAAAACTCATATGTTAGTTTTTAATCCCATTGCTTTAGTATGAAGGTTTATACTGAATTGGGCTTACTAAACATTTTGGAAAGAGGGTAATTAGCAATGACTAAAACATGGTATCAATGATTTTGTGATTCCTAAAATTTTTTGCTTGTGATTTTGACTAGATCAAGCCAATCAGTTCAGTTCTGGCTTTGGTTTTTTGTTTGTTTGTTTGTTCTGCTAAAAATGAAGGCTTTTATCCCTGTTCAGGACTTCATCTTTTAAAATTGCTTTTGGTTTTGAGCTAGTTTGACTTTAACCTTTGCTCCTTGATTAGCTAGTGAGTAAGGCTAACTGAATGATAGGAATTAGGATTCAAATATTTCATAAATGCTTCCACAATAGTATTTTTTAAATGGCAACTTACAGTCAATGCAGTATGTAAGGCAGCACACTTAATTTGAAGTATTTGCAGGCTAAGCCCTGAATCCACATTTCAGTGCATGAAAAGATCTCCAGATAGAACCATTTATTTGCCAATTAGAAAAAATTTTGTTCCCCGCTAAAATACTTGACTCAGTAGCTGTCATGCAGAAACACTATTTCCACAAAGTTGCTTATTTGTGTGAGTTCAAACTAGGTTCAGTGTAACTTTTCAGTTAGTTTAAGTGTAGGCGTGTTAGCGTTATATAAACCCCATTTGGCTATTAGTACTGTTGTCATTTGTTTGATTATTTAAAAAGAGATATCTCGAGTGGAGAACAGGCTTCCTAACTTAATGGTTGTTAATATTTTATTTTTTATCTTATTTGGAACATCAAGATATAGTACAGGTTGGGGGAAAAACAACCCTTGTGAATTTAATAGAAAATTAGAAAGCTTTCAAAGAAAAGGCCATTGTTATGGTTTGGGGCTAACCTTACTGAAATTTTTTGTAGTGACACACAGGGAAATGTAAGTAAAGGGGAAATCGTGCTTTTCTGTACCATGTGGGGTGTGTGCTTTGGTAGGACAAAGACAGAGCCAAAGATAGAGCCATAAATAGTAGTATTGGGTTTTGCTGAATAGAATCACACTGCTGTCTAAGTACTTTCCAGTATTGAACTCTCTCTTCTAAACTCAAGTCTTGTCCTGTTTCTCCACCTGTGCTATGAAACATCCGTGGAACAAAATGGTTTTCTGGTGGTTTGCTCATGTGTCCACACTGGTCCTGCATGAGGAAAGACCAAACAGGCACGCCAGGAGGAGCGAGATCGTTTCACACAGCTGCTTTCCCTGCCAGGGAAGGCCCAGAGAAATGCTTTATTTCTGAATAACCGCCTTCACTTAGGTTTTCGGCTTTGGGGCTTATGCAGCAGTAGAAATGTTCTTGGAGTCTCAAGAGTGATGAAGTATTGTTTCTGGAGACAGGGTATCACTTTTTTTATTCCTAGGATGAGGGTGGGGTTCAGTGCTCTCTTTGGTCTTATTGAATGATATCTTATCAGTCAGACAAAATAATATTCAACTATTAATATCGTTCTGCTAAAACAGTTAAGGATAAAGATTTAATGTTCTCTTCAGTGCAGGGCTTGTGGCCACCGTGCAGGACTGTAATAAAAGAGAAACAAATGAGGCAGCTCAAAGTTATGGCTCTCCATGGCTTTTAGGTCTCTCACACATTTTTATAAAACATATATCAGAACTTGTGAATTGTTAAATGGGGTTATTTTTAAATGCAATTGTATTCAAATACAGACCTGAGAGTAACCTGTTAGGTTTCATTCTTCAGAACAGGCTCTCTCCTGGCTGGCAGACTTCTTGCTGTTGTTACATCCTCTGGTCTGGAGCTGGGCAAGGACAGTAGACCCACCTGGTCTTCAAGTCCACTGGTGTACCCCCAGCTCAGCCCCAGGCTCCCCTTCTTGCCCTTAGACAAACAGGTAACTGAGTCACCCATCTTTTTTCTCATCTGTAAAAGGGGAGTGTGGAAGGTGTCACTTCTGAATTCCCTAGTGGATTTTAAAAGCACAGATGAGATTAAAGATGAACGTGAACTTCTCACATTGCTCCTGTTTAATATTTGTACTTCCTCTAGAAACCCAGGAGAGGTTTAAGGAGCAGGAAGTAAATTTTAGGTCAAGTATTCCAGACCCTGATGTATCATTAAATGTTTGTGGGAATATACTTTTGCGAAAGAGCTGACAATTAGGGCCCGATTAGGGAAACATCATTCAAATTAACTTTATGAAGAGACTCCTTCACGTAACACTGTCCAACTTTAGTCCTGGCAGGGCAGTAAAATGGGTGTATATTGATTTGGGTGTGGGGGAATTAAGATCAAGTGCAGGATGGGCTTCAGCAGTGACTCCTCCTGCCCCAAGCTAGAAAGGTACCCCAACCTCAAATGAAGGAGGAACTACAAAGCCAGGAATGATGTTATTATTGTTACCTTCTGAGTGTTAGGACGGAAGTATCGCTGCTGTCCTAACACTTAGAAGGGACTGCAATCCAACACTCAGGGCTTTATTTTTGCCCTCGTCTCTTCCTCCCAGGCTGAAATAGGAGCAGCAGAAGAGGCCAGGATCCTCCGAAGTAGATGAATCGCTAGGGCAGGTTGCTGTGACTTAGTGAAGTTCTTTGCATTAAAACCAACATCCATAAAACACATTAGCCTCCAGCACAGGAGTGGGAAACACACAAAGCAGGAAGCCTGCCGGGGCCTTTAGGGAAATCTTGAGTGCTTTGGGCGGATATATTTTCAGAGGGTTTAAACTAGATCAGCTCAAGAGAAGATGGGAACATTCAAGATGGTGGGAAAGCAAAATAGCTCTCTCCTTTTCCCTCTCAATCAGTGGTCTCCCTGGAAAGCCATCATAAGTAAATGTTTTGTTCCGCTGCTGTGTGCTGGTAGGGGATGGGGTAATAAGTTAGGGATTTCATGGAACGTGCTTTTTTTTTTTTTTTTTTTGTAAGCTCCCACTCCATGGGATGAGCCCACTGGGGTGTAGGACCGGCCCTGACACACCCTACATGATGCCTTGACCGGGTTAATGCGAAGTTGGTCTCTTGTCAAATTATGCAGAAACTGCAGAAGGCTTGTGCCTTTGAGATCGATTTGGCCTCTGCATCCGGAATGATCTACAAACAGGTTTTTGAGTAACAGATGCTTAACGAGCATTCCTGACCCAAGTTGACACACACACAAACTTGGCTAAACAAGATGAACCAGAGCAGGAGGAAAAGCCCAGTCAGAGGGAGGTGCGTAGAGGTTGCACACGCCCAACCGTGAATCGGCTGCTTTTTCCAGCTCAGAACACCTATGTTAGGTGTTACCAGGCATAAGTCCTTCAGACCGAGTCTGAGCTCCCTGGAACTCTCCTCAATGAAAACAAAATTATTATGCAGTTTCAGAAAAAGAAAAAGGAAATCAGAAATACCACATGTGTGCGTTTGAGGAATTTTTCAGGAGGCTCGGGAGCAATGAGTTCTTCTTTGTTAAGGGATGTTATGAAACCCCCTCAGTCCTCTTTGGTACAGCGGTTGTAATTATAACCACAGGGATATTGTGTTCTCAGACAAACAAACACTCAAGCACCGTGATACCAGGTTGCCTGGAGCCAGGCTTCACACGTGCATGCACGTAACAATGCCTCTTAGTAATATCCCCATCACTTGTCATCGGCCTTCCCCTCTCACAGTGGAAATGTCTTTTTAGTCTGTGCCTGGCATATTGCTTTTGTTCATCTTAGGTTCATCGTGTCTGTTTGAAGCAATGAGAACGTATCGGTCCTCGAGATACAGCACCTGGAACTCAAGGGCTTGTTGGGGTGTGCACATGTAGAAGGAAGTGCTCACTTTCAGGAATTTCTTCACGGTGCAGTTGTATGCCATTAGCACAGTGGGAAAGAAGAATATTAGATCCACTTGCACGCCAGCCAGCTCTGTTTTTAACACGTGATTATTTTATTGGGGTGTACGTTAATTAATCCTGAAATAAGATCCTGTGTGACATTCAAAGTTGTGTTGAGTGGCTCAGAGTTTAAATATTTTAGTTTTACAGCTCTGTTATGCTGGCAGCCAACAACGGTGTCTCAGAGAAGTCAGCATATGAGTCCTGCTTGTGATGACATCTGGAAAGCTTGTTTTATCTATAAGCACAGTTGTAGACAAATGAAAGCAGACAGATGTAAGGCTGGGGTGGCATCTTCGCCTCCAGCACTTTCTAGCTGTACATTTTCCAGTGTGTCAAAAGCAGGGAGCTTTTTTTCAGGGGTGGAATAAAAACATTGTGTCACATCCATACCCCAGCTACTGTGCTGCCTTTCCTGAGCTCTGAGGTGTAAAATGGTATGTACTGTTCCAAATTTAACAAGAGCAGGAGATAGGAGTTAGGAGGAGGTGCCTGAGGGCAAAGGATACTTGTGAGGCAAAAGAAGGCGTGGTGTCGAGTAAGTTCATTACAGCCCCTTTCTCCCAGGAGAGCCGGGAGGAATAAAAGAATTGTCAGAAGGGAGGTGGAGTTGCAGGTATATTTCTCACTCTGTCTTTATCTCTTTATCAGTCCCTGTGTGAAGCGCCCACTGTATGCAGAGGAGGAGCCTACATTGTAGTTTGTCTGGGTGGGTCAGAAGTAAGCTTTAGGGTGGGGTTGTGCTTGAAGACGAGAACTCAGTAACTGAAAACCAGTGATATTGTGTCTGATTGTCCTATGAGTTGTTTTGCTCAGGGATCATTTTTTTTTTTTTTTTTTTTTTTTTTGCGGTATGCGGGCCTCTCACTGTTGTGGCCGCTCCCATTGCGGAGCACAGGCTCCGGACGCACAGGCTCAGCAGCCATGGTTCACGGGCCCAGCTGCTCCGCGGCATGTGGGATCTTCCCGGACCGGGGCATGAACCCGTGTCCCCTGCATCAGCAGGCGGACTCTCAACCACTGCTCCACCAGGGAAGCCCAGGGATCATTCTTCAACAAATATTATACAAAGACAGTTTGCCTTTTACCCCACTCTTCTTTTGTTATTGTAGAAATGAGTGTCCCTCAAAATATATATACCTACATGCCTGTGTATTTGCTGAGATTTGTGTTAAAGCAAAGACTTTTCAAAGTTCCTGACCCTTCAGCAGCAATAGAATTTACTATACCTGCTGTGGGTGTCAAGTTCATATTTTCATCTCTGGGGACTTACAGCTCCATATTTCATGGTATATACCATATGCACCATATAGCCTTTGCTAATTATTGTTAGATATGTTTTACTGAAATTTTAGGAAGCCAGATATGGTCTTGTTGAGCATCTGTTTAAGGGCTGGGTTGCCCACTTGCAGCCCAAAACGCATCACTTCAGAGTATTGGAGTTTTGTATCTGAGGCAACCATGCAGATTCATGTAATTTGAGGGCAGCAAAATAATGGAAATGAAGGGAACAGTATGACCTAAGGAGGAGAAATACCTTCAGGTACTTAGGCCAGGACACAGGTCTCTCGCTTCAGCAGCCAGTGTCTTTTTCAGCGGCGCAAGGTGGTTGAAAACATCCTCTTTTTTTCTTTCTTTCTTTCTTTCTAGCAATATAGTTGCATTATGCTATTAACAGGGGAAAACACAGATGTCCATTTCCTGTCCCATTCCCACCACACCATCATCAATCCTTTCAAAGTGCACGGTGCTGAGAGCCACTGAGCCCTGATAAGTGCCTTTGTGTATACAAAATGGTACGTTTTTGTTTTACATGCTGTTAGGCATGGTGGAGAAAATATGCGGTAATCGAAAATGTACAGCAAATTGCCATTTGGAACTGCAAAACCTAAATGGTCCGGTCAGATGGATGGTTGGGATTTTAGTAACATCTGATTGAACTGATGAGCTGGCCAAGGAAAGCCCCTGGACCTCTGCATGACTTTTCACTTAAAGCCACGTGTGGGTCCAGCGACCCCATCGGTGTTCTTAGAAACCCAGTCTGGCCCCAAGGGTCCTGGATTTTTAATGCTATAGTGGTTGACTCCTCTGAGTTTATTGATATAAATTGAAAGTACAAACGGGAATGAATCTTCTTGATTCTTGGCATCCTAGTTTTGCCTGATAATGTTAGGGTTAGAGGTAACAGATTTGTAAGTTATCTGTAGGCCATGGAGTTTAATAACCAGGAACATTTCATGTTTCATCACCCTTTCAAAACTGAGAGCCATAGAGTCAGTCAGTTCTTACAGTTATTTTCCTCAGTGGCAGCTTATAATTTAAACTATTAAAATAGAGACCATAATTTCTTCTTGTGTCATTCAATGGAAGAGGAGAGTTTTCCCCCTCTTGGTTTGACTCTCCCTAGCTGAAATATTTAGAGTACTTTTAAAATGTTTGCTAACACTATTGGATTGACATACGATAGCCAGCAGGGACCTTGTGCTGATACTAATTTGATTTGTTAAGTTAAACAGTTCTGCTATAGCACTATGTAGTCATCTTGAATTAATCAGATATATCCTTTAAGATGCCATCTCCTGGAAGGCTGTGTTTGGTCAAGATTAAAATTATTCTTTTGGCAACATTAAAGCAAAATTATGGCTCCCCTCATGGTGTTAGTAAATATTAATTTTTATTGACATGTGTCGATCTTGTATTGTTATCATTATTATGATTGACAACACTTTTTGGCGCCTACAGTGTGCCACATTGTGCTAAGTGTTTTACACGTGTTTATTGAGTGCTTATTATATTATTACGGGCACTTTGGAACTCTGATTATCCTATATAACTCTCATCATGATCTCGTGAAGTTGGTCCTACTGTTACATTATTACCCCCATTTTGTCAATGATAACACAGACTCAGAGAAGTTAACTTGTTCAAGATCACACATGTTCTTTATGTATTGTGCTATGTGTGTAGGTGTGTAGGCATGGATTTCATTTTCAGTGTAAAATATTTACTTTCTGTTCCAAATATATTATAACCAAAGTGTGCCTTGTACATGTATTTTTTTACTTGGAAGCATGTACAACGCCCGTTTTGGTTATAATATTTATTTCATTTATTGATTTCAAAAAAGATGCATTGAAATCTAGCACTGGTTCAACTTCCCAACTGAAAACAACCAATCAGTTGCTAAGTTGGCAGGAACATCAGTGATGGTACTAACAGAAGTATGAGTTTTCTGTCCGGCATGGAGTTCTCTTGTTTGATAGAGAGGCAGTGCGGTGGATTGGTTGGTCAAAGTCTGCAGGGTAGGTTACTGGAGTTCGAATCCCACCTCTGCCACTTAAGAGCTCTGTGGCTCTTTGTGCCTTGTCTTTCATACCCTTAAAATGGTGCTGATGATATTAACAATATGCATTTAACGAAGGTATAACATGTATTGAATGAGCTCAAATATGCAAAGCACTTAGACTGATACCTGCCACATAGCAAATAATATAGGAGTATTAGCTGTTACAATTATTTTGCGGCTGTTATTGTGATAATAACTTAAGCTGACCAATGAGAGATCACAAGCGGCTTGCAAGTAATTTTCAGATTTTTAGAAATATTTGTAAACTGTCAAAGGTAAGTATTCTTCCAAAGGTTAAGCTATTACAGATAACATTTTACTATCTTTCTGCTGAACGGTTAAAATAAACAGATAAATAACCTAACAGATATTCTGCAAGGAGTGCATAAAGAAAGAATTGAGAGCTCAAAGGCAAGTAAGATTATATTCGTCTAAATTAAGCATTTGAAATGTTTATACTTTAAAAATGAGTACTGACCTGGTGATAGCAGGAATTTTTTTCCCCTGAAATTGTAAATTATATGACTGTTGTCTCATGCTGATCAATGATACATAAAAATGCTCCTTACAAGCAAATACAATAAAATGATAATTGTAGAATTTAGATGGTGGATATATGGACGCTCACTGTTCTCTTCTTTCAGCCTTTCTATATGTTTGAAAATTGTAGCAATAAAATATTGGTGGGGGAGACTCGTACACCATTGCTTCTCAATCACTGAAGGGAAAATCAACCTCCCCAAAGCTTGAAACCTTTCCCCAGGCCCTGTGTTCTTTGGCTTGATGATAGATGGCAGTCCCAGTGGTGTGGCACACACACAGAAACACACCCTGTGAAATCCCGTTCCAGTCTAACTGGGAGATAGATTTTCCAACCACCAACTTTTTCTTTCTTTTTTTTTTTTTGAGTCCTTTTGTGTTTTGTGTGTGTGTGTGTGTGTGTGTGTGTGTGTGTGTGTGTGAATTGGATTCCCATTTGCATTTTGGTCATCTGCTTAATATCAGTGTCATGCCGCTTTTCCTTAGACAGAACTGGAAGATCTTTGAGAAGGAGCTGAGAACGCAGGGAACCACAAAATAGTTATTTCAATTTAATGATACTCTTACACAATGACATTCCTCTGTAACCTAGCAGAGTTGGCCAGGAGCTTTATGGTTAATGTAGGGGTCACATCTTCTGAAGCTAATAAGCATCTGTACATTAGATGATCTATACTTATTACATCTACCAGTGCTTTCATCTTGTATTCTGTGTTAGAAGATGTTTTTAGGACGAATATTCTGTGTTACGCTAACACTGTTCGTTGAAGAGGAAGAGCAGAAATTAGGTTATAGATGCTGCCGAAGAAAAAGGCAGCATTTTATCACCGTACAGAATTTAAGTATTAAGCTGAAAACATTTGTATTCTGTGTCATTTATGTCATGTGTCTTTTTTTTTTTTTTCTGGTTTGGATTTTTTTTTAATTTTATACAACTTTTAAAGGTTACTTTCCATTTACCGTTTTTATAAAGTATTGGCTCTATGCCCCGTGGCATGTGCCTTTTAAAGAAAAAGTACATTTGCTCCTTAACTACGGAGCTATGGGGACGTTGTAACAGATCCCCTTCTCTGTGCTGCTCAGACCACACCCGGAGTCTCGCACTTAATTCTGGGTATCACATTGCATGAAGAGCACTGAGCAATCGAAGAGCGACCACCGGGAGTGACCAGGGTGGTGAAAGGTCTGCAGACAAACCGTTGGCGGATCAGTTGAAGACACTGACAGTGACTGGTCCGGAGAAGAGCCTGCCAGAGTAACACCTCCTCCCCATCTGTAAGGGCTTCCACGTGGACCGGGAAGCACACAGACTCGCTCGATGCCTCAGAGGACCGGAATTTACAGGAAGGCAGATTTCAGCTTGGTAGAGGGAAAGAAGCATAGCAGTCGGAGCCATGAAACAATGAAACGCACTGCCTCACAGGGTAATGAGCCAGATGCAGCTGGGTTTTTTCTTTTTTTTCTGCCAGACACTCCTGTCATCTCCTTGCAGGATAGGGAAGGACGCAGGTGCCGACCCAAAGCTTTTTCTTAGGCGAACAATACTTTCTGATCACCTACAGAAATACGTGCTAAGAAGTTCAAATAGGGGGACACCATACCGCCCACCGAAAAGCAGAGTCACCTCTTTGTTCTGGGCGTCAGTTCTAGAGGAGGAGCTAAAGGAAGTTTCTTTCCACGTCTACTCTGGAGTTGCCTGTCTTTTGGGGAGCACTTAAGGGAAAGTACATCTTAAGTCAGGATTCTGATAGAAAGAAAGAAATATATTAGCTTTTTGATTTAAAAAAGGGAAATTCTATCATGTTAAGGCTGAAATGAAAATATATACTATTTATCTTTTCTCCCTAAATATTTTATAAATTTCATTATTTTAGGGTTATAAGGAAACAGTCTAGATATATCAAATGTCTCCTAATGAAGGCCGTAGTTTTTCAGGATGTTTGGAACTACAAGCAAATCATGCATGCAACATTTTTGTTTCTTTGAGTTGGGGAGATAAGCACACACAATTAAAACTAAAGATAAGATGCTTACCTAACTGATCAAGATAATAATATAGGAATAAGCCCCATCTTTTTGGAAAAACTGTTAGTTTGAGATTTTTAAATAACTGTCTATCACGGTGAGATGGCCTTGACTGCTGCCTGTAGGTTTTAAAGTCTTGGTTTGTTAAGAAAATTAAGGGGAGTTGGTTTTGTGATTATTTTTTTAAATTTTTTGGTCACATTCTCATCAAGATACATCTGTCTTCAGAAGCAAATACTAGAAACTGAAGGTAAGCAAGGCGAGTTCCAAAGCCGTACAACACGTCGACCATTCTTGAAGGAGTGGTGTTTCTCTGTCTTGCCCGTGCCTCTTCCTTTTGCATCCCAGGAGAGCAGTATGGTGGTTTGGGACATTGCTGTGTTTAAGTTCCAGTTGAGTATTGAGGGCCCTCTTGAGGGCTTCTGCTACTTTGTCTTTTTTCCGAAGCCTGCATTACTTCACATAGTCTTCACTCTGTTCAAGATACACGTAAACCCCACCAATTGGAAAGTTTTTGTGCATTCTGAAGCCTTTGCTTCATTATATTTAACCTACGATTTCAGAAACAGCCACCTTGTAACATGAAAGAGCTATGGAAAATAGCAGGAACTTGGCGTGTTTCGGAAGTCTGTCAGGAGACGGTGGTAGATTAACTCAGCATTCAGCCATTTCACAAATGTTTATTTATTTATTTATGTGTCTGTGTGCTGGACAGAGCTGCTAGATTCTAGAAGTTAAAATGATGAGCAAGACAGATGTGGTCCCTGCCCTCACCAAGCTCACAGACCAGTGGGGGAAGATGGACTCAACTAACCACGTAAGCACGATACACATAAATTGCCATAAAGTCTTTAAACACAAGACGCGGGCGCGCGCGCACACGCACGCACACACACACACACACACACACAGACAAGGCTTAAAAAATCAAGTATCCTAGGGGATTTCCGGAATTGCTTCCTTGATAAAGTGAGCTTTGAGCAGAGATCTGAAGGATGAGTTGCAGTTCTTGAGGGAGCGGGTGTTTACAGACAGGAGAAGCCCGGCCTACTGGGGGAACTGGCCCAACTGGAGCATCCCTGGTGCGCTGAGGGGAGACTCGAGGACAGTGTAGGGCCTAGCTTGGAATACACTCGAGTGCCCTGCTGTTGTTTTCTTCTGGTCCTCCCAGAACTTTCCTAGGATTATCACCCACAGGGGAGACGGTGCTGTTTTCATTCTAATGAATCCTAATCCTCCATTATTTCAGATGATGACCACTTCTAGAAGCACTGAAACTAGCAATGGTGTCAGTATCTCAGCTCTTGGGCAGATCTTTAGGGGGAAGCCCTTTCTTTCAGTTTTTAATGATGGATAAAGCAAAACTCCTATTACTCATCGGCTTCCCTTCCAGGCTGCCCTGGGTAGGGAGTTGATAGGAGATCTTTTGGACATGGGAATTGCTTCACTGTTGACAGAAAGACATGGTGAATTTGATTAAATTAAATTAGGAGCATGTGTATGCTTGACAAAGTGAGCTAATGAAGGAAAATGCATCAAAAGGATTTATGGTGAATTGATTAAAATTTTTCTCTGCAGAAAGCCCTTCCGGCTTAACGCTTGGAATTAGAAGGCTATCCATGCTTCTAGGCCCTCCAGGTTCTCACTTGCCTTTACAGTAGGCAGTTTGGGGACTTTTCTTCCCTTTGAGCGGCCGCTTTGTCTGTAGCCTACTCTATCGCAGGCAGAAGTATTCCCAGCCTGCAACCTGAATTGCACGGAAGAAAAGAGGATAAAAGACACTATTTGATTTATTAATTTCTAGTGGATTAGAACTACAAATGTTTGCTATGTTTTTAATTTGAGAAGTAGAGAGAATCACAGCAGCTTTTAATTATGCATTTTGTGTAATGCAGCTCTGAATAGAGCAGAACAAAATTAAAATTGTGGATCAAATACTAAATCTGAGTGGATGCTAAAGTGAGCTGTAGTGTAATGCTAATGGTTTTGCGTCTTCCTGGCATTATGTCAATAATGGCTCTAATCACATTAAGTAGAGAGCCCATTAGCTTTTTCTTTGCAGCAGCGTGCACCATAGCAACATACTGTGAGTTCTGAAATAACTTTTGACGTATTTTTAAAAGCACTGCCATGTTCAGGCTCAGAGGCAAGTGCACAACTTGTGCGTGCAGAGTTGTGTTCACAGTGCTGTGTGTGCAGTGATGTTCTCTTGTTAGTTTAGACATATTAACCCTACCTAACATTGTCTTTGAAAAATGCAACCTAGTACCCTTATCTTCATACATTTAACAGATTATCTGCTATTTTCGTGAGGTTAAAGCATTCATGGAATTTGCCAGGGTATAAAATCAGATCTACGTGTATAGCGTTATACCTAGAGGGACAGAAGACCTTTTGCTATTTCCTTTCTTTGCTCTGTTCTCAAATGGCGTGGCAATTTCTAACATCCCTGTATAGTTCTGGTCCTAGGTTAAAGCTGGAACAGAGAAGTCTGGTTGAGGTTCTTTGGCTTTAATGCCATTTCAGGTCCGTTTTGGTAGAGTGCTTTGTGCTCCCAAGATGAGCTCATCATGGGTGTTCTTAGACGGGGAGACTAGTATGAGTATAGTGTGTGAACAGATCTTTGAGTAGTAACTTGGGAGAAATACTGAGTATTTTTAATCTTTCAAACAATTTTAAACCTTTCAGAGAAAGTTTCAACTGAAACTCTCCCGGTTTTCCTGTTCTTGCACTATATGAAAGTAAACTGGGAAGTTGGGGAAGGAATTTTCCAAACAGTAGTGTGGCAGAGATACTTTATTCTCAATATGTGTATGACCTGGCGACTTATCCTTCTCCCCAAACCTTCACCCAGCCAATATGTATCTGGACAGCCAGGTTTATAATATTGAGGGTTCCATCTTCGATGCTTTCTTCTTTCCCATCTCTTCTGTCTGATTGCTTCCCACCCCACAACAAGTTGTTTCTTCTAAATAGCTCTGGAACTCATCCCTTCCTCTCCACCCCTCATTGTCTCTTGCCTGTCATGATAATGTTCCTAAATGTTCCCCTTGGTGCTACATTATGAATGACTTTCAAGAAGGCAGCATCTAATGATGTGTATGCCGAACTAATATTTTCCTAAGAGGTGTTCTTTTAAGTTGGGGTGCGTCTTCCTAACTTACATTCAAGATGCGTAATCGAGGGTAAGCAACATTAAACTTTACGGCTGATCACTGTGCATTCTATTAGTGTGGTTACAAAGTATAATTCTCTTAGAACTTGAAAGCAAGTGCTACTTCATCCAAGAGTTGGGTATCTTGTCTGTTTATCTTTGGTATCAAAGACCCAGAAAATTTGGAGAAACATCACACAGCTTTCAAAATTATTCGGACAAGCCATAATATCACACGACTGCTCCGCCAAATGGTAAGACATTACTCACTGGATCTTAAGACATTTGAGGTACTTAATCATCATAATACCTTAATGAGATAGTCAGGAATGAAATTTAAATCACTTTCAATTGGGGCAAGGAGAGGTGAAGTGACTGCCCAAGTTTGCTTTGACAGTGGTTGAACTAGGATCAACTCCAGATATGGTTGCCTTTTTGTTTTTATATGTTAAAGGATATTCCCACTTAATCTTTTAATTCAGAAGAGTCAACTTGAGTTCCTTAAAGGAATTCATAAGGGTAGCAGTCCTACCTTTTAAGAGCACTTTCAGGTTTGTTTCTCGTTAGAAGCCCGTAAGGGGCAAAAAGGTAGGCTCCTCTTCTGCAGATGAGGAATATGACACATGGTTTGTTATGATGGAAGCTACATTTTCCCAAATGCCATTGCATTGCATCATGTTGCCAGAATGGCTTGCCTTTTCCACAGAGATGCAGTGTTAGGTTCCACAGAGATAAGTGCCGTTCCGTCTGACTGCACACCGGGAACGTTCCATCTCACAGGGAGAGGTAGGAGCCATCTGACTTGCCCATCTAGTAACTTGCCCAGCTCCAGGGTGTTCTAGAGGCTGCCCTCCCACAGTGTTTCCTTTCTCTCTAGATCTGTCTTGACTATCTGCCACAGCTACAGCTGCCGCCTTTGGGGGAGATGACCCATAGCTGAGTCCCATGTGTCTACCTTCCTTCGGCACCACAGTTCCACATTTTCAAATGTCCATTGACTCAAGGCCTGGTGGCACTATCAGCAAATCCATACCAACATAACTAAAACTGATTTTTTTCTATTTCACCCCCTTTCCTAAGTAGTTATTCCTCATACTACCCACATTGACCTTTTGTGTATCATTCAGTAGAGCCTCCAAAGGCTGGATTCTATGGTGTGTCTCCTGGTGGTTCCACAGTTTGATAAAACAGTCTTTGCTTCCAAGAGACTTAAAGGAAGAAGAAATATAAGATGTGGATCATACTTGTATCTCAGAAGTTTCACTACGTTTGAAGACTAGAGACTGGTTTAGGGCTGAGGGGATGGGGGACCCAGTCTGGAAGGAGGTAGAAGGTGATTGAACCAGGTGATCTTGTCTGAAGTTCTCTCCTCAAAGAGTGCACAGTTGAGTAAAGGGAAGTAGATACACACAAGAATCTAGGTGACGGTAAAGCAATCAGGACATGTTTAGAAAGCTGAGATCTCAGTTTTTCCTAGTTTGTATCATTCTCTCTGTCAGACAAATGCAGGGCAGCATTTCCTGTGAGCTATTACCATTTGTTCTATCCACACTCCCATGTCCCAGCTCACTTATCCCCCCCTCCCCCTTCCTTCCTTCCTTCCCTCCAGGAAGTGGGAGGGGAAAGAAAAGACAGATAGAAAAGGGTTAAGGTTATGTACCCATACTGACCAGAGTTCCTTTCCCTTTTGTGTCAGTGCAGGGCAATATAGTATTTGTTGGGCCTTTAGAATTTATCCTTATAGACCTGAGAGAATCATCGATACAGTATGAACATTCCCTCTTTCAGAGTTTCTTATTCTTGTAAGATGAATGCGAGATTTACTTCTGATAAGTTAAATATTGGTCATGCACACTACATAGTGTGTTAGCAATGTTTAAAATATTAAAAGCACAGACAGGTAAAATGTCAAATTCCGGAGCACATAGGCTGAATAGCTCATAATTAATTTAAAAATGCGGGATTTTTAGGTAGATATACATCCTCTCAGCAAGCATTTTGCATAAGTTTGCTGTGTGCTAAGGGCTTTGGATATAAAGGTAAAAATCACCGGGTTTGTTGACAGAGTTTTGTTGTCACACAAACCAACAGTTTGAGTGCCATGTGATACTATTATTGGAAGTACGGATGGGTAGAGGGATAAGAGTATGTACTTTGGTGTCAGACTGGGCCTAAATACCTTCCCTACCTTCTGCTAGCCGAGTCACTTGAATAAGATTTTTAACCTTTTCAAGCCTTAGCTTAGAGTTAGTAATAGTACCTACCTACCACGTGGTAACGGTTGGGGAAATTGTTCAAGATGGCGCACGTACAGTACCTCGCAGAATACTTGGTGGAAAGCAAATGCTCAGAACAGTGTTAGCTATTGTTACTGCAGTGTTAATAGAAAAAGGAGCCTCTGAGTGTGTCGTGGGCAATCGGGGAAGACTTCACAAAAGAGATAGGTAGCAATTGAAGTGACACTCAAAAAGACAAGACGGGAGTAGGAGTTTCTCGGGAACAAAGTATTCCATCCAGGCTAACAGGACAGCGTCCTCTAAAGCATAGAATGGTGAGGAGCCATGGCCTGTCCCAGAAGTTTGTGAATCAGTGTTGCTGGAGCATAAAAAGATTCACAGGCGGTAAAGCTGGACAGGTAGCCAGAGGCCAGATCTTAAAGGGCCTTGGACAGAAAAAGGCGTTTTGAGTTTATACTCTGGGCCAGTCACCTTCTAAGTGGCATGCTGGTGGTATAGACATTGAGAAATGGGAAGATAATGATAACTTTCTATATTTATTTTTTTCTCGTTTTAACGTTGCCTCATAATATGAATACTATACATGTAATACATTATATAAGGCCTTGTATACTAGTAGAGTGGGACATGTAGATAGTTTCAGCATGATATTCAGCCAGTATACAAGCGTGCCCATAATAATTCTTTTTCTGGCTGGTGTTTTCTGATCGGTTATGGCAGCCGTTCAGATTGATGGTTGCCCAGCCCTGCCAGTTATTAAAGAGTTTTTGGTATCACTCCTTTAAGTCAGTATACCAGTGTTGGGCTGTGTACTCACGTTTCATTACCGATCGTGAGTCTGTGGACCACTGCCCTGGGAGATGGGGAGCCATTGGAGGATTTGGGGCAAGGGAGTGAAATGATTAGAATCATCATGGGGGGCAGCATCCTTGAGGGCCGTTAGCATTGGGAAAGGTTAGAGGAAGAGGTATCATCTCCGCACTTATTTAGGTCTAAGCACATAGTTCACAGTTGAGGTGCAAATATCAGCTATCTTGATGAATGACTTATGGAAGAAGGAGGACATGATTGGCTTAACTTTTCAAGGGTTGATGCATAGAAAAGATTGTTCACGTTTTGAAAAACAACATTGCACCATAACATGTAATGATGTAGTTACAAAACAACAAACCCAGAGACAAAAATTGAAGACTTCTTTCAAAATATTCAGAGAAGAAAAGAAAAGTAGACATGTGGAAGAGAATATAGGCATAGTCTTTAAATAATTTTAATAAGTCGAATGGCACAGGCACTGTACAGTAAGAACAGATGTCCAGACGTGGGCAGTCTTAGCATATAGCAACTGAACCTTAGTCTGGGGGAAGAAACAAATAAGTAAATATATGAATATTTGAGGGTCTTAAAGCTTTGTTAGCTATAATTAGCCTCTACTATATGTCCCCTTCCCTTTTTTTTTTTTTTTTTTTTTTTTTTTTTGCGGTACGCGGGCCTCTCACTGCTGTGGCCTCTCCCCCTGCGGAGCACAGGCTCCGGACGCGCAGGCTCAGCGGCCATGGCTCACGGGCCCAGCCGCTCCGCGGCATGTGGGATCTTCCCGGACCGGGGCACGAACCTGTGTCCCCTGCATCGGCAGGCGGACTCTCAACCACTGCGCCCCCAGGGAAGCCCCCCCTTCCCATTTTTAAACCATTTATCTTTGTCCTCTTCAGTTATGAATTTAGTACTCCAAGGAGGAATTAGGAAATAATCTCCTGTCAGTGACTATATGTAACCCTCATTTATGACAAATGGGAGTTTAATTCTGATTTTATGAGCACAGTGAAATGGCACTGAGAACGCCTTCCCTTTGTATAGATCAGCCCAGGGATTTTGTAGATCTTGTATGTTCACAGTGGCACCTTTTCAATGTGGTCATTGATCTCTACTTTGCCAGATGATCACAGAACGTCTTCTCATTCACTGTGGTTCAATCTCCTGAACGTTCCCTTTGCACTTGCCGTGGGATAATTGGTGTTTCCTGTTACACGTGCTCCTAGCTTCTATCGGTGTGACTGCACACCTTTGGCAACAACCCTCCTTTCCCTTAACCAAAATGGGAGGAGTGATCAGGAAAGGAAGGTTGCTTTCAGGAGTGAAAATGGAGAGAGGCGAGCAGAGCTGTACGAGGAAAGAAACAAGTGAGCTCTGAGTTGGGGGAATGGTCAGTTCAAGAGAAGAGGGAAGATGGGGCTAGAAATTTGGGAGTAAAAAACCAGGACATCACACGAGAGTGGGAGGGAAGAAACTTCCTGCAGGGCCTTTTTGGATCTGAAGTACAGGAGAGAGAGAGAACATCAAATAACCGGAGCAAATGGATGAAAACAAAGAACAAAGAGAGGAAGGGTGTATTTCTTCTGGCAAAGGAGGTGGATGGTGAAGACCAGGCACAAGCAGTGATGGAACAAATGACCTTGTCTTTGAATCCCCATCACAGGCTGAGTATGTGTTCTCTCCCTTCCCCGTTTCCAGCGTGAGAGCGAGGGATGATGTAGCTGGAAGGCAGATTGAGTCTTTACTGTCATACAACTAAAGCCCTTTGCGTGTGAGTTTGCCACTTCCTGTTAGCTTGGATCTTATCAGACGTTAGTAGGGTTTTTTCCTTCACTTTTCTCCAAACTTAGTTTCTGACTCTTTGTGTTAATCATTTTGCCAACATGAGGCATACGATTTGATCTTGGTTCCCACTGTCCACCAATTTGCACTTACAGGCAAAAATTGTATTCAAACTTTTGAGAGGGTAGAGAAGATACAGGTGTAGGGTAGAAGTAAAAGTTGGGGGCAGAAATCTCAGGAGGTTGCTCCTGGGTTGTTTTAGGTGGATCACTTTATTAATTCTTAGAGTAAAGCCAAATTTCATTTACATCGCATGCCATGTTTCAACAGGCGTGAATAACTTTTTTCTTTGGCCGGTGAATGGAGACGGTTTGGGGTTATAAAAAATAATAATAATAAAGGATGAGAGTGAAGAGATCCCGGGTTAGCTCAGAGACAGCAGGAGGATTTCTGAGGGGGGAGCGGGTGGAAGAGCGGTCCACAGACTTGCCGACGGACACTTATTAAATGTTAATAGGAACCGCACATGATGCGAAGCAGGCAGATCTGAATTTATCTTGTAATTGGATGTCTACAACTAGAAGTATGCGAATGAAATCAAGGAGAGGCACTACAAAAATTATTTGCTAGGAAGCAGAAGCAAGATTGTGTTTACTTAACATACCTGGACGAGCCCATCCCCAGCATTGGTGAACTGGAAGCCCAGGAGAAGCGAGCAGCCTTCCAGCTCAGTGGCAGGTGGAAGATGTTAGAAAAGCAATACCTCTTATATCAGAATAAATTCCCAGGAAGGTTGAGAGCCCCTGACACGGTAGGTATGTAAAACTACGTAGCTGACATTAAGGCCTGTTGCGCTTTTGTAACCTCCTTGAATCACTGGAGCGAGCTGTCCCTGGTGAGGAGCATGTCACTGGGTTCTGTGTCTTGACAGGGAGTCGTACCTGTGATACCCGAAACCATCTACACTCGCCTGTTTAGTCCTGGGTCATTGGAATGCAGGCACTGGATTGAAGCATTTATTCATAGCAGATTAAAAATATAAGCATCTATGAGGCCTCACTTAGGAGACTCGTAGAGGATTAATTAAATATTTACGAAGTCACCTATCTGATTGCTTCATTTGTGAAGTATTTGGGTCTCATTGCGTCATAACTCCTCATTCAAGTGGCTTCTCTGTTCTCTGAAGGAACTTCTGTTCTACTGGCGAAGCAGAAACAGATTCCTGCCATACTTTTATTAAAAACAAACAAAGCACATGTGTGTCCTCTGGTTTCTCTGCACACGTGTGTTCTCTTTTACACACACACAGAGCCAATACCCAAAAAACAGTAAACTAAAAGGGTAAAATAATTGTTTTTTAAAAGGAGTTGTCATTGACTCGGTGAATGATATTCACTTGAAAAGTATTCAGAAAAGATGCTGTTATTACAGTAAGAATCTTATCTCTGCATGTTTTACATGACACCTGTAACCAAGAGAATCTTAAGCTGATCAAAGTAGTTTTTGCAGTAAAGACTATTAATATAATTTATGAACATTTAACCTTTGTCTTTGTGACAAGTGACTGTTGTGTCACTCATGGTTTATTGTTATATATGCAGTCTCAGCAGATCGAATTATACAGATTTCTAGATGGAAGGCCAAGATTTCAGTTCATCCTTGGATTTATGCGAAAGCTAGAAGTGTATCTATGAGCAACCATTTCCTGAGTGCCTGCAGTGTGCCTCGGAATTTGGCAAGGCCTGTCATGAGTATTTGTACTTCACTTACTTCAACCCTAACAATGACTGATAATCCTAAGGATAACAGTAGAAGTCAGGTATTACGATCTAGTTTCCTAGCTGGGAAACTGAGGCGCATTGTGGTCACAGCTAGTAAGGAAAAGGCTTGGTACTGGAGCACAGACTTGTGGCTTCACACTCTATACTGTATCTTATTTTATTTTTATTTGATATGATTTGTTTTTCCACTCCATTCTGCCTCCCCTTAACTTCTGTGGAGAGGGTGTTTTAGGATTGTTAGAACCAGAGCTTAGCCTTTTTTTCCCCTGATAGTCAAAGATCTCTTGTGCTCTTTTTCAGAGTTTCCCTTCCATTGTAAGCTATGGCTTCTTTTTAAGCTGTGACTTCTGTGATACAACTTGGAGTTGGCCTCTTGTTCGGTGTTATTAACTTTAATAAAATATTGATTCGATGATTAAAAATTTTGCCAGAAATCCATATTAAAATGTTCTTGAAGGCTAGAAAATATTTATCTGGCAACAGTCCATTCCGTATATAATGGAAATATTTTTACCCTATTTCCTTTTTCCTTTCTCAAAGCCCTTACAGAAAGGGATAATGGAGCTGGCAGCTGTGGCCATAGGAAGTCTGTGCAGTCTGTGGTTTATGTATATGAAAGATATATGCCAGAATATATGCATTTGCCATGATTTTTTTTTTTTTTTTTTGTGGATAGGTGCAGAAGCCTCAACTTTCCAGTTGTCTTCCTTGTGATTAGTTGGGCTGTCTTTGTTCTCTCCCATGTAAGATCTAAAAACCAGCCTCCGTCTTTGCTGAATGTCAGTGCAGCTGCTGTTTGCATGCTGTTTGCTTTGTTGCTATGTGTGTGGGTGCCTCCGGCCCAGGTCCCGAGTCCCCGTTCTCCTGCCGCGTGTTGCCTGTGCTTCTGTGGAGAATGGTAATGGTCTCGGATCGGGGACTTTTACACATAGGTGTGTTCTTCCTTGTTGGCTTGGAGTGATCAAAGACCTCCATGTTTCATTTTGCCCAGAGCCTCACATCCCACCTGCTGTCTTCAGTAAAATCCATTGCAGAGAGCTTTACCCTCAAGCCACAGAAAACAAATCCAGCACCTGTGGCCTGAGAGCATTACTTACAAAGGCCGGGAAACTCCCAGAATGTTGTTTGTGAAGCACACCCTCAGTCAGGACTCCAGGCGTTGCTGTGTCTCTTGCTTCTTTTCTAGCTACTTGTGAGCATCGGACCCTTTTGCGGAAGGAGGGAGGTCGTGTTGTAGAACACGATCACACATGTCAGGACAAATGCTACTTCATGACACGGAACTCTAATATCCTGGGGGAAGGAGGAGATACATGCATATGGGTATATTTTGCTTTCCATTTAACTCTCTAATTGTTTTTTTCCCATTACTTAAATACGGGTTTCTGTCTTGATTAGTGGTGTTATTCACAAGAGACTAAGGTTTCTGCACTTGCCTTGGCGTGTGACGTGGAAGGCATGTGTTTTCTTTTGCCATATCCCCACTCAGCAGGAGTGCTCTTACCAGAACTAGGAAACTCAACAGAAGTGCATGTATGTGCTCGATGTTCTCCCTTTGCTCTGGACTTGAGTTGCAATGCAGTTTCCAGCCCTCATGTGTGCACTGAGTGACAGGGTTCCTAAGGGGGGTAACGCAGGTAAAGTGCTTTTGCCCTTAGTGCTTGGCACATAGTGAGTGCTTAGTGAACAGTGGTCATTACTTTTCATTGAAGCCAAGTCCACATCGCACCTCTCTCTCTTTTTTTTTTTTTTTTTTTTTTTTTTTTTTTGCGGTACGCGGGCCTCTCACTGTTGCGGCCTCTCCCATGGTGGAGCACAGGCTCCGGATGGGCAGGCTCAATCGCCATGGCTCACGGGACCAGCCGCTCCGCGGCATGTGGGATCTTCCCGGACCGGGGCACGAACCCGTGTCCCCTGCATCGGCAGGCGGACTCACAACCACTGCGCCACCAGGGAAGCCCCGCACCTCTCTCTTTAATGCAGATTTCTGAGAGCCCTTTAGTTAGATCTGAGGGTCAATCTCTACCTTGTGAGAGTGCTTTAGGAAATGTGACTTGAAATTAGAATTTTATTTTGTATACTTTCACATATAGTCGGTGGATTGGTTTGAAACCAAAATGCTGTATTGATTTCCTTTTCCTAAGTTATCTTCTGTTTCTAGGAGATTTCTATAAATAAGTTGGATGTCATGTTGGTAGACTAAGAACCGACAAGCCAGTTGTAGACAACAATGAAGACTCTTTTCCCTTCTCAAAACCAAGAGATTTGTAAACATCCCCATACTGATTGTTGTTATTAGAAGTGAATATTGAAAGCGCCCACAAAAGCTGCTTTTCCGGCCTCTACTGGACCAGAGGCCTCTTTTGGGGAACTGTTAGTTGCATCTTCTAATAAATAACATTTGATACATTAAATACTCATTTGAGTGGATGTTCTCTAAAGGAAATGAAGCTAACACAGTCCCTTGGCTTCTATGAACCTCATGAATCTCATGTATGTATTAATCTATTAATAGGCTTCTGTTAATCTCATGTATGTATTATTGTGCAATTTATAATGGTAGGGATGTTTTCCTCTTAGGTACAAATCGTGTTTTCAGTAGTGTCTTTTGACTCAACTTAACTTGACACTATAGAGGGCACCAGTAAATCACACATCCCTGTGTGCAAATAAAGACAGACATCTCCCTGTCTCCCACCTGTATGCCCTTTCCTGGATCAAGTATCAGAGCTGAGCTTGTGGCCATCTAGGACCACAATCCTTGAATTCGTTTTTGTGTGGGATGGCAGTTGGGAGTACAGATCTGAAACAGTGGTGGATCTGAAACGGTGATGGGTAGGTGTGCAGAAAAGTGTTAACATAGCAGGCCTGAGGCTGCTGTCTTTAGAAAGTCCTGCTTACAAGATTGGCCCTTCACTGGCATCTAGGAACTTGGATCTGGGGAGTGTTCCCAGCATTCCGTCATTGATGGGGAGCTCACTGTTCCAAGCTGTTTGTGCAAATAATATGGTTTCTGCTGAACACTCGCTTTCCTCCTGGGAGTCTGGAATTTTGGCTTTTGGTACATGCTCGGCAAAGGGTGCCCATGTGACCAACTCCCAGTGAAAACCACGGCCACTGAGTTGCTAAGGAGCTTCCCTTGTAGACAGCACTTTACATGTGTTGTCACAATTCAGTGCTGGAGAAATTAAGTGCATCCTGTGTAACTCCTTGTGGGAAGGACTCTTTGAAGGATGCTCTTGGTTTCTTCTGGACTTTGCCCCACGCCCTTTTCCCTTTGCTGATTTTGCTTTGTGTCCTTTCACTCTGTGATAAATCTTAGCTGTGAGCATGGTTATATGCCGAGTCCTGTGAGTCTTACTGATCCTGGGGTTAGCATTGGGAACCCCGCAAACAGTTGTTAAAACCTAACTTGGGTAGGATTCCATACAAGGAGGAAGGCAGGAGGCCTGAAAGTGTGCCTGAAGATTTGCCTTACGGATACTCCCACTCTGTACCATTTTCTTCCTAAGCACTACTTCATTTTGGTGTTGAGCTTAGTAAATATGTTTAGACTATAATATAATTAGGTGGGCACATCTGGCACATTCAGACATCAATGTGAATTCATTCCTTGTTCCTTGCTGCCCTGGAACTGAGGTGTAAAGGAGAGAGACTTAACAGAACGCCTTTTCTTTCTCTCTTACACACATGCACACATTTTCCCCATTACCTACTCTTCTAATAATCGGAAATCAGTGCTAACTGGAATTCTCCTCATTGATGGAATACAGTGGCAGTCAGCCCTCATTTGGAAATGCTTTCTGAGTTAGCAAAATAAAATAACAAAAATTACCTTCGATTAGGGTTAATTTTGGGGGGTGTTATTACCCTATTCCACTTCTTAGATGTTTATCTAGAATCTGCCTTTCCTCACTACACCAACAAGAGAATTTGCCAGAGTTCTGAATCTCTCTCTCCATTTACTTACTTCCTCACTGGGAAATGAAGGCGAAATAGAAGTGCTGCTGAGAAATAATCACTCAGGGGAGCATTTGGGGAGAAAGTACAAGCTGGCCTGGTCGTGCTCTCCTTTGCTGGCAAGAGTTTACATACACTTTACCTTTTGGTCTGGTAGGGTAACCTCTATGCATTACTCCTGAGACACGTGAGCGTGAGCAAATAGAGCGTGTAAATTTACAGACAGTGTCTATTTTAGACTTCATGAAAATAGACACTGAAGGAGGAGATGGGTGAGATGACACAAATCTTGTTTCCTGCCTTGATAGGTGACTCCATAGAGTGTAAAAAATGAAATGTTGTGTGCATTCTCTCCATGAATAAAATTTTTTTATTTATTAAAGTGACTTAATTCCTTTATGATTTTTATTTAATACTACCTTATCTCCTTCAAATAACCATAAGTAAATAGTCCTCCTGGTGATTTAGAAAATCAACAAACAGTTGATTTTCTTAAAAGGGGGCTTGAACTGTTTTATTGCATGGTGGTTCATGGAGAGAAGCAGTTCGCTAGTTATAAAAGTCAGTACATTGCTAAGACAAGTCATTCCTTTGATATTCTGTGGAAACATTACAGCCACTGTTTAGAAGTAACAAACGATAATAGGTATGAAAAGTAAAATAAGTGAAAGTCTTTTATTTTTTTAATTAAAAAATACTTTAATATATATTAAATGTTTGAAGTTCTAACAGTTTATCTTTTTTAATTTAATTTTTATTTTCTATTGGAGGATAATAAATTTACAATGTTGTGTTAGTTTCAGGTGTACAGCAAAGTCATTCAGTTATACCTATACATATATCCATTCTTTTTCAGATTATCTTCCCATATAGATTATTACAGAATATTGTGTAGAGTTCCCTGTGCTATACAGTAGGTCCTTGTTGATTATCTATTTATATATACAGTAGTGTATATATGTTAATCCCAAACTCCCGATTTATCCCTCCCCCCAGCCTTTCCCCTTTGGTAACCATAGTTTGTTTTTGAAGTCTGTGAGTCTGTTTCTATTTTGTAAATAAGTTCACTTTGTATCATTTTCTTAGATTCCACATACAAGTGATATCATACAATATTTCTCTTTCTCTGTCTTCACTTAGTATGATAATCTCCAGGTCTATCCACGTTGCTGCAAATGGCATTATTTCATTCTTTTTAATGGATGGGAAATATTCCATTGTATATATGTACCACATCTTTATCCATTCCTATGTTGATGAGCATTTAGGTGAATAAAAGCTTCCATGTCTTAGATATTGTAAATAGTGCTTCAGTGAACATTGGGGTGCATGTATCTTTTCAAATTATGGTTTTCTCCAGATATATGCCCAGGAGTGGGATTGCTGGATCATATGGTAGTTCTATTTCTAGTTTTTTAAGGAACCCCCATACTGTTCTCCATAGTAGTTGTACCAATTTACATTCCTACCAACAGTGTAGGATGATTCCCTCTTCTCCACACCCTCTCCAGCATTTATTGTTTGTAGACTTTAATGATGGCCATTCTGACTGGTGTGAGGTGATACCTCGTGTAGTTTTGATTTGCATTTCTCTAATAATTAGCAATGTTGAGCATCTTTTCATGTGCCTACTGGCCATCTGTAAGTCTTCTTTGGAGAAATGTCTGTTTAGATCTTCTGCCCATTTTTTGATTGGGTTGTTTGTCTTTTTGACATAGAGCTTCATGAACTGTTTGTATATTTTGGAGATTAATCCCGTGCCTGTTGCATCATTTGCAAATATTTTCTCCCATTCTGTGGGTTGTCTTTTTGTTTTGTTTATGGTTTCCTTTGCTGTGCAAAACTTTTTAAGTTTAATTAGGTCCCTTTTGTTTATTTTTGTTTTTATTTTCACTAGGAGGTGGATCCAAAAAGATATTGCTGTGATTTATGTCAGACAGGGTTCTGCCTATGTTTGCTTCTAAGAGTTTTATAGTATCTGGTCTTACATTTAGGTCTTTGATCCATTTTGAGTTTATTTTCGTGTATGGTGTTAGAGAATGTTCTAATTTCATTCCTTTACATGTAGCTGTCCAGTTTTCCCAGCACCACTTATTGAAGAAACCATCTTTTCTCCGTTATATAGTCTTGCCTCCTGTGTTGTAGATTAACTGACCATAGGCTTATTTCTGGGCTTTCTGTCCTGTTCCATTGATCTATATTTCTGTTTTTGTGCCAGTACCATGCTGTTTTGATGAATGTAGTTTTGTTGTATAGTCTGAAGTAAGGGAACCTGATTCCTCCAGCTCCATTTTTCTTTCTTAGGATTGCTTTGACTACTCGGGGTCTTTTGTGTTTCCATACAAATTAAAATTTTTTTTCAATAAAATTAGAAATGAAAGCCTTTTATATTTTTAACTTAGACTAGCTGTAAAGGCCTTCTGTAATATTCTTTTTTAATACATTTCATGTTAATTCACCCACATCCATTTTCTATGCTTTTTTTCTCCCTATCCTGTGCATTTTATCTTTGGTACACAACTAGAGTTCCCTATTAAGAATTCAATTGATATATTCAAAATTGACTAATCTCTACTTTCATATACCTAGGTATTAATTTTCTCTTTGCCATTTTAGTTTTACCAAATCTTAATAAAAGAGACTTCTCTCCTACTCCTTTCCTCCACCGTATCTGCTCGTGCTGATATTCCTCGAACCCTGGCCAGAATGCAAGTACTTACTATTTCAATTAAATTATTTTAAATGTTCTAATAATTCAGTTTTAACATTGAGTAATTCATTGTTGGCCACAAGTGGAAATTGTTTCTAGTCTGTCAAGTTTTAAATGTATATTCATATTCTGTATTTGCATTTTTGAGCTCTCTTTCCAATACTTAGTTCCGCATCCCTAAATTTCTCTTTTTTTCCCCTCCTAGCTCACTTTCCTATGACAGTCACTCTTTTTCTGTATCGTCATTCCCTTTTGCATTTTAGAAAATTTAAGTTTCTATCCCCAAACCTGTAAATAATCTGGTGATAAAGTGAACTCAGAAGCGTAGGCCCAACCAAGGTCTCAAAATATTTTGAGAAAAGTGAATTTTTTACTTCCATTGGAAAATATTCATATTTTTATTTCTTAAGTACATAGTATAAAACTTCTGGATATCTGCCTTTGCGCGTGTGATTGCCTAACCAGGTGTTGGACAACTTAGGTTTTGGACTCATACTGACTATTTTAGATAGCTAGTAAGCATCTGTCTGAAGATAGTGGGTTTATAGAAATGACAAGTGGTCACTTGTCAACAGAAATGAATTCAGTATAAAGCCAACTTAATTTGTTTAAAATTTGCAAGGCATAACCCTAGTTGCTATAGGGGTATAAAGTTGAGTGTTCTGGAGCCTTTATACTCAAGGGTCTGGTTACACTGTAAGGGATTATCCGAGATTGCACGTTACTGATAAAGTGGAATATGTAAAGTGGAATATGGTAAAAAAAAAAAAAAAAAAAAAAAAATCACATGAAAAGCAGATGGGAATTCTGGATAGATCACAGGATTTATGATAGAAGTAACCGTTGAAAAGAGGGCCTTGGATGATAATGGGCCCCCAGGAAATTGGTGACAGCCTTCCAAGTGGAAGGGACGGAATAAACAAAAATGTGGTGTGGTGAGAAAGTGTCGTGTGTTCACTGACAGCTGACTTGTCCAGTTCCAATGGCAGAGCGTGCACAAGAGAAGTAAGACTTAAGAGCTAGATTAGGGCAGTTCTTGAATACCAGCGTGAAGAATTTATGCTTAAATCATTTAGTAGAGGGGAGCCATTGAAGTTTAGTTTGGAGGGAGAGGTTGTAATGTGACCAGAGGTGAACTTTAGGGAAAGCAACTTGACATCAGAATGTAGTCAAAATGTAAGTGAGATGAAAAGAATAAATGGGAAGAATGAGGAATAATTAAAATAATCCAGTTAGGAAGTAATGTGGGACATTACTTAAGCTTGTGAGGATAGGTATTAAAGAGACAGGTATGTGACTGGACAACTGAGTTATCCAAGCCTGGATTTCCGTTCAGAGAGAACACTGGGAAAAGAGAAAACAGGAAAGGCCCTGATGTGAAGGCTTGCATGGGGGTGGCAAACAGGAGTGCCTTCTGTGCAAGGCATTTCAGTGTAGTCCTAGACTCAGATCGCTGGTTGGAATTCTGGCTCCAGAAATTACTAGCTTTATGACCTTAGGCAAATTAATGAACTCTGATGTGCCTCAATTTCTCCATCTGTAAAGTGGATTTGGTAATAGTACCTCAAACCTGATCTGAGTGTAGATGAACATATGTTAACTAGATTCCCCCCGACTCATTTTAAGGGCTCAACAAAGTGTAGGTATTATGATTTTTCTTTAACCCTCAGAACTCTAGCAGGTAGCTATTTTTACCCATTTCATATGTGAGAAAACCAAGCCCAGAGACTACAGTTGACCCTTGAACTCTAGTATACTGACTACAGTTGACCCACAGGTTTGAACTGTGTGGGTCCACTTACACTTGGATTTTTTTCAATAGTAAATACGACAGTACTACATACTCCAGAGTTTGTTGAATCCTCAGATGTGGAGCCACGGATACAGAGGAACCAAACCTCCTATATGGAGGGCTACCTACAAGTTATACACCAATTTTCGACTGTTCCGAAGGTCAGCACCCCTAACCCCATTGTTCAAGGGTCAACTGTGTATTATTTAAAACAGTCTCAGAGCCTGAAAATAACATTTTCAGTTTAAAAAAAAAAATTGGCCTCCATGCCTTCGTGTGTTTCAGATTTTGTTTTGTTTTCAGAATTCAGAGGACAGTTCTTCTTGAGCAGCTGGGTCTACAGGCAGAATCGCTAAAGAAACCCTCAGACTTGACGTTTTCCTTAGAAAAGTGATAGAGCAGATGCAGGCCAGAGATGAGAAAGAGCAGGATTGATGGGAAGAGCCAATGAGGATTCAAGAATTAATAAGTGTAAAGTTATTTTCCACAGATAAAATGAAGGAAGGAAGGATGTGCATGCACACACGTCTCTTAACTGTGGTGGTTTGTCATTTATGTGTCTCAATTAAACTGATTTAATGCATGTCTTCACTCTGTAGGCAGATACACAATGCTGACCATGTGCAGGACGCTGTTGCATTGGCTTTCTAGTTTCTTGTATGCCAGGATTTAACTTTGATCCCCCAAAATGACCAACATAAATGTAATGTCATACCAAAAGCATTTTTCAGGAGCATTAGATAATTTTCTGGTACTTGCAGAGAGAGAGAGAGAAAAAATATATATATACACACACACACATACATACATATATATACACACGCACATATATATATACACACACATATATACACACACACATATATATGTACATATATATATACACATATACACACACATACACACACACACACACACACACACACACACATATGGCTAAAGCTGATGTTCTCAACTTTTTCTCACCCCCAGCACACTGGTAATGAAGCTGTCTTCCTGCACCAGTGATCTTGGGGAATCACTTCCCATTTGTGTTGGATACCTTCCTGATGGTCAGCAGGGGAGTCCAGTCCAGGGGGAAGTGGCTTCCAGGTAGGGCTGGTGTGGGGTAGAGAGTCCCAGTTGATTGGAATCTGCTCACACCCAGGGCATGGCAGTAGAATGGAGTGGATGTTCTCCCTCCTGAGTCAAGAATCATTACGCCAGGAGAAAAGGGATAGTATTGTGGGGAGAGCACTAGACCAGGTCATGGGAGCTGGATGGATTATCTCAAGTTAGCTCCTCACACTTTAGCTTCCTGAACTTGGGCAAGATACTTTTATTTGTTAATTTTCTCATCTGTAAAATTAAAAAGTGGCATTAGATGACCTCTAAATTTCCTCCCAACTCCTGCATTCATGGTATTAATGAATTCATTCAGTATTGATTCATCTTGGCAGTGGGGATATAAAGTATCCTGTGATAAAGAGACACACATGACATAGAAGTATAAGCAGTTTGCTGAAGGGTCAGGTAATTCTTGCTGGGAGTGGGGAGAAGGAAGGAAAAGGGTACCATCTCAGAGAGAGGTTCATTTAAGTTGGGTCTCGAAGGATGGGAAGGATGGTGTCAGAAGCAGAGGGTTCAGAAGTAGGTGAGATTTTGCTGAACTTGGTATTTATGGCAAGAAGCTCTTTGTAGCTGGAGCTTCCGAGGTCTTGGCAGGAGATGGTGTAGGAAAGGTAGGCTGGGTTTGTATTGAGGGGACTGCAAATGCCAGGTAAGGATATTTATTATTTATTCTTTTCACAGTAGGAAGCCCCTCAAGGTTTGTTAGGAAGAGGAGTAAAATATTGTCAGTCTCAGTTTTTGGAAATTGGATAGAAGTCTGTAAAGAGTGGATTAAAGTGAACAGGGAAATCCTGTTTGTTTTCTTAATGGCTGTCTTCATCCACATTCCTTTGGGCACCTATGTGGATCCTTCCAGGACCGTCTCCCTTTCTATAACTGGCACTGACTTCCCAAACTCCAGAAAGTACTGTTTGTACTCATCTTCTCAGAGGTGACACCAAGAGCTTATCTCCCCTAGATGCACACCATCTCCGCCTTCCCCAACGGAGCAGAGTGGCTACACCATTAGCAAGGTTTAAAAAAAAAAAAAAGGGCAAGAAAATGCAATGTTAAAAGAAAAAGAAAATTAACGATTTAGAAAGCCACTTTCCAAAAAAGGAAGAAAGAAATCCACTTTCCTCAGTTCTATAGCCACAGGTAGCTTAGATTGTTTTAAAAAAAATCGGGAAAAATTTAACCCCTTAGTGGTTGTCACACGGAAGTCAGTCTTAACTGGTGTAACTGATGTAACTCTGAACTTTGGCTTGACACACTAAAAGCAAAGAACATTGTATGGCGTTTTCATCTTTGCCTGCAGCACTTGATTGGTTGAAGCTGCATTGACTGAACTCGGAACAGACACTAAGATCAGCCTTTGGGGATCAGAGGGAGCCCTAGGGGTTTGCTTGGGCTCCACGAGGCCCCTGGGCCAGGCCGTCAACTCTGGCTTTCTTGTTCTCCTTTTCTCCTGCAGCATTTTCTTCCAGCCTGTTCAGTGAGTGCCCCAGGAGGTACTGTGTATGCGTGTGTGCATGCTTCCACCAAATAGCTTTATCGTCAGTGCTGCGGGCCCTCCCTTACACACCTGTGGCTGTCATAAGGCAATTTGATGCAAGCTTTCTACACGCCCAACTAGTTAAGAGTTGAAAGCTGTCCTGCAGATGGGCGCGGCCCCGTTACTTATGCTTGCCAGTTGTCAGCCACCTTGGTGTCATTTAAATGGAGGCATTTTGAATGTTTCTCATTTCACAATGTTTTAAGATGCTCATGAAATGGCAGTCATCTCAGGAAGCCAGATGTTTCTGCCCGTTCTCACTGCAAACATTTGTTCACCTGATAGTCTGTAGAATCACAGATTTCTGGTTAAAAACAAATTCTTCCAGATTCTTCGCAGTGGACTCAATCTGTCTTACTTTTTTAAATTTAAAGATGTTCAGATTATCCTATTTTCCCTGTAAATTGTATCAGAGCAGATGTAGTTACCCTGATGCAGCAGTGGACTAAACTAATTTCATTGATGTAAACACAGTTAAACAATTTCCAATGCAACTTTGGAAACAGTGTTTGTGAACCTGTTTAATAATGTTTAAAAATGTATCAATGAAATAGGCTTAGCCTGTGGCCTTTATTATATTATCTCTTCTCAATTACACAGTTGCTGTGTTTTATGTCTGGACTGGCTGTAAGTAAACCCGCCCCCCTCAAAAAGAATTATTCTAGCTGAAGGGTGTGGCTTATCCCAAACCCATGAAATTTGATTTGCAATTGAAGACTCTTGGAAAATACTTCAAGAGTGACATAGGAATGATATGATGATGACATGATAAGAAATGTATTCAGGAGGTTGGGCTGGCCTTTCTATTTCTGTTCTCACCCTTTTTTTCTTTGGCCTCCACTGCTCTTCACCTTCCACTCACCTCCCCTCCACACCAGTGCCATTGTTGTGACTTCACTATAAATTCCAAGCTCTCTGCCTTGAAATATAACAGAAAACATTAAATACGTTTTTACTAATTGTGATCTGCTAAAATCACAGTTCAAGCACTGTGCCAAAGCTGCCTTTTTTTTTTTTTAATTTCAGAAGCAGTATTTAAGTGATGACATGCAGTAATTTGTTCGTTCTTCTGTCAGTATAATTTACAAGGCAGTGGCAGATAAACATAGCAATACAAGATTCATTTACGGTGACACAATGGCAGATACACAGAGCAGAACCCTGCCTATGAGATAAAGTGGACTGAGTGACTTATGCAGTAATTAGGGGATAATTGTCATTAACCTCACAAACACTAGTTTACCCATATTGTTTAAAAGGCTCCAGGATGCGTAATGACAAGGTAATCTGTCAAAGCGCTAGGGGGAAATATTAATAAGATTTGTGCAAGCCTGGATAGAAAATATGCAGAAAGCGTCCACATTAAGCTAATTGGTGGATGAATATACACTTGTAAAAGTGCTTCTAATGGCACGTTTGCTGCTCTCCAAATGACTGCCGTTAATGTCGAGAAGTGGGCTGCTTCGAAAGTCAGGACTGCTGGGACAAGAGGGTATTAAGGCGTACAGGCGCGGTTATTACCTTGTGCTCCGTAACGCACGCTTCCCCCTCCTCTATTTTGGATTTCTGAGTTTGGCGTTATAGTAACATATGTTGATTATTTACTCCGCTTTTGCCGTTCCTGATCTCTGTGTCTTCAGTCAGCCACCAACCCCCAAATCACCTCTATTTCGCGACCAAATAAAACGTATAATAGCTACACTGATAGCTGCTTAGAAATACATAGAAACTCAAACTGATGACGCGTACGTAGATTTATAATTACACACACACGTGTGAGGGTGCCTCTTATAGGAACACATTTAATCGGAGCCATCAAAGGAAAGTATATCCATCAACAGCCTTGTGTATGTGTTACAAGTAATAACGTGTTGTTCCCTGATGAATGCTAAAGCACGAAATTAATCTTTGTGTTCTACTGCCATTCTTATACCCAGAGAAGAACAAAGTTATATCTCAGTCTCTCTCTCTGTTCAGTCACACACCCCGTCCTGTGTGTGTCTTATCGGATGCTGCTCCGTGAGTGTTCAGTTCCTTTCTACCCCTGCTCCCTCACATCCTAATGAATACGTGAAAGTTCCTCAGGGTGGTTCAGTCAGTTTCAGTTGTGGAGTGATTCAAAGTGTAATACGTGAGCCAGAATCGGCCGTTCAAGCTTTGGAAGCTGGGATAACGTACCAGGGTTGAGGATCTCGGTTGCACAGACAGACTTCAGTCAGAGACTGAAGGTTGTGGCCTTGAATCCATTCCAAGGTTGTGGCCCTTACCTAATGTTGAAAGTCACCTTCGTCGTGAAAAAAAAAAAAAAAAATTGCACCCGTTTTTGCTGCTTATCAGACATTATAGGAAAGCCCATCAGGAAATGCCAGGGTCTCTGGCAGCTCGTGTTCAGATACGTAAAGCCCCAGCACAGACGGCTAGATAGACGGAAGCTTTCTGCAAACTCAGTGGCAGAACGTCGGTTGTGGAAAGAAAGGTAAACTAGAAGATGTAGAGCTCAAAGCAAAAATGCTAGCAAGGGCTCTGGTGAGCCCTGGTGAGCTCTGGTTGTTTACTGCAAAGTAAGCAGATTTATAGCTGTCCAAGGACTCAGGTTTTATCTGTATGTCTGAGGGGAGAAGAAAACAAGACCACTTGCAGGGCCCATCCTTCTCCTTCCTCCCGTTTCTAGTGTTTTCTGGGAGGATTTCAAACTGTTCCTTTGTTGTCCTGAACCATAAAATGACTTATCCCCTAGCATCTCAATGGTGATCATCTCCAAAATAACCTGTGTGTATTTAAAAGGTTTAATTGAGGGGGTGGGTCTTATATACGAATACTGCTGTTTCTTGGAACTGCAGAGATCGCTGGAAATCTACAGATATTTACTTATATAGCTTTATGGAGGTATAACATTTACTTTGGAATGGTGGAGCCTCAAGTTTTACAGACTTTTCACAAACCCTATTGATGGGATGATTTGGGGGAGGGGGGCGCTTCCCAAGGCCTCGAAGGAACTTCTTGAGCAGTTTCCCCAGTTTTCAAGTGAAGTTTTCACTTGAACTGATCATTAAATTGACCAGGAGTAAACATTAATCCAGAAGAATTAGTACCTCTGATCACGTCACCGATAAGAAGCATCAAAGGGAGCATCCAGAGTGTATTAATACAACAATACAATAATCGGATGAGGGCATATTTTCAGTCACACACACAAGTATTCTGAAAATAAGTTGTACGTACACAAGTGGGTTAAAAGGGAAAATTTTAGTTTAGGGTTTGAAACATTTTAATTGAAATGTCTTATATGTCCAGATTCTAGGAATAAATAGTCAAATAAGGGAATTTGGGTTTAGGGAGGCTTAGAAAGTTCAGTAAAGTTTAGTTTCTCTCATCTATACCGTGAGAAAACCGAAACCAGTCATACAGCTGGTCATTGACAAAGGAAGACTAGAATTCAGGTGTCATTCACTTATGTTCTTTATTTTCCTCTAAGGTTGACTATGAGTAAGTTATATTAAGCATAATCAAAATTTGGAACTTGAAGATACAAATTCTGTTTTAGCCCATTAGGATAGGGTTAGCTATCCTGTGCTTAGAGGCTCACAGGTAATTTTATATTAAAAGGTTGATATGCTAGGAATGAAGATCAGCTGGATTTAAGATTTTCTGTTTTGAAACTTACATGATTCCTAAGATAGAGTTATCAAATTTTTAAAATAACTAAATAATTTATGGCTGCACCTGGTCTTAGTTGCGACACGCGGGATCTTTCGTTGCAGCGTGTGGACTCTTAGTTGCGGCATGCAGATCTAGTTCCCCGACCAGAGATCGAACCCCGGCCCCCTGCATTGGGAGCTCGGAGTCTTACCCACTGCACCAACCAGGGAAGTCCCTGTTATTAAATATTAAAATGTATGGTGTCTTTAAAAGTTTCTCGGGTTTGATTTACAATGGAGCTAGGTCATTTGAAAAATACCTTGGAATCTTTGAAATGCAGTTGTTGAAATGCATTGAAGAAAGTAATTTACTCCTCTGAAAATCTTTTAGATGGCAAAGCAAGGGGACTGCTTTATGTATTTGCAAACGAATACCCATAGAGGAAATGCATAGAGCGGGTTTTAAGCTAGACAAGCTAAAATTCCTGGGTACAGAGAAGAAATCCTGACAGGCCTCTAATAGAGCTTAGCTGGAGTTTCTATGATTAAATGTGTTGTAACCCCGGAGTGATCTATCATAATCACAGTTTTTAAAATAAAAATGCTGTACAGACCGTTACTGAGGGGAGAAGTGATAGTCCTCTCTGAATTACTTATATATATTCTTGTCTGGCCCATAGTCAAGAACATTCTATAACAAAGTGAATTTTTTATCAAAAGTCAAACAATATGTTTTAAAAATCACAAGAACTATTTAAAACTAGTGCCCTGGCATTTTGATGTTATCTTGGTTAGAGGTGATCATTTGGGGAGGTTGTATTGTTCAACTTATCAATAATTTTTTTCCTCTAAAATATATCTTCACTAAAAAAATAGATTCAAATATGGATCAAAAAAAGAAATGATAGAAATTTATAGACTGAAAAATCTATCAAAGCCATACCTCAAAATCACATAAAATTACCATGTTGCTTTTTCCTTCCGCTCCCAACTGCAGTCAAGGGCCATTCCCTTCAAACTTCCAGTGTCATCCAAGCAGCATTCCTTAACGTTGCACTTTTTTTTTTTTTGCAAGTAATTTGATATGCCTTACCTTAGTATACTACTGTTCTTCACTGTGGAGCATTTTTAATCTTACAATGAGACTGATTTATAATGTTTCGTGCCGTGACCCCCGGACGGTAGTCTTTTTGTGCAGTTGCATGTTTGTGTACACGTACATGTACACGATAAGTAACTTTTAGTTGATCCCTATGTGCAAACAGTATTTATAGAGAGGACACCTCAGTGTTAGCAAGGACTAGTAAGATTCTCATCTTGACAGAAACTTCTTTAATGCAAAGTTTTCTGCGAGCTCTGTCATTTTAACCAGTGGAGGATATTCCTATAGAGTTCATTTCTCCTTGGGGGAAAGAAAAGAGGAATTGGAAAGGTATTTCAAGCAAGTTCTTTATAATCTGGGCGTACTGAATTTAGCACCAGCTTTTGTAACCACAGCCAGCCAATATATACGTAGCTCTGATGTCCACACACTCATTTCATGACAACGATGGGCTTGGGTTCATGAGGGAAGCATACTTGTTTTCCAAAAGGGATAAATGTGCCTACATGTTAACAAAGTCCAGCCTTGATTTTTCTTTGGAAGTTTTCCTTTCTGTCTGTGCCACACTCCGTTGATTCTTTCTCATGGGACACCTCTGTCCTAGAGAAAGCAAGAGGATTGGCAGAGGAAGCCAGAATGGACTGGTCAGCATTGTATTTTGAAGGTAAAGTGATGCTCTTCAGAAATTCTGCAAAACACAAATTTCCAAATCATGGAAATTGAGTAGGGTTTTCATTACCCAAAACAAATGTTGATTTTTTTTTTTTTTTATCAAGTCTAATTTGAACCATTTGGTGCAATCATGGTATAAATGAGTATGCTTCACTCTGCCTACAGATATTACAGTTGTTTCAGCTGGCCTGGAAACATTAGCCTGAAACACTGGGAAAGCACCATCACATAAAAGAACTGTGTGAATAAAGAAGAGTGTAATTTTGTTTACTTACACAAGCAAACTGCTCCAGTGTATATTGTATATGCTAGTGGTGCATCTTTCTCAGTCAGTGCCCTCCCGGAAATATGTGTTTAAATGTAAATTTGCTAAAACAAATAAGCATGCCAAGTTGTTTTCCCACATAATTTCAAGTGTTTCTCAGAAATTATCACAATATTGCTTTAAAAATTTCCCTAAGTGCTTCCCAGAATCTATTATCTTCAATAAGAATTCTTTTGTTTCACCACTTTTATCCATCTCCCCTTCTCGCCTGCTTACACACACACATACACACAGGCACACAAACTTTGACCCGTACACACTTCAGATTGCCAAGTCATATAAATTAGAGAGATAAATATGATCTAACAAAAAATGGGAAAAAAATAGCTCTGATGTGAGTGGAGAGCGCCCAGACCAGTTAAACTGTTTGGCTGAAGAGAAGAGGTTTAAAAGTAACTTGACTTTAGAAAGACAATTTAAAATTGAAATAGCTGCTTGTTACATATGGACCCCCGTGAGTTCCAAAACAGGTCACTAGTGGGGGAACGGGAGAGACGAGGACTGAAAGTTTTATGACCTCTATAAGCCTTTTTCTTTAAAACTGTAGGTAGTGCTTTCGGTCATCGTAGCCAACCCTATCCAACTCTCAGGTGGTATCCGTGAGCTCTCCATTTACAGCCCCCCATAGGAAGCTGAGGGAGTGCCCCTGTTCATGACGTCTGAGATAACAGTCTGAGCCCATCACTTGCTCCTGAAGTGACCCAGCAGTTAAATGTTATATTTCCTAATTTCTGGGTCACTTCCTTGACACATGTCCACCCAACCAAGAGGCCAGCACAGAGGCACCGGTGAAGGTGAGCTATGGTGAATTAACTGACCGACTGCCCTTCATCAGCGTCTTCCAAAGTGTTTGACAAGACGTGTGTGCATGATACGTGCCTGCCACATGTCAGTATTAGCTCCGTAGAGAAGCAACCTCTGATTTTTATGACTACGCCCCCCTTTCGTAAAAATGCCTGAGCTTGCGCCCCAATACATGTAAAGCTGTTTCTAAATTAGTCACATTAGCAAAATATTGTCTTTCTAGGTTAAAAACTAAATAGAAATTCTCATGTTTACTCCTCACGTTAGTGGACTGTTGTGTACCCCCTACGGATAGGAGAGAATGGGGGGAAGGCATGTCTTTGTTTTTCTGGTCACAACAGAATGCAGGAAAGAAGATGCTCTATATACATGTATAAATAGGGAAAGTGGTGAATGTTGAGTCGTGAGATTTCATGCACTTTTCATGGTTTAATGTTTTCAGTCAACTTCACTGAGGTATACTTTCCATGCAAAAAAATCTACCAATTTTACATGTACAATCGATACAGTCATATATGCGTCAGCACAGTCATGATGTGTAGAACGTTACCGTCACTCCCCAAAGTTCCTTTCTGTTCTTCTGCAGTCAATCCCTTTCTGCCACCCTCAGCCCCTGGCAACTACTTATCTCCTTTCTGTTCTTATAGTCTTACCTTTCCAAAATGATTCCTCTGACTGGCTTGGTAGTGTCTGTATAGCCTCTTAGGTCTGACTTCTTTCATTCTTAAGGTTATGCTTCTATCAATAGTTTATTCCTCGTTATTGCCCAGTAGTTAGGATTCCTTTGTGTAGATCTCCCACGATTCGTTGACCCTTAAGACTTAAACGTCTAGAAAGCCTGGCAACATTTATGTTTCAAGTTCTGCCTAGCGTGGTTTCATCAGTTTTGAACTCAGCAATTACAGCTCAGTTTTACCTGACACGAGTGCCAAGCTGGATAGGCTTGAAATTTGGTCATTTCTCTACCTTCTACTCAACCACATTTCTCTTGCCTTGATATCTGAATTCATCCTGAAGGAGAAAGGACAGAAAATTCCGGTGGGAAACTGGTCATGAAAATAAGTTGCCAGTATGGTTAGGGTGGAATAACTCCTTAAGACAGTACACTGCACATGCAGACATGAAATCAAAAACTACATCTCATAAACCTCTGATTTTGTTTTAGGTGGTCCACATTTCATTAAAAGCTTTAAAATTAGATCAAAGGGGAAATGTTTTTAGTTTTTAGCTAATCGTTTTTGGATTTTTTCTTTAAATTGTGCCTTAAATTTGACTGACGAGAAGTTCATTAAATAGAGTAGAAAATTAAACTATTCTGCACCTGTCTTTGAGACTTAAACTATTGGCTGATTTCTTAATAATTAGAATACTGCTAGAGCAAAGAAGCCCTAGATCTCTGCTACGTTCAGTGTCCCTCTCTCATTTCCACGCATGGAAAGAAAGGCAGTGTTTCCCTCCGTGCTCTGGCATGCCAGTGGCCTGCTGTGAACACAGATGGGTTCCTTCTTGGGCTGGGGATTCTCTGGGCTTGAGGTCACCTGACAGTCTAATGATCCCAGAGCCTCTTATCTGGTCTCTCTTCAATCTCTTTACATCTTCCCTTCTCTACTCTCCCCTTTCCCTCAAATAAGAAAAACCAAACAGTCTTATTTGACTTTGGTTTTAAAACTATGCATCCTATAAGGTGCTTTGATGTGAAGAAAGGGCTCAAATAAAACCACTGAAACCATGATCATTGATCCTACTGCAAGAAAGATATTAGAAAATCACTCCGGAGCCATGTAGAACTGGGTGCCAGATTTCTACTGAGTGATATAATCACCAGTCCAGTGAATAATAAAAGGAAGTCTTTTCATTTAAAATGCTTAGATGTAAATATTTTAAGTGTTGTATACTTTTTCTGAACCCAGTAAAACTGGTTTATAAGTCTCGATTATTTGGTGTTACTCATCTTTTAATTAATAGGATAGCCAGTTAGTGTCATAGGAGATCAATACTTATCCTAATACCTTGCATTTCACTTAACAGGGTAAATCTTATTATCCTCATTTCATAAATAATAACCCCCAATGCAGAGGGTTCAAGGTCACTGAACGCTGGTTACAAATGGGGAAGCCTAAAGTAACTGACTCACCAACTACAGAATCGAATGGGAAGGACAAGAATCTAGTTACGCACTCTGATGTGATATATCATTCATGCACGAGACCAGCATCCCGGTGTGAGTTGGTCAGTAGTCAGGATGTTCCTAGTGGCCTAACACACAGACTGAATTTCTGTTTTATTAATATTTATTCTGTGATAATACCTAATTCTTTTTATGGCTCTTAATTACTCGGGTAAAGTGTATTTGACATGATAAGGGGGCCTAGATTATAGATCTCTACTTCTCAAGCTATCTGTGAGGAAGGACCAGTTTCCCCCCCAATCACTCTTAAGCCAACACTTAAGTTCAATAAAATAAAATAAAATTACTTTGAAAAGAAGTGATCATGCCTTCAGTTGTTACAGCAGTGTCCCATTGTCCCGAAGGTTTGCAAATGGTTGCTCTCGATTACCTGCAGACTGGTTTTAGGAAAATAATAGCCCTCAGACTAGCCCTTTTTGAATAGCATGTGGACCACGCATGGAAAGTCTCGTCTTTACAGAGTCGTCTTAAGCCACTGTTTGAGAATCACTGCACCACATCGTGCTTATTTCTGTCGCAAAGATCTTCAGGAAAAAAAGAACCTTGGCCTCTCTTTTTTCCCTTTGATGATTTCTAACTCCCTTCAACCGGTTTAATCCGAGGATATGCTAAAAGTGATGTTCATTTCTAGCGTTGGGCTTTCAGACCCATTCTGTTGCATGAGAAAGTCAACTTTGTTTCTTGCTGCAGTTTCTCTATTTGTGAACGTGATGGTCTTAGAGCATCTTGATGAATGATGGCTTCTTTGGAAAGAACTTTGGTGGCATCTCACATTGCCTGGATCCAGAGGTTACCCTGTCAGGAGGACTCCAGTTGGGAGTATGCAGTGTAGATATCTGTCCCGTCCCCAAGCACATTTGTTTACAAAGAGACTGTGTTGTCCTTCTGTGTAAATATAAATGGATGCTTCTGTTACCACGATAAATGAAGCTTCTCTTTTATCATTCAGGCTACCAGCGAAGTAGCCTGGACCTCTTCCACCAGAAGTAAGTGCTTTAACATAACAGTCTCCTTTTTAGTGGAGACAGCCACTCAGGCCTACAAAAAGAGTCTGAAAGGCAGTAGATTTAGAAATAGCAGGCATTGTGGCAGGCCAGGAGAAAAGAGAAACCATCTGGGACTGCTGTGTACCGTTAGGGGAGGGAGGACAGGAGGGTGATTGAAAGGAGATGCCTCAGGTGGGTTTAATCAGTTGCTATGGTTTCTAAGGCCTGTTTTAATACCGGAGGCTGCCAGCTCTGTAAGTACATTATCGATATGCAGATTTAGGTGCAGGCTACCTGGGAAGAGCCTGAGGAAGAAATGGCTGTACCTTGCTCAGATTGGGTTTCCATAGTGAAAGCCTCCATAAAAGGGCAATCAAGTAAATGGATTTGATGGTAAAAGAAAAATAGTGTAGAAGAGGACATTACAGCGCTCTGGAGACCAGCCTTGTTCAGGAGAGGCCCTGCTCCTTGTCCTCACAGACTCAGTGTGCCCACCTGCCAAATGGCCTCATGGATGACAGTCACTTACCTCAGCAAACTTGGAGTCAGAATTTCTGGGTTCAAGTCCTGGGCCCCAGTTAGCATCTTCGCAACCTTAAGCCATCTCACCTCCGGTGTCTCATCTGTTACACACTTGCTGAGCTCTGGAAGCTATTACAACGCTCAAATGAGATACCTGCAAAATCACAATGTATTTCTCTGCTTATTTACAACACCAACACTCTCCTTTACTTCCCTGCCCCAGAAAAAGAATGGAAGGGAGACCCGTTGCTGTGAGTGATGACTTTTTAAAAAATGGCTACTGCCCGACTCCAGGATCATCCAGGGTCACCGTGTATACACAGCATTTGTGCGACTAATGTGAACAGACAGCTGTCTGAGAGTGTTTGATCTGAAGGCTAATTTCTCCTGCAAGATGAGGGAGGGACATCTGTAGGACTGGACACCCACATACATATAAAATGATAGAATGCTAGCAATGAGCCTTATAAGGGATACCATGTCACTATTAGAGCTTCTTTTTTAAGTAATTTAAATAAATGACAAGTATTGCCTTTTTATCAAATTTTAGGTGCCATGATTCAGACCATACGATTGTGGTCCAGAGAGAATTTCATGTTGCAAGGCTGAGTAGAACGGTCTACAAGAGAGAATTCTCCATTGCAAAAATAGTACAGTTCCCTTTATCCTGTTTCCCCTAACGTAACATCTTACGTGAGCATAGTACGGTAGTTGAAACCAAGAAATTAGGATTGATACCATGCTGTTAACTAATCTAGAGACTTTATTGCAGATTTACCAGTTTTCCCACTAGTGTTCTTTTTCTGGTCTAGGATCCCTAGAATCTCGCATTTATTTGTCCTGTCTTCTGAGTCTCCTCCAATCCGTAACCAATCTTAGGTCTTTGAGTTTTTCAAAATCTTTCCCGACATTTACACGTTGACGAATACTTGCGACGGTTTTGCAGGATGCCTGTTAGTTTTGGTTTATCTGATGTTTTCTCATAATTAGATTGAGGTATAAATTTGGGGGCTAGCATGCCACGGAAGCAGCAGTGTGCCCTTCTCAGTATAAATATATACACATATGTATCTGTCTCACACAAGGTCCGTGATGTTCCTTATCACCGGGTAATGTTTCTTGGCCAACTTGGTTAGGGTGATGTCTGCTAGGTTTCTCCATTATAATGGTATGATTTTCCTCTTTGTAATTAATAAGGCTCTTGTCTTGTTGTTTAAGATGATTTTATGCTTCTGTAAAGTGACAGTCAAGGGTTGGAGCAAGTGCTGTTCACAGAGGGTTGCCGAGTATCGTGTACTGGTGGGAAGAAGCTGTGCCCTGGAAGATGCCGGAGTCATTATTTAAGTGTTTGAATAGATTTTTCTCAATCCATACTGAAATGGATTGCCTGACATTATACTGCAGGATTTTTAAGCCCGACCTCCAGGCGTATCTCATAGTTACTAGCAAAAATGAAAGTGTGAAATGCTTTTTAATGTATATTTAACAACACATAGTCTGGTGATTACTGATGTGTATTCTCTGTGGACTCCCCTCTGCTATCAGAGGAGAATGTTGAGAGACAACATTTTTACACATTTATTCGATCTAAATCCATCACATGTTTACTTTCTAGATATGTATAGCTGTCATTTATAACAAGATCATAAAAAGTCAAATACGCTAAGTCTAACTCAAACTTTGAATCATAGGATTACAATCAATTTTCAGAAAAGTGCAATTACTGTTTTTCCTTACTCTACCTTATGAAATAGGCTGCTGGTAAATGACACGAAAATATAGCCATTAAAAAGGGGGGGAAATACAGCATAGCAATGGGGGTATGGGGGGGTAATGCTACTTTGTTCATCCTTTTGATTCAGAAATTCACATAATAGCTCCTATTTAAAGGAATTTACATCATTGAATCCAGTGCTGTGCTCGAGAAATAAAATGTGGAAAATGTACTGAATTCCTTCCTATGGTGTCACTGTTTGATAAGGATTAAGGTACCTTTTTTTGGCATACACTGGGTTGCACAGCAAGAGTTCACATCTTGTACTAATATATGCTAAATACTTGCATAGTCTATAGGCCATTGTTGTTCAAGTAGCAGTAGTGTAGGCATTTTAGATCACAGAGCCCCAGTGGTCTACGTTTTGTTTGCTTTGACATTATTCAACTCAATCTGTTTCTCTAACTGTGACTCTAATGACTACATTGGCATGGCAGAAAAGTATGCTTTGTGGATCGACTTGTATTAACCGTGCTTGCATGTTGTTTTCTGCTCTCGGTGTTCCATGAGCAGACAGAGCACCTTCGGTTGCACTGAATAGTCATGCACAGTCAATAAGTTTTTGTGTTTGTCTTTGTCATTTCTTTGATGTGGCCTCCAGGATGCTGCCGGCAAGGTGCTGGACCGCTGGGCCATCATGTCTCGAGAAGAGGAAATCATCACCCTTCAGCAGTTTCTGCGGTTCGGAGAAACCAAATCCATTGTGGAGCTGATGGCCATTCAGGAGAAAGAGGGGCAGGCCGTAGCTGTACCGTCTTCAAAGACAGACTCAGACATCAGAACTTTCATTGAGAGTAATAATCGCACCAGGAGTCCCAGCCTCCTTGCCCATCTAGAGAACAGCAACCCTTCCAGCATTCATCACTTTGAAAACATCCCCAACAGCCTCGCCTTCCTGCTGCCATTCCAGTACATAAACCCGGTCTCGGCCCCGCTGCTAGGATTGCCTCCGAATGGGTTGCTGTTAGAGCAACCAGGACTGAGGCTGCGGGAACCCAGCCTTTCGACCCAGAATGAATATAACGAGAGCAGTGAATCTGAAGTGTCTCCCACACCCTACAAGAACGACCAGACGCCCAATAGAAACGCCCTGACCAGCATTACTAATGTGGAGCCCAAAACTGAGCCAGCCTGCGTGTCCCCCATTCAGAATTCCGCCCCGGTCAGTGATCTGTCCAAAACCGAACACCCAAAAAGCTCATTCCGGATCCACCGGATGAGAAGGATGGGGTCAGCGTCTAGGAAAGGAAGAGTGTTCTGTAACGCGTGTGGGAAGACGTTCTATGACAAAGGTACTCTCAAAATCCATTATAACGCTGTTCACCTGAAGATCAAACATCGGTGCACCATCGAAGGTTGCAACATGGTCTTTAGCTCCCTCCGAAGCCGTAACCGTCATAGTGCGAACCCTAACCCTCGCCTTCACATGCCTATGCTAAGGAATAACCGAGACAAAGATTTAATTCGGGCCACATCAGGGGCTGCCACCCCCGTCATAGCAAGTACAAAATCAAATCTCACACTCACAAGCCCTGGCCGGCCCCCAATGGGTTTTACCACTCCCCCACTAGACCCCGTCTTACAGAATCCTCTCCCTAGCCAGCTGGTGTTTTCTGGGCTAAAGACTGTCCAACCAGTTCCTCCGTTTTATAGAAGTTTACTCACTCCGGGGGAAATGGTGAGTCCTCCAACCTCCCTCCCGACCAGTCCCATCATTCCAACCAGTGGTACCGTAGAGCAGCTCCCCCCATTACCCTCTGAGCCAGCAGCGCCAGTAGTGATGATGGCCACTCATGAGCCCAGTGCCGACCTGGCGCCCAAGAAGAAGCCCAGGAAGTCCAGCATGCCTGTGAAGATCGAGAAGGAAATTATTGATACTGCCGATGAGTTTGACGATGAAGACGACGACCCCAATGATGGCGGAGCTGTGCTCAACGACGGGAGCCATGACAATCACTGCCACTCGCAGGAGGAAATGAGTCCAGGCATGTCTGTGAAGGACTTTTCTAAGCATAGCAGGACCCGGTGCATTTCAAGGACTGAAATACGAAGGGCCGACAGCATGACTTCCGAGGACCAAGAACCTGAGCGGGACTACGAGAACGAGTCTGAGTCTTCGGAGCCCAAACTGGGTGAGGAATCCATGGAAGGGGATGAGCACATGCACGGCGAGGTGAGCGAGAAAGTCCTGGTGAACAGTGAGAGGCCGGACGAGAACCACAGTGAGCCCTCTCACCAGGACGTCATCAAGGTGAAGGAAGAGTTTACAGATCCCACTTACGACATGTTTTACATGAGCCAGTACGGACTGTACAACGGCGGGGGTGCCAGCATGGCAGCCCTGCACGAGAGTTTTGCGTCATCTCTGAATTACGGCAGCCCTCAGAAGTTCTCCCCGGAAGGTGATCTGTGTTCTAGCCCAGACCCCAAAATCTGTTATGTGTGCAAGAAGAGTTTCAAGAGCTCCTACAGCGTGAAGCTCCACTACAGGAACGTTCACTTGAAAGAGATGCACGTCTGCACGGTGGCTGGCTGCAATGCCGCCTTCCCCTCTCGCCGGAGCAGAGACAGGTCAGTAAATCTCCATTGGCTGCTCCTGCTGGGGGTGGAGGGTGCCAGTCATGGTGGACTTGAAACATTAAAAAAAAATCCAGCTTAGATGTTTTTTGATGCACTGTAAAGATTGTCCACAGTGATCACGTGACCCCCAAGCTGCCGTGCTCGTGAAGGATTGTTGCAGTTGGTGCTTGTTGTGATTACGCATGCAGAGTCATGTGCCATCTTACCCAGCAATGCACGCCATTTTTCTCTGTGCTCTGTGTATGTGTGTATGTGTTTCCATGCATCTAGGTGTGAATAAGTTAACTATGTACACAGTTCCCTGCTTCCCCGTGAACCTTCACTTAGAAGCCGCAGCTTCTGTTATATATATTTCTGCTTTGCCATGTGGCTTTTTAATTAAATCAATATATTATCTTCATACACACATATTTATCCAATATAGAAACAGAAATTTACGGATGGAAAGAACCATAGGTCCAGGACATCGAGACAGCCTGCATCTCCGTAGGTATAACCAGAAATGTTATCGTTCTTACATGAGTATTTAGTATGTCCTTGAATTCTTTAAGAGTCATAAAAATATCAGAAGAAAACGGGACCAAAGTAATTGTTGATACGGGGAAGTGGTAGGGTGATGGGGGTTACTTTAACTTTTTAACAATGTCTTGGAGCACATCTCTAAAATATAATCTGTCGTGGGAATTATGCACAGAAGGGGAGGCATGCATATACTTTGAGGATCAGTTAGAATATATTATGTCCAGCCTTCAGATGACATCACACCTTAGCTATGTAGCTGCAGCTCTGAAACAGTTGGGCTTAAACAGAAGCAGCTGGTCCTAAACCTTACAGTGGTCTTTTTCAATCATCTTAAAGAAAATGTGATAGAAATGGAATGTGTCAAGGTGGTCAGTGGTGGGGTAACACAGTTGTCCTACCCTTGCGGAGATAAGCTTATGAACAGATCATTTACATGATACACTAGCTCAACGAGAGTCACGCAGTTAGTTCATCCCATCATATTGGATGTGGTTTTTGGTTTTCCAGCGCCTTTTAAAAATATTTTTGGAGAAAATTTTTTTACATGGTAAAAATCAATATATCTAGAAGAAACAAAATGAATTAGGAAGTTTCCAAAGAGCCAGCACCCAAATTCTAGTGTTTATCGGTTGGGCAGAGGTCTCTGACAAAGTCACATATAATAGAAGTACACTGAAAAGTAGTGATCTGTCACTAGAATGCTCAGCTTTTTTTAAGAGTTCAATCTTTTTAAAAACGAACGTTAAAATATATTTTCCTTTGTACTAAACTATAAGCGGCCCAATGTATGAAAAGCAAAATCTCTGAGAATAAAACTAAGTGGCTTTCTTTGTACAACTCAAAACATGCTTTGAAGAGAAATCTCTCTTCTTAAAAATCCCCCCTCCCCCATTTACCTTGTTCTGTAAAAACGTTTTACGGTCACAAAGTTCTTTTCAGTTCCAGGTTATCATCGACAGCCCCAGAATACGGCAGATAAGATAGCTAGACTTTGAATAATAAAATATAATACTCTACCCACCCCACCCCCCCAAGTTTGTGAGCAATATTCATTCTTTTATGTTTGAAATAGTGCACTTGTGATAATGAGGTTAATGCATTGGATTTTTTTTTTTTTAACAAAAATAAAAGACTCATGAAAACCTGCATAAAATATTTATGGAAATGGAGTGTTTGAAGACAAGCCAAAATTTAAGCTTATTTGCATGAATTCCTATCACAGTTTCAGTTGGTTTGCTGAAAATACTGCAAGTCATGACACTGGAATAAATGGCTCTGGGACCAAAGGCTACAACAGCCGAAGCTTGGCGCTTTCATTTATGTCAAGCCACTAGAAAACGCAAGCGCTTGTGTTTTTATGTCCTAATGTATAAGGAGGTACTGTGGGGAGGGTGGTTTGTCTGAGGAAAAACATTTAGTGACTGAGTGATAGCAGAAGAATATTTCAATCTCTAATTTTATTTTAAGGATTGAGAGTTTCATGAGTGACCAGCCATACAGAAGTTTAGACCAGTGCCTAGGATAACTAGGATATAGGATATTCTAGGTGAGAAGCGTAAGACAGATATTCTCCCATGTATGTTCAGTCACAGAAGAGATTGCAAACCTCAGAAGACGGGTGATTACATTTCGTATGGGTAAAATAGCACGTCATGCCTAATCTTTTTAATTCTGGAGTTTTGTCACACATGAGAAAAAGCAAATTGAAAAAAAAAATACTGTACAAGAAAGTCTTGATTCTCACGTGAAATTTTGCTTTTCAAGAATCCGCAAATCTTTTGCCCTCAGGGTAAAAACATAGGAAAAACTCTTGATACTTTGACTTTTTTTTTTTTTTTTAAGAAGAGCGTTCATCCTTGTTGAGTCTATTACTTGAGTTAATATATGATGCGACTGTAACTACCACCGAATAAGCAAAAACAGTGATGCCACTGGGGTACCACCCTCCTCGTGCATCTCAGGAAACACAGTTGCACTATAATTGTACTCCTGTTTCAGCCCTTTATTGTCATTTCATCAACTAATAACGACCTGTAATTTAATCTCCTTATTCACAAAGCCTCTTGCCTCACATCTTGAATCTACCCCTCAGACATATCATCTTCCTCTTTCTCTTCACTTGTACTGTGTCAGTCACAAGAACCCCAGGAATTTCGTGTCCCTGCTTTTGTCCTCTTCAATTCACTATGAAGCTAGGATAAGTTTTCTTACCTTTCTCTGAGCCAACATACCTTCCCAAACAGAAATCCCCCTTTGCCTTTAATCCTGCCGTGTCCTCGCCCATCTCTCTCCTCTCCCCAGAGTCTCGACTCATCCATCCTGCACTCCACAACATCTTCCTTGTGCAAATAAAGCATTAGAAGGCATTCCGAGTGGGGGCTGAAGTGTGCAAGGCTACCGGGTTTCCGGGATGCCTGTGATAAAATTAACAGAATGGCCCGCTTCCTACTGTCTACGAAAGCAGCCTTCTTGTCTTTGGGCTTAGAACACCTTACAGGAGAGAGAAACAGGTCTTCTTGCGCTTCTCCCAAGATGGTTATACACGAGGGAGTTGCGTGTTTGGTCTCAGATAGGCTGTTAGTAGGATGGAGGTAGAAAGATGTTAAATGCTGTGTTTTAGATTTGACGGCTAGGTAGCAGAGATTTCCAAGTCTTCGCTTATGGTCTTTCTAGGTTTTTATAAAATCCGATTGAAGGCTTTTTGAAAAGCAAGAATATTCTTTGTGTAAAGTCACAAAAAGGGAGACGAGAGAGAGAGAGAGAGAGAGAGAGAGAGAGAGAGAGAGAGAGAGAGAGAGAGAGTGGGGCACAAGCACGGCTTGTGAGGGCTGAGGAGTCCAAGCGCAGTGTCAGAGGTGTCCTTTTCTATACAGCTGTGAATGAGTGTGAGTTTAATAAATCAGAAAGCAAAGAGGACCATTCCACACTAATGACAAAGAGCAAGCTAATATACCCAGACTCCAGTTCATCTGGTCGCTAGGTGGTTGTTAGGGTAATTTTTACTCCAGGTTCTAGAAGTAAAATGTAAATTATTTTCCCTGTAAAGAACTATAAGGCAATGGCTGAAGTATTTACGTGCATACTGGTAACAGTGTGTAGTGTTACACCTGACGGTCTCTAAACACCCTTACTTCTTTCTTGTTCGTCCCTTGATTTTTCTGCCAAGATGCTGTTCTCTCAGGGAACAGGAAAGCTGACCTGGGTTTTGAAGTAAACATATGAAAATACTCCCTGGGAAGAAGACATTCCAACTGGCCTAGAACCTACAGTCTTCATAAAGGACATTTTCTTGAAGATAGTGTCATAGAATTGGCCGGGCCTGGCTTCCTTTGGTCATTTTTCTCATCCTCTGTCATGTTTTTTGATCCCCAGGAGGGCCGAGTGGCCATGGATCAACCCCATTTATAAATTACATTTGGTTTTTATTCAGAAAAATAAAAACCCTTCTGTCCTCTTCCCCCAAATTCCTTATCATTTGCTAATATGATAAAAATCGATTTAATGCCAATCACTAAAACAGACATAAATAGATTTTACATGGGCAGCTAGAACGAAGACGTCGTCCACAGAAACTAGATGGTCTGCATCTTTGTTCCTCTCTTCCTCTGAGAATAGTGGCCACTAATTGCCACAGTTTATCTTGAATTTTATCAGAAGGGTCAGCATATATGGTTGATCTTCAAGGTGTAGGAAAGGCGATTCAGCCCCATGAATAGATTCAAAAACAAAATAATATTTGGTCAGGGTGATTTATAAATAAATATGAGGCAACTATTGGTACCAAGGGTGAACCTTCTCTTTGATTGCTAGTTAAATCTGTCCAGATTTAAACCTGTAAACTCCTTGATTTGTATGGAATAAGATATCTGCGTTTGGTTTATTAAAACCTGCTGATGTCTCCAGGACTAAATTTGTTCCTCTATAGGGCTCTGGGTAGCTGTACCTAAAGAGCAGAGATGTATAGTTTTTGCTTGTCTGATTACCTGACTTCCAGCCCTGTACAGGTGTGCAGGAATAAATTAACACGAGCTACCCCTGATGAGCCACTGCATACATTAACAGCAGAGGTGAAGATGCGAAAACATGCTGCCTGCCTCCTGTTAGCACCTTCTCAGCAGCGACATCCATTTTTTCCATCATTCTCTGTGTTTGGAAACGTAGAGAACTTTCTAAAGAGAGATTCTCAGTAAATACACGATTTCACCAGGCAATACCGCCAAGAAATGAGCCACTTAGCACCAACTGAAGATAACTATTAGTATATTTGCCCTAATATAATTAGCTGTCAAATAAAGCGTGTTAATCCTCTCCAAGTACAAGAAGAGAGCATGTTAAGGCAGCAGCCTTTTTTTCCCTATATTTTTGCCGTTCAAACTGCAGCTCTCCGGAATTCTTTTAAAAGGTGAAGTTGTGCCGGTCCTCTGACTTTTAAAGGAAGAGTGTTTTTTTTTTTTTTTCTTCTTCCCTGTTACTCTGTTTGGTTCCACAGTACAGCCAGGAGATCAGTAGGTCTTTTGTACTTCTCTCCATTACTTTCCATCAAAGGCAAACAAACAAAATAAATCCCCCTTCTGAATAATTGCTAGTCGTGCCCTCCTCAACTGAAACTTTGGTAGTAAGATAAACTTCGGTGTCATTCCTGTCTCTGGGCTTCTTTTTATATCCTGGGAGAAGAGCAATGAGCGAAACAGTCTCCTTGTATCATGGGGAGAGACTCCGTCAAGCCTACAGTGAGCCTCGGATCTTCCTAATGACCTCCTGCTGGCCCCGCTGGATGTAAGACAAGCTCATTTAAGCCTCTGCTGACCTTTCACTCCTCCAGTCCAAGAACTACACCAGTCACTTCCACCAAACTGCCTACAAAATAGACAACAAAGCTTAATGGCAGGCAAAGGACTTTCTCTCCATGATACAAAGGAATTTTTACAAATTTCTGTTGGTGGGAGTAACATTCAATCTCTCGTGGCTACGTAACTGCCTCTGCGCAAACGCAATGCTTCTATAATACCCTTTTTATCCTTATCTTCCCTCAAAGGGAACAAGCTACTGCTCTCGCCAGTGCAAACTCGAAAATTCAGGCAAAAATAGCATTTAGAGCAGAATGCACATACCGAATGCACAGGTGGTAATTTTCATGACAGCACCACTTTGAAAGGGTCATCTTCCTGATTTCCGTCTCCCTTAGGGTCCACCACCGTCTACCGGATCCTCTGATCGACTTTCTCTCGGTGTGATTCTTCCTCATCATTATTCATTTGAAATATTTGTTTTTCTAGATAGTCTTTTCTTTTTAAAAAACACAGGCCGTTTCTCACCTGGAAGCAGGTTATGAGACTTCACACGTATATTAGTATATGCTTGTATCAGTCCTGGGAAGATGGGCTCTCTCTTAAGGTGAGAGCCTTCTGCCAGCTCTCTCTTGCTGTGAGTGATCATTTTTGTTGTTGTTGTTCTTGTGCTAAGAAGAACACAGACTTTTCTTTCTCTGTTGAAACTTCATAGTGAAGGTTGGGCTAGAAGGCATTTCTTTTTTAAAAAAGCCTTCTCAGAAATAATTTAATGTTTTTGCCGTAAGACTCCCACAAGCTTCAAATAAATGAATGTGGCAGAATATAAAAGTTTACACTTGCCAAAAAATTACAATGTCATAAAAAAGGGATTTATTAACTTTTAATTCTTCAGTGCCAAGATGTGTGTGTGCGTGCACGTGTGAGAGAGAAGCAAGCTGAGGAGGAGGAGAAAAGAATGCTTTTCAGGAAAGGACAATTTTTCTTCAGTTATTTAACATAAAAGTACACTTAAAAAATACCTAGATGTTATGTCCTAATGCTAGCTGCTTGAATTAAAACAGGAGCTGTAAATTCCTGGTAAAAAGCTGTTATGCCTGAAGTGTTAGTGATCTTAACTCTAGTACTTGATGGAGTTTATGACTTCTTTTACTAACTGGGGGGAAGAATGTTACCTACTTCTAGTTTAATGCTTTTTCTTGCTCGCTCTAATTATTTTGACTTCACCTCAGGAGAAAAGAGCCAAGTGCTTCTACCCGAACGTACGTAAGTGGCGCCTCAATTTTGCTATTGCATATGTCAATCTGAATTATCACTAGCGATTCGAAAATGATGCTAACATTCTCATCTAAGTGCATCCACATAATGTATACGTGTGTTGATACGTAAACACCCACATAAATAAGAATATCAAAAGACAGATCATCCTTAATTGCCAGAATAGCCATGTTCATCTTAGAAAGTGATGTATGAAGTTACTTCAGCACATGGATGGGGAGTAAGGTTTTTTTCAGTCAAAGGAGACAGATTTGGGCAATGAGAACAACAGACCTTCAAAAGCAAGCCTCTTGGGTCTGACGGCCAGCTGAGGGGAGCCGCTCTCACTCTGCAGCCTTTTTAGTCTGCTGTGTCACTGAGGGGGCACTGGGGGGTCAGTCTGCTCACTAGTAATTGTGTTTTACAGACTTCTAAAGCAATTGGCTCAGTCAGTCCCAATTCAATAAAAGTGGAGAGCAAGAGAGAGAGCACTTTTGTTCTATTTTTTTACTTGAAATTATTTCATTCACCAGTCTGTCTTTTTTATTACCAGGACTTGACATTAGCACTCCAAGCTATATTAGCATCCATTTCAGCAGTTCAGTAATGGTATTAAAAAAACACTTAACTTCAACGGTGAATGGCTGTATGACAGTACCATAAAAAATCCACATTAAAAAAAAAAAAAAAACTTACGTATTTGTCCCAGCAAATTATTTTTCACTTGTTTAACCACTTCAAAGCTATGTTCTTGTGACAGGTATTCACGAGAACCTTGTTGCTCTCAGAAGCAAGCAGTCAGTGGTGCTCTGTGGATGAGGGAATCGGGAGAAAGAGGAAAGGGAATCCAGTGGGGAGAGGGTAGGTAAAGATGCTGTTTACCCTGTAGTTAGATTACCTTCCATTCATCAGCAGAGATGGAATTGGCAACCTCAGAGCACCCAAGATGAAATTCTTGGATTCTCATGCATGGCTGGGATTTGATTTTGAACTCAGCACTCTCCAAACTTGGGAGCAGAGCCTAACTACTTTGGCACTGCAGTGTGCTCATAAATGACTACATTAGGTTCTAAATTTTGATTAAACATTCAGTAATTAATCAATGGTAGACACGAAACAGTTGGCAAGGTCCAGAGCTGCAAAATGTGTAAGACATAAAACATTACGAAGCAATTAGAATACGCTCCTTCAAGAGGAGGATTGCCTTCAATAAAGAGGTAAATGATAGCATCCTGCTTATTGTGGACGTAGGCAGCCAGAGCAATATGATAAACTGCTGGAGATACACATATCAGTAATCATCCACATTATTAGGGCCATTAATCATAATTCCAAAAATATGACAGCAGCAGCCAACTTTTTGACCAATTTTGCTTCTGCCTGTTGGCCATTATAACTTCGCTAATAGACTGCAGAGCTCCTGTGCGTGGCAGTTTGCATTGAGAATGGAAGGTTAATTATATTTGAGCTGCTGATTTCTTCTCTCCTTGGAAAAGGCTTAGCACTTTGACGATCCCAGGAGCTCCCTGTTGTTAAACCAGTAAAAGTACTCTACTGAAATTTTCTTTGTTGTTCGGGAATGAGGAGATGTTTCAAATGAGATAGAAGTGTCAGGCTGGAATAGCCAGCCGCTAATGTTTCTTGCTCCAAAGTGATCCTTGGGCAGGAAGATGAATGCAGGGTTCCTTTAGCTCACTTTGCTCTCTCATTTCTCTTCTGCAGACAGGTAGAAATGTCACTGTATGGTGATACACCAGGTAAATCCCACAAGATTCGTGGTGGTTTCAATATGAATATATATGGAACTAAGAAGTTGGGGGAAGTGGTTCAGGATTTGGGGAGGAATAAGCACCTCTGTCATACAAAATTCTGCTTCTGTGGCTATGCTTGTTGTGAATCACAAGTAAAAAGAATTTCAAAAAAATCATCTGGATGTTGCTAAACATTGAAATGTTTAGTGGCATAGGTGCGTTGCTGGTTGCTTAACTGAAGTTTTGCTGTCTCAGCTGGTGGTTTTGACGTTGTTTAACCAAAGACGTACATTAGATTTTGCACATTCTTTTTGTTCACGTATCTTAAGTAGTTTCATGTTTCAACACAATTCTAGATAAGGCCGTAGCTAAGTTATAATATCGCCTACAAAATTCTGTACCCCCCTCTTGGGGAACTCATACATCCCAAATATTGTCTTTTTAAAAGATCATAAATTAACCGTTTTAATGCTATAAAACCTTCTTGGATATTTAGTCTTAGAAAGTATTTCCTTTGAAAAAGATCTCAGAGAGAAACTGATACTCCACTCTGTACACTTTAGAAACGATAGCTTATTTTTAAATAGGAGAAGAAATTTGAGCATCTAGAGAAAAATGCATTCTTATTTTGGAAAGAGGCCTTCTAAACTCTTTGTATAAGACAATAAAACAAGGGATGAAGGCTTGAGGGCTAGTTCATCCAGGGTAAATATAAGTCTCAAAATTCTAGCTCAGACTTATTGAAGTCCTTAAAAGATGCCAGGGTGAACCGCCTTGCTTTTTCTTACCCAACAGTGGTAGTAAACTGAGCACCATAAGAGCTGCCTGATTGAGAAAATTTCCAAATGCTGTGAAAACATAATCCTATTCACAGTGTAACACGCGTCTCACATTACAGCGCAACAGGTTATATCTATCGAACAATCGGCACCCTCCGGAAGCCTCGATGTGTCAGATACAACTCAGAAGTAAAATGATTAGGGAACAGCGCTGGATGTCAATTCTGCACTTAACCTGAGCATCCAGCATAGACATTTTCCATCCACCAGTCTGCCTTCCTAAATGCCATCACTACATTAACATTTTGTATGCATTCCACAGCGATGACAAATTGTTTTGTAACCGTAGTGCCAGATTTAGTATGCGAGAGACACGTTCACCTCTGCCAACAAACCAATCATTCTCACTAACATCTTCAGAGTTACAACATTTATAAAGTTGCAAAGTGGAGTAAACAAACCATCTGTTTGGCTTTTCCATATATGTCATGCTTTCTTATTAGCATATTACGATTCATTTAGTAAACAAATTTGGTGATTTCGTTCACGTCAAAGTTAGGTCGGAAGCTTGAAGATGATTAACATTCCCGGGACAGGCACATTAATACATTGCTTCCTCGGCAAAGTTAAATGGCTTCTCAGGAGAATCGTCCCTTGTTGACAAGATGAGACTGTCAATTTTGTTCGCCTGCCACGTTAGGGGCCGTAAGGGGATGGCAGGCTCTGAGAGAGGGGAGTCATGTAGGCAGCATAATTCACTGTGAATTGAGAAAAGAAGTCTAATTCTGATAAATGGTCGACCCCAATACATCCTACCTGTTATTACAACAGACGTGCCGTATCTGTGCAGTAAATTAGCTAAACCCCTAAAGAGTTTGGTGGGAGCTTATCTTCAAGTGAATAATTTGAATGTAGAGGGAACTGTCTGCGTGACCAGTATGGATGATTTGTTTTATATTGAAAGGGATTGAAGTGACTGAATTTCATACTTTTAATTTGCAAGAATTTGCTTAGCTTTTATTTCTTGCATTTATTATGTACTTCTATACTTCTGGGGGTTTTGGGAGCATTGTTCACTAGAATTTTACATTGAATTTCCTGAGCTAGGGATGGTTTTTGGCTCTTTTGGAGAAAAATCTTTAAATATTAGCCTAGTAGAGCAACTATTTGTTTTACAGAAAACGTATACTAACAAAAATGTCGTTTACTTCACAGGGCTGTAAGACATCAATTAATGATGATACCAATATTTTTGAGGCATTAAGGACAACAGATAGTGTCATAGCAATCAGATAAGAAGAGAACTAATGAGGGGTAGAGGTTTTAACTTTTCATTTCTGTGGATTTGGTTAGCAGATTTAATTTCTGATGAGGAATATTGACTCAGTATCCCACAGTACACTCAAACCCAGCGTCTAGATTTTCCCAGATTGTATATAAATAACATGTCTCTGCCCCATACACACACACACACACACACACACACCCCATATATATAGTGGTATCTGCTGTGTATACATCACTAGGATCATTCTGGACAATATAATTTGAGAAGTAAGTGTGTGTGTGTGTGTGTGTGTGCGCGTGTGCGTGTGTGGAGAGGCAAAAGCTTCAACATGGAGCCTCAATTCCATTTCACCTGAGGCTTTGTAATTATCAAGTAGTTTGTTTCAATTCGCTAAGTTTAGAATGGCTCAGAACTGATTAAGAATTAAGGTTAGATTCAGCTTCTCGTGTAACCTATAGCTTGATTTACTATTCACTTTGGACAACCACATTCTGATTTTCTAATTTGCTCATGAGACTTTTTCTTTAAAGTTCCTTCCTCTCAAAACCAAAGTTAAAAAATCTCAAAACGCTTTTTCTTTTCAATGTATTTAATGTGTTTAATTTTTATTTTTATGATTAAACATTGCATTAAGTTGAACTGGGCACTTGAAGAAGCTTGGAAAGAGAAACGTGAGAAAAGAAAAGCTCCAGACAGGACTGACTTTCTCTAAAGGGCACTTGCATTTGCTTGACTGTGTTGGATTTGGTGTCTTCTGTGGTTGCATGGTAAAGTTTTTTTTTTCTTTTTTTTTAAACTGACATATAATTGACATGTTTTCACTAAAGAAACCGAAAAAGACTGGTAGTCCAAGTTAGTCCCGCTAGAGTACTTCCACTCAGCATTTCATGGAGTAAGTTTGGTTTTATGACCTCCCCTATATCGTATAGGCTTCATAACTTTTGCTTTTGAGGGTGCTCTCAGTTTTCAAGAGGCTTTTTGGCAAACTCAGTACAGAAAGAGTAGGGAAGAGTACAGAGGGTCAGAGGAAACATTTGTGATTCCAAGCATAGCCTAGGTTATAGGACTGTGTCATGCCCTAATTATATATCATTACCTTACACCACGGTGGGGTGTGATAGGGTCAGAATTATTCTCTGCTGTATTATCACTGTCTTTTCTTAAATATTCAGTTACATGCTTCCAATCTTGGGATCATTGTTTTCTCTTCCACAGTGTATTCTGGGGAAAGTTTCTGTAAGGCTGCATATTATTGATTGAAGTCAAATAAATGTAATTATGTCCGAAGTGCAAAGTATTCTACTTGAGCTGCAAGAGACTTGAGGTTGAATAAGGTATAGCTTACGTTCTTCTTGAAAGTGACCATCTTGGGACTAAATCTTGGCCTACTCTCTTGACGAGATCCCCAGTGAGATCAGATCCTTACCCCTTCTACTTATCAACTCACCTTTTCTCTTCATCCCAGTCATTTTTGTTTTTTCTGTAAGAGGAAGCTGCCTCCCCGGAGTATCGGTATTACCTACCTAATCAAAGCAAATAGAAACAACTTTTGGACTGTTGACATTCTTATAAAATATAGTAAGTTCTAACATGGTTTTTGTTCATGATTATTTTTTCCTCTTTTCTGGAGATAAATATTCAGAACACTAGGTTTATTTTCTAGAAAAACTCTCTCTCTGGAGAACTCGGAATTGGTTCCTTTCTGGAGTCCCCCTTCTCCTCCTTACAGACAGCTGCCTACTGCTTCCTCGGCTGCGGGTCCTCCCGTTTCCAGCACTCTCTGGTCTTCCTCCCATTTTAGGATCCTCCTCCCTGTACGTCCGATAGTCCGTTGGCGTGACTTCTCTCTGTGTCTCTTCCGTCTTCCCTTTCCTTTCACCTCTTTGGTTTTCTGATCCACGTAAACTTGTAAGTTGCTGTTAACCCCAGGTGTTTGTCTCTCCTCCTTGGGCAGTGTTCTCTGACGGTTCAGGGTTTGGATTGACTTGAGTCCAGGTCTCTGTTAACATCAAGTGCTGCCTTTTGTCCATTCTGTGGAGGCTGAACCTAACCTCTTGAGGCACAGAATCGGGACTCTCTAAAGAATCTGTCTCCTCTCCCCCTCCTTCTCTTGCTTTGCCTCTTTCCACCCCAGTAGTACTGGAGTTAGTTAGAACAAACCCACCATCATGAGAGTGGACCAGTAAGCTTTCCACAGCACGTTCTTCCCATCCCCAGTTCAAGTATTTTGCGTATGGCATTTAGGAGGATTATCAAACCAAAAAATGAAACAGATTAAGAAATGAACATAATCAATTCTCTTGAACTGTGGTTGCATAATGGAAATCGACTACCACGAATGAACCCGTGTACTGAAGTTATGAACAGCAGAGCTAATGCACTGCCATGAGTTCATCTTTATTATTGCATTACACCTGAATCAATTGATAAAGTAGCTTTTTTTCTTAAGCAAGGGATGGCACTTAATTGAATAACAGCCAAAGTAATTATATTAGCGGAGGCCAACAGTACTGCTGACAGCGGAAAAGGGACACTGTTGAACAGAGTGCCAGAGCTGGTCTACACATTTCTGCACATTGTTCGGTTGACAGATATTGAGGGCTGGTACATCATCTAATTAGATTACAGATTTCCATTGCTGTTAAGTGAGAAATGAAGAGAAACATCTCTTCCTGGTAACATAGCAGTGGAGATGTGCAATTTCACAAGTCATCTTCGGAAAGACGTGTCCGTCTGGGGGATCCGTGTGTCCCTTTTGTCGATGTTAATTTATTCTTCCTTATTCAGTGTGTCTTGATGTAACTGCTGTGTGTCTGGCTGTTGTTTTCTCAGCAGTGAATCTAGGTAACTGCAGATGTGTGAGAAGCAACGGAGTTCTAGATTAAAGTCATCGCAAAATGTGTGCTTGTGAAATTAAGAAAGGGAGGGGAGGGAGGGTGTTAAAAATAATACACAGGGGTAGGACTTCGTGAGCTGCTTGTGGTCGGCAGATTGTTTTATCAGTAGATTGTTTGACAGTATGTACTGTCACTCTGCTTCCACATTCCTGTAATAACTCTGGTGGTGTCATACCTACATGTCAGGGGAAAGACTTCACAGTAGGCATTTCCTACACTCTGCTTAGCAACCCGCACTTGGAGTCATCTGCCATCTGACACCAAGGAGACGGGGAGCGACTGTGTCAGAACAGGGACCGTGGGGACCACTTCTGTTCATCATTCACATAGCCGCACACTGCATGCATCTGTGCAGAACTCATTTATGGACGATGCTGATGCTGTGAATTTGGCTTATCTTAATTTGATGTATGACTTTTTGGATGATGCGGCTGATCTGAAAAATCATCGAGACAGCATATGAGATGATCGCTTATGACAGAAAATGATTTTATGATCAGAACATTTTAAATCCCTATGTTATTGTTTAAGTTTTTTTTTAAAAAACCAGATGTCTAGAATGTGAATTTGTTTTCTCTCTCTCTCTCCTTCTCTCTCTTTTTCTCTGTCTCTCATTCTTGCTTTCTTTTGTGATCGATTTAGCAAAAGATTAGAAAGCTGATCTTATTATCACAAGGTAAGCTCAGCCTTCCTAAGTGCAGCGCGGAGAGGGCTGCCGCCCCTCTGCCCCTTCAAACCCGGCGTGCTGTATATTGTCTTGTGTGGAAAGGTGGAGAAGTGTTTCCCACCTTTCTTGTCTCTGAGGCACATACCTCTCAACCATCTCTAAGAGATGTTAGCCATGCTCGTCACCAAATGGAGTGACTCATCTCGGTCGCCCATACTTTTTAATTCTAATCAGGTGGTCTGTTGAACTTGATGCTGGCCATTCTAGGTCATTTCTATTATCAATTTCGGTTATCACAATTACTTCTCTAAGAGGTAGAGCTTCTGCCATTATCGAGAAGCTTTTATGTATCTGTATATTTATTTACTGGTTTACTTTTTGGAAGGGTAGCCTTCAATTTAGGTACGTGTCACACGTGAGCCTTTGCAGGTGGAGAGAGGTATATGCCCAAGGGCACTTTAAAAATAAATGGGGGATATAAATACAAAGGCAATGTTTTCAGACAGATAATAACCTATCAGGCTTTGGTAAATCATGACATCCCTATGGATGCTCTGGGATAAATCCTATCTTTTTTTTTCTTTTTTTTAATGCAAGCAAAGCATTCAGTGAGTAGAGTAAAAGTTTTGCTTGTCTAAGAAGTATGGACTCCAGTTGTTAAAATAGAGGGACCATGTATTATTATCGTGCTTGATTTTTTTTTTTGTTTTTGTATTTATTGTGTGGGGTTTTTTTTCCTTTTTTGGTCCCTTTGGGTTTTTTTTCTGTTGTTGAGTGTGATGTTTTTAAAGGGTGGGTGGGTTTTATTTAAAAAGTCAACTTCTGTTTTTCAGGGATTTTTTTTTTTAAGAATTAAATTTTAAAACTTAAATTACTTGAAAACATGTTCAACTCTAAAATGTAGCAGCTTCTGAAAATAAATGTATTTTACTATTAGATTTAGCTGAGATCCCATTCTACAAAAAGGGATTTATGTTTAAAGACAGTCTGTAACCCTATTTCAAATCGCTAACCTTTTAAGCTTATTGGTTTTCCTACCTAAAACTTGCAGTGTAGGAAGGTGAGGGGGAACGAGTCATTATTTTGTCAAGTGAACCCTAAATTATCTAGACCATTTACTTTTTTTAAAAAAGGATCCTTTTTATACCTTTAAAAATGTTTGCTGTAGAAAAAAAGGCTTTCGTTTTGTTTTTAGGTAAATTCAAATTGTTCAGTTTAGACAAGCAGAACGTTTCCATCCTTTTATCCTATTTAATGTATTTTTTCAAATCTCTGCTGTGAGATTCTCTGCAGCTGACGCTGCTACAGTGTAAAACGAACAGAACAATCATTCAGGAAAAGGTGCATGGGTTTGCATTCATCCTACCACTGAGGAATTTTACTCTCTTATAAAAATTATGTTAATGAAAAGCTCCCCTTATTGCACTCCCCACCACCACTTATTCCCAAGTCCTGAGGATGTGGGGAAATGTTTGCTTTTACAGGGGTGTCATTAGCAATGAATGTGCTTATGTGGTACCTAGTGGAAGCTGAATCAATTTTAAAATGCTCTCCTTTTTCTCACCCTCCCCACTCCCTGTACACCTACCCCCCCCTTCCCTCTTGTTTTCCTAGACACAGTGCCAACATCAATCTCCATCGTAAACTGTTGACCAAAGAACTCGATGACATGGGCCTGGACTCATCGCAGCCCTCCCTTAGCAAGGACCTCCGGGATGAATTTTTGATGAAGATCTATGGTGCCCAGCACCCCTTGGGGCTCGACGTCAGGGAAGACGCCTCCTCTCCCGCGGGGACAGAAGACTCCCACCTGAACGGGTACGGGAGGGGCATGGCGGAGGACTACATGGTCCTGGACCTGAGCACCACCTCCAGCCTCCAGTCCAGCAGCAGCATCCATTCCTCCAGAGAATCCGACGCAGGCAGCGACGAGGGGATCCTCCTGGATGACATCGACGGGGCGAGTGACAGTGGGGAGTCGGCGCACAAGGCCGAGGTCCCCACCCTCGCTGGCAGCCTCGGGGCTGACGTTTCAGGATCTCTGATGTTCAACAGCTTGTCCGGGAGCAATGGTGGGATCATGTGCAACATTTGCCACAAGATGTACAGCAACAAGGGGACCCTGCGAGTGCACTACAAAACCGTGCATTTGCGAGAAATGCACAAGTGCAAAGTCCCCGGTTGCAATATGATGTTCTCCTCTGTGCGAAGCCGGAATCGGCACAGTCAGAACCCTAATCTCCACAAAAACATTCCCTTCACTTCGGTAGATTAGTCTCAGAAAGGACACTACAAATGCCAGCTCTCACCAGATGGCCTACGTATTTGAACTGCCATAGTCAGTGTGTGCTTGTGTACTTGGGATGGTGTGTGTGTATATGTGTGTGCGTATACACACGTATGCCTCTGTGTCTACATATATACACACACACACACACACACGTTTTCTTTTCTTTAGATACAAAAAGATAAACACTAGGTGCTTTTGAAGTTTTTTTCCTTTATAGGTCGGATCTTTCATTTGGGGGTGAAAACAAAGTACCCTTTAAACACGTATATACACATCCACACATAAAAGCGTGCAACTAGCCCAAATTTTGACAGAATAATAATTCCTGGTCCTCTCCAAAGAGACAATTTGTTGTACCCATGACTGTTGCCTGCAAAAAAAATAAGGAGGAACAAAAAGAAACAAAAAAGGAACTCCTTATAGTTGTCTTTTGTGAACTTTAAGGTTTTGAGAGAATCTTCAATTAAAGCATGGCAGATTCACCTGTAAATATTTAGCCTTGAGAGGCCAATGATGTAAAACAGTTGTATTGATGGTTGTTTAACTCTTTTGTTTAATTTTTTACAGTTACATCAGCTGTTAGATATACAGGAAAAAAAATAGTTTGCTGGCTAGCTCTATTCATTTATGTTAGCATTAATGCACATTTTTTAAGGGAAAAAAAAAAAAACATGGTCTTGTTTTTACTACCTGCTAGATATAGTGATAAAGAGGTGCTGGCATGCCTTACAGCACAGATCTGATTTTTTAAAATGTCCTGTACTAGTACATAAATCCAGTCATGCACTTTTTTTCATACACTACAAGGGGATGTGTAATATCCATGCTTCTTTTTTATCCTTAAACTATTGCCATACTTCGAGTAAGTGTCTTTTTAAAAAAATTCACTTGTATAAAAATGGTCTGGTCAGTATAGGGCACAAATGCCAAACAAAAGTATTAGTGTTAACACAAAACTGCCAACTTTGCACAAGTTTCCAGAAAAGAAAATACAATTAGTCACTCAACATAACCACAGGCCAATTTGTCGGCCACCAGAAAACCGCTTTAGAAAAAAACACTTGGTGATTCAAGTGCCGAATGTTATTACAATCAACACTGCAACCTTCTTGCTTATATGTTAAGTTACATAAAAGGAAAACAAAATTATGTGGTGTGAAACAGCTAAGGCATTTATTCTTTAGAGGCTGGATAATATTTCAGGATACAAAAGCCCAAATTACTCACTATGGAACAAAGCTGAATCCAGTAAGAGTTGAGCACTCATTCGCAAGGACCTAACCCTTAATCCTTTAAAAAGACGAAGTCTGAACTGGGTTGGTCTGTCGTGTGGCTATGTAATTCACTGCGCGTTCCGCAGTAGTACTCCGATTCAGGCGGGTTTGAGAGACAAAATCAAAGACCTTTAAGAGCGGCAGCAGCAGTACTTGGAAGCTTTGCAAACATGTGCTGAACTTGAACTAAGCAACACTCCTTTCTGAAAAGCCAGAAGAAGGGGGTTTAAAAATAGGATCTCTCACTGTTTAGTGTTTTGTGTTTCCCCACACGATTTGTCAGAGAGAAATGAAAGCAAGCCTGAAACCAAGCAATCGAGAGTGAGAAAGAGGAGGGGAGAGGATTCTCCAAACCTTTTTTGTTGTGTTGTGTTTTGTTTTGTTTCCGATGTTTACACATGTTGCCTGAGCTGGTTTACCACATCAGCAGCCTCAGCTACCACAACATACTGACTAAATGATGATATTTACTCAAGTTCAGTCTGCAGCCAAAACCATTAGGGTGTGAGTTGCAGACTGTGTTTTGTTGTCTTTTTTTTTTTTAAGTGGAGGGGGGGAAAAAAGAGATAAACAAGGAATATTTTGTCAAACAGTACCCAGTAATTTAAAGAGAATGTATTTCTTTTCTGCATTTAAGGGCATCAAACATTTCTCTCAGCAGTCTAAAAGTTAGAAATACCCCCTCTGTCTTAACTTTTAATGTTATTTCCATTTTTCATGTTTTGTGAGTTTCTTTCTAGGTTCACATCAGCATTCACTTCCGTTAAATTTGCCAAAGGAAACTGTTAATATGTTTCTCTTTTTATTATTCCTGTAGGATTTATCGTACCTCACAGTATTTATTGTTTCCAAAAATAAGCATCATTAGTTGAGGATTCAGTATTTTTCTTTGTGAAAATTTCACAAATGATAGATTCTTAAAGATAAGCTAGATGTGTCTAGGGGCTTTATCTTTTCATCTCCTTCAGAGCATACTATGGGGTTCATTTAATTCTTCTTCTGTTCTACAGTGAGGAGAGACCAAAAGTATTTGCAGTACAAAAGAAATTATATCAGACACTACGTCTGTTAAATGACAAATGTTTACGGTGAAAAAAGCTGAGGAAGTAGTGCTAACCATTTTTGTTTTCTTGTACTTTTGAATTCCCCAAAGTCTTAATTGCTTTATTTTGGTGTTGTGTTAAACTGAATAGACAGAGATGTTTTCCTTTGTTTGTTTTATACCATATAAGACTCTGTACAGTATGTTTGTGAAAGACTGAACTAGAACAATGAAAGTTTGTTTGCAAACATTTTGGTTCTCTTAGCATTCTCTGTGTTGCTGCTGTTGCCCTATTATCCAAATGATTCGATTCCAAAAGAGTGGAAAAAAACATATTTTTGGTATCCCAACAAAAGATTATGGAAACACTAGCTTTGGGAGTGTGCGTAGACTAAATGACACTTCGTTTTATGAAAATAACAAATTTTCAGCCATTTTTAACAGTTACACTCTAGGTTGAAATATTAGAACTCATCTTGTACAAAAATCAGTGTTTACTCTGTTTAATTTAATGTCAACTAAAAGGTCAAAGAGCCCTAATGAGTGAATTACATAGCTGTCAGCAGGTCACAGCAAACGAACCAGGCTTAGAACAAATGTTTGTTACTTGCCACAAACCAGGCTAGTGTGGATAGCCAGTTAGAACAAGCCCAGAAGTGACAAGGTTCTCAAGGTAGAAGTTCCCTTGCTCAGAGCATGAATGTGTTCACCTGCCTTTTGTTGGAGAAATGGCAGGGAGTCCTGGACAACTTGCCCTTTTGGAGTCTCTCCCCTTTGCTACTATTGTGCCTCAGGTGCCCACATGTTACGGTGGCCTTCTAAGTGGGTGTATAACATTTTCCAATTTAAAGCCTATTTGCTTAAAAGGGACAGGGGGAGTGGACGGAAGTGGTCCATAAGATGGAGAATCATGAAATGTACATTTCTTTTAGTCCCCCAGTGTTGCTTGTTCTTGGGTGTGTGCCTGAGTGCATTGTTTGGACTTAACTCTAAATCTAGTTAAGATGGTGATCTCAAGGCTTATTTGTAAACGGGAAGGATAAAGAGATCAGCATTTTAACCACTGAGCCCTTCATCTTTGCCCACTCATACTCATTTCTTTTTTCATAGGAGTTTCCTATTGTGAAACAGGTTCTGTTCAGCTGCATCCATTCTATGCCAGCTGAAAAAGGAATAGGGATGCAGCTTTTTTATCCAAGCAGCCTTTTCCCATTTGATTGATTTTAACCAGCATTTTGTCACAGGTACAAAATTGGGCAGTATTATTAATGTGCATGTTTGCTAGGTGGTGTTGAAATGTACTGTTTTGATCATTTTAAACTGTGTGTTTGTAAATATCAGAAAGGCTTAGTCTGCTTTAGGGAGTATCTGTGTGTTATGGAGGGGGACGACACAGAGCAAGAATAGGTAATTTGGTTTTAAAAATGTGATAAAAAGCGGGACATTCTTTGTTCTGCTATTAATTGTATTGAAATAAGTCAATGCATTTCAGATCTTAGTCCGGCCGCCCAGTTCAGCCTGATGCCTTTTAAAGGTTTCAGGGTGTTAATGTTTTCCTTCTCAAGGTGACAAACATCTTTTGAAATTGTTTTTAGCACAATGGCGCCACTGTCCTTGTAGTGTAATTTCTTTGGTCGTGAATTTCCAGGCCCTTCCAGTAAGAGGAGAAAGGCACTTAAGTGGTCAATAGCCTGTTAGTATATACATTGCTCTTAAAAAAAAAAAAAAAAAAAAGCAAGCTTTGAATATATCAAGAATGGGCTGGCTCTTCCAGAGGCATTCTCCTCATTTTACTCAGGGGAAACCATGCGCTGGGTTCCCACCAAATAAAAAGTGACCTTTTGTTCCCCTTCCTCTGTGCACGCCCCTGACGTGTGCCAAGCAAATGAGAAAGGGGGCCCTTGGCAATTAAAACAGAAAGAGGCCAGTAATCAGATTGAGACGGACGTGCTGCTAACTGCCAACAGTTGACCTGAGCAGTTCTAACTTGCACTTGGTCTTTAGCGTTGGGTTAGATTGACTAACAGAGTGAATAAAGTTCAGCCCTCGTAAGACACGCTCCATCTGCCGTCATCAGAAACAGATCATCCAGAAGAAACCTTTGATCCTGTGGACACACTCCTTTTCTTGAACTTTTCAAAATTAGGACAAATTTCAGAGTTTCTAAAAATCACTTATTTTCCCCCAAACTTGGAATATTTAGAGGATTTTGCTTTTCCCTCTCATTCTTTGTCTAATGGGAGGGGTCTAAATGAGTACGGAGGGCAATAAAAGGCAGGTGCCAAAGAGACTGGAGGGAATCACAGTTCTTTAAAGCAGAGTGAGGGATATTAAGTAGAGGATTCGTACCCGCCCTGGCTTGAAGGTAACCAGAAAAGAAAATAGTGAAGGCACTGAAACAGTCACGAGAAAAGTCTGGTGCAGCTCAGCCTAGCAGCCAGTGAGAGCACATCGATGCAGTGCCCCCCAGAGCTCCCCATGACCAGGTGCATCACTGAACCCCAGTCTGAGGAGGGAGGGAGGAAGAAAGGAAGGCTGCTGCCTGGAATAGCTCAAGTCCCTTTCGGATCACGGGAGCCAACTAGGGCAGTTGTGGAGGGGCTGTTCTTTTTTTCTTTTCTTTCTTTTTTTTTTTTGGAGTGGAAAGTGATGCTAGAGTCCCTTAGGGAACAAAAAGATCCATCGGGTCAACTAGGTCCTAGAAAAGTCCAGTGGTCAAACCAAGCTCTAGTTGTGACAAGTGGAGTTGAAGGGCGTGGTAGCCAGCACGGATCTGTTCTTTCTCCATCATTTCTGTGGCTTTTTGCCCCCATAGCCGTGCTAGTGATGCTATGTGGCTAAAAATCTCTTGATCAGAATGTGAGCTCATTCACCTTTCTACGAAGCATAAAAGTAACTTTTCTGTTTTCATATTTTCCCTCCAAGCTGAACTGTGTGTGGTAGGTAGCCTTGCTTATGTTAGCATGAAGGCCATATCTGCTCTGTCCTAAACGTATTTCCCTATTTCCTATAGTTGGAGAGTTGCTCACTGTAAACATTAATTTTCCGTTAGTATTACGTAAATCCAGCTGTAAAACTGACTAGTGAATTAATCTAACATCACTCTTGCCCAGACACCCATCCTTTCCTGTGTCCTCCCATCATCCTCATTCTTCCCACATTTTGCACAAAAATGATGTTTATGGTCATTCGGCAATAACTGGACATCAAATAGTGTCTTTTTGGCATTTGTTGAAAAATCCAAATGCCTAATCACAGGGGTTTTAAAAAAAAACCTAAGCATTTTTACAAGTACACTGAATTGGATCAGCATTATTGTTCATTATAATGCTATATATTTTTTTGAAGTAACGTACTATAGTTGTCATAAAACTATCTTTATTCTCCTCTGAAGTGTTGTAAATTCATTTGACCTTTACTGCAAAAAAAAAAAAAAAAAATCTTTTCTATATAGTGTATCAAGACAAGGCTCAGTTTGTAACAAATAGTGGAGGGTTACAAAAGAGGAAGGGAAAAAGCCAGGCTGAGCATCGAGAAGCTTCAGTTCAATTTCACCTCATATCTTTCTAATAACTTACTTGTCACTTTATTACCTTCCAGTAATGTGAACGCTGCTGACAAGACTGTCACACTAACAGCAGACAACACCCTCTCTGCTTCAGCTCCAGGTCTCCTGGCTACTTATTGCCCTGGCCCTGAAGGGACACAAACTAATAGTGTGCTTTCCAGTTCAGCACTTGGCCATCAAATATAAAAGGATGTGTAATTGCCTGTTTATCCCTTGTGAAGGGGAAATTGACTACAAGGGCTAGGCTTTCCCATTGAGTTCCCTGATGTACACACATTCACAGTCTGTGTCTCTCTCTCTCTCTCTCTCTCCCCCCACCCCCTTCTCCTCCCAGCACATGAGCCCGTACACACACCCACTAAACTGTATCTTTGGTAAGCCCAAAGCTGCCTCAAGGTGCCCTCTCCAGCTATTAAGTGGACCGTAACAAGACTACTTCTTAAGGGTCAGTAGAGAGATGCTGACTTTGATGGCATCTTTTGAGGCTTTGGAAACTTAAGTATTGCAATTCCAGGCCCATGCATTTTGGGAGTACTGGTGTGGCCCTATAATGAGAGCACAGTTTCTGCAAGTCAGTGACAAAAGTGGTATTAGATCGCCCCATATTCTGTAAGGAAAGCAAAAAGTGCACGTGTTGTAACAAATCGGTTGTGCGTGATAGTAAAAAAAAAAAAAAAAAAAAAAAAATTTTTTTTTTCTTTTTTAGTTTTGACGCCCAACGGTTAGTCTAAATGAACACGTGTCTTGCCATGAGAACCTCCAAATCCATAGTGTAACAAGACAAATTCACCTTTGTTTTGTTTAATTGGACTGACAATCGGAAAAAAATAATAAGGCACGGGGACTTTGACTTGAATCACTAAAACAGAGACCACCCTATACGTAAAGGTAAATTCTCCACTTTGGGAAAATTTTGGTAAGTACAAGCGCATGAGCTTTACGAAATCAAGTGACTAGGGGACAAAAGGTACAAAGGAAGATCACGTGAAAGTGTTATCTTCCCAAACATCTTGAGCCTGAACAGCATGTAGGCATTGGCTGCTATTTTTGTATATTAAACTACTTAAAGGATGGTAAAAGGTGGCTGGTTGGTGGCTAAATGAAGTGCAAGATCTCTGTGTGCATCTTCCTTGGGGAACTAGGGGACTCCATGCTTCCTTCTAACCCTCCAGCAGCAGGTCTGTTAGAAGCTGATGACCCGCCCCCCAACCCCTTTGAACAGTCACATTTCAAATCTATTTGTCAACCCAATAAGATACAGGTGGGTGTCACCTTTGATACTAACTTACGCAAAGAGAAAAGTGGCAGATTTAGGGACAGAAGACTTACCAGGTCTGTGTTGACAAACCCGTGCTCAAATAATTGCATTAACCACTTAGGACTGGGAAGAAAAGCACTTTGAGTAAAGGATTCTTGGGGTCAGAGAAAAAGCAGTTGATGTTTTTTGAAGTTCCCCCAGTATGTATATATTACAATCATTTAGCAAACATCTTAAGAGAATCTTAATTAAAAATTCAGCTGCCTAAATTGCACAGATTCTGCTAACTAATATGACCTTTCCCCCGCCCTTTAAATAACAGGGATGCTTAAGGACACTCCTAATTATTTTAATGTGTTTCTAGCTTCCTTTTTTTTAAAGACTCTTTGAAGGGAAGGAAGAGCAGAAAAAGGTATTTTAACAAGAATGGAGAGAAGTAGATAGTATAAAACTATATTTCTTGAAGAGAGAATATCTAAGCGTTATACCGAGACTTTATAAGGCTTCCTGTTGCCAAATGTGATGCTGAAATAATGCACAAGTAAGATGGCAAATCGATCCATTATGAACCGCCTCTGCCCACCTCTGTCACGGAATGCAAGGACTGAGAGGTGACTCGGGGCGGGGGCGGGGGCAGGGCGGGGGGTGGCCCTGGATGTGTGCGAGAGCTCCACTCATCTGGCCCTGGAAATGCTTTCCACAAGAAGGGGAGAAAAGCCCAGCCCGCTTGGTAGTCCCCCGCTGCAAGGTGAGCTGACCTGGCACTGTTTCCACAGGAGACAGGCTGCCCGTCCTTTCCATGCTAGGAGACAAAGCATCCCCCTGCCCTGCCTGTGAATCAGTGCCGTAGCCATGAGAGGCGGTGATTCACGAGGTATGATGCTCTTGACTCCCAGACAATGTGCTGAGTTAGTAGGTTCACTTGAGATGCATAAACCAAGGTTGAATTTTTTTTTTCATTTAGTACTCAATTTGGAGCATTTTTGCATGTCTTTGTACAGAGTAATCCATTCCTCTCATTGCCCATCTTAATCTCCCCTGAGTTTTCCATTATATTTCCACCCCTGCCCTTTCTTCTTCTGATCTCACCCACCCCTTCAAGAAATTCTTTTCTGAAGCAAGAAGGTAGAACACTCCCTCCCTCACCCAGATTTTGATGGCTTATGGAAACATTTGTGTGTTCTACCCTGTCCAGGGTTTACATAACGTGGATTAAGTGAATGAGATGTTCTAGCATTATATATTAAGCTTATATGACTAAGATTTATAATATATGGTGCTCTCACTTTCCTGTGCAAACTTTGGTTCAGCTGCCCTGCAGAAAAGTCTTACCATTTTCCTACCAGTGCCAGTATGAACAAGGGCAGGATTGCTAAACGTGGGTATCTGGAGGTCTGAGGGGTGAGGGAAGGCGGAGAAACCAGGAGAAGACTTTGGTCTGAGGCCTCCCTGGGCCTTTCCTCAAAGGTGGAGGCGAGTCGGGGCTTCAGGAAAGAAAGCTCTCCGTTCTCTACTGCTCTTCAGGGACTAGGCCTTTTGGAACTAGCAAGAATCCCTCACCTGGTTGAGAGAACGCCTAACTTTCTTATTCACCCCAAACCCACTGGTGTGTCTCGCTAACAAAAACATTTGACTCAACCTGCCTATTTGACAGCAAAATTGGCCCGAGGGAATTGAAATATCTTAAGGAAAAGAATTTTCTCCAAGATACGTCCTCTCCCTCCTCCCAGAGTTTGGGGGTTTATGCTTTTTTCGTTTCTCTTCTTCTCTGCATCAGACCAGCCTCTCTGCTCAGCCTGCCACAGAACCAAAGTTTGCACTACAAAAGGGCGCAGCACCAAGGGACGGGGACAGCTTGCATCACCCTGATCTAATCATTGTGACGTCGGTAGCTTCGTAAATACTGTATGTACCTTGAACAAGGGTTTTGTTTTTGTTTCGTTTTTGGTTTTGCTTTTCGGTTTGTTTTTATTAGTAGTCTGAGGGAATTAAAAGTTTTTATTTGCTATTTCTTTTGTTGTATTTTCTGTACTATAACTGTCTACAGTATGTCTTTTGCATAAAATGCATAAGGGTTTGGGGATGTAAATGGAATTTTATTCATATTTTGTCCAAATACCTCTTGTAATTTGTATCAAAATTCTTGTACAATTTTTATATTAAAGATTTATCACTGATCTCTTCTTACCTTCTTGATTTGAAGAAACCTCAACAAACTCCAAGAGACCTTTATAAAACACACCTAGAAACACTTCAGCCCACATCGTGACTCACCCTTATTTAAGCACACTTGTTGGATAACTCAGTCTTCATTTTGGTCTGAGTTATGGTATTACTGAATTCACTTCTTAGGAAGATCAAACTCATCTCTTGCTCAGATGGCAAAGCTGAGTCAGAGCTACGGAGATCCTAGCCAGTCCCGATGCAACCCAGCAAACACTGACTGAGCCTTTTCTCACTAAAGCTATCCCTTTGGGGATGCTTTTCCAGTGTCTCTCAAGAATTTCTTGTCCCCAAAGCCTTGGCACAAGCTCTTTTAAGGAAAGGAAGACCTTAGGTATCTTTGCCCCTTGGCTTTCTGCAAATATCTTCCACCTTGACCCTGTGAAATTTGTGGACAGCAGCCAACAGGATGATGACTATATATATGCTTTTTTCATGCTAGATACTTGTGTTTCAGTTTATATTCTCTTGACAGTGGTTTTCTGCAGATTGTGCTTGTTATCATCTAGAAATAAAACTAGCAGATGGAAAGATGTTATCATCTAGAAATAAAACTAGCAGATGACATCTCCTGTCATACTGCTTGAGGCCAATGGGAAGAGGCATATAGGGTGCTTCTGACTCGGCAACTGTTTCCTATTACCCCACCTTTTAAACCAATTCTAGCTAAACATTAGGCTAACCCAGACTATAACTTCTGCTGGAGTCTCCCTTCCAATGTAGTAGTTCCTGTTCTCCATCCCTGGAGCCACACTTATCCAAGTCTCCCCGGCTTGTACCACCCCCTTCTCCCATTTCCTCTGGCCTCTGACCCAGAGAAACAAGCCACCCAGACTCTCTAGCAACCCCCTTGGCCCCAGGCCTCTGGCCAGCAAGGGACTGGACAGGCTGCTTGTACCTGTCTGGCTGTCATCAGACCCACAGAAAGGAACGGGCCAGCCAGCTTCAGGTACCACTGACTGAGGGTCCCACGCAAGGTAGCAAAGGTGCCGACCACCAAGCATTGACGGCGAGCGGGGGGAGCCACCCCTCCAATTTCCTCTGAGCACCCACAGACGGTTTCGGGGGTGAGAGCGAAGAAATGAAAGGTGAAACAATTTGGGGGAAGTCAACCTCCACTGAGGCATGTGGTTATTAAATGTCACGGATGTGTTAACGCACCCCTACAGGGAATCCAAGCATAATTATGATCTTTTCATCAGTCATAACATGTCTGTAATTGCAAGAATCCTCCCTCAAACAGCTCCTTCTTCTTTAAAAAAAAAAATTGTTTTAAATGTTATTAAATGGTGGAAATCCTCCTTTTTAGCGAAGAGGCCCCCATGAATTCAACTCTTGGCACAAAGCTAATCAGAGCTGCCTGGGTTGCGGCCAGTTGCTCTTCTGAGCCACTGGAAGACTTGCCGACTGCTAGTCTGCCCCGTGTCAGTTGACAGTATGACAGTAGATTAAGTGCTACTAATTTAATAAAGCTGCTCTGAGGATGGAGCCGATCTATCAATGAAGACCAGAGATGATCTCATGCCTGGGGGCTCGGGAGGGGCAGCTGAGAATATCGAAGTGCTCAAGTAATACTGGGGGGAAATCTATCGATCCTCTGTAAGGTGCAGTTATTTTTAGTCACCTGACTCTCAGGCACCCAATCATTACCCATATTCATCAGAGACATAATGAACAGAGGTATTGATTAGCAGGGGTAGCTGAAGAGACTTCCCAACAGTGCCAGTTCACGCTGATAGGTCTCCAATGGGAATACAAGCCATGCGGCCCAGGAACATAACTTACTCTGTTCTAGGTCCTTCCATCGATTTTATGTTGGGGGGAGAAGGGGAAGGAGGGAGAGACAGACAGTCTTGCACACAGTGGTGCTCCCTTGACCTCTCCCTGAAACCTTCCTTGAAAAGAAGAGAAAACCAACGCACTACAACAGTCAACAAGTACGCAGCCCTGCTCCAAGTTGCCTGCTTCTCTCCAGGCTGGCTGTCCTACCTCATCTCTGATTGCCGTGTGTGTTATCTTGACTTATAGAGATGTGCTCGAAGCTGCGACGTGCCAGTCAGAGCTCAGAGCCATCAGGCAGAGACGAAGCCTTTTCCCTCCCCTAAAGATCAACATATGGCTTCAGGAAATTATCGTGTTAGGCTAATTGCACCAAGTTGGCATGGTAGGAGCGTAATGAGTCCCGGTTTCAGCACACTGACCCCAAACCCAGTGATGCCAGCGCAGAGTAACTTTCCAAGCATTTTGCCTCATGGCAGGAAACCTCATTGAGCTGCTGTCTGCAAAAGGCATTTGGTTCTATTTCTAGCGTGCGCCCTGATCCTGCACTGCATGCTCCAATCGTACAAGGGAGTTTGCTGTGCGGTCCAGGCGAGCGCTTGTCCTTCCAGAGAGCTAGTGGTGACCCACAGGCCACAACCATCAGAAGCCATGTTTTGCCCGATGGGTAACTAGAAACCGTTATGAAAATGCTGATAGGTAACTAGAAACCATTAAACCCCAGGGAGGAAAAAAACTGTAAAGGATTAACACAAGGAAAGCTATAAAAAAATAAATCTCAGATGCATGATTAGAAACCAGAAATGCACAAAGTCCAACTGTCTGTCATCCACACTGGATATTAGCAACACTTGACTTGGATATTAATGAAATGCTGTAGGAACTTGAAGTCACCTCTTAACCACTGAAGCTGGAGGCAAGTTTCTCTTTGCTCCAGTCTCTTACCTGAGTCCAGGGTTCTGAGGACGTTCAATTTCATTTGCCTCCGATTATTCTTGCCAGCGTGCCTTAATCTGTCTTACCTTGGCCAGCAGACTTGTTCACCTTCAAGTCCAGGAGAGGTCCAGCGTCTCCTTGGACTTTAGACTTGTATGTTCTGCCTTCAGCCTTTTCTTTGCCCGTCCTCATTCTCTTCATCATAATGTTCAGTTCAATTTCTGTTTTCTTGGCTGAAATGATTAAAAAAAATCAGTTCAATATATTTTGATCCCCTGGGATTAGACTGTACCTTAACTTCTTTCCAAATGTAAGAACTTACAGGGAAAAAAATATCAAAGATTTCAATAATTTTAAATCCCGAGTTCAGTGCATTGTGCAGCAACTTCAAGTTTTTGGAATGCTCCACAAAACATGGTCATAAGCAATTGAATTTGGACGTTATCAGGGTTTGGGGCATGTGCTGTGTGAGGGGATTTAAAATTATTAGGCCACTTCCAGGTTTTAGAGAGATTCATTTTTATAAATGTAAGTGCTATTAACAATTCAAAGCACTCTCATAATTCCCCATCTTTGTTCTTCCCCGATCTCAATTTCTATTTTTTTAAGATTTTTTTTCTTAAGTGGAGAATTTCCTTCCCAAGTTTCACAAAGTCATTTGCAGACTGAAAACAAGACACTTATTTGATTATTTTCAGATGTCACGTCAATTGGTCTTGAGCAGAAAGTAATCCTGCAAGATGTTATGCTTTATGCTTTCTGTTCTTTCAAAAACCACAAACCTGTGTGTTTGAAAATATGTCTCTTTCCAAAAAAGCCCTCAGCCACACCCACAGAGTGCACATGTGAGGATGGCTTCAGGCTCATACACAGACATGCCTTTTCAAGGAAGCAACAGAGTCCACTCACTTCACAGATCTACTGTGAGTGTAAGCAGAGAGTGGAGAAAAAGCCAGGGTGAAATCCAACAAGTTGTTTCTAGCAGGGAATTGTGTTCTCAACGCTTCAAAGATGGGCTGTTTCTCTAACCCTCATAGTTTGTGGTACATAGTAGGTGATCAGTGCTCATTCATAGAATAAATGGGTACGGTAAATGGGGACTAGAGGTGGGTGGATGGAGCCCTTTGTTAAATGCCAAAGTCAGAGCCAGCCTTAAGATTAGGCAAAGGTGAAGGCTGCCACGCCTGTGTAGAATGCAGGCATCAGCTATCTGAGGACTCTGGAAAGCAAATAGTAGCAGAAGCACTGAAGAAGACAGGCAGGATTCACAATACTGCCGAAATGGCCTGACTTTGCCATTTCCCCCTCCACGTGCCCCAGCCCGAACTCATGGAAACCTGAAACACACAAGTGGTTCTCAGGGCTGGACACGGAGCTCTCCAGGAGAAGCCCTCTGGTCAAGGAGCCAGGAAGAAAACAGTGGATGCTCAGGGAGAGTGGGGAAAATTCCCTATTCTTTCTTTTTGCTCTGTTTTTTCCTGCCTGCCTCAAACCCAAGCAACCCTGTGACAAAAGGAGCAGCAGTAGGGGAACCAGTAGGCACCTAAATTCTCTGGGAAGGAAGCTGCCCTTCTGGACTGGAGGAGCTGCTGTCCCGAGAGGGTAGGGAAACCCCTTTTGCTTTTTAGCTCTGTCTGTCCTCCCACTTGGTCTGGGAGGTGAGCACAGTCCCAGGAAGTGACCCACAGATCACCAGCTTCCAAGCCAGAGGACCAAAAGGGCAAGGCTAGGAAGTTCCAGGGAGATCATGGAGAGGGAGGTCCTTGGGAAAGTAACCCCTTCAAATGAATTCCTGGGCTCACCCCTGAGATGCGCATGCATGGCTCTAACCCTACAAGCACAGGCTGGCTACCGAGCGGTGCTCACGTGGGAGAGATCCTAACGGTGCTTCAAAGGTTTTGAAAACTGAACTGACACTGGAACTAAGACCCACAGAAGACTGGTTGGAACTTGCAACCTGAACTAAGGTTGAATGCCTGCTAAAAACATGTTGACATTCTCCACAGGATTTAAACAAGGCCCAGAATCTCACAATATGTGCGATAGGCAAACTTCTTGATTTTTGTTTGTTTTTCAGCTGTGGTAAAATATACATGAGAAAAAGGTATCATTAACCATTTTAAAGTGTATCGTTCAGTGGTGTTAAGTACCATTCACATTGTTGTACAACCATCACCACCATCCATCTCCAGAACTTTTCATCTTCCTCAACTACAACTCTGTACCCATTAAACATTGACTCTCCATTGCCCCTATCCCCACCATTCTGCTTTCTATCTCTATGAATTTGACTACTCTAGGTACCTCGTCTAAATGGACACATACAATATTTGTCCTCTGTGACTGGCTTATTTCCCTAGCGTAGTGTCCTCAAGGTTCATCCACGTTGTAGCATGTGCCAGGATTTCCTTCCTTTAAAGGCTCAATAAGATTCCATTGTGTGTATACACCACATTTTGTTTATCCATTCATCTGCTAATGGGGAGTTGGGTTGCTTCTACCAGTAGGAAGTAGGAAGACTTCTAAAATGGTCCCCAACGATCCTCTATAGGAGTTTTCATATCCTTGTGATCCCATCCCCTTAAGTGTAGGCTGGACCTAGTGCCTTACTTTTAACAACCTGACTGTGATAAAAGTGGTAAGATACAGTCAGAATATAATCCAAAATTTTTCAGCCTATGAAGAATTAGGAAAATCTTTCACACAGAAGACAATCAATAGATTATATTACCAAGATGACAAAGGTGGAATTACTTGAAAAAGACTTAAAAGCAAGTATTATTTAAATGCTCCAACAATAAGGGCAAACTCTCTTGAAACAAATAGAAAGCTAGAAGGTCTCATAGACCTCTAAATGGAAACTGTAGAACTCAAAAATAGGATTATTAAAATTAAAAATTCACTGGATCAGTTCAATAGCAGAATGGAGATGACAGAGGAAAGTCAGTGAACTTGAAGACAGGTCAACAGAAATTACCCAATCTGAACAACAAAGAGAAAAAAATTGAACAGAGCCTCAGGGACCTGTGGAATAATAAGAAAACATCTAATGTGTGTTATTGGAGTCCCAGAACTACAGGAGAAAGTTCAGTGAAAAAAAAGTATATGAAAAACTGATCACTGAAAACATTCTAAATTTTGCAAAAGACATAAACCTATAGATTCAAGAGGCTCAGTAAACCCAAACAAGATAAAGCCAAAGAAATGCACACCCAGACATGCATAATCAAATTGCTAGAGTCTACAGAAAAAAAAAAAAAAACCCAAAAGAAAAAAACTGAGAAAAGATACATTACTTATAGGGGAACAATTGGAATGACTGTGTTTTTTCATCAGAAACTAAGAAAGCCAGAAGGAAGTGGAGCAACGTTTTATAAGTGCTGAAGGAAAAGACCTTTCAACCCCAAATTCTAAATCCTGGAAAAATATTCTTCAGGAATGAATGTGAATTAAAGACATTCTCAGATGAAGGATTTCTCAATTTCCTCCCCCACCCCAGCATATATGTTCCAAAAGAACTGCTAAAGGAAATTCTTTATAAAGAGAGGAAATAATACCAAAAAGAAAGTTTGAACTTCAAGAAAGAAGGGAGAGCGACAGAAATTATAAATGTATGGGCAAATACAATAAATTATTTTTCTATTAATTTTCTGATGGTTTGAAAGCAAAAAATATAGCATTGTCTGGTGGTGTTTTCAATGTATGTAGGTGTAATACATAAGACAACGATGACATAAGGTTATACCACATATGATTCTATTTATATGACATTCTCTAGAAGACAAAACTGTAGCAGTAGAGGACAGCTAAGTGGTTGCTAGGGCTTGGAGTGGGGGCAGAGTATGACTACAGAGAGATAGCAGGAAGGAATTTTTGGAGTGATGGAACATCACTGTATCCTGTTTGCAGTGGTGGTAACAAATCTATATATATCCTGAATTTTATAAAATACAGGGAGAAAGTCAATTTTACGGTATTTTTTTTTTTTAAAAAGGAATTAGAGTTAGGTCCCCTGGTACCCTGATTTCAGAGAGTGAAATCTGCCTCCGCCACCCTCTCACCCTCAGCTCTAAATGATACATCCCTTACTCTTACTTGTTTGCTTTTACAGGAACATCCTTTAAAAAGGGCAGAGTCCTTCCCATCAAAATGATGAGGCTTAAAATAAAACCCTGTAGGGGAAACTCATTGACTTAAATTCACCTTCAGTTTTAAATATTCTTTAGCTTATTTACAGCAGTGTGTTCTGATTGAAGAGAGCCTGAAAAGGGAGGCACAGGACATTTTGACAGGAGGTGCCACCAGTGAATATTTAAAGGATCGGTCTGGAATTATCTAACAGCCTTCATATTGATAGACATATCTTGGAGAACGCTTCAAATATTTGCAATGGAGAAGGACAGAGGCAGAATGTTTGTGATATTAAGCACCTGGAGCCCTTCCCTCTAGCACAGTAAGCAGCTCCTAATTCCTGACCATGGCACTAGAGTTCTCCAGTACCCTGCAATTGCTGACTGGAAACTCTGAATCCCCAACTACTCCCTCCAGATTGCTCCTCATGCACATACAGGCTGCAGTACCACTGGGCAACAAGGGTGTAGGTATGAAGGACATCTTAGATGTTATGTCTACATTGGAAAGTCCATGGACTAGCTGCTTCATCAAAGTAAGCAGTGAGTGGAGTACAGAAACCAGCAAGGGAGATTGACAAAAGTGGTAAGGCGAGAACCAGACTTGTGGTAGGGAAGGTAGGGAACTTAGAAGTGTCAAAAAGTAAGTGGTCAGCCATATGAAACACCCCAGAGAATTAGGTAGGGTGAAAATTGGGAAGCATTCATTGGATTTGATGATTAGGGAAATTGTTAATACTTTGGTGCAAACAGGGCATGTCCATGACATATGCGTCACAGTGCCTACCAAGTCCAGCTTTCCTTGCTAGTAAACACTGCTCCACCCTCAGCACCAACACAAGAAAAACATGCTAGGTGGACTGCTACAGGACAGTGGCCAGACACTGTACCAGACATGGGTGACTGACCCAAGAGCAGTCCATTTGTAGGCTGGTAGGTGACCTATGAGGAGGTCTGGTACAAAGCAAACATAATAATTAGCTATTTAAACCAGCTCTGTCCAGGCTTTGGACTCTGATACATAGAGTAGATTGAGCAGTTGGATGTTAGAAGAAAACAGAGCCAGCATTAGAAGACAAAGAGAGAGAGAATAAGAGAGACAGACACAGGCTAGGAATGCTGAGAGAGAGAGAGATGGATAAAGAAGCAGGCCCCTACGGCTGCTCTGGACTGCAGGAGTGCATGGATCAGGATGTGTGTGGGCTTCATTAGGAAGTTTGGTGGCAAAGGGAAGAAAGCTTGTGTTAGATTGCAAAGGAGGGTCAACGGTAGCAGTGTGTGTGTGTGTGTGTGTGTGTGTGTGTGTGTGTGTGTGTGTGTGTGTGTGTGTGTGTGTGTGTGTTTAATAAGAGGAAAGACTCAATCATGAGGGAGGATGTGGGGAATGCTATTATGCTTACTCATTTAAGTCCTAACTCTCAACCTAGCCCTACAGTCAGGGGAATTGTGCTTCTGCTACAAATACCCAAGGGGTACAGAAATGCCTAGAGATGACCACCTACCCAGCAGACAGAGGAGCTACTGAAAATTCAAAGTGATCAGAGTGGGAGGAGGGAGGAGCACCATCTATGAATCTGAAATATGCACGAGGCTCCCTTCTAAGCACTTTACCTACCTTTCCTCATGTTTGCCCCCCACCACACCTGTAGAATAAACGTTATCCTACTTTATGGTTGAGAATTTGAGGCTTAAGGAAGTTAAGTAACAGAGACCATTGAAACTGTACTTTGAACTCAGACCTGTTTGTCTGAAGTCCTGCTCTTTCCACCTTTCATCCTTTCTCCTACTCATGAATCTTATACACTTATCAATCAACAAGCAAATTTTTGTTGAGTTCCTTTGGGTGTAGCTAAGAGTACAATAAAGAAGGTTTGCAGTACAGTCGAGAAATAAAAATATGTGTAACACGGTAAATTACAATTCATGGTAGGCCAGTTGGGGTCCAATCGGGAAAACAGAAACTTCACTAAGTATTTCAACAGAGATAATTCAATATGGGGAATTGGTTAAATGGGTGTTGGAAGCCTGAAAAAGGAAAAGGAGAATACTGAGGGAAAATAGATAATAGCTACAGGGAGTAGCTACTACCCCTAAGGCTTAGGGGACGAAAGGAAGGAAGTGATTGGGTCGTCAGAACCTTGAAGTTCAGAGGAGAGGCCTGTTGAACTGGGGCCTAGACTTCTGAGAAAGTAAAGGGCCTCTGGTAACTCAGGAGTACAGACCAAGTGCCTCATGGAGCTGGGGCTCAGACCTGGGTAGGCGGGCTGCCTGGCAAGGGCTTTTATCTCAGGAGCTTGAAGAGGGGGAGCCTGAAGAACTGAAACTCAGATGAGGTGAGAGCATTGCTTGGCTACTGCTGGTACCTCTGAGGTTGTATGATGAAGCTGGTTGTGGGTATAGGGAAGGAAGTTGGAGGTCAGAACCAACCTCTACTGCCTGGGGGCAACACTGACAGCAATAGCGGGCATGCAGGAAGAAGCAAGTCCATTTTCTCTCCCTCCTGCCTTCTAATCTCTCTGGAATTACCACTATTGGCAACGTGTAACAGGAAGCCAATTGGCAAAGGAGAAATGGAGGTGGCAGAGTTCCAGCCTTGGCATCCCAGAGCAGAATCTAAAAGAGTGTGTTTAGACCTGAAAGACTATAGCACATGAAGCAACATATACTAATTGCCAAACAAGGTGTAGAAGGCCAGAATGGAGGGCGGAAGCCATCCCAGAGGCTGTGGTGGTTGAGGGCGGCGAAGAGATGGGACTAGGGCCGAACTCTAAGTGTTGGCCGAGAGTGGATGAGGGACCTGAAGCAGAGCTACAGGAAAGCTTAAGGTATGTCTGCGGACAGATTAGAAGAAGGAGACCAAGATGGAAAAGTGGGCTTAGGGATATTTTTAAAACTTAAAATAAATAAGTAAATTCAGCATCATTTTTATGGAAGTTGTTAACTGCAGAATGAGGAGTTTGGCATTTGTCTCTTTAAAATGAAAGAAAGAACCAAGCAGTGAAGAAGCCCCCTCATAATGATTCCCTTCATTTCATCACCAGCTCAGTGTCTAGGATATGGAAGTTACAGAAGTAGAGCAAGTTTTAGGAATCTGACTGTTGAAGTCTGAGAGATTATCCAGGCCAGTGATTTTCGTGTGTGTGTGTGTGTGTGTGTGTATTTCTTATTGAAAGAACACTTTTTCCAAACAAAAAGTTAGGTACAACCACAAGGTATGAAACAAACACTCTGGGAGTGTCAGAGCTTCCCCCATTTAGCCTCCACTTTTTCCCACTGCAGGGGACTTTGAGATAGGTCTTGAAAACTGGAACACAATTTGCCAACCAGTGATCTAAATGAACTCCTCCACTTTATAGATGAGGAAGTGAAGGTTCAGAAAGTTTACTGGTCACTCCACAAATTAGTGCTACACTGTGATTACAATGCAGATCTTCCGACTTCTGGTCCGGGAGCATTTCCATTACAGCTGGAGTGGAGTGGTCATACAATTTATTGCCTCAGCTAGGATATGTTTTAGAGTAAAGGAGGACAATTAAAATAACTGATAGGCACGAACAGATTCACAAAAATTGTAACCTGGGACTCTCCTGAGCACCCCAGAATGTCTGGTCATCCTAACGAAACCTTACTGCATTTTTTATACTTTCTAACTCAAGATTACCCCAGTCCCTACCTAATAAAGCCCTTCCCACATTTATTTTTTGACATCCAGTACCTCTCAATCTAATGAGTGCACAGAATCCAAGACTGATCCGGGCCCCTCCCAGCCTTTCCTATCCAATATCTTCTAGTGTAAATTGCCCTGATATTTTCCTAGGCTTTCATTTGTACAGGGGTAACAGGGCCTTGGGCAACAACTACCTGGTGTTCAGAAGTTGAACTGAGGAAATGTTTGGGTTGGCCGAAAGCCATACTGTATCAATCAGGTTTTTAATTGAAAGCAACAGAGAATGATTGACTTATATTTATGCAGAAAAGATGTATCAGGTACTACTGGGTGGCTCACAGAATTGCTAAGAAGACTGGATCACTAAACCCATGAAGCCAACAGGAACAAGAGAGGCTAAAACTAAGCAAACAACCAAAATCATATCACAGAGCTAGTCCAGTGAGGACCTGGAAGATGTCACCAGCCCTGGGTGTTGGATACTACAGCTGGCATCGCTGCCCTTTAGACCCAGAATGACCTCTCCACTGACCTTGCTGCTTTTCATAGCCAGCTCTCAATTCAGAGAGTCCAAGTGGGTTAATCTGATTAGCCAATCCTAGGCCACCCCTGTTAGTCTAGTCTTTTCAAGCTCTTAAAGTGGAAAGGAAGGTTCTGTCTACAATACTATATTTTTGTTCCCAAATGTTTGCTGCCCCTCCCTAGGGGGAGTATTATACTTTCCTGTCTCTTTGACATCTGGCTTGACCATGTTGCTTGTTTTGGCCATTAAAATTATAAGCAGAAATGATATGGATAACTTCCAAACGGAAGCAGTAAGAGCCAGTGTGTACTTTCAAGACCAGCCAAGATGGCAGAGTAGAAAGACCCTGTCCTCTCACAAGAACACCCAAATCACAACTATTTGCAGATGAAAAAGACTAGAACCTATCAGAAAATATCTTCTACAACTGAAGACATAAAGAGGGAACGATGAGATGGATAGGAAGGACAAATGTGCCATATAATCAAGTCCCATACCCACCAGGTGGGTGACCCTCAAACTGGAGAATAATTATATTGCAGAGGTTCTCCCACAGGAGTAAGGGTTCTGAACCCCATGTCAGGCTCCCCAAGCCAGGGGTCCTGCACTGGGAAAATGAGTCTCCATAGCATTTGGGTTTGAAGGCCAGCAGGGCTTAATTTCAGGAGTCCCAAATGACTGGGAGAAATAGAGACTTCACTCTTACAGGGCATACACAAAATCTCAAATGCTCTGGGGCCCTAGACAAAAGCAGTAATCTGATAGAAGCCTGGGCCAGACCTACCTGCTGGTCTCAGAGAGTCTCCCAGAGAGGCAAGGGTCAGCTGTGGCTTACCCTGAGGACAAAGACACTGGTGCAACCATTATTGGGAGCTTCCTCTACCACATGGATACTGGTGCTGACAGCACCATTATAAAATTCTCCCTCTAGCTCATTAGCACCAAGACCTGGCCCCACCCAATAGCCTGTAGGCATCAGTGCTGATAGCCTCAGGTCAAACAACTAACTGGGTGGGGACAAAGTCCCACCCATCAGCAGACAGCTTGCCAAAAGATTTCCTGAGCCCACAGTTGACTATAGATGTGCCTCTAGACACAGCTCCACCCACCAGTGGGCAAGTACTTGTCCTGCCCTCCAGGAAGGCTCCATTAGCCTCTGGACCAGCCTCACTCACCAGGGGGCAGACACCAGAAAACCACAAACCCACAGCCTGCAGACCCAATCTGCCCACAGGAGGCCAGACCCGACTCTGGGATCAGCTGGGCCCCAGCCCTACCCACTATCAGGCCAAACAAGCTTCAGGACACCATGGACCCCATACCCAATTGTGTCAGGAATCCTCCCCCCTGCCCCCTGGAGAGCTGACACAAGCTCTAGGGTCCCTGGGCCCTGCAGCCAGATTTCAGGATCTGGCTCTGCCTGCCAGTAATCTAGCACTAACCCTAGGACCTGGCTTCGTCCACCAGTGGGCAGGCAACAGCCCTGGAGTCTTCTGACTCTGCCCACCAGTGAGCCAGCATTAGCCCCAGAGCCCTCGGGGCTTCTGCAGTCAGATGCCTTGTGACCAGGCCCCACCAACCAGCAGCTGGAAGCCTCTTCACAATGCAGGGTCTGACAACCAACCAGACTAGGGGCCAATGAAGCTACCAGACTGCCCACACAGTCATCCTGCCACAACTGAAAGACCCACACATCCCTCGTAGGGGGAACCACTTTAGCATATAGCTTGGGTGACAACAAGGGAGTGCACTGCTGGGATGCACAGGATGTCTCCTACAGAAGGCCATTTCTCCAAGGGTGGGAAAGGTAACTAGCCTACCAGATACATAAAATTGCAAACAGTGACTTAAGCAAAATGAGATGGCAGAGGAACATGTTTCAGATAAATGAAAATAATAAAACCCCAGAAGAAGAGCTAAGTGAGATGGAGATAGGCAATCTACCTATCCTAAAGATAATCAAAGAACTTGGGAGAAGAATGGATGCACAGAGTGATAAGGTAGAAGTTTATAATAAAGAGTTAGAAAATAAAAATAACTTCGAAACAGAGATGAAGAATGCAGTAAGTGAAATGAAAAATACACTAGAAGGAATCAATAGTATACTAAATGATATAGATGAAAAGATCAGTGATCTTGAAGACAGAATAGTGGAAATTACTGCTGCTGAACAGAAAAAAGAGAAAAGAATGAAAAGAAATGAAGACAGTTTAAGAGACCACTGGGACAACAAGTGCACTAATATTTGCATTATACGAGTCCCAAAAGGAGAAGAGAAAGAGAAAAGGCCTGAGAAAATATTTAAAGGCATAATAGCTGAAAACTTCCCTGACTGGGAAAGGAAACAGTCACCGAAGTCCAGGAAGCACTGAGAGTCCCATACAGGATTAACCTAAGGAGGAACACATCAAGACACATTCTAATTAAAATGACAAAAATTAAAGATAAAGAGAAAATATTAAAAGCAGCAAGGGAAAAACAGCAAATAGCATACAGGGGAACTCCCATAAAGCTATCAGCTGATTTTTCAGCAGAAATTCTGCAGGCCAGAAATGAGTGGCACAATATATTTAAAGTGATGAAATGAAAAAACCTACAACCAGGAATACTCTACACAGCAAGGCTCTCATTCAGATTTGATGGAGAAATCAAAAGCTTTGTAGGTAAGCAAAAGCTAAAAGAATTCAGCATCACCAAATCAGCTTTACAACAAATCCTAAAGGAACTTCTCTAAGTGGAAAAGAAAAGGCCACAATGAGAAACAAGAAAATTACAAAATGAAAAAGCTCACCAGTAAAGGCAAACATACAGTAAAGGTAGGAAATCATCAACACACAAAGCTAGTAGGGAGCTTAAAAGACAAAAGTAGTAAAATCATCTGTAAGCACCATAAGCAGTTCAGGGATACACAAAACAATTAAATGTAAAATATGATACCATAAAGAGTAATCGTGATTGGAGGAGAGTACAAATGCAGGGTTTTTAAAACAAATTTAAAATTAAGAGATTGGCAACTTTAAAAATTCACACACATATATATAGACTGCTACACAAACACCTCATGGTAACTGCAAACCAAAAACCTACAAGAGATACACACACAAAATAAAGGAATCCAAACATAACACTAAATATAAACATCAAATTACAAGAGAAGAGAACAAAATAAGGGGGGAAAAGACTGACAAAAACAAATCCAAAACAATTAACAAAATGGCGATAAAAACATACATGTCAATAATTACCTTAAATGTAAACAGATTAAAGCTCCAACTAAAAGATATCAACTCACTGAATGGATACAAAAACAAGACCCATATATATGCTGCCAACAAGAGACTCACTTCAGATCTAGAGACACATATGGACTGAAAGTGAGGGGATGGAAAAAGGTATTCCATGCAAATGGAAATCAGAAGAAAGCTGGAGTACCAATACTTATATCAGACAAAATAAACTTTAAAAGAAGGACAAGAGACAAAGAAGGACGCTACATAATCATCAAGGGATCAATCAAAGAAGAAGATATAACAACTGTACATACGTATGCACCCAACATAAGAGCACATAAATATATAAGGCAAGAATTAAGAGATATAAAAGGAGAAACTGACAGTAATACAATAATAGTAGAGGACTTTAACACCCCACTTACATCAATGGACAGATCATCCAGGCAGAAAATCAATAAGGAAACACAGGCCTTCAATAACACATTAGACCAAATGTACTTAATTGATATTTAGAGAGCATTCCATCTGAAGGCAGCAGAATACACATTCTTTTCAAGTGCACATGGAACATTTTCCAGGATAGATCACATGCTAGGCCACAAAACCGTCATCGGTAAATTTAAGAAAATTAAAATATCAAGCATCTTTTCCAACTACATGCTATGAAACTAGGAAACAACCACATGGAAAGAACTGCAAAAAACACAAACATGTGGAGGCTAAACAACATGATACTAAACAACCAATGGATCACTGAAGAAATCAAAGAGGAAATTTAAAAAATACCTAGAGACAAATGAGAATGAAAACAGGATGATGTAAAACCTATGGGATTCAGCAAAAGCAGTTCTAAGAGGAAAGTTTATAGCAATACAGGCTTACATCAGGAAATAAGAAAAATCTCAAACAACCTAACGTTACATCTAAAGGAACAAGAAAAAAAAAAGTCAACAGAAGGAAAGAAATCATAAAGATGAGAGCAGAAATAAATAAAATAGACAAAGAAAACAATAGAAAAGATCAATTAAACTAAAAGCTGGTTCTTTAAAAAGATAAACAAAATTGATACACCTTTAGCCAGACTCATCAAGAAATAAAGGGACAGGGCCCAAATCAATAAAATCAAAAGTGAAAAAGAAGTTACAACTGACACCACAGAAATACAAAAGATCTTAAGAGACTATTATGAACAACATATACCAATAATATGGACAGCCTAGAAGAAATGGACAAATACGTAGAAAGGTACAATCTCTGAAGACTGCACCAGAAGAGATAGAAAATATGAACAGATCAATTACCAGTAATGAAATTGAATCAGTAATTTAAAAACTCACAACAAACAAAAGTCCAGGACCAGATAGCTTCACAGGTGAATCCTACCAAACGTTTAGATAAGAGTTAACACCTATCCTTCTGAAACTATTCCAAAAATTGCAGAGGAAGGAACACTTCTGATCTCATTCTATGAGGCCTGAATAACCCTGATATCAAAACCAAAGATATCACAAAAAAAGAAAATTACTGGCCAATATCACTGATGAACAGAGATATAAAAATCCTCAACAAAATATAAGCAAATCAAATCCAATATATTAAAAAGTCATACACCATAATCAAGTGGGATTTATCCCAAGGATGCAAGGATTTTTCACTATCTGCAAAATCAATGTGATACACCACATTAACAAACTGAAGAATAAAAACCATATGATCATCTCAACAGATGAAGAAATACTTTTTACAAATTGCAACATCCATTTATGATAAAAACTCTCCAGAAATTTGTCACAGAGGAAGCATACCTCAGCATAATAAAGGCCATACAAGACAAACCCACCCCTAACATCATATTCAACAGTGAAAAGCTGAAAGCATTTCCTCTAAGATCAAGAACAAGACAAAGATGACCACTCTCAATACTTTTATTCAACACAGTATTGTAAGTCCTAGCCAGAGCAATCAGACAAGAAAAAGCAGTAAAAGGAATCCAAATTGGAAAAGAAGAAGTAAAAGTGTCAGTACTCACAGATGACATGATAGTATACATAGAAAATCCTAAAGACACCACCAGAAAACTACTATAGCTAATCAATGAATTCTGTAAAGTTACAGAACACAAAATAAATATAGAGAAATCTGTTGTATTTCTATACACTAACAATGAACTATCAGGTAGAGAAATTAACAATTTCATTTACCATCACATCAAAAAAGAATGAAGTACTTAGGAATAAATCTACCTAAGTAGGTAAAAGACCTGTACTTGGAAAACTATAAGATACTAATGAAAGAAATTTAAGATGACACAAACAGATGAAAAGAAAGAACATGTTCTTGGATTGGAAGAATTAATTTTGTTAAAATGAACATACTACCCAAGGCAATATACAGATTCAGTGCAATCGCTATTAAATTACCAATGGCATTTTTCACAGAACTAGAACCAATAATTTCTAAATTTGTATGGAAACATGAAAGACACTGAATACCCAAAACAATCTTGAGAAAGAAGGGAGCTAGAGGAATCATGCTCCCTGACTTCAGCAACAGTAATTAAACTATACTACAACTATACTATACAGCAACTATACTACAAAGCAACAGTAATTAAACAGCATGGTACTGCCGCAAAAACAGACACAGATCAATGGAACTGAATACAGAGCCCAGAAATAAACCCCCACACAACTATGGTCAATTAATCTATGACAAAGGCAACAATATACAGTGGAGAAAAGACAGTCTCTTCAGTAAGTAGGTAGTGCTGGGAAAACTAGACAGCTACATGTAAAAGAATGAAATTAGAACATTCTCTAACACCACATACAAAAATAAACTCAAAATGGAATAAAGACCTAAACATAAGACCAGAAACCATAAAACTCACAGAGGAAAACATAGGCAGAACATTCTTTGCCATAAACTGTAGCAATATTTCTTTTGACCTGTCTCCTAAAGCAAAGGAAATAAAAGCAAAAATAAGCAAATTGGACCTAATCAAACTTAAAAGGTTTTCTGCAGTAAATGAAACCACTGACAAAATGAAAAGATAACCTACTGAATGTGAGAAAATATTTGCAATTTATATGACTGATAAGGGTTAATATCCAAAATATATAACTAGCTCAAACAATTCAACATCAGTAAAACCACAAACAACCTGATTAAAAAATGGTCAGAAGGCGCTTCCCTGTTGGCGCAGTGGTTGAGAGTCCGCCTGCGAATGCAGGGGACAGGAGTTTGTGCCCTGGCCTGGGAAGATCCCACATGCCGTGGAGCGGCTGGGCCCATGAGCCATGGCCGTTGAGCCTGCGCGTCCGGAGCCTGTGCTCCACAACGGGAGAGGCCACAACAGTGAGAGGCCTGCGTACCGCAAAAAAAAAAAAAAAAAAAAAAACAAAGGTCAGAAGACCTGAACATTTTTCCAAAGAGGAAATGCAGATGGCCAACGGGCACATGAAACGATGCTCAACATCACTAATGATCAGGGAAAAGCATATCAAAACCACAATGAGATATCACCTCACACCTGTCAGGATGGCTATCACCAAAAAGAACACAAAGAACAAATGATGATGAGGATGTGGATAAAAGGGAACACTCATCCAGATAAAATGGCAAAGTAGAAGGCCTTGAGCTCACCCTCCTCATGAAAACACCAAAATCACAACTAACTGCTGAATAACCATCAGCAAAAAGACTAGAACCTACCAAAAAAGACGTTTTACATCCAAAGACAAAGCAAAAGCCACAATGACACGGTAAGAGGGGTGCTTACCTGCCCCTTTCCCATACCTGCCAGGCGGGCAACCCACAAACTGGAAAATAATAATATAGCAGATGTTCTCCCACAGGAGTGAGAGTTCTGAGCCCCACGTAAGTCTCCCCAGCCTGAGGATCTGGCATTGGGATGAGCAGCCCCCAGAGCATTTGGCTTTGAAGGCCAGCAGGAGTTTAGTGCAGGAGTTCCACAGGACTGGGGGAAACAGACTCCACTCTTGGAGGGCGCACACAATGTTTCACATTCACTGGGACCCAGCACAAAGCAGTGACTCCATAGGAGCCTGGGCTAAACATACTGGCAGGTCGTGGAGGGTCTCCTGGGGAGATGAAGGTCAACTGTGGCTCACTGTGGGGGCAAGGACACTGGTGGCAGAGGCCCCAGGCAATACTGATCCCCACGACCTCTCTCAGAGGTCGCCATTTTGGCACTGAGACCTGGCCCCACCCACCAGCCTGCAGGCTCCATGCTGGGACACCTCAGGTCAAACAACCAGCAGGGTGGGAACAGAGCCTTACCCATCAACAGACAGGCTGCTTAAAGTAGCACTGAGTTCACAGACACCTCTAAACATACCCCTTGACACGGCCTTGCCCACGAGAAGGACAAGACCCAACTCTACCCACCAGTGGGCAGGCACCAGTCCCTCCTACAAGGAAGCTTGCACAAGACCCTGGACCAACCTCACCCACCAGGGGGCAGTCACCAGAAGCAAGAGGAACTATGTCCCTGCAGCCCATGGAAAGGAGACCACAAACATAGAAAGTCATACAAAGTGAGATGGAAGAGAAATATGGTCCAGATGAAGGAACAAGATAAAAACCCAGAAGAACAACTAAGTGAAGCGGAGATAGGCAATGTACTTGAAAAAGAATTCAGAGTAATGATAGTAAAGATGATCCAAGGTATCGGGAAAAGAATGGAGACACAGACTGAGAAGATACAAGAAATGTTTAACAAAGAGCTAGAAGATTTAAAGAACAACCAGAGATGAACAATACAATAACTGGAATGAAAAATACACTAGAAGAAATGAATAGCAGCATAAATAAGACAGGAGAACAAATAAATGATCTGGAAGACAGGGTGATGGAAATCACTGCCATGGAACAGAATAAGAAAAAAGAATGAAAAGAAATGAGGACAGTCTGAGAGACCTCTGAGACAACATTAAACACACAAACTTTCACATTACAGGGATTCCAGAAGGAGAAGAGAGAGAGAAAGGGCCTGAGAAAATATTTGAAGAGATTATTGTCGAAAAGTCCCCTAACATGGGAAGGGAAAGACTCACTCAAGTCCAGGAAGTGCAGAGAGCCCCATAGAGGATAAACCCAAGGAGGAACATGCCAAGAAATATATTAATCAAACTGACAATAATTAAAGACAATAAGATATTAAAAGCAGCAATGGAAAAGCAACAAATAACATACAAGGAATCCCTATACGGATACCAGCTGATTTTTCAGCAGAAATTCTGCAGGCTAGAAGGGAGTGGCAGAATATATTTATAGTGATGAAAAGGAAAAACCTACAACCAAGAATACTCTACCCAGCAAGGCTCTCATTCAGATTTGATGGAGAAATCAAAAGCTTTACAGGTAAGCAAAAGCTAAAAGAATTCAGCACCACCAAACCAGCTTTACAACAAGTGATGAAGGAACTTCTCTAAGTGGAAAAGAAAAGGCCACAATTAGAAACAAGAAAATTACAAATATTGCATAACACAGGGAATATAGCCATTATTCTATAATAACTATAAATCGAGTATAACCTTTAAAAATTGTGAATCACGATATTGTACACCTATAACTTAAATAATATTGTACAGTAACTATACTTCAATTAAAAAAACAAGAACAGCAATATTCTAGATTGGAACTGCCCCATCAACCTGGGTACAAGAAGTGAAGATGATGTAGAGCAGAGCCATCACCAACCCATGATGGATATGCAGCATTAGCAGGAATTAAACCTTCTTAAGCCATTATGATTTGAGGGAGTCATTTGTTATCACGGCATATTTAGCTTAACCTGACTGATACATGCTCTCACCAAGATTCAAGATTCATATGATGGAGAATTCCCAAACATAGAAACAGACGTTTGACCAAAAAAAAACCCCAAGAAACAAAAAAATTTGAAAAAAGAAACCCAAAAAACAATGACAAGTAAATTCCACTTCAATGTATAAAATTGTAATGTAATGTAATTTTTACATTATGTAATTTTTAAATGTAATTTAAATTTTTAAATGTAATGTAATTTTTAAAGCATCACCTTCCTTCTTCAAGGTCTCACTTAACCTTGCAGCTCTCCCAAGCACTAGCCTAAGGTTCTCATAATACTAGGAGTACAAAGTTTGCTTGAGTAGAACCCTTGGGACTAAATCAGCAAATTCTTCACAATCTCTGTTGTATGTATGTTAGAGAGATTATTTATATTGATCTTACTTTTTAAAGAATCACTGAATGTTAAAATTGATCAGGGAAGTCTTCCACTGGGAGCGAATGGTTTTTGAAAAACACTCAGGCAGATTTAGACAATAAGAAGTTGTAAAGCAAGTATGTGTGTGTGTATGCGTCAAATTCGTTTTTAGGTGATGTTATTTCTAGAAGATTAGTTACATATTTTATTTTAACATATTTAATGAAAATAGGAATCCATTATTTCTCTAGTTATATAATCAAAATAGTTCTGGCTGTTTACTATAGAATTATTTTTCGTCTCCTAAGGAAATTAAGTTCAACACAATTTCCTTGCTTCACCCAAGGTTTTAAGGTTCCACTAGTTCATTCACATCTGCTCATGATGTTGCAGTCCTAAGGACTCAGCGCACAGACTGAAAAGAATCCTTACTTTAAAAAACAGGTCAACCAGCAAATTCCAAAGCAAATTTACCTTAGAGGCTTTTCAGAAGAGTCTGGGCAGAACTTGGTGGTGATGCCAGGTGTTAGCTAACCCAAGGCATGGAGATAATTTTGGGATTCAGCTTCTTGTTATCTTGGACTGAGAGAAGCAATTTATGTCCTGAGAAGTCATCTAAAATGGTGTGGGATTTTTGTTTTAATTTTTAAAATTAATACCTGTTAATTCCATACACTTCATTTTCTTTACTCCTGAATCAATCCTGAATCTGGTTTTCCTGCCATTTTTCTCCTACCTGGTCAATCCACAAGTATCTTTTGAATACCTACAATGTGACCTTAGAGTGTGCATCAACTTAGGCTTCAAGGAATAATACAGCTATCTATTTCAGGGGTGAAAAAACAATATTACCTTAATCACTAGCATCAGAGTTCCTCTTAAGGATAAGCAAGGCTTTCTGTAGTACATAATTTTCCAAGCCTTTTTTCTCAAAAGAGAGTGCAGAGGGCATTTTCCCTCTGGAATATATAGAAACAAGCAGACAGATGGACTACTCTGCTTAAGAAGTTAAAGGGAGAGGAAAAGGTGGGTGAGAGGTATTGGGCAACAGGTTGGCAGAAAAATGGTCAGTGAGAAATTTCCAGGGACAACTGTAGGTAAGGATGCCTAGTACCAACCAATACTAAGACTTAAAATATTGTTAAAATGGGGAGAAGGAATTCAAGACAGCAGAGTAGAAGGACATGGAGCTCACCTCTCCCCACAAACACATCAAAAATCCATCTACATGTGGAACAATTCTCACAGAATACCAACTGAAAGCTGGCAGAAGATCTCCTATGGAACCAAAACCACAAGAAAGATCCCCATGTAACTGGGTAAAACGAAAGGAAAAAAAAAGAAGGAATTGAGATGGGACCTGCACCCCTTGGAGGGAGCTGTGAAAGAGGAAAGGTTCCTTCAACCTGGGAACCTCCTTTGCTGGCTCAGAGGTCTGCTGGAACATACAGGGAGGTGGAGTGGCTTAGAATTTGCTCAAGAGGAGGGTGTGGGAGCTGGCTTGCTGCCAGGCAGGGTAGAGAGGGGCCGGCACAGATGGTCGCTGCCATGTCACCACATTTCCCAGCCCATGATGCACACTTGCTGGTGCATGCAGTGGCTGGGTGGTAAAACTCGGGCTTCACTGGACAGACCCAGTGAGAGGCCTTGGTTTGGTTGTGGGGAGACAGCCTCAAGGGCCTAGACTGTGGTCTGGGCTGCCATAGTGGGTGCACACAGGATGGAGCGTGGGTCTGCCCTAGTAGCCCCATTGTCAGCGTGCTCATGGTGGGGCGCAGCTCTAGCCATGTTGGGCTTTGGGAGCACACCCTTGCTGGAGGCAAGACTGACATCTGAGCCTTATATGTGCAATCGAAAATAGGACACAAATGAACTTATTTACAAAACAGAAGTAGACTCACAGACAAAGAAAACAAACTTGTGGTTATTAAAGGTGAGAGGGGGGAGGTATAAATTAGGAGTTTGAGATTAACAGATACACCCTACTATATATAAAATAGATAAATAACAAGGGCCTACTGTATAACACAAGGGACAATATTCACAATCTTTTAATAACCTATAATGGAAAAGAATCTGAAAAAGAATATATATGTACACATAACTGAATCACTTTGCTGTACAGCAGAAACTAACACAATGTTGAAAACCAACTATACTTGAATTAAAAAAAAAAAAAGGAATTATGGCTGAAAACGTTCCAAACCTAAAGAAGGAAACAGACATTCAGGTACAGGAAGCAAGGATGGTGCCAAACAGGATGAACCCGAACAGACCCACAACCAGACATATCATAATTAAAATGTCAACCATTAAAGACAAAGAGAGGATTCCATATGCAGCAAGAGTAAAACAAAGAGTCAGTTACAAGGGAACCCCCATAAGGCTATCAGCTGATTTCTCTACAGAAACTTTGCAGGCCAGAAGGCAATGGCAAGATATATTCAAAGTCCTGAAAGGGAAAACTCTGCCTAGGTAGGATACTCTGCCTAGCAAGATTATCATTTAGAATAGAATGAGAGATAAGAATTTCTCAGACAAGCAAAAAGTAAAAGAGTACAGCAATACTAAACCTAACGTAAAAGAAATGTTGAAATGTATTCTCTAAATAGAAAAGAAGCAAGAATCTATAGGAAAGGGAAAATCACAATAGGAAAAGAAAATATATAGAAGGACTGAATATCACTTAAATAAGCCAGTACATAGATTAAAAAACAATCAAAAAATTTTGTGACAGTGATTATAAACACAATGAATAGCAAAAGGATAACCATGAAGATGTAAAATGTGGGCGGGGCGGCAGGAATAAGAAAATGTAGATCTTTCAGAATGTTGTTTGAAGTTACATGATTATCAGTCTAAAGCAAGTAGATATAGTTATGGCTTAACATACTTGAAAACCAGGGTAATCACAGATCAAAAACAGGCAATAGAGTCACAAAAACCTAAAAAAAAGGAACTCAAGCATAATATAAAAGAAAACCATCAAACCACAAAAGGAAAAATGAAAAGAAGGAAGGAACAAAGAAGAACTACAAAATCAACTGGAAAACAAGGTTTAAAATGGCAATAAATACATACTTAACGATAATCACTTTAAACATCAATGGACTAAAGGCTCTGATTGAAACACACAGAGTGGCAGACTGGATAATAAAACAAGAATCTACTGTATGCTGCCTGAAAGAGACCCACTTTAGGGTGAAAGACACACACAGATTCAGTGAGGGGATAGAAAGATATTTCATGCAAATGGAAATGACAGGAAAGTAGGTGTAGCAATACTCCTATCAGACAAAATAGACTTTAATACAAAGGCCATAAGGAAAAAAATAGAAGGACACTGTATAATGATAAAGGGATCAATACATGAAGAGAATTTTTCATTCATTAACATATATGCATCCAATATAGGAACACCTAAATACATAAAGCAAATACTAACATATATAAAGGGAGAAACTGACAGAAATATAATAATAGTAGGAGACTTTAACACCTCACTAACATTAATGGGCAGATCTTTTGGATAGAAAATCAGTAAGGCAACAGAGATCCTAAATAACACAATAGTTATTTACTTAATTCATTTCTTCCAGATATTACATCTAAAGAAACCAGAATACACATTCTTATCAAGTGCACATGAAACATGCTCAAGGACAGAACACATATTAGGTCACAAAACAAGCCTTGAAAATTTAAGAGGATAGAAATTATTTCAAGCATATTTTCTAACCACAACTGTATGAAACTAGAAATCAACCACGAAAAGGAAAATTGGAAAAGAACAAACACATGGAGACCAAACATGCTACTAAAAAATCCAATGGATCAACAATAAAACTGAAGAAGAAATCAGAAAATACATCAAGACAATTGAAAATGAAAATACAACCTTACAAAATCTATGGAATGTAGCAAAAGCAGTCCTAACAGGGAAATTCATAGTGATCTAGGACTTCTGCAAAAAACAAGAAAAATCTCAAATAAACAACCTAACCTACCACACAAAAGAACTAGAAAAAGAAGAACAAACAAAATGTAAAGTCAGCAGAAGAAAGGAAACAAGATCAAATAGGAAATAAAATAGAGATTAAGAAAAACAACAGAAAAAACTAAATAAAATCAAGGTCTTCTTTTTTAAAGGATAAAATCGACAAATGAATAGCCAGGCTCACCAAGAAGAAGAGCGAGAACTCAAATAAAATACAAAAGAGGAGAAATAACAAGCAACACAACAGAAATGCAAAAAATTATAAGAAAATACTATGAACAGTTATATGCCAACAAATCGGACAACCTAGAAGTAATGAAAATGTTTCCAAAAACATACAGCCTGCCAAAACGGAATCAAGAAGAAACAGATAATTTGAACAGACTGATCACTCCATGTGAAACAGAATCTGGAAGAAAAACAAAAACTCCCTGCAAACTGAAGTCCAGGACTGGATGGCTTCACTGGAATTACACCAAACAAACAAAGAAGAACGCATACCTATCCTTCTCAAAATCTTCCAAAAACTCAAGAGGAGGGAATACTCCCAAAGTCTTTCTATGAAGCCACCATCACCCTGATAACAAAACCAGACAAAGCCACTACAAAAAAAGAAAATTACAGGCAAATATCTTTGATAAATATACAGGCAGGGGAGAGCTTCAAGATGCCAGAAGAGTAAGACATGGAGATCAGCTTCCTCCCCACAAATACATCAGAAATACATCTACATGTGGAACAACTCCTACAGAACACCTACTGAATGCTTGCAGAAGACCTCAGACCTCCCAAAAGGCAAGAAACTCCCCATGTACCTGGGTAGGGCAAAAGAAAAAACAGAGACAAAAGAATAGGGACGGAACCTGCACCAGTGGGAGGCAGCTGTGAAGGAAGAAAGGTTTCCAGACACTAGGAAGCCCCTTCACGGGCGGAGACTGGGGGTGGTGGAGGGGGGAAGCTTTGGAGCCAAGGAAGAGAGCACAGAAACAGGGGTGTGGAGGGCAAAGCGGAGAGATTCCCGAACAGAGGATCAGTGCCGACCAGCACTTACCAGCCCGAGAGGCTTGTCTGCTACACCACCGGGGCGAGTGGGGGCTGGAGGCTGAGGCTTGGGCTTCGGAGCTTAGATCCCAGGGAGAGGACTGGGGTTGGTGGCGTGAACACAGCCTGAGGGGGGCTAGTGCGCCACAGCTAGCTGGGAGGGAGTCCGGGAAAAAGTCTGGAGCTGCCGAAGAGTCAAGAGACTTTTTCTTGCTTCTTCGTTTCCTGGTGCGTGAGGAAAGGGGATTAAGAGCACCGCTTAAAGGAGCTCCAGAGATGGGCGTGAGCCGCGGCAACCAGTGTGGACCCCAGAGACGGGCATGAGACGCTAAGGCTGCTGCTGCAGCCACCAAGAAACCTGTATGCGAGCACAGGTCACTATCCACACCTCCCCTCCCAGGATCCTATGCAGCCCGCCACTGCCAGGGTCCCGTAATCCAGGGGCAACTTCCCCGGAGAACGCACGGTGCACCTCAGGGTGGTGCAACGTCACACTGGGCTCTGCTGCCGCAGGCTCACCCCACATTCCATACCCCTTCCTCCCCATGGCCTGAGTGAGCCAGAGCCCCCAAATCAGCTGCTCCTTTAACACGGTCCTGTCTGAGCGAAGAACAGATGCCCTCAGGCAACCTACACACAGAGGCGGGTCCAAATTCAAAGCTGAACCCCAAGAGCTGTGCAAAAAAGAAGAGAAAGGGAAATTTCTCCCAGCAGCCTCAGGAGCAGCGGATTAAATCTCCACAGTCAACGTGATGTACCCTGCATCTGTAGAATACCTGAATAGACAATGAATCATCCCAAATTGAGGAGGTGGACTTTGGGAGCAACGATATATATATTTTTTTCCCTTTTTCTCTTTTTGCTCTTGGTGCTCCAGCCAGGCATCAGGGCTGTGCCTCTGAGGTGGGAGAGCCAAGTTCAGGACATTGGTCCAAAAGAGACCTCCCAGCTCCACGTAATATCAAATGGCGAAAATCACCCAGAGATCTCCATCTCAACGCCAAGACCCAGATCCACTCAACGACCAGCAAGCTACAGTGCTGGACACCCTATGCCAAACAACTAGCAAGACAGGAACACAACCCCACATTAGCAGAGAGGCTGCCTAAAATCATAATAAGGCCATAGACACCCCAAAACACACTACCAGATGTGGACCTGCCTACCAGAAAGACAAGATCCAGCCTCATCCACCAGAACACAGGCACTAGTCCCCTCCACCAGGAAGCCTACACAACCCACTGAACCAACCTTAGCCACTGGGGGCAGACACCAAAAACAACGGGAACTACGAACCAGCAGCCTAAGAAAAGGAGACCCCAAACACAGTAAATTAAGCAAAATGAGAAGACAGAGAAACACACAGCAGATGAAGCAGTAAGGTAAAAACCCACCAGACCTAACAAATAAAGAGGAAATAGGCAGTCTACCTGAAAAAGAATTCAGAATAATAATAGTGAAGATGATCCAAAATCTTGGAAATAGAATGGAGAAAATACAAGAAATGTTTAACAAGGACCTAGAAGAACTAAAGAGCAAACAAACAGTGATGAACAGCACAATAAATGAAATAAAAAATTCTCTAGAAGGGATCAAGAGCAGAATGACTGAGGCATAAAAACGGATAAGTGACCTGGAAGATAAAATAGTGGAAATAACTACTACAAAGCAGAATAAAGGAAAAAGAATGAAAAGAATTGAGAACAGTCTGAGAGACCTCTGGGACAACATTAAACGCACCAACATTCAAATCATAGGGGTCCCAGAAGAAGAGAAGAAAAAGGGACTGAGAAAATATTTGAAGAGATTACAGTTGAAAACTTCCCTAATATGGGAAAGGAAAGAGTTAATCAAGTCCAGGAAGCACAGAGTCCCATACAGGATAAATCCAAGGAGAAACACACCAAGACACATATTAATCCAACAATCAAAAACTAAATACAAAGAAAAAGTATTAAAAGCAGCAAGGGAGAAACAATAAATAACATACAAGGGAATCCCCATAAGGTTAACACCTGATCTTTCAGCAGAAACTATGCAAGCCAGAAGAGAGTGGCAGGGCATATTTAAAGTGATGAAGGAGAAAAACCTTCAACCAAGATAGGACCTACCCAGCAAGGATCTTATTCAGATTTGATGCAGAAATTAAAACCTTTACAGAAAAGCAAAAGTTAAGAGAATTCAGTACCACCAAGCCAGCTTTTCAACAAATGCTAAAGGAACTTCTCTAGTCAGGAAACACAAGAGAAGGAAAAGACCTACAATAACAAACCCAAAACAATTAAGAAAATGGTAATAGGAACATACATATCGATAATTACCTTAAATATAAATGGATTAAATGCTCCAACCAAAAGACACAGACTGGCTGAATGGATACAAAAACAAGATCCGTATATATGCTGTCTCGAAGAGACCCACTTCAGACCTAGGGACACATACAGACTGAAACCGAGGGGATGGAAAAAGATATTCCATGCAAATGGAAATCAAAAGAAAGTTGGAGTAGCAATTCTCATGTCAGACAAAATAGACTTTAAAACAAAGACTATTACAAGAGACAAAGAAGGACACTACAGAATGATCAAGGGATCAATCCAAGAAGAAGATATAACAATTGTAAATATTTATGCACCCAACACAGGAGCACTGCAATACATAAGGCAAATACTAACAGCCATAAAAGGGGAAATCGACAGTAACACATTCATACTAGGGGACTTTATCACCTCACTTTCTCCAATGGACAGACCATCCAAAATGAATATAAATAAGGAAACACAAGGTTTAAATGATACATTAAACAAGATGGCCTTAATTGATATTTATAGGACATTAAATCCAAAAACAACAGAATACACTTTCTTCCCATGTGGCACGGAACATTCTCTAGGATAGATCATATCTTGGGTCACAAATCAAGCCTTGGGAAGTTTAAGAAAATTGAAATCGTATCAAGTATCTTTTCCGACCACAATGCTATGAGACTAGATATCAATTACAGGAAAAAAATCTGTAAAAAATACGAACACATGGAGGCTAAACAATATGCTACTTAATAACTAACAGATCACTGAAGAAACCAAAGAGGAAATCAAAAAAATACATAGAAAAAAATGACAATGAAAACACGATGACCCAAAACCTATGGGATGCAGCAAAAGCAGTTCTAAGAGGGAAGTTTATAGCAATACAAGCCCACCTTAAGAAACAAGAAAAATCTCAAATAAACAACCTAACCTTACACCTAAAGCAATTAGAAAAAGAAGAACAAAAAAAACCCCAAAGTTAGCAGAAGGAAAGAAATCATAAATATCAGATCAGAAATAAATGAAAAAGAAATGAAAGAAATGATAGCAAAGAACAATTAAACTAAAAGCTGGTTCTTTGAGAAGATAAACAAAATTGATAAACCATTAGCCAGACTCATCAAGAAAAAAAGGGAGAAGATTCAGATCAATAGAATTATAAATGAAAAAGGGGAAGTAACATCTGACATTGTAGAAATACAAAGGATCATGAGAGATTACTACAAGCAACTATATGCCAATAAAATGGACATCCTGGAAGAAATGGACAAATTCTTAGACAAGCACAACCTTTTGAGACTGAACCAGGAATAAAAAGAAAGTATGAACAGACCAATCACAAGCACTGAAATTGAGACTGTGATTAAAAATCTTCCAACAAACAAAAGCCCAGGACAAGATGGCTTCACAGGCAAATTCTATCAAACATTTAGAGAAGAGGTAACACCTATCCTTCGCAAACTCTTCCAAAATATAGCAGAGGGAGGAACACTCCCAAAGTCATTCTACGAGGCCACCATCACCCTGATACCCAAACCAGAAAAAGATGTCACAAAGAAAGAAAACAGGCCAATAACACTGATGAACATAGGTGCAAAAATCCTCAACAAAATAGTAGCAAACAGAATCCAACAGCAAATTAAAAGGATCATACACCATGATCAAGTGGGGTTTATCCCAGGAATGCAAGGATTCTTCATTATATGCAAATCAATCAATGTGATACACCATATTAAAAAACTGAAGGAGAAAAACCATATGGTCATCTCAATAGATGGAGAGAAAGCTTTTGACAAAATTCAACACCCATTTATGATAAAAACCCTCCAGAAAGTAGGCATAGAGGGAACTTACCTCAACGTAATAAAGGCCATATATGACAAACCCACAGCCAACATCGTCCTCAATGGTGAAAAACTGAAACCATTGCCACTAAGATCAGGAGCAAGATATGGTTGCTCACTCTCACCACTCTTATTCAACATAGTTTTGGAAGTTTTAGCCACAGCAATCAACGAAGAAAATGAAATAAAAGGAATCCAAATCGGAAAAGAAGTAAAGCTGTCACTGTTTGCAGATGACACGATACTATACATAGAGAATCCTAAAGATGCTACCAGAAAACTACTAGAGGTAATCAATGAATTTGGTAAAGTAGCAGGATACAAAATTAATGCACAAAAATCTCTTGCATTCCTATACATTAATGATGAAAAATCTGAAAGTGAAATTAAGACAACACTCCCATTTACCACTGCAACAAAAAGAATAAAATATCTAGGAATAAACCTACCTAAGGAGACAAAAGACCTGTATGCAGAAAATTATAAGACACTGATGAAATAAATTAAAGATGATACAAACAGATGGAGAGATATACCATGTTTTTGGATTGGAAGAATCAACCTTGTGAAAATGACTCTACTACCCAAAGCAATCTACAGATTCAATGCAATCCCTATCAAACTACCACTGGCATTTTTCAAAGAAGTAGAACAAGAAACTTCACAATTTGTATGGAAAAACAAAGACCCCGAATAGCCAAAGCAATCTTGAGAAAGAGAAATGGAGCTGGAGGAATCAGGCTCCCTCACTTCAGACTATACTACATAGCTACAGTAATCAAGGCAGTGTGGTACTGGTACAAAAACAGAAATATAGATCAATGGAACAGGATAGAAAGCCCAGAGGTAAACCCACGTACATATGGTCACCTTATCTTTGATAAAGGAGATAAGAATATACTGTGGAGAAAAGACAGCCTCTTCAATAAGTGTTGCTGGGAAAACTGGACAGCTACATGTAAAAGAATGAAATTAGAACACCATACACAAAAATAAATTCAAAATGGATTAAAAACCTAAATGTAAGGCCAGACATTATCAAACTCTTAGAGAAAACATAGGTAGAACACTCTATGACATAAATCACAGCAAGTTTCTTTTTGACCCACCTCCTAGAAAAATGGAAATAAAACCAAAAATAAACAAATGGGACCTAATGAAACTTAAAAGCTTTTGCACAGCAAAGGAAACCATAGATAAGATGAAAAGACAACCCTTAGAATGGGAGAAAATATTTACAAGTGAAGCAACTGACAAAGGATTAATCTCCAAAATTTACAAGCAGCTCATGCAGTTCAATATCAAAAAGAAACAAACAACCCAGTCCAAAAATGGGCAGAAGACCTAAACAGACATTTCTCCAAAGAAGATATACAGATTGCCAACAAACACATGAAAGAATGCTCAACATCATTAATCATTAGAGAAATGCAAATCAAAACTACAATGAGATATCATCTCACACTGGTCAGAACGGCCATCATCAAAAAATCGACAAACAATAAATGCTGGAGAGGGTGTGGAGAAAAGGGAACCCTTTTGCACTGTTGGTGGGTGGGAATGTAAATTGATACAGCCACTATGGAGAACAGTATGGAGATTCCTTAAAAAACTAAAAACAGAACTACCCTACAACCCAGCAATCCCGCTACTGGGCATATACCCTGAGAAAACCATAATTCAAAAAAGAATCATGTATCACAATGTTCACTGCAGCTCTATTTACAATAGCCAGGATATGGAAGCAACTAAGTGTCCATCGACAGATGAATGGATAAAGAAGATTTGGCACATATATACAATGGAATATTACTCAGCCATATAAAGAAACGAAATTGAGTTATTTGTAGTGAGGTGGATGGATCTAGAGCCTGTCATACAGAGTGAAGTAAGTCAGAAAGAGAAAAACAAATACCGTATGCTAACACACATATATGGAATCTAAAAAACAAACAAAAAATGGTCATGAAGAATGTAGGGGCAAGACGGGAATAAAGACACAGAGCTACTAGAGAATGGACTTGAGGATACAGGGATGGGGAAGGGTAAGCTGGGACAAAGTGAGAGAGTGGCGTGGACATACACTACCAAATGTAAAATAGATAGCTAGTGGGAAGCAGCCACATAGCACAGGGAGATCAGCTCGGTGCTCTGTGACCACCTAGGTGGGTGGGATAGGGAGGGTGGGAGGAAGGGAGACACAAGAGGGAAGAGATATGTGGATATATGTATATGCATAACTGATTCATTTTGTTTTAAAGCAGAAACTAACCCACCATTGTAAAGCAATTATACTTCAGTAAAGATGTTTAAAAAAATCCTGAAAAAAAATAGAGAGGCAAAAATCCTCAACAAAATATTAGCAAAATGAATCCAACAACACATAAATAGGATAATACAACATGATCAATTTGGAATCATCCCAGGGTCACAAGGATGGTTCAACACATAAAAATCAATGTGATATACCACATCAACAAAAGAAAAGATGAAAACCACATGATCATTTCAAAAGATGATAGATGCACAGATAAAATTCAACATCCATTCATGATCAGAACTCTCACCAAAGTGATGATAGAGGAAACATATCTAAACATAATAAAAGCCATTTATGGCAAACCTGCAGCCAGTACAATACTCAATGGTGAAAAACTGAGAGCCTTCCTGCTAAATTCCAGAAGAAGATAAGCATGCCCACTCTCAACACTTCTATTCAATATGGCATTGGAAGTTCTAGCTATAGCAATCAGATAAGAAAAAGACATAAAAGGTATCCAACTTGGAAAGGAAGAGGTAAAGTTGTCATTACATGCAGATAACATGAAACACTATACAGAAAATCCTAAAGATCCCACACAAAAACTACTAGAACTGATAAGTGAGTTCAGCAAGGTAGCAAGATACAAGATTAACACACAGAAATCTGTTGCATTTCTTTACACTAAAAATGAAATATCAGAAAGACAAAGTTAAAAAAATTCCTGTTTAAAACTGTGTCAAAAAATAAAATACCTAGGAATAAATTTAATCAAGGAAATGAAAGACCTATACCCTAAGAACAATAAAATGGTGATAAAGGAAACTGACAATGATCAAAAAAACTGAAAGATGTCCCATGCCCTTGGATTGGAAGAATATTGTTAAAATGTCCATACGACCCAAAGCAGTCTACAGATTTAATGTGATTCCTATCAAATTACCCATGACATTTTTCACAGAACTAGAACAAATAATACTAAAATTTATATGGAACCACAAAAGACACAGAATTGCCAAGGGAATCCTGAGGGAAAAGAATAAGACTGGAGGCATAACCCTCCCAGACTTCAGACAATATTACAAAGCTACAGTAATCAAATCAGCATGGTATTGGCACAAAAAACAGACACACAGATCAATGGAATGGAATAGAGCACCCTGAAACAAACCCACACACCTATGGTCAATTAATCTTTGACAAAGGATGCAAGAACATACAATGGAGAAAACACAGTCTATTCAGCAATTGGTACTGGGAAAGCTGGACAGCCACATGTAAACCAATGAAGTTAGAATACTCCCTCGCACCATATCCAGAAATAAACTCAAAATGGTTTAAAGACTTAAATATAAGACATGACACCCTAATATTCCTAGACGAGAATATAGGCAAAACTTTCTCTGACATAAATCATAGCAATATTTTCTTAGATCAGTCTCCCAAGGCAATAGAAATACAGGTAAAATAAACAAATGGTATGTAATCAGACTTAAAAGCTTTCACAGAGCAAAGGAAACCATTAACAAAACAAAACATACAGACTGGGAGAAAATATTTGCAAACTATTCAACCAACACGGGATTAATTTCCAAAATATAAAAACAGCTCATACAAGTCAACAACAACAACAAAAACTACCCAACCAAAAAATGGGCAGGAGACCTAAATAGAGATTTCTCCAAAGAAGATATACGGATGGCCAGTAGGCACATGAAAAGATGCTCAACATCGCTAATTATTAGAGAAATGCAAATCAAAGCTACAATGAGGTATCACCTCACACTGGTCAGAATGGCAATCATTAAAAAGTCTACAAATAACAAATGCTGGAGGTTGTGTGGAGAGAAGGGAACCTCCTAAACTGTCGGTGGGAATGTAAATTGGTACAGCCGCCATGGAAAATAGTATAGAGGTTCCTCAAAAAACTAAAAATAGAGCTACCATGTGATCCAGCAATCCCATTCCTGGGCATATAACCAAAGAAAATTATAATTTGAAAAGATACATGCACCCCAATGTTCATAGCAGCACTATTTACAATAGCCAAGCAGCACTAATTACAATAACCAAAATGTCCATCAACAGATGAATGGGTAAAGATGTGGTGTATATATATACAATGGACTATTATTCAGCCATAAAAAAGGATGAAATAATGCCATTTGCAGCAACATGGATGCAACCAGAGATTATCATAATAAGTGAAGTCAGAACGAGAAAGACAAATACCATATATGATATCACCTATATGTGGAATCTAAAACACGACACAAATGAACATATGTGCCAAACAGAAACAGACTCACAGATATAGAGAACAGATGTGTGGTTGCCAAGGAAGGGGTGGGGGAGGGAAAGATCGGGAGTTTGGGATTAGCAGATGCAAACTACTATATAGAGGATGGATAAACAACAAGGTCCCACTGTATAGCACAGGAAACTGTATTCAATATCCTGTGATAAACCATAATGGAAACAAATATGAAAAAGAATATACATATATGTATAATTGAATCGCTTTGCTGTACAGCAGAAATTAACACAACATTGTAAACCAACTATACTTCAATAAAATTAAAACAAAAGTCTACAAATAATAAATGCTCGATAGGGTATGGAGAAAAGAGAATCCTCATACACTGTTGTTATAAAAGTAAACTGGTGCAGCCACTATGGAAAACAGTATGGAGGTTCCTTAAAAAACTAGAGTTGCCATGTGATCCAGCAATCCCACTCTTGGGCATATATCCAGGAAAGATGAAAACTCTAAATTGAAAATATACATGCACTGTAATGTTCACTGCAGCACTATTTACAACAGCCAAGACATGGAAGCGACCTAAGTGTCCATCGACAGATGAATGGATAAAGAAGATGTGGCAGGGGGAGGGATAAATTAGGAGTATGGATTAACCGATACACACTACTATACATAAAATAAACAACAAGGATTTACTATATAGCACAGGGAACTACATTCAATATCTTGTAACAGCCTACAATAGAAAAGAATCTGAGAAAGAATATATGTATACATGTATAAATGAGTCACTTTGCTGTACACCTGAAACTAACAGCATATTGTAAATCAACTATACTTCACTTAAAAATATATCATTAGGGCTTCCCTGGTGGCGCAGTGATTGAGAGTCCGCCTGCCGATGCAGGGCATGCGGGTTCGTGCCCCGGTCCAGGAAGATCCCACATGCCGCGGAGTGGCTAGGCCCGTGAGCCATGGCCGCTGAGCCTGCGTGTCCGGAGCCTGTGCTCCGCAACGGGAGAGGCCACAGCAGTGAGAGGCCCGCGTACTGCAAAAAAAAAAAAAAAAAAAAAAAAAAAAAAAAAAATATATATATATATATATATATCATTAGAATGGATTTGTCTTTAAATCTGCTTTGCCAAGAGTCCCTGGTGACTAGTGCAGCGGGAAACATGGTCAGCACCTTCAAAGTGGTGAGATGACCCACAAAAAGAACCAAAGCAGTGGAGACAGGGGCTTGACTCAGAGGCCTCTGGGTAAATAGAAGCTTCACAAAGACTCCCTAGGGAGTTTGGAGGTAGGCTTGGGCAATGTCCGACCACTGACATATGATGGGAGTCACACCATTTTCACTGAAACCTCAAAGGAGACGATGACCCAGCTACCATCTTGGTTACAGGTCTGAGAAGTGTTTCCGTCCTTTAGGACATTACATGCTCCTGAACACGTTATTCACTAAATAACACACACCTGGCATCTTCCCTCGCTCCTTCCCTTTCTCCTCTCCACAACTCAAGAAAAAAACAATAATAAGAAAGTGTTGAGGTACGTATGATGTCTTTAAACCATTGAGTGAGATGGAAGGAGGAGAACTTTTCCAACAGTAGCACGGCATTCTAAGTGGGTGCTAGAAGGAGGGACTAAAGTGCAGTGTTTGGCATATTGATAATAGTACAAAATTAGGAACAACCTACATTTCCATCATTATGGGGTGGTTAAATGAACCACAGTTCATCCATACTATAAAATGTGCTATGCATCACTTCAAAATAATTTTGGTATATTTGCATGTACTGATATGGAAAGACCTCTAAGACCTATAGCTAAGTTTAACATGCAAGGTGAAGAGCAGTATCTACAATTTCTATGGGAAGAAACCCCACAAAATATAGTTACATATTTGAATATGTAAGTACATTTCCCCTGGGAAGGGCAAGGACTCAGTAAAGACCTGGAGACCAAACCTATTTTGTTTGACAAATTTTGACCATGAGAATGTATTCACATAGTGCTTGTATAATTAAGATAAGTAAGAAATTTAAAGTATATAAAAATGGAAAAAAAAAGCAGTGCAAGGTCAGCACTTCTGGAGGTCACTAGGATTCACACTTAGAAATAAAGACAATGCCGATAATGTAAATGTAGATAAAAGAACCCACTACTCAAAGGTAACCCAGCAATACTGTCTTTCCTTACTTCAGAAAAACCCAGACGGTGGGAAATGTGACTTGATGATACGCACGCACAGCATGTGACCTTTATCCTCCTGAGAAATCTAAAATTTAGGGCCTTGCCATGGGTCCAACATCTGATCGTAAGTCTGCCACAATTACACCCACTTTTAGGTGTGTCGTGAGGAAGCAGTCACCTGTTTTCACTCTTATTTTTGACACAACAGAGAGTTTTCAAATAGCCTGTGGGAGGGTCCATAACTGATCTCATCACTGTGAAATTCTCCACGAGGAAAAGTCACTGAAGATGAAACAAATAATGGGTCCCCCTACTGGATGTGAGGACCACACAGACATGGGCCATATCCCATGCCGCTTACTGGTTCATGTTCTCTATAGCCAGATGTCCCACTTTGATGAAGTTATTCCCTATTTCCTTGTCCTGTATGAGTCTCCTGATGCCTTCGTCTTCTGTCTTCTATGAATTTCCTCTGTCTCACATCTTCAGCCTCTCTCTTTCCCCTGGGTTCTTTCCTTGTATCAATAACATGCCCAGTCTCAAAGAACACTCCCTCTTCAAGCTACCACCCTGTGCTGGCGGCTCAGGCTGCTAGAACAAAATAGCCTAGATTGGATGTCTTATAAACAACAGAAATTTATTTCTCAGCGTTCTGGAGGTTGGAAGTCCAAAATGAGGGTGCCAGCGGTCAGGTTCTGGTGAAAACTCTTCCAAGTTGCAGATTCTAATTGTATCCTCACACGCCAGAAGGGGCACGGAGCCTCTTTTACAAAGGTGCTCATCCCATTCATGAGGGCTCTGCCCTCATGACCTAATCACCTCCCAAAGGCCCCGTCTCCTAATACCATGACCTTGGGGCTTAGTTTTCAACACACGAATTTTGGGGAGACAAACTTTTAGAGCACAGCATACCACCATTGACTTCCTCTTTTGCTGGCTGATCATCTAGGATGTCCAGCCCCTCTCTTCTTCACCAGTTCATCCATTTGTTCCTCAACCTTCAGAGTCATTTTTTTTTAAAATTTATTTATTTTTGGCTGCATTGGGTCTTTGTTGCTGCATGTGGGCTTTCTCTAGTTGTGGCAAGCAGGGGTTACTCCTCATTGAGGTGTGCAGGATTCTCATTGCGGTGGCTTCTCTTTTAGCAGAGTACGGGCTCTAGGCTCGCGGGCTTCAGCAGTTGTGGCTTGCAGGCTCTAGAGCACAGCCTCAGTAGTTGTGGCGCACGGGCTTAGTTGCTCCGCGGCATGTGGGATCTTCCTGGAACAGGGCTCAAATCCATGTCCCCTGCTTTGGCAGGCGGATTCCTAACCACTGCGCCACCAGGGAAGTCCCCAGTCTTATTTCTTGACTGACCACTCTGTCACTTTGACAGAGATCCCCAGAGTCCTTCCTATCACTTAATCAAATGGTTTCTTCTCTGTTGCATAGACAACTGCAGTTTCTGGCCACAGCATCCTTGAAACTTACCTCTCTTTGCTCCTTTGAGATTTCTCTTTCTTGCTTTCCTTCCTCTAATCATTATTTCTCAGTGGCCTTTAGGGGCATCTCATTGGCCTTGTTCTTCCTGCCCTTGCTCCCTCAGATCTTAATCCAACCCCATATTCTCAACTGTTTCCTTTATGATGCTGGCTCCCACATCTACTTCTCTCGTCATCAGCCTGTTTTGGTGTCCCAGGCATACCTGCCGAATTTCTCCCACAGGTGATATGATTTTGGTATTTAAGTCTTGGCCTGCTTAAATCTAGAGTGGGAGTCCTGCTTCTCTGCCTCTTAGGTTCCTAATTTAATTCACTCTCCAGGATCACAGCCATTGTTTCTCTCTCCCCCAGATCACATCAGTAACAACACTCACATTCCTTCATTTGACAAATATCTCTCCTCCCTCTCTACTGCCCTTGGCTCTCACTTGGATCATCACTGCAGCCTCTCAAGTGCTCTCCCTGACTCCCGTACACCAGTGTGGACATCCCAAGGAATCATCCCCAGGTCTTCAAACCTCAATATCTTCAAGTATAAAGTCTAACCTCCTTAGAATAACACTCAAGACCCTTCACAATCTGCTCCAACTTACCTAAGGGGCATTATTTGTTCCCTAAGAGACTTCTCACTAACACCTATGAATCTAAGAAAATAAAAGCCTCCCTAAAAGTCTCTCTCTATAGAGACTAGGAGATCCTCTGGAACCTCTAGAACCCAAGATCTCAAAGAATATCTGGAGACTGGGCTTTACCTGCCTCCAGGGATAGGGCAGGAAATAGTGACTTGCCTTATTCACTTTAAGCCCTTTGCTCCACTGCCACTTCTTCCAGCACAGGCTACCTTGACATCACTTCCTCTCATCAAGTCCTCATCTTTGAAAGGCTCCCCTTTTTTTCCATTGGGGTATAGTTGCTTTACAATGTTGTGTTAGTTTCTGCTGTAACAATGAAGTGAATCAGCTATATGTATACATATATCCCCTCCTTCTTAGATCTCCCTCCCACCACAGCCCCCATCCCACCCATCTAGGTCACCATAGAGCACCAAACTGAGTTCCCTGTGCTATACAGCAGGTTCCCACTAGCTATGTATTTTACACATGGTAGCGTATATATGTCAATCCCAATCTCCCAATTCAGCGCCCCTTAACCTTCTGAGTCTCCCAGCTGGACTCCTCTCAGTCTCCAAGCAATCATAACCACTCTGATTTTTTTAATTAATTAATTAATTTTTAAAGATTTAATTTTATTTATCTTTGGCTGTGTTGGGTCTTCGTTGCTGCACGTGGGCTCTCTCTAGTTGTGGCGAGTGGGGGCTACTCCTTGTTGCAGTGTGTGGTGGCTTCTCTTGTTGCGGAGCACGGGCTCTAGGCATGCGGGTTTCAGTAGTTGTGGCGCTCAGGTTTCAGTAGTTGTGGCTCGTGGGCTCTAGAGCCCAGGCTCAGCAGTTGTGGCACATGGGCTTAGTTGCTCCACAGCATGTGGGACCTTCCCAGGCCAGGGATCGAACCCATGTCCCCTGCGTTGGCAGCTGGATTCCTATCCACTGCGCCACCAGGGAAGTCCCAATTAATTTATTTTTATTGAAGTATAGTTGATATACAATATTGTGTTAGTTTCTGGTGTATAGCAAAGTGATTCAGTTATACATTACATTCTTTTTCATAATCTTTTCCATTAAAGTTTATTACAGGATAGTGAACATAGTTCCCTGTGTTATACAGTAGGACCTTGATGTTTATCTATTTTACATATAGTAGTTTGTATCTGCTAGTCCCATACCTCTAATTTATCCTCTCCTCCCTTCCCCTTTGGTAACCATAAATTTGTTTTCTACGTAAATAAGTTCACCTGTATCCTATTTTAGATTCCACATAGAAGTGATATCACATGATATTTGTCTGACTTACTTCACCTAATATGATAATCTCTAAGTCCATCCATGTGCTGCAAATGGCATTATTTCATTCTTTTTTATGACTGAGTAGTATTCCATAGTATATATGCACCACATCTTCTTTATCCATTCACCTGTTCATGGACACTTAGGTTGTTTCCATGTCTTGGCTATTGTAAATAGTGCTGCTATGAACACTGGGGTCCTTGTATCTTTTTGAATTATGGTTTTCATCTTTTCTGGATATATGCCCAGTAGTGGGACTGCTGGGTGATATGGTAATTTTATTTTTAGTTTTTTAAGGAACCTCCATACTGTTCTCCATAGTGGCTGTATCAATTTACATTCTCACCAACAGTGCAAGAAGGTTCCCCTTTCTCCACATCCTATTTAGCATTTATCATTTGTAGACTCTTTAATGATGGCCATTCTGACCAGTGTGAGGTGATGCCTCATTGTAGTTTTGATCTGCATTTCTCGAATAGTTAACGATGATGAACGTCTTTTCATGTGCCTATTAACCATCTGTATGTTTTCTTTGGAGAAATGTCTATTTAGGTCTTCTACTCATTTTTTGATTGGGTTGGGTTTTTTTATTCCTGAATTAGGATGTGCTGTGCCTTATCTCTTGCAAACCTGCAGGAAAGTAGGTCTTCTTCACCAGGGCCACCCTTAACCTTTCTTTTTCCTAGCTCTTGTAATTGGTGACCCCAGACAAGTTATTTCTGCTGCCTGAGCCCTCCGTAATCTCTTCTGTAAGGTGGGAATAATATCTCACCTCACACTGTTGTGAGAATTTACTTACTTAGCTACACGTGGCCATCCAGCTTTCTTAACACCAGTTACTGAAGAGACTGTATAACCCCTACTGCATGCAGTAGGCAGAGAAAATACATTTTTCCCACTGTCTCCTGATCAAGCACGTTTATTTTTTTAACCAGTAAGGCACTGTCCTAGCTGTTTTTTTTTTTTCCCATGTTCACTCGTTTATTCATTCAATATTTACTGATGACTGTGCATGCCAAGCGTTGTTCTGGGTTCCAGGGATACCTGAGTGAACCACACAGATGGGGCCCCGACTTCAGTGAGAGCCTTGGTCCTAGCACAGAGGTGGGGCTACGTCCTCCTCTAGCTACACTGGAATTAGTCTTTCCCAGGTGTGTGCTCCCAGCTGGCACAACCTGGTTCCATTTCCCCATTTTCTTTTACTTCGATTTCTGGTGTTTTCCTCCAATGCTCATAAGCTTTTGGCAATATATGATTTGGAAGGCAATAACTTGGAAGAACAGACTAAATGCTTAAAGATGCACAAAGGGTTGCAAAAGAACCCCCATGGTGTTTGACAATTACCAATGCTCCAAGAGACACAAGGCTAAGAAATATTCATGTTTAGCTAAATCCAGCATTCCTCACCAGCAGAAGTCCTCAGCGCAGATAGCACGCGAGCAGGAGGTGCTTGGATCAAATTGCTGTATTGACAAACTCGCCTTCCTCCACGTTGCTACCAGACAAATTATAGTCAAATGACTCTCAGATTAATTTGTTTTGACTCATTCCTCTGAATCTGCAAGCTGAGGTTCTGCTCTTTCGTGAGTCTCTAGTAATGGAGCTCAGTGCAGGTACTAGGTAGCCTATGAGTTCTTCTTTGTCTCCTCCTGGGATGCCCTCAGCTCCTCATAGGCTGGGCCACCATCCTACTTGTTTCTGCATCCTTAACCTGAGCACAGGGCTTGGTACACAGTAGATGCTCAGTACATGTTTGGTAAATGAACAAAGGGATGAACAAAGGGATGGAAGGGTGTGAGTAGAGATTTTGGAAGCTTGTTCTCAGCATACAAGCTCTGACAGAGCAGGAGGGGAGAGGCTGGGCTGGGCGGGGGTCGCGACTGCCATCTGAGGGCTGGGGCCCTCCAAGAACTGGGGACCCAGCGTCAGTGTCCCTGCCCTCATGGTGGCACAGGGTCATGTCTGTGTGAGGCCACTCCCCTCCCCCATGGCATAACAGGAGGCCTGCTCTGATCAGCCTGCTTTGGAAAACTGCTTGCACCTGGCCTGGAAGAACCCAATTAAAAGACGCCGTAAAAATTGACAGATCCCAGTGCGGAGGGCCAAAAATACATTACAATTCCAATCGAACTATAAATAAAGCCCCTAAATTAAATAAATCTCGCACAATTATGGATTAAAACATGTTTAGTGTTAATGGCCTTGCACATGGACCCTGACTCCCGAAATTGTTGCTGAGGCTGCATGGCTGGGGGATTGCATCATAATTAACACCAGGCCATCCTGGGAGGGACTGGCCTGAGGTTCAACTGTGGGCCTTGAGGAAGCGGGGAGGGGACCGACCAGGCCCCTGGCTTTCTGATGCTTCCCTAGCTCCTTCTCGGTGACACTGACCCTTTCCTTGGAAGACTAGGACCTGGAGATGGCCACTGCTGCACAGCGCCTGACCTTGGACACAGAGGTTTATTCTGGGCCGAGCATTCTGGCTCCCCTGTGTGCTGCGTCCCCCCACAGATCCTTGTGCACCAAGTAAGTGAGTCAACACCAAAAAGGGAATGCTGAAGAAATAGTTCGGCTGTTTGCTCATGCCTATGCTGTTGCCTTGAAGCCCATAAACTGCCTGTAATACAATTAACCAGCAATAGTATCGTGCATTAGAATGTCTCATGTTTTCCTCTAGCAACCCTCCAACTTCAATTTATAGAACCAAGGAGGTTGGTAACATCATGAAGGAGAATTAAAGGTACAAGAGTTCTAGCTACCCCAAACCAAGTCTGAGTCCTAACATTTAGGAACTCTTACAGGAGAAAACCATGGAGCCTGGAGTTTTCACTCAAGACAGATTCTTACCTGTAACTGAAGTTGAACAGAAGGAACAAGGTCACCGGCCCTGTGTAGCCGCTCCCGGGAGCCGGGCGACGTTGTGGCCACTGCCGTCAGGCTGCTTGGGGCCCGCTGCCAGACGCTAGCACTGACTGAGCGCACGCTGGTCTCTGCTTCAGAGTCAGGTCTGCAAACCTGGGATGATAATAGTACTTATCTCTTGGCCATGAGGATCTGGCACATAGGGAGCACCTGTGAATGCTTGCTGTTGTTACGATCATCACTGTGGAGTAAGCGAGCCCCGCCCTTACTCACCTGCTCCAAATCTGGAGGGTACGTGCCTCATTCCCCCAGGAGAGGGGCTGCAGGCTTGCCTGACAGGCTTGCGGGAGTGCAGAGGGCACACGCTCCCTTAGGTGACTAGCTTTTACGTATATAAAAATCTATATATAGATAGAGATTTAGTTCAAGGACTTGGCTTATGTGATTGTGCAGGCTGGTTAGACAAGCCTGAAATCCACAGGTCAGGCTGTCAGGAGGGGCAGCTGGAACGCTGAGGCATGAACTGAAGCTGCAGTCTACAGGTGAAGTTTCTTCTTCAGAGAAGCCTCAGTTCTGTTCTTAAAACCTTTCAACTGGTTGAGTCAGGCCCATCTGGATAATCTAGGATAATCTTGCTTGAAGGAAACTGATTGCAGACTTTAATCACATCTACAAAATAACTTCACAGCAATACCCAGATGAGTGTTTGATTGAATAACTGAGGGCCGAGCCGGCCAAGCTAACGTGTTAGGCTGATTCATCGCACCTGGGGTCGTAAGGGTGCCCATGCAGTGAAAAGCCAGGTCTCCTGCCTCCTGCCCTGGCTGAGCCTCTCTGCCCTGTGCACTCTTCCTTGTCGTGCCTTCCAGGTGTCTGAGGCAAAGGAGACTAGCCTGCGCTGCTGCGAGGTCTTCTCCAAAGGCCTCCTCAGAGGGTGACCACAGGAAATTTCGAGACAGCATGATCTCCAGAAGGATGGGTTTTCTCTTGTAATGAACTGCGAAGTATCTGGAAAATAGTGGTTTCATTATGTAAATGACCATATTCAACCTCCAAAAAGAGGAATGAAGGAAGCCTTTCCCTGAGAACCAGGCCCAGAAGATAGACAGAGGCGGGGCTCAGCAGCAGCGTGGATGCACCAGTATGGCTGCTGGGTTGTTTGGGGCTGGACCCCATCAAGATCATCAGTGCTGGGCCATTCTATTGTTAAATAGTTTGCCTATCAACACCGGGCAGAGGTTGGACTTCCTTAGGCTGCTGTGGTTTCAGGAGAGTAGCCATTTAAGATACCCCTGACAGCTTAGACAGTCTCTCAGACACAATCCCTTCTGTCAATTCCAACACGGAGGTGAGGAGATGGTCACACCCTGGGGTGGCAAAGATTGTATCATTAGGTTAATGCTGCAGAAATCCTTCTGGAGGGATGGATGCCTGGCCCTAGGGAATCTCACAGCTGACCAAAGTTACAGAGAGACTGTAAAAGTACATGGAGACTGTTGTTTGCAGAAGTTGGAACTGGAATCAGAAGCATGATAGATGGGGATGTACAGACTATGTAATCCAGCAATGGCTAAGCTCTTCTCATGGGTCAAACAAATCTCTCCGATCTCCCTTCTTCCTTATCTACCTTCTGCTTTCTTTTTCCACCACATCGCTCTGCCTCCGGCTTGAGAAATTTCTCTGCTTTTATGAGCTCAAGTGATTAGACTGGGCCCACCTGGATAATCCAGGCTGCTCTCTCTCTTTTTAAGGTCAGCTGATTAATAAACTTAACTACATCTGTAAAGCCCCATTCACAGCAGTACCTAGGTTAGTGTTTGATTAAATCACCAGGGGACAGGAATCATAGCTGGCTTTGAAGATGGAGGAAGTGGGGCAGGAGAAAGCCTTCTCTAAAAGCTGAGAACCACCTCTGATGAAAGCCAAAGGAAATGGGGACCTCAGTCCTACAACCTCATGAAATTGAATTCTGCCATGAGCCTGGAAGCAGATTTTAACCCAGAGCTTCTGGTGAAGCACACAGCCCTGCCAACTTCTTGATTTTAGCCCCGTGAGACCCTGTTAGACTTCTGACCTGCAGCATCTCCAGATAATAAATTTATGTTGATTTAAGCCACCAAGTTCATGGTAATTTGTTACAGTAGCAATAAGAAAACATATATTCTCTCTTCCCACTTTGGGTTAGATCTATGCTGGTGGCCTCACCCCACCATCTCCCTGAAGAACAATCTGTCTGCTTAAGAAAGACACCCTTTGTTTACTATGAAGAACAGATTGGCTCTTCTCTGTGTCAGCTTAATCCTTACAGAACATGGAACAGACTCGAACAGTGCCTCACCGTGGCCTCTCAACAAAAGCCTCATTTGTGATGAATTCTCTCCCCCCACTAGAAGGCAGAAATGGTTGCATTAAAAATACTGCACCTCTAGCACTATTCACAATAGACAGGACCTGGAAAGAACCCAAATGTCCATCAACAGATGAATGGATAAAGAAGATGTAGTGTATGTATACAATGGAATATTACTCAGCTGTTAAAAAGAATGAAATAATGCCATTTGCAGCAGCATGGATGGGCCTAGAGATTATCGTACTAAGTGAAGTAAGTCAGAAAGAGAAACAAATACCACCTTATGTCCAGCCATCTTCCCTTGGAGAATGAAGGCACAAAATCACAGGATGGAGCAGCAGGAAAAATGATACTCCTTTAGTTGTACAATGTGGTGTGTGTGTGTGTGTGTCAGGGGTACTCTCTGAAATCCTGATAGCACCTGTGGCCTGAACCACACAGTAGCTTGAAATGTTATTTCTCTTTCTACAACTTACCTCCACAGCAAAATTGTAACATTGCAGATGGGGGCCATATCTTCCAAAAGAAACTTCCGGAAAAACTGTTTTACTTGTTTTTATCCTGGTTGCACAGTGCTCCATAGTATGTTTGTTCCATAATATATCGTAGTTAGCTGTTCCTCTACTGAACATTCCAGCTATATTTGTTCCTTGCTATTATATAACACTTCCGTGAGGACCCTTGTACATGAAATTTTGCCGTCTTTTCTCTATTTCCCTAGGAAAGACTTCTGGATTAAGACCAAGAAGTGTAAACACTTGAAAAGAGTTATATATTTCCATGTTGCTCTCCCCCAAATGAGGAACATTTAACCCTCTCACCAGCCATATGTGGAGAATGCCAGGCTTACGTTCTCTAGGGCTATAACTACATTTAACTCGTTGCTGATATGATAGTAGGGAAAACTACAGAAAAGTTATCTCCTTGTGTTGTGTCTTCCTTTTGTAAATTACCAATGAGGTAAATATATATTAAAAATACAGTTATTATCTATTTGTGTTACCTCTTATATTTGTCCATTTAAAAAACTGAGTTCATAGTGTTTCTATCATTTTCAGCGAGTTTTTCATATATCAATGGCAATAACCACTATCTGTCTTTGTTGTAAAATATTTTCCCCAGTTTTACTCACGATGATTTTTGGTGTACAAAAATTTAATTGTAATTTAATTTAAAAAAATTTTATTTTGGGCTGCGTTGGATCTTTGTTGCTGCTTGCAGGCTTTCTCTAGTTGCAGCGAGCAGGGGCTACTCTTTGTTGCAGTGCACGGGCTTCTCATTGTGGTGGCTTCTGTTTTTGCGGAGCATGGGCTCTAGGTGCACAGGCTTCAGTAGCTGCAGTGCGTGGGCTCAGTAGTTGCGGCGCACAGGCTTACCTGCTCCACGGCATGTGGGATCTTCCTGGACCAGGGCTCGAACCCATGTCCCCTGCATTGGCAGGCGGATTCTTAACCACTGCACCACCAGGGAAGTCCTCAAATTTTTTAGTTAATTAAATACATAAAAATCAAATTCCTTTGTTAGTTCTTGCATTGCTTTTACATTTAAAATATTCTTTTTTTCTCCAGAGATTATTCACTATTTGGTCTCTTTCTGGTTTTTTATAGACCGTTTTTATACCTAACTCTAATCCAACTAGAACTTATTTTGCTTAATGAGAAACCATCTTGAAAACTTCCTCCCCCAAAGCCTTCTCATTTAGGAACTTGATTTATTTTTGCAGTATAGGATTCTTTTTTTTTTTCTGATTATAAAAGTAGTATTTGCTTAGTAGAAAATTCAAATAATTAATAAGCAGAAAAACTAGGAAGGGAAGGTCACCTATAATCACCTCCACATTCCAACAGTGCCTGGTGCTAACAGGTTGGTTGGTTTCCTTCCAGATTCTCTTCTATGTATAAACTTAAAAAAAAATAACAATGGCACTATACTGTACACAGGTTCTCACAGCGCCATCGCATAGCTTAACCAGGCACTGATGTCCAAGGCCCTCCAGCCCCAAAGACCCTTCCAAGTTGTTTGCTCCTTCCTTGAATTCACATGTCTACTCACTCAAGCCAGTTCTTTTGGGAGACTCTGGAGGGTAAAGGATAGAGGCTTGGGGGCAGACAGACCTGCAGTGGAAGCCTTCCTCCCCCTGTTACACCTACACTTCTATGGGCAAGAACTTAACCTTCCTGTTTGGCTTTTCTCCAAAATGAAGGTAAATAGTACTTACTCCACAGAGTTGTTCTGGGGTTTATTTATTTTTCCTGTAAAGCACCTAACACAGTCCCCGACCTGAATGGGCACTCAGCAGATGATGTTATCACTTCCCTCAGCCGCTCCCCCTTTCCCAATGCTGGTCCCTGGGGTTCCTTTGCTTTCCCAGCCACCTTCATCTGGTGATGTCTCCCCACTCTGAGGCTCTTCTTTCTAGGGTATTTATTGCTCCTTATTTCATGTGCTCTCTCCCTTGATGGAGTTCAGGTTCCTTGGGGACATTGTTCCATAAGCCTTTATTTTCCCAAAAGACCAAAGAAGGTCTTTTCACAGGTCAGGACATTATTGCTTTTGGCCAAAGCTATCACAGAACTGACAATCATTGGGTCTTCAAAATACAACATAAGATGAATGTCCAACAAAATCAATGTAGATATTTGAGGGAAAGTAACAATATGTTAGTATTTGTTTCATGGGATAAATCATCAGGCAAATGCACCAGATTTTTCAAGAAGCTTTAGCTCAGTTTTGTTCAAGGGATGTGTGCACATAGAGAGACTTGACTCATTCCATACAGTTGGCAATTTAATTTTTCCTTACGCTTTCAAGAGCTTAGGCTTGTTGGAATCACATGAACATTTCCTGTCGTGGTTCTTAAATGGGGTAATGGAGTCATGGGTGATATTCAACATAGTATAGAAGGCACTTTAGCTCAGGGATCTTACCTGTTAAGTAGACTGGGGAATACACGGTTTCCATGTTCTCTGATGTCTGTCGACATGGTTTGGACGCAACTTGCCATCACTTCCCTATCACGTCCAACCATCCACGTTCACTCAGAATCTGGCTCCAGACTCTACTGTTCTGGGCTCTTTTCTCACCCACCCCTCCCTGCCCCCATGCATTGCCTGTGCCAGCCTGTCTGGACATCCTGCCACTTCCCTCATACTGTCTCTTCCTGCTGTTCTTTCTGCTCTCACTCTCCACCCTCATTTCCTGACAAACTTTCCTCCTCCTGCCCCCATCTAATCACAGTTATCTCATCCTTCGAGGTTTATATTCAATTCCTACCACCTCCAGATAAAATTAACTTCCCTCTGGACTGATCTCACAGCACTTTGTCCAGATCCTCACCACCACCCTGACCAGCGTCCTCAGTCTTGGCTGCTGTATCCTTCGTATCGTTCTGTCCTCCAGACGCTGGAGTACTTCAAAGCAGAGCCCTTGCTCCCTTTGCATCTCTGCTCCCTCTGTGCTCTCTCCCGAAGTGACTTATCCAGGTATATGATATTAAGTATTACCATCAATACGCAGATGACTTCCAAGTTTATCTCTTCTGTCTAGAACTCTCGCTGAACTCCAGGCCTGAATACACAGCCACCTCTTCTAATTTTCACTTGGATACTAATAGACATCTCAAACTCAACATGCCCCCACATCATCTCCTGATTTCACCTCCTCAAATCTGCTCCCATCTGAGGAAAAGAAACGAGCATTTCCCCATTCGCTCAGGCAAAAAACACTGGCCTCGTCCTTGACTTCTCTCTTTCACATCCCTCATCCATTCCACAAGCAAATCTTTTGGTTCCGGGATCCTCCTACATTTCATCACTCTCTTGACTGCTGAGTCCATCATCTCTTACCCGACTTGCCTCCCAAACTATTCTCAGAAAGCAGCCAGAAGGATCCTGATAAAATGAAAATATGTGACGTCAACTGCCGCCCCTTAAAACTCTCTAATAGCTTCCCATCATACGCAGAGAGAAATCCACAGTCCTTGCCTACAAGAGACCCTACAGGCTCTGGCTCCTGGCTCTAATTAAATACCCCAAGGACACGCCCCCTCAAGACCTTTGGACTTTGTTTCCTCTGCCTCATTTTACGGTTTTGCTCAAATGCGCCTCCCCAGGGAGACCTTCACTGACCATCCGCATTCAAAGCAGCAGCTCCCCTTCCATCTCCACCACGCTCTCCATCATCTGCCTTATTTTTCTTCATAGCATTTTCCTGAAACTTTACATTCACCTGTGTAACTGTTCATTGTTTGCTGTCCCCACAAGAGTGTGAGATCCCCGAGGGCAGGGACTTTGTCTCTTTTAGTCACTGCTCTGCCGCAGCCCCTCAAACAGTACCAGGCACAAAATAGGTCCTCAATATATTTGTTTTATATAAGAATGAATGAAGGAGGCTATATTTCAGTTTGCCCAATATAACAGCCTTTTTCACACTTGCCTGTGTCTTCCCTTTATCCCACCAGCAATTTGGGGAAGAGACCATTTCTCAGTCCTTTGAATGGCCTGCACTATTCCCTAGCCCTTGATCTGTGCTTGTGGACTTGAGGTCAAAAGGCTTATGCGAGCTCATGAGAGGTGAGATTAACTAGGGCTCACCCGCGACTACTCCAATTCTTCCCCTGGCTTTGAACCGTGGGGCTGTCCCTTTAAGAGGAAGAGGCAAATCTGTGGAGAAACCTGCCTCCGGTGGGTTGTCTCAAAAATGACTGAGCCTAGCAAAGCCATGTGCTGACGCTCTCACCTCGTGGGACACAATGGGGCTTCCCTCTGATGAGCAAACAAATGGGCAAAGATTAGCATCTGAGTTCACAGATGTGATAGAGCTGCTGCATCTTCCTCCCTGCTCCAGCTGTGGGTGACTCTGGGTGAAAGCAGAGGAGGAGAGGCATCAGTCTCGCCACTCTGGGGTGACGGTGGCAGTGCCTGAGTGCTAAGTAGTGCCTCGAAGGAGAAGTGACCACTCATCATTCAGCGGGAGCCACCCCGGGGATGGAATAGCCATAGAAGCTGCGGGATTGGCTGGCGTGTGGGGAGCACAGTCCCAGGAAAGCTCCCCCAGCCACGTGCCTCCCTCCCTAGCAGCAGAGGGAACAAGGTCCCCCATTTATTTTGCAGTTAACCCCAGTTACCATTTCACTTTTCTCCACCGACTAAACACAAAGCTATAAATCTTAGTCAGGACATCTGGGCATGGGGCACCTAAGCAACCCTGATACTGATTCCTTAAGAAAACTCATTTCTTGTAACGTGAGGCCTGCTGAGGATGGCCATGTCAACTGATTAGACTTTTTACTTGGCTGTATTGATTCCGCTCTACCCCGATGCGGCCCGTAATGCCGGCTAATGTTATTGACGAGCCATCAGTCTTGTGGAGGAGTGTGGGGTTGCAGCTCTTTCTGAACCACAAAAACCTACTGGTGGACAGTGATGGAGAGAAGGAGGAGACCGTGAGTGGGACTCGTGGGCCAGCTCTGTGCAGGCTGGGATACATTAATGAAAGATGGACGCCCCTTGGCCAGAGACAGATGCAGCTCTCCAGAAGCCATTTATTTATGAAAAATTATGAACGCACAGTTGAATCATGGATTTTCATTACTGTGTATGCCCAACACTCTTTCTTGATTCATATTTTGTTGGAAATGAAGTGCTCTGGTTGCGGGTGGAGGCGGGAGGGCAGGGGGACAGCTTTAGACAGGAACCCTGAAATACTTCCTCTCTCTCTTCCCTCTAACCCACTGGCTGTCCCCCGTTCCTAGCGCCATGTGTCCAAGCCGGGCCCAGCACTGTCTCCAGAGGGAGTTCCATTCTGATCTGTTCTCAGAAGGGCCCAAGTTTTCAACCTCCTATGTCTGCAAATCAATTACTCTTTCAAAAGAGCTCGCCCTCAAGGGCCAGCAAAGTTGGAGCCTACTGACTCTGGTGTGCTGGTTTGGGAAGGAGACCTTTGATGGGGTGTTAAAACAGGTAAGAGGAAACGGAGCACAAACACTCCCCACTTTTCAAGCTCCTTACACATCAGATCCTAATTCTTATCTGCAGCAAATTTCCTATGCTGCCTATAGGCTTCTGTAACAAAATACCACAGACTGGGTGGCTTAAACCATGGACATCTCTCACAGTTCTGGGAAGTCCAAGATCAAGGTGCCAGCAGGTTCAGTGTTTGGTGATGGCTCTTTTCCCAGTTTGCAGACAGCAGCCTTCTTGCTGCGCCCTCATGTGGCAGAGGGAGAGTGAGCTCTGGTCTCTTCCTCTCCTTATAAGGGCACTAATCCTGTCATGGGAGGGTTCCACCTTAAAAAAAAAAAAAAAAAAAGAAGAAGGTGAAAAGGCTCCCCCACCAACCCACCCCTGGCTCCTTCAAAGTGAGGAGACTACCTTTTCTCTTCAGCTCATCACCTTCCCCCACCCCTCAGAGTTGCTCTGGCTAGAAGGGAAACCTCAGTGACTACTTAGTACTGTCTCCTGCTGCGTTTATCTATAGTAATGAATCCAATACAAATCCCAGTACATCGATGGTGAAAAATATAACTTATGGGGCTGATATCAGGCTTTTGCTCTTTGTGTTGGTACTAGGAGGGCAGAGTCATGAATTGGATCAGTCCTATGAAAGCTTGAGTGCAGAACTTCCAGAGTCTTAGGCTGAGTGAAGTCAGTTGCGGGATTATTTCTAGCAGGGCTGCTGGGGAAGCAAATGATCAAACCAGGTGTTCCAGCAGTTTTGCTGTGGGAGGCTTCAGCACCCCCTCCCTTTGGTCTTCCCAGCACCTCTTTCATCCCTGCCTCACACTGCTTTTCACGTGTTTGTCTTCCCACTACCCTGTAAACCCCTTGGGAGCCAGGACTGCATCACGGCAACTTTGAATCTTAGTACATGATAGGCACTTCATCAACGTTTGCAAGATGAAAGAAGATCCCTATTTCATTACTAAGTTTTGGTCTTTCCCAGAGACTATAACCTCCAGCTACTGGCTGCCCATCTCTTCTTAAAAACCTGGTTGGTCTAAATGATTCTTATGTGGAAAATACGTGTTCACTGGTGATTTTTAAAATTTTAATAAAGCAGTAGAACTCTTTGCTCCCCAACAAGACCTAACCTGAACCCCCAAAGTATAAAACAAATCAAAGTGGAGCTAGTTTGGAGGAGAAGAAATGGAATGGTGGCCAGAAGAGGCAGTCAGGGATGAAGCAAACTTTATCCTTCAGCTCTAGTCACCTGTGCATGTCTGAAGGCACAGTCTCCAGGGGCAGTGGATGTGGAGGGACAAAAGATGCATGGAGGGCGTCACCCTATCCCTGAGCCTCCTCATTCCTGTCACACATGCACACGCACACGCACACTCACTCACACAGTCGCATTGAGGAAGGATTGAAAACAGCAACATTTGATTTTGACACATCAGAGGGTGATCTTTGCCTGATGGCCCTTTCTTTCCCTAGACGGTAGGAGTGTCACAGATGTCACTGCTCTGTATCCCCTCCAAGCTGGTCTCCTGTATTGACCTGAACCTTTTAGAGCAGCTGCTCCTCTGTGCTAGTGGCTTCGTGAATAGTTATCAGTTATCATCTGGGTGACCTTAGGAAATTTACTTAGCCTTCTGTTTCTCATTTCCTTCCAGTAGAGAATGGGGATCATAATACTACTTGTGTCGGGGGTTTGTTGAGAGGATTAAATGACTTAATGGATGTAGATGTTTGGAATTGTGCCTGGCACAAAGTAAGCACTGAAATCCTGTTCGATGTTATTTCATCCCTACAGCAGCCCTGCAAGGTAGATGTTTTTTTAGATGAGGAAACTGAGACTTGAGGACAAACAGTTTACCCAGAGTCCCTCAGCTACCAAGTATCAGAGCAGAGATCGCTTCCAGCCACACTGCCTCTGGTCTGCTGATACTTCTGAGTCTTCGGAATGATCTCAAGTGAATGGTACCTGCTGGGCTCATTGCCTGGAGTCTGCGGTCTCTGAGAGGGAAGTCACTGACACCTGTGTTTTCATACTCTGAACGTTTGATCCCTTCAGACTGAGTCTCACTGGTCACCACTGTGAGGTCAAGTGCAAGGCTGGCATCAGGCTTTCAGGGAAGCCTACAGGTCATAACTTTCATTGCTGAGGTTGGGTGGGCCGTACAGAGCTTGGTGGCCTTGGGGGACATGCCCCGTTCTTACGGGAAGGGATTTCGAAAATAGATACAGTCAATATGTACCATTAATAGGAGCTGCAGAGGCTGCCATATTCTTCAAGGTAATGACCTTCCGAGGGTGAGGAGGGTGACTGCTTAATCACCTCCTGTGGATTCATGGGCACATTTGTCTTTAATCAGTCTTTTTCTTTAAGCTAATGGTAGCAAAACTAAGATCTTTCCAACTTGGATTTTTTTTTTTTCTTTTGAAAGTAATTTTTTCCTACTGCATACACAGACACAAAGAGGAATGTTTAGGAAACTGTTAAGATATTGTTATTTTGCATTGAGGACTTTGGGATAACTGGGGGAATAATCCGAGCATAAATGTTTAAATGTTGGTGTGCTGGCCCTGGAGATGATTACCCTTCTTAACACACACTTCTCCATTCAGTACTGGCAAAATCGATGTAGCCCCTGCCTTTAGATAGTTCCTGTAACCAGATAAAGGACCACAGTCTACACCAGAAGATGTTTACAGTGAGTGGCAAGGTAGTGCTAAGAGAAATCTGGGAACATAAGGACTGAGCAAAGGTCATCGGTGGTGGTCAGAGTGAGTCTAGAAGTTGACTGGAGTTGGAGAACCATTGCTGCCAGGGAAAAAGAGGGTACAAACCAGTCACAATCACTGCCTTGGAAACAACTACTGTAAAAGACATCTCTTGGGCTACAGCTAATGACAATTCATTCATGGGGGCATTTTCAAAGTATTCATGGAGTGTCTTTTATGGACATGGCCTCACTGGGATTGGTGAACGAGGATGATTCCATCCCTATCCTCCAGCCTTGGGGAAATGAGACCTGAATGCCTGAAATCACTCAATAACCCCGAAGACAGAGTTTATGTCTGACTGGGGCTGGGGGCGGTCTGGGAAGGGAGAGGTCAGTTTGTGATGATCCAGGGATGAATGCGGAGGCCCTGATAGCAGTGATGGCAGGGGAAATGCAAAGAAACCCTTAGGGGATGAACCCCTACATCTGAGGGACCTGGAAATCAGAGAGAGGGCTCAGGCCACTGGTGAATCCAGGTTGCCAGCTGAATTCCTCAAACACCATCGTACCACTGAGAGAAATACAGATGGTGAGTGGGAAAGCGGATTGGGCTGGGGCCAAATCATGGCATTTGAGACTTCTTGGTTGGATGTGGTCGTAAGATGACAAGTGGAGATATCCTGCAGGCAGCTCTAGATCAGAGAGTTGCTGACACGGGGTCACTGAAGGAAACAGTCCCGTGCCTTAGAATAAGCACACCAAGGGCAGAGATGAAGAGCCTTCAGAGAGGTAGGAGAACGGGGGAAGTGAGGCACCAGGGAACCAAAGTAAAGGTTTGGAAGGGAGAGTGTGTTCAGTGCAGACACATAATTCTGAGAGGTCTGAAGGATTAAGGATCAGGAAATAGCCATTTGGTTTGGAGGTCAGGGTTTTTCTGAGGACCTTTGAGAGAGCATTTTCAGTAGCACCAGGAGGTGGCAACCAGTTAGAGAGAAGGGCTTAGGGAGGGAATGGGAGAGGAGGAGGTTATCTCTGCAGACATAACCATTTCTAGATCCAAAGGTTTGAAACAGAAAAGGAATTATGAACTATGATGCAGGCTAAACAGGTCAGTGGGGTCAAGGTCAAGCCTCTTCAATTTGGCCGAGTGCTGTGTATTCACGTCAGATGGAAGTGACCAGAGGAACACGAGAGAGGGAAGACCAAGAGTGGGCAAAGGTGAGCCAGGGAGAAAATGCTTTCAAGAGTTAGGGTGGATGACCTGAGGGATGACCTCAGCAAAGACAAGAAGACATCTAGATTATAGGGACGAGCGTGAGGATGACGGATAGAGGAGAGGTAGGAGGCAGGAGGATGGAATGTCTTGTACCAAGTGGCTTTCTCAAAAGTAGGAGATCAAAGAGCTGCTGGCAGGAAATTCAAAAGGTGAGGGGTGACCACTGGGGGTGCAAGACAGGGTGCTTCCAGGGTCCCCCCAAAAACAGTCATCAGAGCGACCACTCACCTCCTTTCTCATCTGCCCAGGAAGTCTGAGTACCTTCCTGAAGCATCTATGGGCCCACTTGGCAAGAGAGGTTGGAAGCAGCTGAAGTAGCTTTTCTCAGCTTGACAGAGAGGATCAAAGCAGAGGTTGGCGAGGGTGTCCCGGGAGGAGAGGGGGTGTCTGCAAAAATGGAGACATTTTCAGAGTGGGAGGCTCCATGCACCACCACAGACTCAGTCTAGGGAAAGAGCTGAACAGCATCATAGGTGGGGAGGCCCAAGAGGTGGGGAGTGAGACTGTTCAGAGAACTGTGAGCTTCTTCACATCAGTGAGCTTAAGCTTCGGTCTAGCAAAGCCCTGTGTCTAGTAACCCATGGGTCCCTGGGACCAACCCCGGGAGCCTGTGGTGGAGACAAGGTAGTTGATCCTAATGGGAGCCAGTGCTTAATAATAATAATAGTAGCTAAGACTTTTGGAGTACACTGCTTTAAGCCCTTTACATATACCTCACTGAACGTACTAACGACCCAGTGAGGTAAGTCCCATTCCTCTCCTGTCCTTCAGATGAGGAAATGGGGGCACCACGACATTAAATGACTTGCTCAAGGATCCATAACCCATCCCTGAATCTAGGGTCTGGACCCGGCAGTCTGATGTCTCTCGGGTGGCAATGTCAACATCGTGATCTCAAAGCTCGTGCTGAATGTCTATGCTGGGCAGGGTGCTATGCTAAGTGGTGAAAACCAAAAGAGGTGGGTGAGTTCGGCTGAGCCTCAGTGGTTAGCAGGGTATAGCAGGGGCACTACCACCACTACGAAAGAGTAACTAATATCTTTCCCAGGATTTCCTGTTTTCCTTTATGTCACGTACCCCCCTGCCCCACACTGATTACTTGAATAAAAGAATACACAAATGAAGAGACGGATTTAAATAAGTGGATAATTACCTTTCATTCCTGGCCTATTAAATGTGTTGGATTCATCAGTTTTCTGAAACAAAACAGAGCAGTACAGTTACTACCAGTAAAAACCGGACTGAATTGTGTTCCTCCTAGCCTGTCTTCCTCCGGGAGCAGCCAACTTCCATCATTGTCTCCGGACTCAAGGGCCAATGCAGTTCAATGCCTGCGGTCGGTGGTCCAGGCAGGAAGGACTCAGCAGTGCCTCAGCTCAGTCAGACTCGACTTCGGGTCTGATTCTAAGTCCTCTGGATTGTTCTGACACAGGTCTTCTGTCCCACTGTGTTCTTCACTGTTCCTGCCTCCGTGCCCTAGTTCTGGCCTTCACCGTCTCTGATTTGTGCTATCGTAGCAGTCTTTGAACAGACAGACAAGGGGGCTTTCGAGTTAGATGGATCTAAGTTTGATCTTGGCTCTACTATTTATTTGCAGTTCAACCCTGGGGCAAATGTCTGGATTCCTTTGACTTCAGTTTCCTTATCTGCACAATCTGCAGAACAATAGTTGGCCTCAAAGGTGTGTGAGGATGACTTGAGAGTGATCACATTTAAGTGTCTAGTACAGGGTCATCTCAGATGCTATTATAATTCATGGATATTACTGTTAGATCTCACCTCCAAATCAGCCTAATATATCAATGCCAGATTAATTTTCCCCAAATACAATTTTGATCATGTCACTTCCTATCCTTCTGCAAATGCCGCGGTTGCCAATAGAGAAAAATCTGTTTGTAAGGGGAGTTACTTACCTCATTTTTCCTATCTCGATGCCAGAATCTTGACGACAAGAGGCGGGTAGCTCCTACTTAGCCCACTCTTGTTGTAAAAATACCTGGAGAAGTTCTTGAATTTATAAAGACAATTACTAGGGTTTGTTAATCATGGTTGAACCCACCCAAAGGGATGAGACCAACATAAGTTTCAGTGTATGGTTACGTTATGCATTCTTACATGATGGGATAATAATTTTTGGAAATGTCAACAGAATTTTCTCTCCATTATAATTTCTCTGGCTCTTTGCCCCCTTCAATTAGGCTAGTCTCTCTGTATTCATTCCCTCAGGAAAGAATGTGATAGGGGAAGGAAGAGAAACGCGGAACCTCTTCTTGGCTTTGAGTTCCAAACGCTGAGGCCCTGTGGGGAAAGAAAGAACTAGTTGACAAAAGGTAGAGGAGAAATTCAGGATTAAGAGCAAGATTTTCCTGCCTGTACCCTATAAGAAAAGTCCCTGGGATTAGGGAAATAGAGGAAAGGGTAAGTGATGGAGGAGATCTGCAAGCGGAGGGGGGAGGTGTACCTCAGCTACCCTCACCCTCCATCCATGCAGTCAGCCTACCCGCTGGTCCTCAACGGCCCAACCAGGGCCCTGCTACCTCTTCTTCCTGCCATCTACCTAGGAATTCCCTTCCAGCATGTCCGTGACCAGCCCACAGGGAGGATGCTCTCTGTACTCTGAGACTTTGCTCCAACCCACTTGACTAATTCTATGTGAACTGTCCTTAAGCTCTCCTCTAGGCTAACAGGGGTCCAGACAGATCCTGTTACAACTGTGTATTACTAACCAAATCACACACAGCTGGGCTCTGACTCATTAACTAAAGATGTCTCTATTCCAGTCAGACATGAATGTATTCTCCTCCAAAGAGTGAAGCTATAATAGAGAGAAGGCAGGGAGGGAGTGGGGTTATTTTTGAGATGGGGACCCTGCTTGGTATATCTTGAAAGTGATGCCACAGAGGTGTTAATACAGAAGGTAAATTTCTGATATGATAGAAAGAGGTTCTTGCCCCTTCCTTTCTGGCTTGGGACCTTCTCTCTAGTGCCAATCTCTGGGTTGGAACTTCCACAGGGAGGCTGGGTGCTAGGAACAGAGCCAGATCCAGTTACCTGGGAGAGGCTGTTGGTGGGTTCAGACAGCCTGTGAGGCTTTCTGTGGTAGACTGTTCCATCAGTGCCCGCCCCACACCATGAACCATGCCTCCCTGTGGGGTCCCCTCTCCTACGCACTCTGGGCTGGGCCTTGTGACTTGCTTGGCCAGTGAGACGTTAGCAAGCAGGATGCAAGCAGAGAGCCTTGCCCAACGGGGCTCATCCTCTTGGGACCTCCCTCTTGGAAACCAGCTACTATTTGGTAAGGAAGACAAGGTAGACTACCAGAGGAAGAGAGAAAACTAAGGCACGGTAGCTCTCAGCCAGCACCAGTTACTAGACATGCGGGTGACACCGTCATGGACATTTCCCCAGCTGAATCCAGCAGCCTAAGGGATCCCAGCAGATACACATGCAACAGAGTTGAGCTATCCTCCCTGAGCCCTCTCCAAGTTACAGAATATGAGCAAATAATGGCTGTTGTCATCTCAAGCCTCTAAGTTTGGGGTAGTGATTTGTGCAGCAGAAGGTAATAGACATTCTTTCTAGGGGATGCTTTCCCTTCGAATTGCAGGGACTTTCCACAAGACAGGGACCTTGTTCATTTTGATCACTATATCCTCAGCCCCTAACAGACCATAACAGATGTCCAGTAAATATCTGTGGAATTCATGACACGAGATCAAGCACACAGCATCTACACTGCATTAAGATGCTCTTTTTTCCTGGCTAGTTCTCTCCCTTTTAAACAATGAGCCTTGAAGCTTCCATTTATTGTAAATGAATGGCTGGCAAATTTCTAAATGTATATGTAACAGTTTGTTAAGTGGGACTTTGACTACTGTCTGTGGAATTTTGGTTCACCGAAAGCTGAGACCAATGAGTGACAAGTACCCTTGCATTCCAGAGACTGGTGCTACATACATTTGCTACACATGCTGAGATGACTAAAGTCTTCTCTGATACCTTGTTCCATTCTTTACTTTCAGCCTACATAAGAGAAACATGGAGAGTCACTGGACAATTGTGATTAGGGGCCAGAAGCTGGAGCCAGACAGCCTGGGTTCAAATCCCCACTGGGCCATGTACCAGCTGTGAGACTCCGGCCAAGTTACTTAACCTCTCTGTACTTCCATTTGCTCATCTGTAAAATGGGGGTGATGATACCATCTACCTCATAGGGGTGCTGTGAGGATTAAATGAGTGCCTGTACAGAGACTGGGCAGTGCGATATATAGAACCTGGAGAACAGGGCCCAGCTCATAGCAAGGGCCTGTATCAACTATCACGAGTATCATCACAGTGAAGGAAAATCTCTTTGAGGAAAACTGGCTGCATTTCCTAGTGGGTGAACCCCAAGTTTGGGGCTGTTTGCCAGAGGGGAACTGACATCTCACGTGTCGCCCTGCCCCACCCTCCAGCTGAATGACTGTTGAACTGAAGAAATATCTTGACCCTTCCTGAGCTGTGGGAGTGGACACAGTGAGAGAATTTTTTAGAAGACGTAACCTGTCCCCTTGACAATCGGAGGCACCAAGACTGGAAAAGTCCTAAGGGGAAAGGCTGGCAGAGTGAGGAGGAAGGGCTGAGGCAGATGCGGTGCACAGCTCCAGGCTTTGAGGGGTGAGCACGCTAAGTTTCCCACCAGCTAAGTGGACACTGTGGACAGCCTTATGAGTAGAGCCCCCTCGATTGTGCCACGCCCAAGAGGATAGCCTTTTCAGTGGCATGCGAGCCTCCCAGGTAGAGGTGAAGAGGAGGTGGCACCTGGGAGCCTGAGGCCTGAGCTGGGGAAGGAGAGGAGCTTTGAACTGGATGAGACATTGAAGTTTTTAAAAATTAAAAAAAAAAAAAAGGTTTTGTTATTGTATGGCAAGACTACTTATTCTACTAATTGTGAGTTTCTAAAAGCCAAGAATAAATTTTTATTCCTTGTTATCTGCCGTAGAACCTGTGCCACATGGCACAATGCCTTGCACATAACATACAAGCAAATATTTAAATGGAAAAAAATGACATTCCAGGGACTTTAAAAAATATATAAATTCCTCAAGTTTTAATATTAAAGTTGGCTGTACTTTATCAATTTCTGAGAATGAGACTTTTCTAATGCCTAAAGGGGACTGGCAATGTTCTGGGCTCCCTGAGGTACCATCCTGGGAAGACGGGTGCAAAATGAGTAGGCAGAAAGGAGATGGTTGAAAAAAATAAGGCTGTCGCTGCAATATATTCAGTTACATTGACATCATCTCATTTTATCCTCACAACAGCTCTGAGAGGTAAATTGCCCTAGTCCCACTTTACAGAGGCTTAGTAATGTTGACGAAGTCGCCCCTGGTGCCACATAAGGAGGTGGCAGACCCGGAGTTCAGGCCCTGACTTCTCTGACCACAAGGCAGAAGCTCTTAAACACTCCTTGAGGCAGACGTTGCCTCGCAATGCTTGCATCCCCAGTGCTTGGCGCCGGCCCCAGCATCCAGGAAGTCCTCTACTGACTCCTGAATAAATACATTCTCTCCATCAGCAACCTAGCTCTGCCCTCACCCAGCCAAAGTCCCCTACAGATAGGCAAAACAGGATTCTCTGGGGCAAACAGACTGGGCTCGTTGCTCTGGCAGACGAGGGGAGAGCTGCTGTGTTTCGCTGTAGCTGGTCTTGGGTTCTTCTGATGCACCTCCCACCCCCCCCAAACAGAAAAACGTCTCCTGGAGGAGAGATGGTAGCAGACCTTGTGCCAGACTCAGGGCTCAGGCTGCAGGAAGGAAACCCGACCTCAGCCATCTTTCCAGGAGGTTTCACCAGAACGAAATTATCTGGTGTCAGGAAATGTCCCCAACAGCCGAAAAGACTTGATAAACTGGCAAATATGCCTGTGTCTCTCTCCCTTTTCCCTCCATCCAATGACTGCGTGAGCCGGATGATGGACAAGGGTTCCAGGCTGGTCCTTTGGGGGCTGATGATGTGGTATTTTTAATCTACATCTTGCACAGGCAGCTGACTGCACCGGTGGAAGGAAGGCAGGTCCAGGGTGAATAACCCTGAACAGAGATGGGCCAGGATTCCCAGCACGCTTGGCTTGGGTGTGTTCCGTACTTACATCTGACCGTGGGCGTGTCTGATGTTCTGGGAATTCATATCATTGCAAATAAAAGCTCAAAGCCACACACTGAGAAGATGTCTCAGGAGGTTTGGAAAAACTGTTCAATTTCCCCCGAGCTGCCCGTAGAGCAACTCCTCCCTAATTTCATTTGCTGTTCACAAAGGATTTTCAGATATCCTTTCATTAGATCCTCATAACAACCCCCAGAATGGATGGGAAAATATTACTGTTCTTATTTTGCAGAGTTCCCAGAGCCTCACTAAGATGGAAACACTTGCCTGGGGTCAAACAGCCACGGGCGATGATGGTGCTTCAACCAATTCTGGCTCTGTTCGCCTCTCCACTCCCTACCGCGGGCCAGCCCTGGCCACCGGTTCCCCAGCTCCAGCCTGGGCCAGGACCTGGGGCCTCATTTGCTCAGAAAGGGAGGTCAGGTACCTGTGAAAGTTGTGTGTGGGGTTTGCTCCCACGATGTCACTATCTCAAGCTCCCATTCTGGTAGAACTTAGACTTTTCCAGCAACTCTGACCCAGCAATTCCACTTCTTGAAATTCATTTTTAGATAGCATTTGAATCTGGTCACAAACATAGATGTCTAAGGTGTTCATCATCATGGTGTCATTCATAAAATGGACGCATTGCAAATAGCCTGAATATCCAAGGAGTCCAGTTAAATAAAGTTAGATATATTGGATCAAGGGAACATTGTCAGTTCTTAACAAGCCACACAGTATTGATAGAAGGACACTGAATGACATGGTAAGTTGTTCATCGTCCTTTGTTAAATAAAAAACCAGGTTACGATGTTTCAGGATGGTCCCATTTTTGCTTTAACAAATATTTATATCACTGCAAATTAACAAATGCCCAGAAAGCTATACACCAAAATGATAATGGTGGCTATTTCTGGTTGACAAGATCATGGATGATTTTTATTTCTTTTCGTTGATTATCTATGTTTTTAAAGTTTTAAAGTACTCTACATTCAACGTGAATTCATGTTCCAGTGAATAGCCATCTGGGATTTCCCCCTGCAGCTTTCGGGGATTACCCTCAAAACTTTCAGGCCCAACGTGTTAGTGCACGGCTCCCCCAAACTTCCCATTCCGCCCTCTTATTTCACGACATCTCGGCGCTTACAGGAGTTTCCTCGGTCTCCTGGCTGCCCCGCCAGTTGCTGGGCTGCACCCCTGTACTTGCCCGGCCTCAAGACCAAAGAAAGGGCCCGGAGTCAGCAACAGGGCCATTAGTGGTTTAATGGGAGGATGAGTTAACATGTCTGAAGCAAGGTCCTGGAGCAACACCCCACAGGGTGTGGCCAGCAGGACAGGGTGGCGGTCTTTGCTCCTGGTGGGGAGAGGGAGGTTATAGGGGGAACTGACATCAGGTTGGCTCATCAGTTTCTAGGAAGACCAGCAGAGGGGCACGTCCCTCACCACCCGTTTGATAAGCTAACAGGTAACGATATTCTGATCTAAAGGTGAGTACAATTATTAGCTGGGGCCAGAGCAAGTATGTAGGAAGGTCTGTCCTGTGAGTATAGGGTGTAAGTGAAGCAGGTGCTGGTGGCGCGGGGGATGTACAGAGAGCAAGAGAACAGTTATCCTGGGGGGCCTGACCGTACACACGCTTTATCTAACTTAATCTTCAACACCATTCTGCAAGGGAAGCATTTCGATTTCTGTAGACTGAGGTTTAGAGAGGTTAAATAACTTGGTTAAGGGTGTGCAGCTAATTAGTGGTGGAGTTGGGGGTTAGACACAGGTCTGCCTGAGTACTCTGCCCCTGTTTCAAGCCCTGATTGCCTTTCACCACGGCTGACCATGAATGCCTTCATTTTCCAAGGACTCATCCCAGGGGCTTGAATGGCTTCCAGTGCCTGCCCTGGTTGGAATTTAAGCCTGGTGTCGACTTGAGGAGGTGGCTGAATTGCCAGGAACAAACCTGAAGACCTGATTTCCTGAGCTCTCCATCACCTGGGGGAACCCAAGAGGATGAAAAGACACAGTGACCTACCTACACTGTACTGTGCATAGGCAGTCAACTTTCCCCACCTGCTTCCCATGTGCAGAGTGTCTGGACCACGTACTGCTATGGGTGAGGACTAATCCCTTCCAGGGAATCCTGCAGGAGTGGAGTAGAGAGACCTTTTGCAGCAAAAGGAATTTTCGAGTTGGCATTTAAAAATTTGAAATGAAAGGAATGCATAAAGGAAACAAAAGCCAAAAACAAAATAAAAGTCCACTCATCGGCTGAGCTCTGGGTATCAAATATTCTCTTTGTATTGTGCAGAGGGAGGCATTGTGCATCTGGGGCTGGAGTTTTCAGTTGGCCATGCAGATAATGCTCCTGGGCACTCCCTTTAAAAACTAAATCAACACTATTTTTTTTTTTGCAGGTACGCGGGCCTGTCACTGTTGTGGCCTCTCCCGTTGTGGAACACAGGCTCCAGACGCGCAGGCTCAGCGGCCATGGCTCATGGGCCCAGCCCCTCCGAGGCACGTGGGATCTTCCCGGACCGGGGCACGAACCCGTGTCCCCTGCATCGGCAGGCGGACTCTCAACCACTGCGCCACCAGGGAAGCCCTCAACACTATTTTAATTTGTGTTCCCTGCTTCCTCATTCACAGTGGAGGGGATGGTGCGAGGCTGAGCAAAGAGCGTATTACTCTTACAAGTTAACTTAACATGCAATATGCAGGGGATTACTCTGGGCTCACTCAATACCACAACCCAGAGCTTTATAGAATTCTATTGATCTTAGCTAAAGCTGTTTAATTTTTTTTTTGCTTTAATTTTCCTTCCTTATTTGCTCATTAAGTTGAGGTGAGGAAGAGGCGGGGGACTGATGACTAGTCACCATCCCTGGATTTAAGGCTGGTTTGACAGACCAGGAAGATGGTCTGGCCTCGCCCACTGGCAGCAGTGGCAATGGAGTGGGGGGTGACTGTAGGGAAAAGGGGTGTAGAGTGTCCAGGCCCCCATGGAGTTTCTCTGCTGCAAATACTCATAGAATAAGGTCCCTTCGTGCACAACACGGAGGGAAAACCAGAGAGTGAATCTGACGTGGATACGACCCACAGGGAACTTACCTTCTAGTAGCAGAGAGAAGCATATTAATCCACGATAGGACACAGGTGTGCCAGGACAATCGCAGGCCATATTCATTTTTGCTGTTGGGGAGGCACGAAAGAATGAAAATGTAATTCCTCCCACTCACCCCCGAAATGTTTGACTCCAGGGGAGTCCCCACATAGGGTCACTGGGGACTTGAGAGGACTTGGACAGTAGGGGGAGTCATGGCTGGAGCTTGGGCAAGTGCGGGAGGTGAGGGGGAATGGCTAAGGCTGATGGTCTGAGGGTAGAAACTTTGCCCGGCTTCCTTGCTGTCCTTCCTGGGCCGTGCGGCAGCACTTCTGAAAGGGCAGCCCATGGCTCTCTGGATTGATTATTAGGCGCTCATGCTCTGGGAACCTGGGTAGGGGAGCAAGCTGTGGCTGCAGTGAGCCCTGCACAGTGCACCTCTGGAGCCTGCCCGCTGCAGCAGGGCCAGCTGGTGGCAAGGACTGCTGCTGAACTGTGGTACCCTATAGTAGGAGGAGCCACGGTGATGGTGGCGACCACCAAAGATGGAGAACCAGGCCCATCTAATTTCCTTGAGTCCTAAAATCCTTGTAGGACCCAACACAGAATAGGAGGGAAGCCTAATAATAATAATAATGAATGGCACCCACTGAGCTTTACTCTGTGATGCACCGTGCTAAGTTTTCTACATACATTACTTTAATGAATCCCCACAAAATCTCTCTGAAATACGTTCCATTCTTATCCACCCCCCCCTTTTTTTTTTTTTTTTTTTTTTTACGGTACACGGGCTCCTCACTGCTGTGGCCTCTCCCATTGCGGAGCACAGGCTCCGGACGCACAGGCTCAGTGGCCATGGCTCACGGGCCCAGCCGCTCCGCGGCATGTGGGATCTTCCCGGACCGGGGCACGAACCCGTGTCCCCCGCATCGGCAGGCGGACTCCCAACCTCTGCGCCACCAGGGAAGCCCTCAAACAGCTTATTTCTGATGGAAAAAAGTTGCTTTTTTGAGGGGTGGTGCTGTGAATGGACAAGTGAACATGCAAAACAGAAGTAAGGAGTTTCTTGCCGGCAGGGTGACCAAAACTTCAGCATATATCTGGAGACAGTGGGCAGTTCCATTGACTGTGGCATGGAATTGGAAAGTAGTAGGAGATAAGATAGGAAATGAAGGTTGTGTTCAGATTGTAAAGGGTTAAGGGTACTGGACTCTATGCTGAAGGTCAAGGTGGCAAAAGGGTTTCATCTCACGTGCTGTATGTGATGGGCAGTGGCTCCCTGGACTGCTCTGTGTGCAGGATACACAGCGTCAACGGGAAAGAGAGGTGGACCATGTGGCAGCATCCGCCATGTGCTGACATTCAACAAAAGACTCTGAGAGAGGACAGTGAGGTTGGGCCTTGGTGGGGTGATCCATGCCCCAAATTCTTACTAAACATCTGGTCATTCTGAGGTCCAGAGACTGATTCTTTCATGGTGTCAATTATTTCTATCCCCCCCACCCCCATACCAGTTTTATTGGAAATGCCTGGAAATAGTGAAACCAAATATATTTGGGGGTAGCTAGAGAGCTCTCACTGAATATGCTTCTCATCTGGAACTGCTGAGTCTGATCCAATGTGCAGAACCCTGCATGGGACTCCAGACCACCGAGTTCTGGGCTGAGTTCTGCCAGTAGCAGCTGGGGTGTTTTAGGCTCACACCTGGATCTCTCTGAAGTTGTCCTACACCACAGAGTTTTTGTGGGGTGAAAAGGAAGTAATATTTGAAAATACCATGGCAAAGAGAACACACTCTCCTGCTTAAACACCGTATTTTATCAAATAAAAAAATGCCATTGTTTGTAAGATATCCTATCACTTTATGCATCATTGAGAAAGAAAAAAAAAATACTGCATCTACAGTACCCCATCCGGTGTCAATTATATTCTGTTATCAGGGATGTGAAACTGCTGGAAAAACAGCATTTTAGAATCAATGAACATTGTGACAAAGACCAGCTCCCAGTGACTAACTCCCATCTAAACAAGTTAAAAATGCATTTGCTTGGGTTACAGACCAGTTCATTAAAGCATTCATTTCCACGTTACCTAGCACAAAAATCTGGACTCCCATTCTTACTTGGTAACTGAAGTTGGAGAAATACGATTCTTAAGGGAAGACTGCCCCAATTTACAATGACTATGAAAACACCAGTTTGACTGTTGGTCCAGATATAACTGGCTCTGAATCATATAAATTGTCAAACAGCCTTGATTAAACACTTGCTAGAAATATGTTAAGGTCAGGGAGCCCTGTGATTCTGTGTGTGACACAGAAAAGCTGTGTTAGATGTCAGCTTGGGGCTGGAAATTGCAGAATGTGAGGCCCCAGCTGATGCTCAGAAGCCTGGAATTCACCCTCTTCTCTGTTTTATTATCTGTATAATTCTTCAGAATAAGCTACGTGAACACAAACTATCTCCTAACCAAGCAGGCCCCCTCTGGGGAACGTGTGCAAAGTGCTCCCGGGGGAGCTTCAGGACAACCTGCTTGCTTGTGTTTATTCAGACTTGGGGAAAGAGTTTTGAAGAAAGGTAGGAGCACGAACTAGTCAAGACATGTGGTTGCAAAGTGGTGGAAACTCAACTTGAACTGGCCTCAGGGGAATTATAAAAGGTCTGAAAGATGCCTGGAGACCTGGAGACACGACGCTGCCAGGACAACTACTCTGTCTTTGCCTCTCTCCATCTTTCATCTCCTCCTATGCAGACCAGCTACCTCCACTGGGCTGACAGCTCCCCGGGTCCCTATTTACAACTTTACCACCAAAGGGGGCCTGAAATTCTTTCTTTAGCTCTAGTTTGAAACATCCCAGGGAAGAATCCTGATTGGCCCAGTTTGAATCAGGTACCACTCTTAGAGAAATCAACTGGGGTCAAGGGGCTAGAGTACTATGGTTTTTGACCCCGACTACAGATACAGGATTTGAGAGAGGAGAAGGAGCAATGTCTTAAATGGGATGGGCTGTATCCCAGAAGAAGGGAAGGGTTCTTCTGGCAGACAAATGATAGATGCATCTCAATTACCATATTTATTCTTGCAAAAGCCCTTTCATTGCATGATATGAAGAAGGAAAGTCGTTTGAGGTTTAGCTAACAACAAAGCCATCTTATCATCATAACAGGCCCATTTAATCCATTAATCAATAATGGGACCTCCACAAAACCGTATCTGCTGCCTTGGTGAGGGCTAACATGCCATTCTACGGACAACATACCCTGAAAGGCAATGTGTGTCCTCACTGCAGAAATTCCGAACCTTCAAAACACTGTTACTGGAGAACTTAGTCAAGTCCTGTCTGTCCAACTGCATTTGTACTTTGTAGAAGAGTGTGATGAACTGTAATGCTCAGAAAGACTAATTCCCCTACTTTAACCTACAGACAGCCCTTCAAAGCTTCTTCAGAAGCCCAGTTACTTGTGTGCCCTTGACCAAAGACTTAGCCTCCTCTTCTCATAAGAAACAATCTATGAAGCTTATTGCTGTGATCAACGATGCTGCAGAAGATGGAGTCTATTACTTTACAAGGATTCTCAGGACAGCTACGTGATTGGTCTCAGCACCAGGAGTGGCTATGTTGCTTTCCTGAACAACTTTCCTGGTTTATTTTTACGTTACAGACACTAAATCCCAAGGCCTTTCACGTTTCCCTCCTAGTGGTGGCTGCTAGGAAGCTCAGGGCAAGTTTAGAACCCACCTGTAGTTCAAATTTGAATCCTCAGTGGCAGGTGTTTAGTGTACAAACTTACCTCTTGACTCCATCCTACTTCCTTGACCTTATTTTCCCTTTGCCTCATATTTTAAAACTTACATGAGAGTTATTTAATCTTGTAACAACATTTCCATCTTTATAAGCCAGTTAAATTTTTTTAAGATTAAGGCGGGGATATGAGTAATTATTTGACCTTGAGCTCAAAGGTTTTGAAGCCTCTCAGGCAGAAACATCTCAGTGGAGTGTGCCAGTGAGTGTGTAGAGTGTCACTCCTTCTGGAACACAGCTCATATCTTGGGGACATCCTTATGTTGTCCCTTTGCAGGGGCTTCTAAACTCATCCACCCATATTTTGGTTACAAGTTACATTGTGAATTTATTGATTTTTCTTCATAACATTTTTGGCCACAAAAACAGAATATTTGACGTTATTTTGTGTTTCTTTCCAAGACCTGGGAGGTAGATTCACTTCCTCATGGTGATGAAGTCCAAAAGAGAATTCAACTTCTTCTCCTACAATATTATTCTATGTTTTAAAAATATCTTCAAGGCTTCACAAGTCTGTAATTGCTGAGAGATATGTAGTTAACAACAAATCTCAAATATTTAGGCTTAGAAATTAAAAATTCCAACAATAATAACAAAGATAAAACGATTATTATCTGCAATAAATGATCCATAGCGATCGCTTTTAGAATACTGGATAAGCGACTTTCACTTCCATGATGGGGAGTGGGGTTGAGAGACCGAAGAACTCAGTCAGATGTAAGGGTGGGAAAGTGGATAACCTAGAGGAGCCACTCATTTCTCAACTGGGAAACAAGGAAAACGCTCCTCTGGGATGCTGGCAGCTCTTTCCAGTCATTTGCTGCGCGGTCCTGCACTTCTCTTCCGGGAACCTCTACGGGCCTCATATCCAAGGTGCACATCCGCACCAGCCCTGGTTTTCTGAAGCTTCTCCATGACACTGTAAGCGAGGCAAACGTTTTCAATGTGATCTGTATCATGTACTTTTTTGTGCAAGTTCGTATTTTGGTTGAAATGACAACCATAAATATTTAACATTCTAAAAGCTGTGGCTTTCCAGCCCCAACTGTCTGATGGGAGACAACGCTGCATGCATTAAGTTACAACCCACTTTCATTTCAAGCTGGTCAATAATATTTCATAAGGTAGGAAACCAGACGGCATGATTGTGGTGGAGAGACAAAAAGAGCAGAGAGTGGTTTAAAGACCTAAGACCAAATTCTAAGAGGGAGGAAAGAAACTGTTTTCTGTTTGGGACTCTCTTTTTTTTTTTTTCTTAATCTGGACAACCTTTTCTTTTTCCCAAACTGAAGAAATTAACAGTATCATTTTAAGACGAAGAAGTGAAAGATCTCCTTCTTGACTCTTCCCTTCCCCACACTCACGCACCTGGACCCACTCACACACATGCACACACATACACAGAGCAGAGGATGTCCTAATGAGTGGCGGTGCCCTTCTGCTCAAGGACCAACAGAAAGAGGGAGGCCTCTGCCCACCACAGCTGGACACACTGTGTCCGTGCATTTGACCCAGTTGAACAAAGGTGTTATTTTGAAAAATGACCCTCACTTGACATTTACATGATACCAAGTGATCTATTTGAATGTCATTATTTAAGCGATTGCTTTTCCAGCTTGCAGGCAGTCTAATTCTCATCAATTTCACCTTTAATTTAGAAGAGAAATGATAACCAATGGAGGGAAGAAAAAGAAGAAAAAACAACCCACAACAGAGGCCGGTGTCATTATGTTCCAGAGTGGTTTTTCATTCAAAGTGTTTTCCGTAAATGAGACTTTGAATAAACCCCACACTGACAAGTAAAAGGTTGAGTAGAAATAAATTCTTCCTTTCTAGCTGGGACTGTAGAAAAAAGGTTACTAATAAAATATTCTAGTTAGGAAAGCCCTGCAATAGGATCTGTTAAAATACATAAATTGAAATTCAATCCCATGAAAGCAATTGTTATATATCTATATGCTGATGTGTGAACCAACCACTTTGACTGTGTGTAATTCAGTGGCTATTGATTTTTTATTTTATATGTGTAATAACATGCTCCTAAGTTCAAAAGAATCAAAACATCAATGTTCAGTGATTTTCACCTTCAAAGACCAGTACCAATGCAACTAATGAAAGCTCAGGCGTCACTGCCCAGCGTCCCAGGTGAGGTCCAGGTGCTGAAAGCAGAGCTCAAGGCTAGCAGTCCAGAGCAAACCGCCCTGTGGGATTGACTCCTCTCTGCTTCCTTTCCTCCTGAAATGAATGGCTCACTCCAGGGCAATGGCAGCAGAAGCAGCGAAGGAACAAAGCGAAGTCATGTGTGCACAGTTAGGACAAAGATGGACTCCAGTCTGGGCCTCGAGTCTGGGCCACTGTTGTGTCTGGACTATGCTAGGGCCAAATGCCCCTGAATCTCCATTTTGCCTTCAAAGGACTGGTAGTTAGAATTTGTTTGGTGGTGAATGACTAAAAAAACTAGTTAGATAATGAAGAAAATGCATTGTGTATATAACTGAACAGTCTAGTGGTTAGATTGACACTATGTCAGACTTGATCCAATGGCTCAGATAATGTCACCCAGGACCTGCTTCTCTCTTTCTCACTGGTTAGCCTTTGGTGGCATTGGCTTCCTCCTCAAACTGCTCAGAGTGGCCTCCTCAGCAGCTGCAGCTTCTCGTCTTGTGGTAACAAAATTACTCTAGCCGTGTCCAACTTCACACCCTCGTATCTCTCCTCAAGGAGAAAGGAGAGGGTTTTCCGCAAGCTCCCACAAGTCATAGGAATCTCTCTTCTACTCCTGTTCCTGGGGAGACAGAATATGCTGCTTGGCCTAAGCCAATCAGAGCCTTCCTTGGAACAGGGAGTGTGGTCATTCCACATCCAATGGGAACAGAAGAGAACAGAGAGGCGTACGTGCCTAAGAGGAAAATCAAGTTACCTTTGAATGGTGCGGGCAATGGAGCCTTGGATGTAAACAGCAATTGTTCACTCCAACAACTTGTAGCTTCTTGTTTAGCTATGCCTTTTACTACACATCTCGATTTTATTTTCTTTTGCCACAAAGTCACCTGAGGAAGTCAATGGGTGACATCAGTTCTGGTTGCAGGCTGGATTAAGACTCAGATGATCCTTTGATCTCCATCTCCAAGTCCTGGTTCATTTTCTCCAAAGCAAGGGGCTGGCACTGACGGCCGACACCTGGCACACAGGCCACCATGTTCCCCTCTTGGTCCTATGGCAGACATCATCCATCAATCACAGGACTTCTGTGCAGTCCAGATGTGGCCCCAGAGACCTACTTAAAACAGCCCGCTGGACAGCCCCTGCAAATGTATTGGTGTCAACAAGAGAGAGAAAGTGTATTTGCCATCCCTGGAACGCATCGTACTCTGATGACTCAAACTACCAATGCACTTCACTCATATACTAAGAGCACTCACAAACACGTACTCACACTTTTGTGTTTCTCAAACTGTGGTTTTCAGATCTTTTGCATCAGAATCCCCTTGTGTCCATATTAAAATACATATTCTGGAGATCCACTCTGAAGCTGTGGAATCAGAATATTCTCAAAATAACAGTTTTAAATACTCAATAAGCTACTACACACAGTAGAATAAGGAGCTTCATTCCTACTAGGTCTCTGAGATACTGGCTCATTCTTTGTGAATTCTTGTTTAGCTATGCCTTTTACTACCGTTTATGGAGTAGTAGTAGCAGTTTATGGAGCTACTATGTGTAGGCTCTGGGCTAGTCTCTGTGAATTAGCTGAGGATGGTGCAAATAAAGAGCTCCTAGACTTTCTCTGTGAAACATAAGGGATGCTCTGAGGTAGGGGTTAATTGCAACAAGAAAGGACCAGGGCTTTGGGAACTCAGAGACAGACAAGATCACTTCTACATTAGGGAGCCAGAAAGAGAGAATGTCATGTGCTGATGAAAGAAATCGAAGAAGACACAAACAGATGGAAAGATATACGATGTTCTTGGATTGGAAGAACTGATATTGTCAAAATGACTATACTACCCAAGGCAATCTACAGATTCAACGTAATCCCTAACAAATTACCAATGGCATTTTTCACAGAATTAGAACAAAAAAAAATCTTAAAATTTGTATGGAGAGAAAAAAGAGCCCAAATAGCCAAAAAATGGAGCTGGAGGAAATCAGTCTGCCTGACTTTAGACTATACTACAAAGCTACAGTCATCAAAATAGCATGGTACTGGCACAAAAAACAGAAACATAGATCAATGGAACAGGATAGAAAGCCCAGAAATAAACCCACTCACCTATGGTCAATTAATCTATGACAAAGGAGGTAAGACTACGCAATGGAGAAAAGACAGCCTCCACAATAAATGGTGCTGGGAAAACTGAACAGCTACATGTAAAAAAATGAAATTAGAATATTCTTTAATACCATACACAAAAATAAACTCAAAATGGATTAATGACCTAAATGTAAAACCAGATACTATAAAACTCTTAGAGGAAAACATAGGCAGAACACTCTTTGACATGAAACACAGCAATATCTTTTCTGAGCTGTCTCCTAGAGTAATGGAAGTAAAGCCAAAAATAAACCAATGGGACCTAATTAAACTCAAAAGCTTTTGCACAGCAAAGGAAACCATAAGCAAAATGAAAAGACAACTCACAGAATGGAAGAAAATATTTGCAAATGATGCAACTGATGGGATTAGTCTCCAAAATTTACAAACAGCTAATGCAGCTCAATATCAAAAAAATAAACAACCCAATCAAAAAATGGGCAGAAGACCTAAATAGACATTTCTCCAAAGAAGACATACAGATGGCCAAGAGGCACATGAAAAGATGCTCAACGTCACTAATTATTAGAGAAATGCAAATCAAAACTATAATGAGATATCACCTCACACCAGTCAGAATGGCCATCATCAAAAAATCTATAAACAATTAATGCTGGAGAGGGTGTGGAGAAAAGGGAACCCTCTTGCACTGTTGGTGGGAATGTAAATTGATACAGCCACTATGGAGAACAGTGTGGAGGTTCCTTAAAAAACTAAAAATAGAATTACCATATGACCCAGCCATCCCACTCCTGGGCATACATATATATATATATATCCGGAGAAAAACATGGTTCAAAAGGATACACGTGCCCCAATGCTCAATGCAGCGCTGTTTACAATATCCAAGACATGGAAGTAACCTAAACGGCCATCTACAGATGAATGGATAAAGAAGATGTGGTACATATATACAATGGAATATTTCTCATCCATTAAAAAGAATGAAATAATGCCATTTGCAGCAACATGGATGGACCTGGAGATTATCATACTAAGTAAGTCAGTCAGAGAAAGACAAATATCATGTGATATCACTTATATGCAGAATCTTAAAAAAAAATGATACAAACGAACTTATTTACAAAACAGAACAGACTTGCAGACTTAGATAACAAACTTATGGTTATGGGGGAGGGCGGAGGATGGGTTGGGGAGAGGGATAGAGTGTGAGTTTGGGATTGACATGTACATACTGCTATATTTAAAATACCAACAGATAACCAACAAGGACCTACTGTAGAGCACAGGGAACTCTGCTCAATATTCTGTAATAACCTAAATGGAAAAAGAATTTGAAAAAGAATAGATATGTGTATAACTGAATCACTTTCCAGTATACCTGAAACTAATGCAACATTGTTAATCAACTATGCTCCAATATAAAATAAAAATTAAAAAAGAGAGAGAGAGAATATCATAGATGAGTTGGCCCTGGAGCCTTTGTCAGGTAGGAATAATTGGGGCCCAGGATGAGGAGAGATAAGACTTATGGGAGGAAAAAATGGCACTGGTTGGAGGTGAGAATGTGCAGTACGGGATCATGAAGAGAGAGTCATTAATTCAATCAGAGGTAGGAATGGGGATCTGAGGAAAGAAGTTAGAAAGACAGGATTAAATTTTCATTACATAGGGTTTTGCAGCTCTGGCTCCAGTGTTTAGACTTTATTTTGCAGGCAGTGGGGAAGCATTTTGAGCAAGAGAGTGGCATGGTACTAAGTTATGTTTGAGGATCTGGAAATGAGGTAGGAGGAAGGAATAGAGTGGGAGAGGCTGGAGGCTTAGAGGTGGTGGAATGTTACTATAATTGTACAGGTGAGAGGTTGGGGGTCCGAACTGGAATCTTGGCAGTGGAAATGGAGGGGAACAGATGTGAGAGACTTTAAGGAAGGAGAGCCATTGACCTTGTTGTTTTGATAGCTTGCCCAGACTATCAAAGGTGTATTAGTCAGGATGTGCTGGGCCATGCTGCAAAAACAAATGACTCTTGAAATCTCAGTATACAACGTAACAAAATTTTACTTGCTTATGTTGCATATCCCAGACTGGTTGGTAGGGGCCTCTGCTACACTCAATCCCTCAGGAACCCAGGTTGAAAGAGGCTCTGTTCTATTTTTCTGTACCACTTGAAGCATGTGCCTTCTGAATGCTAAAGAAGAGGAAGAGAGAGAGGAATGGAGGAGGCACAAAGACCTTCAACTGACTTGATTCAGAAGTGATCAGCATCACATCTCCTCATAGTCTACTGTCTTGAACTAATCACATGGTCCTAATATAACTGTAAAGGAGGTTGGGAAAAGTAGGGAAGCACATGGAATATTTGGTGGCCTCACTTTTTCAGCTATACTAGGGTAATTTCAGGATTTCACCAAAAGTCAGAAATTAAGAAATCATATACTTGAGTTGCCCCTAAGAACATAGAGGTAAATTGGTAAGAGGAGAGACTGGAGAATAAATTTTGTAATTCACCCAGTCACTTGTAGGAGCAGTAGGATTTCCGGCATATGGGAGGTGGTATGTATGCCTTGAACCTGACTGGTTCTGTGTTAGTTGTTAGGAGTTAGTCAAAGGAGTGCCTGACTGTGATTACCTGTAGTAGTGAACACACGTCACATAAGACAAATAGACACCCAGTTCATGTGCACGTGTGTATGCACCACCACCCCCCGCCCCACACACACCCCTGGGTTTTAATGAACACATTTTCACGTAAAACAAAAACAAAACCCCCAATTCCAAATCTATTAATCTTTTTCAACGACCTCAGAAATACAAGTATTTTAACGGGGTAAGAAGACGTCTGACAATCCCCAATACAGTAAGTCCCCTCCACACGAATGAGTTCCATTCTGAGAGCGTGTTCGTAAGTTCAATTTGTTTGTAAGTCCTACAAAGTTAGCCAAGCTACCCAACTAACACAACCGGCTATACAGTGTTGTACTGTAATAGGTTTATAATACTTTTCACACAAATAATACATAACAAACACAAAAAGTAAAGAAAACATTTTTAATCTTACAGTACAGTACCTGGAAAAGTACAGTGTACAGTACAACAGCTGGCATACAGGGGCTGGCATCGAGTGAACAGGCAAGAAGAGTCACTGACTGGAGGAGGAAGAGGAGGCGGGAGATGGTGGAGCTGAAGGATCGTCAGCAATAGGGGATGGAGGGCAGGCTGCCGTTTCACTCACGCCTGACGTTGATGGCACAGGTTCTGGTTCCTTGCTGCATTCAATTCTATCTACCCTCTCGAGAAAACGATCCAGTGGAGTCTGGGTAGTAGCTCTTTTTTTCTCATCACAGAGGACACGGGAGCACTGGATTGCATTCTGAACAGCCGCTGCAACCTTCGTGCACCGTTCTACGTCTGGGTCCCGTGCCTCAAAAACTAACAGTGCCTCTTCAAATAAAGAAAACCCCCTTGCCGTTTCCTGCATCGTGAATCTCTTTGGTTCTTCAGTTACTTTTTCTTCCTCTTGTCTCTCTTTGTCCTTTCTCTGGGCCTCCAGTTCCATCAGGTCTTCATTAGTAATCTCCTTGTGTTGCACAGCAAGGAGTTCAATGAAGTCGTCCTCTTGCAGATCTAGCTTGAAATAAAGATACTGTACTACCGAACTCTATACAGTACTATAAAGTACACAGAAGCACAACCACTTGTAGAGGATGCATGCATGTGACAATGTATGCCAGACATATGAACTAACTTACGTGACTGGACATGCGAACACATGTTCACATCTTTGAAAGTTCACAACTTGAAGGTTTGTATGTGGGGGACTTACTGTAACTCTTTTCTCTGGGAAAATTCTAAGACAAAAAAAAAACCTTCCTAAGTCTACAATGCCCTTCTCTCCAAAAGAATCATGGCTATTGTCAAGCAGACACATTCACGCAGGCGACAAATATTTACCACGTGCTCACCGAGTCCCAGGCATTCTTTTAGGCCCCAGGGGATGCCACCTTTTTGGAGGTTACATTCAACTGGGTAGAAACACAAGTAGTCAGCACACAGGTGGAACTTTAACTAGGATTTCATACTCCAAATCCCTTGCACGAACATGTCGTGTTAAAGAGTAGCTTGTTCTCCAAATGAATCTTCCAGCTTTCTTTATCTCCTAAAGCACTAGCTCCTTCCCAATCCCCTTTTAAAAACACTGATCAGCCCAGTAGCACGCTGAACTGTGCTGCTATGAGGGAGATAGAGACAGAAAAATGCTCTCTTCTTGCTATCAGAGGGGCTTCTGATCTACTTCTTGGATGCCAATCTATCTTTTCCTGATGTGTCCCCTGAACTCCCATCACTGATCTTTGTTTTAACAAAATTTCAGGGCAATGCAAGAGCATCTGAGCCACCGTGATTGCGCCACGGCCGGGAAAGAAAAAGCCTCTTTTTGCCCAACCTTATGGAGGGTAGGGAGATGTTCAGAAACAGAATGCGCTCCCGACAGAACTGTCCTGTTCCTCTCATAAATGTGCTTCCAGGATAAATCCAATGCCATCTTCTCTTTGCTCTTGGGGACAGCGGGTCCACCAGAAAATACTTGGAATCACTGGTGCACAAAATAGAAGTCTCTCTGGGAATAAAATGCTTCTGATCCCAGTCTTTTTATGCCCCCAAGGAAAGAAAAGAGGTCCATGTGAAAACCCCTCCTGGGGTTTCCCAACCAGTTAAACATGAGGGAGAGAAAGAAAAGAGGAGAACATTCTAAATAAAAGCAACGTCTTTGAAAAACTTCAAAGAAACATTTCTCCTGTTCAGAAGTCAAGAGCACATCTGGCTGGTGGTGAAAAGAGAAGTGGTGTCATCTGGGCAGAAATATTCTCTTCAAACATGTCCTTTAAGAAAAGCAAGAAAGGAGAGCCCAAGAGATTGAGAGGAGAGAAAAAATGCAAAGAGGGAAGGGACGTTAAAGAGGAAAAAGAAAAAAGAAATTAAAAAACCCTCCTAAATCTTGTAATGTTTTAGGGGGGCTTTATTAGAACGAAACTTGAGTGCCATACAGAGCTGTGCTCCGGTATTGATGGCCTTTATTCAAAGAGCCATCACCCTGTAAACTCACTTTAACAACTCCCTTCAGATGAAATATAAAAATTAAGGACATTTACAACACAGCTTAGTAGCAGATGTAGTCGTCCTGTTGGGGCTTAGATCAAATAGTGATGTAAACCCCAGCAGGATAACAGGTCTTACAAAAAAGTCCTTAACAACAGCCCCCAAAAATCTTGGAAATCTTACAAAACATGTTTCCCATTCTCTCCCAACCTCAAGGGTCCCCCTTCCTTCCCCCAACCCTCCCCTGAACTGCTAGACTCCTTTTCCATCGTCATCCTTGTCTGGAGTTCTTATGAGTCACTCTATACTTAGCAACGGGACCAAAGAAAAATCTGGTTGGGCTTCTGGTTATCTTCTCCAACTAGTCATCTTCCCCCATCACTACCTGTGGGAGCACCAGGGTGAGGGATGTGCCCAGCAGTCTGGGAAACGAACTGAAATGTACACATAGCTCAAATGGGGACTGAGGTCTGACCTTCGCCTTGGTCACATCCCCATTTGCCTCTCTTCCTCCTACAACTCTCATTTATGCTCCCAGAGGATCCTCAAAGGAGGTTTCCAATTTGATGTGAAGGTTGGATTACTCAATAAGGTGGGAAACATTTATGTCTCTAACAGTGTAACAAATGCGGGTGAAGGCCTTTCCCCAACTCTACCCTGTCCAAAGATTTTCTCCAGGATTTATTCTGGGAACTATCTCCATCTATCCACCCACTCCATGCACTCACTCATTCACTCTCTCAGTATTTCAACAGGTATATCTGTGTGCCTATGACATGCCAGGCATATGGCAGTGCTGGAGGCATGGACATGGCCGTGCTGTTGGTTATGGTCCTCTTTGCTTTTGAGTTGACACGTCTGGGAACTGGCTTTGGAAAGAGAAAGAGTTTAGGGGAGGAAAGTGGAGAGGGGTATGAGTAAGCGCTCTCTGAGAATTTCTGGTTGCTAGGTCCAGTTTTGCTGTCACCCTAGCTTTTACAAATGAAGCCAGTGACCTCTCTTGTCCACATGGTGTATGGGAAAAGAGTCAAGTAGCCCTGCAGGCCCAAGGTCTTGTTCCTGGATTGTTTCTCTGGCAGATGATCATTTAGCCAATAATTTGGGAGTGGTGGTATTAGATGTTTGGCCATAATGTGGCCCTTGGACCAGACAGAGGCCAAGAGGCTGGAAAAAAGGGAAGACTCGAAAGGGCCTTCATGAACAAGGGAGCAAATCCTGACCCTGTAATGAGCTCTATTCTGGGGGCAGGTCAGGGCCCTGCTTCACTGGGACCAACACGATAAAAAACCAAAATAAAATGTTATCACCTCAGCTGGCCAAGCCAAGGCCAGTGAGAAAATTGTCCTAGGAAGCCCTGAAAGCAGAAAATAAGAGGCTGGCTTAAATGTCACATGGAGCTTAAGAAGGTTGGAGAGGGGCTTCCCTGGTGGCGCCATGGTTAAGAATCCGCCTGCCAATGCAGGGGACACGGGTTCAAGCCCCGGTCCGGGAAGATCCCACATGCCGCGGAGCAACTAAGCCCGTGCGCCACAACTACTGAGCCTGCGCTCTAGAGCCCGTGCTCCACAAGAGAAGCCACCGCAACGAGAAGCCCGCGCACCGCAACGAAGAGTAGCCCCCGCTCTCCGCAACTAGAGAAAGCCCGCGCACAGCAACGAACACCCAACACAGCCAAAAATAATAAATAAAATAATTTCAAAAATTAAAAAAAAAGAAAGAAGGTTGGAGACATTCCAGGGCTAAGTGGGAGCCTTCTAAGGTCGTTCAGTCTAGAGTTTTCCAACACCGAAGCCAACATTTACAGCTTGAACTCATGCCCTCCCTGCCCTCTCCTCCTCTGCTTTACCCAAGAGGTCTGCAGTATGACTGGGTTGCAAATATCGTCTGGTCCATCCCCGTACCTCCCAGCTGGCTTGGCTGGGTTTCATTTCACATGTGCTCTAATCTGAAAACAAACACTGGAAATCAGCTGCGAGGAGGCCATGTTGATATGACCAATGATCAAAGAAGGTCCTCTCTCTGGATCCCCGTAAGAAATGACTCCAAAGGCATTTTCCTCACTCATACTCACTTGCACATCCTCCCACTCACAGGCACACATATACACATGTACACTCAGACAGGCACACAGATACAGATGGTCACAATCCCAGTGGGTTACTTCACTATGTGCTTGGCCATTTGGTCAAAGACGGGGCAGCATTTACCTCTACGAATGCGAGGTCTAATCTGTGAAGAAAATGTGTGCATATGTAAAGAATCAAAGAAGATAATAGTTACCGCCTATGTCACAGGCGTGGACTAATCTTCGATTAAATAATGATATTCAGATGACATTTCTTGGCAATTGGCAGGGCAGCTGGAAAAATAAGTCAGAATTTCCACAGAGAATAGACTGTTTTGCCATCCAAAGCTGGCCAAGTACAAACAGCAAAGGTTCTAAATACATATGAATAAAAGGTCCCAGCACTCTGGCTTGCAAACACGCTCCTTTTTCTCTACTCACAGAATTGCACACACCAGTTTACAGATGTCTGTGAAGTGCATAAGTAAATTTAATATCTGCTGTATACACTTGTCTGTCCTCTTTCTCCTGCGATATCTCACCTGGGAAACTTCCTAGTCTAGTTCCGCATTCTTCAGATGAGGGAACTGAAGTCGAGAGAGCTAGGCTGCTGGAGGGACTTACCCAAGGTCATGCAGCAAGCCAGCCGTCCTGACTTTCATTCCAATGCTCTTTTGAGTACGTTCTAACCTCCACAGAGCTGACTGGTGGAACCTGTCAGCACCCATCATGGGATGGAATGCATGTGCACAGGAGCCAGAGTTGCTGGGGCTGATGTGTAAAAGGTACATGTGTGTAACAGGACGTGATGGAAAAACGTACACTCTGGCTCTGGCTAGACCTGGTCTATTGTCGGTATTCGAACAGGAAAGAGATGGAGACCCTAACATGGGTACCATTTACACAGTGGTGTCTGGGGTCAAGGGAAGCCCATAAGGGATGCTATAGAGACCCGTGTAAGCAGCGCCAGAGACCTGAAGGAGGCTAGTGGAGGGAGGCGTTCCCCAACCCAGAGAGAGTAAGGTTGATCTTTGGTGGGTGGCGGGGGGACTCAGTCAACGAGGGGGACCTGCAGGGAGGACGCTGGGAATCAATACTGTGAACTCACCCTTCTCTATTCTCTCAACTCCTGCTTGCGCCTCCCACTGGGTAAACCCAACAGGAGCTAAAGCCTGGGCGCCATGATGTGGACCATAAACTGAGCCTCCCAGGGGGAGAGAGGGCTGACTGCATCTAGAGGAGCAAATAGAACTTCCCACATGTCTGGGTTCAAATCTCAAGCAGCTTTGCTACTTATGAGTGCTGTGACTTGGGACAAGTCCTACTACTCTCCACCATTGGGTGCCTCATCTGTGAGCTGGTTATGGTGCCACCCACCCTGAGAGGTGCAGTGACTCTTAGAGCTGGTGTACGGATGGCTCCGAGCTTAACACCTAGCGTATTTGGTCCATCCCGTCTTCTCTCAGCAATGCCAGAGGCCCCTGGATAATTCGGTAAAAGGAACCCGAAGCCTTATACTTTTGCGGATCTTTTGATCTAGAAATTCTGCTTCTAGGACTTAGTCTCAAGGAACTAATCTGGCAAATGCACAAAATTTATAATTTTTTTTGCCATACCACTACTTAAAATGTGAAAATTGGGAGCGCCTGATTGTATCCATCAGGATTCTTAGATGCAAACCACAGCAACTGATTCTTGACGAGTTAGGCAGAAAAGGAATTAATTGAAGGATTACTGGATGACTCACAATTGCCAGAAGAGGCCAGGCTGCCTGGCGGGTGAGAACAATTGACCTCCTGCTGTACACTTGAGTCTGTGGCTGATAATTTGTGGGTGTCGATGTGAACATGAACCTTGCCCCAGACGCCCAGGGTGTTCATACCCAATAGTGTGGGGCAAACCAGCTTGTCTCTACCAAGTCAAAGTCTTGGTTCTTAGGCATGTTCTGGAGGTACAAGCTGGATGAGGTAGACGCGCTCGGCAGCAGCATTTGTGGAAAAGACTTGGAAGCGTCAGTGACCAGCAAGCTCCACGCCAAGCGTAGACTTAGGTTCTTCAAGGAGCCTGTCAGTGCACCCCAATTCACAAAGCGCATCCTCTAAGAGGTCACAGACAGACCAAAGTGATCTTGGGGGAAAGTGGACCTGGGGGATGCTGGTACCTTTGACTTGTACCTGCCTGTGCTTGGCAATGTTGATGCCACACCCAGGTCCCCTTTACTGGGCCAGTGTGCCCACCTAGATGCTGCGACTCTCGGTTGTTGACAGCTCAGAGCTGCTCGCCTTCACAGTTGAGCTGACCAAGAGAGTGCCTTGCTTGGGCAAGGTTTCTTTGTCCCTGACCCCAGGGATCAGGCGAAAGATTAGACTTCACCTGAGACCACAGCATTGCTCTGCTCTTTCTCCTTCCCCGATTTTCTTTCCCTTCTCCCTTCTTGGTTTTCCCCGAGGAGCACCCCCTTGATAAATCAGCTGTACTCAATCCATATCTCAAGCTCTGCTTCTAGGGAAATGGGCCTAAGCCTCTCTGACTTAGATTTGTGCCTGGTCTTGAATTCCCTCTTGCACGTGTGCCTAGCACCTGACCTCTGCCATCCTTTTGCTCCCAGCCTTTACTCTGACTATGGTCACCAAGCCCAGTGTGATAGTGAAAGAGAAAAGGTGTACAGTGTTGGGGACAGGACTGGCATTCATTCAGGGCTGCCATTTGGCTTTGGTCCTCTTGCAGAAGGAGCCACATCTCAAGAGAGCAGACTGGGGTGCTCTTTCTCCTCTGAGCCCTCTGCCTCCACCACTGGCAGCTCTCTTGTCACATATGTCACACTCTATTACAATCTCCTGTCTTCTTGTCTTCTCCCTGGCGAGACTGTGAGCTCTAGAGCAAGGCTGAGCCTTGGTCTTACTGAAACTCCACTTGGTGTCTGGCCTCAAGAAATGGCAGTGATCATCATTATTACTGATTGGCACACAGGTAATCCTTGTCAAATGAATGAGAGAATCTTCAGAGGACAGGTTGCCCACTGCTCAAAGGGACAGTACCACCCTGTGGGGAGAGTGGATCTGCCCAACTGCCGGCTCAGTTATCAGAGTAACCCACAGACGAGCTTAGGCTGAGAAGAGAATGAGCACAGATTCTCATTACCCACAAGTCATTAAGCTGTGATTAGAAAAAAGAGAGGAGAGGAGGGATGGACATTTGTAAAGGGGTACGACATCTGTATTCATCTGCATTCAGATACCACGACCGGCCCACTGGGCCACCTTTAATGAACAACATATGTTACGGGTTCTGTGGACCATACTGGATACCTGCTTTGTGTTAAGTGTTATACAACACAAAGATGATTTCATTTGAGGTCCCTGTCCCCAAGGACCTCACAATTTCAAATAAATAGGCCATTATAATATGGATAATATTTTTAAAATAAATTTATTTATTTATTTAGGGCTGCATCGGGTCTTTGCTGCCACACACGGGCTTTCTCTAGTTGCGGCGAGCGGGGACTACTCTTCGTTGCGGTGGCTTCTCTTGTTGAGGAGCACAAGCTCTAGGCGTGTGGGCTTCAGTAGTTGTGGCATGCGGGCTCAGTAGTTGTGACTCGCGGGCTCTAGAGCGCAGGCTCAGTAGTTGTGGCGCACGGGCTTAGTTGCTCCGTGGCACATGGCATCTTCCCGGACCACGGCTCGAACCCATGTCCCTTGCAGTGGCAGGTGGATTCTTAACCACTGTGCCACCAGGGAAGCCCAATAATGGATACTATTTGAGTGTTCACTATGGACCAGGCATGGTTTGAGGCACATCACAAATATTAGTTCATTTAATCCTCTGTGTAGCTGTCTGAGGCAGGTAATTCTACAAATGTAAAAAGTGAGGCACGGAGAGATTTATTAACTTGCCCAAGGTACACAGCTCTTAAGTGGGAGAGTCAGGATTTGAACCCACAGCCTTTTCACTTCCTTGCCCTGCAGCACGCCACAGAACAATGAGCTGTGAATTAAGTGCCATGAGAAGCCCGCTCTTCACGTGGAAAACCTTTAACTAATATCCTGCCTGCACATCAGAATTACGGTGTCCAGGATGGAAAGCATGCCTCCTTTCTCTTGATCATCACCCCCTTCTCCTCCTTCTGGCCGACCCTGTCCCTCTCAATGCACTACCATCCCATTGTCTCCATCTAGAACCTCAGAGTTGTCCTTGATCCTTCCGTCTCTCACGTCACCTGTAACCCGGTTGCTAAGTCTGCTGAATTCTAGATGGACAAACCTCCACAACTCAGCCCCTTCTCCCCACACTCTTGGCCCTGGCTTCATTCAGGCCCTTCACCTCCTGCTTGGATCACTGCAATAGTCTCCCTTATTCCTGCTTCAATATGCCCTTCACACCACCGTCTTCCTCACCTAAACCCAACCACACTGCAAGCCTTAAGGAAGGGCCTGGGACTTTGGTCAAATCCACCACGGCAGGCTTGGGTTCCGCCTTTTTAAGAACAATTCTGGCCAGGACTAGGAAGCGACTCACCACGTGCAGGGCAAGACAGGCCAGCTGTATGCACTGGAAATCACACTGCTTCTCAAAAGTGGATGCCCATATGAATCACCTGGGAATCTTGTTAAAGCAAAGATTCTGATTCAGTAGGCCGGGGGTGGGGCCTGAGATTCTGCATTTCTAATGAGTTCCATGGCCAATCCTGCTGGTCCCTAGATTATGGTTTGACTAGTAGGGTACAAGGGGACAGCTTCAAGAATTAAGGCAGGGGTTTCCCCTTAGGCCAGGACAAGTGGAGCTATAGAAAAAAATCACCAACAGTGTTCTTCATCAAGCACTTGCTCTATGCTAAATGCTGTGCCAAGTCCTTGTTTCACAGAGTCTCACCCAGTCCTCCTAACAACCCCATAAACTGAATCCCATTATTATGCCTACTTCCCGTATGAGAATACTGAGGTTTAGCAAGATAAAGGAAGCTTTCCAAGCTTACCCAGCTAGGAAATGGTGGAACTGCAGCCTAAACCTTTATCTCTCTGTTCCAGAATTAGTCCTCTTAACCCACCTGCCACTCAGAGAACGGGCCGAGGAGCCACGAAGGTCTGAAGGTGAAGGAACGGCGGAGAATGAAAGCTGTATCCTACCAGTGGTGACGACCGAAAAGCTAGCACAAGCTGACATCTTGGGTTCCTGACATGTATTTTCTCTAATCTTTGTGTTATTGTTAAAAATAGGTACTCTTATCAGAAATGGTCAGAGAGAGGTTTAGAGGCAGAAAGAGTGGAACCGAGACGCCAACATTGTTGCCTGAACTTCCCATTACCTGTAGCTGTAGGCTGTCACAACTGGGCTGCCACAGCCCACACAGTGCTGGCTGAGGCCCACCTGTAGCAGACACAGCAACAGAGCACAGACCCCCGGGGCTGAGAAGCCAGAGTCTGACGTTCTTGCCCTAAACAGAGACTTAACGGCAGAGTGAGATTCAGTTTGTGATGGAAAAACACAGGATTGGGGGTTTCGTCCCGGTTTTATAACAAATAAGCAGTGTGACCCTGAGTGGCCACTATCCCTCTCTGGGCTCCTTTTTTCACCTGGAAGGCCGTGGACAGGACTGGCTATATAATTTGCAGGGCCTGGTGCACAATGAAAATGTGGGCCTTTTGTTAAAAAATTACTATGAATTTCAAGATGGTGGCGGCAGAGCATTAAACCAAGAGTGGGGCCTTTCTAAGGATGGGGTTCTGTGCGACTGCATCAGTCACCTGCCCAGGAAGCCAGCCCTGGCCATGGGCTGGGACGGTGCGGTGTCTGACGCCCCTTCAAGCTCTTCTGTTCGCTAAGGTTCTCTGCTGTTTTCTGCTATTATCCCCACCTCGTTTATTTATAATTCATATGTCACCCAAAACTATTTGTGGTGACTCTCTACCCGGCTGTGCCTTTGTCTGGTACCTCCTGGGATCATCTCTCCCCTCTCACCGCCTGCTCGACCACCCACAGGCCTCGTAAGGATTGCTGTCTCACGAACGCGAGAAAGTGGCCCCGATCTGTTGCCATCTTGGAAGAGCCAAGGGGCAGCATGGGTGGGAAGGATGAGAGCATGTCCTGGAACCCATTCTTCCCAGACAGAGCCTTCATTTCCCAGTTCTTTCCTGACTCCTCAAGAATGGGAACAGAGAGATAGTGAGAGAGGGTGAGTCAGCAGCTCCAGTCCTGTCCTTTCCTCCTCCCTGCCCCCCCACCCCCCCACCCCGAGGGAGTGAATACCTCAGTTCCCAAACTCTCTGAGTCAGGGAGGTCACCTTGAGGACATTAGCCTGTTTATCCGAACCATGCAGACCAAGCAACAGCTGCTGACATGAGCCCAGGAGGCGTCACTTCCTGTTGCCAGGAGACCAGACCAGGTGGACTCCCTGCCCTCCTCCTGGACACCTGCCACACTGTCCAGGTGGCCCCAGGGCAGGGTGGGCATCGGCTGCCTGGTATGGCTCCAGAGACTCAGCCCAGCGCTCGGGAGAGCCCCTGCCAGCATCTTCTCCAGGGATGCTGAGTGTCGGGGTTATCAAAGGGTGGGAGACCCGACTCTGGAGAGATCACTGGAGCACTGGCAAGAGTGTCTGCAGTGCTGGGGCCTCTGTCTTGGGCTTTGCCACTGATGCTAGGCAAACAAACAAACAAACTAGACAAGAAAACAAACAAAAAACTTGTCACCTTGACTCTCCAGGCCTCACTTTCCTCATTCGAAAAGTGGAAAATCCTCTTTGCCCCCTTCCCTAGGCAGAATGAATTGGTCCCTTGCTGAGACCTCAAAGCATCACTTGATCAGGGGACGTAACACGTCATGACAGGGTTGTTTTAATATGTATGTGACCCTCCTTTCGGCAATCAGCTCCTTAAGGGCAAGAAACATCTTTTAGTCTTTCCCTGGTGTTCTTTTTAGCCCTAACACCTCATCCTTCTGTGTCTTAGATGCTCAGACTGCATTGGGGATGCTAGTGTACAGGAAACAACTACACGTCACACAATTGTTAAGGTGACAACATTATGTAACCACTCCCAGCGGTGCCTAGGGAGAGATGTAAACAAAGAGAAACCCAAGATCTCTGCCCCCAACGCGAGACCGAAGAACCGTATTGGAAACCTCCCTGCCCTGCCCCACACCGGCATCCCATCTCTCTCCGTCCCATGCCTGCCACCGACCACTACTGAGTTTTGTCTTTTATCATCTGACTACCGTGGCCCTACGTCCTGTCAACATATGACTGACGTGCACAGTCCAGAACGAGTAGCACTGCTCTCTGGGGAGAGTTAAGGGTCTTGCCCAGAATGGTAGTAAGGACATTCCTGGTACTGGTCACTGGGGCAGAGGTGTGAACTTCAGACCAGACCTTGGGAAGGTATCTGAGGACTGAAAGGAGGTGAGGAAATTCTGGAAGCAGCAGCTGCTTCCCATAAGAGCCCTAGAGGATTGAGAAAAGGCCTGTGAGCCCCCTTGGAAGCACAGAGCTCCACCCCCAAGGCGGACTCTTGACGTTCCTCCCCGTCACTCCCCTCACATGAGGGGAGCCTCATGGGTAAGTAAAGCTTTGGAGAGTTACAGCCGCGGGAACCAGGAGAAGGTTGGTATTACGGACTGAGTCCCCCCCACATTCATATACTGAAGCCTTAATACTGAAACTGAGCAGGACGCTGTGGGGCTCCTGGGCACAGAAGCCTTTCCGTGTCCCCCGTTTCTTGTTTGTAAGGAACAGACTCCAGCCTCCACGACCTTCTCTGAGTTCCAACAAGCAGATTCGAACAGCTGCTAATCAGGGAAGGGAGGGGATGCAGAGACAAGGGAAGAGACCACCTGAGGCCAGATTAAAGGCATGCAGGCCCTGCACACACCCTCATCCTTATCAGCCACTCCGCCCTTGAACCATTGCTATAAAACTCCTCACCAAATCCTCCTGGGTTGGGACACACAGTTTTGAGGGCACGAGCCCGCTGTGGCCCCCTTTGCCTGGCAAAGCAATAAAGCTATTCTTTTCTACTTCACCCAAGACTCTGCCTCTGAGATTCTATTTGGCACCAGGGTACAGAGGCCAACTTTTTGGCATCAATACCCCCAATGTGAGTGTATTTGGAGTTAGGGCCTTTAAGGAGTTAATTAAGGTTAAGGAGGTGACATTAATCTGAGGGACTGGTGTCCTTATAAGAAGAGACACCAGAGAACTCTGTCTCTCTCTCTGTCTCCCTCTCTCTCCACCCCCCGACCCTCTCTTCTCTCACGCACAGAGAAGAGGCCATGTGAGGACACACTTAGAAGGCAGCTGTCTACAAGCCAGGAAGAGAGGCCTCACCAGAAACCAATCCTGTGGGACCCTGACCTTAGACTTCTAGTCTTCAGAACTGTGAGAAGATAAACTTCCGTTGTTTAAGCCACTCAGACTATGGTATCTTGTTACGGCACAGCTGGCGTGTTGGTGGGCACCTCCTAGCATGCTCCAGGTTGGGGACAGGTGTCCTAGTGCATGGGCTAAGGAACAGGCTTTATGGAGAAAGGGAAAGTATACGGAGTCACGGAACGAAGGCACAGGTCTCCCTTCTCCCACTGGGCCCACGGGGAAGTTTTCTGGGTTGGCGAGCTTATTCACTCCCACGTAGGGATTCTGTCCTTCCTGAGGGTCTCCCTTCTTACAGGACAAGCAAGAGAAAAACCATGCCATTGGGGGCAGCAATCAGACCCCTTTAGTACAATGCAAGCTGTCCCTGGGGGCCAGCATGTAGCAGAGTTGTCCAAGGACACCAGCTCCCAGCACCTGGAGCCCTTGAGACCCATGACTATGGGCAGCTTAGCTTGGCCACAGGCCCTTCCCCAGGAAATCTGGGGCCCTTGGTACCAGCAAGATAATCATCCAGGCCACTTGGAGTGAGCACCAGGGTCCTTCCAGACAACTGAAGTTATTTTTGTTCACAGCAGTCAGGAGAACAATACTCCCCCTGGGTCGGCAGGCTGGTGGAAATGGGAGTGAGGCCAAGACAAGGTCAAACTCAGGGAAAGTACAGGCCACTTGGTCAACTGCACTCCCGCAGGGCCTCTCCTTCCTAGAACCGACTTGGAGATTCTTGATGTTCTTATTGAGAGAGCAGCATTCCTTCCACAGGATGGACAGATGGGTGGGGTGGGGGGGGAGGATCAGACATGACCATGGATAGTTGAGCACCTCCAGGCCAATGAGATCTCAGGACTCCAGATGCTCCTGAGATGGCCATGGCCTCCTCTGTAGGAGGAAGAGAATGCTGAGGAGACAGGAAGTTACGGGGCTCACGTACTGGAGGGAGGGGCCGGAGGCAAGACTCGGCAGCCTTCTGTGCCCAAGCCTTCCAGGGTCGGTGGGATGAGTCCAGGCTCTTTTCCTCCCCATTGTTGGCTGCCTTTATCAAAAAGGATATGTCTGGTGAGTCAGGGTCCGGGATGCAAAAGGTATTTGCCTGTGCTTGGTTCTGCTTCTTCCCAAAGATCTTGGTCCCTGAAACAAGCACCACCTGTCGTGTGCGCGTGCACACCTCATCGTACGTATGCACGCACGTGTGTATACATGCACACATCTGCGTGCGCTTGCTCGGGAGCCAAGAAGAATGGAGACACAACAGACCTGGCAGGGCAGGCTGCCAGGCTCATCTGAAACCTCTACCTGCGGCCCCATCTCATGTTGGTGCCCGAGCCCAGCTGGCTGCAGCGCAGGCTCAGGCCTGGGGCACCAGAGGGCAGCAGGTGCTTCTTTGCTGGTAGGTGGCGCTGTGTGGGCCCTTTGGGAGACGGTGGGGCCGGCAGGGCTGTGGAGGCATCGTCCAGGGCTCAGCAAGCCTGCCTTCCTCCTCGGTAAACTTCTCCAGCATCTTCAGCGTCCCATCTCTCAAAGGCTAACTCAGAGGCTCCCTGATCAACCGATCAACCACCTCTCTCTTCCAAATTCTTATAACACGTTGCACCACACTCTTGGCACGTGCCACAGCTGGCCCCTGTGACTCACGGTTACTAAGCTAGGGGACGCTTGAGGGCAGGGACGTTGTCAGAAGCAGTTTTCACTCTGCCAGGGGCCAGACCCCTGCGCTGTTCAGTCAGTCAAAGCTGGTGCCCTGCTGGTGACCGTTCTCTCCCTGCCGCGCAGCATCATCTTCCTCTCGCATGGACCACTTGCCTTGTTCCTCTGCCTGACGTCACCTGTGGAGGTTTGTCTCCATCCGTGCTTTCTCTGGAGCCCAACCATGAGCACCAGGCTTTGACCGCCCCCCTCTCACTGCCTTGTGGAGGCTGACTCTATGGGAAGGTAGCAGAGAAAGCGAAAAACAAAACATGACTCAGTACAGTTTTACCACTGCCTGTCCTTCCACTCGCCTGGGTAATATCCCAACTTTGGTAGATTTCACCACTTTCTGTTATTATCAAACAACTTCAAAATGTGTATTAAGAAGTCCAGTCCAGTCTAATCCCAAAGCTTCACTCTCTCACCCACTTTAAAGCCTCTCCCTGTTCCCAGCTCTGCCCAGACTCAGGGGAACAGCTGTGGTTAACTTCACTATTTTCCCTTCTGTCTCCTTTTCTACCAACCACGCAGCTTCTGGCTCCTCAGGATTGGCGCAGAGGAAGAGGCCTGACAGAGAGCAGGAAGGTCCTTCTCGCCTGGACTATTGTAATCTGCCACTTGGGACCACACGTTGTAGCACACGTACAAACACTGATTCACTTTCTTGTGATGAGTGTGGGTCCTCCTGGGGTCCCCCTTTATGTGGCTTGGGAGATGCAATCTCTAGCTGACAGCTTATGACCCGCCCCTCTCAAGCTCTGTATTCTGTGGGCCACCACCAGCCTCTTTCTCCTGGGGTTACCTGGGCCCTGGCAGGAAGCCCACTTGGCTGGAGGCCTTTCCAAGACAAACTCAAACGTGCTGCCTTCCTGGGTCCACCTGGCCCACAGAAAATGGCCTGCATCCTTGTCCTTTCTCTGCTTTCAGTGGAAGCACAGTTGTTCTCACTGTCACCTTCTCTGTCTCTTGCAACAGGCTGTCCTCATGCAGCCACTCACCTTCAGGCCTCTCCAGATCTCCAGGCACCAGCACGATATCGCCCACTCCCGAGTTCTACGTCAGGCTCTCTTGAAGGCTCCCTTCCTGAGAGGCTCCAGTTAGTTGTGTCACCACAATTCAGATTTCTGTAGCTCAGTAAGCATCTGGCCAGAGGGCTGAGGTCACTCTCTCCTCGTGGGAAACACGCCCGTTCTGTATTCGTGATTCCTGAAGCCTCCTTGTCTGCCTGGAGCTCGGGGCACGTCCTCTCTCCCTGCCTGAGGATCAAGGGGCTCAGAGCAGACTGGCCGACAACTCTTGCTCTAAGGAATCCCTCCCCATCGGTCTCTACTGACCAATCCCCTTCCGTGCCTTAGGGAAGGGCGGGGCGTGGACTCCTGGAACGGCCTTCCAAACTTTTTTGTTTGACTACCTCTTAAAAGGATTTTGAAAAACCATGTAGCCTTCCAAGTATTTTTAAGCATTTTATTTTATTTTACTTTTTATTTTTTGACAATAGAAGGATCATGATTTATTTATAAGCATTTTAAAATGCTTTTACTTTGAAGCAGTTAAGATTGACATCTAAAATGTTTCATCACAAGTTTAGGTAGTTATAAAGGATAAAATTTCTGGTGTCCTGAGTATGTTATATGTGCTTTAAATATTTTTCATCAAAACCTTGAAGCTGGGGCTTCCCTGGTGGCACAGTGCTTAAGAATCTGCCTGCCAGTGCAGGAGACACGGGTTTGAGCCCTGGTCCGGGAGGATCCCGCATGCCGCGGAGCAACTAAGCCCCTGTGCCACAACTACTGAGCCTGCGCTCTAGAGCCCATGAGCCACAGCTACTGAGCCTGCGTGCCACAACTACTGAAGCCCGCGTGCCTAGAGCCCGTGAGCCACAACTACTGAGCCCGCGTGCCACAACTACTGAAGCCCGCGCGCCTAGAGCCCGTGCTCCTCAACAAAAGAAGCCACCGCAATGAGAAGCCCACGCACCACAACAAAGAGGAGCCCCCGCTCGCTGCAACTAGAAAAAGCCCGCGCAGCAACGAAGACCTGACGCAGTCAATAAATAAATAAATAAAAACAAAACAAAACAAAAATCCTTGAAGCTGCAGATCTGGGTTATTTAATTTATGGAAAACAGCCACCTTATAACGTAATTCGGCAAAAACCAAACAGCTAGATCATAACTTTGTGTGAAAAGAGAAAATTCTGATTTCACTTGCAGTTCAAATATATAAATTAATAGGTACTGGAAACGTCTGCATTCTCACCCCAACATAGACCGGGGGCACAGAGCTCGTGGGGACTTATCACTTGTATGGAGCACTCCTGGCTTGGATTGTTACTGGAATCCTTCTTGCAGTCCTGGGTCTGGTGCTGAGGATTTTATATGCCGAGGAGATGCACCACAGCCAGATGCAGGATGGGCAAGGCCTTTCTTTGTTTTGTGGGAAAACTGGAAGCCACCAGTGTATGCTTAGACACATTGGTTTTAGGAGAGAATGCCTAAAACGAAGGGGCTGGAAAGTGATGTCTTCAAAACTGTCAGTGCCTTTGTACTCTTGTGGACGTCTCCATGTGTCCCCAGGGACAGCCCACTGGAAGACTGCTGGGCTAACGGTGACTGTATCTTTTGTGGTCATCCCCGAGCAAATTCTGCATAGATGGTCCGACGCCTCTCATTAGCATGGGGGTGGATTAACACCCTTTGTCTCAGACTTGAGGTCTCATCCAAGATGGGAATGACAGGCTGGTCGCATGTGACCACGCTGGTTGGCTCACACAGGGCTGGGCCCGTGGTGGGTGTGGGTGCCCGTGAGGGTCTGGGACCCATGTCTGATGTTGGCGGTGAGTCAGCCCCTGCAGCCCCTGCTGCCACCATCCCTCCCTCCTGCCCCTCCCTGTGTGGGAAGGGGTGTGACGGGAATTCTGGGCTGAGCCGCCATGTCCATGTGGTCTGGGCTTTGGAGTGGGTGGTGATGGGAGATGCAGCTGGCCAGCAGGGGCTGGGGGACGCCTCTGGGGGAGGAAGCCTGGGCCAGGGCAGAGTGTGTCGGCCAAGTAGAATCCCCGTGGCCTCGTCTGCAAAGCCATTTGCGAGGCTGAGCTATTCCTTTGTCTGTGTCTGAGGACCCCCACTTGCAGGCTCAGCCTGGGAAAATGTGTGCAGTTAGGGCCACTGTGGCCTCCAGAAGCAGCAGAAGTGGGATCGGCAGCTGTTCTGAGCCTCCTAGGAATCAGCCTGTCTGGCCCGTCACCAACCTTATGCTGGAGTTGGCCTCTGCCTGGGTGGTGAGCTTGGAGGACACGGAGATGGACTTGATCCAAATACCTCCCACACCAGCCTGTCACAGTGCCTGAACGGCCCACCGTGAGAGACACACAGAGACAGAGAGACATGCAGAGACAGAGAAAGAGAGGGCGGCAGCCTCGGGGCTGGCATGGATCACTCCCCTCCTTCATTCTTCAATACTTGTGGTAAGATGACCTTGGGTAACCTCTCCAAGCCTCAGTCCGCTCTCTGTAAAATGGGGACAGAATTCAGGGCTGAGGGGAATCAGTTGGGATGGAGAATGTGGAAGTATCTGGCCCACAGCAAGTGGCCGGGAAAGCCTCGTTTCCGAGGCAGAGATGTCCATTATGTCCTCCCTGACCTCTCAGGCTCGCACGTGTTCTGAGTGCTGACCCTTGACCCCATGACCACAGCCTACTGTGCCTGCTGCGTCCTCTGTCCCCGGGTGGCCAACCCCCTAGGCGGCTCTGAACCAGTCAGATTTGCTTTCTTGGGATTTTGGGGGAAGAGGACAGAGGCGGAGGGCTCAGGGAGTTGCATCGTGGGAACAGCGGAGAGCTGAGGGGCGGCCTGGGATCTCTGATGCCGGGGCCCCAGACCCCAGGCGCCCACAACCAGGGGCCAGCCCACACCTGGCCTAACGCAGTCACGGTCAAACGTCAGTGGAGGGCTTATTACGACGCAGGTTCCTGGGTCTCTCCCTGAAGAGCAGCTTCAGGGGGACAGCCTGTGTGGGCCTGGGACAGGGAGGTGGTCCAGGTCACCTTGAAGCAGACCCCTGCCTCAAACCCCTCACGCCCCAGGCATTCTCCTCAGACTGATCCTGACGGAGGCCTGGGAAGGGGCAGGTTAAACTCGGCGAGGCTGTCTTCCAAAAACTCCACTTCCCGGATGACGGCATCTTACAACGGACCCCATGCTGAAGGGGGACCAGGGCTCTGGGGACGCAAGACTGTGACAGAAAGGGGCGAGGGGGAAAGTGTGGATTCAGTGCTAGAGGAGGGGCAAGAGAAGCAGGATCTGGACAATTCCTGTGGCCACAGAATATCCAGGACTCACCTGAGCTTGGACTCAATGTAGTGCCTCTCCCTCCTGGAAGGTGGTGAGCTGACCCTCCTGGGTGTGGAAAGGGTCACTGCGTACTCCTGACTGTAGTGCTGCCCCAGGCCCACCTTCTGACCACACAGAGCTACTGGCCGGGCAAAGACTAGTTACTGGAAGGACTAGTTCCCGCACACTCAGCCTTGTTGACTCCCCTACACTTAAAGGCAGCCTGAGGACCAGAGCACTGGGCCAAGAGAAGCTGAGAACAGGCATCAGCACAGCTGACAGCCCCATTTCTCTTCTTCTCTTCCTCCAGGCCAAGATCAAACGCCTCCTCCAGGAAGCCTTCCCGAATTACTCCTGCTTCTAACCCCACCCCCCCCACCCCTCGTGCCTTAGTTTACCAATCAGTTTGCTCTGCCTTGTATCATGGGCCTGTCTCCCTGAGGGCACCTCCGTATCTCCAGGGACCGCAGCCTCCCTGTCCTGGGCCAGCAGAGGGCAGTCTGTCTGGTCCTGGGAGGCCAAATCATGATGTGACAGTTAAGAGCTTGGCTTTGGGGTCTGAGAGACCTAGATTCAACTCTAATTCTGCTAATGTGAACCCTGGGGAAATCATTTAACCTCACCGAGCCTCAGTTTCCCCATCTTCACACATGGAGGTAATGATAATTCTTACCACATATGGTGTGTTGTGAGGATTAAAAGAAAGAGATGATACCAATGAAGTATCATCAGGACATTGCACTTGGAACAATTAGAATGTACGTGGAGCTATAATTATTAATTATTATTATTAATGATACTCTTAATGATACTATTATTATTAACGACTCACTTTTCCTTCTCCTCTGAGGTTGCAATGTCTGCCATGTGCCAGGTGCTGAGCAGGTGCTGGGGACAGCAGGGTGAAGAGGAGACCTCCCTGCCACAGGACAACTTATGTGACACGTGCTCTCACAGAGCTTGGCCAGAAGACTCGGCAAACTATGGCGAGGGTGCTCTTCCGGGGCCGAGCTGAGTTGGGGGGCAGGGGTGGCCTGCCAGGAAGGGTGACAGCAGGTAGTGACGCTGTACAGGACGCACAGCTTCCTGACACGTGAAGGAAGAGGGGGAAGGGCGTTCCTGGCAGAGGGGAGAACACAAACAGGGACATCTCCACTCTCGGGAGGGTGGGAGTCGCCAGTCACTCTAGGGGAGGGAAGGGTGATGGGGGAGAAGGAGAGAAGTAGCTCTGGAGAACCCTTCCCTAGCTTCCCAGTTGGGACATGAAAATCCAGTCCCTCAAATGTTGATTAAAAGCTCTGTGCCTGGCCCAGGGAAGCTTGTACTGGGACCCCACGAAGCGGCAGGTGAGGCTCAAGGAACTTGCGCCTGCCTAGAGCAGAACCTACCCGGGTGAGTATCTCTCAATTGACCGTTGTGTCCCTTACAGCCCCTCACATGCAAAGAACCAGGTCCTAAACACAGTGGCCCTGCCTGTGGACCTCTAGAGAATTAGACAGATAGACAACAGACCATCCGTGGATCTCAGAAGAAGGGCAGTGACGGGGCACTTGGAGGCTCAGGTCACACTTGGGAAATCGGGTTTTGCCCCTGCTTTGCCCCTCTGGTCCTCTAGGCCGAGACCAGCTCTGCAGGAAGCGGGCTGCAGCCACAGACGTGCCAGACCATGGAGGAGCCGGTGCCCTCACCATCCCCAAAGCCTGTCTTATTATTAAAACTCATACATCACACACCGAAGCAAACACCTGGTGTGAGGGAACTGGAATCCTTCAGCGTGGATGAGATCCATCACCTTCTAAATCAGGTACATCAGCCCGTGAATCAAACACATCACCTCTGGAGTCAATGGGCTCCCAGGCGGATTAGAGGCACCACCTCTTGAATCAAAGGCAACTCTGATTGAATCAGAAACCACACCTCACCTAGTAAATCATCTAAATATTACCACATTACAAGTTTGGAATGGCTGCCTCACCAATACGTTTTAACAAGACGACATGTTAAAGCCGCTATAACATTTAAACAATTACCTGCAGAAACGAACTCAATACATCACGCGGGCTGCCCAATCGACGTTCTGAGCAGGAGAAACCACCATCCGGATGAATGGGCTTTGCATTCTCGCTCTCTCCCCGACCACCTTCCTTCCCCACTGGAGTCCTTCCTCCCTCGGGCACACGTTGAGGTGCGGCAGGTGGGGACTGTGGAGGCTCCTGACCGCAGCCCCGGGAGGGGTGCCGGCCGGAAACCTAAGGCAGTGTTTCAAAAAATTCACGTTAAAACCCTTAATTTGGGGCTTCTCTTAACGAAGTGCTATTTGCCAATAACAGGCCTGCATGCCCACTAACAGCTGAACCCAGTAAGAGTGACTATTCCCAGGTGCGCTTCCAGCCACTTCTGTGCAGGAAAGCCTGCAAATGCCTGCAGGGGGACAGCCCAGACCTGGCCACCAGCTGGGGACAGATGGGGCAGCAGCAGCAGAAAAATGGGAGGAGGGAGAGTCAGCACAGACAGCTCTGCAGGCTCCCAGCTCTGGGCTGAACGCTGGGGATCCACAGGAGAAGTAATAAGTGGCACGTCCCTGGCCACCAGCAGGGAGGAGCAGACTCAGAAAGCAACCAGATCATCCTTCCGATAATCGAGCTAATTGGAGTCAGGCACGTCCTCGGTGCTTTCTTTCCATACATTATCTCATTCGATCCTTACGATCCAAGAATATCGGTTTTGCTTTTATTTTTACTTTTATGTATGAGAAAAGTCAAGTACAGACTGTTTAAATAACTTATTCCCGTTTTACAGGGTAGAAAACTGAGGCTCAAAGTCATCATTCACTTGCCTAACAAAGGTCTCAGAGTTAGCAGAGTGGCCGAGTTGGGGAGTAAATCCAAACATGTCTGACTCCCCAATCTGTGCCCTTCAGGACCTGCGAAATGAGTGTGAAGTTTTGTGGTCGGCCCACGTGTACCACGGACACAGCCAGGAGGGTGCCGGAAGGCTGTGACTAATGCCCAGGAAGTGGGGCACTGGGTGCCCCTTCCAGGAAGCATTGCAGGATGGAGGGAGGGAGGGAGGCGAGGTGGGGAGAGGTGGGAAAGCGTGCTTGGGCCTCATCCCCAGGGAATAAGGATGAAAGCTTTTAAGAAGGAGAATAAAAAAATCCAGGATAGGACATTCTGGTTGCTATGTGATGACAGACTTAAGGGGACAGGGTATGACTGGCTGCCCAGTGAGGACATTATTACAGTGGTCTAGGTGAGCCTGGGGTGGAGTTGTCTGTGTAGAAATTCCAGAAATATCTGTGAGAGATTTTAGGGAGATAAGCTATTGGATTTAGGGAAGGGATGCTGAGGGAGAGGGAGGAACCAAAAATATTTGGCTGGTGACCTACAAGGGCCTGGAAAGAACAGGGCAGCGGCTGGACCAGTGCCCTTGAGAGAGAGGAGGTCTGGAACATGGACAAGTCAGAGAGGCGTCCGGTTGGGGCCAGGTACCATCAGGAGTAGCTCTGTGTGACCAGGAGGGCCATCAGGCAACAGAGAGCTCCCCGGCCCCACCCCCTCCTGCGGGCACACCTGTGGAAGCCTCTCAGCCTTAGGCCACCTTTCTCTCCCAGCAGTGGGAACCAATGGCAAAGTCCTGGAACTGCGGGCCAGCTGGAGTGAGGCCTGTGCTTCGTACTCACCACCTCGGCGTCTCCTAAAAGATGCTCTCTGTGGTCCCCAGATGGTCCTGGCATGTGTATCTCCTGGAGAAGGCAGAGAAAAAGCAAAGCCAGCTGTGGCGAGGGAGGCCAGCAAAGAAACTGCTAACTCAGGTCCCGTCGCCCCTGTCTGCCTCTCAAAGCAAGGGGCGAGACATTTCCTTAAAAACCCTGCAGTGCCTTGGAAATCAGCTGAATGGCCTTTCTGCGCAGCTCCTAATGTCCTGGGTGCGCTACCTAGCTTTCTGACAAGATATAAACGGTGGATTTTATGGGCAGCAGCATGGGCCAGTGGGCTAAGGACAGGCCGGGGAGCCAGCAAGGACACGGCCTCGGCGCCTCGTGACCGCTTGACTCGAGGTGTGACCTTGGGCCGGTTGCTTAACCTGTTTACACCTTAGTTTCCTTGGCTGAAAAATGGGAGTCCTGATACCACTGGGCCTCACAGGGGGGCCGTGAGCAGGAGCTAATTGATGGCTCAAGTGCACCCTGGGTGTCTCTGATGCTAGTAAACTGCTAAGTAATCACGCAGCGCCTCGAAGCACTGGCAGCCGACACGCAGGGCACTCTTCCCACACTGAGGGGGCCGGGGAGCGAGGCCGAGGATGCCTGGCTCAGCTAAACGCCAGCCATTCACCTGGCCAACTCTTCCCCAGTGAGCCCCTCAGCAAGGTCATTCTTCATCTCCTGGAGAGCTTTCTCTTCAGGGCTCTGACAATCTCTCCTCTCTCGGACCTGCTTTTAACCTCATTTTCTGCAAGATGTGGCTTTTTCTTTAATTGACAGCCTGGTGAACAATAAGTTTGTGGAACGGCCGCTCTCTGCAGGACACGCTGTGAGGTGCTTTCTGTGTCTTCTCTCAGGGACTCCTCCCCACAGGCACAATTTAGGGGGACTCTTGCTATTCCCATTTCACAGATGCGGAATGTAAACACTCCTAAATTCTTTCAGTGTATCCTTTCAATGAAGCGTCTCCATCACTGTCTATGATTCTCCATCATTATCTATGGACTCAGCCTGTGTTGTCCTGAGAGCGAAGAGGATTCAAACCCAGAATTCTCTGGCCTCAAAGCTCAGGCCTTTCCATCATTCTGTGTTGCCTTCCCTGTTAACTCTTCATTTCACGTGGAGCTATGGGGTGGGGGACTGGGCAGAAACATCACATGGCTGGGGTGCAGGAAACCTGGATAACTTTTCCCATCTCTACGACAAATCTACTGTGTGGCTGGGGCAAATTACATGACCCTTCTGAATCCATGCTTTTCCACTTAAGTCCCTTTTGTTTCTACCACGCTTTGACTCTACACCGCGGCTGCACATCACAGTAATGGGTACCTACCTTCTGTGTGTTCTAACATATAACAGATACTAGTATACCTGCTGTGCTCAGTGCAATGGACTGAATGTGTCCCTTCCAAATTCACATGCTGAAGTCCTAACCCCCTATATGATAGTATTAGGAGGCAAGACCTTTGGAAGGTGATTATGTCATGAGGGTGGAGCCCTCCTGATGGAATTAGTGCCCTTCTGGAAGGGAATGCAGAGTGTTCTCTCACCCCTTCCACCACGAGGACACAGTGAGATGACAGCTATCTATGAACCAGGAAGCAGGTCTTCAGCAGACACCAAATCTGCTGGTGCCTTGATCTTGGACTTTCCAGTCTCCAGGATTATAATAAATTTCTGTTGTTTATAAGTTACCCAGTCCACGGTATTCTGTTACAGCAACTCAGATGGATTAAGACACCCAGCTAGGCTAAGTGATCCTTTTTTTTTTTTTTTTTTCTTCTTGCTGTACACGGGCCTCTCACTGTTGTGGCCTCTCCCGTTGCGGAGCACAGGCTCCGGACGCGCAGGCTCAGCGGCCATGGCTCACGGGCCCAGCTGCTCCGCGGCATGTGGGATCTTCCCGGACCGGGGCACGAACCCGTGTCCCCTGCATCGGCAGGCGGACTCCCAACCACCGCGCCACCAGGGAAGCCCATAAGTGATCCTTTTGGCCAGGGACTGTACTATGTATCTAAGTCTCTGTAACAAAATGTACACACAGAATGTCCCGGGCCCTACGTTAGGAGGTAGCGTGTGTCCCTACCTCAAGGAGCACAGTCCAGTGGACTAGACAGACCCATGAGCAGGGGATTCTATGCCCCAGTGGAAGTGGCCCTCCTTTCTTAGATCCACTTCACCTGACTTGTCAGTGGGCAAGAGTTGATCTGTGACCCAGGGGGCTGCTCTTTGAGAAAACAAGTGATTCCCAACAGCTCATCTGGTAAGGGGGCAGTGGGTGGAGAAAGAGTTGAGCCTGCCTTGAATTATGACCTGGCCCCCATCCTGTAGGGAGGTTTGGCTCTGGGGCTGCATCAGCAGGACCCTCCGTGAACGGATACACAGGGATCCTGGAGCAAAGCCAGTGGTCCTCCCATCCTGGGACTGAACAATGACACCGAATTTCTGAGCTACCCCAGAAGGGCCTTGACAGATTACAAGAAATAATGAACAACACCATCATCTATTTGAGGCAGGAAAGTGACGGTGACGCTGTTTACCCGTGTGCTCCCCAAACTGTTGACGGAACTGTGGAACATTTCATCGGTCGAGGCATCAAACTGCCAAGACTCAGAACTGTCCTTGTTTGGGTGACCCCAGAGTAGCAGCACAGAGATCTGTGTGCCTGTTCTCCGCCATCTCTGCCCCTCTGGGAAGGCTATGCCAGCCTGAGAGCGTTCTCCCTCCTTCCCAAATACCCCCCATCTTTCCCCCTTTTCAGTCTGAATAAAGGTTCTATTTTACAGAAATATTTTACAGAAAAAGTTCTATTTTACAGAAATAGAACAATCCTTGGTGACCGGTGCAGGGCCTGCCAGCCCCACCTCTCCTTTCATCCGAATCGCAAGGCCCTGATGCATCTGAGTCTACTTTTCTCACCCCTGTGTCTGAGCTCCCAGGAGAAGTGCCGCAGGAACGTGAGCCTCCTTTAAATCCTGCCTTCCTGAACATTTCCTACTAAATGGGATCAACCATCACTTCCTATTAGCACAGCCTGGCCTTTCCAACGGTGACGGGCGGCCACGGGCTGTTCTGTGGATCACTTAGAGTCATAAAAACTGCGCTCAGGGCTACCCCTGCAACACGGAGAGCTCCTGGGAGCAGCGGGAGGGGGGCGGGGGGTGAAACACAGAAAGCTCAGAATCTTCCGCTAAATGCCAGCCCTCCCTGCCCCGCTCTGCCCTAGCCTCATCCACTGGCACTGGGAACCCTCCAGGGACCAGGCCATGGAGGCCAGAGCATGTAAGATAAGTGGCTGCCACCTTTGGTGTCTGTGCCGGGAACTGTCCTCAGATCTCATTTAATCCTGCTGTCAAGTCTAAGATACATTTCAATGTGGGGCTCAGAGAAATTAAGTGACGTGCTCAAGGTCATGGACAGGGCAGAACTGGGATTCCACAAGTCATGCTCTTTCTACTTCTGCAAGCTGCCTTGGAGGAGCTGCCTCCATTTCACCGGCCAGGGAGGACCCTACAGAGTAACTCAGATCACAGCCGTCTTCGCTCAGTCAGGGCGACATCCAGAAGGGCCACTTCAGGGTAGAACAACGAATGTCAGCTCCCCGGAGGTCACACTGACCCTCTCTTCAGGGCCTACCCAGGCATTCAGTGGTTAAAAGCGAACATGCAGGCTTTATTCCTCAACCTCCACGATGTGTGGGAACAACCAGGGTTGAAATTCCAGGCTCAGAAAGCTCATGTGACCCCCTCTCCACGAAGCATGTGGTATGGACAGAAGGGCTGAAGTTTTACAAAAACGAAACGAAATTACACGAAAATCCCAAAGTAGAGCTGCTGTGAACCTGCCATAAAAGCAAGCACATGAGAGATGGACCCGCAGCTTGGTCCCCTCACCAGGCTCCAGGCTTCCACCATGGACATTTCACAGGGTGGCCGGTGGCTGGGTCCCTTTGCCAGAAGTGCACCGCAGCCGTGGAGCATTCCCAGCTTGGCCTGTGTCCCGTTACTTCCCCAAATGACCCTTTACTCCTTCATTCTTTTGGTACAAGTTTCTGCCAAAGGAACACAGATGGAGAGAGAAAAATCAGGGCTGGGTTTAGATAGGAAGAAAAAATTCACAGAACGTCAATGTATTTATCCTGGAAAAAACCTTAAAATACTATCGAATGATTTTAAGGCTTTTGTGGGAACACACACACACACACACACACACGCACGCACACACGGAGAACAGCTGTTTGCTTCTGTCCTCTGCATCTGTGAGCTGTTATGTCAGTGAGCATTGCAGGGGCACCTGGCTCACCTTCAGGCATTGCAGTCCTGGGCAGCCTCTCTTCGTCCTCTCCCTTTCTGTGTTCTTTGTTTCCTCCCACAAACACTGCCTCCTCTTTCTTCCCCATGTCCCCGTGTCCTCAAGCTCTCCTTTCCCAGCCCAACAAAAAATAGCTCTGCAGAAAGACTCTAGTGCTTTCTGCAGATCACAGGGGACATGAGGATAGAACTTTATGTGTCCCCTTCCGGGAGGCTGCAGTCCCAGGGACAAATGGCTGCGCGTATGCAGGAGCTCTTGCCTCCGGCAGCTGAAGATGAGCCCTGGGTGGGGCAGAAGGCATCCTTGGGACCCTCACAAGCACTCCACGGAGAGGGCTGCTAACCCCATTAAAAGGACTCTTCCGAGTATAAGCTCTCATCAGATGCTCCTGCCTCTCTGGAACCACCTCCGAAGCTGTGTACGTGCTTGGTGGGTAGACGCCTTTAACACTGGTTCCTTCTTCACACTCCAAATAACAACTTTATCGTCCCAAAAAGGTGCAGAGAGAATGGGCATGGATCCACCTGTGGCTAACTGTGTTTGTGGGGGACAGGAGTACTGACCTGCCGAAGGGCTGTCTGGCACGGCAGCTGCTGCCTGAGGTACGGGGCCCGGGTTGGGGCTCTGCCTGGTACACGATGTTCTGGCAGCAGGGAGAGGGCAGCGGGGGGAGGCGACAGCAAGATGCTGAGAGGAGCTGACAGAGGAACATGCCTTTGCCCTTTCCTCTCCTAAGCAACTGGTGCCTGGAATTTGAAAGTCCCCGAATGTGGCATGGCCTGACCTTTGGCCTCTTGGTTACAGCAACTCGAGGAGTGACAGGAGAAACTGCTCAGACTAAGATGTGTCATAACTCGGACAGAGCATTCCTCACATGATCTCACTAGGTGCTCAAGGGTGATGTGGGAAGAATCACTCAGCTCCCGGAGAATCAAACCTTCCTCCCAGGATATGAGGGTGAGTGTCGTTGCCAAGGTCACACGGCGTGTAAGTACTGACAGGACCAGAACTAGAACCCAGGGCTTCTAACTCCGCAAGGCTCTTCCTGTGGATTTCCAGAGGTATGGGAAGTACGGTAGTCCCCCCTTATCTGCAATTTCGCTCTCCACAGTTTCAGTTACCCGCAGTCAACTGTGGTCCGAAAATATTACGTGGAACATTCCAAAAATAAACGATTTATAAGTTTTCAATTGCATGCTGTCCTGAATAGCACGGTGAAATCTCTCGCCCTCCCACTCCGTCCTGCCTGGGGAAGTGAATCTTGTGTCCAGCGCATCCTGCCCTGTCGTCACTTAGTAGCCAACTCTCTTATCATACCAACTGTCATAGTATCACAGTGCTTGTCTTCAAATAAACCTCATTTTACTTACTAATGGCCCCAAAGCACAAGAGTGGAGATGCTGGCAATTCAGGTACACCAAAGCGAAGCCAGAAAGTGCTTCCTTTAACTGAAAAGGTGAAAGTTCTCAACTCAAAAAGGAAAGAAAAAAAATCACATGTTGAGGTTGCTAAGATCTATGGTAAGAACAAATCTTTTATCTGTGAAATTGTGAAGAAGGACAAAGAAAGTTGCGCTGGTTTTGCTGCTGCATCTCAAACTGCAAAAGTTACAGCCACGGTATGGGATAAGTGCTTAGTTAAGATGGAAAAGGCATTAAATTTGTATAATATTTTGAGAGAGACATTCGCCTAACTTTCATTACAGTATATTTTTCTGTTCTATTTTATTATTGTTGTTGTTAATCTCGTACTGTGCCTTATTTAAATTAAACTTTATCATAGGTATGGATGTATAGGAAAAAACAGTACATATGGGGTGAGTATGGCTTTGCCATCCACTGGGGGTCTTAGAATGCATCCCCCCCTTGGATGAGAGGGGACTACTACAATCTCAGAAGTCTAAAGTTTGACAACAAATAGCGTGCAGGCCTAAGTTACACAGACCTTCTCTCAACGGCTTCTATTTAACCAACCTGCTAGATAACAGCTGCTCATCAGCCCCTTCCTAAAATACGTTTCCTGATGCCCGCGCCACAGGGAGTGAGCCTGGCTGGCAGTCGTTTTGTAGGACCTCTAGTGCCTCTACTGTGCTCTTTCCCCGCACACCGGCATGCCCTTCTCCAGCCGGCACTTCTGCTCCCACCAGGTGAACGTACCCTTGCTTTATAAGAGTCAGTGGATTTTTATTCCCAAACCTGTCTTATTCTTGCTTCGCCTGTCTTTGTAAAAGCCTTATTGCAATTAAGTAACTTGATGAAATGTTCTGCAAACAGATGATAAAATGACAGTGCAAAGAAAAAGAGTCATTATTCCTATGCAAACTAAGTTGACTATTTTGAGGAGATCAAATGGCAATGGGTTGCTGAAGTATTGCTGATGAGTTAGGTGTGGGTAAGCTACCATTAAAGATTGGGGGAAAATGCACACATCTATAATGATTCTTCACTCAGAGGACTTGGCAAGTGTAACTTCTCGCACCACTTTAAAGAAACAGAAACTGCAAATGGTAGACGACGCGTTACTGGGTGTGGTCTACTCAGGAAAGGTAGCTGGACACGCCCATCCATGGACTCGTACTCAAAGGAAAGGTGCTGGACTTACATCAAAGAACAGTGAATGGATGTATATTTATATGTTTTAAGTTAAAATGTTGAAGGTGTGTAAAATAATTTTCTCTGATTTCCCTTTCCAACCAGCTTCTTCCATTAACTGACCAACACCAGTCCACATTGTGTCAGATAAAAGGGATCCTGATCTAAAAGCTAGCAGTTATTGAGCAATTATTTGGTGCCAGACATCATACTGAGTGCCTTTTATGTAGCATCTCTTTTAATCCTCACAATCTACCCCTGAGTGAGTTACTGACATTATCCTGCAGTGGTACATGGGCCCATTTTTACAGGTCCTGGTCTCTCTTGCCTCCCCCCCGCCCCCGCCACCTTCCTTTCTTTTGCCAGCCAGTGGCCCATTACCGGATCGCACCTCTATAAACCAGGTGGAGCGGACAGAATTCCCCGGCTCCTTGGGAAGACTGTGACCTGCCCCGGACAGCGCTATGGGGGAGGGAGTTTGGTTGCTTCGAAATAGTCCAGCTGGGTTCTGGGTTTTGTGCGTGGGTATGAAGAAACAGACAAGGTAAACAGGCATGGCCCGGGTGGGAGCTGTGGAAACTAGCAGGAAGTGCTCAGGAAGACTAAGCCCAGCATGAGGCCCTTTGTCATGACGCTGGGCAGGGCGGAGGGGCTGTGAGGTTGGCAATTCTAGGAGCAAGACACTGGACAAGCCCACCCGAGGCACTTCTTTGCAACAGAAATGTACTTGGTGGACTGCTGGTGTTGAGGTAGAAATCTGGTGTCTGTGAAGGTCACTGAGGTAAGGATTAGCAGGATGACACAGAAAGGAAGGTTTATGGAGCCACACACATTGGGCAAACATATTTGCTATACGCGTACCTGGCCAAGGACTTGCATCCGGGATACATAAAGAATTCTTACAGCACCGTAAAAGGAAGACAAATTTGCAGTCCAATTAAAAATCGGCAAAAGGTTTGAACAGACGCCTCACAGAAAGAGATGTATCAGCGGGCAAAAAATTCAAGTTCATCAGCCACCAGGAAAAGGCAAACTCAAACCACAGTGAGATACCACTACTTAGGCACTAAGGGAGCTGAGGTTAAAAAGACCCACCATGCCGACTATTGGGGCGCAGTGGAGCACCAAGGGTGGGGCGGTGAAGGAGTCTGTCCAGGGCAGCGAATAAGGGGGTGCACTGTCGGCAGAGAATTTAAAATCAGTAACAAAACCACAGAAAGTCGATCTGATTTTTATTATCACCATGCATCGGCAACTCTAAACAATGTCAGTGATAAGCTCTTCCTCTGCTGCCCTGTTCCTAGGGCAACCCACACACAGCTCCCTCCGTCGATACCTCACTCTTGGCCAGGACGTGGAGACATGCCGAGAGTGGGGGGTGTCACGGGGTGTGACCACCTTGGAGAGCTGCTTGGAAGTTTCTTTTAAAATTAAAACATTGCACTTCTACATATTTACCCGGGAGAAGTGAAAACACATGGAGTAAATGTTTATAGCAGCTTTCTCTATAATCAACCCAAAACGGAAACAATCCAAACGTTCATCAATAGGCTGAAAGGCTAAACATGTGGTACATCCATACATCACAGTGCTACTCAGAAACTGAAAACAAATGAAGGACCAATACATGCAATAAAATAAAGACCCTTACAAACATTATGCTGAGCGAAAGAATACACACTGTTGGATTCCATTTACTTGAAGACCAAGAACGGGCAAATCTAAACTATAGTGACAGCAAGTAGAACAACGGTTGCCTGGGGCTGGGCCGGGGCCGGGGCCGGGGCCGGGGGTGAGTATTGACTGGGAAGAGGTACAAGGGAACTTTCTGGCGTGTGGGGTAGCGCTCATTACAACCTCAGAGATATTGCGGGTTCTGTTCCAGGCCACGGAAATAAAATGAATATACAAATAAACTGAGTCACATGAATATTTTGGTTTCCCATTGCATATAAAAGATATATTTACACTATACTGTAGTCTATCAAGTGTGCATTATGTTTTTAGAAACAATGTACAACCTTAATTTAAAAATACTTTATTGCTAAAAGACGCTAACCATCATCTGAGCCTTCGGCAAGTCGGAGCAGTAACATCAAAGCTCACTGATCACAGATCACCATAACAAATATAATAGTAATGAAGAAGACCGACATATTGTGAGAATTACCAAAACGTGACAGACACACAAAGCGAACAAGTGCCGTTTGAAAATGGCGCCAACAGACCTACTTGATGCAGGGTTGCCACAAACCTTCAATTTGTAAAAAACGTAGTATCTCCGAAGCACGATAAAGCAAAGCATAATAAAACGGGGTGTGCCTGTAAACTGATTGCCGTGGTGGCTCCATGAGTGAACGCATTTGCCCAAACTCATCAAAACCGTGGGCCAAAAATGTGTGTATTTTGTTACGTGTAAATTGTGCTTTAAGAAGGTTGAGATAGTGAGTAATACAAGAATACATCCCAAGCTCTTCATGGTTGGTTGTTCCTGAGTGGGACTCCATCAACATTCCAGAGACATTCCTGTAGACCACACTTGGAATGTTCAATCTGGATGTATACTGACATTAACCATTATGGAAAGCTGTGTATAGTTTAATCTATAGACATTATTTCCTCCCTCTGAAGGGTTTTCATGCTTCTCTCGAGTCCCTGTATTTTAAATTCCTTTAGTTGTAGGAAAAAACTGCTATTTGGATTATGATGATGAGGATGACGATGATGATAACGATAGCAGCTAACATTTATTGAACATTTACTAGGGCCAGACACTTTGCTAAGCGATTTATCTACAGTATTTTATGTAATCTTTACATAACCCTGATTCTCTGAGGTATTATCCTCATTTTTCAGATCAGGACCATGGTTCAGAGAGGTGAAGGCTCTTGTCAAGGGCACACAGCAAGTCAGACCCAGACTGGCATTCAAGTCTGTCTGATTCGGACTTTGCGTTCTTATCCCTGGAGTCCAGGGCCTCCAACGCTGGACCCATCACTACCTGGTAAACCACACCACACGGCCCTCCAGAAGGGGGCGCTAGACGTACCTGCAGCTGCAAAGCACTCAACTTCCTTCTGCTGCTAACGTCTTCAGGGTGTCTCCCTTTCGCAATGAGCCTTCTTAAGTACCTCTTCCCTGCAGTCACGATGATGCCTGGCAGATAGGCGCTTCATTTATGGCCAGCAACCACCGGCCGAGTTGAATTGCTTTGTCCTCGTGGGCTTTGGGGGTGGGTGGGAATTTTCCTCCTTGACCTTCCACTCCTGCCTGGGGCTTCACTTTCCCCCCTCCTTCCTCCCCTAGGATTCTCTGAAGTTTATTCTTTTGAACTGTGACCACGACCGTATATATCTCTGGGTGTATTCTAACAGGAACCTGCGTTCTTTCCACCACAGGGCTGGCTAAGGAAGTTATGCGAGACTCAGGGGAATCCTGAAGGAATTTGCTCAAGTCTGCTGGGGTCTGCATCCTGACACTCAAGTACATAAGTGCGGCCAGGCCTGTTTGACAATCAAACCCAGGCATGAACAAAGAGGGAGGGGAGATGGGGGCCAGTACGGACCCCAAACTGGATCAGCCTCTTGTTTGAGGAGGCCTGTCTAGAGGCCTGGGAAGAGACATGACAGGGAGGAGGGAGTGCGTCCACAGAAGAAGAGAGGAGAAGATAATGGAATCCAATAGAGCTCCCAAAGACGTGTCATCTTGCTGCTGCCGAAACCCTTTGAATACGTTAAATCCTTAATCAGAGTAGCCTAAGACTGCAATGACTACATGGAGACACGTTAGTCCGGATAAATCCTTGCAGGTTTCAAAGATCTGAAGGGCCCCGGCACTTCCCTCTGCAGCGGCTGCCCTCTGCCCTCTCCTCCATGATGTCATTATTGAAGTTTCGCTCTCACCATGCCTGGTGTAAGTTGACATTGACAGTTGTAGCACTCTCACACCGACTCTGGAGGATTATTAGCTTTGAAGCTATTTGGCCTTGAGCAGTGAATTCTTTTTTGAGCTCACACTGGCTTATAATATCTGAGAAGGCTTGCTCCACTCTGGCCCCAGCTTGCATTAGGAGAGGAGGCCGCTTTCCAACTTGGAACTGATACCAGCAGGAACAGAACGGGGAATATTATCCATTTCTGATGGGCAACAAAGTTAGTGTTCTCTAATCCCCCCGAGGCCTTCACACCGAGTTTCCAGTTTAACATCAGAGATTTTAACATCAGAGTTGGAGCCGCAGCTCGGCTCTCCTCTGCCTATAACCGCCGCGCAGCCTCACAGCTGGACGCAGAGAAGGACTTGAGGAATACATGCTCTTCTGGCCTCTAATCTGTTTGTTATTAGGCTGTTGGAAACCCCTCAGTGGGGCTGGAAGCGTATGTCAGAAGAGTATAATTCAAGTGTATGTTAAAAAAAAAATAGGAGGAAAAAAAAAGCTCCCTTCTGTGGTAATTTGCATGTGGTGAATGCAAGTGTCTGGGGGGATTAATTAGCTGAACAAAGCTGGGGAAGGGACTGCCAGTGAATTGGCAAAAACAGTGACCTGGAGAGCATCTGACCTGCTCTTAATTTCCTCTCAGGATTTAAGCAAATATCTTGCAACGCTTATTCCAAGGAAAGGGGAAACCCTCCACCCCCATCCCCAGCCTCAACCTATGGCTTTTTCATAATGAGAAAAAGTGTGTCCATTACTCTGCGCAAACTCTGCCACCATTCACAAAGGAGCTTGGGAAATGGGGTGTTGTCTCAGTTTCGCTGGACCATCCTACTGGACTAAATGATGGGTCTGTTTTCGAGTTCTAGAGAGCTCTGAATAAAGAACATCCAAGTTTTCAGGTTGCTGATGTAGGGAGAAGAAAAGTTTGCTTGAGAGTATCACTTATTTATCTACGTGTTCTTATTTGTCTCACTGTTATCACTTATTTATCTGTCTGTGTGAAGGTCAATCTTCCCCAATACTATCTCTGTCCATAATTCATGGGCTGCATCTCTCCTGATGCAACTGGTTTTCAGCATGTACCAGCCCACGAGCTTAAAGAAACCCAAATGATACACCTTCAGATTAGAGATGGCCCAGTGTTTTGGTTGGCTGGAAAAAACCCAGCACCACTGCCAAACATCAAAGCAGAAGAAGTAAGTGTGTCCAGGAGAAGATGCTAACAGAGGTGAAAGCATAACATTCATGAGAACAAGGGCCTTGGAAGAAGAGTTGGAGGGAATGGGGCAAGTGATAGGATGCAGAAACACCAAACAAACCTAAACTCATTCGTCTTTGCGGTGGTTCAGCTGAAGAAATTCCTTGCATTTTATTTCTCTGATGCTCCGGAGAGTAAACTGCCATTTCCTTAATTCCAACGGATGTTCCCATCCCTCCTCCCTTCTGAAATCTAGATGTCTTACAGCCTACATGTCTATCAAATGTATCAGTGCCCACTACAATGTGATATTAACACGACAGCCTGTCTTCCAGTCAGTGTGCTTGCAATAGGGAAATACAGTAGGGAGGAAGGTATTTCATCAAAGGGACCTGCAATATATTTGTTCCACAATATAACTCCTGGAGAGAAAGTGTGCACATGGTTAGAAGCATGTGCATTGATGATTTGGGTACATGCTGAGGTGAGAGTCTGTGAACTGGCTCTGTCCACTGATATACAGACAATGAATGAGTGGTGCCCATGCTGACATTTCCATTATTAACTTACCTAAGCAACTGATGGGTGCTCACCTCATCAAGACTTACTTATTTTGGCAAAATGATAAATGCACTCACATTTTTTCTGCCCCAAGGTAAATTGGTGAGCTTTAGAAAAACACAAAGCTCTGTTGGGTCTGTTAATAATTTCCAAAGAAAAGAGCAGCCAATGCTTGAATAAATAAACCATTCTTGATGACACTTTAAGAACTGGAATAACAATATGTGTGCATATGTGTGCTTATGTGCATGTGAACACACAAGAGTGGAATCCACTCTTAATTAATCCTATTAATTTGAGAAGTACTATGGTAACTGATCCTGTATTTCAGTGTGTACATTTGTGCATATACATATTTTTCAGAGAATAGTAAAAAAAAAACTAGCTAATGTCTAATGTTAAATTATGGCTTCTTAACAATGCATAAGAATTTCCAAGAGTAATTTAGTAATTTATAACCATAAGGCTAGGATGGGCTGCCTTAGGAAGTAATGAGTTCCTGGTCACTGTAAGTGTTTGAATAGCAAGTGTTGAAGGACCACTTGATGAGAATGTTTTGGTTGGAATCCTATTATCAAATGTGGGGAGCTGGATGTGGTGAATTTTTTAGTCCCTTTCAGTCAAAGAACATATGATTCTACGACAGAAAATATGCAATATTATCTCAAATGAGAGCACACTGAAGGCAGGGTTACATCTTATTTTAGCACAGACCGTAGGACATACAATTAATGTGTACGGAACCGTGAACCGGTTGGACTGAATGATTTCTGATGCCCTTTGTAGCACAAAGATGGGAGTTTGTGAATTAATTATATTAGTCAGAGTTCTCCGGAGAAACAACCAATAAGATATCCATCTATACATCTAGAGATACATATGGATATCCTAGCGGCTATCAATATATAAATATGAAAGGAGATTTATCATGAGGAATTGGCTCACACATTTTTGGAGGCTGAGTCGTCCCATGATCTGTTGCCTGCAAGGTGAAGACCCAGGAAATCAGGTGGTGTTACTCAGACTAGGTCAGAAGGCCTGAGAAGAAGCATTGCTGATGGTGTAAATTCCAGTCCAAGGGCAGAAGATGACCCATGTCCCAGTTGAAGCAGGCGGACAGAAAGCAGAAGAAGGGGCCAGTTCCTCCTTCGTCTACCTTTTGCTCTATTCAGACCCTCAGTGGATTGAATGATGCCCACTCACACTGGGGAGGACAACCTACTCTAGAGTCCACCGATTCCAATGCTAAGCTCATCCAGAAACACTCTCACGGACACAGCCAGAAACAATGTAAATCTGGGCACCCTGCGGCAGTCAAGTTGACACAGAAATTAACCATCACATGAATGTACCTTGGCCTAAGACTATATCATACGTGGAACGCATGACTTCCTTCCTCAAGAATGTATTTCACTGAACCAGTGGTTTTCTCCCCCTTCGTAGTCTATGCTCTTTGAATCTGAGACATTTGCTAGCACTCAAAGGATGGGATTAAGTTACATCTACGGCTATTTCACTGTTGACTTGCCTGTCCTTCAGCCTTGAGTTTCCCTTGAATAGAATTGTTGACCACCTCGATCACACATTGTTCTACACTCCTGAGGAAAGTTCTCCCACGTTCCAGCTAACACTGATCTACCCTGAGCACTGGCTTCTTGTCATGCCTCACCTCATACACTTTCACAGACAGGTAGACCCTGCTCCACACTTTTGCATGGCTGGCTCCTCTCACCTCCGTCTCACAGACATCGCTGGAACAGAATGCATCCCTGTCTTAACAAAGATCAATTTTACACACTGATCGGAATTTGGGGGCACACGGGTAAAAGGTAGGAGAACCATTATTCTAGATGTTTCTGTGTTGTTGAACATCTGATGTTCAGCGATAAAACAGGTCATACTTTTAATCTTCAGTACTCAGCTCTACCTATAACCTTTAGCTGAATCTTTCTGATGCTCTGTGTGTTTTGTAAGAAGTTGGGCTGCTCCATGTCCTGGCCATGATTTTCAGAAGCTGCAGGACATCAGTGAGGGCTGGCAGAGGCAGGGGAGAGCAGCTTCTCAGGATGGGTACCTTCATAACACAGCCTATGACAATAAAGTAGGCATTCAATAACAGTTAAGCACCTTGGAGGTGACCCAACATGTGCAACCATTTTCCTGACTCTGTCCCCCAGATACAGCTTCACTCTTGAACTTTAGCTTTTAGGCATCCTTGAAAGGGTTCTTGGGCTCTGCCTGGGCCACATATATGTGTGCATACGGTAAGCACTGCCCTGCAGAGGGAGGGCAGAGACCTTGGAGGGAGCAGAGATCTTGATGGCAATGGAGTTCTGCTCACTAACTGTTACTAGCTACCTCTCAGCATAAAATGTAGTCTTTCTTTCCTGTGCAGACCCGAGTCTGTCTAGTTGGCTTCAACACATTGTGGGTTCAACTGAGACTTTTAAAGGGAGATAAGCTCTTATGATTTTCCATTCCACGTCTCCCACTTCCTCCCAACAAGTTCTCCTCCCCCGACCCCAAAGAATGCTGACCTCCACTTTTACATGGTGCACAGAGGGGCTTGGCAAGTCTTTCCAGCAGCTCTGATTTTAATTCAAGTGATGAGAGCACTGAGGACTTCTCAAGAGGATAGCTTGCAAACTTCAGATTGCTACTGCCTTTTTGGGACATTAAAGAAAGTTTCTCGTGCCCCTAGGCTTCCCAGAGGACACTTCCAAACACCACATTTGCTTTGACTTGAAGGAAGATGACATGTGCACGTTCAGTAGAAGGGCGAGGAATGGGGAGGAATAAAGATGTAGCAGGGTTGCAGGCTCACCCTCTACTCAGACGAGCAATATCAAATAGTTTCTCTACTAGAGCTGGTCTGATCTGCCTTTGACACGCCCCCCACCACTTGCCAATTAACAATATCTGAGTCTCTTCCAATTTAAATTTTCTCATTTTCATTTAACTATTTTATTTATTAGAAACGCAACTCCTTTCTAGGGTTGGTTTCAATTTTCCCTTTTAGACTCTTGTCCTCTGTATGTAAAAGCTCTTTCTCCATCCCCAGGTGGTTCAGGGTGGCTGAAGAGGTTTCCGTGTAATGTGGTGGGAGAGGGGAAAGGGGACCAGGTGGGACCCTTTGGACCCTTGCTGGTCTTTGCTGCAAAGTGGCAGGGCTGGCCTGCTCCCCGTACTGGGGTCACTGTCCACCTGGCCTTTTGGGGTGATGGAATGGCACCCACTTCTGGCCATTTTTCCTGGTCTCAGGGCCTGTTACGGCCTCTTCATTCTGGTCACTGTTTTCATCCCTCCCACCTTCTCATCACTATACCCTGGCTCCCCCGTGTGCCATCCCAAGGGCATGAGAAACCTAGAGCATTGCCTTAGGCTCACAGGCCGGGTTCCCTTCCGCTTCCACCGTGTCCCATGGTCTTGCATCACGTTGGAGGTGACCATACAGGGGGCTTCCTGAGGCTTGTAGCCACCCCCAGGAATCCCCAAAGAAGTGTGACAAGAAGCGAGTCACAGTCCTTCTGATGTTCTCAGTCTTCCTACCAAGGCCCCCCAGGTCCACGATTTAGGACCAGAGAGGAGAGGCCAGGACCCCGCTGGTTTCCCTTGTCTGCCTGCCCCCTTAGCCTTCTTCGTCCAACCTCTCAGGCTCAAAGCAGCCAGCTTCACACTCCACATCCCATCATGATGGCTAGAGTAAATCTCTTTAGGATCTATTCCACCAGGCATGGCTCTCGATAAACTAATGGAAGCTGAAGGAATTTAGAAAATCCCTTTCCTTCTCAACAATGCCTGGCTTTGAGGATGATTTTCTTGCTTAAGAGGTCAAGAAAGTCAGCTTTGAGATTCAAACTGATCAATGGTCTCTTTGTTCTAGGCAGTATCCCTGGGGCCAGAAACCCCATGCCTCAGCCTTGGTGGTGGAAGACTGCAGGGGAAGGTGATTTAAGAGAAAACCAAAAAGTTAGATGTGTAATATTTGCAAAATATTATCCCTGTTACAGAAATACGATTTTGAGCTTTCAAGAAGCACAGTTACACACTTCCCTTTTAGGAAACGTCGATTTATACAATTTTCCGGTTTGAAACATCCATAATTTTCAACTTCCTTCCTAAAACACTTTCCCCAGAGTCATATGTACTTTGAAAAACTGTCTTTGAAGGATTTTATTCCATATTCTTCCTATATTTTTCTGGTTAACAAACAACACTGAATCAGCACTAAGTGTTATCTCCACCTATTTGCTCTCTCTCCCTAAAGACCCTAGATTCTCCGCCTGCTTCGCACGCCCCTCCCTCTGGGGAACTCATCCGTTACAACAGCCTTGTGCAGAACAGAATTACAATCCTCATGACTGGAAGGAAGTAGGACGGTTTGGTAGCAATATGCTGGGTGGTTGCTGTGATTATTACCAAGAAAGAACAGCCAACTTGGTTTTCATTAGGGGAATAAATTCTAGCTCTTCTTTGCATATTATCTCCACGGTAATGGCCATGACCCCAAAGAAAACGGACATGGTGCAGAGAAGAGTACGTTTTCCTCATGCTTGTCAAAGCATGTCAGTGTTCTCCCATGGATTGTGTTACAATTCTCCTAATGCAATTAAGCAGCACCTTCTTTTTCCATAGAAATGCACTCACAAATGTCAGTCTGGCTTGCGGTCACCAGGCTGGGAAGAACTTTGTTATGGAACCTGAAACCTGGCCTGATTATATGTTTTGCAACAAAACCCCAAAGTTCACATGAACTTTTCAACTGGTGAGTTTGGCTGGGAGTCATCATGGAGTCACTTGTGTTTTGGATGGATGACTTTGACTCAGTGGTGCTTAGTATCTGGTGTCTTATCAGCCTCCCCAAACCTTCTGGGCAGCACTCTGATACCCATTCTTTGGATGTGAGAGGAAGCTGCTTTTCCTCCACAAAACTCTGTGGATAGGATGCAATCTCCATGAGAAGCTTCAAGTCGAGGGCAGCTGCTCTCTGCTGATCAAGCAACCGCCAGCTCTGGTCACTGGCTCCTCCCATGATTGCTTCTACCTGGGCTGCAGTGACAGTCTTGCCCTTCCTTGGGAGTGTACGTGTGATAAAAATCACAATCCCTTCTATGTGTAGATACGTAACAGTTATGCAGCGTGGTCATTTAATTCTCATAGACACCTGGTAAGGGGGTTAGCTTTGTCCCTGCACTGCTTCTGAGGAAACTGAGGCTAGAAATTGAAGCTCAACGTCATGGACAGAGGAGTATATGACTGAGACAGGACACCGCGTAATGGTGATTACGTGGCCCTTCTTATCAAGGTATACACAATGGTTACAATGTCTTGGGGAGGTACAGCACTGAACAGTGCCAGCTAGAGAAATTCCCTTCCAAGACCATCTGCATTTGGGGGGCCCAGTGCTAAATGAAAATGCAGAGTCTCTTGTTCAAAAAGCAGGAAAAAGTGCTATTAAAGGTACTAAAATATGAAGCTTTTTCTTTTCCTCTACGGTCTCTCTCTTGACTTAGCCTGGTGTTTTTTATTTGCTATTTAACGTCATTCTACATAAAGAGAAGTTAAAATCTGTAATGAGGTGGATAGACCTAGAGTCTGTCATACAGAGTGAAATAAGTTAGAAAGAGAAAGACAAATACCGCATGCTAACACATATATATGGAATTTAAGGGAAAAAAATGTCATGAAGAACCTAGCGGTAAGACAGGAATAAAGACACAGACCTACTAGAGAATGGACTCGAGGATATGGGGAGGGGGAAGGGTAAGCTGTGACAAAGCAAGAGAGAGGCATGGACATATATACACCACAAAACGTAAGGCAGATAGCTAGTGGGAAGCAGCCGCATAGCACAGGGAGATCAGCTCGGTGCTTTGTGACCACCTAGAGGGGTGGGATAGGGAGGGTGGGAGGGAGGGAGACGCAAGAGGGAAGAGATATGGGAACACATGTATATGTATAACTGATTCACTTTGTTATAAAGCAGAAACTAACACACCACTGTAAAGCAATTATACTCCAATAAAGATGTAAAAAAAAAATCTTAAATTATGAGTATCCCTTTTACCATTCAACTTTATGTTGTGGAATTTTAAATGTAAACATGATAGCATTTAACTAGTGAGGAATCAACAAAATTACACAGTTCCTATTTCATAGCTCACACATGTAGTTCACTGTTGCTAGAACAGTAGAAACATTACACAAATTTCATTCATTTGATCTGCATGCATTCTAGTCCCAGCAATGCTCTGTACCTGGCTCACTGCTGAGTGAGGAAGGACTGAACAGAAAGGCAAGTGTGGGCTGACCTCTGTCTTTCCTTCTATGGCATCATTCTCAGTGTAAGTAGCTGGCTAATAAAGGGAAGTAACAAGAGTAAGAAAGGATGTGATAGGGTTCACTGATTGTTTGTTTCTTAGAATGCCATTACCCTCTTTCTGTGTTAGAAGCAAGTTCTGGTTCAAATGGAAATGATGCAGCCTCTCAGGGCTGTCAGCACCCAGCCCTAGGCATGATATGCTTACCCTGTGCTCGCTTTGAGTCTCACTGACCCTCACACATCATGGGGCCACTGAAATTCTGTGCCATGGGGCACCCCAAATGCTATATGTAAATGGGGAGGCATGGGGCGGCATACAGATCATGGGCATCTCCTAATGAGCATGCTCCGTTGTTCCTTCAGACTTCACTTACACACCCAAGTTCAAAGATAAAATTACTAGGAATCTCAAAGTGGTAACAGTAGAGCATCAAAACCAACACTGGGTCCTCCTGAGTATGAGGACCTGTGCCTGCACAGGTTGTATTCCCGTGTACCTGCTCTGCAACTCTGTCCCTGGCCTAGATTCAAATCATGGTCTTATCACATTCTGTGTGAACTTGAGGATATTAGTTAACCTCTTGGAACCTCAGTTTTCTTGTTGGTAGAAAAGGAATACAAATAGTGCTTATTTTCTGCGTTGTTACAAATGTTTCAGCATTTGTTCAGTGTCTGTAATACTCCTTATATTTCCTCCAAACTTCTCAAACATCCAAGATAACGTAGGTGCCGACGTATGCCTTTCCACCGGTATCCCATCCCAGTTGACCACTGGCTGGAGTGTTAACAACTGCATTGCCTATGAACCCTTTGAAGATAAGGATTCTATCTTGCAAACCACCATATTCCCAGTGCCTTGCACAGGCCCTGGCAAACAGCTGGTGCTGAATAGTGGATGCAGAGTTGCGCCAGCTGACTGTCTATATGAGGGGCTGGTGACGCCTGTGGTGAGTGAAGCTGAGATTGTCTTTGTTCCCACAAAATTTACAGTTTAGGAGGTGACACAGACGTTAATCTAAGCAAGAATGATGACCTGTGACTATGAAGACACATTACAGGGAGCCCGGAGAACATACAAGGAGAAGTCCTGATCTTGTACAAGAAGTCATGGTAGGTGTCCCCTGGGCAGCTGGTTTCAGGATGCTGAGATCTTGAAGGAGCAGTGGGAGACACCTAAACAGTGAATCCAGGGTCCTTTTCTATTCTTATGTTCTGAGGACTACTTGATCCCAGAACTAGTAAGGAGATAGGAACATTTTATCTCAAGAATTAGGAATGAAAAAAAAAAAAGAATTAGGAATGGCTAGAATAGGTTAGCAGAGAGAGGGTAAGTGCATTCTTGATTCTTCAGGTCTAGCTGTTATTTCCCGTTTCCTGTTGTGTGTAAGTATGTGAGTTTGCACACATTTGTAAGGGTCCCAGCAGTGCCTGCAGTGTCGCAGGGTCAATGACGTCTGCTTTCAGCCAGGTCATAGCTAGACTCCCAACTAGCCCATGGACAGTGGAAGCCGAAGCACTTTCTACCTAGCAGCTTTCCAGTGACGGTCTCTACAGCTGTCTCAGGCTTTTTAAGTGGTTGCCAAAAGCAATGGAGAATCCCGACTAAGCGAGTAGAAAGGAGACGGCTTTCACAACAGTCTTTAAAACAAGAACTGGAAAACCCCTACTGTCCTATAGTCCTCTGCTTTCCAGGGGCAAGAGGTCCTCACATTTCCTTATGCCCTTCTGTGTGCTGGGGGTTACCTCATTCTATCCTGTAAGATGAATATTGCAAGATGGATATTACTAACCCCATTTATTTTTTCAGATAAGGAAACTGAGGTTCACGGAGGTCACATTACTTGCCCAGGTTCTCACCATTAATGAGTGGCAAATGCATGCACTGTGTAACTGTATCCTAGTCACTGGAATGTTACACAAGCTGATCCCGGTGCATCCTTCAGTCTTCCCCATTCCATGATTCTCCCAGTCATTCAGGCCAAGAGCTTTGAAAACACCCTTGATTTCTCTTTTTTCCTCAAATCCCATGTCCAATCCATCATCGATAAATATCAATATAATAACAGTCACCATTTATAGATACATAAATGACATTTATACATCAATTATTGTCAGGATTATTTCACCGAACACTCAAAAAAAAACCCATAAGGTATGTGCTGTTATAAGTCCCATTTTTCAGACGAGGACACTAAGTCACAGAGAAGTTAATTTGTCCAAGCTCCCGTGGCTCGTGTGTGGCAGAGCAAAAACCTGAACCCAGAAAGCTTGGATCTAGAGTGTATGCTTTCAGATCATGACATTTTCAGTGGGTCTAATTGACTCTACCTCCAAAACCCACCTTGAATTCATTTTCTCCAACTCAACAGCTGCCACCCTAGTTCAAACCACCTTCACTGTGCCTGGACTTCGGCCACAGTCTTACAAATAGTCTCTCTTTTCCCATTCCGTAATTCCCTACAATTCCATCTTCATAAAGAAGTCAGAGAGGGCTTTTAAAATATAAATCAGATCATAAATCAATTCCAACCCAGAGCCCTCCAGATTCCTCCCCATAACCTGCAAGGCTCTCCATGATCTGTGGTCTGCCCCCCTCTCCGACCTCATACCATGTTTTCCCTCATTCCCTAACCTCCAACTCCAACGGCCTTCTTGCATTCCTTGAATACACCAATTCCTGCCACAGGATCTTTGCACACGCTAACATGATTTTGTCCCAGACCTTTATACAGCTCAGTCTCTGATTTTTTTTCCAGGTCTTTGTTCAAATGTAACCTCCATGGAAAGTTCTCCCCTGACCACTCTGTAGTAAGCATAATTCTAAGGCAGCCTGCATGACCTCCACCCCCTGGTGTAATGTCCTTGTGCAGGTGGAACCTGTGATTAATAGGATATAACCGCCATGATTAGGCTACTAATCATTTGACTCTGAGTTAATCAAGTGGAGATTATCCTGGGTAGAGCTGACCTAATCAGATGAGCCCTCAGAAGAGGAAGAAGCAGTAACAGACCTCCTTTTGCCTCCATGCTTTCTACAGCTGCAAGGGATTAAATTCTGCCAACAAACACAGGAGCTTAGAAGAGGACCCCAAGCCTCAGATGCAACCCAGCCCTGGGCTGACCCTTTGCCTACAGCCTTGAGACCTAAGCAGAGAACCCAGCTAACCCATGCCTTGATTCCTGACCGTGGAAAATGTGAGATAATACATTTGTGTTGCTTTAAGCCACGGAGTTCATGGAAATTTGTTAGGCAGCAATGGTAAATGAATGCAATGTCTAAGATACCCTCTCCACCACCTTCTTTCTTTCTCTTTTTCCTGCATTATTTGTCTCCATAGCATTTTTTTGCTGCCTGAAATTACATTACGCAATTTACTTGGCTCGTATGACTGTCCCACTGGAATATCATCTCCACGAGGGAAGGGACGTTGGCTTGTTTACTGTTGAATTCCCAGCTTCTTAGAGCAATGCCTGGCACACAGTAGGTACTCAATAAATATGTGTTGAATGAAGGCATAAATACATGTATGTGCATTCACTGTTTACCTAATTTTAAAAGATGGTTCTTAGGTATACTTTAGTTTAAGCAGACTAGGCATGGGGAATCTCAAATTATGCATAAAAAAGAGTTTAGTGTTGATCTTTTTTATTTTCTAAAAAAACATAAAGTATGAGACAATTAACCAAAAATGCTACTTAGGTGCAACTTTTTAGGAGTATACATATTGCATAAAGCAAGGTAAACTCAGCTGTCTAACGGCCTCATTACTGTTACTTTTAACAGATGTTAGTGTTATTTTAACACACAGGATCAGGAAGACAGGCAACCTTGACAACATGCGCTTGTTGAAAGACGTCTCAGAAAAGCATATTGAATGCATGGAATATGGTCAAAGGACTACCAACGCAATTTAATGGCTGTCAGTAATCAATTTACTTTAAAAATATTCGAATGCTAGCAGTGCCCAGAACAATTTAATGGATTATTTAAAATTATTATAATTGTGAACTGCTTTATGAATTAAAAATTCATAACCAAACGAAAGTGGACAAAACAAACTTGCTAATACCCAGTACTCTCCCCTATTGGTTCATTTGTGATGACAGATGATGACACTCTGGGGTATGTTTTCACTCACTTTTTGAGGGGGGAATTTTAACACTTAAAACAACACAGAGAAGAGGTGTGTTTGCTACTCTGAGAATGAGATGCTTCCCCTCGCACTGGGGCTGAAACATGCCCTCCACACAGGCCGTCTCCTCTCTAGGTGTCTCTTGGCATCAATGCTGTTGGTTTGGGGCGGAGAAACTCACAGGTGGGTGACTTCAAACAGGCCACCCAGCCATGTCCCCTTCGCCTCCTGCAGTGTACCAGCAGCAAGGCCGTGAAAGCACAGATCTGCTTTTGAAATCCTGAGCCATTTCTCACACCTGAGGTGGAGTTTACAAAAGCACAGATTCTGAGATCTTGGAGTCACGTCTGACTGACTTCATGGGCTGCACCGCTTGGCCTGCAGCCATGGGTGTTTTTCACACCTCCAGTAGGGGGAGCCAGGGGTCAGACAGTGAGAGGCAGCCCTGGGGCCAGAGAGCATTCACGGAACCCTGACTGTGAACACTCATTCCTATTTCTATACACGCAATGAAGTGACTTCTTTCCCTCCGAGAAAACACCTGATAAAAGGTCTGAGTGTCTTGCAAAGTTGCCAGCTGGGTAGAAAATGCTGCTCTATCTGAGCAAAAACTTTTCATCCATGTAGATGAGGGTCCCAGTAGTTCTCGTCTTCATGTCCCCTTGAGCTCCGGGATATCAAGGCTGGCCTCCTTGGGCTGACTGCACCCCCAATTTACTGCCAGGGTTACCTCCTCAACAGTCCCCGCCCAGCCAGCCTTCCCGGCTCTCCTCATCGGCCTGCTTTAATCTGGGTCCTCATTAGCTCTCCTCTGGATTACCACTAAATGTATTAACGGTTTTCTTCTATCTTGTTACTCACACACCCTCCCTCCACCTCCACTCCATTCAGCCTCTTCTGGGGCCCCTCCCTGAGGGTCAGCCACACTGAACTCGGAGTTGTCCGAATGCTCCAGGCGGTTTCACGCTAGGGCACATTTGCTCACGGTTGTTCCTCACTCCTCTCCCTTTGCTCCTCTAGAAAACCAGAAGAGCCAGTTCCAGCTCCCTCCTCTGGCAAGCTCATCTTCAGGCTCAGCTCCTGACTTTTTTTTCAGTACAGGAGAATGCTGACCCTGGGCTAGCTGCTGGACCTGGGGCAGGGGATAAATCAGTGAGCAAGGGAGGTACACAGAATAACCCCCCGCCCCCTGTGGTCCTCCATGGTACTCTGTACAGAGGCTTCCATGGTACTTGGAATGCTTCACTGTATTATGTGCTCACTTCTCTGCCTTCCCTCCTTGACGCAGTGCTTCTTGAGGGCAAGGACAGTTGCTAATTCATTTTGATCTCCCCAGCGCCTGGGACACCAGAGTTCGCAACAATGTGTGAGAATGAATAAGAATAATACTGGTAATGTTTATTATTATTATAATTACAAAAGGCTTACCATATGCTAGACTTTGTTCTAAGTGCTTTATGTATAACAACTCACAACAGTCCTACAAGGCAGGTATTAGTGTTATTTCTATTTTTCAGGTAAGGAAACTGAGAACAGAGAATTGAAGTAACTTTACCTAAGTCACACAGCTGGAAAGTAACAGGCATGCGGCTCCAGAGTCCCTTTTCTAAACTGTCCCTTTTCTAAACAGAGATCAACAATGATGGAAAGAGGGAGAGGCAGGCAGGATAGGGTACAGCCAGACGGCATAAGCTGCATCTTTAAGCTCAGATTCACCTTTAAATCTGTTGCTGAGGCAGGCACCAAGGGCCACAAAGGCTGGTGTGGGGAGACCTGTGGGCTGACCTGTGGGCTAACCCACCACAATCGCGTCCTGTTTGACTTTTCGAGGAACAGACAATCTACGGAGAGGAGGGATGGGAGGTCACCTGGTCCCTGCTGCCTTAGCTGCCTTCCCCTGGGAGACAGCCACTAATCCTGTCACCACAGATCTGAGGTCCACTGTGAAGAGTTGTGTTCTGTTGCCAGCTGGAGGACCTGTATTAGAAATTCTGTCAAAGGTGTTTGCGAGTTACCAAAAGTTGCATAAACAGTTCCCAAGACCAGCACTGGGGGAAACATAGACACACACCCCCCCACACACACCCACTGCTTCACACTAGGACCTGCCATGAAGCTAACAGAGCAAAGCTGGCTCATACTTCAGTTCCTGAGGCTTCTGCTCAAGGTAAAAATACCTTTGGGGTAGAAAGAGCTACGGCCCTCAGTGGCGGCAGACCTTGGTCAGCGCTGTGATGGTGGTGCAGCCACAGTGGAACAAGGTCTGAGACCAACAGTGGTGCTGGGGTCCAGAAAAAATGGTCCGATGGAAAAAAAAATGGACAAGGATGTAAAAGGCATGACACAGAGGGCTTCCTTCATGGCGCAGTGGTTGAGAGTCCGCCTGCCGATGCAGGGGACACGGGTTTGTGCCCCGGTCCGGGAAGATCCCACATGCTGCGGAGCGGCTGGGCCCGTGAGCCATGGCCGCTGAGCCTGCGCATCCGGAGCCTGTGCTCCGCAACGGGAGAGGCCACAACAGTGAGAGGCCCGCGTATCGCAAAAAAAAAAAGGCAGCACACAGATAAAATACAAATGCCCAATAAGCACTGAAAAGCCATCTAAGGGTCAGACAAACCTGGCTTCTCCTTCCTAGCTATGTGACTTTGCCTAAAAAACCTGAGCGTCAGTCTTCTTAGCTATGAGAATGGGAATAATCATGGCTGCTACCTCCTGGGATTACTATGAAGATTAAATGTGAAACTCAAAAGGCTGAAAACAGTCTGGCGTTTCAATAAATATTCCTTCTGTTCCCTGAAACACAAACTCCAGTTTTTCTCAGGACTTGTACTGGCCCAGGAAAGCAGAGGGTGAATGGTGACAGTAAAGAAATAGGGTTTGGTAAAGAATGGAGTTTGGGTCTCCCTCTGAACAAGATGGCCCAGGAATGAGTAGAAACATCATCCGATTTGGAACAATAGTAATCCTAAGAGCAACTGATGACGTCCGGAAGGACCAAAACTTGCCCTCAAATACCACGCAGTTGCATACAGCTTCCTGGCACTTTCCCTGCAGTTGAGAGGGCCACAGACAAGGTCAGAGGCCACACCTGGATATCGCTGCTTGTCTTTGGGCTGCTGTGTGGGAGCCTAAGAGTTGGCTGTCTGCTTTTTGCAACCTTCACTTAGAGCAGCTTTTGCTAAGCACGTGGTCTCCATCCCCTTTGTGAACGGTTCCTGTACAAGTTCAGAGGCAGCAGATCCCACACAGTTCCTGGGGCCCTCTGCTCAGCAGGCTATAAAACACTATTGCTCTCGGCAAGCCCTGGTCATCAGCAATAATGAGACGGCTTTGAAACTGCCACTCTGAAACCCTAAACCGGGCCCAGACCCATGTGCTGGGCCAAGCGCTTGGGAAAGGTTGGCCAAGGTTTGCAAACTCTAGACAGGGTTTGGAGGAAGCTTTCTCAGCCTGGGTTTCTTTAGGGCCTGAGTCTGCTTCAGCAGATGCTGGTCTGGGTGGCATTCGAACTGGCTGATTTACTGAGTTTGGGCAGAAAAAAGGCAAAGCCTGGGGCTGTGAGCAGTTTTCACTTTGAGGTTTTTGGGAAAGTGATTGAAGCCGGAGTTTCACCTCCTGGAGGGAATTCTAGCCCTCCCTCCCCAGCCTCATTCCCATAAGGCTCATCTATTTCTTTCACCCACTGCCCCAACCTTCCAAGACACAGGGCAGAGTGGCTTTTCAATTATTTGGACATGGAAACCTCAGAAGAGAATGGTTTTCATTTCAATAGAGTTTTTCAAGTCAGGCTCATGATGGTACAGGTCAGTACTCCAAAAGATAGTTTTAGGATTTTCCATCTTACTTTGAACAAAACTTGATAAATCAGATCTGGGTTGAAAAACTGCAAGTATACCTTGTCACCTGTTAGTCTCTGGGTCCAAGCAGTAGGATGAAGGGCTTAGTATGGTCCCATTAGCAAAGTCCCTAGAAAGGAACCCGTGGTGGCCCCCTTTATGCCACACCCCGTGTGTGTGAGTGTATGTAACTTCACAGACGGAGTGCCAGTCAGGGTCCCAGCAGGAAGCAGGCGGCACATTTAAGTGGAGATTGGAAGAAGGATAGTGACGGGACCATTTTCAGACGTGTGGGGAGGGGAAACTAAAAGGGGTGCTGAGGGAGTACCCAGGCTAATACCAGCGGAGAACCAGAAGGGCTAAAGGGGTGACGGAGAGAGCCATGACTGGCTGCCTGATGAGCTGTGGTCTCTGGTAGAGGAAGCAGCTGTGGTCAGAAGGGAGCTGGGGCATGACTACTCCCCCTTCCCTTGATCCCCTGCTGGTGCCCCGTCATGGCTGAGCCAATCAGCAGCGAAAGGGCAGGAGCCCATGTGAGTCGTCTGCACTTACGAATACAGCCTGTAAAGTTCCCCTTCCCTGGGCACAAAGGAAGGTGAAGGAGTCCCCCAGGCAGTTCTGCCTGACGATCAGCTAGAGCGGTCTGAAAACAAGTGGACTCCCAGGCTGCCTCTAGAAGGTTCCATTTCAGGAGACCCAGGATGAGCACAGACAAGCTGCCTCTTTCCCATGCTCTGGGTGGCTCTGCTGCTCAGCCAGGAGGGATAACCCCTTCCTGATTCACAGTGACGTTCTTGTGAGCAAGTGTCATCACCTGGATCCCAGCTGCGGTGCGCACTGAGCCCTGACGTCATGCTCAAAGCTGGCAGTGAAGTTGATCTGTCCACTGACTCCACACACATTTGCTGAGCACCCACTGTGTGCCAGACGCGCTGCTAGATGCTGGGGCTCTAGTGGGGGATAAAAGGATCGCCCCTTCCCTGAACAGGCTTCTCAAAGTCTCTCTCGCAATCAGAGAAATTCTATATCCTTCTACAGCAGGATGGGAACCTTTCTGTGAGATCACCTGGTATTACTAGTGGAGGGCTTTGAGCCTGTTGCTTAATCTCCCTGTGCTTCAATTTCCTTGTTTGGAATACAGACATAATACAGGTGCTTTCTACAAAGGTTATTAATAGGACTGAGTGAAATACTATGTGTCAACCTTAGTTCAGAGCCTTGTACATCATAAGCGTTCAATATGATTGTCACATTATTAATTTTACCATCATTATTTCTTAGTAGGTCTTTGTCAACCATCCCCTCATCCCCTGACTCCAGAACAACAAATAAATGAGAAAATGCCAGCTCCAGAGGCCCACTTTCACTACTTTTGACCACTTCCTTCAGAAGAAATCCTGGCCACATCTATGATGTGATAGTTTAATAACTACATGGCTGCCGTTCCTGTGTTTACTCCATACGTTTGTATATAATTTTCAAGATAGGAAGGAGGTTTGTAGGAATGTGGGGAATTTGGAAACGGTTTGAGGGTAGTGATTTTTAGGAGCTGGAAAGCAGGACTAATGGGGAAAGACGAAAGGAAGTACAATTTTTAATTTGGAGAAGAGATGGCAGAGGGGATAGGGAAGCCATCCTCTGAGACAAAAGATTATTAAAGAGAGAATGGCAAACGATGCTTCTTGAGAAAAGACAGAACAAGTGGAAAGCAGAGAGTGTGGCAAGAGGGATTTCAGCTCTGCCTCAGGATCATTTCCTGGCAGAGATGGTTATGAGCTCCAGAATGGGCTATGAACCCCTTCACTGGTTCAGTAAGACAAAGGATTTGCACGGTGATCTCTGCAGTCATCCCCTGATGGGATCACATTTAAATAGACAAAGAGGCGGAAAGGCAGGACTGGGGCCCACCCCGGCTCAGACACTAAAAACCAGTGTGGTGACCCCCGGCCTCTGAGGCTTCCAGTCTTCTCGTCTGCAAGGGAAGGTTTGGGACCGTGCCTGATACCCCAGATCTTCTGTGCAAGCCCCGAGGCCCACCTGATGTTTCCAATCACTGCGGACTCCCCATGTGGTGAACACCTTGCTGGCTGGCACACCTTCTGAAATGCTGAATTCCACTTTGAAGATGAAGAGTCTTTCTTGACTGGTCAGTTGAAAATTCATCATACCCGCATATGGAAATTGTGTGTGGCTCTAGACGTTTTTTTGGCTCAAAAATGATTTCACTTTGCAGTATTTCACAGCGTTTCCTACCTCCAGATCAGTAAAAAAGGACAACACACTGCCTCAGGTGGGAGGGCCCACCAGGTATCATCAGCGAGGGCCTCCTGTGGGCCAGGTGTTTTGTCAGGTTGCAGGATGAGTCTCTCCTTTGCCCTTTTCCTCTTCCGTGGTCTGTACACACAAGGCTGGCGTAAGGTAAGGAGACAGACACTCTTTTAGCAAAGTACTGGTATAGAAGATGCGCTGTGAATCTGGGCTCGGTGAAAGTCCTGCCTGTCTCACAGGTTCTGCACTGAGAGCCCTGCCTGACCTCCCCGTCCTGGCTGACCCAGGGTTGTACTTGCCCAAATCACCCAGGAAGAAACTTGACCTAGCTGAAGGAGTAACAGGGAAGAAAAGAAGGAAGTCCTGGGGAAGGGATGAAAAAGGGAATAAATGCCCAGAAGGCTGAGAGAGAGACAAGGAAGAGGGTGGGAGGTCCAAATACAGGAGGCTCCCCTGCTACCATTAAGGAATGCAGCTCTGTGGGCTCCCTAAGGATTGAGAACTGAGAACCCCAAACCAAAAGAAACGGGAGAAGGTGAAACTAGCAGTTTGTACTAAGAAATGCTCCGGAATACTTAAACTCCCTTTGTGGTGCCTATAGCACTCGGAATGTCCAATTTGAACCGACAATTAAACGTTTTTTAAAAGCATTCTTCTGGAGCAGGAGTTGGCAATCTTTTCCGTAAAGAGCCAGATAGTCAATATCTCAGGCTTTGCGGGCATGTTGCAGCTACTTGACATAGAGACCACACATAAACAAATGGGCGTGGCTCTGTTCCAATAAAACTTAATTGACAAAACAGGCAGCTGGCTAGAGTGGGCCCGAAGGCCACAGACTGCCAGCCGGGTCCTAGTCGAGGGCTTCTCCAATCTTGAAGTGATACAAATAGATCACTCAGGGAATCGCGTTAAAATGTAGATCCTGATTCAGGAGGTCTGTGCTGGGGCCTAAGGTTCTGCAGCTTGAACATACTCCCAGGTGCTGCTGACCAGCGGATCACACTTCAGGAGCAGAAGCCCGGAAGTCTTAAACTGTGGTGGCAACAGGAACCAGTGGCGAGTATGATTTGCTTGAGGGAGGTGCCTGTGCACGCGGCTGAGAGCTAGGGACCGTGGGACCTGCAACGAGCTTGCCAGTCGGCAGGCAGCATCCCGCCACAGGTCCTGCTGAGTTATCGCTCTCTGGGGATACCATCCATGCGCCCAGACATTTCGATGTGTCAAGAGGATCTGGAAGTATGGTTTTTATAAGAAAACTCTCTTGATTTTGAAAGGTTTTGAAGCTCCCGACTGTTATGGTTTTTAAAGGCTTTGGCTCAAAAGGTTTTAAAACCCTGTGTGAGCCAAATAAAACCCCTATGTGGAATGGCCCTGGCCCACAGGCTGCCAGTCTGTAATCTTGGTTCTAGCTACCACGAATGCACTGGGCCTCCTTTCCACGACAGGAATGTGGGACTGGGCTTATGCACGTAGCACCTCTCGAGCTCAGAACCTGGAAAAGAAGGTATGCTCTTGATTTTATGGAAGAGGCTGATGGGTCTTGAAGAAGTCAGGCGACAAGGGCTGCCTTCATTCCTACGGTGGTGTGAGTTTTGAAACCACCCTCTTCAGGCAGATGAATTACCAAAACTCAGCCCCTCTGGACAGACTAATTACACAAAGCCCTTTTTCTGCAGGACAGAAACTCCACACCTGTAGGGGGTGACCGGCCAAGCAACTGTCCCAAAGTCCCTGGGCTTTGAATCCAGGTATGAAGCTGGTATTTGAATCCAGGCCTTGCAGACCCCAAATTCCATGCTCCTTCCACCACCACACACTGACTCTAGTTTTGATGGGTATTTGCGAGTGAAAAAGGTCAGCCTATCATCTCCATCTCCCCGTAAGCCACATTTGTAAGACACAGGCACAGCCTATGTGATATTTTTATCTGAAATATTTACAGGTGGAAAGGATTAAAGCAAGTGATGGACTATTGAAGGTTAATGCCATCTTTTAATATGGAAAAACTACTCTCTCCACAAGAAATATACTTGTGGGATAATCTTGAGATATGTGTGTGCGTGCTCAAAATGTCAGCCGGAGTTTCATTAATTTCAGCCTCCCCCTAGAACACTACGTTATGGTTCTGAGGCTGTGTTAGGACGCTGACACGGGTGGGACCCAGGGCGCCCGGCCCTCGGGGGTAAATTTATGGTACGACGTGTGAGGAATCCATCATGCAATTTGGCCCACGCCCCCGGCTTCTTAATCAGAGATGGGAGATGCAAGACAAACATTGCCTCCATGGCTTTGGGTGCTGTGTCTCAGCTTCAAGCTTTGATCCATCAGGACAAACATTTCTACCAGGCGGGCTAATTAATAAGACTGCTTAACACCCAGCCTCTCAGAACACAGAGGAGTGCTTTGCCCTCAGCTTCTCCTGGGCTGCTATTTAACAATTCTCTAGGCTGAAGGATCAGGCCGTAGAGTTTTTAGGCAAGCAAAGGGCCTTGTGAAGGTGTCGAAGACATAGCCTCATTTGCTCTGGCCTAGTTGTGAAAGATCATGCTCACAACTGAGCCAGAGCCCGTTTCTAAAGATGACGGGCCCAGCGACTCCGTCATGGGTGTCTGCTGTATGAGCCTCATCCTCCTCTCAGCGTAGCGCAGAGATTATGAGGCAGCCTCTAGAGGCAGCTGGCCTTGGATTCCACTCCCAGCTGCTCCAATTTCAAGCTGAGTAACTTGGGGAATTACATAAGCGTTACTTTCTTCACCCGTAATGTGGGGCCAGTATTACTTCCCACTTTGCAGCACTGTCGGGAGGTTAGAGAGACTGTGTGGACACTACCCAGCTTCGTAACTGGCATTCCGTAGACCGCTGCTGGGTTGTAGCCTGTGTTTGCAGGTTTCCCTTCCTGTGATTTTGCCCCTGTGCGATGTTCTGGATAAAGCATCAGTTTGGGGGCAGCTGGACCCAAAAGTTTGAGTTCTTCTCTGCTCCTTACCAGCTGTGTAATTTTGGTTTAAGTCTTTAATCTTACAAAAGATTTTTTTCATCAGTAACATGGACATAATAATAGTACTTGCCTTGGAGAGCTGTGGTTAAGATTGAAACGGGCAGTTGTACATAAAATGCTTCTATTACAGTGCCTGGCATATACTGAGCACTCTATACATGTTTGTTATAAATATTAAGTAGGATAAACACTTTGGAATCTGCAAAAGCTTTGTCTACATGTGGAAGAGGATATTGCTACCCCTCCTCCAAAATATAGCAAGGAAATCCAGAAAGTCCAATCAACTTAGGGAACTTTTATTTTTCAACTCTGAGATTATGCCAAATGCAGACTTGTTTTCACTTATTGGGAAAATAACTTTCGAGGTTGTGAAGAAAACATTAACTACAGCCCTGTTCTTTCTGAAATAAATACATGGGCCCAATACTGGGGAAATGCATAAACCCCAATCAGAGTACTGTTTTCTGAGAAACTGTAATGTGTGGAACACAGACCCGGATCCAGGGGGAGTGGATGCTGAGTCCAATTACCCTGCAAGGCTACCTTCATAGTCCTGTGTCTGAAGCAGGAGAAGCCTCAAGCTCACTGAAGATGAATGAATAACCAGAGTCTCAGGGCTCAGAAGTGACTGAGTCTGAACGTGAGCCATCTCACTCCAAAGCTCCACGTTCATCACTGCCACCAGGGCTGCCCCTGGGTAGCCCCTGCTACATGTTATCTCTTTTGAGCTTCTCAGCAGGTGTTCACGTCTGTTTCCTGGAGGGGGAAACTGAGGCTCAGAGAGGTTGTGGAACTGGCATGTGCCAATGCGGCTAGGGGCAGAGCTGAGACCCACACCCGTCTTGCTCTAAGCTCAGAACCTGTATGGCTTCCCTGGCTGGCAGAACCTGCCCACGGGCGTGCCTAGGGTGACGGAGGAGAGCTAAGTCTATCCAAGAGTCCCTTAAAGAAGTTACATTTTCCCATTATTGCTGTCTGCTGGCAACCCTTGTCACCCTGAGAAGAGATCCAGAGACTGACAAGTAGGCTGCGTTGTTGCCCTAAGTAAACCACGGAGAGCAGATTTCCCTGATGCCGAGACAGTTAGCTGGGTCTGTGAGAACATATTTCTCACTATAAAGCAAACAAGCCGACTGGCAGAGCACTGTAGGGAAAATGACATCACTGCAGAATTTTAGGGCTAATCATTTAGCTGGATTAGCCCCAAAGTGCTGTGTCTAAAATCAGCATCCCTGCCTCTTTATGTACTCCAGATGAAACACATTAGCAGAAATATGGCAAGGGACATGCACAATGCTCGGTTCTACACTCTCAGCAGTTTTTGCAAATCTGCAATTAGTCTAAAGGGCCTGGGTAAATTAGGCCTCTTGATAAATGAAGCACCTAGACAGGCCTCAGATTTATTGGATCCCGCTGTCCCGCTGTCCAGAATCCTTGTCAGCTCCTTGCCGAGCGGGGACTGTGCAGGGGGAAAGGAAGGAAAGGGAGCCAATTCAGACCTAGAATTGCCCCCAAATCTTGGAATAAACTGGGCTTGAGGCTGCCACTTCTTTGGCCTTAAAAATTTCTGCTAGGAACGTACGCGGTAGGTGAAGTAGGAAGGCTTTGCCAGGAAGTTCAGGAGGCAGGGGCAGAAGACAGGAGACAGGACAGGTGGCGGGGGGCAGTGTCTGTGGGTGAGGTGGTTTTGCTACAGCCAGGAGGGAAGGGGTCACAAGAGGCCTGTGAGTTTCACCAGCTCCTTGTCCCACTCTGGGCCACCCAGCGTCCTCCTGATTCTGGGACTTGGTGGCCATGGGTATGATGGGCACCACCAGGGCTCACTCTCTCTCTGGGCTCTGGTTCTTAACCCATTACTTCCCCAAGTGCAGTTTTCCACATGCTTCTCATGACACACTACGCGGGTGTTTTAACTACACAGATTCCAGAAAAGAACCCCCAACCCCAAAGGGGGAGTGTTGGTAATGCCTTAAACCAAACATCCAGGGACCAAAAGGCTGTCAGTGGCTGTGGTGCAGATAAAGGGGACATATAGGGAGGGGACAGCACGCGCTTATTATCCTGATTTATGTCTCCAAATCGTAGGAAGCGATTCCCAGCCATATTAGGATGACCCCTGCTAACTTTGCTGCTGCCGCCATTGTAGCTGTGGGTGCTGAGGTCGGCTAAACCAGGCCGGCAGAGGGGCCCAGCAGATGTGCAGATGTTTTGGGGGGTGGCAACAGTTATATTTTGCTAAGTTTCTCTGATTTATTTATTTTTACACTTTCTTTCCTGATTACTAGAGTAATGCATGTTTTGGGGTGGAGGTAGATAGTCTGAATTTTTTAATTTAAAAAGTAGTAAAGTAGGGGCTTCCCTGGTGGCACAGTGGTTAAGAATCCACCTGCCAGTGCAGGGGACACGGGTTCGAGCCCTGGTCCGGGAAGATCCCACATGCGGGGGAGCAACTAAACCCGTGTGCCACAACTACTGAGCCTGCGCTCTAGAGCCCACGAGCCACAACTGCTGCACCCACGTGCCACAACTACTGAGGCCGCACACCTAGAGCCCGTGCTCCACAACAAGAGAAGCCATCGCAATGAGAAACCCGCGCACCGCAACGAAGAGTAGCCCCCGCTCGCCGCAACTAGAGGAAGTCCGTGTGCAGCAACAAAGACCCAATGCAGCCAAAAAGAATAAATTAAAAAAAAAAAGTAGTGAAGTAATACAGGCTCATGTAGATCATTTAAAGCTGAGGGGTGTGTGTGTGTGTATCTGTCTGTCCGTCGGTCTGTCTCCCCCTATCTCTTTGTTACAATGTCAGGACCTCTCTCTCTCTCTCTCTGTCTGTCCCCCTCCTCTCAGGAACCCTCCAGGCATGCTGTGGCCCTCTGGCCCCCTAACACTGTCCACCCAACTGAATGCTTTGTCACTCAACTCCTAGCAGCCCAGCCAGCCAGGCTGACAGCCTAGAGGAGTCAGGAGCACCCCAGAGGGTGAGCTTTCCGAAACCCCATTCTCCCAGAGGCAGCAGCGAGTGGTACCTAACCGACACGCTGCCTGCAGCCTGCTGTGATTCAGTGTCTCTGGTCTGCAGATCAGCTGGGCAATGCTCCTGTCAGCCCACATTGATTTTCCTGTAGATTTCATTACCTCCAATCACAAAGGAAACTGTGCTCCTCTCCTGGAGTGTCAGGGCAAAATGAATAGCAAACATTTTCCTGCAGGCACCTTAGCTCTCCCGTCAAAGGCAGGCCACTGTCCATGCCCCACCCCTTCCCCAAACCTCTCCTCTCCTACTCAGTGAAAAAGTATCCGGGCTGAGGTGGGGCATCGAATCCAACTTGGAGTGTTCAGGATGCCCAATTATGCTGCAGTCAGATCCTTCTGGGACTTAAGACCTTCTAAATTATGGAATTAAGAGGGTTTAGAGGGGGGAAAGAAAGAGCTGGTGACACCAGATGTGTTCAGAATTTAGAATGGGCTTTCTCATATATTAAAAAAGACCCTTTGAATATCATCAAAGAGAGTGAGCAATTTTTATTCCTTTTAAAAGTTGCTTTAAGTACTGATGGGGGTCTCTGCTCTCTGGCGCACGCACGCGCGTGTGTATGTGGTTGCACGGATGTGCACGTGTGTCACAAGGGCTTCCCTTACTATGTGTTTGGTTGGTGCCAGGTCCACCTTCCGAAACCCTGGTGTGTGGGGAAAGCTGCGCTCGTGTGGGCAGCTTTGGCACAGAGTCCTGGCACTGTGGATGAAGAGACGCGTCAGCACTTTTCAAACAACAAACTAGCAGCAGAAGGTAGGCGCCAATCTCCGAAGTGGGCTTTGTGGGAGAGGTGAGGTCTGTTCTTTCTAACAACCAGCCGGTAAAGACTGGACCAGGGAAAGGCACCAGACACTTGAAAAGTAAGACGGCCTCTTCTCTCTAGGGGCACTGGAGTGGCCACATAAGCACGCATCTCCACCCATCTGAGCATGGGTTTCTGTGTCCACGTGAGCGCACTGCAATAAGAGCAACAGTTTTACCTGATAACTTTAGCCAGTATTTATTAAGTACCATGTGCCAGACATGGGGTGAGTTCTCTATCACCTACCTATTCTCCCATTTATCTTGTAACTTTAATCCTCACTATACGGAGAGCAGTATCATCCCTGTTTTACTGATCAGAAACAGAGACTTAGAGAGTGTATGTGACTCTCCAAAGTGTTATGGGTTGAATTGTGTCCCTCCCCAAAATGCTGAAGTCCTAACCCCCAGGACATGCGAATGTGACCCTATATGGAAATAGGGTCTTTGCAGATACTCAAGTTAAGATGAAGTCAGTAGGACTGGTATCGTTATAAAAAGGGGAATTTGGAGTGGAGAGAAGACCATACGAAGACACAGGGAGAAGACAGCCACGACTGCCAATAAACCACCAGAAGCTAGGAGAGAGGCCTGGACAGATTCTTCCCTCACAGTTCTGGGAAGAACTAACCCCACTGACCCTTGGTCTCAGAATTTTAGCTTCCAGAACTGTGAGACAATAGAGTTATGTTGTTCATGCCATCCAGCTGTGGTACTTTGTTATGGCAGCCCCAGGAAATGCATATAGAAGGTCCACAGCCAGTTACTGGTATAGGCAGGTATGTATCAGGCCATGCCGTCCCGGTTGTTACACAGCCTAGGCTGCACGCTGCCTTTTCCCAGGAGGAAGCACACTGTGCCTACACTTGCTCAAGTGGGCCTTGAATCTTCTGTAGTTGATACACTGGGGTGGTTGAGGGCAGAGGCTGAAGGGAGAATTTATTATGCATCTAGTGTCTTTTATATACTTTAGCTTAAGAAATCTAAAAACCTGCTAGTTTGATAATTTACGTAAGGGATGTTGAAATGCTTATATCCTTTGATCTACTTCTAGAAATCTATTCAAAGAAAATAGTAACAAATACAGAGACATATTTATGTAGGACTATTGATCACAGTCCTATTTATGTAACAGGTAGCAATGCCCTAAATCTCAAAAAAGCATGAAATGCCATTTATTTATTTTTCAAAGTAAAATTAAATCTGGTTGAAGCCAATACTAGCCAAGGGTGACGAGCAGAGCTCTCGGTTCCTCCATCTCAAGCTGGGTTTGAGGACCCTGGCAGAGCCTCTTCAGTCCCATAGACGGTCATGCAGCAGGCCCCCCTCTGAGGTCACCCAGAGCACCGGGCTCAGATGGGACCACAGCTCCATGATGGGTCCGACCCTTATTTCTCTTCCCAGTCTTGGGGACCCACCAACTAGGGAGAAGCCAGTCTTTTTTCAACCTCTGCAGTTCCCAGCCTTCAGCCCTACCCTTGGACAGGGCCTCCACCTTTGAAACACAAAGGGTCACACTCTCCTTCAAAGTCTTTACCTTCCATCTGGGAGCAAAGAGAACCCTTTAGACATACCTTGTTTCCGTCTGTATCTCCGTCTCTTTCTCTTTCTTTCTCTCTCTTGGGCGGGTATAGGCTCAGCAGATGTTTCACTTTTCTTTCATGTGACAAGAAAAAAAAAAAAAAGAAAGAACAGACACAAAACAAGAAGACAGCACTTAATTTTTAAATAACAAATCTCTATTGTAACGGCAATACCTAAATGCCCAATAATACAGGCTGGTTAACATCAATTATGATCCACACACACGTTAGATGAAGACATGAAAATTTTAGTTAACAATAATAGGAGAAAAGATTTAAGTTGTAATGTGAATGAAAAAGCAGAATATTTGGTTATTTTTCTATTGCTACACAGCAGATTACTACAAATGCAGCCATTTAAAGTCACACCCATTTATCATTTTGTGGTTCTGTAGGTTCAGGGTCTCATGATCAAAATGAATGTGTCAGCCAGGCTAAGTTCTCATCTGGAGCTGGGGTCTTCTTTCAGTCTCATTCAACCTGTTTGCAGACTCCAGTTCCTTGTGGTTGTAGGACCAAGGTCCCTGTCTCCTTATTGGATGTCAGTGGGGACTGCTCTTAACTTCTGGAACCTTCCAGAATTCCTGACCCTGTGGTCCTATCTTCAAAGCCACCAAGAGAGAATCTCCCTCCCTTCAAATCCCTCTCATGCTTCATATCTCTGTGTCGAAAAAAAGCCCAGTCTCTTTTAAAGTTTACCTGACTGGGTCAGACTCACCTGGGATAATCTCCTTTTCTTAAAGTCCACTGTAACATAACCTAGCCATGGGAGTAATACTCGTCATTTTCAAAGCTTCCCTCCTCCCCATACTCAAGACGGAAGAGATTAATCAAGGGTGTAGGGCACTGGGGAGTCATCTTAGAATTCTGTCTAACACAGATATCAACAGTATACACAGTAAGATCTCAGCCATGCAACATTTACATGCTCAGAAAAACACTAGTGTGATATAAACCTCAATGTTAATAGGATCTTTCTGTGAGGTAGGATTATGGACGCCTCTATTTTCTTCTTTACACTTTTCTGTATTTTCCAAGCATTTTGTAATGAGCACATATTAGTTTTATAATCAGAGGAAAAAACTCACATTTTTAAGATAAACAATCTAGCCTCAAACTAGGATAGTAACGCATGACTATGTGTGGCATTGTCTGTGTGTAGCTGAGTGGTTTTCTCATGTTTGTTCTTTCATTCGTTCACTGGCCAATGGATGAACGTGCAGGCAGACTGCCTCTTCCTATAGGACTGTGTGGTGATGGGGACCCTGTGTCCAGAATCTCCCTGGAATAGTTTCATACTTTTCAGCAAAAAGATTCCAAAAGGCAAGTGGCATTCATCTTCGTAATTATCTTGGGAAAAAATATGGAAGGCAAGTTACTCGAATTGTTGAGAAATACTTTGCAATTTCTATTTTCCCACCACTACCCCAACAGCTTGATAATGTTGAGGTTTTGAAATTTCCCATTGTCTCTGTTAGCAGAAAATACCAGCTTCTCATAAATAACCAAAATGAAGCAACAGAACTCTTGGCTCAAAATCACTTTTCAGCCTGACATGTCAGAAGGAGCCTGATGCCAAAATTCTCTCTCAAAACAGAAGTGTGGCCCTGGGAGACCCAGTAACACAAATGAACCAGAAACCCTTATGGTGGGAACCCCCTCCACTAACATTAGAAAGAGGAATTACTCAAGGAGGCTAATCTCAGCATGTGGCAATGTCAACAGGGGCACACTGACTGGCTATCGTGGGGCATTGTGTGCCGGGAACAAGTCCAGGGCTCAGTTCAGAGATGAAAAATGTGAAATCAATGGGGCTGTATAGAAAAACCAGGCAAGGCTGCCTGGACCAAAGGTGACGGTGGCCTGACTTGCCTTTGAGGCTCTCTCACCTCCTTCACCTCTGCCATGTCCCTCCCCAGCATCCTACCCACTCAGTGTCAGCGAAGATCATTCGGGTGTTGGTTTTGATGTGGATACTCTCAGGGGTGTTTGCATTGTAATCAGGGAGTATAAAAGGTGCAAAAGCCCTGAGGACGGTAAAGAAGGGTTTGTTAGCTGTGGAAGGACAAATAAGGAGGTTACTTTTGCCCAAGGGCTCCACCTCATTGGGTGGTCACCTCCAAAGCCAACTTCAAACACTCTGCATGATTACTGCATGTTTTTTTTTTTTTCTTGCGGTACGCGGGCCTCTCACTGTTGTGGCCTCTCCCGTTGCGGAGCACAGGCTCCGGACGCGCAGGCTCAGTGGCCATGGCTCATGGGCCGAGCCGCTCCGCGGCATGTGGGATCTTCCTGGATCGGGGCACGAACCCGTGTCCCCTGCATCGGCAGGTGGACTCTCAACCACTGCGCCACCAGGGAAGCCCTACTGCGTGTTTTTGTACAGTGTTGACCTGGCTCAGGAAGAGGCCCCAAGAACTCTAGTCTGCCGGCCTTAAATGGGTGTGTGCACGGCCAGAGGAAGTTCTCTGAAGCACTCCTGAAGAAGAAAGAACCTCTTCTCCCTGAGGTTCGGTATGGTCAGGCAAAGCTGAAATCCTGTCAATTTTAAGTTTTAAAAATTCATCAGTTTTTTATACATACAAACTTACAAATTATTAAGCATAAGAAATAAATGGCTAATCATGAAACTGCTACCCAACTAAAGATAACGTTATCGCCCCCACCCCATCTCCACGCTCCTCTTTCTGCTGGCTCCTTCCCTTCCCACCCACCTCTACACTTAGCAAGTAACCACTACCACTATCTAAATGTTGCTTTTATTATTTTTTTTAAAAAAACATTCCTTATTCCTACTTTTCTTATTAGAGTTTGACCATGCATCTACTAACCACATGCTATTTAGTTTTGCTTGTTTTCTGAACTCTATATAAGTGCTATCACAATTATATTGTTTTGTAACTAGCTGCTTTTATTCAACATTATGTGTTTGTGATTCAGCCATTTTTAGGCCCATAGCTTTGGTTCATTCATACTCATTCCATTATATGAACATACCTGAATCTAATCATCTATTCTCTTACTGATGGAGCAGCTTTACTTTTTAAATTGGTTTTACACATGCTTTCACCATAGGATTTAGGGTAGTGTTTATTCAAATAGGGATAAAGACATGGTGTGTTTAACAGATAGGACTGGGTGATGTGGTAGAAGAAGGAAACATTGCCAGGGTAAACCAGGTACTGGTTCCAACTCTCCCCAAAGTTTCTTTGTGCATATTATTTCACCATCCTCAGAAACACTGTTTCTACAAAATAAAGGAGTTGGAAAAACTTCAGGTTTCCCTCCAAAGCTACCCTTTAATTCATTGAGGTATTCACTCACTTAACACATAGCACCTGTCACTTGCCCCACCACCACCACCACTGCTGAAGACGCAGTGGGAAATGAAACAGATCTGGTCTTTGCCATCACAGAACTTAGACTCAGGAGATACCACAGAAAACAAGAATAGCCCAAATTAAGTTGTTTTTAAAATTATACACCATGGAAAGTACTATACTGGGAACATACGGGGTGATGATACAGAGTTCCAGATGCATCCACTTTAGATAGAATGGTTGGGAAAGGCCTCCCGGAGAATGATACTTAAGCTTAAGAGGAACTAGCCATCCACAGTCAGGACGAAGAAAACTCCAGACTAAGAGAAGTACATCTGCAAAAACCCCGATGACAGCAAGAACTTCACGTGTTTCAGAACCTGCAGGATCGGTGTGAGAGGAAGCATGGCTCCCGGTGAGCCCCGGACACATCTGGGAGGGGTTCTGTGGGCCGTGGTAAGGGTTTTGGATTTTATCCTATTTGCAAAGCAAAAGTGTGAAAGAGTTTTTAAACAGCTTGACCATATCTGTGTTTTTTAAAAGATTACTGTGGCTGGTTTTAAGAAAATGGGTGGGACGGGGCTGGAGTGGAAAAAGGGCCCTAGTGGGAGGCGACAGGGGCTCAGACCACAGCTTCGGCCATGGAGATGGGGGAGAGGGGAACAGACTGGCTTCCATGATGGCTCGGAACCAAGAAGGGGGCATTGTTATAATTGGCGTTTAATGAGAAACATAGTCAGCATTGCGGATCAAAGGGGAAATAATCAGACCCCAGTTCACTTCACTAGGGAAGAGAAAGTTCAGAAAAGAGTGGGCTGGGCAGATAAGAAAGCTGTATTCCTTTAGTAACTGTACAGTATGGATCCTCTTTGTATCTCCTTCCCTTTCGCCCCTCCTCCCTCCTCCCCCCCCACCTCCCTCTCTTCTATTTCCTAATTGTTCTAGCTGCGCAGCATCTTTAAAAATCTGAAGAGTGGAGCAGACAAGAACCACCTCCCCCCGGTTTCCAGAGGAGAGCGGACACCCCTGCCCGCCAGCCCTCCGCCCCCTCCACTCCTTCCAATCTCTCCTCGCTACAAGTGCCTGAACACCGTGATGTCACACTGCAACCCTGGCTTAGGCTTTCTATCTCCCTCACAATAGACTGATCCTTTCAAGTACCTGAACGGTGTCTGGCCCTGTGGGGAGCAGAGTCCGCCGGGGCTAGAGGAGACGGGAAAAGGTGTAGGATTCATGAGTACTGATTGGCTGAAGTGAGAAGTATTCTGGACGCTGATTGACTGTGCCATTCACGGGAAGGCGCTTGTGGCGCCAGCAAAAAGTAGATCTAAGAGAAGACAGGTAATGGCGTAGGATTCGTGAGCACTGATTGGCTGAAGCGAGAAGCTTTCTGGACGCTGATTGGCTCCATCATTCACCGGAAGGCGTTTGTGGCGCCCCGGCAAAGCAGATCTAGTGCCGTGGCCCCAACAGGGTCCTGAAGGGGCGGGTAAACCCACCAGGCCCGAACCTTCTGGCGCCCTTTCGTGAAGGAGTCGTGATTTATTTTAAAAAAGTAAAAATAAAAATAAAGTACCGTAAAACATGACCGAATGGGGACTATCGGGGGCTGTTTAGGGTGCTTTAAAATTCTTTAATTTGCTGTACCACAATAACTTGCACTTGAATACAAGCAATCTCGCGTCTTAATAGCCAGACAATAAAGAGTTATTTATAGGAGGCGGTGTGCAGGCCCGAGCCTTCCAGGTGTGCCCCAGATTTGAAGCAAGCACTCGGAGAGATCTGCGGGACGGCGCTGCCTGATGCAGCCCAAACAAGCCCTTCGACTCTGCTGCCATTTTGCGGCTCCAGGGCTGCACCGGCCCCGGGCTCCCTGCTCTGCACAGCACGCCCGGCGCGCTGATTTATTTCAGTATTACGTTTAATTGTTTCCTTCTTGTTGAAGCCTTAACATGCGATGCTTGTAAATCTGACCCGAATCCTCCATATGGCACTCTGGTTTTCCATTTTCAAATGCATTCGCCCTGGAATAATGACTGTGGTATAACTCAATTTGAGTTCTGCTGCTGGGGACTTTATTACATAATGCTTTCTAATTGACCCTCATAGTTTAATAAGACAGAACATTTCACCAGAACATTGACAAAAGTTATTAATTTTCACTTCAGTAGAGACCCATGTCCCAATTAAATCCCCCGAGAATGCCTGGCTGACTGACTGACCTCATTATGGCTAATGCTTATTAGTCCTGCAGAGAGGATAGCATCACACACTGCTAAAATGCCTAAATGAGCACATACAACCATCCAACGTGATTACAATTTACATACATGACTAATTTTACTCCCCTAATCCTTGTCTGGTGCAATGAATGTGGTGTGCTGCTGTCATACCACGAGATCAGCCATCGAGGATTTGGAAGGTGTCGTAAAAATGCCTTGCCAGTGTGCTAAGCTACACCCAGTTAAATTATATCTGCCTTTCTAGGAAACTATTTCAAGCACGTGGGCGTCTTGAAATGGGGAGACTAACTTGCGCCCATTCCTTCTTTAATATGGAACAGCTAGTACCCATTTGGGTTTTTTAGCCAACTTTAAAACAAAAAAAAAAAAAAAAAGAAAGAAAGAAAGAAAGAAAGAAAGAAAAACTATCACCAGCAGTGGCAGCAAACAATTATTCCAGCCTTCCTGCTTGGCTACCTCATACTCCCTGAAGTGGATTTTTCTTCCCTGAGTCTAGCTGTATTTGCACATTTTCTCTGAGCTTTCATTTGGAGGGAGACGGTAGGCAGGAGCTTGTAGAGTCACCACACCTGCCTGTTTCGTCAGCTTCGATGTGAGGGCATCACAGCTGCCACCTTGCCTACCAGTGACGGGACCACCTATTCAAACTAGTTCCCCTCTTGTGGGAGAATCAGCTGGAAGGTCAGTTGGATGAAAAATGCGTATTTGCCCAGGCTGGTAAAATGGAAGGCTCAGAGTGGCAAGAAAATGAAAGTAAACCTTACTGTGTCTGAGGCTTCAGATTGTTTTTTGACCTTTCTTTTTCCTGGTCTATACAACAGTGTTTATCTTTCAGGCAGTCTGACCGTGGCGCAGCGTCTGCTCTTCCCGTGCATTGTACTCATTCCCCCTGGGCTGTGTGATTTGACACATGACAACAATCTAACAATGGAGATCAAACTTCTCCTCAGACTCTTGCAATGTGACAAGTAATGTGTATTGACACAGCAAAGTGCACTCTGGAAATATGAGTGGTTGGGCAGGCACCCGACCTTCCCGCTCAGCTAGAGATAGCTTAAATCATAGGCTTCAGTTGCCCACAAAGATAAAGCCAAAATTTAAATAATGATAACCAGCTGGAAGCTGCAATTCATTGAAATCTTTTCTCCCTTTTTTTTTCTTTTGGTATTACCATATTGAAAGCAGGGATTTGGTGGGAAAAGCAATAGTAATAATAGCAAGAGCAAAAGACAAAGGCGAAAGAAATTAAACTAAACCTCCCCAGGGAATATTTGAAAGTTCTACACATTCTGCTCAGTCCCCATTCTGTAAGTGTTTACTAAGTACCACCATTGTATTAGACACTGTGGATGAGACACACACACCCCGGAAGCTCATAGTCTGTAGGCAATACTTTCAAAACTGAAATGCAGGTATACAGGATGATCAAGTCTACTGATGACAAAGGCTTATGGGATCCCAAAGAAGGGGCATTTAACCCACCTTTGGTGGTGGGGATGGGAGTTAGCTGGTCCAAGAAGGTCTTCCTAGAGGAGTCATTTAAATTGAGCCCCAAATGATAAGTAGAACATACCTAGGTATATCAGGGAGGAGGGACTGGGCTCCAGGTAGAGAAAAATCAGTTCTTTTTCTCCTTCATTCTTTAACAAGTGGGCATTTAGTCCCACTATGTGCTGCCTGCTGTTCAGGTTCTGTGCCTGCATCTGATGCTGAAGAGTGCCTCCTGGTGGTGACCCGTGGTGTGGCAGCCTCTTCAAGGAGGTGAGGATTCACCAGGGAATCACGGAATGAAAGGGACTCAGTTCTGTGCATTGGGGAAAACAGCAGATGCTATTTTAGCCAAGGTTCTGTCTCCATTTCCAGACCAAGGCACATGACTGTCACAGAATCTAAGAAAGGCATATCTATCGGCACGAGAGGTGGGGTTCAGAGGGAGGCCAGGGATTTCATTTTGAAATTCTTGAGGATGAGCTGAACCTGGGTGTTTTTTTTTTTTCTTTTTGCCTGAAAGCAGAGGTCAGAAAAGTGAAACTCTGAGGGGCAAAGGGGTCACAACCCTAGTGTATTTAAACCATGTGATCCCCCAGGCAATCTCACACCTACTGGTACTGAGGTTAGAGCAGCATCAGGTGTACTGGCAGAAACACTTCTTGAAAAACACTCTGTACACGAGAACCAGGAGTAAAGCAAGTACCCCACCCAAGGGTGTGAAACTCTTCCATTGCCCCTCTTGCCCCAGGCTGACAGGGGGTGAAACAGCAGCTTGGATACATAGCTGGTAGTTGGTAGGGAAAGCTGGTGGATGTGCTAGGGGCACTGCAATCCATAAAGGAAAAATGGTCTAAACAGAGCAAGAGGGTTTTGTTGTTGTTGTTGTTGCTTTTCCTGAGTAAATGAGCACTGATGTTCTCTCCCATGTAAGAAATCTGCTGCTGACCTGGAGACAATTTTTCTACCATGGACAAGGCTGCGAGGGCTTCTGGCTGATTAAAGGGAGTAGCTACTATTCACCGTCTCTCAGAAGCGAGAGCATAAAGGAGGAGATGCAGCCAAAACAAACAGATGGCTGGATCAGGCGGGGCATGCTGTTATGAGCAGACACACAGGTAGCCCAGGCCCTAGGCAACCACACAAAACCATTCAGAGGAGCCAAAACGCAGCGAAGAGTTCTAGAACCCTGGGAAACAGCATGTGCTCTGCCCCAGCGGGGTCGCCTTGGAACTGTCACAGATCCAAAGGTAGTGAAGTCTGCACAGAGCTGGAGGCACCCAGCAAGCAAGCAATCCTGGACACCAGGGAGGACGAGGAAAAGATGCAAGTGAGAGGGAAGGGCTAAGTTAGCAAAGTCAGCAGAAACTCAGACCCCTCGAGCGCCTGGAAGGTTGAGCAGCAGTCAGTGTGGTGCCACCAGAACCAGCTCAGAGCCACTGAGGCATCTCTGCAAACACTGACTGAACACCATCTGGGTTTCAGGCACTAAGACAGGGTTCTGTCTTCGAGGACCCCGGGGTCTGGCGAGTGGAGTGTTTATAAATACCTAAATCACACCACAGTACAATGGTTATGAGCAGAGTTTTGAAGCATCATGAGAGAGGGAGCTGTCAGGGAAGGCTGCAGAGAGGAAGCAACATTGAAGCTGGATATTGACGACTAAGCAGGCATGAGCACCAGAAAAACTGCACCACGAGGCTACAGCTGGGTAACCGGGAGGTTATATTCGTTAAGACCCTGGCTGCCCAGCAAAGAAATCCAGTTACACTAGCTGAAGAGGAGTGTGACTACAGAAGTCCAGCAGATAATTTACACAAAAATAAAAGGAAAAGAAGTGCTGTTGGACTCTGTGAGGCCCCGAACCAGGAAATCAGGGATGTTAATTTATCAGATGGGCACAAGGACGCTGATCCACCCCACTCCGTGCATCTGCTCCACTCCTCTGGATTCCTGAGGTCCCCCCGACCTTCTCTGTTTATCATGTCCTTACGATCCCATATCCTTGCCTCATAAGTGGCCCTGGTTTGCTCCAGGGTCAATTCTCTATGACCTTTCAAGTCAAGTACCCATCATCCTGGGGGTACACTTGCCTCAATCTTTCAGGGCTCTCATTCCAGTGAAGGAGAGCTGGAAGTAACAACAAAACATGCTGCCTCACTGAAGGCTCTGTAAGACCCAAGCAACACCATCTTGGCACTTGTGGCATAATGTGGGAGGGAGAAGTCTTCTACCCAAACACAGCGTGGCTTTGAGATATTGAGAGCTGCAGTCTTGACCATGGCAGTGCAGGAGTCTCGCAGCGGCTAGGTGGTGACGCCAGTCAATGTGACAATACCGAATAGAGGTGGCAGCAGTGCTCAGCATTAGCAACAGTGCCTGGTGGATAGAAAGGCTTCCATTGGCCAAGGAGCCCAGAGGGTACCGTTCACACCTGACTCATCTTGTTAGTGAGCCCACAGGATTCACCCAGCTGCCTGGGGAAGCTCTTTGCAGGGGGTTGAGTTCCTGCCAGCATGCGAGGGGTACCACTCGCTGTAAAGTCTCGTACCCACAGGCAGTTTGACCTGGGGGAAGCTTGAGCCATGTGTTAATCCAGGTATCTAGCTTCCTCTTGACCTGTAGCCCAATGTCTGGGGGAACTGCTTATTCTAAGTAAGGCCCAGAAGGAATTAGGACCCTCTTAGAAGGACGTGCAGGAATTCCAGAGGGAACAAAAGTTCTCAGCTCCTACCAAGAAAAGCCAAGGGCACTGAGAGATTGGAAAGAATAGCCGCTGACGGAAGAGTGTAATCAGAGAGAAATGAGTAGAAACTGCCCAAAGAAAATACGTGCTCCCTAGCAACCTGCCGCATAGAAAATAGGCCCAAAAAATAGCTCTAAGAAGGATGTGGTAGCGGTAGGGCAAGTCATCAAAACTAGGAAAGCGAGAAAGTATGAAAAAAAAATCAAACAGCAACTCAGCTGGAGAAATTATAGTACAAAGTTAAGAAAGTGCAAAAACATGATAAGCAAACAAAGGTGAAGAATGAAAAGAAGATTGCGAGGGAGGCTAAGATAAATAATAAGGTATTTTTCAAGTACGGGAGAAACAAGAGGTCAGTACAAGAGCCAATAGGGCCTCTAAAAGCTGGCAGAGGTAATTTATTGACAGAACACGAAGACATTGCTAAAAAATATGAAAAGGCTTTTTCCTTCCCCTCCTTGCCTCTCTTTTCACAAAGGAAGATGGGGACATATGCCAGAACAGACATAAATTTCCCAGGAGTGGGAAAAAGACATATTGAAAGAAATCAGGATCATGTCAGCACAGGTGATCAAGAAATTAGGACATCAGAAAAACTGCAGAAAGTCTAGAGCCGGGCCAGAGCCTCCTGGAATGAGGGGCCCAGAGGCCAGTGAGGTCCAAGGCCAGGGAGGGAAGGGATGGGAGGATCTGCGGTGTGTCAGAGCAGAGGGCCGGTGACCCACCCAGGAGCTGACGTAGGAAGCAGTCTCAGGCTGTGCCTTTAAGCTCATCTTGTATATGCTTTTTCACCTCTGATAAAGGGGACAGAGTCAGGGTTTTATCAGGCCTTTCACACTCCAAACTGTTGGCGATGATCCCTGATGGGGTGCTTGTTTTTAAGAGTACCCAGCATGATCCAATTTGGGGTAAAAGTTCACTTTCCTTCCCGTAAGAAGACTCCAGAACAAGGGCAGAAAACCTGGGTTCGAGGTATGATTCTGTCACAGACTGGCTGTGGAGTTCAGGCTAATTGCTTGATCATGAAGATGTGGCTACCTCATCCCAAAAACGAAGATAAAAACTACCTTACAGGACCACAATACTCAAATGAAATTATTTATTCCTCCACCGATATAACAGAAAAAAAAAAAACTGAGTGTTTTTAATGTGCCAGGCACTGTTTTTTGGCCCCAGAGAGGCAGCATTAATAAGACAGGTCCTGGCCCATGTAGGGCTGACATTCTAGTATGGGGAGAGAGGTATCCAGCAAGGAAACAGAGAAGTAAACCAGATCATTTTGGAGAGTGATGAGAGCTTTGGGAAAAAAAACAAAAAGAAAAAATACACAGCTGTGTAAAGGTCTGCTCATAGGGGTGGTCAGGGAATATGACATTGAGTTGAGATCTGAATTCAGAGGAGGGAAGACCTGGGATAGAACATTTCAGAAAGAGGGCAGCAAGCCTTAGCCCCAAAGTTAATGTATAAAAAAGCATTGTATAAACCGTACAGAGTCACCGAAGTCCTGGCCCTGAGTGGTATTATCAAGAGCTTTGTCCAAGGCTGAGGATTTGGTTTTCTCCCCAAATCCTCAAGTGAGTAAACTATAAGGAATTGTCAAGCCAAGGCAGACTTCATTGAGCAAGACAAGCCTGGCAACAAAGAAAGAAATACAAAGCACACAACATTTACAGAAACACAAAACAGATTCTAAGAGGAGCAGGGAACGTAAGTCCTGACTCCCTCATCTCATGGATCCTGAGGCTGTGGTCCCCGAGGCTGTGGTCCCTGCTTGTGGCTCAAAGTCCCAGACAAAAAAAAAATCAGCTTTAGATGTGTTGCTCACCTTGGGCTGTCCAGGTTCTGTTTAAAAATGTCCAGGTTCTGAAGTAAAAAATGAGGCTGCATGATTTGCTTCCCTGCTCAAAAGCGTTGGCCCTATCTGAAATTTATTCCATCCCATACCCAAACTAATAACTGTGTCATGCAACAATTAAAAAGAAAAACTTCATTCTTATGTTTCCAAAGGTCCAGTTTCCTTTTCACAAAACCAGTCAAGCTCTTCGTCTGGAAAACAAGCTGGGTGCTGAGAGAGGAAACTAAGTGGAACCAGAAACTTCTAATACTTTGTCTTAACATGAGTCCAATGAGACAGAAGTAAAATTTCATTTCACAAAAGCTTATAGAGAGACTAATAGTTTCAGGGCATCACTAAAGAAAAATACTGCCTGGTCCTTGTCCTTCACAAACTCATGGTCTCTGCTATGAATCGCACTCTTTCAAATTACAGTATCCACTGGATCAGGAGATAAAGCCTTTATGGTGATTTTCACCAAGACATAAAGCAGAAGCACATTTCATGTGGGGACGCTAGACATTCACAGATGAACATTTTTTTTTTCAATAAATGAACTTTCAGATGTCTGTCGGGATGTGCAAGCGTCGTCTTTGGTGAGGCCATACAGGGCATGAAGATGGCTTTGTCCTGTGGCAGGCCTGCACTAAAAGCCTAGCCTACTGCTCACTAGCTGTGTGATCTTGGGCAAGACATTTAGCTTCTCAGTTTTCTCATCTGTAAAATGGGGCTAATAATACCTTGTGGAGGTGCTGTGAGGATAAAATGAAATCATGCATTTAAACTGAGAGCTTGGCTATTACAGGTGCACCATGGTTACCCCTTAAGCCCCTTTAACTGGAGAAATTAAAATATAGGTGGTTAAATGATTAACATTTTACAATTTATTTGTATCTTCCTTTTTAAGAAGGGGATAATACCAGCTTGACATTTTAGAACAGATACCTACAATCTGTTTCCTGTCTCCCTCTCTTAAGAAGGGGACAACTCCTTATTTTAGAGCACGATCCTCTGATTTCCCAGGTCACACGTGAAGATCACAGTGACAGAACAGCAGTCTTCCTCATTTGGTTCTGGAGTTTCTAAGTTTCTAAGTCATTGAGTGCCTACTACGTGCTAATGAGAAGAAAGTGGTGAAAAGCCTGATGTAGCCCCTGGCCTCACAAACTTGGGCTTGAGTGGCTGCGTCACATGATCACCCAGATGCATGTCTGTGATCACTTGACTGCAACTTCTTGCAACCACAGTGGGAATTAAGGAGAAGAGGCACGTGGTGCTTGCAGGAACCTGAAATAGGGAATGTCCTAGGCAGGGAGATCAGATTGAGTTACCTTGAGAAAGTGGTGCTTGTGTTAACTGGAAGGCCCGGACAGACTTGACAAGGGGAAGAGAGGAAGGAAGAGCAGTCTGGGTAGACAAAACAACAGAGGTTAAGTGCCAGTGGCTGGAGTGAAGAGAGAGGGAAGGGCCTGGTGGCCACTGTCAGGAGTTTTGTACTTAACAGCAATGAAGATCGACTGAAGGATGTTGTGTAGGGAGGTGACATGATTAGATTAGTATTTTGGGATAATCACTGATGTTGGAAGCTGGAAGGGAGGTTTGTACATCTATAAGAGGATATTGCAGGTATCCCTAAAAGGGTCGATGGTGGCTTAGACAGGGTGGTGGAAGAAGTTGATGCGGGGAGTATTATAGATTTTAGGTACAGTTAGGAAATGAAATCAACAGGAGCTTGAAGATGGCTTGTACGGGGGATGGAGAGGACCATCAGTTGAAAGAGAAGGATGAGTCTTGGGATATTCCTAGGATTCTACCTTGTAAAGTGGGTGGGGTGGTGCGAGGGTGGGATTCATGGGCTGGGGAACTCTGGAAAGTATTTGGACGTGGGGAGGTGGGAAGACCATAAATTCTGGTTGGGGTATGTTGGCCTTGAGACCACCTTTGAGAAATTCAAGAGACGTCAAAGAGAGATTTAGATCCATGTCAGGATATGGATCCAAGTCTCGCTGGAGGTATAAGTGAAACCATGGTTTTAATATCAGAGGAGTCCCCAGAAACAGACCCAGAGATGAGGGGTTGTGTGCAAATTACTCGTTAAGGCTGTGCTCCCCGGGAGCCTGGTAAGGGAAGGGGAAGAAGTGAGCAAGGGTTTGATCTTGGGCAAACCCTTGCAGAGGGGAGGTGTCAGCCTGATTCTGAAACCAAGCAGGATCCTGCGGGGTTCCTGGCCATGGAAGCCTTTCCGTGTCCCCTGATTCTTGTTTGTAGGAAGTAGACTCCAGCCTCCATGACCTTCCCTGAGTTCCAAAGGACAGATTCAAACAGTTGCTAATCAGGGAAAGGAGGGGATGCAGAGACAAGGGAGGAACAGTTAAGAAACAATAGTGCAGCCTTGGGGCAGGGTCCTGGTTCCGCCTCCAGGGATGCACATAACAGTATCTTTGAGCTCTTTACAGAAGCAAAACCCCTTACAAATGGAGTTAGCATTCTTCATTCCAGAGAAGACCACCTGAGGCCAAATTAAAGAAACCAGAGAAGCTCATCAAGAGATTACCTGAGGCCAGATTAAACGTGCAGGCCCTGCACACATCCTAATCTTATCAGCAACCCCACTCTTGAACCACTGCTATAAAACTCCTCACAGAATCCTTGCGGGTTGGGACACAGTTTTTGAGGGGCCTGAACACGCTGTGTCCCCCTTTGCCTGGCAAAGCAATAAAGTTTTTCTCTTCTACTTCACCCCAAACTCTGTCTCCAAGTTACAACTCAGCACTGGTGCACAGAGGATGAGTTTTTGGCATCAGTATCAGCCTGATCTGCAAGGGGAATTCTGGAGACTCCATTAAGCCTCACAGCTTCCCCACCCGCCACAAAGGAACCACACTCATGGGGTGATACAAACCCCAGGCATGTCCCTCTCTTCGCCATGCAGTTAGCCTGAGGGCAGTCCTCCTCCCTAAGACCCGTAGGTGAGGCACAGAGCCCTCGAAAGGGATCCAAGGCCCACAGGGTGTAGCGCTGACATGGTCACTACGGGGGTGGACAGGATTGCCCAGGGGGTGGACAGGATTGCCCAGGGAACGAGAGTGAGAAGGGAGGAGGGTCAGGGCCCCTGTGCTGAGGAACTTCAACATCACTGACTGATCCAAAGAGAAGCTTATGAAGGAGCCTGAAAAGGTGTTTGTTTCACAACCACTCCGCAAAGGAAGGAGGATTATCTGCACTTGAAAGATGAGAAAACCAAGACTTGTGCAGGTGAAGTAACCACCAGGTTGATGGGAGAGTTAGGACTTGAACACAGGTCTCTGCACCCTAAGCGCTTTCCAATGCAACAAGGGAAGGTTTTCTAGTGCTGAAGGGCCCCGGGAGTCAAGGGAGCTGGTCCTCCTTTGAAGATGTTTAGAGATGTTCAATGTCATGGTTGAACACTTCACCTTGTTGGACTCACTCTGAGGAGGAAGAGGAAGGGAAACTCCTTTTTCAGCAAAACTACGAATCTACTTTGGAGACCATGTCATCACAAGGGTTCTGATTTCACCCATGTGAGGCGGGGAGATGAGGTGGAGAGGTTTGAACATTCAGCCCCAGGTCTCCACTTTGAACAGCCAGCAGCCTGGCCTGGGGTGGCAGGCGGGGTGGGCCTGGGGCTACCCTCACCTGCACGCAGAAAGGACGAAGGTGGCTGCGAGGTGGGCTTTGAGGCAGGTGGTGAAGGGTCTCTGCTGCCCAGAGCACAGGCCCAGCTCTGCTCAGTGCACCAAATCTCTGAGTTTATTTTCTGACAGGGATGGGGGGGAGCAGCTGTTGACTTTGTCCGTTCAGCAGGCTTGCCAGATGTTTGCTGACCCCAGGTTCTTTCTCCCCCGAGGCAGCCCCACCGCCTCCAAGATCAGCAGGGGTGAGGGGTGTGCTAGTTCCCAGGCTTCCCCAGGCCGGAGGGAGCGCATCTGGGGTGGGGTGGGACTCAGGGCCGTGCCTGCAGGACACAGGGCATGACCCTCTGTTTGCCGAGTCTCGGGAATGAGGAGTGGTGAGGAAAATTGGAAGTGATAATCCCTGCCCCCTGAATTGCCTAGGATTAATTAGGAGACTGATAATGTACAGAGTGTGCCTAGGATGAAAATGAGTTATAGTCTCGTTATTAATATAGCTGGATGGATGATTCGTTTATATAAAACAAGGCCACTTCTCAATAAGCCAGAGGTCATTAGGTGTCCTCAGAGGGTGACATAAGGGGGGGCCTGTGGGTGTATTTGCGAGGAATTCCCACTGATTTACTGGAGGGTGAGAGACAGCAAATCAAAGCTGTTTTGCCCAGTTCAGTAAATAAAAAGCAGAGACCCAGCACGAGGCTTGTGTTTATTCTTTTCCTTAAAGAAAATATTTTCCATAAAACTGGACACTAACATTGAAAGTAAAAAGGGGGTGGGGAAGAAAAAACCTAAAACCGATGTAAACTGGAATCAAACTAATGTTCATTTCCTGTGGAGCAATTTTATGTTTTTTAATGGAGTTACTGTGGCTTTTTATTTCAGTATAAGGTGAAGAGTCAAAGCACGAGGATTTAAGGCTTCCAAGTGTGTGTCATTATGTGGACAGACCCTTAAATTTGCCACCATGCCCCAGGCACTGCTGCTGCATAACTAATGTCTCCCTGCCAGGGCCAGGGCTGAGGGCCCTTTGACTCCTCTGGAAGTTATGCAGGCATACGGGGAGTGTCAGGAATGCAGGATTAGGCCCCATAATTGAGGCTGTCATTAGCTGAAGAGGCAGGCGGGTTCGTGAGCCTTTCCAAGTTTGCATTTATTATGGCATGAAGATATGGCTCCTTTGGTATAAAGGGGGTAGGGGAGGTTTCTGTAAGTAGGCAATAGTTTCTTCTCTCTCTCTCCCCCCCCTTCCCCCCCCCCCGCCATTTTTAAGTTGGCTGCTTCTGTAACATTCATTATGCTCTTCTTAATAGATCCCAGAAATGCTGAAATAGTCCTTCAGAGGAAGCATTCACTTGAAACAACAAAAGATTAGAGAGACCTTAAAAATGCTGGATTTTCTTTACCTTTTGAGGAAGGCCAGCTGGAACCTTCTGAAATTATTCCTATTCAGTGTGCAGCCACAACACAGTATTGATGGTGAGGGTGAAATATTATTTTTTGTAAATCACATGTGGATACAGCAATGCTACTTAATCAGACACTCCTTACTGGATGGTGGGAGTAGAAACCAGGGCCAAGGCAAAGGATCCTGCTACAAGATAAACAGGCCAGGGAGGGGAGAGGTCTTCAGACTCTGAAGAGAACAAGTGGCCTGTGACCATTCACGCACAGACATGCAAGTGGTATTCTAAATACAGCCATTCTCTCTCTTTTTTTTTTAAATTTAATTTTTTAAAAATTTATTTATTTGGCCACACCGCAGCTTGTGGGATCTTAGCTCCCCGACCAAGGACTGAACCCAGGCCCTTGGCAGTGAAAGTGCGGCGTCTTAACCACTGGACCACCAGGGAATTCCCTTAATTTAATTTTTAAACTGTAATAAAATAGAAATAACATAAAATGTACCATTTTAATAATTTTAGGTGCACAATTCAATAACATTAGGTAAATACATCCACATGGTACATCACTACCACCATCCAGTTCCTGAATTTTTCATCTTCCCCAATTGAAACTCTGTACCCCTTACACAATAACTCCACAGTAATTCCCCTTCCCACCTCCCTTCAGCCTCTGGGAACCACTATTCTACTTTCCATATGTATGGTTTTGACTCCCCCAGGTACCTCATATAAATGGAATCATACGTATTTGTCCTTTTGTGTCTGGCTTATTTCATTTAGCACAAATATCATCAAGGTTCACTCATGTTTTAGAATGTATCAGAATTCTATTCCTTTCTTAAGGCTGAATAATGTTCCACTGTATGTATATTCCATATTTCCTTTATTCACTCATCCACCCACGCACATTTAAATTGCTTCTACCTTTGGCTATTGTGAATAATGCTGCTATGAATACGGATATGTAAGTACCTCTTCCAGAACCTAGTTTCAAATATTTTGGGTACACACCCAGAAGTGGAATTACTGGATCACATGTAGTTCTAGATCTACCTTTTTGTTTAGGAACCACAATAGCAGTTGCACTATTTTATATTTCCACCAACTGTACTCAAGGGTTCTGATTTCTCCACATGCTCAGCAACACTTGTTATTTTGCATTTTTTTATAGTAGTCATCCTAATGGGTGTAAAGTGCTACCTCATTGTGGTTTTGATTTGCATTTTCCTAATGATTAATGATGTTAAGCATCTTTTCATGTGCTTACGTGTTGATACAAATATCTGTTGGAGCCCCCATGTTTAATTCTTTGGGGTATATACCTGGAGGTGGAAGTACACACCATCAGATGTTGAAGCGGCCCCCCTAAGGACTTACTATAAATCCTTGAGAGTATAATAAAACTTTGATTTAACCAGAATGCTTATAGGCAGAGGAGAGCTTGGTTAATGGAGGGTTAGTTAGACTTCTCCACTTTTGTTCCAATCACTCTTGCTGAAATTCTTCCCAAATGTTTTGTTTTATTTTTTAGATAAGTTACACAGCCTCTCCTAGGAGGACTTTTGTTTATCCTAGAGGAATACTATAAAATGAGCACCTGGAGACTAGGTTCTTAGTAAGCTATCCTGGAAATTTAGATTAGAAGGTATCAGATATATGTATTTACATTATAGAGCAAAAGGTAACTGTATCGGACTGTGAACTCCGAGTGAATTAAGTGTTCAGAGATGTGGTTTCGGAAAAGATGTTCTATAGCTCTTCTTTTTGGCAGTAATTGGAGAGCAGGGCCTGTTGTCTATTAAGGCCACTCCTAGTTCATGAAAATAAAACCATGTCAACTGCAAATAAAAGAATGTTTATCTTTCTATTCTCTATGGAGGGAGTTGGAGGGTCCAGGCTGGGAATGTGTCTTATTCATCCAAATGTGATAGCACATCAGTGATGTTTCAATGGGAAAGGAAGCATGTTCAAATTCACCCAAGTTTCACCTCATTGGAAATTGTGATTTAGGCTAGATTCTGTATTTATGCATCATGGTACCCCTGGTACTATCCCAATGCCAGGCACCTAGTAAGTGATCAGTAACTATTGACTGAATCAGCATGGCCTGACCTTTTAAAAGGCTGCCTTCCTGGCTCTTGGCCTCATGAGGGGTTCTGGTGGCAGTTCTCTACCAGCAGTGGGATGGAGCACCTCGCTGGCCAGACCGGACCCTTGTTCCTGGCTGCTGCTAGTACAGAGGAGCCTACTCTTCACCCGCTACTTGTATCTGTTTGTGATCCTTCCTTTAATTGCATGGGGAACATTTTTTTTTTTTTTTTTGGCAACTAACAGGGGAAGGAAGCAGGAGATAAAGGAAGATGTTGGCTAAAATTGCAGGAAAAACTATTGTGAGTATGGTCTGGTGGGTAAGGTTTAAACTCACGATCAGAGGAAGGAGAGCCAGGGCAGGAGAGAACTCTTCTCCTGAGAATGTCTGTGAGCATGGACCTGCTGCTTTGCAGCCTGGGTGACAGTGTGGTTGGGAAGGTATCTATCCTCTCTTCTGCGTGGGTCCTCTGCCTGCTCTGGGCACACTGGAGACAGCAGCCTGGGTGGGAAATGGCACTGGAGATGCTCACTGTCCCAGGGCAGCAGGGGCTCCTTCGGGCAGCTCTACGCCAGCCAGGGTGGGGAGATAAAGGACATGTGGGCACTTGATACCCATGGAAGTTGACTGACAGACTATGGGCTCATGTAAGCTCCTTGTTGGGACTTCCAGAAGAAAAAGGAGGGATGCTTTGAAGTTCTATACTTCAACATATGTGGAGTTCAAAATCATAGTGTGTGTGTGTGTGTGTGTGTGTGTGTGTGTGTGTGTGTATAAAATCTCCAGCTGGTGAGACCTGAGGAATATTTATTTGTTCTCCAAATTACTACCTTTGTATCTACAAGCAACCAAGACCATAACAGATACCCATTTAGGTAGTAAATGGATGAAGAAAGGGAAACAAAATCTACACACAAAAAATTATCTATTTTTCAAATAAATTTATCTACAGCTTGGTATAAATAATGGTCCTCGTGCCAAATAAGACACTCGGGGTTTGATGATAATAATGATGCTTATTATAATACTTTTTATAATACATAGTACTTTCTATGTATAAGGCATGATTCTAAGCAATTTATATACTTTAATTAATTTAATTCCCCCAACAGTCCTGTGAGACAGAAATATTAATATGTCTGCTTTACAGATGAGAAAATTTCACAGAGAAGTTAAGTAACTTGGCCAAAAATCACACAGCCAGTATGTGGCAAAGTTGGAATCCAAACCCAAGATGTTGGGCTCCAGAGTCTGAGCTTTGATATATATAGATATACATGATGACAATTTTATCGAGATAATTTATATACCATAAAATCACCCTTTTAAAGTGTGAAATTCAGTGGTTTTTAGTATATTCCCAGGCTAGTACAACTATCATCCCCATCTAATTTTAGAACACTTAACCACCCAAAAAGAAACCCAGTATGCATGAGCATTACCTCCCTTTCTTCTCTTTGTCCAGTCCCTGGTAACCATTAATCTACTTTCTGTCTCTATGGATTTGACTATTCAGGACATTTCATATAAATGGAATTTAAAAATAGAATAAATGGAGTCATACAATATGTGATTTGTGCCCAGTTTCTTTCACTGAGCATGATGTTTTTAAGGTTCATCCATGTGGTAGTATGTATCAGTACTTAAATACTTTTTATGGCTAAATAATATCCCATGGTATGAAATATTACATTTTAAAAATTCATTCATTTGTTCATGGACATTTGGGTTGTTTCCACTTTTTGGCTATTATGAGTAATGGTACTATAGACCAGCACAATATAGTGGCTACCACAAATTTTTAAAAACATAAAACCAGCATGCAGCATGCCCTGCATTTCACATGCAGTGACTAATCAGCTAATAGGTCTATTTCCTGGAGGATTCAAAAACTGCCCTTCTAATCCCGGGCAGGCATGACTCTGCCCATTTGTATCCATGGAGCTGATGAAGGAGGTGGTGTTCATACCAGATGACATAGGTGAAAGTGCTTTCTAATACCTGAAAGCATCTGTCCAACTATTAGTCATCAACGATGTGAGCCTGGCCAGTTCTCTGAGAGTTCTAATTAGATACTTGAGGACAGTGAGTTGGCTAATTGAGGTTTTATTGTTAAAAACATTATTTAAGAGTTTCCATGAAACTGAAGATGATTCAAAGAAATGAAAAGATATCCCATGCTCTTGGATTGGAAGAATTAATACTGTTAAAATGGCCATGCTACCCAAAGCAACCTACAGATTTAATGTGATCCGTTTCAAACTACCCATGACATTTTTCACAGAACTAGAACAAATAATCCTAAAATTCATATTAAACCATAGAAGACCCAGAACTGCCAAAGTCATCTTGAAGAAAAAGAACAAAATAGGAGGCATAACCCTCTCAGACTTCAGACAACACTACAAAACTACAGTAATTAAAACAGCATGGCATTGGCACAAAAACATATGGATCAATGGAACAGAATAGAGAGCCCAGAAATAAGCCCACCCACCTACAGTCAATTAACCTTTGACAAAGAAGGCAAGAATATACAATGGGAAAAAGTCTCTTCAGCAAGTGGTGCTGGGAAAGTTGGACAGCCACATGTAAATCAATGAAGTTAGAAAACACTCTCACACCATGCACAAAAATAAACTCAAAATGGCTTAAAGACTTAAACATAAGACATGATACCATAAAACTCCTAGAAGAGATCGTAGGCAAAACATTCTCTGACATAACTTGTACCAATGTTTTCTTAGGTCACTCTCCCAAGGCAACAGAAATAAAAACAAAAATAAACATGTGGAACCTAATCAAACTTACAAGTTTTTGCACAGCAAAGGAAACTATAAACAAACTGAAACGGCAACATGCAGAATGGGAGAAAATATTTGCAAATGATGTGACTGACAGGGCTTAAATTCCCAAATATACAAATAGCTTATACAACTCAACAACAAAAAAACAAACAACCCAATTGAAAAATGGGGAGAAAACCTAAATAGACATTTCTCCAAAGAAGAAATACAGATGGCCAGTAGGCACAAGAAAAGATGTTCAACATTGCTAATTATTAGAGAAATGCAAATCAAAAGTACAATGAGCTACCACCTCACCTCACACAAATAGTGGTCAGAATGGCCATCATTAAAAAGTCTACAAATAACAAATGCTGGGGAGGGTATGGAGAAAAGGGAATCCTTCTACACTGTTGGTGGGAATGTAAGTTGGTGCAGCCACTGTGGAAAACAGTATGGAAGTTCCTCAGAAACTAAAAATAGAATTACCATATGATCCAGCAATCCCACCCCTGGGCATATATCCAGAGAAAACTATAATTTGAGAATATACACATACTGCTATGTTCAGAGCAGCACAATTTACAATAACCACGACACGGAAACAACCTAAATGTCCATCGACAGATGAATGGATAAAGAAGATGCGGTGTGTGTGTGTGTGTATGTGTGTATATATATATATATATACACACATACACACACACACAATGGAATACTACTCAGCCATAAAAAGGAACAAAATAATGCCATTTGCAGCAACATGGATGCAATTAGAGATTATCATACTAAGTGAAGTCAGACAGAGAAAGACAAATACCATATAATATCACTTACGTGTGGAATCTAAAATATGACACAAATGAACCTATCTATGAAACAGAAACAGAATCATGGACATAGAGGACAGACTAGTGGTTACCAAGGGGGAGGGGGTTGGGGGAGGGATGGAGTAGGAGGTTGGGGTTAGCAGATGTAAGCTATTATATATGGAATGGATAAACAACAAGGTCCTACTATATAGCACAGAGAACTATATTCAGTATCCTATGATAAACCATAATGGAAAAGAATATAAAAAAAGAATGTATATATATATATGTATAATTGAATCACTTTGCTGTACAGCAGAAATACACAACATTGTAAATCAACTATACTTCAATAAAAAAAGTATTAAAACTGAAAATAAAAGTTTCCATGGTGTGTTATTTGGGAAAAAAGAAAAGGGTCCCCTTGCATAACCACAGCCAGCCACAATGGGCTCTTCTTTCACAAATGCCTTTATGGGTCCCAGAGATACCAGCCCCTCTGCTACCATTTTTCTCTTTCCTAGTTATTGTTCACTGTGGACGTTTTGTTGATTCTTCCTCACGGAAAGCTGAAAGCACAAATTTAAATTTCTAATCCAGTTAGGAATGTATTTAGCTGCAAGTAATAGAACACCTAACGGTGGCTTAAACAAAACTGGATTTTTTTCCTCACATAATAAGTCTGAAGGTTGCTTTGATGGTTCAAGGGTATCGGGACTGATGTTTGTCTAGATCTATCTCTCATGTTCATAAAAAGATCGTCCAACATGAAGCATCATGTCTGTGTTCAAGACAGAAAGGGGGGTTACGCAGGGGAGGTGTCAGGAAAGCAGAAGCATTCTCAGAGGCCTCTGGCACACTTCCATCTCTTGGCCACAGAGATCAAATGACCACCCTTCCTCACAAGACAGGCTGAGAAAAGTCATAGTTTTTCCAGCTGCTAGAGTGGAGGAATGTGAGAAAAAAAAAAAAAGGGAATTGGAAATAGGTGTTGAGTTATCCAAAAAAAAAAAAAAAAAAAGTTAGCCACACTCTCCTTTTAGGAGGAGGTAGGAAACCTAAACAGACAGGAGGAAGAGACAACAACTCTGACGGAAGGAGCTGGCACCCCTCCTTTTCTTTTTCAGTTGGTGCATCCAGTGAAGTTCTCCATTTGCCTTTTCTGCTTTCAGACTTGGGATTATACTGGAACCACTCATCTCCCCACAGACTCTGGTTTGGCTTCATAATGGTTGAACGCCTGTCTGGATGTTTTAGTGATGTGACCATAGTACATTGTGACACGACGTGCTCTTGAGATGTTGTGACCGGAACCAATCTGGCTGGCTGAGCAATGTCTAAATCCCAGCAAGTTTGTCCTGGGATGTGGGGGCCAGCTTGAGATGTCAAAAGGATTCTGAAGAGAGTTTTCTGAATCTGCCCCTCTTCGTCAGGATTAAGATGCTCTTGAGGACGGGGCTGGGGTCTCACTCTATTATGTCTCCCTTTCCCTGTTCCCCTTTTCCACATGCTCAACAGTCCTGGGCACGTAGATGGGTCTCCATAAACACTTGAGAGGTAAACTCACATTTCTGGTGACTGGTCAAAGATGTGTCACTTGTTATAAAGTGTGCCAAGAAAGTCACTCACTCATTTGTCCAGTTAGCAGTTTAATAATTTAATCTGTGAACCAATTACTTCAATACAGTTTCCAGAAATAGAGTTCTCCATCCTTTGAAGCGGGTTAATTGTCAACCGATATTTTATCTGTGTTCATTCATCTGACAGACAATTAGTGAGGGCTTCCAAAGCATCAGGCACAGTGCTAGGCACAGGGGGACACACAGAAAAGTGTAATGCTGCCTGCCTGGACTCAGAGGGAAATGGGCTAGACAGACATGTCAGCAGTGGGACCAGGGATCCGAGAAGGGCTGCATCAAAGCACTGTGGGCTCACGGGGGGAGGGTGACTCATGGCCCGGAGGAGTTGTGGCGTTTTGCAATCAGATTGGCTGCCAGAGTCGTCCTCCTCAGACATTCCAAGCTGACTGCTGGCTTGGTTCCACCAAGGGGATCAGGGGGACGTGACCCTGTCTGGCTTCCCCCCTAGTTGGGTTCACTAGTGAGAGCATGCTACTCCCTGGAGACCAGCTCCACACATGCTCCGAATTGGCTCCTTTAAGAAACCGGACAAAGAAAAACATTAAGGAGAGTAAGGATGAGGTTTGGGGAGCCTGAAGACCAGGTGCCTTCTGAGTGAAGGGGCCCGTTCGGACCTTTTCCATTCCCCAAAGTCTAGAACACGCACCTTCGTTTTTCAGAGGGGACGGGGTGAGATGTGAGAGGGTGTTTGGGAAAGGCTGTCTCTACAAGATGGCTCACTGCATGCGACAGTCTGAGAGCCGAGCAAATACTACATAACTTTCTTCACAAAAATGTCAATTAAGGGAAAAAACAAACATATTTTTGGAGGCCTCTTACTCTCTCATTCAAAGGCTTTATGGAAGCCAGTGGTGGGGATGGGGTCCAGTGTATGTGTGTGTATTCCTGCACCTTAGGTGACCCACTGATATGAAGAGCAGAACAGCGCTGAAAAAAAATGACACTATTCTGTAGCCTCTAAGGGTTAATGTCAGGGCATATTTGAGACTTAGCAGCAAAAAAGCAGCCTTGTGATCTTTTATTGTGATAGGATTGGAGGCTACAACGCAAAGCTGGGGGAGGAGGGGGGAAGCATGGAGTGGGTGACCCTGAGACTGCAGGCTCGTGCCTGAGTTAGAAGAGCAAGTAGGATGCGGCTGGGAGCTCAGAGGAACATTTCCCAGCTGGCTGCACTTGAAATAAAATGTCTTCAAATAAAATTTGGTCTTCTTGCTATCCTTTTTCTTTTTACTATGCATTAGCATAACAGATTTGGTAAAATGTGGAAGTGGGAAGGCACATAAGTGATCCCTGGTAATTCTTGATCCAAGAATCTCACCGAATATTTCATGTACGGCCTCGCTGACACCTGTTCCTGCCTACGAGTCTCTGGCCACTCTAGACACCACTCATTCCTATTTCATACACGCAGAAGTTGAAGGAGAGGAAACTAAGCATCTTCACAGAGAACTCATCGTGCACCAGAACCAAGAGCTCCGAGGGTTCCGGCTGCTGGTGCTTGGCTCAGACAGCGGCACTGGGCTCCCTTTTCTTCTTGTAGGAATAATGGCTAACGCTTTGGCTTGCAGACTTTGCCTTTACAGGGATGATGAAAAACATTACCACTTGTTGAGAAGGTAGTGAAATGCTGACTTCTTAGCCCTTTGGTCAAGGGAACTTCCTTGAAAGTGCTTTAAAGTAAGTTGATGGCCCCTACACTGCTGGTGGGAATGTAAATTGGTATAACCACCATGGAGAACAGTATGGAGGTTCCTTAAAAAACTAAAAATAGAGCTACCATACCACCCAGCAATCCCACTACTGGGCATATATCTGCAGAAAACCATAATTCACAAAAGATACATGCACTCCAATGTTCATTGCAGCACTGTTTACAATAGCCAAGACATCGAAGCAACCTAAATGTCCATCGACAGAGGAATGGATAAAGAAGATGTGGTACGTATATACAATGGAATATTATTCAGCCATAAAAAACAATGAAATAATACCATCCGCAGCAACATGGATGGACCTAGAGATTATCATACTTAATGAAGTAAGTCAGACAGGGAAAGATAAATATCATACGACATCACTCACATGTAGAATCTAATTTAAAAAGAAGATACATGTGAACTTATTAACAAAACAGAAGCAGACTTACAGATATCAAAAACAAACTTGTGGTTACCAAAGGAGAAACATGCAAGGGGGGGAGGGATAAATCAGGAGCTTGGGATGAACATACACACACTATATAAGACAACCAGTAAGGACCTACTGTCTAGAACAGGGAACTCTACTCAATACTCTGTGATAACCTATATGAGAAAAAACTAAAAAAGAAAGAATATATGCATGTGTGTAACTGAGTCACTTTGCTGTACACCCGAAACTAACACACTGTAAATCAGCTATACTCCAATAAAATTAAAATTTAAAAAGTTGATAGAATCCAGATGCATTTTTGTCTCAGTTGCAATGATGGCTCATCTACAAACAACCAAAAAACGACAAAACCTGTGGCTATACTGAATGCCTTGTTTCTTTGATTGAATTGACCCTTCTTTAAAATGCTTATTGAATTTACTGGCCAATTTCATTAAAAGCGTTAAAAGAGTACAGTTTCTCCTGTGGAAGAATTGCGCCCATGCCTTTCCTGTGACTGCCCTTAAGTGACATGTATATAAACCATGGAGCTGGGTTGGAGGTCAAGCAAGTTAGAAATAATTCTTTCCTAAGGTATAAACTTGTCCCCTCAAGTGACCCCTGGGCACCTCAAAGCTCTCTGACAGTGGCCACAAATAGAGGGTGAAGAGGGGAATCTAGGGATTTTTAGACAAAGCTGGGAGGCTGCCTGTTTCACGTTGAACTGTTCGGACCCAAAATGTGCATCATAGGCAAGAACTAGAAATTGGGCCTAAGAAACAACGGGAACCACTTTCAGTCAATTAAACCCAGAAATAAGCAAAGATTTATTTTTTAAAATTAGAGTCAGAAGTTAAGCTTTAAGAAGGTACAATTCTATCCCATGGAATTTGTTCCTTGTCTATTAAATAGTATTTAATAACAACTAATGTTCTTGAGCAGTATTTTGTACCAGACTACTGGCTAAACTTCTGTACACATTATGTCACTTACTCCTTACAATAAGCACATGAGATAGGTACTCTTATTATAATGTATCCTTCACAGAGGAAGGAATGGGGAGATTTTAAGGAATCTAGCAGGATTTGAACCTTTATCTGCCGGACTCCAGAAACCACACTCCTACCTAGTTCTACGCTGCATCAGTATTTATTACATGGCTGCCACGAACAAGACACTTCTCACGTGTTTACAACTACATGAGCCATCCAAGAGGGCCTCAAAGGTGGCAGTCTTGGTTTTCGTCTTGGGCTACACGATGAAAAGTCAAGAATCTCATTAACCCAGGTGTATGAGACACAGACCCTAAATGAAGACATTCCTGCTGAGAATGGAATAGAAGAATGACCTCTGGAGATCCTTTGGAAAAAAGGAAAGAGGGTCTCAATCTGAGAAACCATAAGAGTACTTTAGGCTTGGAGATTAGGAGTTAGGAATGAGAGAGGGAAGGGCCTCAGGCAAAAACAATAAAACTCGATTTTAGTTTGACATGGTGGCAACATGACTTAAAAGAGAAAGGAGGAGCTGGGAGAGAGATGGAAGGGAATAGAGGGAAGACAGTGTTTCAGGGTTTTTTTTGTTTTTTTTTAAGACATTCCCTCAAGTCTGCTACAGTTAAAAGTGAAGGGATAGAGGGGGTCAGATAGAAACAAAGTGCAGAGGGAGAATTGAAGGGAGCTGGGAGAACAGAAGGTAAAAGATCACAGGATAGGTAAGAAGAAAGCCAGAGGTAGCACAAAGCCCCAGGGAAGAAGCGTGGCAGTGGAGGCGAGTTTAATCAGCTTCGCCTAAGGCAGCCGCAGTTAAACAAAGGATGCAGGGCGGAGGAGAGCGGCAGTGCTGGAAAGGCGAGGGTCAACAGTGGTTTCAGCGACAGCTATTTGGGGGCAAAGGGACAAAGGTGGGGAGACAATGGGAGGAGCCCAGTTGCAAGAATGAAGTAACAAAGACCAACCAGGAAAATGATGGAGGGACAGAGGCAGGAGAGCTGCCATATCCCGAAGGCGTATTCAGGGGCTGCAGGTTGCTGGCTGCTGGCGGGAGGGGGACGGGTAAGGCATAAATGACCGCGAGAGGCAGGGGAAAGTTTGGGGCAATCATAAAGTGAATATTTAGATGTGTCTCGGAAAACTGAAGTTCACCGTGGCTATAAATTGAACAAACTTGCCCCAGGCATGTACCGCTTTGTTGCATCTGGCTAGCTTAGTGCTGACCACAGAGACACCTGATCTGGTCGTTAAAGGCTGAAACACCAGCCCATTTCTGCCACGACCTGTCTGTGAGTTTGCTTTCTGAGGGAGGAAGCAGGGGGCTGGGAGGAGGCACCCGAAGGACAGGTGTGGATGAAAGTAAAAAAATAAATGCTGCAAGAAATGGCTCTCAAAAGAAAGCGGGTGGGGGGGGACTTCCCTGGTGGCGCAGTGGTTGAGAGTCCGCCTGCCGATGCAGGGGACACGAGTTCGTGCCCCGGTCCAGGAGGATCCCGCCTGCTGCGGAGCGGCTGGGCCCGTGAGCCATGGCCGAGCCCGCGCGTCCGGCGCCTGTGCTCCGCAACGGGAGAGGCCACACAGTGAAAGGCCTGTGTACCTGGGGGGGGGGGGGGGCAGGGGGAAAGAGTGTCTTTTTTTTCAGAGGAGAGAGCCCAGTGAACTTCATTTCAGAGCACAGTGGAATCAAGGGGAGGGTGTGTGTTCTGGGTCAGACAGGCCAGGGGTTGAAACCTGGTCCTGCCACTTTTGAATTGAATCTGGGCAAGGTGTGCCCTTTCCTGGGCCTCATCTGTAGAAAAGCAACCGCTGAGAGGGCATCATGGATAGATGCTGTGCAGAGAGAAAGCATCCGGAGATGGGCTGGCCAGTCAGCTGTAAGGGAGTGACAGGAGGGCATGGGGGCAGAACAGTCTGGAAGGATCCAGACAGGGAACTTCCTAGGGCCAGATTTTGTTACATTGCTGAGTAATGAGAAATCTAATTCCAGAGCCACCCTTCTATCAATATGACTGTTGAGCTGCACCTAACAGGCCTAAAGCCCTATACTCACCCAGCTTCCAGACTGAATTCTGAGAACTTATGTAAGCACTTGAAACTGAGCAGGGCCCTGTGGGGCTCCTGGGCACAGAAACCTTTCTGTGTCCCCTGTTTCTTGTATGTAGGGAATAGGCGTCAGCCTCCATGAGCTTCCCTGAGTCCCAAAGGGCAGGTTCAAACAGTTGCTAATCAGGGAAGGGAGGGGCTGCAGAGACAAGGGAGGAGCAGTCAAGAAACAATAGTGCAGCCTTGGGGCAGGGTCCTGGTTCCTCCTCCAGGGATGCCCATAACAATATCTTTGAGCTCTTCTGCAGAACTAAAACCCCAACAGGTGGAAGCTGTTAACTACTTGATGAAGCATTCTTCATTCCAGAGAGAAGGTCACAGTTTGATAACCTGGAGAACCACAGGAGCTCATCAGGTGACCACCTGAGGCCAGACTAAGGTGCCAGGCCCCGCACACACCCTGATCCTTATCAGCAACTCGGCCCTTGAACCATTGCTATAAAACTCCTCACCAAATCCCCCCAGGTTGGGACACACAGTTTTGAGGGCATGAGCCCACCATGGCCCCCTTTGCCTGGCAAAGCAATAAGCTATTCTTTTCTACTTCACTCAAAATTCTGTCTCTGAACTTCGATTTGGCACTGGTGCACAGAGGCCAAGTTTTTGGCATCATACTTAATTTTTTTCTTAAGCCAATGAAACAGAGCTCATCCACGAACCAATCTTGGCAATGCCATTCGCAGGCAGAGACACCTCGTATTTATAAGGTACACATAGACATATATGTATCTATATAGACACAGAGATCTCACAGTTTTCCTGCTAGAGTTTAAGAGGCCTCCTTTTTTTCCTTCACTAGTCGGGATTAGGTTAAAATTCCTGAGAGCCCAGGTAGATCATTTACATCTCAAAAGCACAAGAAGAGAAATACCAATTCCTTCTAGAAAGTTAACCTCTCCTGTGTGTAGAAAAACCAGTTTAAGAATATCAAAAGAGTTCCATCTTGGACATTTTCAGAGATTTTTTTTCCATTTCTAAATAGCCAATTCAGTTTAAACAAATGACAGTGATAGACAATAATACATATTCACTCACATTCCCATGCCTTACTTTCAGAGGAACAAGAATGAGCACTCAAGTTAACCTTTGCCTCGGCAGTTAGCTCAGCCTCCGTGGTCTTTCTTAATACAAAAAGCAACAGCCAGTCCACAGCTGTGGCCACTATCTCTGCAACAGCCTTAAGGGTTTCTAGGAGTCCTCTGCCCTCTCTTGGCGGCCCCCAACCCAGGGCCTCACAGACTAGCGGACAGCCACGGTGGGATCTCCCCACAACTTCTGGGATCACCGTTGGAACTTCTGGGTCCCACATGCAAGTGGACGGCCACCCCAGGATCACCCCCTGCAACTTTCAGGCCTCATATGTTCGTGGATGCCCCCCACAGCCAACTTCCCATCCCCCATCCTCATCTCCCGACATCTTGGCGCTCACGGGAGTTCCCTCGGTCTCCTGGCTGCCCCGCCAATTGTTGGGCTGCACCCCACAGGCCTACAAGCCCTGTACTTGCCCAGCCTAGAGACCAAAGAAAGGTCCCGGAGTCGGCGACAGAGCCATCAATGATTTAATGGATGAGGGACTTACACGTCTGAAGCGAGGTCCTGGAGCCACAGCTCGCCGTGTGCCGCAGATGAGGGGCAGGACAGGACAGCAGCCTTCGCTCCCAGAGGGGAGGGAAGGCTATAGGGGGAATTGATGTCAGGTTGGCTCATCAGTTACCAGGGAAACCAGCAGAGGGGCACGCCCCTTACCACCACTTCGATAAGCTAACAGGTGGAGATGTTCTGCTTCAACAGTTAGAACAATCACTAGCTGGGGCCAGTGCAAGTATGTAGGAAGGTCCGTCCTGTGAGTAGGGTGTAGGTGAAGCAGGTGCTGGTCCATCAGGGGACGTACAGAGGGCAAGAGAACAGCCATCTTGGGTGGCCTGGTCATACAACAACCATGAAGGATAAATCACATCTAGTTTCAAAATAACAAGTGCCAAATTTTAGGAGTCTGAGAGTTGGAGATTATGTGATAATAACATGACAATCTGTTTTTTAAAAAATAAGCTTATCATGGTATATTTATTAATTATTGGAATTCTATCTGTCTACCTATCTAGCTAGCTAGCCATGCCTGGAGACTGTTTGCAAACTGAGAAATCCCAATTGCTACCTTTTAAACATGCAAGTTTGAGCTTATGAAGTGCAAGGAAAGTCAATTTTATAACTGCCTTAAGTGCCACATTCAGACTGTGAAAGCAGCCATTTAAAAAACCTGTAGGTAAATATTTGAAATATTCTAAAACTGACATTCTGAATGATATTCTGATACCACTTCAATAATGTCTTATAAAATTCAGAGGAAAAATAGAATTAAGTAAATTTGAACTTTCCCTTTTCCGAGGCAGTTAAAGGCCGTACTATTTGCATATTCTAATGTGGGATCACTGTAGCTCAAGGTACAAAGCTTCAGAAGAAACTGTCGCTAGCAGGCCAACAGAGCAGGAGCCATTAACCTTCGGCCTTTCATCTGTATAAGACAAAAATCAAAGTCTCTTCTTTTCAAAGTGGCTTCTGAGTAACCGCTCAGCACAGCCCATGCTTTCCAGAACTGTCTTTGGAAGCACAATTAAAAGGTTTAAAAAGCAAAAACACAAGCTCCATCCTATTTACACATTTAAAGTAAAGGTCATTCTCAGAAACTGGGCTTCCCAGATTTCTCCCCTTGAAATCCCTTAAGATATGTAATACCAACATAAAGGGAATCACAAATCCAGTTTTCAGAAAATGGCATTAAATATAGATTTAAACTTTGACCTTTAGTCCCAAGTGAGAGGACAAAAATTCTCTTTACAGTGAAGGGCATGTTGCTACTAAGCTTCAATGAGTAGGGGAGAACCTGCCTGGTAGTATGCAGGATTAAGAAACACCAATCGATTTACCTCCAATGCAGGTGTGCTGCAAATCCACTGGGTCGAGATGTAGCGCGTGATTGGGCCAGGCTCATCTATATTCTAGAGTTTGTAGAAGTAGCTTCTGGGAAACAGGGGTCTTCTTGGCTTGGGGAATTGACGTTTCCACGGCAATATCTGAAATGCATTCAGAGTGAGCAGGAGTAAGAGATGGAATACACAGGGTCTCCCACCCCACATTAGGGTCATGAGCAATAGTGGGAAATCTGTGGGTAGCACAATGACAGACTGGGCAAACAGGGAAATCATGGAGGCCCAGAGCATTCATATTTTTACATCCCTTATTACCCTGAGTGCTCTGCAGGTGCTGACCAGGGCCCCAGGCAGACGACCCACTCTGCAGCTCACCTCCCTGCTACATCCTTGACAAGTTGATATTGGGGCCCAGGTTGGGCGAGGGGGTAGATGATGGACAGTGGGAAATGGAGCTTATTGGAGAAAGGGGCTATCTGTTATGTGCACACCCAGAGCCAGAAGAAGAAATTCTCCCTGATTGTGGAATTTGCTAGAAAATTAGGGAAGGAAATAAACAGAAAAGAGCACTGGCCTGGGAGTCAGTTTGTTTTGCTCTTAACTAGCTGGAAGAGCTCATGATTACTCATTTATTTGTCTCTGTCACTAGACAGTGACCTTTAGTACAAACCTGATCTTGCTGATTTTACCTTGGGGCCCAGCTCACACTTGGGTCCTCAGCAAATGTTTGTTGATTGGATAAATGAGGGAAAGAAGAAAATTCTTTGTTGGGAAGGACTTTAAAGATAAAGAAATGAAAGCCGGGAGAGGTGAAATAACTTGACTGAGGTCCCACTGCTTGTTGGTTGCAGGAACAGTAATAACAGGAATGAGGAGGATGATGGTAATTAACATAATCAAGTGCTTGAATTGTGTAACTGCTGGTGTTGGTGATTTCTTAGTTGGCTCGTCGCTTTGTACTCACTCCTTTATTTTCTCCTCTGCATCCAGGATTTGGAAGCCTGAAAACTACATTTCCCAGACTTCCTTGCCGGCTTGGGTTAGGTTCTGTCATGGGGAAGCACTCACAGCACCTTGGGAAGTGGGGACAAGGGAGAAGTCGTTACATCCATGTTAACTAATTAACTGTCTGGTCCAGGTGACCGCCGGCCGCCGTACCTGGTTGGCGAGTGGCAGCACTGGCGGGTTTGTTGGGCTCCCGCGGCCTCTGCAAGGGCTCAGCCTCCTGCTTCCTCACTGCGGCAGCGGTGGAGGCTCCAGCGGTAGGGCAGCAGTGGCCTCGTGAGACAGCGCCTGCAGGCATGGGTAACCCCACCTGCTCTTTCGCGCCTCCTGTCTCAAAGGGTAGGGTCTTCCTGCAGTTCCTAACCTCTCTGGGTAACACCGCCTTCCTGCTTTTGCTCCAACAGCCTGTCCCGGCCTCAGTAATCTCTGGTATTCAGTCCCCCCTGATGAACAACCCCAAGTGCTTCATTTGGATTCTCTCATTGAATTCTCATAGAAACATAGGAGATGTGAGCTCTTAGGACTATACTCCTGTTTTACAGAGGAGGAAACTGAGGCTAAGAGACACTAAGTGACGGGCCCACGGTCCCATGGGAGCGTGGTTGGACATAAACCAGGGCTATCTGATGCCTAAACCCATGTATTTAACTCTGCACCACCAAGAGCAACCCTGCTTCCCCCAGCAAACTATTTTACGGAGGTTGTTTAGGGGCTCAGTGATGGGGTCTTCCTCCCCTGTGCTGTGCAGGATTGATTGCGGTGGGCCCTCTTCTTTAGAATGCTCTTTCTCCAGGACCCTTGCTTTCTCACCTCTTAACTTGAGCCTGATGAAGTCATTTCCTCCATTAAAAGCTTTGTAGGGATGGTATATCTTTTAGCAGCAGAGTAGCTAAGGGCATGGCGCTGTCATTGGGAGAGCAGGGAGATTAAGTTGAGTGAGAGTTTGAGAGAAGAGGAAGGGGATAGGATGAACAGGCCCAGGGTGATTACACAGCAGACAGGCCCTTCTCTGACAGGCCAACACTGAGGGCCTCGTCCCTGGCTGGGGATAGAGATGAACCGAGGACTGAGGATTGAAGGAGGGGTTCTTGTAAATGGCTTAGAACGGTGCCTGGCTTACCGTGAGCACTCCACAAATGTTAACTTAAAAAAGGCCACCAGGCATAAGGCGCTGCAAGAGATACTAAGACAAATTAAAAAGCCAGGCCAGCCCTAGGGGACGTTCAACCAGGAGAGGCTGAGACACGAGGGAGGAAAGGGCTGTGAAGCCAGCACAGGCATGCTGTCAGGGTCTTGGGGAAGGGAAGGGGTGTGCGCAGGCTCTTAAAGCAGGGGAGGTATGAAGAAGTAACAACGGGGGAGGGAAGTACCTTTTCCTTAGGAAAAGAAACTGTAATCAGAGGTATCTCCTGTTAAAGTCTCAACTTTCAAGGCAATATTTATGCAGAGTTCTCCCATCTCCCTTCTAAACGTCTGAGGGCAGCTTCTGTGGACCCACAGTGCCATCAGGTACTGCTTGGAGTTGAAGTGTCCTCTTCAGGAGATGAATTCAAGGACAAAATTGGCCTTTCCCACATCCTTTCTAATCATTCATCTTTCCTCAAGCACTGCCCACCTCCCCCAAGACCCCCAACCCCCAGACCCCAGGACTCCATCACTATAGTGACCCAGTGGGGACAGAAATCCCCTCCCTTCCATCAAAGCCCATCTGTCCCCTTGGCTATTCTTTAGCCCCCTGCTATTGGACCGGAGAGCTATTTCGATGAACTCACTTGCAATAAGATGTCAGTGGCTTGTTACAACTTAAAATGTTCTTCTCTCAAAGAGCATTTGTATTTTAACACTGTCCTTTAGCACTTCATTCAAAGGAGTAACGTGGAATTTAATATAACATAAAATATAGAACTTGCATCAATTAAGAATGCATTGGGCTATAACAGAAAGCCATACTGCCCTGGCTTAAACAAGTAAAGGTGTTTACTTGCTCCAGAAAACACCCACACGCACACGCGCGCGCGCACAGAGTGTTGATTTGTCCAGGGTGAAGGGGAGCAGAACATGCCGCCCAAAATATGCCACTTTGGCATGTGGATTATTTTGAGCTGAAGGCAATCAAGACGTAGCAGACTCAGGGAAAACTTTTACCTCTCCCTTAACTACCTAAAAGAATTTAGATAGGGGTCTATACTAAAAAAAAAAAAAAAAAAAAAAAGCTATTACCAGTGATAACGTTTTTATCTGAAAGGCCTGTTTGCACGGCACAGCAAATTTCTAATTACCAAACGTCTGCTCTTCTTAGTGTCCTGTGAATCGCCCTCTCCCCACCTTTGAAGCCACAGACCCCTATCCCATTCCTTAGCTTAGGGTGGCACATAAGCTCAATTACCTGATTTGTCCTTGAGTCTCACATCTTTGGGAATTCTGTACATATGAAATTAAATTTGTTTTTCTCCTGTTAATCCATTTTACGTCAATTTAATTATGAGACCAGCCAAAGAACCCAGAAGGGAAGAAGGGAGCATTTTCTGCCCCTACAAGTGGCAGAGTATGGCAACTCTGTAATGTCACCACCTGCCTTCTCTCTTTCTGTGTCATCCCTATAGTTGCAGGAAGCTGCTGCTCCTTCAGGCATCACAACCACACAGGAGCAAAAGGAAGAAGGCGGAAGGCAAAGGGACACAGAGCGGGACAGAGGCGGCTACCCTCCCCAGGGACGCTGCCTGCATCTCATTGGTCAGAAGTGAGTCACACAGCCAGCCACCAGCTGCAGGGGAGGCGGGAAGTGAGCTTTCAGTTTTTAATTATTTATAATAGTTGAGTGAAGTGACACTGATAACCCCAATTCAGGTTCTGTTAGTCAGCTGGAAGGGAGAACAAATGGGGAGTTGGCAATAGAAGGGTCTGCCACAAAGGAGGCACGTGCTGAAGCTGGGGAGACTTAGGGGACATCTTCGCTCACCCACGGTCTGCGGAGAAGCTGCAGAGTCAAGTGGAGAGAAGTGAAGCGAGTCTGAGCAAAACCAGACCCCTCCCCTTCCACTCACTCTACCCATTGCATCGTGTCCAATGCTTACCTCTGACAGAGTTACAATGGCTTCATTTTTTTTTACCAGCCCCCCGCTTTTCTTAACCATTTCAACCATTTTTAAGTGTACCAGTCAGTGTCATTAAGTACATTGACAATGTTGTGTAACCATCACCGCTACCCCATCCTTTACTTTTCATTGCTAATCTAATGTTGGTTTGTTCCGGCATGGGGGTTCAGAGATGGGGACTGGAAATAAAGGCAATGTAATTTTAACTGATTGAAAAATACAAAGTATTTTTACTTTTCAAAGTGGCTAACAGTTTAGTAACACATGTACTTTCTGCCTGGAAACATACGATTTCTTATCTGGATTATTTATCCCCTCCAATAGATGTTGCTACATGTAATTCTCTTGCACAGAGAGCCAGCATCAGGGCTGTGAGCTGCTCCATCTTTTATTCAAGGGCATCAGTATCAATCCCCCTGTGTTTTTACTCAGAATCTACAAATAAATTATTTCCTTTGAATGTTCCCAGGGCCATTTTGTGATTTTGGACGGATGAACATTTCTCTGGATTTCTAAACCCTCCAAATTGGGCCATCACCAGAACAATGAGGAGACATTTGGGGCAGGTAAAGGCAGCCCCCAGCTCACAAACGACCTTCCACTCTTGGAAAAATTCCCACCGAGTCTCACAGGCAGAAAATCGAGTCCCGTAACTTCAGTAGACCGTGGAACTCTAGAGGGAGCCAACTGGTGCAATTTCCATCTCTTGAAACATTTAAAATGTATCTGATCAAAGGAGGAGAAAATTAACCACAGTGTAGGAAGCTGGCAGGGGGACGGACAAGATGACCTAATTTGCCTTTCCCATTACTAATTTCAGTAGGAGTCTTCTCTGGGAATTCCACACTGAAATTCCAAGGCAAGATCACCTCAATGGGATTCTGAGGGCTGCGAGCATGGCAATCAGGACCTGTGATTTTTGAAGCCTCTGCTGTTGCATCCTTTGGGGTTTAGCATGGAACTAAATTCTCCTCAGATGGATATACTGGGCCCCATTCTTATCTACATAATAACTACGGAGAAATTTTCCCTTTGGGTTTCAAAGGACGTGAGTTTGGTCTATCAAATTTGGGGCTGTGCAATGAATTTATTACTCGCTGAAATAAAAATCAACACAAATATGTCTTTGCCTTAAGAAAAAAAAAAAGAAAAACCCACACCACTTACCAACTTTACCAACCTCTGGATTCAATTAATTTTTAACATGGAAGTAAAGTTCCCTTTAATTTTTTTTCTCCTTTCAAGCCAGACATTTATTTTTAACAAGGGATGAAATCATCTGAGAACAAAACAGGACATCTGTTACTTTATATCTGTTTATTTTAAGTACTTAAATCTGAGTTTGATTTCACACAATTTTGACATTGTTGCTTCATTAATAATCCTTACGTAATTGTGACCTCGGAGTGCGCCCTGTGATTGCAGCATTCACTTCCCATTAGGGCAGAGTCTGATAAGAAAGCCAGAATCGCCTTGGAATGGGCGAGGCTTCCATGTTCAAAGCTGGTCCAAATGCTGACCTCAACAACAGCAAGAAACCACCTCAAAAAGTGCAAGGAGAAGGCTTCTAATGGGCCCAACACGGCAAGCAATGGTCTATGGTCTGCTGTCAAGGTTGGCACCATCCCATTTTGCAGGAGTTGTTGGATGGGCAAACTAGAGGCAGCATTTGTTGCAAGAGAAATAAAAGACTGAGCATGAAACATGTGATTAACACATGCACACGTGTGCAGAACACTGTGTTGGAGCATAGGTACCCTTCATGCCCAGGTCAGCCGATCTGCCTTTCAAGGGCACTGGGATGCTGGTGGAGCAACGGGGAGGCTGGGGCAGTGATGGGCAGAGATGGAAGCATGAGGGCCTCACAAAGCGGCCACAGAGGGGTTGGCAAAAGGAATGGCCTGGTACCTATGACTGAGAAGCAAGGTACCAGGGGGCCCAGAGATGGAGATTTGGAATGAGGGCAGTGGAATTTTTCTTTTTGAATTTTATTTTATTTATTTTTTGTACAGCAGGTTCTTATTAGTTATCTATTTTAGACATATTAGTATATATATGTCAATCCCAGTCTCCCAATTCATCCCACCACCACCCCCGCCACATTCCCCCCTTGGTGTCCATATGTTTGTTCTCTACGTCTGTAAAGGGCAGTGGAATTTTTTTTGTTGGGGGAGGTCTGGGATGGGGAATCAAGCATTCTGCTTGGGACATGCTAGCTTTTACACGTCAAATTGGCAGTTGAATATCTGAGTCTGAAGTTCCTAAGAGAGGTCTGGCTTGGAGATAAAAATACAGCATTGTTGGCTAGTAGATGGTTTTTAAACCAAGACAATGAATGACGTTACCTAGATTTTGAATAAAAGTGGGTAAATGTGCTGGCTAGAGGTTCTCCGGAGAAGAGAAAAAGATACCATATTTACTTCACAATATGTTTTTTCGGATTTTAAAAGTAAATTATAGACATGCTATTTCACCCCTAAAGTCTTCAGGCTTCAAAAAATAAGGGTGTATTCCTACTTAAGTAAAATCCTAGGAAATGAATAAGGTGTGACTGGCCCATTCTACCAGTGAGGACACTACAGCTCGGAGAGGGTTAGTAAGCTGTCTACAACCAGACAGCTAGAGACTTGTGGATCCAGGACCCAACCCCAAGGCTGACCAGCTCCACAGCTTTCCATCTATCCCTCCTTAGCTGTATACAGAGGCCTAAAGACCCATCGTCATGGAAGGCATATAATTCTTCTCCCTCTCTGAGCCATATCTTTATCTTGGCCTCTTATTCTTCGAGAATCATCCCCTCCTCTGAGCATTTGACCCCATGTTTCCCATTCTTTGCTGAGGTCAGAGAACTGTGCTCTCCTTTGGCCAGGCTGCAGTGGACCACTCCCTGAAGACATTAGGGGCCAGGAGGAATCTAGCTGCAGCCTTCACCCCAATTATCATAGGTTTGAAACGTCAACTTTCATTCAATCCTAGGCTGCCCACAGGATGCAAGGGATGGGGGCAGTGGCCTTTTCCCAGAGCTTGGCAAGGGAGTGGTGATGGAATGAGGGTTCTGATGCAGTGACAGGATGGGGCAGGATGCCTCACCATTTTGTCTTCTGTAGTCATATCAATGCCTCATCCTCCCAGGGCTGCACTCCACAGGAAAGCTTGGGGTTGTGCTCCTGGGGGCCCTGCCTCAGCTTCCTGCAAGCCATGGCAGGGAAGCTATGGGGAGGGGGCTGTTGGCTCAGGTACACTGCCAGTTGTACTCTCCCCAGAAAGAGTATTCTTAGCTCACTCCCACCATCACCCTTATTATAGAATTTAAATGTAGAGAGGCCTCTGTCATTCAAAGGACCATGTATGGACACAAGGGCACGCATGGGGGGCTCGCCATCACGCTCCAGCCCCTTACCCTGCATTATTTTTCTTCACATCATTTATCATCATCTGCTGCTAGAATTTAAGCTTCATGAAAGCATAGCCTTTACCAGGTTGGCTCCCGATTCACCTACAGCACCTACAAGAGTGCCTGACACATAGCAGGCATTTAATACACACTTACTGAATTAACAATTGGATCAATCAATCATATAGAGTAAAAATAGTTCATAACACACTTCTGTCTACCCACCTCCAACCAAACTCTAAAACACTTCCTTATCCCGCAAGCCTTAATGACAAAAAGAATGATGAAAGAAAAAAGGGAAGGAAGGAAGGAAGGAAGGAAGGAAGGAAGGAAGGAAGGGAGGGAGGGAGGGAGGGAGGGGGAGGCAGGAAGAGAAATAGAGGTGAGAGTGAATACAGAGAACATCAGAGCACACGAGAGGGAGCCCCATTCGGAGCAAAATGGAGACCCAGGCTGGTTTCCAAGGCCTGGGGGTGGGGCACGTGAAGGTCGCATTACTCTAAAGCCAGAAAACCTCAAGGAACTGGAGCTTTCAATCAGCAACTTATTCCAGGCTGGCTTAGAGGTCTGGGGAGGACATTCAGATGCTCTGAAATACAGCGATAATCAAGAGAAAGAGGGAGTCTTAAATTGAGGATGGAGAGCAATATAGGCAGGTTAATGGAAGCACCAGCAATATTAAATGAAATTGCTCTACCACTTCTTCATAAGGCGGCACTGGGGAGCCTGCTCTTTGCATAAGTAGGGAGGGTCCTGGGATTTAGCGGGGGGTGGAGGAGCTGGGGAGTCAGTCATGCAGCAACCATTACAGTTCACGGGAGCCCAGCTCGCAGCCCCTTGGCACACCTGCCTCATATTTACCCAGACCCACGCAGGAGCCCCACAAATTTGGCCAGGATTTCAAGGGAGCCCGGAGCCGGGGGAGCCTGCTTTAGTCCAATTAAATGAAGCAGTATCAGGTGGAGAGTAATTCTGAGTATTCACCATTACGGGGAGTTTTGTATTTAAGCCCCTCTTTGGACCTTCTTTTAATGAAGAACTAAACCGCAGGGTCTGGAGGTGGGCAGGAGGAAATGCTCCAACTCACAGAGCTGAATCTCCTCCCTCAAGGAAGGCAGACAAGGGCCTGCAAAGTTTCCCAAAGGCTGCAGCTTCCAGCTCCCTCAAGCACTCCCACGTGGGCCCTGCCATACCTCTATGGATATGCCACTTCCATTTTGTAAAGATAATGGGAACCTCGCCAGGCCTGGGGGGGGGTCTAAGAACCTGTATCTAAATGATCATAGGTGGAGTCAACTCAGTGAAATCTTTGGGGGTCTTCTTTCCACTTCCTGCCTTCTTTCTTCCTTCCCCTGCATCGGTCTTCCAAGGCAGTGGAAGCTGACGCAGTGAAAGTGAGCTAATAGGGTTGCAGAGAATGAAGACTCTTACATAAAGGTGTTAGGGAAGAGCAAGCCCACTGGTGTAGGTAATAAACGCAAGAGGAGTGGGTGCGATTCATTTCACACAGCACAGAGAGGACGAGTTGCTTTTAAACTGTGGAAAATACTGATTAGAGAAATACTATCAGTGGACATTTACAGAGCAGTAAAGTGAACCAAGCCCTGTGCTACACCCAGGGGGCAGGCAGAGGAGGCGGGTAATACAGAGAAGCACAAACAGGGTCTGGGCCCTCCAAACGTCTCTAGATGGCAGTGCCCTGAAGATATCTGTAGCGCTAAAGAGACAAAGCGGAAATATGTGGAACGAAATAACAATGCGTAATTTTACCCTTCAAACAACACAGACCCTTATTTCAGGCCCTAATTCTTCCTTGCCTGCAACAGTCCTCTGGGCGTATCTGAGTACGCTCTCCTGCTTACCACCCCCATGATGGGCCAGCAGTGGCCCCTGAGGGTAGCAAGAGCAGAATGGCACAACTACAGGTGTGATGTTGGTCAACTTTTATTTTCACCATGTGCCAGTGATTCTAAAGAGTGCCAATGACAAAATATTCCTCCTCCCACCCCCCAAAAGTCTTTTGTTGGTCTAAGTTAAATAATTGTTGCAGTTACTGTTGAGTTTTAGTTATATATATATATATATATATATATATATATATATATATATATATATATATATATATATATACACACACACACATATGTACACATATATATGCATATTTTTATTGCTTATCACTTAATAAATATATTTTTCATGGAAGAAATTTTCATCCATGCAGTCTCTAATACAGGCAGACACACATTCATGTTCCTTTTGGGAGTAAATTCTTGGTTAGGGAGCCTTTGAATTCACACTGGGTGCTGTTTATGTGTTCAACTCCTGTGAGAGAACATATCCCTGCATTTAAACAATAGAAGAAAAAAACAGCAATAGTACAAGATGGCAAAGATGAAACAACAAAATTCTGTTATTTTACGTGACCTCTTAGAGTTCTTGTTTTAAAAATTCAAGGCCATGAAACAGAGTGCAAACTGTGAGGTGTAATATTTTCTTTAATACACGTACACTTTAGTGCACACATGAAGTATTTTGCTGACTTTGAATCATATCTTTAAACTTGAGATTTCCCTTTTTAAATTGCTAGTTTTAAAACTAAATGAGAAATAGAAATAATTACTGTTGAATACTACACGCTGATTCCTAAAAATTGATGTTGTAGCATAGAGGAGAGGGTGATAAATAATGCCCTGCTCTTCGTGTCAAATACACAAGGGACACCACGGCTCTCCAGAGATTCCAAAACTTGTCCTGGAAGGATAGGGCCTGGACTCACCGCCTGGATGTCGCTTGGGTTGGTGGGGTTATCTCATTTTCATACACCAAGGCAATTCAGCTTCCCTTATCCCATGTCTTCACCACTTTTCTCCTTCTTGTTCCCCAGTATTTTCCACTCTGAAGCCCTTCTAGTTTCCCTATCTCATATTCTCCCCAAAAGAATTTAGGAAAACAGAGTTGGCTATTTTTTTTCCTCTGAAGCCTGCCACTTGGTTTACTCTACTTCCACTCCCAGATTTCTTTTGGCCCTGCCTTAGTTCTTTGATATCTACAAAGGAAGCCTACCCAGGAAAGGGTGCCCTTGGAAAGAGTACAGATCAGTAGATTTGAAGTAACTGCCCTCCCCAAGCCCAAATTAGAAAACTGATCAAAACGATTGCTTAAGAAGCCTACTTATTAAAGGACTGAAAACTATGAATCATGATCAGGGGATTTATCAGAAGTATTAAAAGAAGACATGTGGGACCGATTTCCAAAATAGGAAAGCATTATCTCCCTGGAAATAATCCAGGGAAAACAGAGAACTGGGAATTTCACTATTTTGCAAGAAAATGGAACAAATCTTAAGAGAGAAAGGCTCAGTGAGCAAGACAACAGGGCAATGAGAAGTTAACACAGAGTGTTTATGAAAAGCCGAGCTTGCCAAACAAACTGGATATCTTCTAACATTTCAGCTTCAGGATTAGCAAATGAGGTGGCTTCGAAGCACTCCATAGATCTTCGTTTTTTTGTTTGTTTGTTATAAATTATTTTTGATTATATTTTATTTTAATTATTTTTTTAATTTATTTTTTGGGGCTGCACGGGGTCTTCATTGTTGCACGTGGGCTTTCTCTAGTTGCCGCAAGCAGGCGCTACTCTTCATTGCGGTGCATGGGCTTCTCATTGAGGTGGCTTCTCGTGTGGAGCATGGGCTCTAGGTGCGCGGGCTTCAGTACTTGCAGCATGCGAGCTCAGTAGTTATGGCTCACGGACTCAGTAGTTGTGGCTCACGGGCTTAGTTGCTCTGTGGCATGTGGGATCTTCCCAGACCAGGGATCGAACCCGTGTCTCCTGCACTGGCAGGCGGATTCCCAACCACTGTACCACCAGGGAAGTCCCAGGTCTTTGCTTTTGTGATGGATTTGATATGAAGACTAGAAAAGGGTTTGCAGTAACGGGAATTGGAAAGTGACTAAATGACTCACAAACAGGTGGCACTGCCTCTGACCTGGACAGGAAGTTCCCAGCGAAGTGCCAGAAGGATCTCTCTTTGCCCAGGGTTGTTTCACTGATGTTCTGGAAAGGGAATCAGCATCTTACTGGGTGGAGGAGTCCAGGCTTAAGAGCAATCTGTGTGAGAGACTGGGGAGGATTAGTACAGTCTGTGGTTAACACGAGTCAAGCTCTGCATACCCAGGCAGCCGGGAGCGTGGACTCACCGAGCCGACATGAAGTAGAGTCTTGGGCCGAGGGAGCGGGTCCTCAGAGCCCAGCTGGCAGACTGCCACCCTCTCAGCCACTGACAAAGAGAGGGGTGTGTTTGGAAGAGACTCCCAGGACAGAAGAGTCTGGCAAAAAGCTGGAGGTTTTTAAACAAGAAGGAGAAGCCTCAGGGAAACACAGGGGCCTTCTTCTTACGTCTGAAAGGCTGATGTGCAGAAGAGGGACTGTTATGGGTTGAATTGTGGCCCCCTTCTGCTCCATTCACATGTTGAAGCCCTAACCTCCCCACCCATGCCTTTACCTCAGAATATGACCTTATTTGGAAACAGAGTTGTTGCAGATGTAATTAGTTAAAATGAGGTCATACTGGAGTAAGGAGGGTACCCAACCCAATATGACTGGTGACTTGATAAGAAGAGGAATTTTTGGAGACAGACACGCACACAGGTGGGATGCCAGATGAAGTGAAGGCAAAGATCTATCAGCCAAGGAACGCCAACGATTGCCAACCAACCACCAGAAGCTAGGAGAGCGGGATGGAGGAAATTCTGCCTCACAGCCCTCAGAAGGAACCAACCCTGACAACCCTTTGATTTCTGACCTCCAGACTCCAGAACTGTGAGATATCACCCAGGTTGTGGTACTTTGTTATGGCAGCCCCAAGAAGCTAACACCAGGGCTGAGGTCCTTTGGTGGTAGATGTGAATCTTGATGGGTGTGGTAGGCAGGCACTCAACACGAGGCAGTGGAAAGAAGACCTTTCTAGCAATTCAGGCTGCCCAAGAACAGGCTGAGCTGCCTTTGGTGCAGTGTGCTTTCTGGCTTTGAGGGTGCTTAAGCAGAGGTGACCACCTGCTTGGGATACCGTAGGAGCAATTCCTGCCTTGGCAGCAATGTGGGGATGGATCACCTCTGAGGTTTCCTCCAGTTGCAAAAATTCTATGGTTCTAATTCTAAAAGTATTCAATGACAACAAAAAATTAACTTAAAATTGGAAATTGTTCTCTTCTTAGAAAGGACAGAATCTAAAGGATCTTAAAATCAGAACCAGTAGTCCACACAAGAAGAAGTACAGGTATTAACAAGGGAGATATTTTAAGGACACAATAGGCAGGAAGTACATGAGGAACAGTGATGCTGAAAGTAAAGGGGCACTGAATGACATTAAAAATGTATTTATGTGATGTGGCTGCAAACCAGGGTGACTTCATCTGGGCATGAGCCGTAGGGGTTAAAAGCATGGAGTTGCAAGTCAGACAGGTTCCTCTCCTGCCACTCAAGAGCTTTGTGGCCTTGGCCTACCTGCTTAACTCTTATGAGCAAGTTTCCTCACCTGCAGAGTGGGACAGTATCACCTGGCTCCCAGTGTCAGAAGAATGACTTGAGATAATCAATGAAAAGTGTGGGGCACATAGTAAGAATTCAATAAGGGATTACTATTTTTGTTATGAAATTATTGTGCCCAGCACCAAAACAGAAAGCTGATTACACACACACACACACACACACACACACACACACACACGCACACACACACAGGGAAACAGGGATGACAAAAATCAAAGCTTTAAAGGAAATTTTTTGCTTCATCCATGACTTAAAAAGTGATCTTTCCGATTGAATGTGAATGTCTCACTCTTACTGATAATATATCTAAGTTAAATTATTGGGAATCACACTTTGTTACCTCCTTCCACATACATTTCAAGTAGAATGGTAGACAAGATTTTAGGGGTGACCAGCTCATTTGAAAGTACACACTGAAGCCTGGCCCATGGTCGAGACCTCGGTCTGGTGTGTGGCCTCTTACTCCTGGTTTTCTTGTCTGTAAACTGGAACCAGCCTCACCTACTTGCTCAGCGTGGGGTGACCAGATGGAGGCAGGCGGGGTTGCAGTATTAGGGAGGGGGCAGGGTCAGCATTGCATCCGTGTAGCTTTGGGATGGTGACTGTAGGCGCTCACTCTGCCCCCGGTGTAAACGCCCTAAATCCCAGAGGAAGCCAGGGCCTAGTTATCCTGACAGAGCCAGTCAAAAGGAGGAGTAATGCATGAAATTAAGGTAGATGAAGCTTTAAAGAAAGGGGAAACTTCTGTTCAGCAGGATCTTTTAGATAATGAAGTGGTCTCTAAGGAAGCCTGAAGAAGCCCTACACTGGAAGAAACCCCGAAAAGGCAGTAGCCCTGCCTACTGAAACGTGCGCGATTCGGAGCACCACCCCCTCTTAGTCTTCGCAGCTTTTCCCCAGCACGTTTCCTGATCTGAACTGCTCCTCTTTTGAGGCTCCGATCCATTCCTGGTGTCGTTTAAACGGGCCCGTGTTTGTAGTATCTGGCGATGGAATAGTGGTCCCCCTCCTAGGCCGCCCTCACTGCCTTCCTGCCACCCCATTCCCAGTTCATGGCAGGCCCTCGCAGCAGCCCGGCTGACTCTTCTGCCTCGGTGTCAGCCGCCTCATTAGGCATGCTCCGTAGCCGGCGGGTGTCAGAGCTGGCCGACGCATCAGAATGCAGGGCACGCCTCGGGCTCCTGGGAAGCTGCACATTCCGCATGAAATATGAAGGCAACAGCCAGCCCAGGGGAGACCCAGGGTGAATTCAGTGGAATAGCAGCAAAGGTGGCTATGGGGGGAGGGGGCCCTGCAGGGTCAGGGAGAAGACGCGGGCACCCACAACATACTGTAAAGGCACCGTTTGGTGGTGGAGAGGGGAGGCGTGCAGGGTGGGGACACCTGGTTTATGTATCGTCTTGGCTACTCCTGACACACGCTCCCCCATTCATTCCTTCTGCATATGCTCACCACGTACCCGTGATTATGGTGATGTGCCCTTTTGAGATAGGCAGCCGGCTCCCTCTCCCGCCGTGCTCATCACCGATTCTTGAGTTTCTCTTTTGGGACAACCTGAAATCGTAAGAGCAGTCCATGTGGATTTCGGAGGACCTGACAGTAGGAAGCATAATAAAAGTAATGATTGTCCACAGGCCCTGGGGAGCCTTGTCGCACAGCACCTGGGGCCTGCAGAGGTTAAGCGTGCTTAGTGAGCGGTGGCCTCGGATGGCTCCGAGGCCTGACACGGACGCCCGCCTTCACCCTTCTCCCATACCTCCTGGTTTCCTGTCAAGCCTCCTTGCTGGGGCTTCAGGCAGCCATTCTGAGGTGAGGGGAAAACCATCTGTTTCCACCATAAGCCCTAACACCCACCATGAGTCTCGGACACACGAGAGAGCGTCATTTGCTTGCTGCTTCCGCTAGACGCGTTCCCACCGTAGTGTGGTCCTTGTGCTTATCACTCTATCACGAGGCAGAGATGCTGGATTCTATCTACCAAGGGATCGGCACGTAGTAGCTACTCAATAAATACTGAATAACTTCTATGAGGGGAGTCCTCCCTCCCCCCCATCACACATCCAAGCCACTAAGAAACACAAATCTACTGGTCTCTCCACATACAAACATTCTGAGAAGCCATTTTTTCTCCCCTAACCTAAAACCACAGTGTCCATTACAGAACAGTCCACCAGGGCACAGGGTTGAGTCCATTTCTGCTGCTGATTATACAGCATGCCACCTTCTTCTGACCAGAGATCAAATAATTATATATATACATACATATATGTGTGTATATATATTCCCCCTTTATATATATATATATTCTGCCCTCCCCCTTAAAAAGAATAGTTGGTTTTTAAGGTCTTCATGAGCTCCTCAGGAGAAACTGACAATTCAGCAGAAGCTGCATGACTCTTATCTCTGGAAACCTCCTGCAGCTGGATAAGCAGGGCAGATGCCACGAGCGGCAGGGTCGTCCTGCTTGCCCCCACCAACGATGGAAACCATCTGCATTCCTTGTCCGAATTTTCTGCAAGAAACCCCAAAGCCGTGACGTCTGCTCAGAACCTAAGCCGTTCTGGCTGGCGGTGCTGGCTGCCGCTCCCCTCTACCCTTCACACTGAGGCTGCTCTGCTGGTTGGAGTGTGGAGAGCCCACAGCACACGTGCCTTATGTGTGGGAACCTTTAGCACACAGAATGGTACTTGGTGACTTTCTGTTAGTTTTGCCAAGGAATTGGCTTCTTTGGTGAAGAGAAAGGACCCTCTTTCTGTGCCGTTCCTGACAGAGCATAGCAGGAGGCATCAGGGTTCCACTAAAACGCTGGCCTCACAAGACTGTAAGCTACCTGGGGGCAGGGAGCTCTCGTGCTCACTGGTGGGTCCCCAGTGGCTAGAACAGTGCTTAGCACAGAGCCGGTGCTCCGCCAACATTTTGGTTGACTTTGGCAAAATATAGTACCTTATCCTCTAGCCAGTGATAAGTTCGGGGCTGGGTCAATTAGTCTTCCCTGGCTTTGATAGACAGAGGTTGAGAGACAGAATTTCTCTCTCTGCCGAACTGCTAAGGTGAGAGTAGGAAGTTAATTACAGAGAGGAGAGGATGAGGCTATCAGACAAAATGAAGAGATGGTGAGTGAGAGACAGGGAGAGAGAGGGGGAGAGAGGGGGAGAGAGGGGGAGGGAGGGAGAGAAGGAGAGAGAGAATGAGCAAATGAGTTAGTCCTAACAACATAATATGACTGTTTATTTAGCCCCAGCTGAAGATCTAACCAGAATGTCTCAGTCATATGAACGCCTTAAGTTAGTTATTTGCTTAACGTCATATTAGAAGAGGGTTTCTATCACTTAAAACCCAGAGTGGTCTGACTGATACGCTTGTTTCGTATTATATCTCTTTTCAAAGCTATTCATTGACTCCGTGCTAACAGCTGACTCTCTCTTTACGTCTCATGCATGTGGATCTTCTAAATGTCCACTTTCACAGAGCGGTCATCTTGCCCATCTCTTTTGCTTTGCCTGAAGCAGAACAGTGTTTCAGCCACGCCTCTCAGGGCAGATGGATCTTTCCCATAGACAGAGGGAATTCTTCAAATTCCCTGGATAACAGATGTAACAGTTCCCACCGGTGACAGATCCTCAAGTCCCTAGTGCACACAGCACCCCCTCGGCAGCACCCACTAACTGTGTTGTGGACCTCGGCAAGGACGCGCTGCTCTGTGCTCACCTCTGCTGGGACGGCACTCAATTATTTGTAGCTTATTCCACAGGAATGGGGTTTGTCTCCTCAGCTAGACTAGAGATGGGCGGTTTTCAAAGAACAAAGGAGCGAACCAGATCGACGGTTCCTTGGACATTTACAACGTGATGAACCCCGTCCCCGGCACTGCACATCCCTGTGAGATAACTTTCCTCGTCCACAGTCGCGGACACAGGCTCAGAGTGGCTCAGCTGCCACTTGCCCGTGGACTGAGGTGCTAAGTGATCTGAGCATCCACGCTTTCTCTCCCTCCACTAGGTTGCCTCTGGGGCCATGTTTTGATAGGTTTTGCAAAATCCAGACCACTCAGTACCATGCTGGACACGTTGTAAGGCCAACGACGACAGCACTGTGTTTATCGCCATCTCATACCAACCTAATGAGGAGGGAATGTTACAGACCACCCCCTCCATGGTGTGAGAGAATTGCTTGACATGGAGATGCACAGAAACAAGAAGATGCTTGGAGTCCAATTTCCTTCCTCTGTGGCCCACCCAGCCTCTGGGGTTGAGAGCGTGGCCCAGGGAAAGCGTTCTGTTCCCAAACAGGCAGGGATGCCTCTGGCTGGGTGTCAGCCACGGACCCACCTTATTTTTGTTCTGCAGGTGTTGGAAAGAGGACGCAGCCATCCCCAGCCAACAGGGAAGGGTGGGAAGAGTGCGTACATGTGTGTATGTGTGGTCCCTGGAGCGAGGGCCGGGTAGGGGCCTGTCTGCAAAACAACATTAAGAAACCGAAACATTTTCCACCGAGAAACAGAATTACTGCCCATGGAATTCTTACCCAGCCTGAGAAGCAAGCAGCCCCTCCTTTTCATTAGTTAAACAAAGAGGGTTATTTTCCAAATGAAAACTTTCAGTGTGGAAAACAGTCTAATTCCCGAGGCTTTTTGAGAAGCGAGATTCTCAGTGCTCAAATAAACACGTCTACGTGGACGAGCAGCTACAAAGTGCGGTGCAGTTGCCCCGATCCAGCGAAGGGGCAGGCCTGGCCGGTGGGGGACCCAGGCCTCTGCTTCAGGCCTCTTGAAATAACCCCAGGTAGGAAGGCCAGCAGAAGGCATGAACCATGACTTGGGAAGATTAGACTGTTCTGCTAGGGGAAAAATTAGGTGAAAATAAAAGTATCTTCTACGTCCATTAAATGATCCTCTTTTTTCCACCAGCTTAATGAACTCCCTCCGGTTAGAAAAGACTCTGCAGACTCAAGCCCTGCTTAGTTCAACGGGGCATGCCCAACTTTTCTGAACTTCCAATTCCTCTCAAACACAGCTTCTGTTCACAGACCCAAGTGGTGGCGTCACGGCTCTCTCCTGCAGTGTTCTCTTTGTGAAAGCTCCTGGGGATTTGCACTTGCTTGCACTGGGACCTGCAGACAGGTACCAATATGGAGGCAGATTGCCAAGGTTCAGATTCCAGCTCCGTCACTTAAGAGTAGCATGCACGTACTCCCACAGGGCTTCAGCCTGCCCATCTGCAAAGGGGCATAGCAACGGTACCCACGTCACAGAACTATCGGGAAGGCTAAATGATGTTTGTAATGTGCCTTAGCACAGTTTCTGGACAAAAGAAGACCTCCCTACAGTTGTGGCAAAGCTTATAAAATTAGAGGGACGTGGCATATGGTCATAGGCCCAAGCTTTTTAAAGTAATAAATATTGTTCTTTGAGGTTCCTACTTGTCTCATCTCACTTGTGGAAAGCGTGTTGCTCAAAAAAATAAAAGCAAGCACAAAACAGCCTCGCTTCACATCAGAGCTTCCTTCTCCACTCAGTCCATGAACGTTTTGGGGAGAGCTCTATTTAACTTGGCCGGCCCCTGGTTTTGCAGTGAGTAATATATTGGGCTTAATTTCAAACTCCACACAGCCAAGATCACTGGATACCTGAGCTTCCCCAAGCTGAGTTGATACAGCTGCTCTGCCCCTGGTCACTGGTGAGTTGTCCCCGTGGGTTCCAAAGGGTCTTGACACTGACAGGTCGAGGTGCATGGGCCAGCGCCATACTCAGGGACAAGGGCTTCCACAGAGAGGTTCCTGAGGGAGACAAGACCCCAAAGCCCAGAGGACGAGTGACACAAGGCTGAGACAGGAAGAGGATGGCCGGAGATGGCAGAGAGAGGCGGCTCGATGCAGGCGGTGGGGAGGGCAGGGCTCCTTGGAGCACCCTTGCTCCTGTGAAGGGAGCACGGGAGGTGTGAAGAAAACATTCTGAGTATGAAGTTACCATGGTGATAAAAGAAGGGTGTGACCCCCTTCCAAATCAGTATTTCTGAGACCAATTAGTGCAAATGATGGACACTTGCTTTAAAAAGGGTTGAGTGGAGCTTTCTTTTAAACACAGATTTCATTTCAAACTAAATTTCCTTTAGACATTTTTTCCCTGGGACCTTAGCTCTGGCCTGCTCGTGTGCAGCTACCACAGAACGCGTTCTGTGAGACAACGATGCCCATGGACAGAGCGGAGTGTTAATCTGGAGGCCAGTCTCACCTCAATGACAGGCAGGCTGGTAAACAGACCAAAGAAGCTAATGACTATTTAGTGCTCTCTTTCGAGGTTAGCAAACGCTTCTTTGGCTTCTAAGGTGGCAACACCCTTACATTAAAAGGTTTGGACTGATGGACCTGATAAAAGCCCCTTCCCAAGTCTGTTGGGAAACACAAGCATTTCAAAAGTGAAAGATAATGTAGATGTTCTAAGAGCAATGTGATTAGGAGTATACATTATAAATGATAATTACAATGAATCATATTAGCTCTCGTAGTCTCCCAACATTATAACTTCACACTGATAGATTCATATACCTCATGTGTTTTGGAAGAAAAATTTGTCTCAAACTATAAAATTTCCCTATTGATCTCTATCTCTTGAAGATAGGCATATGATGGGGAGTTGCGACGTTCTGTAAGTTCTAGACCTTCATAATCTACATGGCCCCTGAATGAGGTTCTCAAGGTCACTTCCATACTGTCACAATCCATTTACGCCCCTGCATGCCATCCATGGTGAACATTCCCTGACCCCTCCCTGCTTTCTAAATCAAGCTCCTTTCATTCTCTCCCATAATCCTTTCTTCTTTTGCCCTGACCACTAATCATGGTTTTTTAAATCATTTCTTTATATTTGTGGGATGTTTAGCTCCTCTTACAGATGTGAGCTCAGTAGGGGAAGAATCATGTCTCTCTTGTTCACCACCATACAATGAGTACCTGGCATGGGGCCTGACAATTGGAAGGAGCCAGTGAAGAATTGCTGAATGTAAGAAAGAGGGAGTTGCACAGCTAGGAAGAGCAGGCCCGTTCAGATGAAGCTCTCTCTCTTCTCTTCCCGTTGACACCAAACATTTGCAATCTCCTTAAATACCACGAAGGTCAGCAGTGATTTCCCACACGCCAAGCCCAGTACCTTTCTCATTCCTTGTCACTCAGGCCCTCTGTGGAGGCTGATACAATGAACTCTCCCCAACTGGAAGCCCTGCTCTCTTGGCTTCCAGGGCTCGTACTCCCCTCTCTCTCCCAAGCTCCCTGACTCCATTCTCTTTTTACTTCTTAAAGGGAGCTAGAAAAAATAGATAGCTAGTGGGAAGCAGCTGCATGGCAGAGGGAGATCAGCTCGGTGCTTTGTGACCACCTAGAGGGGTGGGATAGGGAGGGTGGGAGGGAGGGAGACGCAGGAGGGAAGAGATATGGGAACATATGTATATGTATAGTGGATTCACTTTGTTATAAAGCAGAAACCAACACACCATCGTAAAGCAATTATACTCCAATAAAGATGTTAAAAAACAAAAAACAAGGGAGCTAGTCAGTGACTCTGGACTCAGCCTGATCGTCTCCTTGAGCTACTCCCTCCCTTGATAACTCATTCAGTCTTGCCTCCAGCCTTCTGCTTTATGCTGGTACCCATGAATCTACATTTCTAAACACTGAAATGCTCTTTCTCCTGCCTGCTTTTTTTTTTTTAGAAATGTCACCATCCTCCCAATCACCAGGCTGGAAAAAAGACTTGGAGTCTTTTCTCAACATCATTCCTCAAGTTTACAAATAGTCAAGATAATAAAATATTGAAAATATTGTTTTCTCATTGTCTATGACTCAAGTCCCTTGATAGTCTGGACCTTCCCATCTTTCAGACTTCCCGCTTTCCCCAGTTCTCTGTTACACTTTATCCAAATGACTACTTCCAAGTTTCCCTTTTGCCAACGATGCCCAAATGCTTCTATTTACACTGTCGAAATCCTACCTCTCCTTCAAGGATTATCTCAAATACTTCCCACTTTATAAGTCTCTCTTGAGCTTTCCAGGCAATGATAATTTCTTCTGCTTCAAACTACCAACGCACTATATACATTTCAGTTGGTGTTCTCTTAATTCTTTATTGTATAATGGGTTTCTGTGTATTTGTCTGTATCCTTTAGAGGAAGACTAATAAATAAATCTCTGGAAAGACTGAACTAGATAAAAAGAGAGTTGGCATAAATTACCAAGACACACTGTACAGACAGTAAAAAATATTAAGTGGATATTAGAACTAATTTTATATTTGAAAATGTAGATAAAATCTGGATCATAGACTTTAGTGTAAAAAGTTAAACAATAAAGCTTCTAGAATGTAATGCATGAGGATATCTCCATCATTTTGGTGAAGGTAAATTTGAACAAGACACGAAATTCACTAGCCCTAAAACGAAAGATTACCAAACTGGTCTTATAAAATGGAATGAAAGAAGAAGAAATAAAAAAGAAATAAATATTGTAAGACTCTATGTGACTTTCACAAACAAGCAGGCTAATCTATGATGGATATCTGATGAGAGGTCACACCTGGAGAGCAGGAGTACAGACAGTAGTTTTAGGGGTAACGGTGACGCTCCACGGCCACATCCGAAAGGGGGCGCTCACTCTGAAAATCTTCAAACCGTACACTAATGATAGGTATATCAGTTACACTTCACTTTACCGAAGTTTATCAAAACAACAACAGCAAAAACCCTGGCCCGGAGGAACTGGGTAAATGCATTACGTCCTAGCGCGCATCTTTTGCAGGCTGCTTTATGTCTTTGTAGCTCTGACACTGTCTCCGTTCATGGTTTCCATTGCTTCTGTCTGTTGACATGGTTCTAGCACTTTCCTCTATTCTGCCCTTTGCTTTCAGCCGGAATTTGATATACTGACCCTGGGTCTCCTCTAGGTGTTTTACCCTTGGAGCTGATTTCTCATTCTCAACTTCTGTTTCAATACTTTACTAATAATTCCCCGTTTCAGGTTAGTTCTACTTCTTTTATAAATTTTTGTTAAGGCCTTGTTTAAATCTTTACTCCTTTATTTAATGTTTTCCTGTTTCTGCTAATGAATTTTTAAGTTCTTGCTATCTATAATTTCCTAATTACTATTAGATTATTTGCTTGGCCATCATTTTCCTCCTCAAATCCACAACTGTGAAAAAAAGCCTTCATCTCTACTTTTTTTGTCCAATGGGGTGAAGTGGGGAGGGAGGTTTGAATAGGAGAAGCTCTTTCTCATTCTTTACCCTCCAGCTCCAGCACTGAGGAACCAGGCGATCTGACATGTAATAGGAAAAGAGAGGGAGAAAAAAAAAGAAGATTCATAAATGAGAACTAAAACAAGTGCTTCCCGGCCGCCCAAAATGGTGAAACAGATTACTTTCCTTACAGATTTAGCTAAGAAGTTGTCTGACCAGAGTCCATTTATGCAACTATTTGACCTCGCTTTTATTTTTTCTTTTTCAGAATAAATCCTTTAGTCCTCAACTGGAGACACTGCAGAAACAAGGGAGTGTGTATTTTTTTAATCCATATGAAGGTTTGGGTCGGGAATTTTTCAAACACTGGAATAAATTTTTAATTTGGACTTTGATATCCAGACAAGCCCAGCTCATGTTCTCTTGGGTCTCCTTCCCAGAGACCAGACTTCAAACAGACACTGCTCGCCGCCTTAGCAGAGGCAGCAGAAAAGCACCATGCCCGCCACGGCGGCAGCAGTCAGCAGAAGCCCTGCACATTCGGCCTGTCTGGGCTGAACCCTGGTTTGCTACCTCGCCTGGAAACCGGCACAAACTATTCCATGGACCCAAAGCACAGTTCCTCAGAGGAGAATGAATGAGCCTGGCATCCATCAGGGCAGGGGATGCTGGGATGTCAGGCTGCCACCTGGGGACCCTGTCTGGAGCATTCTCAATAACACAGGATTCACCTCTTGAAGGGAAATGGGCAAATAAACGTTATTTCGTTTGGCTTGACGATTTGCTTCTCATTCTTTCGGTTTCCTACTTTGCCTTTTAGAGTTTGGACTGTGAGAGAAATAGATGTGTTTCTTACAGATGAGGCCCCAGAGAACGTTTAATTTAACTCTTAGTTTAACTTCCTGAAAATTGACAAAACAGAGAATGGGAAGGAGAAAAAAAGAAACTGATTTTCTCTGACAACTATAGAAGTAGCTCATTTCCTTTTGGAGACCTAGATCAGAGACTATAAGTAATTGAAACTTAATACGCAGCCTCCCTTGGAAAAGTGACCACCCTGGGGGTGGTTATCATCATTTCCTGTTAATTGTCACCTGAAATAACCAGTTGTGGAAATGGCATGGGGCCCCAAGCAGAGGAATGTCGTTTGGGGAACGGCTAGCCCACTCACATCCCATAACGAAATACAAATGATTTAACAGCAATACCGACAGGGTTCTCAGAATAAATCATTTCCATTCCCACCACTGCAAATCACTTACTGTGATGGCCTTGAGACAGATTTGGGGAGTTGGCTATTGGTCACCCAGGCTCTGGGACAATTCCCCCTAGTTACCTATGGAGATAAATTGCAATTCTGACCTAATTTACTGCTCTTCCCCACGGCGAAGGGGCAAGTATTCTCTGTACTTCAGGAAGTCTAGGAGCTAAAGGTGACCAGAATGACTGTGAAGTCTCTCCAAGAATCCCCCGCCCCCAGGCAGCGGTGCTGATTCCTGAAAGCCCGAGCCCGTGCTCGCGGTACCGTGGCTGCGCCAGCCTGGTTTTTCTACCAAACCAGGTGCCTGGTCTGACCCAACCATGCGCTTCTGTGTATTAACCCCACTTTCTCCCAAGCTTTCTCTCACGCCATTGCAAGGAATCAAGTTTGGAACCTCTCTTTTCCTTTTTTGCAGAGGCCAAGGTCCTGTGTGCACTTGACCAGTGCAGAGGTATGAGCTTCCGTGAGCTGTAGCTCTCACTTGAGTTAATGACATTGTCCCCTTGGGCTCCTCAGCATCTTAGCCATGTCTGTGTATCAGTTGGCCTGTCTGCTGTGGTCTGAGAACAGCAGGCAAGAGGGACCCGGTGCCTTGCATCTCTGTGTGCCCACTACCTGCCGGAGCGTGCATGGGATGGGTATCTGAGGAAGCAGGAACGAGGGAAGGACGATGGGAAAAAGTCTCGGCTTAGTGATCCGGTTCTCTGGATCTGGTTGCAAAGTGACAACATGCACAGAAATAGAACTTCCAGGAAAGGTGCCTGAAAAGTCTCTCTTCCAACTCAGAAACTCTGATAGGAATGCCACCCCGATATGGGGAGGGTCGGGACGGCTGGGCAGCCTCCCCGGAGATCTGCCAATATTGTGTAATTTCCTTGTGTTGACCCCCGGAGCCTTAGCTCTGGCCCTTGTTACTCCACACCAGGGTGGCTGCCCCAGACAGATCCCTTGTCCTGACTCCCTGTGGCTCATTCATCACCATTCCACTGTGGCCAAGGAATCATTCCCAAAGGACAGATCCTGCCAGTCTCCTACTTATAGAATCCAGTGCTCACTCCTGGGCTGCATCTGGCATTCAAGGCTCTCCGACATTGCTAGTGGCCCCATCCAACTCTCCAGACTCCCTGAGGCCCCTCAGGCTAATCCTCTTATCACACCTTGCTTGGTCCCACTTGAGTCTTCTCTGCCAGTGAGTATTTATCTGTTACTTCATAACCCAGTTAAAGTATTCTTTCGAGAAACCTTCCTAAGGGACCATAATCCAGCTGGACCTCCCTGCTACTTTGCATCCCCTCCTTCCTTGCTGCCCCATCGGCACCATCTCCTCACCGTCTGCCTCTTCCTCATTCATTCCTTCTGTCAGTGCATATTTAGTGAGCCCCAATGGCTGCTGGGCCCACACATTTTAAGTGGCAGAACTGAGATTCAAATCCAGGTCTAAACAACTGGGGAGCCCAGCTCTCCATCGCAACACCACTTTGCCCTGCCTGAGACAATGGGCCCTGTTCCCCTTGCTCCGGCAGTGACTTCCTGTCTCAGTGAAAAGAGAGGTAGCACTGGCCATAAAGGTAGGAGTCTTACAGTCCCCAGGGTCCCTCTCTTCAATAGTTACCGTGCACCACTTTTGAAATGAAATCGCTATGCAGGCCCAGGGGATGCCCTTCTTGGAGTGCAAGACAGCAGCCCAGCTCCAAAAAGAGATCTAGATGGGGACAGAAAAAGAGAAGCATTCATCCCTTCTCACCTAGTGATTTCTCCCTTACACACTAAGTGGAGAAACTCAGACTGGGGTGTCTGTCCCATCCTTGGGCAAGGAAAGAAAGGAAATAAGTAAGGAAGCTGAAGGCAGTGGTGATGAGATGAGGCCACGGGCCAAGGCACAGTGGCTGGACCAAGAAAAGAGTCTGGATTTGGACACAGGGGCTGTGCCCTCCTTGCCTTCTCTAGTGGTGTCAGCCTGACCCATAGTTGGCTGGGCTTGTGGAGAAGGAATCTTTGGACGTGGGCCTAAGGTTTTGAGTTCACTCATAGTGGGTGACAAAGATGAGATGGTTATTTGTTTTATGGTAATGATCTCCACGAGGCTCCAAACTCCGGGGCTGCCGTCGGCACGCCACACGGCAGGTCTTCCTCTGGGTGCGAGAGGATTTCCTTGGTTTGGTGGGATTCATTTGTTTTTTAAACGAGGCTGTTTATTTTCTCTTCTTTTAATGTTATGATTTTTTTTTTCAGACTCACGAGGAGGATACATAACTACAGCCGACTCTGCAATCTCCTATTTTGTCAGCTGCTTATGTTGATTAAAACTTCAATAAAGATCCTGTGATAAAACAGAGCTATGTTCAAAGGATCTTGTTATGTTTTTAAAAGGCTGAGCTTGGCAGAAAAGATGTAGAGTATAGGTTTGCTACCTCGCTATTTCCCCCCTTCTCCAGGTTAGAAAGGGAGCAGACGGGGGAGAAACTCATGGTGGGCTCTCGTACCTGCAGCGTAGTTCGAGAGCCTGTGTTTAACTGAATCCCAAACCATAAGCAAAGTCCAATTTAAGTGATACGGAAATTGTTTATCAAACTAGTGTTAGAAGTGTGACCCAGCTGCCCTCTCCCCACCCATGGGTCCGACACACATCCTCTCTCTGCGGGAGGCCTCAGCCTTACACTGGAGTCGAGGACGTGAGCCACGGGCCAAGTGAGGTCACCGAACTCCAGGAATTCCATACCCAGCGATTCAGCCACCTCACGCGTGATGACCAGTTCCAGCGAGGTTCCGCAGAACTGCCAGAACCCATTGCTTTAAAGACCTGGGATCACTCAAGAGTCCCAAGGGGTGAGTGTCGGCTGTGCCCACCTGCTTCCCACCCCGCCCACCCGCTCCGCTCCAGACAGCCCATTCCTGGCAGCAGCAGAAGTCTCTCAATTCTTCTTCTGAAAGAGGCCGAGAAGTGGCTGTGCGTGAAAATCAGGCTAGCCCAAGTCGCTGACTTTATGCAAAGCAGGCAAGCGCAGTCAAAACACTTAGAGCAATCAATTCAAGTTGTTGGGTAAAGTTTTTTCCATGTCCCATACATTATTGAACAGTTAATTTCGTCTTTGTGCCTGTAAGACATTCCAGCTCTCAGATGACAGCTTTATCCATTAAGGAGCACGCGGTGACAGGCATACAGTGAGAGCTTTGCCAGCCCTGCCTGCCGGGAGGCGAGACGGCATCACCACCGAGAAATCCTGGGACACTTCAACATCTTAATCAATATGCGAGAGTCAATTACCGGGGAAGCGAGGGCTTAAGCAGGAGATGATGATGAGGTTCACGTGCAAATGGGCTGGATCAATATGCAGTTGAATCTCACACGTGGATTCACGAGTCCTCCGCCCCCAGCACCCGGTTCCCACACTGGCAGGCCGACCACGCCCTCTCCCAGCATCATCTCCAACCTGCCAATTATCTGCTTTACTGGACTTGCTTTGATTCGTTTCCTTGACGGATGCGTTGGGAATGGAGAAAGCAGGGGTGAGGGGAACCACCAAAGCCAGATTTGGTCTTTGGATACACACGCTGGGCTCTTAGGATTGACTATTCAGTGGCGAGAATTCTTCCACAGGCACATCCAAGGGGACAATTAAACCCAGCATGTCTAGCTGAGAAGGGGGCCCTGCTAGGACCCCTCATTCAGGCCTTGATCCTCTCACCTGGATGGCTACAGTCACTTCTTAGCTGGTCTCTGAGCTCCTCTTCTCCTCCTCCTCCAATATATCCTACACTGGCTGTCCGCTTCTGTTGGATTATGTCACCTGTGTCATCAAATACCTTCAGCGTTTGTCTGGGTAATAACATCCCAGGTCCAGGGAGTGTTTTCAAGACTCCCCCTGGTGGAGGCCCCCATTCTCGATATGAGTCTTGTGATAGTACTCAACCGCGCCCCAACACCAACATGCTTCTTTGCACCCCCCATGTGTAAAGCCTTCATCATCTCCACCTACGTCATTTCTTAAGGCCCCTGAAGCCTTCTCTGACTTCCCTGGTCAGAAGTTAATAGCCCCGCCATGATTGGTTTGAGGTCATTGTGTGTGGATTCAAGCTGGGTGTCTGCTTATTTGTTTTCTCCATTAGATCACCTGCTCCATGAGAACAGGCATCGTAAAGTTTTTCATGACTGCCAGGAAGGTGGGTAGTTCTCAGAGCGTGTTGAATTTCTTAATGAGCAGGCTGTAAGGAAACCGCCATGGCTCTGACTCCTGTCCTCATTGTTGTAGCTGTGGACACCTTGGAAGCCAGGTATCCTCCAGCTCCTGCCTCTGCTTAAGCTCTACTGTTGTCCTGCACCAACCCTGTGCAGAATTCAGCTCCTATGGGAGTTCCCAGGAAAGAATCCATTGGCACAGTGCTTTAGTGAGCAGCGCAGATCTTACTGAAAGTTTGGTAAGGGTCCACAGGGACTCTCCGGCAGACAGTGAAAATCTCCATCCATATTTCTGGTCTCTGTTGTCCCTCCTCAGTGCCACCTCTGGTTTTCCTCTCCCCACTGCCCCCGTGCAGCCTCCGCCCACTGAAGACATTCTTCAGCTTCTTGCTTCTGTTCTCAAGCTGTCACCCTACTGCTTCCACAACATCATACCCCTCCTCCAGAGGCACTGCCATGCACACTTCTAAGAGAACCGAATGTTGTCACATTACAGTTAGTGTCTGTACCCTCCTAAAGCTCTTCCCAGCTGCTTCTTCAGGACCTTGAGAGTCCCAAGGATGTACAGTAAGAAATGCGGAGGGGCCACCGAAGAAATCAGAAGTAAGAGGCTGGGGAGGGAAGACAACACTTCTCTCCTCTCCCTTCTCAGCGGGTGAGGAGAACTTGCGCAGCCTGGCTGGGCGCAGAGAAACAAGAGTGTGGATTCAGAAAGCCTGGAGAACAGGCACCAGTGGGGCTGTTTCCAGTAGGGTTTTCTGGATCTTTAGAGAGGCGCACTGTTGGCTCTGAGAGCCAGAAAGGAGCCTGGTGGCGGGCAGGGAGAACAGGCCGTGCTGGTCCCTTCTGACTGCAGGCTCTAGGAGCTGGGACCACCACACAGACTTAACAGGAGAAGACAGGAAGTCAGGACTTGGGGGAGGAGGGGTCTGCTTTTGGCCCCTATGCTGATGGTCCAGAAAGCTAAGCAAGTGCTCATAAGAAGAGTCCTTTTACCTCTCATGGGATTCAGAAACTCATAAGGACGTTTGCATAGTGCATGGCAATTTTGTACAGGGCGAGAGTGAAATCCCAGCCCCAGGAGGAGGACTGGGGCCTCTCTGCAGGACTGCTTCCTGCCCATAGGGGAAGGGGGGTGCGGGGGGGAGAAGGAGTGTTAAGAAGGGCAGGTAGCTAACCGCTGTTATGCACCTACTCTGCAGAAGGCCTGTTCATGAATGCTACCTTCTTTAAGTGGATTTTCACCACCTCCCAATAAGATGTGCATTGCTGGCACCACGGAAACAGAAACCAGAAAGGAGAACAGGTAAAGTGGCTTTACTAGGATCACTTGGCTTTGCAACTGCTTTGCAACCGGGGAGGTAGAATTCCAACTGGGGTCTCAAAGGTGCATGGCGAATGGAGTAAGGTCAGTTCTTTTCCATGGTAGACAGTGAACACGACCCTAGAAAGGTCCGAATAAAGTTCAGGTTGGTGGGTTGGTCACACTTGAGCACGAGGCGATGCGTGTGAGTAGGTGCTCTGTGTCTCCCCTCTAGACTGCCAGCCCTTTGAGGCTGGAGACAAGCCACCCATCGCAACTGCAACAGCAACAGTGACATCTACCATTTATTGGATTACTCTGTGCCAGGCTCTGTGCCAAGGATTTTACATGCATTATTGTACTTATTCCTCCCAGTCACCCTGGAAGGTCAGGATTATAATTCTCATTTTACAGATAACGAAACTGGAACAGAGAGGTTAAATAAGTCTCCCAAGTTCACACAGCTAATAAATGGAGGAAGATTCAAATCCAGGTCTACCTGACTTCCATCCTTGATCCCTTGAAACTCTTAACCTGGAGTAAAGAGCCTAAAGGAAATACGGTTTTGATGGAATTTACCTTTCGGGAGATGCAAAAGTGTAGGCATGATGAAAATTTTAATAAATATTGTAAATGGCATGATCTCTACATTAATTTCATCCAAAAGCATTTCGTTGTTCATTCATGTGTTCTTTGAACAAATGTTTATTGAGAGGCTACTCTGTTCCAGGTACTGTCCAGCCCTGAGATACAGGTGGACAAGGCAGCCCTGGTCATCTTGAAGCTGACCACCAGCTACACTTAGCACATTGTCAGGCTTTGAGAAGACCTGGAATAAAGAAATGTATTTAGTTTCCTTTAACCCTATGTACACCTATAAACACCCTATGGATCTTCCTAAAAGGAGCCTCCCTGACCAGCAGACTAGATGAGATTAGTTCACTTTTTAGGGGTTCCCATAAGCCTTCTGTGCTTGTCCTCAAAACATTCATCACCTCTGTAACTTTTTTTTAATGTCTACCTTTTTTATTAGACTGAGAGCTGTCTTGCCCCCATCCTGGACCAGAGCAGACTCTTGCCCCTCCAATGAGGAGATATATGTGGGATGTCCCAGAGCACATCTTGGGCAAGGCTGCTCTCATGGGGAACCACTAGAGGGTGATTCTTGCTCAAAACAGTAAACACATATCTTCATGAGGTGAGCACTCAATAACGTTTCTGATGGGAAAAGCCTGGATCCAGGGAAATCATGGTTTTAGGAAATCAGTGTAGGAGAAAGAGGGTGAGAAGCTAGGTAGACTGGGACTAGACCAGGACTGATGACTTCAAGAGGCATTGCCTAGGAATTCTGGTCAGACTCTACCTGACCGCCATATAATATAGAGTGTTAGGTGTGGGCTCTGGAGAAAGGCAGACCAAGATCTGAATGGAAACTCACTACTTGTAGTTTCACTCAGTAGTGTAACCTTGGGCCAATCACTTCCCACCTCTGAGTTTAGTCCTCATTCATAAAGTGAAAATAACAATAATATCTACTTCATAGAATTGTGATAAAGACTCAATGAGACGATGAAGCCAAAAAAGGCAAAGCACATGGCTACTGTGTATACTTAAAAAGACTAAAGCCTGGAGAGTCAGAATGTTCTAGTACTTCAGATATGGGTAACTGGGAAAATGGGCTAAAGCAGGGAACACTGGGAGAGAAAGAGTTCATCTGGGGCCATGCTGAGTTTGAGATGCGGCCACCCGGTTTAAATGTCCCACAGGCAGCTGGGCACACAGGACGGATGCCCTAAGGAGAAGTCAGCATGGGGCATAGAGATTAGGAAAGAAATCATGACTGAATTTAGAGTTGATGAGCAACTCCAAACGGAGAATAGAAAGAAAGGGCGGAGAGCAGGGGGCTGCCGTGGGCAGCTGCCTTACTTTGGGAGCAGGAGAATGAAAAGAAAAAGTCGACCTCATTGCCATTACCAGTTGACGCTGTGGTTCTCAGCTGCTTTAGACAGTTGAGTAGCATCTCACCAGCCCAGGCCAAGGCAAGCCTGCCGTGTGGGCTAAAGCTTAAGTGGTACCCACAGCACATGTGGAAAGTTCCTGTGGCCACTGCTTGCTGAAAATCCTCACGCCGGTTATTTTCCGTTCCTGCAGAGACATCCCTGTGTCCCTCAGGTTAGGATATAAATATTTTACAAAGTACAGAGACTTGAGATATCTTAACACTTTGACTAAAAACTTGTTTTTCTGAAAGTTAAAGGACGTATTTTTCACTTGCAAAAATATGAACCTCTAGATTAGACAAAGTAACGGAAGTGGCACATTGCAATATTTTATGCAGTGCTTCTCAGGGTTTCAGGGTACTTAAAATATTAATACCCTTCCTTTATTCATGAGGTTTATAAGATTTGTCATACAAGTTTAAAATTGAGTAAGGACTAAATGCCTCAAACATAGTAGGTGTTCAATAAAAACATGTCCTCTTCCCTTCTTATATGATGAAGGTTAAAATGTAGTCTACAGACTTGGGGAGGTGAGTCATTTGAGATATTTCCAGCTATTTCTAGACTAAACTTTCATTAGCTGGAGTTAGGGGAGAGGAGAGAGAAGAAACTTGATTAGTAGCAGTAGAGTAGAAAACAAATTCTAAAAGGTAACTAGAGGACTCTGTGATGGGGTCAAATTGCAGGAGTCCAGGATAGGAAAGATGACCCCTAGTTCATGAATGGAGAGGAGTCCAGGATAGAAAAGATGACCCCTAGTTCATGAATGGAGTGGAGTAGACATTGATACTAAAAAAGGATCCTTTTGCTAATTGTGCAGAGAGAGTTGCACATCTTTTGCCAAGCCAAATTTCTGGCAAAAACATCTGAGGGACCACAGAGTTCCAACTTTCCCTGTGGATCACAGTCACACTATAAATAAAAAGGACAAGTGAAGTGACCAAGGAGTAAATGCCACCAGGCTACATCCAACCTGCTCCCCTTCACCATCTCCATGGAGTCCCACCTGTCCTATTCCTTAATTTGATCTGTGGCTTAGGAAATTAGGCAGCTTTGGGGAAACATGGTTTCTGATACTAAAAGAGCATCTCACAACTCAAAGTCTGTGTCCTGGCCTTGGTCTGCCTTCATTTTTATCAGAAAAGGGTGGGTAACATATGAGAAAAAAAAATTGGCCCTGTAAAGAGATCCCGAAAGAATGACATATTTGTCTGTTAAGTATAAATATGAACAGCCATGGAGATATGGTCCTGTGGTGCTAGGTTTTCGCTTCAGTAACATTCATCTAGTGCCAGGAAACACTAGATTTAGTACCTGAGGGACTGGAGTTTCAAATACCTTATACTTTTTTTTTTAATATTCTGCCAAGAATTTAAATTGGTAAAAGCTGGGGACTGACAAAACTTGATCCCCAAGAGCTTTTCTGGCACTGGTTTATCAGAGAATATGGTGCCATTATTTTTATTGTAATTATTATTTTTTTTCTTTGGTGGTGTGAGAGCTCATTTATAACCCAGTGACTTCTACTCCCAGATGTATTTTTCTTTAAAAAAAAAAATCCCAATGCTTAAATAAACAGAGGCTTTGCCTTTTGTGGTGGCGGTAGAAGCTGTCATTGGACTTACATGCAAGGGAATTGCAAGCCTTTTCATGTTTTTAGATCGGATCAGAGAGAGTGGAAAGGAGAAAAGCTAATTTTAGGATCTGTGTTGTCACTAGCTTCCCGTGTACACGTCCCCTTCCCAAACTCCCCGCTGTGCCCTGACACCCAAATCACTTAGTGGGCTTTGCAAAGAGAGTGTGCTGCCCCAAAACAGGGACATGGCAAAGTCTAGAAATGAGCTAGAAAGTCCAAGTTTGAGCCCCAGCACCATCACTTTTTAGCAATGTAACTTTGCACAACTTTGTCTTTCTTGGCTTTTTTCATCAGTAAAATGATAATTGGATTTTCCAACGAGGGGTGTCAGGAGGATTACATTAAACAAGTAAATTATGTGAAAAGGCCCGGCACGGTGAGTTTTCTAAACAACAATCTACAAAAGATGAGAGCCAGAGCCGGGAAGGGGGAAAGAAGGAGAGAACATCGTGGGGCAGCATGTGGATTCTGCTCCAAGGTTAGACTCTTGACATAGACACTCGAGCTGAGAAAACAACTGCCACCATGGAGACACATAAAACAAGAAGATGCTGTTTACGGTCCACCATCTTTACCCTCCCTCATTGCTCCCTGCTGCCATATTCCCGACTCCCTTCAGTCCCCCGTCGTATTTTACCCACAAGCAATTTCCAGGGTCAGCTCACCACTCTCCTGCCCCGGGCTGCAAGAGCAGCAGCCCGAGCTTTCTTGAACAGACCCGGCAGGTCCGATCCCGCCTGAAATGATTCGAGTTTTATTACACAATTAGATCAACTCTCTTAGGTGTAGTAGCCCTCCTCATACTTAGAAGAATAGATTAGCCATTAGGACTTTGTATATTTTTCCCAGTAATTGACACCACATCCCATTTTCCTCACCAAAGGGAAAAAGAACCACATAAAACAATCATGATTTGGGGGGTAGGAGGCGGGGGCCGGGGGCACTCAAAATGCAACAATGTCTGGGTTTTCGCCTCCACCTACTTCCCTCCCCAGCTCTGAATGGCTCCGGAAGGCAGGCAGAGCGAGCCTCGTTCTGTTTTTTTTTTTTTTTTTGCGGTACGCGGGCCTCTTCCCGTTGTGGCCTCTCCAGCTGCGGAGCACAGGCTCCGGACGCGCAGGCTCAGCGGCCATGGCTCACGGGCCCAGCCGCTCCGCGGCGTGTGGGATCCTCCCGGGCCAGGGCACGAACCCGTGTCCCCTGCATCGGCAGGCGGACTCTCAACCACTGCGCCACCAGGGAGGCCCCCTCGTTCTGTTTTGTTTGGTGGTTGCTCTTCCATTCCTGAGCCCCCGGGCTCATGCTCCCCGAGCACTTTACTAAGAATAAACCAGGCATCATTCTGCCACCGGTCTGCGGCAGCCGCCACTGGCTGGCAGCCTGGGCGTTCTTAAAAAGCCCATGGAAGCATGACCAGGATGTCACCGCTCCTTCTCTTTTTTTCCTTTTTCTTTTTTTTCAGTGCTTCCTCCCAGGACAGCTCCTTTACACACCCTCTCCCTCAGCATCACCTTTCCTGTCCTGGCCAGGGAAGAAGGGGGGTTTGTGGGGCAGTCCAAGCAGCAGTGACTTGAAGCCCATTAGCATCCCCAGTTGGGAAAAGGAGAGAAAAAAGTCATTCCAAGCCCAGAGAACAGCTGGTGCCCAAGACACCCAGGTCCGTTTGTGTCTTCTCCCTTCAAACACCGAATGTTTACATTTGGAATAAACCAGGAAGAAACTTATCTTATTGAGGGATTTAAACAGGGGAAAATGCAGTCACCTATGTTGACTTTGCCCATACTTGGCACTGCCCATGTTTGCAAACGGGCGTCCATTTTGCATCTCAGCCAGAAGCAGACACCTCAGGCCAAGCAGGCTGCATCCGCACAAGCAAAACTAAACAGATGTGCTCAGCTGTCTGGTCAAATACTTGTTTCCTTTGGTCATGTCCTAGCAGCCCGAGTGCCGATCCCAGCTACAAGGCCTGGTGGCACCAGCAGACACTTCGCACGTTCTACCCTCCTGCAGAACACCTGTGAGCTGAAGGCCCTTCCCGACTGCAAGGATCTTTGTGCCCAGGCTCAGCGGGTCCCTGAACTGCCCCGAGGCCTGCTGTGAGGCGCCGGTGCTAGAGCAGTCTGCAGAGAGAGGCGATGCCAGCCTCCCCCCACCACTCCCACCCCGGCTTTCTTCCCGCGTAGCGCCTCAGACGATTCAGCCAGTAGCACCAGCACCAGGAGACATGAAATGTTTTAAGCACATTTTTCAGTTTGGGTCGATGGGTCCAAAGGGACTCTTTGCTGACACGTCCCGGCTGATTCCCTGGAAAGAAGCTGAAGTGCCCATGTTCCAATAAGATCAATAAACCCACTCATCCCTGATTATAGATCTTTCTTCAAAGCACATCTTCAGGTACCTTCTGACCAAGTCAGGCTGTGCTGAACCCTTATAACGCTAAGGTGACCCAATGTGTCACCCAAGACTTATACTTCACCCAGGGTGTGCTTTCCTGAAGAAAAAGGTCCTAAAGCTTTCCATGTGGTCCCCAAGGACCGTGGAAAATCATAAGACGGAAAGTGACTTTTCTTTGGACACAACTGGTGATGACTTGTGAACATGTCTCTTTTGCCCAACTTGGCTTTAGCTAAAACCTACTGTTTTGAATAAAACTTGGGCCACTCTCCACCCCTTTAATATGCTACCTCTAGGCACCCCTGCCAAGTCCTAACTCCCATCCCCACACACACTTCTTGTAACTAGGAATCCAAAATGAAACTGTAGTCATACCCTCTCTTGCTGGTTCTGACAACAGGCCGATTTAACTCTTTTCCTTTTTTTTAAACTTCTCAACATACACATGTCCCTTCATTATTTTCTTAAGTTTCCCTTACGCTTCCCCCAGCCCCTACTTTCACTGCCATACACCCGGGGCCGCCGAGCCGAGCGCACCTCTGCACCAGCGAGCACCTGAGGGTGACAGGCTGCCGTGTGCCTTCCCCCCTGGGCCCTTCTCCCATTGCCAGAAAAAAACCCAGCTGGATGCCTCAACCGACACAGGTCCCTAATTTAAGTTTAACAGTACAGCATTTTTACTGCTTTCGGCCAGGGCGTTCTGAGAAAGGTTAAAATATGTGAAAAATAAACGCTAAAAAAAAAAAATCTGTTTAGAAAACAACTCCAGTGTAAGTGCTGCATGCTCCCAGCTTCTGGCCCCCTTTCCAGGAAAGGAACTCCAGCAACCACACAATTTAGCTCCATTTGGGGGGTGGGGGGTTTCCATTTCCTTCCTATGGGATTTTTTTATTAGCTTTTTTTTTTTAACTGTTTTTCTTTCCCTATGCTGGTTTACTGCCTTGTATCTATCTACCCCCAAGGAGTTTAAAAACCTCAAGTCAGTATTATTGGATTTTTCTTAGTGTATTTTCTGATTCTCCTGGTGTGAGAGCATGTGGTCCGGATCTGTGCATTCGTGTGTTGGTGAGGAGGGAGGGCTGGGTGCCAAAGAGATGATGTCCATAAAGGCCTGGGGAAGTGTTAGCTGAGCCTTCGAAGTATGCACCGAAAAATGAATTGCCTTGTTCTTTTCACTGCTGTGCAAACCTACTGATTAAAGATCAATGCACACAGTAGGCACTGAACAAGTATCCATTGTCTGGATAAGGGAATAATTGAATACTAGGTACTGTTTCTTGAACTTTTACTCTGCTTATCATAATTGACGCTTTACGTAGTTTATCTCATCCAACCCTTGTGACAGCACCATAAGGATGGTGATCTCAACTCTGTGGAGGAGTAAACTTCAAAGGTCACTTCCTATGGGAGGGGGATGCAAGGGAGGGGATATGGGAATATATGTATATGTATAGCTGATTCACTTTGTTATACAGCAGAAACTAACACACCATTGTGAAGCAACTATACTCCAGTAAAGATGTTAAAAAAATAAATAAAAGGTCACTTCTTCTAATCACATGTGGAATAGGGCAGGATTCGATTCCAGTCCTATCTGTCCACTGGAAATAACTGGGAGAAATTATGCATATATCATGACCCCCGTCCCTTCCCCAAAGACGAAAGATATTGATGAGCAAATGTCTGGACCTGTTAGAAAAAAGCTGCTCGTGGTAGAATCACGGACTTAAAACATTTGAATGGTTCAGTTAATTTCTCTGGGCTTCATCTTCCTTTGGGAAAGGAGCAGGTTGGCTTGATCAAAGAGACCTCACAAGTCACTCTTAGTTTCCCCCAAGCCTGCCTGGTGCCCCAAGGCAGGCATCACTAATAGATAACACATGAGGCCTCAGAATCCTTCTCAACACAAAATTCGAGGCAGCTAGTAACAATCTCCCTGCTTTCCTGCTCTGTGAGGCTGTGTGGCTGACAGCAGTGTTCGCCAACCTCCAGTCATTAGGTTGGCCTCCTTTGTGATGTTTGCCATGTCTGCACTCTCCACCATCTCGATATAGTTTACTTAATTGCTTTACATTGCTTCCCTTTCTTTTTAACCAAAAAATAGCCCTTCTCTAAGAATAATATTCATGAAATAGGGGATTTAATGTGGTAGCAGTATAATTTTTAATATTGGTTAAAAAGAAGCATGTAAGGGCTTCCCTGGTGGCGCAGTGGTTGAGAGTCCGCCTGCCGATGCAGGGGACAAGGGTTCGTGCCTCGGTCCGGGAGGACCCCACATGCCACGGAGCGGCTGGGCCTGTGAGCCATGGCTGCTGGGCCTGCGCGTCCGGAGCCCGTGCAACCTTGGGCAAATATTTAACTTGTTGAGTCTCAATTTCCTTTTTCATAAAATGGGAAAAATGACTTTCTTTGCCACACTGTCCAGAGGATTAGAATTAATTTAACGCAATAGCACAGAAAGCAAGTCTTTGGTACCTAGTGAGATGTTCAATAAATGGCAGCCACTGGGACTCTCACAGGCTAACGTGCTGTGCTGCCAGCATCACCACACCCAGTACTGTTTGAATATCCCCTCCCTTCCCTGACTACAGGCTAGACCACCTCTGCCTGGAGGCCTGGAAGTCCTGGAGTACAGCACCACTGATAGCACTTCAGTGGCAAATACTTACTCAAAGAAGGAAGAGCTTTGAAGAACCTTGCTCTCCCTGTCCTCTCAGAGGAGTATGGCATCCCTGTCACGGAAACATGGCTTCAGTGATCAGACTCCCTCGTAATTAGGGAACCATTTTATTTTTGTGGCCACCATCAGCCCCAGGGCTCGGCACACCTGATCACATAAGTGGGTCTTCTCTCCTGCCTTGTCTCTGTTATTACTTCTAATGTTTTTTCTTCTTCAGAGGGACGGGAAAAAGGAAGCGCATCATGAACAAGGCGTCGAAGGCTCAGGACCAGAACAGAAATGACTAAACAATCCTCGCCTGTCCCTGGGACCAGAGGCCTGTGAGGCGCCACCTTTATTCTCCAAACCCAGCTGAACACACCAGTTTTCTCAGTTGACTTCCTGTGGATCCAAAGCAGCAAGTGACATTGAAAAAGCCATGTTTAGAGGCCCCTGTCATCCCGATTTATCTAAGAAGAGTGGATGACAGAGGGCTAGGACCCTCCCCCATGCTTTAGTGTGAAAGAAAGACGGCTGCGTTTATTTACTTAGAGAAAGGGAGGGGAAGCAAAGGCGGGCATGTCACACGCCCCGTGAAGGTTGTCAAACTTTTCCTGAGCTGGGCTTCTGTGAACTGTAAAGGTTGGGCTGAGACTCAGAGACACGAGATGGGAAGGTGTGTTTCCTAAGGAAACGGTGAGTCTGTTTTCAGGTTGCCGTGGGCTCTCTCTCCTTCTGATGGCCCTGGGACCAGACAGAGGTCCGAGGGGGATCATTTCTGCCAGGCAGAGGGGAGGGAAATTCCTGATAAAAACAATATGACTCAAAGTGAAAGGCAAGAACCAAAATCACGCCCGGAATGTAGGGAATTCACGGGGATGGGAAAGAAGATGTATGAAAAGAAAATGTATGAAAAGGATGCTGGTAGACCAGCAAGCAAGACATCTCTGACTCTGAAAAACAGACAGCAGTAGACCCTTGGGCACCACTCTCCACCTTGTTTTCTGACCATGAACTCACACCCTCGCTTTGTGTGAGTATGTGTGCTTGTGTAGACAGAGCAATTAAAAAGGAAGCCCAAAGACCGAACAAATCAATGTTTACAGATTCATAATAAGTTCCTTTCCATATATTTATTTATTTCCTCTTCAGCCGCTGAAGAAACAACAGCAAACTTGCAGGGAGCAGTTGTTGCCAGAGGGTGAATCATGGCTGTATTGATTTGATTATGTAAAAGCTCAGAGGAACCTAAAGCCAGATACAGAAATATCTCATAGCCCTGAACCCTATGGGATACACACTAGTAAAAAAGCAATCTTTATATTGTTCCTGATAAAAGCATCATTAGCTTCCTCATAGTGAAACCATTTCTCTGCTGATACAGTATATGGTTTTCTTTTTCTCTAGAATCCACTCAGACATAATTAACACTCAGTTACTAGACTTGAGGTTCCCTGGGGTGAACTGCTCAACTTGGGGAGGGGGCGGGGGCTAGAGGTGGGAAGAAAGAAAGACTGAGAGAGGAGAGGGAAGGAGGAAACACAGGAGAGGGCAGCGAGAAGAGAAGAGACGGGAGGGGGAGGGAGACAGAGGAGGGGGTACGGTATTGAACCGATCCATCTTTGGCCTTCCCGAGCATCCCCCCCGCCATTCGCCTGTACCGCGCCGTGAGATGAGAGTCAGCGCGGTGGCGCCCTCTGCTGGTCATGCTTATCATGCCAGCTGCCTAGAGATCTGGTCGCCCCTTCCTGGGGAAGATCTCCCTTCCAGGGAGAGAAGCCTGGACGGACACTTCTGCAGACAGACAAATGCCCGCAGTGTGTGCTAAAAGGCAGCAGCAACAGCGTTCTCTGTTTCCTTTCCCCTGTCTGCTTGTAGGCAGCAGCAACTTGAAAAGCCTCGTACACATAGTGTTTCTGGGGACAGCAGGGCTGGTCTGGAACGGGATCTTCAGGTTTTAAGGGTTTGGGGGAATAGGACCTGGAGGGCTCTTTGAAGTTCCTAGTTCCTGGCCAGATGGTTGGTCCCCATGAGCCAAGGGGGTAAAGTCCTGGCTGCCCACAGGATGGGCTGTGGGTTTGAGGGGCCAGCACGGACTCTGTGGTCCTCCGCAACTGGGCCTCAGCTTCTTTAAAGGGGTGCAAAAATAGCCAACTGTACTGCTCATGCTATGGACTTCTGAGCAAATAATGGCCCTTTCAGGAAAAAAAAAAGTTTTAATTTAAAAATTCTCTCTTTACTTCTCCTCTCAGCTTCACTTTCCTTTGGCTCAAGGAGAAGGGTGATCAGAGTCATGACAGGGAGAACCAGGCACTCCTGAGGCAGAATGAACCCAGATGTGGATACGAACTAACTAAGCAGGCAGAGACCAAGTCCCTTTAGGAGTTTATTCTAGCACCTTCCGTGGGCATTAGCAAGCCCACGGGTGCATACACACACACACACGTACACATGCACACAGTGGGTATAAAAACATGAATGTGTAAACACTTTCACACACAACCAGAACCCTGTGTGCAGACTTCCAAAAACATATATACACATGTCTTCATGTAATCCCATATGGACTGCGTCTTAACATCCTCAGCCTCGCCCTCACCCACATTCCTCCCTCTGATCCCCCAAAAACCTGACATTTCTGTGGGAAAAAATCTCATCTGGGTGTCTTGTGTTGCTCTATTGTTCTATCCTGCGGACCCTTCAGGGACCCCTTCCCAGCCAGTGAAGGCTCTATGCTCTCACCAGCACCATATCACCCCGTTTTCATTACTTTAGGTGGATCACAGGGGATTACAATAAAGGCTTCTGGAAAAACTAGGGGCAGAGCTCTGTAGTCAGGCTGATTTAGTGGTTACCAGCACAGAGTCTGAGCCAGACTGTCTGGGTGCACCCCAGCTCTGACATGTTGCTAAGCTGCGTGTCTCAGTTTCCCCAGTTGCAAAATGGAGATACCAATAGTACCTGCCCCAGGGGGCTGCTACCATCATGAAATGGGTCCATATTCAGAATCTGCCTGGAACAGTGCCTTTCATGTAATAACTGCTATATAAATGTTTGTCAGACAAAGGTGTATAATCCAGGCTGGTTGTGTTATTCTCAAGAGTAATCCTGGGTAATCACAAGTAATCATGAGTAATTCCTCTTCCCTATTTCTTACCAGGTCAAAGAAGAGAAAGAACACAAACAAAGGTGATGACCAGAGGGACACATCCTTCAGACTCTTTCTATCTTGGGGATCCTTTTCCTGGATCTCATTGATGATCTCTTAATTATTGGGTTGGCCAAAAATTTCATTCGGGTTTTTCTATAACATCTTTTTGGCCAACCCAATATACGTTGTAATGGCACTGTAACCTGCAGCAAGTCACTTTGGACAGCAGTCTCCTCATCTGCAAAGGCTCTTAGATCATTTTTAAGATCCTTTTTAGTACAGATTTATTTTAAAACCAGATACAGGCATTTTCAAAGCTCATTTTAAACACCAGTTGCAACCTCTTCCATTCATTTTCCCCCTTCTTAAAAAAGTTAGAGCTTTTAAAAAGTAGAATACTTGACTGCTTTTGATCCCTTTTCTTATTTTTTTAAATCATTCCCACTTTCTGATGAAAGCATAATCAACAGTGAAACAGCAGAAAGTGGGGTGACTGGGGTCATGGGATAAGTAACCCAGTGAGCTTTAGACAATCAATGCATTAGGAGCAAAGCCAGACAGAGACATGACAACCTTACTGGGAAGCCTCATAATTCAGTGTTCCTCCAAAATAATTTCTTTAAATATCTGTTCAATATTATGTGGAGGGGTGGGAGGAGAGGCAGAGGATAACTGACGACTGCCTTAGGCACCTCCTCTGTTCTCGGAACAATTCTGTTCGGTCCCAAATTTTCAGACCCCACTCAGATAAAGAAAAGCTCGGCAGCAAACCAGACCTGCCCTCCTTTGAAGACATTATCATGCGACTATTATGAAACCTCAACCCCTTCAAACAATATTTCTTTTAAATATTTCAACTGCACAAATACTTCTAATACAACTTTCTCCATCTTGTTATATTTCCAGCAAGATCTAGCGCCCCAGAGATGCTCTAGTGCTCTTAGGAAGCAACACCTCTAGAAATGGCACTCTCACCCACCTTCAAAGCTGGCTTTGACTAGCAGGGAAGTTTTCCACAGACGTCTTTCTAATTATGGGTCAGGAAGCTCCAAGACTCTATCTGCGGTGGCATCTTTCCTCTAGCGTGGCCCTGCGTTCCTCTTTGAAGGTCTGCTCATTCCAGGAACAACCTGGAAGATGCATGATTTCCTAAGTTGACCTCCACACTCAAAGGCCAGAGCAAGCTTGGTGGCTTCCACAGGAAAATATTCTTTGCCCTCTTTTTCCTTTCCAACATCATCTACCTAACCTTACCCTCATAATGTGGACTTTAAGAACCCACAACATCTGCAGTGCCTTTGAGTCTCCATAGAAATATTAAATCATGCACAGACTTATTTTAGAAAAAAGTGGTGCCTTGCTGGATTCTAGTTCTTTGAAAACTGGTAATGTATGGATGATTTCAGTAGTAATCCTTTGTTAACCAAAATATTCAACTAACCACCGCAACCTTACTTAGTTGGGCCAGACAGTAGTTTGCTGTGGCAATAATGTGCTTCATCATGAAGTTTCCTTCACGCAGAAGGATGGTTCCTGTCATTAAGATGTGTGTTAAGATGTGCTCCGCATTCACCCCTAATAAAGTGCATGAGGTTTAACCACTGAGTGTGACCAGCCAGACATACCAGTGGGATAGCTGGTCAAGTCAGAGCTGGCCGTGGTCACTGTCTGTGGCATGGATCAAAGAAGAGCAAACTAGACCACGTAGGAAATGAACTTAAGAGGGCAACCTCATTCCCTGCCTGCTCTGAGCAACATGCTAACTAGACACAGGTAAGACGCAGACATTTTTCTCTTTCTTACACACCCACAACTGTCCCCTTAAGGATCTATTTGGTGCAGGAGTTTCTGTTTGGGGATGGACCAAAACCAGACCGTGGGCGTGAGCTGTGTAAAACTCAGATGTGAATTCTACAAAAAGTTTGCTCATAGCCACCAGAACATATGAGAGGACTGTGGGAAAATTCCAGCAGCTCTCTACACCCTAGACTCAGTGTCCACAATTCACTATCCAGACTGTATTCTTATATCTCTTTTACCTTGTCTTCTTAAAGAACGCCTACTCTTTACAGCCCAACTCAAATATTTCCTCTTTCAGGATGACTTTTATGACTCTTACCACCCACCACCCAGGCAAAAGGAGGCTCCTCCTCTCTGGGCTCCCTTGGCTCATGTACCTTTCATCCCAGCTCCACCAGTTACTAACTGAGCTCATAAGTCAATGGGGGTCAAATCAGTACCGACCTCAGGGGGTTGTTGTGAGCGTTAGGTGACTTAATACACATAGAGCCCTTCTGATAATGGTGGGGTTACAGTAAGTGCTCAATAAATCTTAGTCATGGTTGTTAGCACACCGGATGCAATGTATTGTAATTATCTGCTTGCTGTATTTGTGACTGTGTGCTTATTAGAAGAATGACCGCATCTTTTTCAGCACTCCATCAGAATAATCCTATAACCCACCCCTGACTAGGTGCATTGCTAAAAGAAATCCTCATCCTTCTGCTTCCATTACCTGATTAAGACTCAGGCATTTCTTGAATGTCATTAAGATTCCTCGGTACTCTAGTGGGCCTGTGTGGTGGGTGTAAAATACGACCACAGATACCTTGATACTCCCTCCTTAGGGCAGTAGACCCTGATCCCCTCCCTGAAATGTGAGCTGTACTCAGCAACTCAGGCGTAACAAATGGAGCATGACAGAAGTGATGGTGTGACTTCCAAGACTAGGACATGAAGGGCCTTGGGGCTATCTCCTTCTGCTTTCTCCTGGGTCCCCTGCTCTGGAGGGAGCCAGTGGCCATGTTGTGAGGATGCTCAAGCAGCCCCATGGAGGGTGCATGTGGTGAGGCAGTGGGGCCTCCTGCCAACAGCTGTGTGAATGAACCATCTCAGAAGTGAATCCTCTAGCCCCAGGCAAACCTCAGATGCTGAAGGCTCTAAGAGACCCTGAGCCAGAAGAACCAAGATGAGCTGCTCTAAACTTCTGATCCACAGAAAGGAAGATAATTAACGTTTACTGCTTTAAACTGCTAAGTTTTGGGTTTAATTTATTATGCACCAATAGGTAACAAATACAGACGGTGACTAAATCAGCAATACACTTTGGGTGAGATTTCTGTTTCAAAGTGATATACCTTCGAGTAGAAAATGAGAAGGAGGAGAAGAGGGTAATTTCCTGTAAAGGCAGAGAATAGTGGTAATTTCCTGTAAAGCCTTCTGTCTTGGGGACAGAGAGAGCTCACGTTACCTACTAGGGGTGGCCAAGCTGCCACTCACCTGGGGGCACCATGGGCTGCTGGAGGCCATCCTCAGGGAGTGGAGCTGGCCTGTCCCTGGGGATGGGAGGGCCCATTGCCTGCTACTGCCCTGAACCCTCCTGGCTGCTGGTCACTGGCTAAAAAGCTGACCTAGAACAGTTTGTATCTTCAGTTCCCTGGAGAGTCCGCCTAGAGTAGAAAAAATAAAAGCACTCAACCCAAGGACGTGAGTCATATCTAGACTCCGCTTCTTATATACAGACTTCAAAAAAGTCATAGAATCTCCCAAAGCCTCAATGTTCTCATCTGAGAATTGGGAATAATAAGAACATCTATCTTATCTATCTTTTGAGTTGTTGGGGAGATGAAATGAGATGATATATGAAGCATTTAGCCAACCACAGATTTAAGGCACTACAGAAATATTAGAGTTGTGTTTTGTTTTTTCTCCACAGCTCACATAGATGCCCAGTAATCTCAAATTCACCAGTAACTCTCCACTTCTCTAGAGAAAAAGTTATTTGATATGTTTATATAAAGATCAAAAGAGGATGCCTGGAGATGTGTAACCCAAAGAAATGACTTTCAATCTACAAAATTTTAGGCCACAATGGATGAGAGAGTCAAAAGAAGGGCAAATACCTGGTACCCCATTACATAGACACCATGTAAGATCAACTCTTCTTGGTTTAAGTGGCTTTTGGTGACTTGAGATGGATGAGGAAAAATGAGTGGAGATATATATATATATATATATATATATATATATGTATATATTCACTGCAAATTTGAAACAAAAGGCACATCTACCTCGGTTTCAAGGCAGCCCTGCCAGCAAACAGAGACTGTAGCCTCTGACCCCTTGAAATTCTTCCTGTTTCATGGTTTTGTCTTCACTACATCCTTTCCTTTCCTCCCCTCCCCACGTCTATCTCCATGCATTTCTACTTTGTCAGACAAAACCCAGAAATATTGAAATGTGGTTTGAGTATCAAAGCAGCCAGGAAGTTGAGAGAACAAGTTAAAACTATTTTAACTCACGGCTTCTTTCCAGGAAATATAGCACTTACAATAGATAGATAAATAGCCTGGGCCATTTAGATAATTTCACTTGTCCTTTCCCACTTGTCAAAGTGTTTGGCTACAAGCATGACGGGCCCTATTTAAGTGAACAGATACCTCCCTCAGCTACAAACAGTGGCTGGTCTCCAGGGTTTTGTTCATAGAATTAGGTCACAGGCAATTCAGAAGATGATTCCCAACCAAGCAAACTTTGAGTTTCTCCTTAAAGACCTGAAAACCCAAAGACTGCTTTTCTGAATTAGACTCTTCATTTAAGGTCACAGGATGTACCCCTTCTCAGGACAGTTTGTTCTTAGTAATAACAGTTTTCAGACCACAGCCAAGGTCACGCCAAGTGAGGCCAACTTCAATTTCCAGGCTTCTGAGACACACTGCAGAGAGAGACTTTCAAGGTCTCTGCCTCTGAATATGTCCTCATAGGGTGAAACATTTGGCCTCCCAGACCCTACCAGGGCTGAGATTCTAGGGTCTGGCAGCTTCTAGGGCAAGAGGGGGCCAGAGAGCCTTGGATGGTAGAGGAAGGGACACGAAGACAGGTCCTGGGGTTTGTGTTTACCCGGATTCATCATCAAGATGCATCTAGACTTACCAGCCTCCCCTCCTCATCTGTCTGTCGTGTGATTCAGACCCCTTGGATTGCAGGGAAGAGACCAACTCTTAGGAAAATGAGGGTTTAATGGGAAGATACACAAGATCATGTACAGGAATTGGAAAACTGTTAGCCTTAGACAGTTTTAGGGACTAGCCTTTCACTCTCCCTCCCTCCCTCCCTCCTTCTCTATTTCTCCCCAGGCATCTTTCTCTTCTATCCTTTCAATGACCAGTTTTCACCCTGGACACCATACCTTTTCTCTGCCTCACAGCTCCTGCTTCCTTGTCAGAATTTGTTTCCCCAGCATCTTGTCTAGGCCTACTCTACCGCATAATATCCTTTCTGCTTTGCCTCCATCAATGACACTTCATTCTCTCCTCTCGGCTGAAATAGAGATCTTGGTTGACTCAGCTCATCTTTTGGGGGGCAGGCTATGTCTTGCGTCTTTGGCAAGCTTTAGCTTGGCTTCCTTGGGTCAGTGCCTACCCCTGTTCCACTCTGCTGTGCCTGGGATAAGTCACATGATATAAAATATGGCTGCCCAGGGCTGTCTTCCATCAGGAGCTATAGGCATAGAAGCACCGCTAAGAAGAGGGATGGGGGCGTGGAGGTGGTCTTAGTGCTGTACCAGGGTACTCATGGTGAGGCAGGTGACTAAGGCAGAGGGACTGGCCTTAAGCCAGAGCCATTCAAGTTTCCTTCATTATCCCAGTGTTAGAAAGTAAAGGCCTTTAAGCTGTCCCAAACTCGGCTTTTCATCAGGCACCACTTGCAGGTTTATAGTGTTCTAGTTAAAAGTATATTTGGGACTGCACACAAGAGAATAGGATTCTGGGCTGGTTAACCCCAGGCCTTAGGAGTGCTGAGTCTATTCACCATTCACACCTGGGCACCTGAGTGCCTTGGCACTCACAGAAGATCCACAAGCTCCCTGAGAATGCAGCCACAGATCTGAGGCTCAGTGAGGCCTGATTTACTTATTTGCTAAACCCGATTATCATATACGTGGGATCAGGTTCCCTGTGTGTCATATAATGAACCCATAGTTTAATCTGGAAACTCCTTGAAGCGTAAGCATATACCAATGACGTCCCAAAGAAAAACAATTTTGTAACTGTCAGGCACATGATGGAATGGTCACCGGGACATGAAATCAGCTATGCAGATTGTGAGACGTAAGTCACACTTCTATTTGTACCGTGACAGTGTGAAAATTGGAATTATTTTTTGTCAATATAGAAAAAACGTTGGAGACTATATGCACTGTCTTATGAAGAAAACGACTCTACGATGTCCAAATTATCTGTGACATACCCCACAACACATTTGATTTTTTTTCTCACTTAACCTGTGGCTCAAGGACCATCAGCACTGTGTTTAATTTGATATTTTAAGAATCTAATACAATGAAAGTATGCATGTGACTATTTAATAAACACCCCACTGGTTGATAATGAAGAAATAAGCCATGCCATTCTGTTGTTAACTGATTAGTTTAATTTTGCCAATTCAATTTCAAAGAAGTAGAAAGTAATTTTTAAAAAGGTATAAAATGTTCAAATATGTCACCATCAACAGGTACACTGGTTAAAAGACACAGAGCACTGTGTTAAAATATAAGTTTGACGGGTAGGAGTGGCATTAAATTGCCTTTTGGAAGAGGGCATAGTTTTGCATTAAGAATTGGGCTCAGCAGACGAAAATCTTCTGCCAATTATGTAACTCTTCTAACTCCTGCTTTCCCTATGTGTGAATCGCTCTGGAATTCTTGCAAGGACTTAATGAAATTTTATTTTAAAAATTCACATGAGTGTTGAATTCCACTTTATAATATATTTGTTTCAGTTTTAAAACAAAATAATATTTATTTTCTGTCTTTGCATAATCCCAACACATTAACCCAAATGTCAGTGTATCAGTGAACAATGCTTTCCATTACAAATAACAGAATATTCAAATAAAGTGGACTAAGCCGTAAGTACCTATATGATTACTTCACATGCCTAGAGATGCACTTCTATTATCAAGGACCTGATTCATTCCAACACAGGTTAATCCACCCTCTTAAATGTGTTGGCTTCTTATGACTGCCCTGTTTTTGTTTTTATTTTCTTATCACAAAGTGACTGCCAAGCTCCAGGCACCACTTCTCGCACTATCATCCCAAGAATGCAAGGGAGGAAAAGGAGTCCTCTAAAACACGTATCTTAAAGTGTCTTTGGCCAGAACTCATCATGACCCCTCCTTAGCTACAAGGAAGGCAGGAGAGCAAGTTCTGGCAAGGGGGAATGGAGCTTCCATGACTGGCTCAGACTAATACTAACTCCTCCTCCCAGTATGGCTAACTGGGAATAAGGAGGTGGCAATGTCCACTGAATAGGCAAATAATGGCATCTGCCACATTCAGTTTAGAAAACACAGAGGTAGGAAGTTTTGCTTTTCCTGCCTCCTCTGAGTTCTCTCTCTTCAGGTATCCAAGAAGAAAGAAATTGCCTAGCTTCGCCTTATAAATCTATACATCTCAATCTATCTCTCTCTCTGAATCAGAAAGAGATGATGTCTTCCTTTTTCTTTAAAAAGAAAAAAGAAAAACATTTTCCTTCCCAGTAGGATTTTCTAGCACTAATGGTGTCTTAGGAGTTCATTTCAAATACAATTCCAGGAGAAGACTCTCTGCTTTAGGGATGCATCCTTCAGCTCAAGGGAGGTCTACTGCTGAGCCTGGAGGGAATCTGCAGGGTTTGGTTGGGAAGCGAAGGGTTCTTGAGAAGAGGGGCAGTTGAGGGGCTAAGAGGGGTGAGCCATGTTTTCAGCCCTAGGGGGTTGATGGGAAAGGGAACTGCAGGTGTGAGCTGCCTCTGAAGGGCTCTGGGGAGACTACCTCTCCCAGGGCTACCTGAGTTGGGCCAGGCACCTGAGCCATGGATGCACTTAGCACAAACAATGGAACCGCACCATCTGCTGGGTGTACAGCCCTGGGAAGGCCTCTCATCCCACTTACCTTGGCTGCCTTCAAGGGCAGCACCAATCCTGGAATGAACAGCTTCCCTTCTATAGCTTGGGGACAGCACATCCTTGTCACTAATGGAGACTCATAAGATCCTAGAGGGCTGCCCCCATAGCCCAGGCAACAGAACTCAGTTTGCTATTCTGTTGGTAACTGGTGGGGAAAATATTTTGCTTCTCCTTTGGTTACCTGCCAATCTTCCACCATACGTGTATGGCCAGGAGACACCGGTAGCCTTACCTACAGAGGTGCCAAAATAACTCACATATGCTAACGTAAGTAAGCAAAGAAAGATTGCAAATGAAATCAGTAGCCTCCAAAATAGAGGAGACCAAGGTGAAACCAGAGAGGTGGCACATATGAAGGATGATTTAATGGTAGAAACAAGATACAATGTGATACAAAAACAAAATAGAAAACTAAAATGAAAACCCTTAAAGGGATATAAAATGATGTTGCAATAAAACAACCCAAGAGCATAAAAGTTTCTGAAAAAAATAATAACCTCTCAATGTTAAAATAGAGCAAGGAAATTGAACAATAGACTGGACCATGATGAATATTCAACTAGTAATTTAGAAGATTAAATGGACAAAGTGTCTCACAACACGGAGCAAAAACACAAAGAAACAGTAATAATGAGTGAAAAGATAGTGATACAGAGGACATATCCAGGAAACCTACCGTGAAATAATAGGAGTCCAGAAAGAGAGAAAGGAACAGGTTGAAGGGAATAATCAAATACATTACAGAAGAAAATTTTCCTGACCTAAAAAATGACTTGCATTTTCATATGAAAAACAGGGCTTACTAAAAGCCAGGCAAAATTAAAAAGAGAAAAACAGACCAAAAACTCTAGCTATATGTTGGTAAAGTTTCTGAAATTAGAGGATAAAGAGAGAACCATCTACTTACACAGAGAACAGAATGAGACTGCCACTGATTTTCCTGTCTGGTAAGTAAAGGACGATAATTTCAAAACTATCCACCTGACCAAGACATTGGGAAGCCAAAAAAAAAAAAAAAAAAAAAAAAAGGCATTTCCACACATGCAAAGACTTTTGTACTTTTTCTAAAGGAATTACTTAATGAAATGTGCAAGTCAGATAAAAATAAAATTAGAATACAGATCTCAAGGTAGCAGATAATGGAGTACAAGAATTGGGGGAGACCCAATGCCATAATGCAGCAATTTCCAATTCAATCTAATTGAATGAAAATAATATTGTGTTACAGTTTTTGCCTGCTTACTGTGTCTCAGGTATTTTTCTAAGTATGTTACATGTATTACTTACTATTACTTTCCTCACATTATAGGAAAAAAATATCACATTTTACTACTACTTTTTGGGGGGGCTGGGGGTTAACTTACCCAAGGTCATGGAGCCAGGATTTGAACGCAGACAGATGGATTCTAGAGACGGCACACTTACCCTCTACACTATAAGACCTCCATAAATAGCCTCACAATAGTGCAGGCATAAATTATAATGCCAGTTTAATAAAGAGTATTTGAAAAGAATGAGATAACTGGAAAAAAAATTTAATAATTGGTTGGAAATAAAATGCCATATTAATTAAACAATACCCAGAAGTGGGGTAGAGACATAGGAGTAAAGAGTGGGGAAGCAAAAACCTGCTAAAAATCTTGTGCTTTTGGGGCGGGGGCAGGAGTAGAATTATGTTTAAATATGACTGCTAGAAATATGAAGTTACTTAGGAACAAAGTAAGATACATAACTGAACTTCATATTAAAGAACAGAAAAAGGATGTAAAAAATATGAAACCAGAAAAAAAAAGAAACAATAAGTAAGAAATAAATAAGTAAATAAAAGAAAATCTAAAATAAGATAGATGATGGCATCTGAGCAAAAATGTCAGATATCACAATTAATGCAAATGGCTTTACTTTCCTTATTGGCAGACAAAGGCTCGCAGATTAGGTTAAAAAAAAAACCAAACCAACCAGCAAAAGAACAAAATTGAGCTAGGTTTGTAAGGTATGTACCTTAAATAAAATGAAAAACAAAGTTTAGAAATAAAGAATAACTGCAGCTATATTATACAAATACAAACCAAATGAAAGAAAGAATGGCAAATTAATGTCAGATAAAGTGAAACTTAAGGCCAAAATATGAAATTAGGTAAAGAGGAAAAGTCTGAATTGTTGAAATCAGTAAAATGTATTATACAAAAACTTTTAACCATGTAAGAATAATTTGATAAAACCATAATCATAGTGAGGGACTTTGGCTTTCTCAGATTCTAATGGATAAGTTTTGGGGTAAAAAAAAAGGATATAAATGTTTAGAATAACAATCAATAGAGTCTATCCAGTATATGTGTGTCTTGTGTCTAGTATATGTGTGTATAAGTGTTTTTGTGCATGTGTGTTCACATGTACATATATATGCACAGATATAATACATGTTACAAAGAATTACTTTCTCCTCTTATGCCTAATACACACTCAAAAAAATTGACAGTGTTCTTGGCCAGAAATAAAACTGCAAAATTCCAAAATGTTGCTCATATTCCCTTATCATGATGAAAGAAAGCTAGAAACCAGAATTAACAACACTGAATCTCACTCATTGCTAACTAAAAGAACTCTAAACAATTCCTATATCAAAGAAGAAATCAAATTGAATGATAAATTACCCAGAAATTAGCAGAAAAATGACACTCTATAGAAAAAATTTATGAGCTGTGGCTAAATTTGTATTCAAAAGAAAACATATAGCTTTATTAATCAAGAAGATAAGTAAACTAAACATGCAACTTAATGGAACAGGAAAATAAAACAGCAAGAAATAAACTAAAAGGATGCTGGAAGAGGAATTGTAGGGAAAAAAAAGCTGGAATTGATTAATTTGAGAAGTTTAAATACAAAATATAAATGACTAGTAAAATCAAAGTGGATTCTTTGAAAAGACAAATAAAATTTACCAACGCCTAGCAAGCCTAAGAAAGATAGGAAACAAAAATATACAACATGAGGAATGAGAAAGAAAAGGCACAATTACAGACACCAAAAGGACTAAACTCATGTCAAGAGACAAAAGCAATCATATCTCTGAGCTGCTGAGGTTGCCTTGGAAAATTTCAACTTAATAACTGCCTTGGATAAAGACTTCTTTGTCTCCAGCTCCTCAGAAGCGGTCTATAAATGGATTTGTATTTCTACCAGAACGAACCATTTAAAAACTGCACTAAAACAAACCATAACTAGAGTTTAAATAGAGTGTTGTGGGGATTTTATTGCATATGCTCATACAACTCTGTTTTAAGTGACATCTGTCTTCTCTAGAGTTCCAAGTGTAATCAAATGCCCTAGGCCTTGCTTTGGAAAGAATATCAACCTGTTATTTTTATACTCAAATCCCATCTAGTTACTTGCTGGAAACAGAGCCCCCTTGAAGTGTTTCTCAGTTATCTCTTGGTGTCCCTAAAGGGATGCCTTGCATGTCCCAACCTGTGACAGCAGCTACCACCTGGTGTTGGCCCTGCTCTGTCTCTCTGTTCTTAGAGAACCTGCTTCTTAGAGACCTGGTGTTGGCCCTGCTCTGCCTCTCTGTTCTTAGAGAACCTGCTTCTTAGAGAACACCATGCTTTCTGCTGGTCCTGCAATCTGGTTTTTCAACCATCTTTTTTTCCTCTGGGGAACCACCTGATCCTCCTCCCTCAATTCATGTACTTGGGTGGATTTTGTTTCTCCTGGTTCCAAGGGTGGGCCTATGACTCAGGCCTGACCAATCAGAGCATTCATTCCCTAGACTTGGCGATGGGTTCAAGAATGGTCAGGTGGCCCAACCAGAGGCAACGAGATACAATGGCGGGGCTCCCCTGGTGGCACGGTGGTTGAGAATCCGCCTGCCAACGCAGGGGTGCCGGGTTCCAGCCCTGGTCCGGGAAGATCCCACATGCCGCGGAGCAACTAAGCCCATGTGCCACAACTACTGAGCCTGTGCTCTAGAGCCTGCGAACCACAACTACTGAGCCCACATGCCACAACTACTGAAGCCCACGCACCTAGAGCCCATGCTCCGCAACAAGAGAAGCCACTGCAACGAGAAGCCCATGCACCGCAACGAAGAGTAGCCCCTGCTCACCGCAACTAGAGAAAGTCCACACAGGGCAACAAAGACCCAACACAGCTAAAAATAAATAAATAAATAAATAAGTTTATTAAAAAAAAAAAAAAAGGATACTTAAAAAAAAAAGAATACTTAAAAAAAAAAAAAGATACAATGGCATTTTTGCTGGGCATCCTGGGAGACGGGCTAACATTCTTTCCACTGGACTCCAATTGCTGGCAGCCATGTTGCCACGCCTTGGAGTCTCATCATGAAACTATCTGGGAAAGAACAGAGCCAAGAGAAGGAGGATGGTGACATCATTTGGGCCCCTGGGACTACCCTATAGCTGAAACTAGACTATTCCTGAACTTTTCAGTCACATGAACAAATATGTTCTTTTTCTCTATTCCATAAAGCCAGTTGAGTGAGTTGAGTTGAGTTGTCATTGGAGCCAAGAATCCTAACCGAATAATTTGTCTGGCAGAGTAATACTAAGTATTATCTATGGCCCAAAGCAGCTATGCTTGGGTCTAGCAATTCGCCAAGTCTCTTTTGAGCTGTTCTGATGATTTTGATTTTTTACCTGTCTTTCCAGAGAAACTTACAACCAGCCCAAGGAAATGGCTGCAATTCTATCCCCTCTCTTCATATAGCCCCTTGGTTTGCACTTCCAACCAAAATGCTTCCCTTTTCTTCCCATGTACACTAGCTCCTATCAGAGAATGCATATAGATGTGGGGAGCAGGGGAGGAGCAGAGTTGGGGGGGTGTTTACAGAGGTAGCATCTAGGCTCTCTCAAAGCTAGCCAAGGTGTCCTAATTCACCACATTCTCAACCTGCATGACAAGAAATCTGTCTCTTAAACAAAAAAAGCAAGGGCATAGAAAATGACCTTAAAAAGAAGAATGAAATAGAGACGAGAATATCTCTCCAAGTTAACATCCAATATTTTGGTTTAAGCTTCATATATACGTCTTTAAGGTCTTTTAAAAGTCTTCCTAACATTTAAACATTTTCAACTCACTGACTCAGATTTTTAAAGATTAATAAACCTTCGCAAATCTCTTCTTGTCAACCATTTTAATAGATTTGTCCTGCAGTGGTATCCCCACCCCCTCAAAATAAAACAAAGCAAACAATAAATCAAGACCACTGAAATGAAATCCAGTCTCACATCACAGAGCAACGGTTTTATGGTTGAAACGTGTGCTTGCTAATTTCAAGAACAAATTATTGTGCTTTATTTAGTGCAGTTCAATTTATACACTTTTAGCTACAGGAAATTAAAAAATAAAGCCCACAGGCTAGTTTTAATTCGGTCAGTTTTTTCTTTCACAAGCATCCCATGGTAGAAGAAACTGGCTGACATCAAATTGGAAAACCCCTCTCTGCTCTCTTGCCTGAGAGTATAAGCTCAGCCACTCAGACTGAGAAGTTGTCTCACTTGGAGTATCAGTGATGCTTGGTAGACTTGCATTATTAACAGAATAACGTTTCTGCCTGGAAGAACTGGAGTCAATATTTAATAGATTTAGGTCCTACTTAGCCACTGGATTTTGGGGCAACCTGACAAAATGAAACTCAGTATGAAAGCTAATAGATTCAAAGATTACAGAATGAGCATTTCCATAAATATGCATTCTTCATAAATAATTGAGGCAATGAATGGATGGCGATCCAATATCCTTTAATCATTTCCTAATGAATATTCTGTAGATAGGGCAATCCTCAGTAAATATTAGGCCTCCTTTAAAGAGTTCTGTTAAAAAACAAAATATCCAACCAAATGTTTTGGGGTTTTATTCCTTGTCGTTAAGGAGGTATTAGCAAGATTTTTCTACATAAAACAACTTGTTTAGCTTCAGTGAGAAGAAATTCCTTCCTATAATCGAATCACCGTTAAAGAAAAATGGAAGGAGCATTTGTTCTAATGGCCAAGAGAGGTGACTCTCCAATTTGTAGGCTCGGATGAGCCGCCAGAAGGACCTTCAGGAATCGCCGGGCTGAGAGCTACACTCTGCAGAGCCTCAGAGCTAAGCAGTCTAGACCTACCAAAAAAGAACAGGTTCCAGACTCCACTCTGCCCCAGTCAAATATCCTTGGACATCTCTTAAATTCTGAGAGTCAGTTTTCTTGTTTGCAAAATGGGAACGATCATTCTTATCCTGCTTCCTTCCTGAAGCTATATTAAGGAATGAGTGAAATAGCTTTGCAAACTCTCTAAGGTCTCCAAACAAAAGTCGTGCTGCCTGGGCCCCGAGTCCAGCCATACTAATTGACCTGCTGAGTAACTACAGATGAGTCATTTAAACACCCTGGGCCTCAGTTTCCTCAACTGTGAAATGGGGATAATAATAATAATATCTGCATGGCAGGGTTCTTGAGAGATTTGACCCACACAAAACACTTAGGGGGTAATAATCCCGGACACATAAGAAGAACAGCATAAATGTTAGCACTTCTTCTTATGATTAGTATTGTTGTTATTGTTGTCTAACATGAGGAAACTCAGTTCCAGGGGACTTCAGAGGCTTAGTCAATGTCACAATTCTAGAGAGAAAGTATGATGAGCTGTTGCATTAAAGTCCCTTTCTGTAACGTGATGGGGTGCTTCATCCTGGCACATTCTGGCAGGGCGTCACCCAAGGTGGCATTGACGGTGCCCTCAAGGGAGAAAGACCTGACTGGAAACTGTAATTGGTTGAACTAAAACCAGCCACAAGAGCCCCCAGGATGGGTCGCCGCCTTCACAGCGAGGACTGGACATCAATAATCAGCAGCTAAGAGTAGACAGGAAAAATCCTCCATGAGGCGTGGTGGGAAAGAGTGCAGCGGGGTCACTGAACATTCTCAGAATGAGGGAAAACAAGAGAAGCCCAACTGCCCTCTGGCTGCCCTTGGGCTGGGAAGACAGCCATAAAAAATGTCATTCTGATGGATGAAGAGGTGATAAGGTGTGGAGTGATGGACCCACTTCATTTCAGGGTTGGTGTGTGTTCTTAGGCGCTTCCTTCCTAAGGGCCGGGCCAGTAAATCTCAGGCAGAGTTGGTCATTATAAATATGGGGCTGGTCTGGAGCATGACAGCTGCTTTATCTTCTAACGTGAGTACTCCATGTGCAGGGACCCTCTGCAGGGGCCGGAGAACTTTCTCAAGAGAGCATAGGAGTGTCCAGGCCTACTTCCCAGCCCACCCACTTGGCCACAGTCTTCGACCTCTCACCTTTCCAAGCTCCATATACTGCTCTGCTCAGCCCCCTACAAGCAGACTCCCACCGGCTCTCCTTTCATAACAACTGGGGGTCTATCGCTTTTGCTTCCTGAGGGAGAACAGTCAGGCATCACCCAGAGATGCCGAGGAGATGCAGAGGGAAACGTCAGCGTTTCTTTGCCTGTGGGCTGAGGGCTTTCACAGTGGTTCGTGGGACCCATTCCTGGTGGCCAGGACAAAGCACTGGGCTATTGGGGAGGCAGGTGTTGTGAGGACTAAGATACTGGTGTGGGAGCTTCCTTGTTATTCTCGTCACTCTCTTCTCTCTCATCGCCCCGTCCTCTTCTTCTTCTCTCCCAATCCTCTCTCTGACTTTTCCTCCCTTTCCTTCATGTATCATTTTCTCCAAAATGTGAGTATTCCAGAAAGGAGTTTCACAGAGATCAAGTTATCTTACTTTGTTTTCTACTGTCACTCAAATTACATTGTATAATTATGTACATCATTACATAAACAAACATGAAAATTCTTTTAAGTAGCTTGATATACAGCCCATGTTTTTAGGCTGCTCTGTAAGCTGAAACTCCTCCTTGTCAATAAACAGGGGGACTCATGAATAGCTGAAAGGTACATTTCTACCTCGACATGTCTTTTCTGTCCGAGAAATACACACATTTTATCCAATTTGATATAAATAAAACACTCAAAAATGCAAAAAAAAATAAAATAAAATAAAAAATAAAGAGGGGGACTGACGATATGATTTCTCAAGTTCCTTCCAGCACTGATTTCCCAGGAAATTTTCAGAATCCACTCACTCCTCTTCCTTAATGTGGGTCTCTCTGGACGTGCAGTTACTTTCCAAAAGGAAATGTACCCCAAACAATGTGGAAGCAGGGAAAGGCACCAAGAAATACAGAAAGGGATGGCAAGTCCTTTTGGGACAAACCCTTTTCATGTTTATCAGGGCCTGCTTCTTAGGAAGGTGCATCAGAAAAATACTGCACAGGGTATCGAACAGAAGCCGTGCTGCACGGCAGCAAGACACCCCCTCCCTGACCCTTAAACTCTCTCACGCTGACCCCAAGACCTTTTCAACCCTTCAGTGACAAGGGTGTGTTTCCACAGTTCAGTTGGGCTTTATTTGAGGCCAAGGTAATAGCTCAGAGATCCCACAACCAGAATCGACTGAGTTTATCTACTAAGCCACCTGCCTCTGAATCAACAACCTATGGGAAATAGGATGTTCCCCGGCTGGTGTCCCATGTGTTTGATGTAGGCCAAACCCACACCAGTCATCCCTTGATGTCCTAGGAAGTAGGCAGAAATGCCAATCTTCTTATTATGATGCTGAAAAACATACCAATGACTTTGCCCCCGTTGGAATGAATACACACACAGCAGGTACTATTATTGCTATTAATAATACACTAAGTGGATCCGGAAGTGCCTGCATACAGACACAACAATCACAACCCCAAATCAGTGAGAATTAACTTTGGAGTAGAGGATATCACACTCACACAGCCAATTAAAAAGGCATGTCATCTTGTTTGGAAAGTACCTATTGATTTCCCAGTTCATCAGATCAGGTTGATGTTCTTTCAATGGCCTCGATGATATCATCAATATTTTTCTATTTAGAATAATGACTTATTTTCTATGCCAACAGCTATAAAAAACAACCCACCTATATATATTTCTACCGACACCCGCTTAAGAGCCATCTGGTTTTCTCTCCTTAACATACGATATTGGTAATCTGGGGCAAAAGAAATGTTTTGGTCTTGTCATGAGACTCATTTAGAGACCACAGTAAATTTGTTTAGTTTAAAAACCAACCACTAAATCATATTTTCTCTATTAGAGGCCGATGCTCTCCACTGCATTTGGTGTCCAAATTACATTCATTTTAGACTGAATTACATTCATTTCAGAAGCAGCCCCCAACTCCCTTCTCCCTCCTGTCCAAGAAGGCAATATACTGACCAGCTGTGTGATCTTTGGCAAGTGACTTAATCTCTCGGAAACTCATTCTTCTCATTTACTAAATGGAAAAAAAAGTGCTAGGGTTCTCAGGCATCTTACCTCTTCTAACCCTCACGGTTGCCCCAAGAGATCGACACTGTTATCAGCCCCATTTTACAGATGGGAAACCGAGGCACAGAAAGGCTAGGTAACTTGCCCCAAAACAACACAGCTGGTATGTGATGAAGCCAGAATATCTGACCGCAAATGTTCATAACCAATTGCACCTGCCTCAAAGGACTGTGTGGGGATTCAATAACACAGTCAAAACACCACACCACCAATTTGGGCACTTGGTGGGTGTTAAGGAGGTATTATGACAGGGGGTAGGGAGTCATACCACCAGAGTTCAAATCCCAACCTTACTGTTCAGTGCCTATATGACCTTGGGCCAACCACTAACCCCCATGTGCTTTAGTTGCCTCGTAAAATGGCGGGGATAGCAATGACGCCTGCCTTCTATGGTGTTGTTTAGGATAAAATAGCCTGTGGCATACAGAGTGCCTGACACAGAGTTAGTGCTCACTAATGGTAGTTGTCATTACTACTCATTGGTACTCCATAAATGCTAGGCTTCCCTCCCCTTACATCCTTAGTGTTGCCCAATTGTTTTCAACATACAGTCAATCTCAACCTATGACTTGGGGCTGAAACATTAAGTGCCATCGTGACTTTGCAGGAACCTCCCTGCTGGAAGAATTTATCTTTCTCTGTTTGGCTAATCTCTCCACCCCGTTTTTGTCTTCCCTTTTCCAAGTCCAAGCCTCAAGGATTCAGCATTTGCCTCTATAAAAATGAGCCCAGCAGCCCTTTCTCTTCGATTAAGCGATGGAGGAGAAGGAGGCTGAGGGCATGAGGCCTTGGGAAAGACTCCCTGGGGGAAGAAACTGAAAGCAGAAGGCTGGGGTCTCAGTCTTAAATCTGTCTCTAATCATCCAGGTCACCCTGGGCCAGTCCCCTCACCTTTCAGGGCCTCAGTTCCCTCCTCTCTGAAGATGGGAGATTGGAGAAGTAACATGGTCTTCACGCTGTGTCCCATGGAATCTGGCATCCCGTGGGAGTGCCCTCGGGGCTGCCGTAGGGGCCTGAGGCAGAAGTCAAAATCAAGGAGCTCATGGTCAGCTTACAGATGAGTTTTTCTTGACCTGTACAGTGGTTTTGTTTTCCTTACCTATTGAGTTAGTGGCTAAGCTTTCAAAATCAGGAGTTTTTAAATTAATAGACATTTTTAGGTTTACAGAAAAATTGATCCAGAAATCAGAGTTCCTAGATACTAACTCTTCCCTCTCACCTCTCTCTGGCCCCCAGTTTCCTTTATTATTATCATCTTGCATTAGCGCAATATACTTATTGCAATTGATGAATCAGAATCGATACATGATTATTAACTAAAGTCCATGGTTTACATTAGGGTTCACTCTTTGTGTTGTACATTTTATGGGTTTTGCAAATGCACCATGCCATGTATCCAGCATTACAGTATCACACTGAATAGTTTCTCTGCCCTAAAAATCCCCTGTGCTCTGCCTGTTCATCCCTCCACCCTCCCAACCCTTGGCAACCACTGATCTTTTTACTGTCTCTATAGTTTTGCCTTTTCCAGAATGTTATATGGTTGGAATCAGACAGTATGTAGTGTTTTCAGATTGGCTTCTTTCACCGAGTAATATGCACTTACGACTCCTCCATGTCTTTTTTTTTTTTTTTTTTTTTTTGCTGTACGCGGGCCTCTCACTGCTGTGGCCTCTCCCATTGCGGAGCACAGGCTCCGGACGCGCAGGCTCAGCGGCCATGGCTCACGGGCCCAGCCGCTCCACGGCATGTGGGATCTTCCCGGGCCGGGGCACGAACCCGTGTCCCCTGCATCGGCAGGCGGACTCTCAACAACTGCGCCACCAGGGAAGCCCCTGTTCAGATCTTTTGCCCATTTAAATTGGGTTGTTTGTTTTCTTACTGTCGACTTCTTTGCATATTTTGGATAAAGTCCTTTATTGGATATGTGTTTTACAAATATTTTCTCCCAGTCTATGGCTTGTCTTTTCATTCTTTTAACAGTGTCTTTCACAGAGCAGAAGTTTTAGAAATCAGGAGTTTTCACATATTCTAGCCTCCTGGCTTCCCTTGGAAGTAGAAGATCTGGTAACGCTGGGACCCATTCCTGCAGGGCTGAAGCCACCTAGTGGCTGCCTCTTTAGACCAGGGACGTTCTCTCCAGTTCAACAGAGATGCACCCAGCCCAATTCTCTCGGCTACATGACCTACCTTGAGATATTTGACTGGTGTGACTCTGGCCTAAGGAAGTTCCACCTTTATCTGATTTCTACATTGGGTTCCACATAGGTTTGCTACATATAAAAGAGAAGTTTAAAAAGAAAATTAAACTTAGATGATCTTCCCGCTCTTTCACACAAGAACTACCCACTCATTGTTGCATTTGACTTGCATGAGAAAAGAAGTAATTTCATAAACACTCTCTGCATGGTATCTTCTAATTGGCCTGTTGAGCCTGTTCTAATCCATGCCATGGAGCACAGCACTTACATGGGGGTCAGCCCGCATGCCACTGTGCCCACTGGAAGTGCCCCATGCCAGCATTTTTGTGGGGTCACCGCCTATGTAGGGATGGGTGTTACAGTCATCTTATAAGGCAAGGTAATTTAAACCCCAAATACTGAAAACTAGGCATCTTTCTACAGAGGAATCACCCAGGCCTGGGAAGGTGCTGTCACATGAAGGCAGGCCAGATTCAAGAGCAGGTGGAAACAGCAGGTTGGGGTAGCAACTCCTGCCTCTTAGCTCCTACTCATTCTGAAGCATAAACCTATTGAGTGGGATGGTGGGCAAACTTGCCAGCATCATTTAAACTGCTCTCTTTCTCTTTCTCCCCTGCACTGGTGTAGTCAAGTTTTTTTAAGGTACATGTGTATGCCATGAATCTCTTGGACTAGGGCCATTGGTGCAGCTGGGAAAATGATTCTCAGATTCTAAAAAGCATCAGTAAAGACAAATTCTTGGGGGCTTAGCACAGGACTTCACAACAAATTAGAGGGGAGGAAATAGTTTTTGCATAAATACCTTGTCCTCAGGCTAAGCCTGGTATCCTGTTGTGTATACGTGTTGAAGTGATGTATGTGGAGGCCTGTAAAAGTTTGCTAGGGCTGCTGTAACAAAGTACTACAAACTGGGTGGCTTAAATAACAGAAATTTATTGTCTCTTAATTCTGGAGGCTAGAAGTCTTAAATCAAGGTGTTGGCATACAACTCAACAACAAAAAACAGCCCAATCGAAAAATGGGCAGAAGACCTAAATAGACATATCTCCAAAGAAGACATACAGATGGCCAACAGGCACATGAAAAGATGTTCAACATCACTAATTAGAGACATGCAAATCAAAACTACAATGAGGTACCACCTAAAGCCAGTCAGAATGGCCATCATTAAAAAGTCTACAAATAACAAATGCTGGAGACAGTATGGAGAAAAGGGAATCCTCCTACACTGCTGGTGGGAATGTAAGTTGGTGCAGCCACTACTGAAAACTGTATGGAGGTTCCTCAGAAAAGTAAAAATAGAATTACCACATAATTCAGCAATCCCACTCCTGGGCATATATCCAGACAAAACTATAATTCAAAAAGATACATTCACCCCAATGTTCACAGCAGCACTATTTATAACAGCCAAGACACGGAAACAACCTAAATCTTCACTGACAGAAGAATGGATAAAGATGTGGTACATATATACAATGGAATACTACTTGACCAAAGAAAAGAATGAAATAATGCCATTTGTAGCAACATGGATGCCACTAGAGATTATCATACTAAGTGAAGTAAGTCAGAAAGACAAAGACAAATACCATATGATATCAATTATATGTGGAATCTAAAATATGACACAAATGAACCTAGCTATGAAGCAGAAACAGACAGATATCGAGAACAGATTTGTGGTTGCCAAGGGGGAGGGGTGGGGGGGCAATGGACCGGGGGGGTTGGGATTAGCAGATGTAAGCTATTACATATAGAATGGATAAACAAGGTCCTACTGCATAACACAGGGAACTATATTCAATGTCCTGGGATAAACCATAATGGAAAAGAATTTTAAAAAAAGAATATATATATATATATGTATAACTGAGTCACTTTGCTGTACAGCAGAAATTAACACAACATTGTAATCAACGAGACTTCAATTAATAAAAAAAGGTGTTGGCAGGGTTGCTTCCTTCTGAGGGATGTGAGAGAAGGATCTGTTCTAAGCCTCTCTCTGTGGCTTATGGACGACTGTCTTCTCCTTCTGTCTACTTAGATCATCTTCCCTCTATGCATGTCTCTGTGTCCAAATTTCCCCTTTCAATAAGGACATTAGTGCTATTGGATTAGGGCCCACTTTAATGACCTCATCTTAATCTAACTAATTACAAGTACGATGACCCGATTTCCAAATAAGGTCACATTCTGAGGTACTGGGAGTTAGGTCTTCAACACTGAAATTGGCAGCGGGGGGAAGGGGGACACAGTTCAACCTATAATGAGGCCTCTGGTGTAGGAGGACAAAAAAAATCCTTTGTCACCATGAGCCAGCTGAAAGCAGGTCATTGGGAAAGTGAATTAATGAAGAAAGACCACAGAAGCAAAGCTTAATGATGGCACTCACAACTTTCTCCATTGTTCTAGAGTCTTGCTTGTCTTTTTCAGCTAATATAGACAAGGTGGAAACAAAGAGATGCTAAAAATTAAAGGAAATTTATTGTAAGTCCCCAAACCCTGTTCCAGTGTTTCCCCAACCCCCATGATATCTTTATAAAAGCTGTTCTTAACAGTTGCATGATGAACGGCCCCTTCCAGCAGTGGCCCTGACCAGGTAAACAGGACTCTGGAATAAAGGACAGTCCCACCCCTTGCACAGCATTCAAAGTCCCAGGAGATGGTCATCTGACTTCCTGAGCTCTGCATTATTCCTCATTCTATTGTCCTGACAAGGTCCACCACCTACCCCAGCCACCACCTCACCTGCTATTCTATCTATGCCTTGTGCCTCTAGAGACTCACGATGCCCTATCCCAGGCAATCACATTCCACCAGCTTCTCATTTCAGTTCTGTTTTCATCTCAAGCCATTTGATTTACTTGTGGGGGCTTCTGGCCTTTAGGACATCCCTTTCTGTGCAGTCTCTCTCCTCTACTGGGACATATTTTGTTTCCTTTCTCTAGTGAAATAGTGAAGGCACAAATTAAACAGGGTGGGGGTGGGCAGAAAAGGGGGAGGATCGATTCACAATAGGTCTGAAAAGACAGAGCAGCAGTTCCTAGGAGATGGAGTATTGGATCACTAGTGTTGCCTAGTGGGGAAAGCATAGGTTTTGTCATAAACAGACTCGTGTTTGGGGATGTTAACGACACCAGTAACTGGAATAAGGTCACTATATCTCTGAGTGTGGCTTTAAACATCATCTAAACACTGACAACTCCTCAATTTGTATCTCCATCCTTAATCTTCCTCCCAAATTGGAGGTCAAAATTCCAACTTCCTTCTAGACATTTCTATTTGGTGTCTGATAGTCATCTCAAGCTCAATATGTCTAAAACCAAACTCTTAATTTCACACCAAAACCTACCCGTTACCCAGTCTTTCCTGTCTTGGTACATGGTAAGTCCATCCTTTTAGTGCTTACATCAAAAATTTTCAGAGTCAGCTTTGACTCCTTTTTCTTTCTCTGACACCTTGCATTTTTATCCACCAAGAAATCTTTCTAGGGGGGTACAAACTACTATGTATAAAATAAGCTACAAGATTACATTGTACAACACTGGGAATATAGTCAATATTTTATAATAACTATAAATGGAGTGTAACCTTTAAAAATTGTGAATCACTATATTGTACACCTGTAACTTACATAATATTGTACATCAACTATACTTCAATAAAATTTTTTAATTAAAAAATAAATCTTTTTAGCTTTACTTTTAAATATACCCAGAATCTGTATGCTTTTCACCATCTTCACTTCTGTCACCCTAGCCTGTGCCATCATTATTCTTTACCTGGATTATTAAAGTCGCTTCCTGACTAGTCTCTTTACTTCCATCCCTGCCCCTCCAGATGATTTTTCAAGACAATGCTTAGAGCAGTCTTTTAAAAACATAAGTCAGATCATATTACTTGTCCACTCAAAACCTTCTGTGACAGACTCCTAGCAGTCCCCCAACATCCATTCTCCCTTTCTTCCTTTGACAACAGACCCACCAAAATGTACCTGAATAATGACTGAAGACTCTATTTTCCACCTGCATTGCAGTTGGTGTGCCCTTGTGACTAGGTTGGAGTCATGTGACTAGGTTGGACCCTACGTGCCATGAGCAGATGCAGCAACTACAATGTCCAGACGAAGCACTGCAAGAAGGGGATGCACCTCTGCTTCTTTCCCCCTTCCGGCTGGTGCACTGATGTCCACCCTCACATGGCCACCCTAACAAGTCTGGGTTTCCCACCTCTGGGTATCACACGAGAGAGAACTAGACTTCCGTCTCATCACATTATTACAGCAGCTGAACGTGTGCCCTAGCTACACACCCGCCAGTGCCTTGCTTTTGCAATTAGAATAAAATCTAAAATCTTCCTGAAACCCACAAAGCCCTGTGTAATCTTGCACTTGACTAGCTCTCTACCTTCATTACCTTCATTTCTTATCCCCCTCACCCTTGTTCTCTGTGCTCCAGCCACCAAGGATACTCGCCCTCAGGGCTCTGCTTACATGTCATCAGGGAGCCTTCTCCTGGCCCACAGTGGCACCTCACACCCTGCTTTACTGTTCTTTTGCTCTTATCACTACTGGACATGTAATTGTCGTCACTCTCTGCCCTGCCCATGAGAATGAGACCTTTGTGGTTTTGTTTGCTGCTTTAACTATGCTATACTCTCCAAAATATTTATTGGCTAAATAAACGAACAATGTTTCCTCATTTGTAAAATGGGGACAGTAATTTCTGCCATATAGGCTTGTTGTGAGAATAAGGGGACATAATGCCAACGGCTTCAAGTGGTTTCTGACACTTGCTGCATCCTCAGGAGACATTAGCTACCCAATCTGAGAGACTAGCTCTGGTGCACAAATGGGTGTGTTCTCACAGGATGTTTTCCTATTTAAACTAGAAGTTTTATTTTCAATCAGAGACGTCCCTTTCAATTAATATTTTCTGTGCTATAATATCTCTCTGTTCATCCATTACTGTCTCCCAATCTCTCTCACATTTGCCCCTGTTCCCTGGCAATATCCATTTGCTGGCGCTGTCATTGATCCAGACATCTCTGAAAATTGGGGATGCTGTTTCTTGTCATCACCATGGTCATACCCAAGCCTGGAACTTTCAGAAACGAGAGACATCCCTGAGACGGCAACCTCACAGGATGCTTCCTGCTGATCGTCTCATTCAAGCTGGTGGAGGGAAAATGTATCACGTCCTGTATTTCTCCAATTTGAACAGTTATGCTGATTTAGCATAAATTTCCCATAAAAAGCTGACCCCCGGGGAGCAGAGATTGAACTTGGAAAGTTTTATCCCAAAAGGAGAATTTGTCATAAAGTTATGAGTGGTTGAAATGTGAGGGGCTGGGGCTGCTGGAGTGGGGTTGCATGGCCGTGGTTTTACAGCTCCTGCGACTGCATTTCTTCCCATGTACACTTGACTATTCCCCCACGTGCCACACTTCCCCATGACCCTCGGCCAGAAGCATCATTTCCCTACTCACCTGCTGAAAACGATTAGGACTGTTACCAACAAAGCTACTTCCCATGGTAAAAAGAGGATCTTGGATCAAGTTTTCCCTCTACGGTCACTAATAGCAACAATTCATTTCTTCCCCACCAGCCAAACGCTGTCTCCTGATGCACACATGTGCATCCCACCGAAGTCAGAGAGGCCCCAAACACGTTTGAAGTCTCCTCTTGGTGACAAGAAAGTGGAGCTGTAAAGACAATCTCTAGAGCGGGAGTGTGTGTGTGTGTCTGTGTGTACGTGCATGAATGGGTGGAGGGTTCTTACCAAGGTCTGAAACCCATTTTTGAATCCTTATAGTTTACTTATTTATTTTTTTTGGCTGCACTAGCCTGTGGGATCCTAGTTCTCTGACCAGGGATTGAAATTGTGCCGTCTGCGTTGGAAGCACAAAGTGTTAACCACTGGATGGCCAGGGAAGTCCCTGAATCTTTATAGTTTAAAAACAACCAACCTGATTGTCCTGGGAATCATCTAACATTTCTGCTCCAGTGTAGCAGCAAAGACGATGGAAAAGTTCTTTTGAGAGCAACTGCCAAATTTACAAAGCCATGAGATCTGCAGGTCAGGAAGCAGACAGAGTAGCTGACAGCAACATACACAGATTCTGAGGCCACAGACCTGTGTTCAAATCCCAGTCCCATCACCTACTACCTCTGTGGTCCTGGGCAGGTTCTTTAATTTTTCTAAGCTCTAACTCTCATGCATTCCTGCCTTTTGGTCTGTAAAATGGAGATCTATATGTAAATGACTCATGTGTAATAAGCTCCAATGGAGGCCATTATCATTCCATAACAGGAGCTAGAAGACTTCATGAACACGGCCCCCTCCAACACCACCTCAAACACACACAAATATGCACACACACACACTTAATTGACCAACCAAGCCTCCCAAGTGTGCTACACTCTTGTAAGAGCTGATTTCTGGTCTCCAAGTCTTTCTCATTCACAAAACTGGGACCTCTCTCCTCTACCTCAATGGAGAAGTTTCTGGAGGGTCCCCTAGTAGCTTACGCAGTTCAGCCTCCAGCCATTCTCAGTGCCTACTCCCACTTGGAAGTACGACTGGATTCTGGTCTTGCTTCCACTCTTGCTAGCCGTTGTAAACCCTGTCCGTTCTGGCTTTAACATGACACATGCTGATGGATACTTGTCTGCAATCTTCACAAAAGTGTAAAACTCAAGTAAAATAAGATGGAATGATACCGTCCTGATATTCTGTTCCTTTTATGCATAACACTATTTGTGGTTAAAATCATCTGTGCAGGGCTTCCCTGGTGGCGCAGTGGTTAAGAATCCACCTGCCAATGCAGGGGACATGGGTTCGAGCCCTGGTCTGGGAAGATCCCACATGCCGTGGAGCAGCTAAGCCCGTGTGCCACAACTACTGAGCCCGCGTGCCATAACTACTGAGCCTGCGCACCACAACTACTGAAGCCCACGTGCCTAGAGCCTGTGCTCCACAACAAGAGAAGCCACTGCAATGAGAAGCCCGCGCACCGCAACGAAGAGTAGCCCCTGCTTGCCACAACTAGAGAAAGCCTGTGCGCAACAACGAAGACCCAACGCAGCCAAAAATAAAATAAATTAAAAAATAAATTGAAAAAATAAATTATCTGTGCAATGATTCATTTAAAATCTGCTTCCTCCACTAGACTGTAAGCACCCTGAGGCCTAGTTTGCTCTGTGTAGCACACTGTAGCAGAGCGATTAGAACAAAGCAGGCTTCAGTAAGTATTTGCTGAATAAATACAAGAACAAGAATGTTAAAGTACTTTGAAAACTGCAAAGCACATGCTAATGTCAGATACAATTACTATTGTGAGACATCATGCAAATACTGAGTGATTGGTTACGGGGTTGCCCTGTTCAACCAATTTATATATGTATTTTAAAAGCTTTCCACTGTACAGTTTTTAGGCATATCATTTCTACATAAATGAGTATGATGTTTTCAGTCATTTCTAAAGAAATTCAGCCAAGGGCCCTGATTCAGGAGTATAAAATCATGCATTTTAATCTGGTGTCTTTGGAAAAATAGATTTTCTTTTTGACTGGGCAGGTATGTGTGGGCTACCCATATTTTATCTTTATTTACCCACTCATCAATTCATTCATACACGGAAGAACTATTTATTAAATTTCTGTTTTGTGCTGGGTATTGTATCAAATATTGAGGAGACAATGATAAATATGGCCAATGGCCCTGGTATTCAGCTCACTGTCTACTGGGGGAGCCCAATCTGTATACGCAGTTACGACAATGTGGTACGAGCTACACTGGAGAGATACAAGGAGTGGGGGGTGCATAGAGGGATAGTGTTGGTTTGGGAATGGGGGAAGGACTGTAAGGACCCTTTCAGAGGAGACATCTGAACCCAGCCTTGAAGGATGAGTATGGGTTTCCCAGGTAAATTAGGTAAAGAAGCAGTATTTCAGGCAGTGGGTAGTGCATATGATTTGATGAATTAAAAAAAAGATGAATAAATGGAGGGATAGCTGAGGTCACAAAGGAAATAAGCCTAAATGATCTGCCACTTTGTATTCCAATTGCATGGCTCTTTGTGGATGGAGGTGGGTGTAACGAGCTCCTTTTTACTCCATATGCTGTCCAAGTAGCCAAAAAGGGCACTGGAGCCATGAAAATAGGGGGGATATCAAGGAAGGAGTTTTAGGCAGATACTAGCCACTTGCCCACTTCCAGGAGGAAGAAAAGAAATAATCCTCAATGTGGTTTCAACCAATCTAAAGATGTCAAAACGCTACAGAGGACTTAATCTTCAAATGTCACACAGATGTTCCAAAGAATGCATGGGGGGATGGCCATTTTCCTCCTCTCCAGGATTCACAAATGCACTTTGGTTCAAAGCAGGGGACATTGTTAGAGACGACATTATTCTTCCAGAAAGCCAAACCAAGTGCTTTTGAAAGCCTCCGACTCCATTCTGAACATAATCTATGCATTTAAAATCATTTTCTGAGCTGGGACAATGACACAAACATCCACACAACACAAGTTGCCTCGGATAAAGTTGGGCTGCCTGGTCTCATTGAGCTGAAAAGTGCTGTGCAGGGAGTTTTCATTTAAAAATTCTCCTTATTTTTTAAAGAAATCTTGTTATAAATAAAAAAAATTATTATTATTCAAGTGCATGTTGAAACTGAATCACGCCATTCTTACATAATTTTTCATTGGATTGTTGCAACCCATAAAGAAATCCAATTAAATTTCCCTTGCAGGCACAGGCCTTCATTCAGAGGGCCTTGAAAAAGCTGGTTTGTTGTATTGTACGGCAGGTCGATGAATCAAGAAGCAGAGAGGGCCTGTCCCGTTTCTTGTCTTGTGTGACATGATGTGAAGAAAGTCTGCCAGCAGTGTTTCAAAGAGCTGCATTATCAGACAACATAAAGGCCCTCCGTCCAGCCTTTCTGCTCTGTACCACAGGATATGCACACGCCGGTGTCTCCATTCGATGAGCAGTTCTGAGCACTGTATGGTTAATATACTGCTTTCTGGATCTTGGGAGCATCCTCATCCTTCTCCCAGACATCGGACCAAGGTTAAGCGGGGAGTGAGCCAGAGATAAGATAATGTTTTTGAAGATACTTTAAAGGGAATGTCCTGGAAACCAGACTACACAAACATGTGTTTTCATGACCTACGAAGAAGGCAGAAGCCAACGTGTCACCGAATTATATTATTTTATGTTATGCTAATCTGTTTCTCAGTTGCTATCAAGATGGTTTATGCGTTTTCCCTCATTGATCTGTATATTATGTGGGGTCTCAATTATTTCCAGACACACAGGATTTTTGTTTTTAAATACAAATTCTGCCTGAGCAGATGCACAGACACAGACACTTTTTTCCCCTTATCTTCCCTCTAGTATAGAAAAAAAGCTCTTCTAAACTTCTACCATGGAACTGAAACTTCCTGTAAGACATCAACCACATTGAAGAATTCAGCCTTCTTGCCATCTATCACACTAGATGTGGAGAACTGAGGTCAGAGTCAAAACAGAGAGAGAAACATGGATGGGCACGAGGGAGAAAGATGCTGCCCTTCGTATTCCTTATCCAACTACTACCTGGCAACGATTTTACATTCCCTTCCCCTACTGGCTTTTTTTTTTTTGTTTTTGTGTTACTTTTCACGGTCTTTCAAAAAAGTAGCAATTGCCTAATTCTTGTCGACCATTATTTATCAGCACATATGAGAAGCTTAGTTCAGTAAGCTGGGGTTTACAGGGCATGGATGGATATTCAACTCTTTCTTTCATATTCTCTCTCTCTCTCTCCAGGCATATCTCACAATCAAATTTTCAAAATAACTCACCTATGCTTTTTCCTCATGTAAGGAATACATTTGTCTTGCTTTAACACCAACCAGTGATTTGACTGGTGACAAGACACACAGGCAGGTATAATCGTTTTCTGTAAAAAGAACCTTGGGAGCAAAGCAGGCATGAGTGTTTGTCTGTGCTCGATAATTGGGAAGCCACACCAATCTGGTGTTTGCAAATTATTGACGTGTCAGAAATGTTTCCTTAAAGTTGGAGTTCCGAAGTTAGCACTAGTGATTAGCACTCTTCCTCCCGGAGGGGTCTAGTTAGAGGAGGAAAACAGGGGCTGCCGTAGCCCATGGCGGGGTGCAGCACACTCTCTCCTTTGTTTCCAGTTTCTGAATTTCTTACCACAGAAAATGTCCCCTTTTATTTTTCAGTACAGTTCTTTAAGCCTGAAAATACCTAAGTGAAATGTAGTTGGAACAGCCCCTCACACGCAAATCTTATAAAACCCAGGTACAGTGTTTGTCTGTCTGTGTGTGTGCAGGCCTGTGTGGCTTCCCTTGAGAGGAACCCTAAATTGTTCTTCAGATCACAAGTAAACCCTCCTCGCCCATCAAGTCATAATTGGACACAGACTCTCTCCCACAAACTGACCCGGGGTCCCCCAGAAACCAATCCTGATGAACTATCAAATTTGCCCAGTCCTCAAGGGTCACAACCGCAAATCAGGCTTTTGCTGAATTTGGCCCATGCTTTGGGTTTTCAGTGAAACTTGAGCTCCGGGAAGAGCTCTTAACTTCAAATTCAGTTACAAACATTCCCTCCAAGATGCTTGGAGCTGTGCTCTTCTCACCAGAACCCTGCAACACACACATGCATACAGCACAAACATATCACACGTACACACAAACACACACAGCACAAGCACATCACATGTACACACGTATCACATTTACATACATAGCACAAACACAGCATATATACATACATACACACGTCATACACATATACATGCAGCACAAACACATCACACATATACAATATCACACACACACCCTCCACAGCACAAACACATAGCAATACACACACACATCACACACACAGACACCTTATAAGCACAAACACATCACGCCCCCACACACACACCAGCTCCAGAGTTACAATTTCACTAAAAAGGATAACTTCAAAAGGAATTGGGTTTCAATGAAACTATCTTACCCTTGAGAAGAACCGTAACAGACTGTTAACTAAATTATGTCCCTCAGAAAAACAAGTCACATTCTGAGAGCTTATTAGAAGTTTAAAAATTAGATAAAGGCTCTTTGAAATGTGAGGTTTTCATTTTCATCAGATAGCATTTATAAAATGTCCACCAACTGGTAGGGGAAATGGAGCAGAACAGAGACTTAAAAAAATGGCTCCTCTCTTCTGCACACACAGTGGGATCGAAAAGAAACCCGGAGCTCTAGGGAATGGGGCCAAATGACTCATGCACTGGAAGATTAACTGCACGTCTAATCAAGTCACTCATTTGTTCTGAGGAATCTATCTGCATCTCATTTCGCCATTTGTAAACCAAATCTCCTCATCACTGTGCAAGAAAATTCAATTACCCCAAGTACCTGGAGCCACAGGAGCCGGGGAGCGACATTAGGTAAAGACAACATCTGACAGTGAGGACTCGGGCACAGCGAAAACCCCAGGACGCTGGGAAGTCACACACCCTGAGGGGCAGGCACTGGGCAAGCAGGGAAATGAAGGGATTTTCATTATGCAAAAGCTGAGGGAGCTGGAAGGATGAAAAGATGAAAAGACGCGCGTGCACTGTGTGTTGAGGTACATCACCAGCATCCCTCCAATGGGCAGAACGGTCACTGGGAAGGAAGTGGGGTTTCAGAAAACCTTTGATACGTAAAAGCAGAAGCTGGGCACATGGTAAGGAATAAAACGGCATTTCCGTCTCAGGACCAGAAAGAGAAAGTGGTGGTGCCCTTTTCTTAGGAGAAAAAGAAGGGGAAAGAGAATAGGGCTGTGGAGTCCTTAAGGACTTTGAAGTTGATAATAGGGGACTTGGTCTCTCTCTAAGACTAAAGGAAGAAGAATTTAAGGGTCGAGTTTTGGGATGAAGTTGTGTTGAGAAGAACATGTTTCCAATGCCTGTAAGAAATTTGAAAGACAAAATCCTAAAGATACAGAAAAATGTCTAGGGGTAACCGGCATTGAAGTAAAACATCAAATAAAGGACGGAGTGATGGGCTCATCCTTGTTCAGCCATTTCTTAGGAAATTTCACGATGAACCAAAAATGCATTAGGAACACAGACACACACACAAAACTCAGGAGAAAAATCCTGAAGTCCTGATGGCAGTAAACATTTGGGGACTTCATTTCCTTTGCTGCCGGAGATCTAGGATGACTTTAGAAACCTGAGACTTCCCTGGGATCGTGATATATTGGATTAAAGGGTCTATCCTGAAGGGATTCGCAAGGCAGCTTAGAGCTCGCAGCCATTCTCCTTCACCCCAAACGAGAGAATCTTCGGTTAGGAAGGAGCAGAAACTCTGACAGACTGACTGAGATTCACCTTCAAACCAGGCTTTGCCAGATGTTCTAGGGCCAGAAGACCTGATCTAGACTAGGGAGTGGGGCAAAGGGAAAGACAGGCATTCTGAGATGGGCGCCATTAGAAGATGCCATCAAGCCATTCAAAACACTATTCCGAGCCAGGCCGGTTCTCCGAATGAGCCCATTACCACCCAAGAGACAGCAGGCCTGCCAAGCGATGACCAAACATTATAAGCAAAATTAGCCAATTAATGGGCTCTCCTGTCTCGTGGCTGGATTGCTGTGTTTGCTGCTGCTGACCAGCCTGGCCTTGGAGCTGTAAACCTGCCCACCCCCCATCCCTGGGCAGGCGCTCCACCAGGTGAGCGATAGAAGGGTGGTGGGGAGTAGGGCGGCCAGATGGCTGAGCTGCGAGGAGCTGTGCTAAGCTTTTTCTCTGCTGCAAGTTACTCTTAACGCACGCACTCCATAACCTTCCAGAAGTGCTTCCTGATCTGTACATAAGTGGCCAAGTGTTACCTGAATGAGTGATTTTAACATGATGTCTCTCTTTTTTTCCCACACACAAAAACTAGTTTTTGAGAGATTTTCCAACAATGAACTGAAACCTCGACTAATGCTTTGGGTTGCTATGGCAACTTTTTTTTTTTTTTTGAGGAATTGAAAGTGTTTGAAGGATTTTCTTTTTATTCATCTTTACAACGCAGCTGACAAATGACCATCAGGAAAATGAACACTGTCCCCAACTTCCAGATGGAGAAAACCCGGTGAAGAAGTGTTAAGGAACTAGTCTCTACAAGTCCAGAAAGCTAATAATGGACTCTTGATTTCAATTACAAACTGAACAAGGTATTCCAGCTGCACTTTGGCTCTGTTAAAGAATGCTTTTAAGCAAAAAGAGGCAGAAACACTTCACCCCTAAATTAAGACAAGTAGAGCTGTTTGTTTTCTATGTCACAGCCAGAATAAAAATCCTGCTTTTTTGGGCTTCCCTGGTGGTGCAGTGGTTGAGAGTCTGCCTGCTAATGCAGGGGACATGGGTTCGAGCCCTGGTCTGGGAGGATCCCACATGGCGTGGAGCAACTGCGCCCGTGAGCCACAACTACTGAGCCTGCGCGTCTGGAGCCTGTGCTCCGCAACAAGAGAGGCCGCCATAGTGAGAGGCCCGTGCACCGCAAAGAAGAGTGGCCTCCGCTTGCCGCAACTAGAGAAAGCCCTCGCACAGAAACGAAGACGCAACACGGCAAAAATAAATTAATTAATAAACTCCTACCTGCAACATCTTCTTAAAAAAAAAAAAAATCCTGCTTTTTGTGACATCTGTAATGTGACTGATGTAGGAGCCTGAATCAATGCTGCTCCCAAATAGGAAGTCATTATCATAATAATATAATTTGTAATATTAATCAAAATAGTCCAATAAAAGGCAAGAAGTACATATCACATGCTGACTTTTTGCCAGATATTGGACTAGGCTTTTTAGAGATTGTATTTTATCCTTAAGGGGAGGTATTATTCCCAAATTTTATACGTGGGGAAGTTAAGAAAGTAAAGGCTTATGAAGGTGTAGTTGACAGAACACCTTATTACTTCCTGCTCCATTTCCCACCTCCCACCCGGAGCTAGTGAGGAAAAGACCTAGTCCAAGAACCTAGTTTGGCCATGACCAGCTTTGCATAGGAGACTCTGAAGAGAAGGGCATGACCTCCCATGAAAGAATCCAGGAGTTTAGAGGCGTTTGTGAGTGCGGGCTCATTGCAGAGCAAAAAGCCACGGGGGCAGGAAGGAGAGCAGAGGTTGTTGGGAAGAGGGTGACACCACCCCTTATTCCTCTCCCTCCACCATCACCTCCAAAAGAAAACCACCATCACTCTCTGCAAATACATTTGAGGGAGACGATCCCCAAGGAGGAGGGGACAATGGACCCAAGTGCCTCAGGTGCAGCAACCATGGCTCGTTTTCTCCATGGAGTTGTGTAGAGACACCTCAGTCAGTGGGGAAGGCATGGAATCCCACCTTTGGAAACTCTGGAGCAAACAGAAGCTCCAGGACTCCAAAGGACATGCAGGGCATGAATGATGGAAAACACACCACAATCCTGAAAGGGCAGGATCCATCCGCCATGGAAATAGGAAAGCTACACAGGTAACTCAGTTCAGGGAATGAGCCACTCAACTAAGTTTGAACTTTCCTGAGGCTTTTTAAAGCCAGACAAACAAGGAGCCAGAAGCTTCTCATCCAAGTCTCGTGCATTGTTTCCTTTGAAAGAGCCCTTCCCTTAAACACAGGCCTCTTTCCTGACTAAATATGTCATTTCAGCCCCGCTCATTCTGCTTGTTACCACGACGGTGCTAATTCGAGCATGGTTCACTTCAAAGTTGACATTGATCTTCCTCATAAGCAATTGTTTTGCAGCCAGACCCATCAGTGGCTCCCGTCAGCCCCTTGCAAGCATGGCGCCAGCTTTTCAAAATGCTGACAAGAGTGCCCCTCTGTTGCCTAGGACAAGCCATGGTTTTCCTATTCAGAGCATGTAATTGTCTCCTGCAGAGAGCAGACCCCCTACCCCATAGACCCAGCCACCTGTCTTTCCCATCGCAGCAACTGGGAGCTCAGACTCCAACAAACGCCGGGGAAAGTTGAAATCGTTTTAGAGGTTGAAGCCAGAATATAGTTATGAACCAGAAAACAGGACTAATTAGTGAAATCCACTGGAATCTTTAAACCGCTGCCCTGGAATATACTACCAATGGACTAGAGAGGTTTCCTTTTCTGTTTCTAGGGAGGACCAACCTGTGCCACTCCAATGGCAATTTGATTTCTTTTTTAAAGCAATGGTTTTCCAATTTTAATTTGCATCGGGGAACTTTTCAAAAACACAACTTTCTGGGCTCCAACCCCAGAAGTTGTGATTCACTGAGTCTGGGGAGAAGCCCAGGGAACCGCGTGTTTGATAAGCTCCCCTGTGATTCAGATGCAGGTGGCCTTGCAAAACATTGCTGTAGAATCTTAAGCAAACAAAAGCCTTCTCCCTCCCTTCAGAACTCATTTGGGAATTTCAAAACCTTCAAAAAAGTCTTCCTTGTACCTATTCCCATGGGTGTTAGGACTCAGAATGACAGTCCTTGAAAATAAAATAAAGGCATTTCTCTAAGCCAGAGGGAGATAAGAGCCAGATGTCAGCCCCTGCCTCCCTTCCCCAGCTCTTCCCATCCCTATTTCCTCCCAGGTACATCTTCTGGTGGGCTCCTCCTGCAAGTCCTGTTGGACCTGCAACCAATCAGGATTGCAGGAAAGAATATGCTGTAGCCTCAATCCCCCACAGTGGGAGAAGATGGATCTGGAACTGAGCTGTCCATCATCCAGACCCAATCCCCAGGGACAGCCCTGGGGTAGGCATGGCTACTGAGATGCAGCACGCCTCTCTGCAACCTCGGGCTTCCCACCTCCACTGTTCAGGCTCAGTCTCAAATCCTGGGCTTCTGCCTTGGCCCCTCCATTCCCCATTCTCCATATTGTCACCCTCATTCTCCCAAACTCCCCTGGATCTCCAGCCCTGACTGAGACAACCCTCTGCTCATTATTTCCTGAGCACCCCACAGGACCTGGAAGAGGTTGCATGAGTCATTAATGTTATTCACCAATTGTTTCCAGTTTTCAGCCCTCAACCTACCCAATCAGCAGGATTGTACTTTCCCCTGTGTAGGTGCTGTGAAACTAGTTCTGGCCAGTGAGCTGTAAGCAGAATGTCTGTGGGTCACTTCTGTGATAGAGCATTTCATTACCAGCACAAGATGCCCCAGAGCCTTCTTTTCTCTCCGGCAGGGTGACTGGCAACATTTGAGATGGTGAATGCTCCACCAGCCCTGGCCCCGAATGACTATGACCAGCTAAGCCTCTTGTTGATGTGAAATAACACTAACAGTATGAGCAAGAAACAACCCTTCATGGTCTTAAGTCACTGAGCTTAGGGATTATTTGTTCCCACGACGTAACTCAGCTTGTCCTGGCTATGAAAGGTCTTTGTGGGTTTTCAGCTCTTGCTCATCCCTTTCCTGGGCACCTGAGTCCTTTCCTTTTAACCCCAACTATCAACTGAGACATTTCCATGAATCAACAGATAGATTGACCAGAATAAGAGTGCAGCCCTGCTTGCCACTGGGGTCATGATTCTCTCTACCGTTCACTAACTCCGCTGCCTGACTCAGTATCACCTGTACCTTTATACCCTTGGGATACTGATGACTCTCCAACCAGGTACATTTCCCCCTTTCACACAGCACGCTGGTAGGTGGACTCTTCTCTCTTTCCTCCTGTCCAGAGTTGCTGCTGATCAAAGCTTTTCAGAGCCTGTTTTCACAATGACAAGGAAAGGAGCTAATATCATGCTTTCTAGAGATATCTTCATCACTAAAAGTTTTTGCCTAGAGTTGGGAAATTATTACAAGTAGATCCAACCTTGCTGCCTCTATTTTTCATGACAATGATAATATAACTGCTAGAAATAATTCATTCCCAGCAGTTGCCCTGTCTACCTTGTGTTCCAATTCCTAAGGACAGTTGGCAAGTGAACTTCCTCTGCTGCAGCCTTTGGCAGTTCACGTGACTCTCTGGTTTTGCAATGATGACAAATGAAATTACTGCAGGTCCTGGAGCCTCTGTCCCTGGAAACCATCAACAGGATGACAGCTCCTTCTATTTGGCTTGTAACAAGCTCTTCCAGGCAAACTAATCACCAGACAGGGCCTTCCATCCAGAATGCAGAGTTTCTTAATCTTATTTTGAAGAATTAATTGTGTGACCTCAGCACTGGGATTATTCCTCATAAAGAATTCTAAAATTGCAACTCAGTGTAAAAGAGTAATTATAATCCCAAAGACAGGATGATATAACAAGGAAAAATATAAAGGAGTGACAAGCTTAAGAACCAAGTGAAATTTCAGAACATTACTTGAGTGTAAACAAATTTCTCACGTAAATTTTGTGTCATAATTGCAATAAGTAAAACAGATTTAGTTGAGTCAATGGAAAGGGGTTTTGCTGGAGAGCGAAGACCATTTTTGTTCCTTTTTCTAGGACGTTCCTCTTATCCCTGCACCTGGTAGAGGACTTTGCCCTAAGACAGCGTTCAATTAATGCTTAATGAATTTGAAATGACCTCATGCCTAAGCGTTTTGTGCTTTGTGTATGTTTGATGTGTGGTGTGTGATGTACGTGTGTGTGCTTGTAAAAAAAATATAGAGAGTGATATAAAGATATGTGAACACTAAATACAAGGCATTCATTCCATTCTTCTACAAATATTTATTGAATACCTACCTACTATGAAGGAGACTAGAAATAAATATCAAAAATATTAGTTTTATACAGAAAAGATGAGATAATGGAAAATGATGGATGGGTGCTGGTCAAGGTTCTCTGAATAGAAATATGAATGAATCATGAGTTAGATACACGGTGATTTGCCCAGAAAACATTCTAGGATGATAAAACAAGTTCAAAGGTCCTGAGGCAGGCCCTGTTTTGTGTATTAGAGAAACTAATGTGCCCATGTGGTTAGAACAGAGTGAAGGATAGAGAATGGTAGGAAGTGAAGCCATGGAGGTTGCAAGGGCCAGATCATGTAGGGCCTTTTATGCCATGTTGAGAACTTTGAATTTTATTCTGAAAATGAAGGGCAGCTACTGGAAGATTTTGAGCAAGAGAATGACATGATCGGATTTAAGTTTTGGAAAAAATTTCTGCTACTGCAGGGCCAAAAAGAGAATGCAGGTTACAAGAGCTGCTTAAATCTGGTTATATTGAGTTCCATTATTGTGATTAAGATTACAATTGGACTTCCATTTCAAGGCAGGATGATCACCAGAGTCCTGCTTGTTTGATTTTCAATGAACTCCTGCCTTTGTGTGACCACACTTTTCTCTCAGAATCTCACTATGGGAACATTGCAATAAAATCATAGAACCAGGATACCAAAGATCATTCCATGTGGATTTGAGAGCACAGGGGAAATTTCTGGATTCCCAGGAGAAGGGGGAGGGATAAAAGTAGAATCTATGTCACCCTTTTAGCCTATCTACCCTAAATGCTCTATCTAATAATTCTCAGCTCTGAAAAATGATGACACAGAATAACACCCACATTTAGAGCATCTCTGGTTTGGGGTATTAACCAGGGTGAGTCTTCTCTGACGTCTGGCTCCTTACCAGTTTGAGTTGGCATCAACTATCCTTCAAAGGAAGGATAAAGTATGTCAGAGGCTCTCCAAGTTCAAGTTTTCTTCTGCCACTTAAGAACCTCTCAAGAGGGCTTCCCTGGTGGCGCAGTGGTTGAGAGTCTGCCTGCCAATGCAGGGGACGTGGGTTTGTGCCCCAGTCTGGGAAGATCCCACATGCCGTGGAGCGGCTAGGCCCGTGAGCCATGGCCGCTGAGCCTGCGCGTCCGGAGCCTGTGCTCCACAACGGGAGAGGCCACAACAGTGAGGTGCCCGCGTACAGCAAAAAAAAAAAAAAGAACCTCACAAGATAGTTTCCCTAACGTAGGCATGCCCTTGGAGACATTTGCAAAAGACAAAAGACCTCCAGATCCTTTGTTTTTAGAGAACGAGACTGGAGTCAGAGAGATGGAAAGGTGAAGAGAAAAGGTAGCAGCCCATGAAAGGAGATGAGTTCATGGAGCTGGTAGTGGCCCCTGAAAGGTTTTCATGTTCCACGAGGAAAAAGAAGCCCTCTTCCTCAGTCTGAAGTTGCGACTGGCTCTATTTCTCCAAACTCAGAATTTAGGACTTGTCTCATCTGTGTGATAATTTTCAAGAACCTTAACTTCTCTGGCCTTGGTTTCCTCATTTGTTAGAAGAAAAGGGAATTGGACTAGATGGTTTATATGTGATGCATTTAGCTTTAAAATTCTGTTTCTCAGAAGCACACACAAAGATAATCCAAATCAACATATTCCAAGACCAGTGACCTACTCCTATAATACGATGATTCAAGCATAAATTCCAGACCTACTCTAAGTGGTTTTGCTTACTCTTATTTATTTCATTGCATTGTTCTATTTTCTATTTGTTCTATTTTCTGCATTGTTCTATTGTTCTATTTCATTGCAATACTGTTCTATTTTCATCAAGGAAATGAAAGCAGAAGGAAGAAAGGAAGAAAGGGAGAAAGGGAGGGAGGGAGGGAGGGAGGGAGGGAGGGAGGGAGGGGAGAAGGGAGAGACCTAAAAAATATGCAATTGATATCCACTAGATAGAGAATAGCCTTCTTTTCCAAATATCAGTGGAAGTATGAGCTTCCTGCTATCCTCCAGTGTAACCCATGTGTTGCAGGGCTGGTAAATTTAGTAGCACTGGCTCATGTGTCAACCTTCCTGCTCACACCATTTTCTTTAGCAAATAGTTGTTTTGAAAGACATTTTCTTCTTCTTTTGCATTTTCCTCTGATCCAAGTGGAGAGAGTACCTGTGACTACCTTCTGTGGTAGGTCTTCACAGGGCAAGATACTCTTTTGTGCTCTAACCAGCTCACTGCAATAAGAGACAGCTGGGGACTTCCCTGGTGGCCCAGTGATTAAGAATCCACCTGCCAGTGCAGGGGACACAGGTTCGATCCCTGGTCCAGGAAGATCCCACGTGCCACGGAGCAACTAAGCCCGTGCACCACAACTACTGAACCTGCGCTCTAGAGCCCACGAGCCACAACTACTGAGCCTGCGTGCCACAACTACTGAAGCCTGCGCGCCTACAGCCCGTGCTCTGCAACGAGAAGCCACTGCAATGAGAAGCCCATGCACCGCAACGAAGAGTAGCCCCCGCTCACCGCAACTAGAGAAAGCCCGCGCACAGCAATGAAGACCCAACACAGCCAAAAAAATAAAATAAATAAATCTTAAAAAAAAAAAAAAAGAGACAGCTGGCCACCAGGAGAACCCTCTAATGGTTCGATGTTTGTCTTGCCCTCAACTAGTGCTCCCAGAAGAGCAGATCTCATGTTGAGAGGGATCCTCCTGGAGACAACATTATTGGGATAAAATGCTATCTAATAAGTTCTCTGATAAAGAAAATGGAAAGGAAACTCAGGTTTCTATGCAGAAGATGAGACCAATCAATTGACTTATTCAGACCTAAGTAGCAACTTCGAGAGGCCCACACGCCACCACCTCGGATTTCACATCTCTGCCCATAATGATGTTCTGTCTCCCGTTGTAACTTGACCATCTTGGCTCAAGGTGAGAAACACCTGTGGTATTAGAATCTCAGGGAGCCAGTGGCTCCTAAAACTCTGAAACCTGAGAAGCAACATCTGTCTGCCTTTCTCCTCTTCCATCAACCAGTCCGTGGCACTACCAGGGAGTAGATGCTGAATAAGGGCCAGTGGCTGGTACTGACCAGGAGAGACCCAGCAAAGCGGTAAACACAGCACCGTCAGCATGTGGGGCTTCCTGTCCAAGCTGGCCGGCTCCTCTCTTTCCTTTCCCCCTCACACAATGGAAAGGAAATTTATTAGGCAAATCCCTCCACAACAAAGAGAGTGTGGGAGTCTCAACAGTTGCTGCCTCCTTGACTTTGGGTGAGCAACTTGTCAGGATCATGATTTGTAGCGGCTAGAGCCATTTGTCTTGTGCTTATGTATGGGCTGGGGGACATCGGCTGATAGGAGTTAGGGTGGTCATGTCGCTGACCCTCTTCGTCCAGCTCAACACAGAAGGTGGAGGCCGAGGGGGAAGAGGCCCAGAGACCAACGGGAGAAAGAGCCGCGTAAGGGGGTGGCTGGCAGACAGAGCACAGAGCGGACGAGTTCTTTCTTGCCTCATTTTCTTGGGTTCTGCATCCTTCTCTAGAGGGCCTGGAGCTGGAAAAGAAATTTTGCTTTCCAATTCAAACTCATCGTTTCTCAAGCTCTTCATGGGACTTTAAATTTCTTCTTTTCTCTCCTTACCTTTGACTAAGAGTTAGAAGAAGGATGCCTGGTTTTCCAAGCACAGGCAGGAGAGTAATGGTGCCTTGACCCCCAGCAGGGAAGGCAGGAGGTAGATGGCCTGGGCCTCTGGATGTTGATGGGCACCCCAGTTTCCAACCCCTGGGAACCCAGCCACTCAGATAACCACTGTGATTGGTTTACAAAAGTAGAAGCCCCCAATCTAACCGGAAGCCTTTTGGGAATCCATAAGTAAGTGAACTTCTGGGAAGGGTCTCAGAGAGGCAACGACCTGAGAATGAATGTGCTTATGGAGTGTAATATAAAAGAGAAGAGAAACCACAAATGTGCAGGCATTGCCCCCAGCGCTGGGCGTCCCCATTAATGCCAGTCAGGTGTCGGTGCTCCTGATGGGAAAGGTTGAAAACTGCTGACCCTGTGGGTAAAAGGTGATCAACCAGACTGACTCACTAGCATGTCCGGCTCATCGTAGATAATCCCAAATACTTGAAAGGTGGAATGAGCAAGAGAGTCACCGATCATTATTTAACAAGATACCCTTCGCAAGCACATGTGGTTTTAAACAGGGTCTCTGGGAATGAAAGCAGGGAGGCAGTGCGGTGCACTGGCTGAGGGTGGCCTCCAGAATCAAACGATCCCGATTAAGAGGCCCGGCTCTGTCACCTGCTAGTTGTGTTATTTCTGGCAACTTTTTCTCTCTTTTTTTTTTTAATTAATTAATTTTATTTTTTGGCTGTGTTGGGTCTTCGTTTCTGTGCGAGGGCTTTCTCTAGTTGTGGCAAGCGGGGGCCACTCTTCAACGTGGTGCACGGGCCTCTCACGATCGCGGCCTCTCTTGTTGCGGAGCACAGGCTCCAGACGCACAGGCTCAGTAGTTGTGGCTCACGGGCCTAGTTGCTCCGCGGCATGTGGGATCTTCCCAGACCAGGGCTCGAACCCATGTCCCCTGCATTAGCAGGCAGATTCTCAACCACTGTGCCACCAGGGAAGCCCTCTGGCAACTTCTTAACTTCCTTTAGTATCATTTAGGCCTATAAATGAGGATTACACTAGTGGCTGCTTCCAGAGTTGTGAGGATAAAAGAAGTAAAGTACGGGTGATGGTTCATTTTATGTGGCAACTTGGCTAGGCTATAACGCCCAGGGGCTTGGTCAAGCACCAATCTACCTGTTGCTCTGAAGATAGTTTTTAGATGTGATTAACATTTAAATTAGTAGGTCTTGAGTCAAGCAGATTACCCTCCAGAATGTGATTGGGTCTCATCCAATCAGCTGAAGGCCTTACAAGAAAAGACTGAGGTCCCCGGAAGAGGAAAGAATTGTACCTCCAGAGTGTCCCTGGGCTAGAGACTGCGACATCGACTCTTCCTTGGGTCTCCAGCCTGCCAACCTGCCCTGCAGATTTCTGACTTGCAGACACTGCAATCATGTGAGCCTGTTCCTTAAAATAAATCTCTCTCCCCCTTTATCTTTAGATGGACGGGTGGACGAGTGGATGGGCGGATGCACGGACGCATGCCTGGATAGATCTCCTACTGGTTCTGTTCCTCTGGAGAACCCTGATTAACACCGTATGTACAAAGTACTGAGCACAGTTCCTGGCACAGTATGTGCTCAATAAGAGTTTTCTCTTATTATGACTAATTCCCTAAGCGATAAAGCTTTCCACATCTGGACAGAATTCCAGGTGCCTGTAGGAGGGTTACTAAGGGGCTGGGGATTAGGGAGAACAGAAGATCTGCTCATCAGCCCTGAAGCATGTAATTTAGGTAGCACCCACTCTGGGAGAGGCATCGGCTGGACACCTGCTGTTCTGAGGGGCAAAAGGCTGGGCCCTTCAGCCCCCAGTCCCTCTAGGCCTGCCTCTCCTGCCCCCCTCACAGCTCCTCAACCTTCACCAGGGAGATGATTTGTGATTCAGGCTCCTTGGCTGCTGCGCCCATGGATGCCGGCCTCTCGCTGCCCATCCCCGAAGCCCAGCCTGCAGGTGGTTTCTCGTGGCCTTTCTACTTTTAGACGCTGTTCCCTAACTGACCCAAACTCCCGGCGAGGCTTTTTGGTAAGCTGTGCTTTTGTTCCAGAGTCTCTCTGACTCTTTTATCATCACTCAATCATCTGAATCATCAGCTCAGTATGGAGCCACTGACACAGGACAGAGACCCCCAGCTCACCCTTCTCCGCCCTTCCTCCCCGGGGTGGCATTTATAGGAGGAGAGTAGGAGAGGGCAGACACTGCAGCACTAAAAAGCCTGTTGTTCTCTGTCCCCGAGCCCAGAAGGGCCACATTTTCCCCCTTGCCTGCCCTTCCTCAGTGGCCCCGCCTGCTTTGGGCTCTCCTTGCCTTTCTGAGAGGAGCCCTGCCCTGTAACTGCCCTCCAGCCTGGGCCCTCTCCATCTCAAATCTCCAACCTTCTTCCCTTGCTCTCTGGTTACCGCTCCAAGGACAGATCTCTCTGCTGGCTTGAAGCCACTCTGCTGGGCTCCCTCATTGCCTCTTTTCCATGAGCTGGAAGACAAGGTTCAAGCTTCAGATACTTGATAATTCAGCTGAAGCCTCAAAAGAGTCTGTGGCTTTCGGTGACTGTGGTTCCTGCACCAAAGGCCAAGGGTGTGATGGCTGTGGCACCTTCAAAGGCCCTTGCAGAGAACCATATTTTCATGGGCTCCAGTAGACCACCTGGGCCACACCCTCCTTTGACAGAGGCAGCAGCTAATGCCTGGAGAAAGCAGGAGTCCTACTTAAGGCCACACAGTTAACTGGAAACCAAACTGGAGCTCAAGAGTGGGTCTCCTCCTACTAGAGAATGGACTTGAGGATATGGGGAGGGGGAAGGGTAAGCTGTGACAAAGTGAGAGAGTGGCATGGACATATATACACTACCAAACGTAAAATAGCTAGCTAGTGGGAAGCAGCCGCACAGCACAGGGAGATCAACTCGGTGCTTTGTGACCACCTAGAAGGGTGGGATAGGGAGGGTGGGAGGGAGGGAGATGCAAGAGGGAAGAGATATGGGAACATATGTATATGTATAACTGATTCACTTTGTTATAAAGCAGAAACTAACACACTATTGTAAAGCAATTATACTCCAATAAAGATGTTTAAAAAAAAAAAAAAAAAGAGTGGATCTCCTGATTCCAGCAGAGTGCTCACTATAGACTGCCTGGAATAGGCCATGGAGATGGTATTCACCTTGGTAATGACCCTGGATGCTGTATCTGAGGGTTGTTGATAGGTTGATCCAAATTTTGCTCATTCAGGAAGTAGGACAGAGGACTCCTGTGTAGCTTGTGGAATTTGTATACAGAGATAAAGGAGAGGGAAGAGCAGAAGAGCCCAGCACGGATCTCCCATCTCATCTGTTCACTGAGTCATTCACTGATTCATTCACAGAGTCATGCTTTTATTCCACTATGGATCTACGGGGTGCCCTGCCTAGCTCCCACCAAACAATGCCACAGGTCCTCCCTTGGAGAATTCCTAGCCATACTCCAGGCATAGAAGGTTTGAGCTCTGGGCATATAATGGCCTTCGCACAGACACACACACAGACATATAAGACACCGACACAGACACACACAGCTTTGGCCAAACTGAAGCCCGTCCCATGAAAGAGACAATGTTGGTATTGAAGGGTATGGGGCGTCTCCTTCTTCCCACTGATCTTGGAGTCACAGACTGCTCTCTCTTTCTCTGCTTCTTAGAGGACCACTAACCTGGAACCCCAGTGGCTGTAGGGGCCGTGGCTTCTGGGGTCCTAGCCCTCCATGCTGCCTCACTTCTCAGACCCACTCCTCAGGGCCCGATTGTGTGACCTCTGCCCCCTCCATCCCTGGCCATTTTCACTGGCTCCCACAGCTACTGGAGCTTGGCCTACCAAGTCTCCCTGAGTCATCTGGGTCTCGCTGTCCAGTGTAGGTGGGAAGGACATGGAGATGCGGTCAGCTCAGTGGGAAGGCCTCTCCTCGGAGGCAACACTCTGAGGCCCAAGCCAACCCCGCCCTGACTGAGTGGTATTTTCAACAGTCCCATGAGGAGCATTGGAAAGGACATTTGGCCAGCAGACCACTGCTCTTCACAGCTCTGCTGCTCCGAAACCTGGTAGGGGTTCTTTAAAAAGCTCCCGAAGCAAGTGCACAAGCTGAAGGGAAGCAGAAACAAGGAGTCAGCTTCTCCCCAAGGAGAGGCCGAGGGCCTCGTGGACCCTGAAGATTTAGAGCTGCTTGTGGTCGGTCCCTGTGCAGCCCATCGAGACAGAGAAAAAAGAGGACAGAGAAGAAGTATTAGGAGGCTATGGGTTTTCTTAGGACAAGCTTAGACTTAGGAGTTAGACTGCTTCTAACACCGCCTAGCTCTGCTTGGGCAAGTTACTTAGCTTCTCTGTGCCGAATCTCTAAAACGGAGATAATGGTGCCTTTCGTGCTAGGCTGGTGAAAGGATTGGAAAAAACATGCAAAGCACCGAGATGATACCCAACAGTACCTTGATAATGATGATTACGCTTAAAGTCTGGGGAGCACTTATTATGTTGTCAGGGGCTGGTAGCTATTAGGTTATTCCTCTTGGTGGAAGAAAATGGATGTTACAGGTACAAACATTTACTGGGTCTGTGACTTTGTGACTCAGCTTTCTAACTTCCCTAGTAGACTTGAAGCCCCATCATCTTCTCATGGCGGCAGGTGACTCAGAAGAGGGGATGCCAAGACATGAGTCACAGGCCCCTTTGTCTCAAAGCACCCTGGTCCCCTGGGGAGGCCTCTGTAGCACCCAGAGATCAGGCCCAGCCCTGCTTTGCTTCTGCAACCACAAGGTGGTATGGCCGGCAGCCACTGGAGAGCCCTTCTTTTTCCGAAGTATGTTTGCTGTATAAACACAATCGTAAAAGGAGAGCCAAGTGTCGGCGATGGCCAGCCGCACCCAGCCAGCCCCGGCCAGTGGGGGAGGAGAGGTCCTACATCCCATCATGTTGTCAGGCTGCACAAACCCTACTCTCTTCAAACTCCACTTGGCTGGAGCACTTTAGAGAGGCTTAGGGGAGGAGAAGGCAGCTGGGAGAAGAGGCGGAAGAGGCAGCCAGGGAGTTATGCTAAACCGCTCCCAGGCTCCAAGGCTTTGCTGGACTCAAAAATAATCCAGTTTCCGCTTGTCATTTGACCCATAAAATGCATTGTTTGGGTACTTAAGATGGTCCCCTGGGCCTGCATCTGTGTGATTCAGATTCAAAAGCAGAATTACTGACCGTGTAGATGGCTCCACCATCAGTAGCCTGAAGGATGAGCAGGGTTCTCAGAGACCCTCTGGCTGTGTCTTCATGGGTAGCAGCAAGTGGAAGACTGGAACAATGATTTTAGGCAACTCAAGCCTCTGCCCCTTCAGAACATGAACCAAAACTTGCAAAAACTTGTATAAATCAGGAGGAAGTAGGTATACGAGTTTGACTGACCAAAACAGCTGTCTCTACTCTCAGCATCACATTGGCTACAGGATTCTGGAATTCCGTTTCTTACATCCCCTGCCCCCTGGCCCTGCCTGCTCATTCTCCCCCACCCCGACCCCTACCGCCACGACTTGCGGACTTCAAGCTTCCCCCCCAAAATAATTCCAAATTACCACTGGTTCTAGCCACCCTACATTCCATCTCTTGCCCCTTCAAGCTCCACTTGCTTGGAGAACTTTGGTTCTTCAAGGAGAGTGAGGAGTAAGGGGGGCTGCAAGGGTTCTGGAAAGGGCATGCTAGGTTCAGAATCTAATTCATATATACTGTACTCTGTTTGCTCAGAAGGAAAACTTACGACTCGCAGCTGCGTTACAACAAGCACAGGGATGAAGCCATCCAGGGCCCCCGCATATTTTCCTTGGCCTCGGCACAGGCCGTTGACATCACTGCAGGCTTTGCCATTCATCCACTGCTGTTTGGAGCTTGTGGCTGCGTGGGGCTGTGTTCCAGGGTCTGGGGAGGGTCTGACTGCAAACTGGGTGGTGGTGGGGATGAAGGTGGTCACACTGAGTTTGTAAAAACAAACAGAAATGCACTGAACCTTGCCTTTCCTCCACTGGAACCATGAGTGAAACGAACTCCAAGCCCCTCTGCCCAGCACACTCCCCCAGGGCAAACAGGCCCAGGCCAAGGCTAGCCCAGAGACCCAGAAGCTTTTGTTCTGTCTGCGCTATTTTCGGGAGTGATGACAAATGTTTGCCACAGGTAAGAAAAGGGGTTCCAGTAGCAAATTCTATCACATCCTTCCAGATGTCACTCAGGCTGCATGGGGCCCATCTGCATTCTCCTGCAAATCCTGGGCAGCAGGAAAACCCTGTTAATGGTTCCCAGAGGTCTCAGAAAAGAAAATGGCAAAAGTAGGAAACGTGAATGTTAGGAAACAGGGCGTGTGCGTAGGTGCATGCGCTGCAGGATTAAGAATGATTTTTAGAAGACAGCTCTGCTATATGGGGGACGTTGTAAAGGAGAGCCTTTTCGCCGAGCTTGCTAACTGCTCAAAAGCTCGCAATTCTGCTGGCGTGGAGACCAGCTAGGGCAGCGGTCAGGACAGGGAATGCTGTGAGGCAACTTAGCGCAGGCGGAGAGTGCCTCTGACCTTAGCAAATGTTGCTTCCAGGTCGAGAAGGTGAGATGTTGTGGGCACCATGGGCACAACTCTGGACTTTGTCACTGGGACAAAGTGTGGCTTCGTGACAAGCACGCAGCCTCCAGAGGCTGTGAACCGAATGTGATTCCTGGCAAAGGCCGCTCTTTGTTCCTCTTTGCTCCTCAGGGCCTGCTCTTCTGCACGACTCCTGAATAGGGTCACTTCTTTCCCAAACATCATTTGACACAAAGTGCTTGAGGAGAGAGCTCAGCCCCAGGGATGCCCATCTAACTCAGAGCTGAAGGGGACCAGGGATGTTCTTGGAAATGTTTAACAGCCAGTTGTCTGGGGGAAATAGTCCTGATTTGTAGCAATTACTGATTTCTGAGATGTAAATACTCCCATTGTGGCCAATTTCAAGCTACCAACTTTTGGGAGACAATTCATTGGTCTCTTGTATTTCTGCACATCTTGTGAGCAGAGGTACTGACAGCTTTTGTTCTTGTGTGTATTCTCTTCCTTTCTTTCTCTCTCTCTCTCTCTCTCTCTCTCTGTCTTCCTCCAGTGCTGGAAACATGGGACTTCATGTCCCTAGAATATGAGACACAGGCAATGGAAAGAGTCCTGACCTCTGAATCCATTCTCATGGAGGAGCCACCCAGGAGAGCCATCTACCCAAACCATCAATGTTAGACTCTGCATGAACGAGAAATAAACCTTTCTCATGGTACGACATTGGTATTTAAGGTTGTTGGTTATGGTACCTAGTACTACTTATTCTAATACAAGTCATCACTATTATTATCTCCATTTATTGATGAGAAAACTGAGGATTGGAGATAATGGACTAAGTCTCATTACCAGTAAATGGCAGAGCCAGGACTCAAACCTAGGCCTGTCTGCCTCCGAAGCTTTTTTTTCTGCTTTGCTGACTCTTCATGACAAAGGCCCACGTGTGGCAGAGGTTCTGAGGTCCACAGATTTGCCCAGAGTGGGAAACAGGTCTCCCTGCCAGAGAAAGCCAGTTTTCTTTGGTAATCAGTCCTGCCTCCAGGGGAGTCTGGAAGGAAGTCTGACCATCTGTGGCTTCCAGGAAGATTGATTCCTCATGTCCAAGCCTCTGCTGTTCAGAGCAAGGCAAGGACCCCCTGAAGAACTCTTAACCTGATGAGCATTGCGCATTCAGGACAGCTGGCGGACTACGTGAGGGCCCCCCACGACCACTGAGAGACCCCCGTCACCATGGGATTGCAAACACTGCAACAATTCAGTAGGAACTCACACCACGAAATTGCTGGACACCCGCAGTCAGCGTTGGACGGGGGGCTCCTAGGGCGTCACAGCCAGGATGACAGGGACCCTGGGAAGCAGCTGCCTGGCTTTACCTTCCAGAGGGTCCCATGCGACTCAGGTTAGACACAGTTTAAGCACTTATTGAGCACCTGGTGTGTCCATTACAACTACAGTGGTTACTTCTGAGACCTTACTTCAAAGACTGACGAAGGATTTGTGGTTCTGATTTCTGGAGATGTTTAAGAGAAAAATCTGACAATGGTACTAAAATAAGGTCACGTTTGGTTTGACATATCATGAATCATCTCTGATGAAAAGGATCAAAATGCATAAATTCGGGACTGTCTCGGAAAATAGCTGACATGGAAATGCTGCCGGGTGATAGGAAGGGATCGGAAGAGGGTAAGAGCCTCATCTGTCTCATCTGCTTCTATGTCCCAGCGCCAATGTAGAGTCAACACTCAGAAAATACTTATGAAGTGTTTGGCTTACAAGAGATTTTTTGAGCTGTCTTGGTAGTTCTTTCATCTTTTCTGGGCCCTCAAGAGATCCGTGAGGTTCACCTAGATGCTAACTCAGGATGGCATAGGGGCATTTCTGCCATAGTCTTTCCTAGGAGTTTTGAGAAACACATGAGCTGCTCAGCATGGGTCTAAGTAGCCGTTCACCTTCTGAGCCTGTGCCCTGTGTTTCTACCATCACCACTTCCAGGTTCTTGGTGCCTCTGATGCAAACTGAAGAACACAGATTGAGGTAGGGGTGAATGAGCGTCAAATGACTAGCTGCAAGGCTGAGGGCCCGTCTGCTGAGCGCTGGAAAATGCAAACTTCACAGACTCTGGGTCCTGCCCAGCTCCTCGCAAGCCTTGGCATTCAACGGTCCAAGAGTAGTAATAGTAACTAATAATAGAAATCATTTCCAATCAAAACACAAGGCCTGATCTTACTAAAGAGTCACAGGGATTAAAATATTCTCTGCATGAAAGAAACTGTTTGTTTCACAATTCGACCTTTGGCCAACACAGCTACTAGATCCCCAGCCGGCTCCCTGGGCTAGCCATTGCTTACGTGCAATGGGAAATTCCAGTCTGCGTGTAATCGCAGGGGCCCTGGCCCCTAACATGACTATCATCTTACTCATCTTACCCTTCCCTCCTCCACACTGCCACCATTTACGTTCCAAAAACTTGCACGTGAGATTGTTTCTCCCCTACTCAAAAGCCTTGGGTGCTGCCCCATTGTTTAGGTAATAAAATCCAACTCCAACTCCTTTGGCATTAAATGTCCAAACTGTATACCAGCCTTACATGCTACTGTATTCTACCCCTATTCCCTCATCTAGAACCCAGGCTTTAATCAAAATTACCCATTCATTTTGCCAGAACATGTTCTTTTTTTTTTTTCCTTAGTTAACATTAAAGTAAAATTTATATACAGAGAAAATCTTCAGGGTACCATTTGATGACTTTGGATAGACGTACGCAACCATGTAACCACTCAATATTTCCATATCTCAGAAAGTTCCCTCATGTCCCCTTCTAGTCAATTCTCTCCCCCCAGAGGCAACCACTATCCTGATTTATGTCACCATAGATTAGTTTTCCTGTTTTGAACTTTATGCAGAGGAATCACACAGCATGTACTCTTTTGTGCCCCGCTCCTCTCACATGACGTAATGGTTTTGATATGTATACACTTTGCTGCATGTATTGATAATTCATTCTTTACCTACTAATTATTGCCAAATAGTATTCCATATATGAATATGCCACAATGTTTTTATCCATTCACTTGCTGGCAGATACTTGAACTGTTTGCAGTGTTTGGCTATTACACTCCAGCACAAGTCTTCTGTGGACATATGTTTTCATTTCTCTTAGATAAATCCCTAGGAGTGGAATTGCCAGAACATAGGATTGGTGCATTTTTAAGTTTGTAAGAAACTATCACAGGGACTTCCCTGGTGGCACGGTGGTTAAGACTCTGTGCTCCCAATGCAGGGGGCCCAGGTTCAATCCCTGGTCAGGGAACTAGATCCCACGTGCTCCGCAATTAAGAGTTCGCATGCCACAACTAAGGAGCCCGAGTGCCACAACTAAGGAGTCCTTGAGCCACAAGTAAGGAGCCCACCAGCCGCAATAAGGAGCCCATGTGCTGCAACTAAGGAGCAAGCAAGCCGCAACTAAGACCCAGCACAACCAAATAAATAAATATTTTTTAAAAAATAAAGAAACTATCACACTGTTTTCCAGAGTGGTTATACCCCAAATATAGAACATTTTAAAGTCAATAATGTCTCCTTCTTATTCACATAGCGTTCAAGGTAGTTCCGTGGTAGCAGGGCACTGGGAGGAGGTTCTTGCACAGTCACTTAGAGGCCAGGCTACTGGAAGCCCTGCCATCCCCAAATGAGGCTTACGAGGTAACCCTGAGCAACAGTGTTTGGCCAGTGGATGGAGAATGAGAGGATGGAGAAAGAACACTCCTTTCTTTGCTGACTCGGCCCAGAGGTAAGTGTTATCCTTTTGGTTGACATTTCACTGTTGAGAGCTAGTCTCCACCCTCACCAGGAGAGCTGTGAAATGGAGACCCCAGCTGGACAGCTGCTCACCTGCCACGAGTCTGTACCATGGGAGGGGAACGCCAGTCTTCGATGTAGAGTTAGCCATCTCCACTATCCCAGGGGTTAAAGTCCTACCCTCCTTTCTAGTCTGACTGTGCCCATTGAAACTGTCCCATAATCTGTGTGGAATAAATCCTTCCCTTCTCTATACTCCTGTTGTACTTGCTGTCCCTCTACAACAGCACTTGTTAAGATCTGCCTTTCATGATTTATTTCCATGCTTTGCCCACTAGATGGCGTCCTCTTGGAGGCCTCTGAGGTCTGGCCATGTTGGACCCCGGTGCTCCGCCCACAGTGGGATCTCCCTAAGTGTTTGCTGAACTCACTGAGGTAGAGACACAGGCTGCCCACCAACTCCTCCTCTGGACACACCACTTGTCTGCACTCCCCAATTCCCCTGCATGGAGCTGAGGCCATGTGACTCTTCTGGACAATGCAACATGAGCCACAGCTCCATGGCAGCCTCCAAGCTGATGCAGTGAGAAGTGGGCATGCCTCCTGATATTCTGCCAGCTGGATGAGGCGGCGCCAGTGAAGCACCCAAGACCTGCCAAGCAGAGCCTGTGTCCGGAACACTTGGTGGAGCAGAGTCCCTCTGCTGACCTCACTGCTGAGACTGGGTACTGTTTGCTAGATAAGTCAGCCTACACTAACTAACCACTCACAGTGTGTGAGCCCAGCCACTACACTCAGGAGGGACGATGGCTTACCTCGTCTTTCCATCACCTTTCCTTACTCGCCACTAAGTGCCGACTGTGTGCCACCGGGCCCGTGCTGGTACGTGATGCCCATGTTCAGGTGAAGAGGGTTTTCAAGGTACATGTTCAATTTTTTTGATTTTGTAGCTAAACTTGACAGTGATTCCACTGAGTCTTAAATGGTATGCATTTCTTCTGTACCTCATTCGACTACAAGCTCTTAAAAGCCAGGTACTAATTCTTGCTCTATATCCTGGGTATATAGCTATTCATTCATTTAGTAAATATTTACTGAGTGTCCACTACATCACTCACTCTTGTAGGCAATAGAGATGAGCAGTGAATCAAACAGACAAAGTCCCAGTTCTCAATGAGAGAGACAGATAATAAACAAATAATGTGATTGTTGAAAAGGCATGAACAGGAGACATCCCCTCATATGGCATCATGGCCTTCTTCCCAGCTTCTAACATAACGGGTCGATAATTAATTAACGTCTGTCTCACCCAGAGACCTGTGAGATCCATGAGCCTGGGGTTCCGCTCTTTCCCCGGCATCAAGCACAGTGCTTGCTCAGAGCAAACACTCTATAAATATTTATTGAATCAAAAAAATGAATAACGATGATTATATCTACTATCTGCTGGCAGCCTGTTATTTTCCAGGTACCATGGGAAAAGTTTGCTTGCATTATCTCATTTAATCCTTACACCATCCCTGCAAAGTAGTTATTACTACCTCTATTTACCCGGGAGGGAATTGGGGTTCAGAGAGGTTAAGTGACTAGCCCATTGTCACATGGCTAACAGTAAGTGACACAGACCTGACATTAGAATCCACACGCTTTCCTCAGGACCACACTGCCACACACAACAGCAACAAGGTTTTTTTTTTTTTTTTTTTTTTTTTACATCCCGTATATCCTTTCTCAACAATGAGGAGCAACCACTACGGGTCACCGTTCCTGTGAACGGGACAATTCATCCCCCTCTGCAGTTTGCCCCGACCAGCCCAAGGCCGCCTTCTGCAGCAGATGGAAGATGTGCGCTTGTGGTAATTACAGACCATGCTGTCCTTTTTATTTACGTCTTCACAATCCAGTTTGACATCGTGTCATAAAAGTTTATGTACTGTATTCTCTCTGCTCCTTACTAATATTCTCTGGCATTCTTCCCCGACCATCCAGAATCAATACCATAGCTCCTCTCTCAATAAAGTAGGGAGCTATGAACAAGGCCCAGATGGGCACAGTGACTATCTGTGGCAATGAGACGTCATGCTGAGAAATGGTCATGCTGAAGGAGAGTGGGTGAGGTCTAAAGACCAGCAGCATCACTAATGTCCCTCACCAGGGACCCTGGAAATTGGACTGCTTAAGAAATACCCTCTGTCCTCTCACCTCTTCTCTTTTCTACCCTCTGCCTCTTTCGTTCTCACCAGAGGTAAGGAGAGAGAAGCGCATTCAAATTAGGGACCCTAGCAATTGATTTTTACTTGCAGTTGGCGGATTGTAATCAATGTTAATTAACCAGATTCTTTTTCAGCAAAGCTTGGGACAGGAGAGTAACTGCACAATATTTCTGACCACAACAATGGGTATTAAGGGGCTTTGGGATGGCCTGAGGGAGAAGGAGGGTGGTGCTGAGAGGCTCCACAGAAGAGAACGCAAGCACAGGAAGAGGAGAGACTGGGATGATTTTAAAGTGGTCCTATCCATGGGCCCTGGCAGCATTTTTTGGAAGCTGGAGCAGGGAAGTTTAGCTATTTGTATGTCCTTCACCTTCTTTCTGCCCCAGGAAAAGTGGGCTTCATCAGGGGATGACTCCTGCATTGTCAGCTAGGTCAGTGGCAGCGAAGCATCCATGCTCATCACTCTGGAGAGCTGCTCCTACCTGGACCATGTGGCTCAACGGGAAGAACAAGGAATTTAGCAACAGAAAGTGGGTTTGAGCTTTAGGAGGTGCTTCCTGGCTACGGAACTGTGGACAAGTTACATAACATCTGGTCCTCAACTCACTCACCTACGATGTACGTGATTACAGCAACTGACCTCAGGAGCACTGACGCAAGATTCAAATAAGATTCTACGTGGAGGTACATTGTAAGTGACATGCTAGAGGAATGTCAGCAGCTACCACTCTTGCAAGTCACAAGGACAAAGTTGCGGAGCCTCTGATCTCAACCGGACAGCATACAAGATGGGACCTGAGGTTCCTTTCCAATCTCGACCCATCTCTAAGGCTGTAGGAAGTTGTCTTGGCAGTTACCCATGCCACTTTTTATTCAAAAGATTACTTATTTCTGAATATAAGTGTCAAATTGAGAAGAGGACCCTCAAATGTGCCAATGCTACTTTTCAATATCCCAGAGGAAATAAAAGAAAGGTATAACAGTGGGAAACATGACAGAGCTGCCAAAAATAAAACCAAAAGCTGTATCTGTTTTGAAACAGTGCACGCATTACAACTTCTTGGTCAAGATAGCAAATAGAAACCGAAGAAGCCGGGCGCTGTCTCCAGGGGAGACCCACTGCAGCCAAGTTCGTGGGGTTTCCTCCACACCGTTTTACTCAAGTGGTGCCTCGACCTCCAAGAGAAGCCTTCAAAGCCTTCGATCAAGAGAAAGGCGCCAGTATTTTTCAGGTCTTTCAAGTCCCCTGCGAGTGAGGGAGACTACTGGGGAGCATGATAGCAGGTCATATTGCCACGCAAGGAAAAGATTCCTAATTGCCCTAGGTGGCCCCTTGGCCTCTGGGACAGGGGAGTCCCAACCGTGGTGATACACACTAGCACCTGTAGGCGTCTTCCACCTAAGAAAGGTGAATGGAAGGAGAGGAGGCTGGGAGAGAGAGGAGGCAAGAAGGCAGAAAGAGAGGAGCAGGGGAGGTTGTCAACAATTCACAGCTTCAGTAAACAGTGCTGAGTGTAGGCCATGAGGTGGCCTCCCCCCACCCCCATGCGCAGCTCACTCTGGAGGCCCAGAGGGAAACACATGTCTACCCTCAACTTGCTCACAGGATCCTGGGTCGGCCGGAGGGAGACAAATTCACAGATAATCACCACTCGGGGCCTGGGGGAGTGCAGAGGAGGGGCGCATCCCCTGCCCCAGAGCTGAGGATGTGGGGAAAGGAGGAGTCTTTAAAGAAAGGACATTGTCAGTGAAGAGAAGGACAAAAGAGCAGAAGGGAGAATGAACTGAGGAAACAGAAAGGGAGGGAAAATCAGGAGATAGCAGGGAAACAATTATTTCCTCGCCCCAGGATTTATACACTCAGCTCACATGCAAATCTTGTCCCATTGATCTGTGATTTCAGTGAATAAAGCTGCCTTTTCTGGAGCTATCGATTGTGATCGCTGATTGCCAAGCGAGCTGAGAAGGCCTGGGCAGTCCTGAACAGACCTGGGGAGTGAGCTCACAGTGGGTGGGCCTTGCACTTAATCAGAGAAGAGCAATTGCTCACAGTGATGAAGGGTCATCCTTGAGGGAGGAAGCATCTTCAATCACACCTCCCTCCCCAGTGCAAAAAACATTCTGGTTTCGCAGACAGGGCCTGCCTCCACCACCCCGGAGAGCTACAGGATGGGGCCCTCTTGGCCCGGTCTGTGGGTGGGGAACCTCTTTCCTCACAGGAATGTCGTACAGAAGCACATCCTATTTCCCCCAACTGTTCAGATTTATCCATGCTCAAGGCTTGGCCTCCCTTCGGTCTATGTTGAATCCCACTGGTTTCTGGGGAAAGAGTCTGGAAGTCAGCCCGACTTAGGAGAAGAGAGACTTCAGTTTTGGACCCACTCCAGCTAGCACCTGGAAGATACCAGGGGCCAAGAGAGAGTTCAGCCTGGGGCCAGGACCTGGGAATCTTTCTTCCGCAGGAGCATGAAAGCTACGAAGTAGGGAAGCCCAGAGGGACAGGGTGTGGAGAGAGAGAAGCACAGGGCTCAGGGCTGAAGCTTCAGAAGTTGCCATATTTAAGGGTTGGGAGAGAGAAAGACGGATCCTGGAGATGCTGACAGCAGGGCCAGAGAGAAGCAAGAAAAGGAGATCATGAAGGGACACAGGAGAGGAGAAAAATTCAGACACACCTGAACAGGTGAGCTGAGTAAGAACCAGATGATGACAAATGCATTCAGTGCTTATCCTTGAGACCCAGCAGGACCCTGTGGGGCTCCTGTGCACGGAAGCCTTTCTGCGTCCCCCGTTTCTTGTAGGGAACAGACTCCAGCCTCCATGACCTTCCCTGAGTTTCAAAGGGCAGATTCGAACAGCTGCTAATCCAGGAAGGGAGGGGCTGCAGAGACAAGGGAGGAGCAGCCAAGAAACAATAGTGCAGCCTTGGGGCAGGTCCTGGTTTCACCTCAAGGGATACACACAACAGTACCTTTGAGCTCTTTACAGAACTAAAACCCCCAACAAACGGAAGATGTTAGCATTCTTCCTTCCAGAGAAGACCAGCTGAGGCCAGATTAAAGGAACCAGAGAAACTCATCAAGATTACTTGAGACCAGATTAGAGCAGTGCAGGCCCTAATCTTATCAGCAACCCCACCCTTGAGCCACTGCTATAAAACTCCTCATCATATCCTCCCCGGTTGGGACACAGAGTTTCTGGGGCAGGAGCCTGCTGTGTCCCCCTTTGCCTGGCAAAGCAATAGACCTGTTCTTTTCTACTTCATCCCAAACTCTGCTTCCAAGATTCGATTCAGCACTGGTGCGCAGAGGCTGAGTTTCCAGCCTCATCCTGACTCAAAAGTTCACGAAGCACGTCTTCATTAGGCATTGTAGCAGGACCCATGAATACAACAGAGAGCAAAGCTTACCTGCCCTCATGATGCGTGCAGTCTCATGGGGAACATAGAGGACTTGTGGCAGGCAGGGCTTCTCAAACTCTGTGGGAAAGACCAAATGCTACTGTTTTACTGACTATCCATTGTGGATAGATACCACATCATGTCAATGTCAAGTTGCTACAAAAGTCTGTAAGCTCTTACATTTCCATACTTATCTGCTCACAGACGGACATGGCCTGCCTACCACATCTTGAGTAGTTTAGATGACAGAGGTGCCGACTGCCTACCAAACAGTTCCTCTCTACTCCTACCTTACCAAGGGCATCCAGTGTTTTTCAGGATGCTAAGAAACTACATTTACCAGCTAAGGATAGGCAAGTAGATGTCTTTTGGTAGAGCTTATAGGAAGTTTCATAAAGGGGTCTGACTCATCTGGTACACATTTCCTTTGGTTCCTGCCCCTTTCATAGATGTGGTGGCTTGTATTCCAACAGCCATCTTGGAATCAGGAGGCAACATTCAGGATACTAGAACTCAAAGCTTTAAGGATCTGGGTCCCTGTTGACCGTAAAGCTACCACATTGACTCTGGAGAGCATATCTCTATACTTTTTGTTACATGAAAGAAAAGCTTTTATCTGGTTTAAGCCATTCAGTTTGGGGACAAACATCAAGTACATTTTTTCATGTGTCTCATGAGTTAACAGGCACTTACCATGTAGGGTGGTAAATACTATCACAACAATTAGGAAAGTTCAGAGAACATATCTCTGACACAGCTTGGAGGAGGGTTGGGGAAAGCTATCTGAAAGAGTCAAGGACTGAATGAAAGCCTGAGGGAGGAGGGGGAGTTAACTAGGGAAAAGGGTTAATGGGGAAGAGAGTTTTCCAAGCCAAAAAAAATACACCGAGTTTATGCAAAGAGCAGGAGGTGAGAGGGAGTGGGGCCATATGAAGAACTCAGAGTAGTTTAGTGTGGCTACAACAAGAGGGTCAAGTGGGAGTGGGAAGGGAAGAAATAATGGGAGCTGCCAAGGGGTGGGAGGCAGTTTCCACATGAAGGAAGCAGACACCTGACCTTATGGAAGTCTCCACCCCAACCGGATGCAGCGTCTTTCAGAAGGCAGTGTTCCATGCTAGAAATCAGCTGGAAGACACTGTCCCTGGTCTCATCTCTGAGGGCGGAAACCACGTTCCGTTTAGCCAAGTCACTCACCTCTTGGGTTTCCATTTCCAAATCTGCACAACAAGCCTCGTGCTGCTGTCCCATCAACCTCACAAGGGATCTGTGAACAAGAGGTTGTGGTATCTTACCAATAAGGAACATAAAGGCTCCCTGCTCAGCCCTCTCACTTTACTGATCAGGATTATGAGGCTCAGAGAAGTCTTCCCACTTAGGTGGGGAGAGCTGAGCCTGGAATTTCCCTCTCTCCCAACTCTTAGGCTATTATTCTTTCCCCCTAAAGAGCTGAGTGTTTTGCACTTGAAGTAGATGGTTATTGTTCCTGCCAAAGGGAACACAGCAGAGCGAGATGATAGAGTTTCTTATTTCAAGAAACCTAGTACTTGAAGGTGCTTTGAATAACACATACTTTTGAAACTAACTAAATATTTGGAGTGTGTCTTCCCATCCTTCCTTTCTGCTCTAAAAGCAAAAACAAGTCTCTGTAATTTGGTGGGGGGTGGGGAGGCAGGGTGTTGAAATAGATAAAAGGCAAAATTTAACTCAGTAACCACAGATGTGAAAGTACCCCGAAGTATTTAGACAGGATTCACATCTTTGGAGGTAACTCTTAAGTTTCCACTGAATCACTGAGAAAACAGAGCTAACCCCCTTCGGTGACTTCACAGTTTCTCTCTGAAAAGGTCATTGTAATCCACCCTCTTCATTCCATAAACGAACAACTGCTAGAGCCCTGTTGGGATGACCATTGTTTGGGGGACTACAGAGAAAGTTCATAACCCAATGAAATGATATTACGGGAGTAACTGTTACTTATGAAAAGTTTGCCCATTATTTCGCTTAGTGCTCATACTAACCCTGAGGGATGGGAATTGTTGTCCCCATTTTTAGATAAGAAAACAGTGCCTCCTGACTTCCTTCACAAGCAGTCAGTCACTCAGCCCTGCTGAATCATGCTTCATGACGGCTCTTTGGCGCATCACAGCTTTCCCTGTGCTTCCTGGAAACTCTGATGCCTTCTCCTCTCTGGTAGTTCCCATCCACCCAACACCCTCCATTCCCAGAAAGATGTGGGATATTTCTTCTGAGGTGTCATGGCATCACTGCAAACCCCAAATGTCTAAACCGCCAGAACTTAATGTTCTCTTGCAAACTCACCCTTCATCTTAACTTTTTATTGTGAGCCAACTGCTCAAGGTGGAGACCACAAAAGTTACACTTCACCCAAAGATGTCTATTCACAGACCCCCGAGTACACCTCGTAGTTTCCATCCTTGTTCATGCCATTCCACCCTCCAGGCTCTATTAAAATTCCACCATTTCTCTGAAATCTTCCCTGATCTTCCCAAGAAGTTGGTTTAACAACTGCAGAAAAATACATGAACAAGGATGTTCACTACAACATTGTTTCCAGTGGAGTAAAAAAAATCTCAGAGAAAGCAACAAGGATACATCGTACAGCACAGCAGAATACAACCATTATTTTATAATAACTTTAAATCTAGTCTAACCTATAAATATATTGAATCACTATGTTATACACCTAAAACTAATATAATATTGTAAATCAACTCTATTTCAATAGAAAATAACTCAGAGAACTGAGTCCTGGTGTCAATAGGAGACAGTGTGATACACACATACAATGGAATAGTACACAGCCAGTGAAAAGTAAGACAAAAATAAGGTATAACTCTAGGTACTGATAGAGGTTAAAGAACAATAATGTATAATATGATCCTCCTACATAAAAATACATGTTTCTATATATATAAAAATTCTGAAAGACTCAACAAAATTCTTAATAGTGTCTATCTCTGGGATGAGAGATGGAGAATTAGAAATTTCACTCTCTCCACTAAATACATTTCTAGGTTAAATTAATTTTTATGGCAGTGAATTACCTTTGTAATAAATTTTTTTCCATTTTGGAAAAAAAGGTTTTTGTTTCTCTTTTTTTCCTTTTTTGAATTACTTATAGCCTGTAGTATACCTGGAGGGTCTGAATATGTCTTACATATCTTTTATTCCCTACGGCATGTAGCACACTGTCTCACATGTCAAGTTTCCTTAAATTGGGATATTTTCGTTGGTTGTACAACACCTGACACAGGAGATTAAATTTAAAAGCCCTGCTCTCTGGCATTCCCTCCATTATATCATGGATGCTCCTGACACCTAAACACACACGTAATTCACCACCACCTTTACATACCTGGGTGGAAACTAATTAAGGCAAAGAATGCATAACCATCCTTCAAAGGGAAAACCTTTTCATCAGATTTGGAGAGAAGAGCTAGAACACTCAGATATATAAAATAAGGAGGGAGAAAAATGAGGACAAATTTGATTGATTCTTACTCAATCCCTGCTTTCTCTTGGTTTTAAGGTTTTAAAATGTTTTCTCTGGGAAATACCGAATTATAACCAGAGTCAAAATCTAACACCAAGATAGGGGAAACTATGTTCAAAGTGGCACTGAAAAATGAGAATGTATAGGTCCTTATATTTACCTCTCCCTGGTTGTTTGTTTGTTGGGAGCCTGTGTAAATAATTTAAGCTGCTGAGTTGTATTTTTGAATCTCAGTCATGTGGAAAGGTATGAAGCACCGGCAGCCGGAGCATCTCGCCAGAGGACCTTCTATGGGACAGAAAACAGGGTGCCAAGTACCCTTTCAGCAAACAGTAGTTGTGACTGTGGGCTTCTTTAGAGACCCAGAGGGACATACCTAAGAAGTAGAGCTTCAAAAACAAAAATGTCTGGTATATTGAGAAAGAAAACTAGGCTCCATAACTACCCACAGATAATAGCAAAGTAGTCTCAATGGCTAAACGAGGATATCAGTGTGTGGTGTCACTTCCAAAATCAGTGCCCCACCCCCAAAAGGTACTTTTTTTAATTGATTATTTTTTCTAATTAATTAACTTATTTGTTTTCACGTTTGGCTGTATTGGGTTGCTGGCGCGGGCTTTCTCTAGTTGTGGCGAGCGGGGGCTACTCTTTGTTGCGGTGCGCAGGCTTCTCATTGCGGTGACTTCTCTTGTTGCAGAGCATGGGCTCTAGGCACAAGAGCTTTAGTTGTTGTGGCTCGGGGGCTCTAGAGCGCAGGCTCAGTAGTTGTGGCGCACGGGCTTAGCTGCTCCGTGGCATGTGGGATCTTCCTGGACCAGGGCTCGAACCTGTGTCCCCTGCATTGGCAGGCGGATTCTTAACCACTGCACCACTAGGGAAGCCCCCCAAAAGATACTTTTAAATGTTAGCTCTACCTCCACCACACTAGTCCTTGAGAGATTTAAGTTCACCAAAATCGCCTTGTGGAATTGTGATCTGTGGGGAGACAATACTTTAATATTCTCATCCATTAGTCATAAAGGCTTTATTGATGCCAACTCTATGCCTATAGGAGAGAAGAGAAGGTACTCTATATCTGTAGGATGTAGGGCAAAGAAGAAGAAGGTGAGAAATTCTGCCATCAAGGAACTGAGACAAACATGGAAGAGTGCATAATGATGAAGTTTGGTAGGATGTAATGTTATGCAAGGTTTCAGAGGATTAGTTCATCAGGAAGTTATTATGAGCCCTCTATGAGCCCTACAAATGCTGGGAATCACACGGGATACCAAAGAAATATAAGACTCAGATGCTGTTCTTCAGAACCTTAACACCTCCTTGGGGAGTGTAAGACTTTTAATGGGAATCAATATAAGAACCACAGTAGAGCATAAAATACTAAATTATGTGGTACAAAGATAAGTGATAAACTGAGGGTTAAAAAAGTAGTTGAAGATGTCCATTCAATTCAATTCACTTCAATTCAACATTTTGGGAACTCCTTATTATGTAACAGGCATTAGGTAGACCCTTTGGAGATGAGAATAGGACAACTTGGGACAAAATGACTTCCTCCCCCAGAAGAACCTATAGTTTAATAGGCAAGACAAGACATATAAATATAATACAATTAGTTCCAGATGCCACCAATTGGACTCAGTTTCTGGGCCCTATACTGTCAGTCCAATCAAAGACTGGTACTGAGTTACAAATCAGTTAGAAAGATTTTGGCAGCGAAAAGTAAAAAATACAAGGAAAAGAACAAGAAAGAGGAAGACAAGAAGAAGCAGAGAAAAGAAAAAGGAGAAGGGAAGGAAAGACCTTGAATCAGATGGCTTAAACCGTGAGAAATTTGCTATTCACATAACTTCAAGTCCAGATGTAGGAGGATCCCAGGCTGAGGTTACTCTCAACTCTCTACCCAGGTGTCCTCATTACTGGCTTCTGCCTAAAGCTAGTGCCACGTGGACAATAGGATGGCTGCAGCAACTCCAGGCATCACTTCCAGATATGACACCAAGGAGAAAACAAGGGACAGTGTGCTTAGAGGTTTCTCTTCCAGAGCCTCCACGCTCCCCTGCACTGGCCAAAACCAGTGTGGCTGTGGAACCATGGCCACTAGAGTCATCTACCATGAGCCGGGCCCTGCGTGAGGTGCTATGAACAAGATGAAGTTTCTGTCCTGAAAAATCTCATTCACAGGGCTTCCCTGGTGGCGCAGTGGTTGAGAGTCCGCCTGCCGGTGCAGGGGACAGGGGTTCGTGCCCTGGTCCAGGAAGATCCTACATGCCGCGGAGCGGCTGGGCCTGTGAGCCATAGCCGCTGAGCCTGCGCGTCCAGAGCCTGTGCTCCGCAACGGGAGGGGCCCCAACAGGGAGAGGCCCGCGTACCGCCAAAAAAAAAAAAAATCTCATTCACAAAGGGGGAAAACAGATGAATAACCGAATTACAGGACCATGTGCTGTCAGAAAAATTTAAGAGAGGCATTTGGGAGAGATGAAGAAGGAGAAAATTCACAGAGCAGTAAAGCTACCTGGTGGAAGAGGAGGGAGTTATGGGCAGAGAGAGAAGTAAGTTCTGGGGCTAGAGGTGGATTCCATGAGTGTTGGTCACATCATGTTCTAGGCACTACCGGATGTGGTATATTTCTAGTGTTTGGGGAACCTGCTGGAAAATCAATGACAGTCTGATGTCTTAAATGAGTGAATTAAGGAACTCAGAGTGTAAAAAGTAGAAGGCAGTTTCAGTCATCTGGTGGGATAGGTAGGGGTCTTTCATGCTGTGCTAAGGAGTTTGAATTTTATTTTGAAGACCATGGGAAGCCACTGAATGTTTTAAGTACAGGAATGGCATGACCAAAGTTTGCTTTTGTAAAAGATCATTTTTGCTGTAGTACGGTGAAGGAAAGACTGGGGGCAGCTAGAATGGTTAGCAAGAATCTGCACAATAATAAAGGCCAGAGATGATTAGAGACTAGTCACTACCACCTAACTGTGAGTCTACCACACAGAAACTCCTGGATCTCCCTTCTCGTTCCATCCATTTGGCAGAAACATCTGCAGACAGGGAATTTTTGCCTTCATTTCCTGAGCTCAACAAGACTGAAGTTTGAATAAACAGTCTTCCTTGTGGCCTTTGCAATTACTTAGGTGTAGTTTCAATTCTATTTCTACATGACCTAGAAGTATCCTCTTAGAGGAGAACCCTCCTGCTAGTTAAAACAGACAAAAAAAAAAAAGCCTGTTCGTTGACCAGCGTCTGGGGCAAGTTATTATATAGACCGGGACTTTTTTTTTTTTTTTTTTTTTTTTGCGGTACGCGGGCCTCTCACTGTTGTGGCATCTCCCGTTGCTCCGGACGCACAGGCTCAGCGGCCATGGCTCACGGGCCCAGCTGCTCCGCGGCACGTGGGATCTTCCTGGACCCGGGCACGAACCCGTGTTCCCTGCATTGGCAGGCGGACTCTCAACCACTGCGCCACCAGGGAAGCCCTCTGCCAGGACTTTTTAAATGACTGTGCTCCCTTCGGTATGTCTATGCTGATTGAGCATGGGGTTAGCCGAGAGATTTTCTGCCTCCATAAAGGACTCTTACCAAATCAGCTCTTCCCTGCCTGCTTCTTGTTACCCCAACAAGCTCACTCCCAGAAAACAATTGCTCCGGGCTGTCATTTCGTCATCTATTAAAAAAAAAAGAAAAAAAGAAAAGACGGTGTGGGGGGGAATCAAAACCTGATTTAGCCTCAGGGAGTGGTTGAGGGTGAAGAGCATCCTGTCTGCTAAGTGCTCTAAGCTCTTCCAAAAGGGCAAAGGAGAAAGAGTATTATTCATGCAAGACAGTGTTTTCCACTCTCCTCATTGGGGAGCCCTTGCTGGGGGAGGGAGGAGTTGCAGCGCGGTCCTCCCGCAGCCCCTCTGCACACTGTCTCCCCAAGCCTGGCCTCGGGGAGGCTCTAGGGGGGAATAAATCCCCGGCAGCACAGCTCTGAGAGAAGAGAAGCCGAGTCGCAGGTGTGCAGTAGGCAGTCCTGGAGGAGGCGCCGGCCCTGGGCCAGGCGCAGAGGCTGCCTGCTCCGGGGCCAGCTTCTCTCCAGGGCGGAGACTCTCCCACAGCCGCCGTCTCGCCGTCACATAAGCCCCACCTCCAACCCGGGTCAGAACTTGGGGCCCATTAACAGTGAATCACTGGGACTTGAATTCAATTCAGCCAATGCACATTCATCGGGGTAATACTCAGGGTTTTGTTTTGTTTTTTTTAATCCATCCTACATATTGGCCTGTTTTTCCTTTTTGCTACAGTCACCACCTGAATAGGATTAGAGAAAGCAAAATACTGCAATTCGCTGGAGATCACGTTTCCCTTTTCTCCACCTTTGCCTCCGCCTCCACTTGCTGCTGAAAAACAAACAATCAGAAAGGCTATGGCTGGGGCTCTGGCCCGACCAGGCTCATCTCCACCTGCTCCTAGGCCCAGGCACTTAGTTATTTACTTAGCCAAAAGAGGGCACTTGGCTTCCAAAAGGCCTGTGCAGAGGCCAGAAGGGTTGACGTTTTTGCCTTGAGGCAGAGGCCTCTGGGTGGAAAATGTTCTTGGAGAGAAGTTATGCTGTGTCTTGTGTTTTTACAGGGGTGAGCAAAAGGTCTAACGTCCTCAGCTATGCTGATAAGGGGACAACAGTGGGTCCCAAGCACCATGACAAGCAGCCTTCTCTCTCTCTCTCTCACACACACACACACACACACACCCTACCCCCTGCCTTCCTGATTAGGGAGAGGAATTTGATGAGCTGTTTTTTGTGGGCACCCTGTAATGGTTTGGGGGCATTTCCCAGATTGTTTCTTCCCCGGGACAACTGTTGGATCTGCTCAGAAGGGAGCCTTGATGGGATATTCAATATCATGCATTTGTTGCTTTAAAAATACCAGTGCCCCAGCAAGAGAAGGTCATGTACTTCTTATTGGCACATGTCCCCAGACATGGTGTTTTCTTTGTCTTGGAGAATCGCTTAGGTTTAATGGGTGTTGCATACAAAGAATGATGGGAATTTGGTGATCATTTTTGAAAAACAGAAAAACAAAAATAAGAGAAATCAAGCAAAACCAGGCCATTCTCAGTGCTGTACAGACCCTGAGAAGCCACTTGGAACAGTTCTTGTCCTCCCTCAGGAAAAGCCTTTGGTAGCACCAGGGAACCTCTGGATGCATTTGGTGTCACAGAAACCTTCCTCTAATGCCCAGGTCCTCATCTTCCCTCCATGGACCACATGAGCGATTTCATTCCACCTCTCCCACAGGCCTCCTCTGCTACCCCCTAACCGATCCTATTCCTCTGTCCTGTGAACTCTGGGAAATGATTTTACTGTGGACATTTCCTGGGTGACCCCACAGAGGTAGGAAGCTCATTCCAGGGTGTTTGGCCTTAGGATGTCCCAGCTGATTCTTATACCTCAATAAGCTACATTCGATCCAAGAAAACAAGGTAATAATTATTGGCTAAATTGAAGAGTGGGGTGTTACCAATGATCACTGTGTTCCTCTCCCCCAAGCAACCTCCTCTGTGGGTGCCACTTTTGGGGCATGTCGGCTGGGGTGGGAGGGCTCCACCCCTACATCTGAGAAGGGACAGAACCCCGATCCACAAAGAGCCCTGGGCATTCCACCCCCAGCCCTAACCTGCCTGGCCTATACGTACTTCAAACAGGAATCTTTTTTTTTTTTTTTCTTTTTAAAATCAGGGCTGCTGGCTTTTCAAGGCAATGCTGGGAGCATATGCCTCAGCAAGTTCTGCTTTATCCTCCCAGAACAAGCTCCTTAAGGGAAGAGCCTGGTCACATTCACCTTTGTATTCCCAGCCCCATGGCATATCATAAATGTATGTCTGTAAATCATAGTAGTAGCTACCACTTAGTGAGTCCTTTACCTTGTACTAAGGGCTATGTAGATATCATTTCTCACCATTAAGTATGCTGAATTGAATTTAACTAACACACGTAGCAGGAATGGCATTGCTTTAAGGTAACTCAGTTGTGGAATCAGAGAGACCTTCATGCAAATCCTGACATTGTCATATGTTAGTCACTTGAAATTTGAAAATAATATCTGCCCTATCTGTTCCATAGGGCTATTGTGAAGGAATGTGAAGAGATATATTTGTAAGCTATTCCTTTGTAAGTTCTAAAGTTCCCTACAAATCTAAAGTTTCCTGCAAATCTCAGCTGTTGTAACATCAACATCCGGATCACACAATGGGGCCGCCGCAGTTTATGAAGAGGTAGGGTAAGAGGAAAAGCCACATTTCCCCCATTGATCTATTATAAATTGTTCCCTCTCATCTAACTCATAACTCCCATGACTGGCACGAATAATAGCTTGGACAGCAAAAGAGGTTGTGGCCAAGTTACCATATTAGCTATCTAATGCTGCATAAGAAATTAGCCCCAAATTAGGTGGTTTAACCACAATAAACACGTATCACCTCACATAGTTTGTGTGGGTCAGGAATTTGAAACAGCTTTGCTCCAGGGTTCTCGAGATTTGTGCAGTTCAGATTTTGGCTGGGGCTGAGGTCATCTGAAGGCTTTATTTGGCGCTGAAGGATTAACGTTCAAGGTAGTTCACTCACATGTTGCTGGCTGTTGGTAGGAGGCCTCAGTACCACTTCATATGAGCTTCTGCATGAGCTACTTGCATATCCTCAGACATGGTACCTGGCTTCCCCCAGAGTGAGCAGTCCAAAAGAAAGAGCAAGCAGGAAGCCACAGTAACTCTTATGGCTCTGGGCTACCAGGTCATAAAGTAGTTAGGGGGAGACATTCATGACTGTGGAACATTCCCTGGGAGAGAAGCTGCCCTGGTCTTGGCTAAAGGCTGACCAGAGGTTTTTATCCCAGAGCAGTTAGTCTTGCTCTCTCTTCTTGTTGAATGGCTTGTTCTTCCTATTGGCAGGGAAGCTTGTAGAATCACTTCTGGTAGATTTGGCTGGTTTGGGGGATGGAGGCGAAATCGTCTTTAAAAGGCATGTATTCTCTTTCTGTCTGTCAGTCCTATTTTCTTTCTGCTTTGCCTACCCTATTATAAAAACCCTCACTCTATAAGTCAAGAAGTCATTGTGGGGATTCTGCCAGTTGCTGAGTATATCTACTCAAGCTACAAGCTACCTTGGTCCTAACAAGGATTGAGCACGGGATTAGAGCAGAGGATCATGAACTCGAAGGCCTCCAGCGGATAGCCAAATGGAGCATAACAGATCTGAGAAACAAACAACAGTGGTAAGCACTGTGGCAGACTAGGAAGCAAGTTATGGATAATTTCACACTAGAGAAAGAGAAATATCTGGACCTTTCAGGAATTACTGGACATTGATTCAGAACCAATACTAATCAGTAGTGTTCCAGAAAACCACCATCACCCATAGATAAAAATAGATGTTTATCAGATTCCATTGATAAATGGAATTTGGGGCTACTTCCATCTCTTAGTGAGCCCACTACACCCACAAACATACTCTTTTGTTATTTCCATAGTTCCTGAAAATGTAGTTTGAGTAGATATATACTCAGCAACGGGTAGAATCACCACATTGGCTCCTTGACTGACAGAGTGAGAGGTTTTATAATAGGATAGCCAAAGCAGAAGCACCTGCAGCATTCCCCTCTCTACCAAGATAATGAACTAAGCATAATATCACATGCCTGGGGGACTAGCACAGGTTTGTAAACCAACAAAAACTCTAAAGCTATAAAGGTAATGATCTCTATCACATCTCTATTCAACTTGCCTATTTGGCCTCTGAAAAAGACAAACAGGTCTTGGAAAATGACAGTGTATTATTTTAAGTGTTACTAGGTTATGGCTACAATTGAAGCTGCTGTTCTAGATGTTGTTCCTTTTCCCTATGGGTCTGCTATATGGCTATTGATCTGGTGAATGCATTTTCTCTGTTAGAAGAAGTTTGCTTTTACCTGACAGGAATAACAGTACATATTCACCACCCTGGCCTAGGGACTATGTTCATTCTTTTGCTTTGTGCCATAATTTAGATCAAGGTGATTTTTGATCCTCTTGTTACCCTACAGAACATTAGGTTGGATCAAAGTCTAGATGATATCAGGTTAATCAACCAGGTAAGCAGGCAGAAGAATATATCCCAGTAAAACACATGTGTGTCATAGTCCGGGAGATACCACTGGAAATTCAGGGATCTCAGAGATATTTCTAGAAGCTCATGTCCCCATAATATTACAACATTTCCTCCAAGGTGAAAGAAAAATTGCTGCATCATGCATATATCACCACTAAGAATGAGCAATACCTTTACTGGCTCTCTTTGGGGGCCAATACATACATACCACATATGGATGTCCTCCTCTGACCCTGTTGCTGAGGAATGCATAAGGTTGCTCTTCCTCTGAGTGGAGTCCAAAGCAGGAGAAGCTGATTCAGGCCACAACACAAGCTATTCTGCCAATAGGTCTTCTGACTAATGAATCTAATGGAGCTTGAAGTGTTGGTGGCTGTTCAGGATGCTCATTGGAACCCATGTCGATCCCTGAAAGAAGATTCACAATGGAGAGTTCAAGCCCTGACAGAATCACCAGAATGCTTCCTTATGCCCCTTCACACCAATCCCCATCCCAACTCCTGGCAACCACTAATTCTGTCGTTATAGATTTGATTTATCTTTTCCGGAGTCTGACATAAATGGAATCAGGCAGCATGAACTCTTTTGTATCAGAATTTTTTTCATTCAGTGTAATATTTTTGAGATTGTTCCATTCTGTCACACGTATCAGTAGTATCAGTCGTTTGTTTCTTTTTATTAATGAGAAGTTACACATTTGTATGCGCATACCACAATTTCTTTATCCATTAATAAACATTTGAGTTATTTCCAGGTTTTGATTCTTATGAATAAAGCTGCTATAAATATTCTTAGAGTGTCCATGCGGACATACTTGTTTCTCTTGGGTAGATACCTAAGGAGTGGAATTTGGGGGGCATATGGTTAGTGCATATTTAACTTTACCAACAAACTGTTTTTCAAAGTGATTGTACCATCTTACAATCTCATCAGAAATATAGGAGAGTGCCAGTTGCTGTACATCCTCACCAATATTTGGTATTGTCAATGTTTTAAATTTTAGGTATTCTAATAGGTGTATAGCAGTATTTCATTACGGTTTGAATTTTCATTCCCTGGTGTCTAATGATGTCAAGCATCTTTTGATGGGCTTATTAGCTATTTTTATATCTTTTGTGAAGTGCCTGTTCAAATTTTGCCCCTTTTGAATTGATTTTCTTATTGTCGAGTTGTAGAACTTCTCTATGTGTTCTGTAAACAAGTCATTTGTCAGATACATGTATTGTGAATACTTTCTCCTAATCTGTGACTTACCTTCTCATTTTCTTAATAGAGTTTCTTGAAGAGTAGAAGCTTTGAACTTTGATGAAATTAAATATATAGCATGCATTCTCCATGAGGCAATACTGTACTCAGTGAAATGGAAATTGTTCTTGGGGGCAAAGAAACTCACTCTTTTTCCATGTAAAGCTCATATATACAGAGTTCACAAGTATATTTACAGTAAATCTGTGGTATTAAAATTTCACAGCAGAAGCCAATCAGGAAAAAAAATCTAGAAAGGGCTGGGGAGATGGGGGGCAATAATGAGAAAAGGGTTGAGAAACATTGGAATACAGGAAATCTTTATCCACTTTTTACAATTTTTCTATAAGTCTGAAATTATGTCAGAACAAAAAGTGTAAACATTGCCACGTGCCAGTGCTGGGAGAGTTAGGAGAACTCAGATGAGGCTGCCCCAATTCTGCAGGGCAGGTGAGGGCAGTTCTGGGTCAGGTGACAAGGGAAGTCCCCATCAGAAAGGTGACATTTGCCCCAAGTCTTGAAGGAGAATCGTGAGTGTGCTGGGTAGATAAGGACATGGCCTAATCCCAACAAACCTCAGAGGAAGATTAAATTCTATATTATTTAGTTGTATTGTTTAGCATCTTTTACCATATTTTAATGAAACACAAATTGATAAGGCAAGCCCTTTCTAAAGGACGACTCACAATTAAATAACAATCCTTTGTTAGGCAGAAGCTCCAACTACTAAACTTTCTAAAGAAATGGGAGTTTGAGGGAAAACCTTCTTTCCTCTAGGATTCACTCTTTTCCCAAACTTTCAGTCTCCCAGGGAATGTTTCTCAATTCATAATTTACGGACTTAGGAAACCCTTTGGGATTTTGGACAGGGAATGTGCCATCCTGTGAAATTTGCCTTTAGCTCTGATGTTGCATTGGGTCAGGAGGCTTAAGAGAGGCAGAGGGTGGCTTTTACATTCCAGAGCAGCAAACCCTGCCTTGCTGTCAGCTGGAAATCTGACACTGAGCTGTGGAAATGCACAGAGTCAGAAATCATGCTGTGAGAAGAGGCACAGAAAGGGGCAAATGCTGGAAAAGCTGTACTTTTCTCCCCATGACAGTTGCCTTTTGTTTGGACAAATAATTTGAGGAGAGAACAAAAAAGCAGCTGTTTGCTTAATGCCAAGCCACAAAGACACGGAGCCTTTCTGGCTCCAGCCGGGAGAAAATTCCTTGTCCTGGGCATTCCTGATGATTCGCCTTCTGGTGCTGCAGACTGAGGTGACAAAGAAAGCACCCACTGTCCCCAGAGCCCCTTTCACTGGGCAGAGGCCACCTCACTCGTTCATAACTCAGTAGGACAGGAGACCCGGGAGGCAGAGCTCTCAATGCCAGGTCAGGCCAAGCCAGAGGGTGGCTGTGATGGGGAAGGGTGACCTGAAAGCAAGTCATTAATGCATATGGATGCCCTGCCTGCTAGTTGCCTGTTTTCTTGGCCAGAACAATCTGTAAAAAGAGCCCAAAACCTTGTGCTCAAAGGTTTTGGAGTTTGTAACATATACAGACTCATACACACGTACACACATGCTCAGAAACACACAAACTGCTTGTGATACATACATTTGGTGCCAACATAAACAGGATCTTGGCCAAAACCCGTGTTGGTTAGCAACTGGCCAATGAAGTGTTTAAAGTTAGAGGCCAACAGAAAAACCCAAACAGTGGTGTTTTTCCTAAACTCGAAGTCACCAGTCAGTATTGCTTTTCCTTTGCAGAATGGTTTTCTAATATCTTCACTCAGGAAAGATCCTGTCTGCAAAGAGGCCCGTGATGGGTTTAGCTATTAGGTGAGTTCATTACCGTAAATCCATCCAAGGCGAGTTCCAATAACAATTACAAGGCAATCGAGCCATGAAACTCAAGGGCCGCTTTGAATTTGTGACCAGTCCCGGTGAGAGGGAGGAGGGAGGCGCTGGGCTTCTAGAAGGCCTAGAGGCCCCAAAGTTTATGGAAGGACTGAGGCCCCAAAGAAGGAAGGAGCTGCTTGCCGGGCCAGCCAACTGACACCTGGAAGGGCAGGCTGGGGAGGAAGCATACGCTGTCCCCTCAGACCCTCAGAGTCCACCCCTAGCACCACGCAGATGAGCACATCATCCCAGGGGCACATCCACAGACTAGAGATGACTCTTCCCCACAATCTCCTACCTTCAGGTGTCAAATGCCCCTTCTACCCCCTCATAAAGTCTGTTCCCAGGGAAGGACTGATGACCACTATTTACTAGTTAGACTGATTATACTTAAGTCACTGTTACCAGGTCACAGGATATGTTGCCCTTGAAGCCTATGGCCCAATGGCTGTGACTTCTGCTAGAAGAACTAGAGTCCTTGATCTGCAAATTGGGAGAGGATTTGGTAGGGTGAGGAGTGGCAGGCTTTCTCAAAAGCTGTGCCCACTGCCTGCATGTTCTTCCCTCTCAGCCTTCAGATCTCAGCCTAATTCCCCATTCCTAAGTAGGTCTTTTCCTGATGAGATGGTCTCTTGGTACCATACATCTCTCCTTAGTCCTTACTGAAGTTAAGACCCATGTCTAGCTGGATCACCGTTCTCTCTCAAGTGCCTAGCCCAGTGCCTGGCATATAACACATTTCAACAGATATTTGTTGAATGAATAAATCCACGAATGATTAAATGAAGGTGTGGATGGATGGATGGATGCATAGGTGGGTGGATGAATGGATACATGGATGGGTGCATAGATGAATGATGACTGATAGATGATGGAATTCCAGTACAGCTCCATCTGGGTCCTGTCCGTCTTCCTATGATCCTGTCTCCCTGAGAACTCCCTTGCTTTCATGCAAGCTTAAAGAAATCCAGTCAATAGGTGAGAGTGTTACTGGACGCTCATGATGAATTACTGCGGTAGCAACTGAGAAAGGCCAAGAAAGCAACCAAAGAGGAGGGCTGGGAAGATAAAAGGCAGAGAGGGGGAAATAAGTTGAGAGGTGCACAGAAAAACAGACCACGGGCAGCTGGAGGAGAAAGGCGGAAGCTTTAGGGACCTGAAGGAAAAATAGAGGGAAGAAAGGCACTGAGACTAGCCATGGGGAGAGAGATGCAGCTGAGAGGAGCGAGCCATGGAAAAATAATTTGTATTATCAGGAAAACAAAAACAACAGGGGCTTCTCTAATAGGACTGTAGGGAGGTGAAAGTGGGAGGCTTGTAAGAGAGGAGAGGAATCTTAACCAGAAAAATGTAAGTAGCAGAGAAAGACAGAAATAAGACAAGAGAAAAATGCTGGCCCTGAAAGCTACAGAAGGGGTGCCCGGCCTGAGACAGCCAAAGCCACAGCCATCCTGCCAAGGGAGGAAAACTTAGGAGACCCGCCCAACCAGAGTCCCGAAGTCTCAGACTTTTTCCACCTTATGAGCTGTAAATTGATCTATTCAGTTAGAGAAACCTGGTTTTTATTGAGTAATTTCCTCTGAACGACCTCCAGTTTTGAAAATGTCCCCAAAGTTCTCTGACTCCCGCCTCCCCCGCCGGGTCCCTGCGTCAATGCCCATAGATCGCGGGAGGCAGGCCCCCCTTGCTGCTCGTCAGGTCCCCGGGCTAATCCTGACATGGCACTGGGTCCTGCTTGGGGCAGAGACCTCGGATCTGTTTGTTCTGCCGGCCAGGTCCCAGCATGCCCCTCGCTGAGCTCACATCCAGGCAGCAGCTCAGGAGCCCCCAGCCACAGAAGGGAGTTCTAACTGGTCCTGAGCCACGTCCTCCGCCTGGCCTCGATGTCAAGGAAATTTCTCCATTTTTCTTCTTAGCCCTCCAATGTGGCCTCTTGCAGATGCACACAAGGAGCTCTTTATGGGAAGCATTGCCCATCACTTGCTTTTACATTGCATCTTTTATGCCAGTATCCCTCAAAGCATTTTCACAGACAAGTGTCATTGTCTCCCCCTTACAGATGGCACAGAGAGGAAAGCACAGAGAGTTAAGTGGTTCAACGAAGGTCACTCGAAAAGTCAGAGCAGAGGCGGGAACTGAACTCAGAGCTCCCTGCTCCCAGGCCTATCACCTGCCACTCCCAGGCCTAGATGGGAACAGCCAGCCTCTAAGAGGGCCCTTCCCACACTCCCAGTGGCAGCATGCCACCTTTCCATCTTTGCTACTAAAGTTCAGAACTGAAACCCCGTCTTCCTAACCAGAACTGCACAGATCTTTGGATGGAAGGGGCCATCTTACAAAATCAAATGAAGGCCCATGGACTTGCCGAGACCCAGCAGGGTGGGAGGGGGGCCTGAAAGCCCCCTCAGGAGGTGAGATGCAGGCGTCAGGCTCAAAAAGCAATTGCCTTACCTGTGTGGCTAAGGTTTTACTGCCTGTTCAATCTGAAAGTTAGCAAAGTAGTAATCAATGAAAAGGAAATATAATTGAGAAGATTAAAAGCCGAGGGTGGGTATGGACTGGGGAGGGAAGTGATTGCTAAAGAGGTCCATTTGTATAATTCAAAGGTCGATGCCTCTCATTAAACTCACACCTCCAGACACTCAGGGGATGAAAGAGAATCTCTCCATGCTGACTAGCTGACACCTGAGAGTTTCCTCTGGCCACTTTTAAGGGTAGTGTGAGGCCAGAGGGACAGAAGAAGCTGTTGGAAAGAGAATTTAGGGGAATCCATAAGCAAAAGAACTTTTTTTGGAGAACTGAAACACAAAACCAAGCCTTCTGACCCTTTTAAAAATGATATCCAAGTTTCTTTGAGACTCTGAGGGCTTGTTTACATGATCTGAATGGAAGCTGAATTGATGCCCAAGGAAGGTCTAGACTGGCACAGCCCTCCCCTTCTTTGTGTATATTCACACCCACGCTCCGACACACACACACATACACACACACAGATTTTATCCTTACGTGAAACACATGTGTTTCTATAGCTTTGGATAAGTAATGGGCTCTGGCTGACACCACATGTTTAAGCGCAGAACTAGTAACTGTATCTGTCTCCGAGACAAGTGACAAGCTTGTCTTCCACATTCCTCCCTGGGAAAGAAGGTGTATAGGGGTGTGTGTGTGTGTGTGTGTGTGTGTGTGTGTGTGTGTGTGTGTGTGTGTGTGTGTGTGTGTGTGTGTGTGTGTGTGTGTGTGTCTACAGGTCTAAACTAAGACTTGGGGGCCGTGGGGTCCAGGAGGCCAGACCACCTCTGTCTGCCAGGACACGAGCACCAGATCAGTCAATACTGTGGTTTGCCTTCCTGCCTTTGCTCTTTTTCTATTGAGGTTGCTAACAAGAGGATGACCAGTATATCCAGGTCTCCCTTGCCCCTTCATCCATCTTCTATCCTTGCTACCTACACCAGGAAGCCCTACAAGTGTGTCTTAGAGACCACAGGATACAGATAGGGCTGCCAGATTTAGCAAACGTATTTATTTGTTATTGCTGCCTAACACACTACCACAAACTTAGCAACTGAAAACAACAAAATTTTTCCCTCACACTTTGCAGGAGTCCAGAGTCTGGCACATCGTGGATGGGTCCTCTGCTTAAGGTCTCCCACAGCTCAAATCAGGGTCAGCCAGGCTGCCATCTCTCCTGAGGCTGAGTCCTCCTCCAAGCTCTTTCAGGGTGTTGTCAGAATCAGTTCATTGTGGTGTAGGACTGATGTCCCTGTTTTCTTGTTGGCTGTTAAATGGGGACTGTTCTCAGCTCCTAGAGGCTGACTGCTGTGCCCTGCCATGAGGCCTTCTCTGCAACACAAGAGTGTTCTCCTTCAAAGCCAACAGAGAATTCTCTACTGCTTAAAATCTTGGACTTCTTCTGTCTCTGGCTTCTAGATCCACATTGAAAGGGTTCAGATGGTTAGGTCCAGCCCATACAGATAATCTCCTTTTGATTAACTCAAAATCAACTGATTAGTAACCTTAATTACATTTGCAAAAATCCTTTCTGCCATATAATGTGAGACAATCACAGAAGTGATGTCTCATTTAGTCACCAGTGTCACCCACACTCCAGGGGAGGAGATTATTCAAAGGTGAGGGTCATCAGTGGTGTCTAAGAATCATACCTAACACAACAAATAAAAATACAGGACACCCAGTTAAATTTGAATTTCAGATAAACAATGAAAAATTTTTTAGTTAAATTATGTCCCATACAACATTTGGGACATACTTATACTGAAATATTATTCATTGTTTATCTGAAACTCAAATTTCACTGGGCATCCTGTATTTCATCTGGCAACGCTAGATGCAGAGCCTCAGGGCCTCTGCTCCACATGCAGGCCAAGACTGGACTGCAGTAGAAGAAGGCATTTCCTTTGTGAAGCAGGCAGCAGTAGAACTTTCTTCAGCTGGGGGCCTTTGGTGATAAAAGAAGGCCTCTGTGGCCTTCTTTCTACAGCATCACTGTTTCTGCTTCCCTCCCCCAGCTCCCTCAGCCCAGGGCTGTCAACGCCCTGCAAACGCAAGGAGAGAAATTGCTGTTCCCAGGCCATGTGCAGAAGCAACCCCAGAGGTCGGCCACGGAGTCTCACTTGCCTAGAATCACAGCCTGGTGGGTGGGGTAGGGGATCGGGGAGGGGAGCCTGAGGTGCAGGGGGAGGCAGAAGCAGCCCTAGGCTCTCTCCCTTCAGCCCTGTATGGAAGACTCCTGCCCCAGAAGAAGCTCTCCCCCTCGAAGTGGGCCCTACAGGCTCTTGGGGCAGTGGAAAGCTCCCCTCACCAGCAGAGTTCTCCTTGTGAGAGACGCTTGGCTCTCCTCACGGCTGCTCCAAACCCTTGCCAGCAACACTTCAAACTCTGGCCGGCCCAGTGTTACATTTTAACCGGCCAGGCCCTATTAGCCTGATCCTAGGATGGGTTATTCTTTCCAGTTTTCACTAACAAAAATCCCCTTTTATTTGGACACTCAAGTGGCCTCTAGGAACGAGGCTTTCATGAGTTGCCAAAAATGTTCGGATGCGGCAACATTTGTGTGTGTGGCCAATTACATCGGTACCTCTGGGGCTGATCCCACAGGCTTTTCTCAGGCAAAACTTCTATGAACTTCCAGCAGACCCCCCACCCTTTTTCCTGAGCTCTATCTGCAGGAGCAGGCCCTGGGTGGCTGCCTGGGAGGCTGGAGATGAGTTTATGCATGGAGTTCTTACTCATGAAATCAATCTGAGTGGGGAGAGTGATTTATATGAGCACTAGTCGATGCATTATTAGAATTAATATCATTATTTCACTGCTTCCCTTTTTAGGTTTTTCCTCTCATAAATCAATTTAGTTCGATAAGATTGGGCTGAGTTTTGGCTGCACACAGACTGGAGTGTTCTGCGTGGTGGACGCAAAGGACTATTTGGCGAGTTCAGACAATGCCTCCATTGTTTTCTGATTTATTGAAAGCTCAGGTTTTGTACGTATTACATGTACTCGTTGATGTTTTGCAAAGCAGGGATTAGTGAGAATTTTTCTGACCTGAAAGCCATCTCCCTACAGTGCTGGTTTCTTAGAGTCTCTGGTTTGTCGTAAGCTGCCTTTTCCATAGCCATGTCATGGCCACTGAAATGGTGGGTAGGTGTTTTTATAATCATTCTCTCTTTCCATCTTCCTATTTGGCCAGCACACACTAACTTGTCTCATGTCTGCTCTGAGTTTCCTAACTGCCGGCAGAAGAGTATCTGTTTGAGTCTTTTCCTTCATCATCACACTTATAAAATATGTTGGTTGTGCAATCTGTCTTTCTTGTCGATGCTATCCCCTTTGCCAAGCCAGTGCAGGCTGGAGACTCCTGTCAGAAGCCCATGAATATGGGTATCTGGGGCATATTCATTAGGGTTTAGATGCTCTCTTTAATTAACCTCTTCATGCACCTCATATAAACGTTCCCTCCACTACCTACTTCTCAGAAGTCTGTTGCAGAAGAAGTCACTAGGGAAACCTAAGGTATTTTTCTTATGATAAGCACAATGTCAGAAATGTTTAGAAATTAGCCTGCAACAGGAAATCAGAAAGAGCTGACTCAGCTTCAAGTGCAGTCACACTCACTTCGCCCTTCCTCTTGTTCACCCACCACTTCTTCACCCTTACATCATTACCCACCTGCTTGTCAGCCTCTGCAGAGCTCCATGCAATGGCTTTTGCTATCTATACTTCTTGCCTGGGGATTCCTGTGCCTCTTTTCCTCTTTTCTCTGAAAAGGAAACAGGAGAATAAACTTAGGAGAACAGGGTGCAGTCCCACTGGCACATGCAGGTGCTCCTCAGAGGCGTCTGGGTGGCCAAAAGGCTGGTCGTGCTTTGCTTTATTAACTCTAGCAGAAATTAATGTTTAAATAAGTCTTAAAGAGGTGGGGCTTCCAAACCCAGGGTCTTACATAACAGTCACTCACTAAACAGTTGTGGAATCAACTAGATTTGATACTGATTAGTGTTTTTCTGTTTTAAGAGAAATTATTAGAAAACAAAACAAACCTTCCACAAGTGAAAGCTTTCCCAAATAAGGGCTTCTCATTATATCCTTAGTGACAATCCCCTGTCAGAGCTACAAAATGAGCCACCCTGCCCTAGTACTTGGTGCTGGGAATCTGCAGAGCAGCCTCAGTTTTCCTGGAAACATAACATGCGCACATGTGAGCACAGCACATTATACCACCATCATCCCCCATCCCAGTTCACACACCGTCTCTGGCCAACATATGCCAAGTCTATTTCTTCTAAGGGGAGGACATTAGAAAGGAAAATGAATCAAGAAATTGCTTCTGGAGCTTCCCTGGTGGCGCAGTGGTTGAGAGTCCGCCTGCTGATGCAGGGGACACGGGTTCATGCCCCAGTCCAGGAAGATCCCACATGCCGCGGAGCGGCTGGGCCCGTGAGCCATGGCCGCTGAGCCTGCGCGTCTGGAGCCTGTGCTCCGCAACGGGAGAGGCCACAACAGTGAGAGGCCCTGTTACCGCAAAAAAAAAAAAAAAAAAAAAAAAAGAAATTGCTTCTGGAAACTGAAAGAGACCTTTAAAATGTTGGTTCTGGAACACACACCACTGAGATGGAAATCAAAGGTGGCAAAAACTCAACAAGTGCTGTTACAAGTGAGGAGCTCTTACTCCCTTAATTCCATGTTCTGTGGCAACGGTCCCCAACCTTTCTGGCACCAGGGACCGGTTTCGTGGAAGACAATTTTTTCGTGGACCGCGGGGAAGCAGGGGTTGACGGTTCAGGCGGTAACGGGAGCGATGGGGAGCGCTAGATGAAGTTTCCATCACTCGCTCGCCACTCACCTCCTGCTGTGTGGCCCCGTTCCTAACAGGGCCGCAACGGCTACTGGTCCGCAGCCCCAGTGTTGGGGACCCCTGTTCTAAGGTGCTACACCCCATTTCATCTATGTATATCACTAACTCAATATTCTGGGGAGCTGGCACGTTATTAGCCCCATTTTACATATGCCAAAATTGAGGTTCGGGGAAACCAGGTGGCTTGCCCCAAGACGAAAGGGTATGAACCAAAGCTGGCTCTCTTGTTCTCCTTTTGAAAAACACTATTCAGAATGAACACATTTTTTTCTAAATAGCAACTCTTAGTTGCATATCCTTCCAACCAGGCTGTGAAGTCCTTGATGATGGTGATGATGACGATGGTAATCATTTATTTTAATCCATCACATTTCAAGTACTGTATTATACTTACAGGTAATTTAATCTTCAAAATGACCCTCTAAGTTATGATAATAATATCAGCACCATTTTATTAATTAGGAAAGAAAGGGCTCAGAGATGTTGATTAACTAATCCAAAGTCACACAGCTAAAAGAGAGGCACGCTCCGATTTGGACTGGGCTCTCTGTGCGCTCTCAGTAACTGCTGGATTGCACTGAAGAGTGCTTGCTTAGAAAGCCCAGGGTGATTATGTTCAGGTCTATTTCCCTTTAAAGTTCAGACTTTCTTTCTCCTCATTTCTCACAGTAGGCAATTCCAGATGCCAGCCCCAGAGAATACGTCCTAGTGTGCAACTCACTGATACCAACCCAGGGCTGACCGTCTGGAGCACAAGGCACGGGGTACAAAGGAGGGCAAAATGTAAGCCTCTCTGTCTCTGTCTCTGTCTCAACAGCTACATTTGAGGCTCAACATTGTGCTACTTCTGGCTTCTCACTAATAACATAGATCAGGGCCTTTAAGAGAGATCCACTTATATACTTCCATGAGTCTCTAGCAGAGCACAGAAGTGTACAGTCATGCCTCAACTACTGGAAGTGTTCATGGATCACTCTGGATAAGGATGCATCATTTTTGAGTTAGTGTGGTTGCTCAGTTAAATCAGAAAGTCTGTGTTCAGCTCCCACCTCTGAAACACACTAGCTGTGTAGCTTCAGGCCAGTTACTCAATTTCACTGAAGGTATTTCCTCACCTATGAAATGGGGATAATGCTATTCTACTTTCAGCTGCTATGAGGATTAAAAAAACACCTGTTCTGGCAAGGAGTAGGCCCTCAACAAATATTGTTTTCCCTTTTGGAATACATGGAATATAATTCAGGTTCATCTCAAGATGCTAGATTATATACATTTTAACCATCAACTCCTAGACTGTGTCTTTACACAGTGAAGCGCTCAGAGGTTACTGCCTTGAGTACAACACAATTTACCCTTGCACTACGCACTCTAGCCCACCTGGGTGGACCACCTTGTGTGGCTTGACACCTGGGGGGTTCTCAAGGGCTGCTGAGTCCAAGTGTGACGGGTGGTCCCAGACTGCTAGGCTGGTGTTTCATCTCTTTGCCCCACACAGCACTTTTCTGCTCCGTTGGTATGACCCACAGTCTATTTCTCACCTTCTCTACTCCTCTGTCCTCCAGTGATACTCTCCATCGCCCCCATACCCTCCCTCCTTTCTGATTTTCTATTTTCTCCTTTTGCCTCCTTTCCTCCAGTTTTCTCAGTCTTTAGTACCAGTGAGACTTGGCTGGTATCACTGCTAACTGCCCAGCAGGAAACAGATGGCACACTCAAATCCAAAGAACTCTAAAAAGGTTTAATTAAAGGCGTATTTGCAGTGTGGGCAGAGTGTACCACACGAGGGATGGTACAGTACCCCGGGTCTAAAGACAAGGGAGATGTTACCGCCTCTAGGCCCAAAGGGGTCACGGGAGGGAACCTGGAACGTAACTTCTAGAACCTAGAAGGAGAGTGTCAGAGAAGAGAGACCCATTGGAGAGAGACAAGAACCTCAGTAGAGAGAATCAGGGGCATAAATACCTCAAACCTTCTCTCCTCCCTCCCTCCGATATCCTACAAGGGTTTCCCATTGGACAAACCCAACACGAAGCTGGAGAGAAAGGCTTCCAGGGCCCAGAGCAGGGTGAAGAAGGGTAGAGGGTCTGGAGGGACACAGACACCAAAGAGAACTTGGCTTGCTCTGGCTCATGAACCCAGTGCTCACCAGCATTCCGGAGAGCCCACAGTCCTGGGTGGTGGGGGGGCTGTGGGATAATTGGGGTGTGGCTGCCATTTTATGCAGACTTACAGGCTAAATCGTGTTTTCCATCCTCATGCCATTTCCCTTCCTTTCTTTAATTTACTACGGCCTGCTCCACATTTTATGGAGCTATTTTAAGCCTACACAGGAGATCTTCTTGCCATACACAGGGAACAATCAATGTTCTCACTTAATAATTCATTCTTTCATTAAATGCCCCAAGTAATTAAATAAAACATGAATAAATTCCACATTGATATTTGCTAAAGTTGTGTTTCTAGAGAATTTTTACCTGTTGGCTCATATGCTGGGACGATTATTTACTATGATGAACAATGCAACAAGGAAATCTCAGAGTGTGTAGTCACAAAGTGTACCAAGTTCATTCTCGCTGTTATCAAATGCTTACTAAATGCTCAATATTTTATAGACATCACCTCCAATACTGAAATAGTCCAATGAAGTTTTAAAGAAACTGAGGCCCAGAGAAGCTCAGTGTCTTGCCCAGGGCCACATCGAGTAGAATTCGACATTAGGCCCGTCTGCCACCAAAGCCTGGCTCTTTCTACTATTCCCCCCAACTCCATCCTCCTTACACTTCTGTGGGGAAGTAGGTGATACAGAAAAAATATCCTAGTAAGTCAGAGTTGTCCATATTTCAACACACAGGTACACGTGGTGCGTGTTAAAAAAAAAGAGAGAGAGAGAGAGAGAGAAAGAGAGGGAGGGGGGAGAGAAAGAGGGAGAGAGGGAGAGAGGGAGGGAGAGAGATGGGGGGGGGGAGAGAGAGGGCGAGCGCGAGCGCAAGCCAAGTGTGAATTTCAGAAACTTGGGAGAAGGGGAGAAAACTGGCAGAAAATAGGATCTTCTGCTCTACCTAATTTGCCTCAGCATCCTTTCCCAAAAGAAGTTTGGGCAGTGTTTATCCACGGGCCCAAATGTTTACCTCAGTTCTCCAAAGAAGCCCACCCTCACTGAAGGTGATTGTGTCCTGGCCTTGCTGTGGATCTGTAAGAGGCACAACTGCTCCTGAAAGGGCTTTCAAATCAGTATTGGGGCCACACTCTTTTCAGAAACTGGTTTCCTTCATGACTTTTCTGTTAGCACGTTCTGATTATTTCATATCATCATAAAATATACTTCTTTGCTTTCACATTAGTTGTTTTTTGGGTTTTTTTTTTTTTTTTGGCCACGTGGTATGTGTGATCTCAGTCCCCCAACCAGGGATCGAACACGTGCCCCCCACGGTGGAAGCGAAGAGCCTTAACCATTGGACCACCAGGGAAGCCCCCTCACATTAGTTTTGTAGATGGCGTGGATTGATGCTAAACTTGTGGACTGTCTCTAATGTCAGGATAGCCTCATTACTTAATGAGGAAACTCATTTCCATATACATCCTCCCCACTCCCCTGCCCCTACCCCAAAGAGTTCCTCTTTCTGCATGTCCCTTTCGGAATAGTGGCCCTTGTCAGTCCCTCTGTGGTCTCAGTAACCCTTGAGTCCTGCCCCTCCCTCATACCCCAGCAAATCAGTCATCAAGTCTTGTTGGATCTGCGTCATGAAGCCCTTTCTCCTTCTTTTTCACAGTGACCTCCACAGTTGAAGCTCTTATCCACTCTCCTTTGACATCCAATGAGCACTCCCTATAGGATTTTTCTAAATAACTGAACAAAAGGGCTATTAGAGAGAGATTCTCCTAACCGCCTCTCCATTCCCGATCCATGTTCCACTGAGCCGCTAGAGTTAACTTGGTAATACTTAGATTTGATCACTTCACTTGCTTAAGGCACCTCCTAACGTCTGCCAATTGCCTAAGAGAATATTCCACATCCTTTAACCTGATACAACAGGGTCCCCACCCTTCTTTCCCGGTGCTCCCTCCGGCCTACCCTGCACTCTTTATTCATTTAATCTTCCCTGCTTTGCTCATAGTGTCCTGTCTACCTACAACACTTGTGGCCCTACTTCTTATGAGACCTCTCGCATGAGCATGAATCCATGCTCTTAACGACTACACTATGAAGAGAAGGAATTCATTGGCCAGACTGGCTCAGTTAGCTATGGCGAGGGGAACAAAGCCACTTATTATACACGTGGCTGGGGAGGCACTCATTTGTGGGGAGTGGGCATGGCAGGGTGAGCCATTATTAACAGGCAGCCACCCCAAGCTATCTATTATATTTCCTATGTTGCCGTAGGAACACAGAGAGGAGGACAGGCTCGGTGTCTATGAACTAGTGTGGCAGATAGGACCAAGGCGTCCCAGAGACCTGTTTGTCAACTAAGAGAGGCTGAGGCAGGGGAACCACTTATTATACTGGTTAGCTAACACGCTTTTCTTGTCATTCACAATCTACAGAGACATAATTCTTTACTAGTTCTTTCTGGCTCTTTGATAACTCAACCTTAAATTACCACGCAAACCCTAAAGGAAGGAACAGAGGGTGAAAGAGGGAAATGGGGGGGAGGGGCGACATCAGAGAGAGGCGGGTCACAGAAATCATTGCACTTCTTGTGAAACTGTTCTTTTCTCCTCCTTTCTTCACTGGACCCACCCATTAAAATGAAGGTGAGATCAGAGTAGATTAGAATATTCTGACTGTCCTTTACCTGCAGAGGCTTTTCCTCAAAGGATATTTTAGTGGCACTACACGGAGGCATCCGATAGACATGGAGCCGGTTGGTGTGCTGTGCGGCCCCTCCACAGTGGCCTGGGAAGCAGTAGGGCTGGAGCACGATTGGAAAGCCCTAGAAAAGACCAATATCAGGTCGATCTGCCCACCAGAGACGACTGAATCTCAACCTGGTCAGAAGAAGGGCAGACAAGGGAACGCTCAGGCCAAGCCCCAGTGGAGTTTTCTGTATTCATCAAAGAATTCTAACAGAGCTGTTTTTCTTTCACCTTTGCAGGTCCCTTGCTTGAGAGGAGAAAATGGCTGTATCATTTGTGGCCTGCATGTGCTGTGTCTGGTTCCCGTGGTTTGTTTTCCTGCTTTGAAAGCAAAACCGTGCATGGCTCTGAGATGGAAAGCAGACCACGGTTTGTCAGCGCGGCCATTCGTCATGTCCCCCAGAGGGGGCTGTGAACTCCTGCAGCCTTGAGCTCTGCCAGCGCCTGGACCACCCACCTTGCAGAGCTCAGAAGGCCACCAGGCAGCGCGGGCACGAGGCTCTGCTACCCAGCTGGCCCGAGGCTTCAGCCAGCTCCCACCCACCCCTAGGGACGCAGGCCTGACATAAACCAGTGTGATGGACCCTGGACCCAGCGGTCCAGGTCTGTTGCGGGGTGAATCTGAAGTGGGCTCAGGGTAAACGTGCAAAAAGACCCAGAGTGAACAGAGCTTCTCAGATCCCCTTTAGAGCAGAGCCGGGTAGAAAATCACTTTACTGCTCCGTGGAAAGCCATTTGGCTATGTTTAAGTTGCACTCTTTTGTTTTTTACTGTTCTGCAGAAAGCTAGTTGTAAAATGCTCTGACGTACAGCAAAGAGCAAATGTCTGCACCTGTCTGGGCGGGGAGGGTGGGGTACAAAGGAGGCACGCAGACGCATCGCTGCAGGAAGTTTCTAGTGCAGTGGTCCCAGGCAGGTCGGCAGTGCTCAGCAACTCCATCAGACTCACCTGGGAACTTATGAAAGAGGTCCTGGTCTGCAGCAGCCCACCTAGACCTTTGGGGCTGACAGCCTGGAATCGGCATTTGTTAACAAGTCTCCCTGGTGAACGTTCTTCGAACTCATTTGAGAACCAGAGCACAGGGCCATATTGATTATACGACTCCATATCTGGGGAATGTTTCTCCGAGTGAGCCCAGAAGGTGCTCTGGTCCCCGGGGAGTCAGAGGCAGCTGGGGCTGGTCTCAGAGCTGATCAGCAGGGCCAAAGAGGAGGATCCCGTTTGCTTTGCCTGGTTGTGTCAAGGCTGGAGAAAAGGAGCTTGGCACTCAAGCCTTCTGAATCCATAAAAGCCTGGTATAAATATGCCACCGCGACCAGGAGCAGCAGCATATGACGGAGTGGGAACTGACTGTCTCTGGGCTCAGGGAGGAGCAAGTGGAGCGTAGAGCCTGTATTTAAGGCTTTGTTCACTCTTACGTTTGTGTTCATTTTTGTAGGACTGTCTCACCTTGTAATTTTAATAAAGATAAACCTGTAATAGAAAAACATGGAAGTATGTGTTTTCTCACTTTCTCTCATTTAAACCTATAGGACATCCTATCTCATTCGCTGTGGGCACATGCACCCAAGACCCTGTACTATGACCCAGGGTAGACTCCAGGCGCTTGGCATCAGTCAACGGCATGGATGGGACTTCCCTCGCAACTGCAGGGACACCAAGGCCCCGGTTTATCCTAGTCTTTTGGGGCTTCCCAGAACGTGCTCAAGTAGTCCCAAGCCCCCAGTCTCCGTCCCACTGACCCCTGCCCAAGAAAACCCTCAGATCAGGCTTGGGCTCCAGGGACGGGCGGGGTTACCAGTTGTCCCAGACCACGTGGGGCTTCATCAGCCCTCACACTGGATGGCGACTCCTGAGTCAGGTTTCCTGACTTCATGACTTCAGCATGTGTGGCCAAAGGGACCGAGTGGTCATGCTCTCCACAACATCTGGCAGGCTCTGTCTCTTGGGCTTCGTCTTGCAAATTTTCTAAGGAAAACAAAAATCCTAATTATCTCATTTCTTTCCCATTGGGTATCAGGGTGAGTTTTGGTGGGAGGAAGGTAGGCTGGAAAAAAATGGCTCTTACCGCTTCGTGTGCATTATCTGTCTTTGCAATCCAGTGATGAAAATGTCTGTGGGAGGGAGGAGGGGCTTTGGCAGGAGAACACATTCCAAGACCTACTGGCCGGAGCGGTCGGCTATCGTATGCTCTCCACAAATGATTTATATTAACACAGTCAGTGTTCCTGAGGTGGGAGATGACCATTACTGGCTACGGCCAAGTCTCCTTGGAAAAACAAAGAAAAGGAAGAGTTAATGGCACAATTGGTGTGAGGAGAGAAAGAGGGATTAGAGAAAAAGTACATGATGAAATGGGGATTAAGAAAAAGAAACAGCTGGAGGGAAGAGCCAGAAGATGATTTCCTACTTTACAAGAATTAGTATTTCTATTTCCCTGATCATCCCCTTTCACTTTTAAAAGGAAAGGTGTTTTTCTTCATTGTATTAAGACTCTAGAAGTACTTCATTGCATCAGACATTTTGAGAACTGCTGATGTAGGAGTCTCTCTCCTTAGGATAGAATAGACAACTCTCAGTCAATATCTGAAATTCATTCAGACTTGGTAAAGACTCAGGGAGTAACTGGAATGACCCATATGAATTTTTTTTAAATTACCTCCACTGGTGAGTGAAGTTGTTTGCTTTGGGGACAGAAACGTAGGTCAAAGTGAAGCTATCGTTGGTTTCCTGCTCACTTCTTTTTTATTTCCCTACTTTTTTGCTAAAAGAGCAATTTTTTAAGAGGATAAAGACTACTAAACTCATTCATATTTGTGATCGTCATGAGGCCTTGGACTCGCGCATTCTCATGTGGTGACAGTGTTTTGCACGTGGTGAGGACTGAAGGAAAGGTCTTTAAAATGGATACAGGCAATGTCCTTGGTCGTCAGCTAACTCAGCATCAACACCACCTCCTGCTACATTCTCCTCTGCATCACAGGGGAGAAGCCTGGAAACACATTTCTCAGAAGTCTTCCCCTGTATGGTTGGGAGTTAGACTCTGCCTCTCAGAGGCCCTTGCACAAAGTTTGGAAGCCAGAGTTCTCCGGCAAGATTTCCAGGCATACACGTCAGCAGATACGGGGGTTTCCAGGCAAGCTCTAGAGAATCACCTGCTCTGGAGCTGTAGGCCAGCTGCGTCGGCTTCCTGGAGACTTGAAATTCATCGTGACTTCCGGGCAAGCTTTTGAGCACTACCCGCTCCAGAGATGCAGGCAGCTGAGATCTGCAGTGGGAGATGACCTTAGCTCCCAGACCTTCCAACAGTTTTGCAAGCCTCTAATTCTCTGAACTGAAGTCATGACTGCTTATAATACTTAGAGTGGCTTCTATTTTCCTGAGCAAGCTCTGAAAAATGCAGCAAGCCGTTGGGATGGGACAAAATCACTTTGGGAGGGAGTGCAGATCGAGTAGAGGACAAGGAAGCACATGAGCTACTTCCTTCCTTCCCCTGCCTCGCACTGTCTGACAGGCTGCCTTCCAGCTCAGTGGGCTCATTTCCAGCATCCAGGACCACCTCTGATGCTCCTCAGCGCTAAACAAAAATGGCGCCCAGGCCCCAAAGATACTCCTTCCCCGTTTTAAAGAAACAGCCTTTATTTTAAGCATCCGGCTTTACAGATTTCAAATGTTAATAGCACAACTTCTAGAACACATTGACTCAGGTTTAAAAGGAACAACCTGTGTCCAACATTGACTCAATGGAATATTCTACTACTTGAGCACAGTATCTCAAGTAGTAAAACAGTGTTTCAGTCTCTTTAGTTTATCACTAATCTCAGCAAAATCAACTGCTTGCTTCTGAACATAGTCCCTGTAAACCAGAAAACATGGTGAGATCCCCAAAGGGAGGGGCTGAGCATTGCCAGCATATATAGACCCTCAAAAAATTCACTGAATGAGTTCTTGAAAGCACAGAGAGAATTCCAAAAGATGTGGCAATCAGGACAAAATGGTATCTTTAAGATGCAGAAAGAGCACTGAAACTTTCTAACTCTTCCATGCCGGAGCTAACAACTCAAAAGATCCTTTCAAAACCTAAACCTAAAGAGGTTCCATCCCCAGAGAATCTGAATTTCTGGGTCTCTAAGAAAGGAAGGAATGTGAAGCTATGTCCTTCTAGAACCACCTCCACCCTTGCCCTAAGAAGTATGTAACAACACACAAATGATTTAACTGGCATGCCAGCCAGAGTACCCAAATAAACAGTTCCATTTTCCAACAAAGGGAGTTACTTAAAATCCCCTTGAAATATCTCAAAAAATTAATGTCAAGAACAACACAGGCAATAATTTGGAATGATCTCAGAGTACTGTTTCAACCTTTGTTTCTTCCTCTAGCAAAAAGAGAGTGGAATTTAGCAGCTCTGATTTTGAACCCCAGGACTGGCCACTTTTTAACTGCGTGGCCTCGGGAAAAATCACTTTGCTTTGATTTGATTTTCTTCAACTATAAAACAGTGATGATGGCATGTACGCATGTACCTTCCTAACCCCCATGATTATTGTGAGGATAAAACGGTAAGTGTGAAATGTCTTAGAAAACAGTAATATCCTCAGCTACTAAAATCTTGTATTCCTGATTATGATAACACTATCTAATTGCTCCAATTTTAAGTTATCACTCTTTTAATGACAAAATAAAAACCCTTGATAACCGATTCCTATGGCATGGGAGTGTATAGCGATTTTATTCCACTGACTTACAAAACAGTAAATCTGCAACCACACAGCACAGCCATTACACAGACATACTTACAAATAGGAAAGTCCATAGCAAAGTTGTTATGGCAACAGCTGGACTGTGAGTGTGAGATTGGAGTGGACCATGTCCTCACTAATAAATGTCAGCTTGATTTGAATTACTTACTAAAGTAGAGCTTAGACAAAGCCAAAAAGGAAAACCAAAGCTTTCTCGATAAAATGGAATCCCAAAGCATAAATAAAAGATTCCACCTGAGAAGAATGATTTATTATCTCTCACTCAAGAAAAGGATGCATAGTCCATTCTATGTGACCACATCTCTTAAGCTGTTTGCTACTGGTTTATAAAAAGCTCAGGCATGTGTGTACATAAACAGACACACACACACAAGTACACACACACACACACACACACACACACACACACACACCCCAATATATAAGTTCAACTGAAAGAAAAACTAGAAGTCATCGGTTACTTGAAATGAAACTAGGTACATCTTTGCCCTAAAAAAGCAAATTATCCCGCCTTCAGGTCAGAAACACTGATGAAAGTTTACATCAGCCAAAGAGAGCTTGGTATTCAGGAAACTCGAGGCATTAAAGTGAGGCTGTCACAAAAGAAAAGACTGAATGTCTAAAACTTAAAAACCCATCACACCTAGCATGAAGATGTGAATGAATTTATTCTGCTTCAAACTGGTTTGGACCATATATAATTCACTTCCTTATAAGGTATTTGATTAGAAATGCTGGAAATAATCATTTTATAGCATAAAACCCTTCATTCTCCAAGTTCTCCAAGCCACCAGAGATATGACACACTGTGAAGAATATTTACATTTTTGTTAGGAAGATACCAAGTACCTTTCCGAAGAGCAGCCATCTTGGAATGAACGGTCATAATGAATTTTTTTTTTTTAGTCATACATGAACTAAACGTCTCCCTTTTCCAACATAATTTAGACAGCTGTACAAAATCAACATCAGATTTTAAAGGTTTTTAAGGCTCTTATGGTTAGGTATCATTTATAAGACATGACCAGATATGACATGATCATTACTACTCTATAATTAAGATAAACAGAGTAATTGGGATAAAATACTGGATTGGTGAAGAAGAATTTATTTGAGGGCCCAGTGGCATCTCTGTCTTGTGTTAAAAAAGCCAATCAATAAGAAACAAATATTTCAGTTGCACTATACAAACAAAGCTGACAGTTCATCATTAAAAACCTGGGTTTCCCCCGCCCATGCAAGCCCACCTCAGGACCTCTACCATACCTGGCAAGAACACAAGATCCCCATTTCCTTAAGAAGCTGCATCAATTTGAATGTGTTTGACTAAAACAGGTATAAACAATGAGGGAATGTATTACCTCACATATCAGGAAGGCTGGGCACATCATGGCCCAGACTCTGATACTCTGAAATTCTCTCAGTTTGGCCCTTTTTTTTTTTTTTTTTTTGTGGTACGCGGGCCTCTCAATGTTGTGGCCTCTCCCGTTGCGGAGCACAGGCTCTGGACGCACAGGCTCAGCGGCCATGGCTCACGGGCCCAGCCGCTCCACGGCATGTGGGATCTTCCCGGACCGGGGCACGAACCCACGTCCCCTGCATCGGCAGGCGGACTCTCAACCACTGCGCCACCGGGGAAGCCCTCAGTTTGGCCCTTTTGTACTCGTTGGCTTTGTCTTCAAGCTGTCTTCCTTCATGATTGCAAATTAGCTCTCAACAGCATCTAGGGCTACCTTTTTCTTTATTCATGTTCAGTGAGCAAGAGACCAAAACTCTCTCCTGATTGTGGAATGAAAATCCTTCCCTTCAGTCTTATTTGGCCGACTTGAGTCCCATGGCCACCCAATGGACCAGTAGTTGCCAGGGGACCATCAAGTATGAGCTGTCCTAATCACTGGTTCCAGAGGTAATGACCAGCAAAGGAGATGGGGTGGCAATGACTGGCTTGGACCAATCAAGACCAATCCCTGAAACGAGAGATTGAATGAACCTCTCTTGAGTTATTGGGCTGCACTGGGTCAGAGGTCGAACACCAAGAAGAAAATCAGGGTTTTGTCCGGAAAGAAGAAAGGGAGAATGGATGCTAGTAAACAACTGACAATGTCCATCTTAGAATCCAATGGGCTTACCAGAAGTGGTGAGAAGAATTTTGCCTCTGATGGTGTGTCTGGAATTTATGTGGAATAGTGGTCTTCTGGCAGTAAGAAGGGGTGTTTCAAATTGTAAATCCACATGCTTATACGGAGCCTCAGGAAAATAGATTCCAGGTTCCTTAAGAGAGAGGGCTGCAAAGATATTTAAATAGACTGATGAAACTTTATCAGAGCCTGTTATAAGAGCCGTAAAATCAGTAGAAACAAAGACATCCCCATATCAGCAAGAATAGAAATAGCAGCTACTGATTTAGGATAGCAAGCAGCAGAATGGAGAAGCACAGCAAGGTAGCAGCAGAAAAGCCCAAGTGCCTTCAAGAAGACAAAAGTCACCCCACCATCGAGAAGAAGGAGATGGGGGTGGCTTTGGGGATCAGTATTTCTATGAGATCAGGGTTCGAAGCTGAAAATGTGAAGATAATTCCAGAGTCCTTGGTTAACTGCTAAGAACACTTGCTTAGCACTTCTCTCTCTCCCAGGCTGGAAAAGAATTGTTTCTCATAAAAGAGGATCTTTCAAGAACGCCCCAAAGGTGAGTAGACTGGATTTCCTGACTCGCTGTGTTACCACAGGAAGGTCACAGAAAAAGAGACTTAATAGTGCTCATCTTGGATAGATCAAGCCTAGAACAAGGCATGGCCTTTTCATCTGAATGTGCTTCAATATTTCTGTTTTGAAGCTAGGGAAAAAAAGGTAGGAAACACTTAAGGAACTTAAAAAAATCAAAGATAACTGTGGGCAAACTAAATTTTTAAAAACAGAAATATAGTACGTACCAACATAAACACACACACACACACACACACACACACACAATTGCCTGAAATTTTCATATCATTAAGACCAAAGTAACTGCTTGGCTAAGTCATCTTGAATTGAAGAAAACTGATAGAACTTCCCAGAAGACTAGCTATCCGTAACATACCCCAAGGAAGAAATCCACTATACAGTGATAAATGGCCATGAGTTATAGAATCAAGATTCAGGTAATTTTGACAGTCTAAATGTTGGAAAAAAAAAACGATCAGTGACAAATGCAAAGTTCATTACTTTGGCTGAAAGAATCCACGGTCCAGACAGGATGATACTGGTTTAACAGCTATGAGTTTTGACTAGGTCTGTTAGTTGACCACAAGTTTAATATGTGATCATTAGAGTAATGTAACTTCTAAAAAATCAATATAATATTTAGATCACGGCAAGTGATAACTCTACCATTTTCCAACTGGATCAGACCGCATTTGGGGTTCTGGATAACTGGTAAATTAATGACGATGTTGACAAAGTAGGGCTTATTCAGAGGAGAAGGCAAAGGGGAAAGCCTCAGGAAACCATATCATAAATGTAGCAGAAACAGCATCATTCAGAGTTGAAAATAAAGGTGTTCTGTTACTCTAGAGAGCAAAGACCGAGCCAGCAGATTTGAGCTCTCTGCACGAACAAGTGGACACCATTAAATGTCCTACGTCACATGCCTGGAAAGCAAAAGGACAGACCCTGGAGCCAGTCAGCCTGGGTTCATAACCTGGATCTGCCACATATTGACTTTGTAACCCTGAGCAGGTTGATGGAAACCCCCATACCTCAGTTTCCTCAACAGCAAAATGAGGATACTAGGAGTCCCTGCCTCAGAGGATTTTGATGAGGAATACCTGAATTATAAGTAAAGTGCTTAGAACTGGGTCTGGTGAATTGTAAAAACTGTAAACATCTTTGCTATTAATACAAAGAACCGGCTTTTTCACAAACAGAGATTCCATGTGTATTGGTTTGCTAAGGCTACACTAACAAAATACCGCAAACTGGGTGGCTTGAACAACAGAAATCCATTGCCTCACAATTCTGGAGGCTACAAGTCTGAAATCAAGGTGTTGACAAGGTTGATTCCTTCTTAGGGCTGTAAGAATCAGTTCCATGCCTCTCTCCTAGCTTCCGGTAGTTTGCCGGCAATCTTTGGTGTTCCTTGGCTTTTAGAAGAATTGACCTGATCTCTGCCTTCACCTTCACATGGAGTTCTGCCTGTGTGAATGTCTAACTCCAATATTTTCTCTTTTCATCAGGACACCAGTCATATTAGACTAGGGCTCACAGTAATGACCTCCTTTTAACTTGTTTATCTCTGTAAAGACCCTATATCCAAATATGGTCACATCATGAGGTACTGGGGGTTAAGACTTCAACATATGAATTTGGAGGGACACAGTTCAAGCCATAGCCACGTGGCTGGGGAGCTTTAAAAAGAGGCCAGAGGGCCTATAATCAGAGATGTTGCTGGTTTAATTCTCCAGTGCAGATGATTTAGGACATGTTTTTACAAAACAGTTATAGGTCAAATCAGGACTTGCAGTATGCAATTTAAGGTGCAATAAAAAGCTTGATTTCTCAACCCAGAGACCTGACCTGGCCTCACAAATTACAGTAGTAAAAAGACCGGGCAATGTTACTGTTACTTCCTTTATTCGTGTTCCTGTAGAGACAGCAGGGGGAAATATCTCCTTATGACCCCTTTAAGGCCGCATTCTTGCTTGAGCATTCTTTTTGCTCCACAAGTAACAAGCAACCAATACAGTGGTGCCTATGGGAAAATAATATTCTATCTCTTCTGGAGCACTGCAGACTTCTTCCATCTTCATCTCATTTTATCCACCCAATGATGACAGAGACTATGGACATCAAATAGCTTCATGCTCATTTCCACATGTGGGAACTGAGAGGTTAAGCTTTTAGTCTGGGGTCATGTAAGTAATGAATGGCACTGCTGTGATTAGTGCTGTGGTAATCTATCAATTACGAGTCGATCTATTGAGCATTTCCTATTTGTTTAGTACTGTAATAAATATTGAAGATTGAGACAGGTTATCAGACAAATCAAAGCTGTGAAACTTCTAGCGCTGAAGTAGAAGCCGTATCAGTGGAGGCAATGAGGATCCCTGCTCACTCTTAACTAAGCCATGACCACAAAAGTTCTCGGGACATTTTTTTTTGTCTTGGCACAACTCCCCGCAGATCATCCGGAGGACTTCATTTCAACCTCCCACTACAGGCAATGTTCTGAAACACTGTTTTCCTGCTCCTTGCTAGAGCTGCTCTCTCAATTCTTCCCACACCTCAGGAAGTTCTGGAGACCGTGTCTCTGACCCATGCCTTGGAGAAAATGGCACTGCCATTTTGATCGGTCATCTTGCCACAGAAAGCAATAGCTTAGAAGTTTCCAGGGCTCTACAATCACCTCCACTTCTTAAACTTCTCAAACCAACTCAGCAAAGAGCAGAGTGTGCCTCCCTCCAGTGACCAAGGGCAACCCTGCTAAGTAAGTGCATCTGTGAGGCGCACTGCATAACAAACAACCATAAAAATCTCAGCGGAGATCAGCAAAAGTCTCTTATGTTTTACTCACACGTCTATGAGTTGACAGAGGTTTGGCTAGTGATGGAGGCTGAGCTTGGCTGGGCTTGGGTCCAACCTGTGGTTGGGTTTCAAGCTCCCCCACATGTCTCTCATCTTCCTTGGAAGAGCACTTTCCTGAGGCATGTCCTTTTCATGGCAAAAAGCAGGAGCACAAGAGGGCAAGTCCAATCCCACAAGTGTATCTCAAACCCATGTCCACATCACACCCACACACCTACCATTCGCCAAAGCAAATCACTTGGCCAACTCTAAAGTCAAAGGGTGGGGAAGTACCCCCCATCCACCACGAAGCAATGTAAAAGATGGGCAGGTATAACACTACTCCAAGGGAATGGCGGATCAGACCAGTCATTTGCTTGCCCTGGTAAGGCAAAGGCCCAGTTCTTCAGGTTGCCCACAATGCCTCACCCCCTAGGTACCTGCCCTTCCAGCAGCACAGAGTTTTGTCTTTGACCTTTGACCTATCCTGCCTTCTCCTTTCCTCCCCAGATTCCATGACACCACCTCAAAAGCAGCTCCTCCTTTCTCATGCTGCTTTATTAAAAGCTTTCTGCCAGCCTGGGAAGCTGAGGAATCCCACCTGCATCTAATAGACGATAATTTACTAATGTAACCCAGCACTGTTTGCTTTTTCCCTCAGTCTGTTGCTTGCCTGTTGCATTGTTTTTGGCCAAGTTCCAAAAATCATAATAGGAAAGGGAAAATAGAAACTATTTAAAAGATGATTATCCAAATATCCAAGCCACTCTCCAGGTAATGAATCCATATTGAGGGAGACCAGCATTTGGAACAATAATGTAAGAGGAAAAGAAAATGAAAAATTCCCATTAAAGTAAATAGGTCCTACAAGTCTATCTTTGCGGGCCCACAACATGGAGCCTCATAGATTTAGTTGTTCACACCTCTCCCATATTTTCAGAGCCATTAACCAGGCTGGACTTGTCAGGGTTTCAACAATGTAACTGTTTAGCTATAAATTTCCCTGCCGGCTGGGGCCTGAGGTTTCCAATAATCACAGGCAAAGGCAGAAGTCAAAATAGACAGTGCATGGGAGAAGGGAGGCATGAGGATTTACTGAAGTGGGAGGGCCTGGGGTAGCGTGGATAGAGGGTGAAGGCTGCCAGAAGAAAGAATGCCAAAGGGCAGGGCATGGGACCATGGCGGCTCTGCGTTAGATTGCAAGTAAGGTTTCTGCTTCCTGACAGCACAGACACAAGCCTAAGACCCTGGCTCCTTCCCACACAGCCAACCTGGAAGAACCACAGAAAGAAGCAGCAAGACTGGATTTGGGGAACTAATACAAAACTGTGGGGAAGCGCTTGGTAGACTGAATATGGGTGAGGACCAACTTGACGCAGCAGCGGATGTGAGCGAAGGGATGGAGGAAGCTCCCAAGTTCTGCTCTTGCCATTCCCTTTGGAGGATAATCGCCTGCCTCACTGTGGAAAAGAAGGCAGTGCCATCAGCCCGGTGGTAGGTGGGACAAGGACAATGCAACACCCTGTGGGGTGACAAACTGATGGAAAAACGTAGACTGGCAAGCTGGCCTTGTACAAATGAAAGTTTCAAAAAAGAATGGGCTTACTGTTAGGATGCCCTCCACATTTTCCAACCTATTCTATTCTCTTCCCCCTCCCCTTTCCCTCTCTTCTTTTCTTCTTCTTCTTGTTTCTTCTCCTCCTCCCTGACACCCATACTGGCTGACTCACTAAATTGTTCATGACCCATTAACGAGTTTGAAAAACTTATCCATTGCGATCATTTCCATCCCAGGTTGCTTTCTCAGAACATTTAAGAGAGGATCCTGACCAAAGCTGTGGCCTAATGAAGGGGCAAAAAAATTGGGGTGATGGGCTATAGTTCTCAGGGACTTGGGGCGCTCTGCCTTGGCGCTCACCTCTGCCCCTCTTCTAGGAGGTCCATTACTATAGGAAAAAACAATTTTTATATAGAATGTTATATTCAGGCAAATTGTGATTTAAATCTGGGAGCTCAATAGATATATTCTGAAGCATACAAGGCTTTATTTAGCAGGCCTGCTACACAATGAACTATTTAGACAACTCAGGTAAGAAATAAATCCAGGAGATTACTAGAAGAAATACAGGAAATAAAGGGATTTAAATAATTAGTAGAATTTTTGTTGTCTAAAAAATTTAGAAACAAAGAAAAATAAATAAGTGTATCCATAATAACCCAGAACAAAAGTTTCAAACAATATTAACAGAGGAATGGGAGAAAGGCATGGACAGTAAAGAGATATGAGAATGTGCTAACACATCCAACTGGTTCAGGGTAAGATTATAGGTGGATGATAGATGATAAATAATAGATAGATGATAGACGGATGGACTACAGATAGATATGAGATACTTATAGGGATAAGTAAATTTAAGTATAGGAGAGACAGCCTCTCACATTAGCTAAAATTATTTTGCATATATATCAACAATATGTGGTCTGTGAAAAAAATTAAAAGAAAACAGAAAGGTGAAAGGATTAAAAAATATTCAGGGCACATGAATCAAAGACGGTAAGAGCATCAATTTCAACATCTGACAATGGAATTCAAGACAAAAAATAATATGAAGAACAGTAAAGCAAGAACCATAAAACCATCATCGGGATATATGAGCCTCACAATATAGATTCAACATATATAAAGTAACAATGATAAAACTGGGAGAAATCGAAAACAAGGCAACACCCTCTCCCCACAAAAAAAGCATAAATCATATAGTCACACTTGTACTTAGAGCATCTGATGGCTTCCTACCGTCCTCAGAATCAACATCAGGGCGTGTGAGGCTCCACATAATGTGGTCCCTCTTACCTCTCCAGCCCCACTCTTCATACCTCACTCTCTTCAATACATTCCATATTTTTAAAATTGATTTTTCTTCTTCATATGTGCCTTTCTCCCTTATTTCCAAACCTTAATATTTGTGGTTCTTCTACCTGGAACGTCTTTCCCACCTCTTTCACCTGGCTAGCTCTTACTTATCTAAATCACCTTAGATTAGATATTACTTCTTCCACAAGCCTTAAATATTTTTGTACTTTCACAGTATTTCTCTCACTTGTAAATTTCCTGTTTGACGGTCTATCTCCCCCACTAGTAAGTGCTGTGAGGAAAAGGCAGTGTCTGTGTTGATCATCAACGTAGTTCTAGTGCCCAGGACACTGACTGGCACAGGAAGGAACTGAACAGAGTATTTGCATAGTAATAAAAATTTTTTAAAAAGGAAATCATCCCAACTTCTGGTTCAGCATGGCAGAATTAACATGTGCATTTATCTCTACTTCTGTCCCCCAATAAAATTTCATTAAAATGCCAGTAAAATGATTTTTTAAATGCATAAATCCTCCAGAACAAAGACAAAGTTATTGCAGATAGCTTATGAAAATCAATTAAGATGAAGCCTAACTGGGTGGGGTTGGTGGACATGGAAACCAACAAGTAGCCGGATCAAAGAGAAAAGAACTGGAAAGGCTCAGTAACTTAATGTACTGGGTGTTTCAGAAGATGGGGGGTAGAATATATGGCTGAAAATAAGGAGATTGATTGAAAGTCTTTATGGAAAATGTAGACACCCACCCCCCATCCCCTCATCGAGCCCAATGATACCAGGAAACTACCTTATAGCCAAGCAAAAGAAAAGAGGAAAACTACTAACCTAAAAGGTAGAGACCAAAAAGGAATTCACAGGAAATAGAGACAAGTAGGAAACAGAACAAATATATTTAAATATCTTTCTGCTATAATATTTTTTAATGTCCAGAACTCCTTTCCTAGCAATAATCATCATCATCATCATTATTATTTTTATTATTATTATTATCTTGCCAACCCTATTTTGTTCATTCTGACTTGCATACCTTCCCTACAGGGCTTCTATCTTTCACTAGAATAAATGCATATTTTTAAATCAACATAATGAATATTCTAAGAGAGATAAGAGAAGATCCGACATCCATGAAACAAGAACAGAATGCCTGAAAACAGGATTTTTAGCAAATAAGTAAGAGCTCTTGGAATTTAAAAATATAATTGACAGCTTTTCTGAGAGCTGGGACAGAAAAAAATATATAAAAATATGCCGTGTCTCAGCCCAAATTCTCTCTCTGCTGATCTTTCCCCAAAGCTCCTAAACCAAACGTGAGTATGTGGATGCTTTTCTACGCAAGGTGTGCCCGAGGAGGAAACAACCTTGAGCCAGCTCATCCATCAACCCCCAGTTCCTCATTTATGGTCTCAGCCCCAGGTCCAGTCTTCAGCTCCAATCTGCGTAACCACAGATCCTCCCTGGGGCCCTCCGGAAAACAGAGATCAAAAGATTTGTGTGGGGCTTCCCTGGTGGCGCAGTGGTTGAGAGTCCGCCTGCCGATGCAGGGGACGCGGGTTCATGTCCCGGTCCGGGAAGATCCCACATGCCGCGGAGCGGCTGGGCCCATGAGCCATGGCTGCTGAGCCTGCGCGCCCGGAGCCTGCGCTCCGCAACGGGAGAGGCCACAACAGTGAGAGGCCCGCATACTGTAAAAAAAAAAAAAAGAAAAATATTTGTGTGCACAAGACAGACTAGACTAGAGGATGATACACAGGCTTAGAGAGAGAAAGTGACTTGCCCAAGATCACATAGATAGGGGACAGAGACACTAAATCCTAAATTTCCTGATACCTTCTATTTGTTCATTAATTAATTCATTCAAGAAACATTATAGCAGGATTAACAAAGATAATTAGTTCCTGCAATTAAGGAGCTCACAATCTGCTGAGCAGAGAAAGAGGTAAGCAAGTCTGTTCCCAGTGATGCTAAGATGGCGCTCTGGTAAGTGGGCTATGATAGCTCAGGAAGGATGGCCGAGGAGGGTATCATGCTTGAGCTGGGTCCTAATGGATAAAGACAAGAGAAGGAGAAGATGGTGGAGAGGACCAAGATAGAGGTGAGAGTGACCACTGTGCTTTGGGGGCACTATAGTGGTTCCTGAAGTCTGGACGGCAAAGATCAAAAGTAGTCACGAGGAGAGAGGAGACTGATGTATCGGGCAGGGGACCAGATCAGCCACGAGCCAGTGCGCCATGCCAAGGAGGCTGGGCTTCATCAAACAGCCAGATAACAGGGAGACTTTTAAGGGTTTTGATCAGGCGGGTGACTCTTGCCCGGTATATAATCCATTTATTGATCGGGATTCCAAAAGCTACCAGGGTATGAGAAGGAAGAGATTGTTGTGAGCTGGTGATTAAGCCTGAAAGAGGCAGATGATTTAGGCTGATGAAAAAGAGAGGGGAGATCACTTGGAAAAGGAGACAGTGGCATGAAACAAAGTTGGGAATGAGAGCACTGAGTTCAAAGAACAACTAGAAAAGCCCTCTACCTCCAGCAAATAATGAGAGACAAGGAGGAGGGTAGGAAATATAGGGTCAGTTGAGGTAGACACCAAACTGAGGAGGTTAGACATGACTCAACATGTTGGTGCTTCTCCAAACTTTCTTCCCAGTGGCAGAGGAAAGGGAATCCCAGAACTCTTGAGTGGTGGCCAGAAGTGGACTTCTACAATCTCAGAACTTCTTTGAAATCTATGCTTAATCTTTAAAATTCATATGAGTTTTGCATTCTTCTTTACATGAGATCTGTTTTAATATAAAAATGTTTTATAATTACTTTCTCATTAAAAACACTTAACTTCCCACACCCCAAGGAAGATTTCAGATGAAACTAGTGTTCCAGAAAGATGCTTCTGTGACTTCTCATGCCTCACGAATGCCAATATCTGAGAGGCACAGAGATGCCCAACGGTGAGAAATCCAGTTTCTTCAGGTAAGCCGTGAGATGAAAGAGGTATTTGAGGAAGTTAAATACGCTGGAGGGTGCTGCACAGATGGGACAGTTTGAAATGGATGTTAGAAAGCCAGGTAAGAGGCTTTTGAGATAATCATGATGAGATCTTAGACCAGAAGATGGTGGTAGATGAAGGAAAATGACATAGACAAGAGAAATGTTTGAAGACTTGATAATGCAATATGGGGCAGGAAGGAGGAGAAGAAGTAATCAAAGATAATCCTGACTTTGAACTAGAGGGACCAGATGCCAAGGCTAAAGAGGAGGAAGCTGAGAAGGGGGGCCCTCATCCTTCCCAAGGATCAGGAGTAACACGTTGACTTCAGCCAGCTGTGCGTGCCCATGTGCTGCTGCACGTGTGGAAATGTATTATAGGTGGCTGGACACGGGCAACAAGATCTAAGGTAGAAACACAAACGTGGGAGTGGGGATCGTTCTCACAAAGGTAACAGTTGACACCACAAGAGTGAGTGGAAAGCCCGAGTGAGTACGGAGAAAGAAGAAAGCACAGCAAGCTGAGGACCCAACTTTGGGTGACATGCATGGACAAGGAGTGGAAAGGGGCAGGAAAGACAGAAAGGTGTATCCACCTAACATACAGATGTAACACTTTCAATCACAAGTAGCAGGAAAAAATTCAAACAATAAAGGAAAAAAGGGGGGAAATTTATTGGATGGTAAGCTTGAAGAGTCCAGGTGTAGACTCTGATCTCAGGTATGATCAGGTCCCAGTGCTCAAATGATGCCATTAGAAACCCATCTCTGTCCACCTCTTTACTCCTCTCCCCTTTCCAGTAGCTTCACTTTCAGACAGACTGTCATATCCTGATGGCCCCTGGAAGCACCAGGCTCTTATCCTCTGTCATCAACCAAGGTGAAAGAGAACTTCTCCATCCCCAAAGTTCCAACACAAGTTTCCAGTAGAAGTTCCAGGTTTGGTTCTGATTGGACCATCTTGGCTCACAAGACCAAACACCCTGGCCAGAGCTGGGTCAGGTGCCCCCAAATCTCTGCACCCAAACCTACTGGGGAAGGGGGCTGCCTTAAATGAAAGATGGTTATGCAACTTCCATAAAAAGAGTGAAACAGAGAGAGGGTCCAGTGAGAGAGGGGAAGGTGTTAGGAAGCCTGGGGGTGAGGGGGGTGGAGAGAGGGTGGCCAAACATGGGCAATGTCAAACAAAGACTAAAGGGGGACAATGGAGGCTGCCGTGCACTTGGCTAGACAGGAAGCAGGCAGCTGCTCTTTCCTCTACGTCTCCTTCCTGCCTCAGGAGAGTGAGTGTGAGGACAGTGAAGCCCCATCCTCAGCCTTCCTCCCCCCTCATTCCCAACCTGGCATCCAGAGCCCTGGCACGCAGCCCCTCACCACCATGCCCTTCCAGAGACACGCCACGGCCACTGTGGCGGGAGCCTGCAGGCCTCTCAGGCAATAAAAAGTCCCTCTGGCTTCAGAAAGCGGCCTCGTAATGTGAGAGCCAGGTCCTTCCTGGCTGGACTTCTCACCACACACATCATACAATTCCTTCTTTCCCAGCAGGTAATTTTTCCAGGGAAAGAATCACCCCTCCCCTGTCCTGTGCCTCTGACCCACCGACTGTTGGCCGAGGCAGGACCAGCAACGCTCCTTGGCTGGACTTCAGCGTTTCAGTTCAGCCGGGGGCGCTAGGCTGGGATCTAACCAAGGACTCCGAGGGGCTCACGTTATATGAGTCATCTCTCCAGAGCACCAAGACATCAAACCACACTTCACCCCTCGCTCTTTCTTTCCTGGCCGCTTCAGCTCATTGGCGTTTAAAGCAACATGGCTGGCAGCAGCTCATCTGGAACATCCTGGCATGCTCCTCTTTCATGAGAACAGGCACCCTTTACCTCAGAGAAAGAGGAACAGAGAGGCAGACAGACAGACAGACAGACAGATGGATAGGGAGACGGGAGTCCTGCGGACGGTAAGGATAAATATGGATTTCCAGCTTCTGCAGCAGGATGGGGAGCCACGGCAATCCCACCCAAGGCTGCACTCTAGCTTGGGATGGACCAACAGCTTCCCCTGAGGAATCTGAGTGGGTTCTTTCTGGTGTGATGTTCTGAAGCATGTCAGCATTCCCGGGGACTATCAGCCTCCTCCAAGTGACCTGAGCGGGGGTGTGAATAGAGAGCTCTCACCGCTTTGGGCTGTGCAGAGGGAGAGGCTGGGAATACCGCTCCAGAGGTTTCCTCTCGCTGTGAAAATCAAGGCAGAGATGGCTCATCCTCAGTTCCCCAAATACTCTTGAAGGTCAAGGGGCAGATAAGTTAATAATCTATTATAAATTCTAATGCAACACAGTTCCCTGACCAGAGCCTCTTCTCCTTCGGTGCCCCAAGCGTTAGCCAACGTTTCATCAAAACCAGCTCCCTGCTGCATGCCCGTGTCTGCTCTTCCCACTCACCCCAAGAGGCTCGCATGCATGCGCCTTCTAGCTGCATGTGCTACACACACACACACACACACAAGCACACATGTTCATGGACAAACACAAACACACACGAAGCCAGACCCTGATGATCCTTCCTGATTTATGACCCTACCTTGCCCAGTCTGGCTTAAAATGATCATTTTTCACTCTCAGAATGTTTGAATCCCACAAAATGATGCTTAAAAACACCAAAAAGTTAACACACACACGTACACAAACACACATCAAGGAGACTCTCAGAGTTTTTCCACAAGATATTCGTTTCTGAGAACTTGTCTTCTTGTGATTTCAGCATTACTCCTTGTTCCATCTAGGCCTAATCTCCAGGGTAATGAAAGCAAATCCCAGGCCCAGCAGTAGCCCGGCCACGCCTACAGACAGCCCTGTCCATTTCTTGGCAAGCAGGAAGTCCACCTCGTCAGCTTGGAGACCCTCATAGCGCCACTTCAACACCTGCTCAGTCTTAACTCTCCCTCTTATAAAGTGGGTCTAACAAACGCCACTAGGAGTCAGGCTGTGGGAATTCGTGTGTTAACCCTTTGGAAGATGAACACACGATTATCACCATTCAGCCAGGCAGAGGGCGGGGTCATTCTGACCCTGAGACTCTGGGTGACCAGTTTAAGAAAGCATCAGGGGGCTTCCCTGGTGGCGCAGCGGTTGAGAATCTGCCTGCTAATGCAGGGGACACGGGTTCGAGCCCTGGTCCAGGAGGATCCCACATGCCACGGAGCAACTAGGCCCGTGTGCCACAACTACTGAGCCTGCGCTCTAGAGCCCGCGAGCCACAACTACTGAGCCCATATGCCACAACTGCTGAAGCCCGTGTGCCTAGAGCCCATGCTCCACAACAAGAGAAGCCACCGCAATGAGAAGCCCATGCACTGCAACGGAGAGTAGCCCCCGCTCACCACAATTAGAGAAAGCCCACGCCCAGCAACGAAGACCCAACACAGCCAAATAAATAAATAAATAAAATAAAATAAAATAAAATAAAATAAAATAAAATAAAAAGAAAGCATCATAGTCTAGCAGCTGGGTGCAAACAAAGGAGAAATAGCCCCCTTAGGAACCGCATTTCCAGCAGAATACGCTGCCATCACAGATTTCTACTGAACATAACAATAATCCTAAAAGAAAGCCTCTGCAGGGCTTCCTGCGTGCCCTGCACTGTGTGTCACGTGGATTAGCTCATTTGCTTCTCTGAACTACCCTCTGAGGAAGGTTCTACCATGAAGCCCTAGTTTATAGATGAGGAAACGATAGTGGAAAAGTTAAATAATTTGACCAAGTGGTGGAGCCAGACTGCACTTTTTTTGCGGTATGCGGGCCTCTCACTGTTGTGGCCTCTCCCGTTGCGGAGCACAGGCTCTGGTCGCGCAGGCTCAGCGGCCATGGCTCACGGGCCCAGCCGCTCCGCGGCATGCGGGATCTTCCCGAACCGGGGCACGAACCCGTGTCCCCTGCATCGGCAGGCGGACTCTCTACCACTGCGCCACCAGGGAAGCCCTAGACTGCACTTTTAATGCCTACAATATACTGCAGCAAGCTAGGGCCTGAACAAGTGAGCATGGGTGTGGGTGTGGAAAGGAACCTGGAAGAAAACACAGCACAGTACCCTAGAGTTACAGGCAGTAGGATTACAGATGATTTTTTTTCCTTTCACTATAGCTTCTATATTTCACCTAGATTTTCTCATTTCTACAGTGAACATGTATTGATTTTATAAGAATAATTTTTAAATGTTCTTTTGAGAGAGCATCTCCCATTCCTGTTTCTCAGACCACTGAGTTTTTCCAGCCAGAGCAGCAGAGACAAGGAGGGCCTAGGCTCACACGGTTCGGCAGGCTCAAACCATTCAGCCACCAAGACAGAATGATCAAGAAGCAGTTTAGTCTGCTGTCAAGAAATACCATCATTAGGGAAGTGGAACGTGGCTTCTCGCACCCCAAATCCACCCATGCTCCCGATGTCTGTGGACAGCATCAGGGAAACAGTGGGAAGGATGGAAAGAGACCTGGATGGGTGTCTGGGGACCAGGTTTCTAGACTTCTCTCTTTCTTTTTTCACTTGTGGTAGCCAGCTAATTTCTTTACCATCTGAACCAGCTTTCTCACCTTGTGTCCTCTGAGGGCCTCCTGGATTCTAAGATAACCCTAAGAGATGCCGTGTGAGTGCCAGCCACTCTCCATGCTCTTTATATGTACTATCTCACTTCATCACCACAAAAAGCCCCGGGAGTTGATCTTGATATACCCATTTCACAGATGGGAACCCTGAAGCTCCAAGACTAAGTAAGTTGATCAAGGTCACAAAGCAGGTAAGCCAATGAACTTGGATGCAAACCTAGGTACAACCAAGCCCCAGATTTTGGAGTTCTTTTTGAGTTAATCACATTGTCAGAATTCTAATGCTAACATTCCAAACACAAATCCCTGGCCCAATCCACTAGCTCCAGCTATGTGTCAAAGTGGTGTCAACATTATCCTTACTGCTTTGGGGATTGATTTTTAAGCAAAGAGCTTTTGTAACTCTCACTCTACTTCAGCCCATCCTTCTCCCCTTCTTGTCATGCAACCTTCACAAAGTCCTTCAGGGTCTCTCAAGCTTTCCCAGGTTCATCAGAAAGAGAGCTCAGCTCTCTGGCACCCACAGAGAGACAATCACACATTAGCCCCTCGGTGCTGGCCCATAAGCTTTTCCCAGAATGGACCAGAAGTGGGAGGGAGGAGGGAGCTTGCACTACACCCAGCCTGTTAGCTCTTAGGGCAGCCAGCAATAATGGAGAATGTGATAAGCTGTCACTAGAAGCCAGCTCAGTTCTCCGAGACTTAATGGTAGAATAACACAATGGGGTCAGACTAAAAAGGTTCCCTTATGAAAATTTTATCAGCAACTTTGGTAAATGGCTATGCGAAAGGTGCTTTGCTCCCAGGCAGACCTGGGACCCGGTTTTACAAGGTACAGGCAGCCTGCATTGCATCACCCCCACAAGATATTAAGGGCACTCAAATTGAATTAACACCAAATCAAGCCGGTGCACTTAACAATACAAATGCACTTAAGGGATGCCTCAGGATGATTTGTGACTAAAGAAAGCAAAGAAGAAAACGGCCTGCAAGCCACAAGGGTGGTGTTGTGTGTCATATACAGGAAAGGCCATAAGTAGAACTTAGAATACCGGAAAACCATGAACTTCGGGGGCTCTCAAATACCTTATACCCAGCCGTAGAGTAGAAGGCCGCTTTTGTGGTATGCAGGAACAATTGATAAATTACAGCCAATTTTCTTAGCGGCATGGTCTCCATTACCTCTGACAGTGGCATAACTACTCTGCTAAGATGATAAGAGGTAATAACGGTGTATCAGGTAGCGCCCCAGGAAATTCTTCGCCAGTTGCCAGGTCTCTTCGTGACAGTGATGACACAAAGATCCGCAGTGAGAGCCAAGTGATGAGAAGTGACAGCTCGCCAGGCAGACTGTGACAGGTCCTAAAAAGAATCAGCTGAAAATGTCCCTGGCAGACGGGACCCCAGAGTCAGGGCTGGCCCTTTGGTTTCTTTCCTTTTCCTGTCAGCATTCGTCGGCACACATTTTCTCCTCGTATGTCTTACTCTTTTGCTCTCCGTCTCCCTCACCCTCTTCCCACACCCCTATTCTCACCCCCTCACCTTCTCTCTAAAACAGACCCTGTCTACTGAGCTGGAAGACAATTTGGCCATCTTCATAGATGAATAGCTCTTCTGAGATTATCTTGGAAACTTGGATACATTCTGGACTTGGGAGAATTCAGGGGGAAAAAATGGCCTCACTGGGGATTCCTTTCCATCAAGTGAAATACACACAAAAGCATGCTTTTGTTATCCTTCCAGGAAAGAGCTGTCTCCACGCAGGGTCTTAGTCTGAAAACGGGCTCCATTTAGGTTGGAGGTGGCCTAATTTTGTCAGAGTTAAAGCAATTGCTTGTCGAATCAAGAGGTGGCTGGGAAACTGAGGCAGGCAGGTTCCATTTTTCACTGCAGAGAAAAGTTCTCGAATACCAAGAAGGACCATTTCTAGCTGCTGGTGGGTTCCAGCCGGGACTTGCTTGCTCAGGAGGCAGGCATTATCATAAGAGAAACTGGGAGGACACGAATGTCTCTGTGTCTGGAATGACAGACCTTGGGCCCTTGCTCTGCTAGAATTCAGCCGTGTGACTTTGAGTGAGTTACTTGACTTCTTGAGTCGTACTTTCTCCTTTAGTAAAATGGAGACATTTGCATCTTTTCTAATGTCCTCATTGGATTGTCTTGAGGAAGCATCGAAAGTAATTACGGGAAAGGTCTTTGAAACTAGGAACCACCTACACATATAAGGCATTGTTATGATGAAAATAATCTACGAAATACACATGCAGACCCACTTCTTACAAAACCAGTGCTAGGTCCCAAGAAAGAATATTCAAACTACCTGGCTTTCAATAACAGCAGCCTCCTCTCAGATAATCAGAGGAAGAGAAGAACAAACAAATGTGAAGGAAATCCACTGAAATCCCCAAACTTCACTGTACCAATTATGTGCTTGCTTCTCCCACATTGAACTTTGAAGCCAAACAATGAATGGTATCATTCCTGGCATTCCCAAGCTCACCAAATACATCTGAAGGCTGTGTTAGGACATCTTGCTTCTCCAAGGGGAAGCCAGAGATGTGCCCCATCTTCAGATCATCCTCAGAGAAGTCAGCTAGCACGACAGGTGACAGCATTGCATGATACACATCCTTCTGGGTCCTTTACCTTCACCCTGGGCACCTGGAGTCCCTGCCCATGTTCTGCCCTTTATTCTTCTACAGGACCCTTTATGTGCTTAGGGATCACTACTTACACATTGCTTACTTCTTACCTATTATTAGTCCTCTTTCCTCAAACAACCTTCTTTGAAGCTCATAAATCATTATTCAACAATGGTTCATCCAGGCAACAACTATTTATTGAGTGCTTACTATGTGCCCTGCATGGTGCTAGGTGTCAGGAATATAAGGGTATATAGACAACATCCCTAACTCAAGGAGCTTACTTTCTGAATCACTGTCCCTTTCTTAGCCCCATCTTTGGTTTCTCTATGTAGTCAGAAATGCAGAGTTCTAAGCTTTGCACACCTCTCTAGTGAGGCAAACCTCTCTATAAATTGGAAAGGAAGCAAAATTTGTGTTACCTAGGAGCCTCCATGTATATGTTGCTAACTCCATCCTTCAGGCCCATCCGACAGAATTCATTCCTCCCTTACCTGGGCTCCCTTAAACGCACACATACTTCTATTATATAATGTGTTCAATTATTTGTTTAAGAGTGTGTGTCTCTCTCTCCCAAACACACTCTGGGCTTTTTGGCTTGGGCACTTATGTTACTCATACCTTATCTTACTCATACCTGAATCCAAAGCACATTTCACAAGGCTTGGTCCTTAGCGGGTACTCAGTAAGCCTTTGTGGAATGAATGAATGAATGGATGGATTTATCTCTTGAGTTTCCTGTTCATGACCATCTTCCCTTTCTTCTTTACCATCCCCAACCCCAGCCTATGATCCAGGGAGGCAGTGCATCTCAGTGGTGGCAACTCTGGCTTTTTCTGTAGTGTTTTGGGGTTGGTTCCTATTGGCTTGCATGAGCAGACTGTTAAATATTTGGGAATTTTTTTTGAGCTGATTTAAACTGTTAGAAACTTGAAATTGGCTGTGGTGGAAATATTTATATAATGGAAATCAGTAAATACTCCGTATGAGGCATTTAGGGTTTTGTTTTGCTTTTGTGTTTTGGGAGCCTGTTTGTCAGCACACCGCTGCTCTGATTTAGCCAGACTTGGATTTGTGGCTCAGCGTTGCCACTCACTACTTACGTGACCTTGGACAACTTGCCTGGTATCTCTAGGACAAAGTTGCTTCATCTATAAAATGGGGATGATCATTATGGCTTCACAGGGTCATTGTGCGACTTAAGTGTCCTAATGTTTATAAAGTGCTTAGCACGGTTCCTCATACATAGTAAGTAGCCAATAATGTATTAGTTTTAGTATTAGCATTATTCTCTGGCTTTCAGTTAATGCATTCTTTCATCCAGTTTGTCATACTTTTTCTTTCTCCTACCTCAAAGGATTTGTGACAACTTAATAAAGCAAAAGCCATAAAGTAGAAAATACAAATTCAAAAATCAGAATAAGGGAAAATAAAAATCATTCTACAAAGTCAAAATCACAACGCTATCATTTGATGGAATCTAACAGACTAAGGCTCACTAGAGTGTTAGCTGGAGATTTCTTAAGTTGTCACCAACAGAGTCACAAAGTGTTAGAGTTGACAGGGCCTCAGAGATCTTCTTGTTCAATTCCTTACCTTACAGATGGAAAACTGAGGTCGGCAGACAGGAAAGAATCATTTCTTGAGCACCTCCAGGCATGATGGCAGATACTTTCACTTTCATCGTTTCCATGCCGTTCCATTTTACAGATGAAACCACTGAGGCCAGGGAAATTGCAGGCCCCTCCCAAAGCCACTAGGCCGGTAGTGGTAGAACTGAAATGGGACACAGATCCCCATTTCCCAGTCCACTCCCCTCATCTTTCCAGGTACCATGTTGTCTCCTCACTCCAGGAAGAGCCGTATTGTGATAAGAGCTTCCTGAAGATCAAAAAGTCTCTCAAGATCCAACACAATCATAGTCATATGGAGAAACTGCAGGCACTGTGGTGGAGGGGACTTCCCAGGGAATTTCCGAGGTCTGCTTGTGACATATGAAAGAAGGACATGCATATGCCCATTGGCAGGAATAGCTGCTTTTGTATAAAACCCATCCTCATTTTGTGTTGGCTTTTGAAAAGACAGCTGTGTTCTTAATTCATTCATTTGTGGCCCCCTCTGAAGTTCAGGTCTTTTTCTGCTGATCTTATAACTAGATTTTTTTTCTAACTTCTACTAATAGCTTCAACATCATTCTTCACACGACCTTCTGTTGGAGTGGTTAATAGGCACAGAAATCAAATCTCTTTTCCCTTCCTCTTCATCTGAAAGAAGCAGCACCAAACAAGAAAGGGGTTAAAGCAATAGATGGGATGGACATGGGAGGGCAAGGAAGAGCCTGCATAATTCACAAAGTGAATGAGTTGACAGCAGTGTCTCATTTGTTAGGCCACCACCCTTCTTTGGCAGCAAGCAGGCCGGTGGCCCAGCCTGAGAGTTCTGGGTTGGTTTTTTTTTTTTTTTTTTTTTTTGCGGTACGCAGGCCTCTCACTGTTGTGGCCTCTCCTGTTGCGGAGCAGAGGCTCCGGACGCGCAGGCTCAGCGGCCATGGCTCACGGGCCCAGCCGCTCCGTGGCATGTGGGATCTTTCCGGACTGGGGCACGAACCTGTGTCCCCTGCATTGGCAGGCGGACTCTCAACCACTGCGCCACCAGGGAAGCCCGAGAGTTCTGTTTTATGAGAATTGTGTTATTGCCCTCAGAGCTGTAGCTGACCTCACACCAAATAAACACGTCAGCCACTTCTCAAGTCCCTGTTCCCAGGTGTGGCATGGAGGCACTGTGCAAGGACCCTAATGGCTGCCGCTCCCTTTCTCCCTGCCTCCACTCAGAAATGGCTCTCGAAGTTCTGGCGTCCATGCTAACAGCCCTTTTCCTCTCTTTCCTTGTCCTGTTCCCCAAATCATCTGTCACATCTGTCCAAGATCTCACTAACCGGACATGTATTGCCATCTGAGTGCAGGGCAAGCCACTTGCCTTTAGAGAAACTTCTGGATATCAAAGAAGTTCCTGGAGACCTTCAACATGGCGGAAGAGTAAGAGGCGGAGATCACCTTCCTCCCCGCAAATACATCAGAAACACATCTACATGTGGAACAACTCCTACAGAACACTACTGAACGCTGGCAGAAGACCTCAGACCTCCCAAAAGGCAGGAAACCCCCCACGTACCTGGGTAGGGCAAAAGAAAAAAGGAAAAACAGAGACAAAAGAATAGGGATGGGACCTGCACCAGCGGGAAGGAGCTGTGAAGGAGGAAAAGCTTTCACACACTAGGAAGGCCCCCTGCGGGCGGAGACTGCGGGTGGCAGAGCGGGGGAGCTTTGGGGCCGCGGAGGAGAGCACAGCAACAGGGGTGTGGAGGGCAAAGCGGAGAGATTCCCGCACAGAGGATTGGTGCCGACCATCACTCACCAGCCTGAGATGCTTTTCTGCTCACCCACCGGGGCGGCCGGGGCTGGGAGCTGAGGCTCGGGCTTCGGAGGTCGGATCCCAGGGAGAGGACTGGGGTTGGCGGCGTGAACACAGCCTGAAGGGGGCTAGTGCGCCACGGCTAGCCGGGACGGAGTCCTGGAAAAAGTCTGGAGCTGCCGAAGAGGCAAGAGACTTTTTCCTTCCTCTTTGTTTCCTGGTGCGTGGGGAGAGGGGATTAAGAGCGCTGATTAAAGGAGCTCCAGAGACGGGCGCGAGTCGCGGCTAAAAGCGCGGACCCCAGGGACGCACATGAGACGCTAAGGCTGCTGCTGCCGCCACCAAGAAGCCTGTGTGCCAGCACAGGTCACGCTCCACACCTCCCCTCCCAGGAGCCTGTGCAGCCCGCCACTGCCAGGGTCCCGTGATCCAGGGACAACTTCCCCGGGAGGACGCACGGCGCGCCTCACGCTGGTGCAACGTCATGCCGGCCTCTGCCGCCGCAGGCTCGCCCTGCATCCGTACCCCTCCCTCCCCCCGACCTGAGTGAGCCAGAGCCCCCGAATCAGCTGCTCCTTTAACACCGTCCTGTCTGAGCGAAGAACAGACGCCCTCAGGCGATCTACATGCAGAGGCGGAGCCAAATCCAAAGCTGAACCTCGGGAGCTGTGCGAACAAAGAAGAGAAAGGGAAATTTCTCCCAGCAGCCTCAGAAGCAGTGGATTAAATCTCCACAATCAACTTGATGTACCCTGCATCTGTGGAAAAACTGAATAGACAACGAATCATCCCAAACTGAGAAGGTGGACTTTGGAGGCAAAGATATATATATATTTTCCCCTTCTTCTCTTTTTGTGAGTGTGTCTGTGCATGCTTCTGTGTGTGATTTTGTCTGTATAGCTTTGCTTTTACCATTTGTCCTAGGGCTCTGTCTGGTGTTTTTAGTATAGCTTTTAGTGCTTGTTATCATTGGTGGATTTGGTTTTTGGTTTGGTTGCTCTCTTCTTTCTTAATTTCTTTTCTTTTTTAAATTACTTTAAAATTTTTTAAATAATTATTTGTTATTTTAATTATTTTATTTTATTTTTTTTCTTTATTTCCTCCTTTCTTTTTTTCTCCCTTTTCTTCTGAGCCGTGTGGCTGACAGGGTCTTGGTGCTCTGGCTGGATGTCAGGCCTGAGCCTCTGAGGTGTGAGAGCCGAGTTCAGGACATGGGTCCACCAGAGACCTCCCAGCTCCACATAATATCAAACAGCGAAAGCTCTCCCAGAGATCTCCATCTTAACGCTAAGACCCAGCTCCACTCAACGACCAGCAAGCTACAGTGCTGGACACCCTATGCCAAAGAACTAGCAAGGCAGGAACACAACCCCACCCATTAGCAAAGAGGCTGCCTAAAATCATAATAAGGTCACAGACACCCACAAACACACCACCAGACGCAGTCCTGCCCACCAGAAAGACAAGATCCAGCCTCATCAACCAGAACACAGGCACTAGTCCCCTCCACCAGGAAGCCTGCAGAACCCACTGAACCAACCTTAGTCACTGGGGGCAGACACCAAAAACAACGGGAATTATGAACCGGCAGCCTGTGAAAAGGAGATCCCAAACACAGTAAATTAAGCAAAATGAGAAGACAGAGAAATACTCAGCAGATGAAGGAACAAAGTAAAAACCCACCAGACCAAACAAATGAAGAGGAAATAGGCAGTCTACCTGGAAAAGAATTCAGAGTAATGATAATAAAGATGATTCAAAATCTTGGGAATAGAATGGAGAAAATACAAGAAACGTTTAACAAGGACCTAGAAGAACTAAAGAGCAAACAAACAATGATGAACAACAAAATAAACAAAATAAAAAATTCTCTAGAAGGACCCAGCAGCAGAATAACTGAGGCAGAAGAACGGATAAGTGAACTGAAAGATAAAATAGTGGAAATAATTACCACAGAGCAGAATAAAGAAAAGAGAATGAAAAGAATTGAGGACAGTCTCAGAGACCTCTGGGACAACATTAAACACACCAACATTTGAATGATAGGGGTCCCAGAAGACGAAGAGAAAAAGAAAGGGACAGAGAAAATATTTGAAGAGATTATAGTTGAAAACTTCCCTAATATGGGAAAGGAAATAGTCAATCAAGTCCATGAAGCGCAGAGAGTCCCATACAGGATAAATCCAAGGAGAAACACGCCAAGATACATATTAATCAAACTATCAAAAATTAAATACAAAGAAAAAATATTAAAAGCAGCAAGGGAAAAACAACAAATAACACACAAGGGAATCCCCATAAGGTTAACAGCTGATCTTTCAGCAAAAACTCTGCAAGCCAGAAGGGAGTGGCAGGACATATTTAAAGTGATGAAAGGGAAAATCCTACAACCAAGATTACTCTACCCAGCAAGGATCTCATTCAGATTGGATGGAGAAATTAAAACCATAATACACAAGCAAAAGCTAAGAGGATTCAGCACCACCAAACCAGCTTTACAACAAATGCTAAAGGAATTTCTCTAGGCAGGAAACACAAGAGAAGGAAAAGACTTACAATAACAAACCCAAAACAATTAATAAAATGGTAATAGAAACATACATATCGATAATTACCTTAAATGTAAATGGCTTAAATGCTCCAACCAAAAGACATAGATTGGCTGAATGGATACAAAAACAAGTCCCATATATATGCTGTCTACAAGAGACCCACTTCAGACCTAGGGACACATACAGACTGAAAGTTAGGGGATGGAAAAAGATATTCCATGAAAATGGAAATCAAAAGAAAGCTGGAGTAGCAATTCTCACATCAGACAAAACAGACTTTAAAATAAAGACTATTACAAGAGACAAAGAAGGACACTACAGAATGATCAAGGGATCAATCCAAGAAGAAGATATAAGAATTGTAAATATTTATGCACCCAAAATAGGAGCACCTCAATACATTTGGCAAGTGCTAACAGCCATAAAAGGAGAAATTGACAGTAACACAATCATAGTAGGGGACATTAACACCCCACTTTCACCAATGGACAGATCATCCAAAATGAAAATAAGGAAACACAAGCTTTAACTGATACATTAAACAAGATGGACTTAATTGATATTTATAGGACATTCCATCCCAAAACAACAGAAGGCACTCTCTTCTCAAGTGCTCATGGAACATTCTCCAGGATAGATCATATCTTGGGTCACAAATCAAGCCTTGGTAAATTTAAGAAAACTGAAATGAAACTAGATATCAATTACAGGAAAAAATCTGTAAAAATTACAAACACATGGAGGCTAAACAATACACTACTTAATAACCAAGAGATCACTGAAGAAATCAAAGAGGAAATTAAAAAATACCTAGAAACAAATGACAATGAAAACACAACAACCCAAAACCTATGGGATGCAACAAAAGCAGTTCTAAGAGGGAAGTTTATAGCAATACAATCCTACCTCAAGAAATAAGAAACATCTCAAATAAACAACCAAACCTTACACCTAAAGCAATTAGAGAAAGAAGAACAAGAAAACCCCAAAGTTAACATAAGGAAAGAAATCATAAAGATCAGATCAGAAATAAATGAAAAATAAATGAAGGAAACTATAGCAAAGATCAATAAAACTAAAAGCTGGTTCTTTGAGAAGATAAACAAAATTGATAAACCATTAGCCAGACTCATCAAGAAAAAAAGGGAGAAGATTCAGATCAATAGAATTATAAATGAAAAAGGGGAAGTAACAACTGACACTGCAGAAATACAAAGGATCATGAGACATTACTACAAGCAACTCTATGCCAATAAAGTGGAAAACCTGGAAGAAATGGACAAATTCTTAGAAATGCACAATCTTCCGAGACTGAACCAGGAAGAAATAGAAAATATGAAGAGACCAATCGCAAGCACTGAAATTGAAACTGTGATTTAAAATCTTCCTTCCAAAAGCCCAGGACCAGATAGCTTCACAGGGTAATTCTATCAAACATTTAGAGACGAGCTAATACCTATCCTTCTCAAACTCTTCCAAAATATAGCAGAGGGAGGAGCACTCCCAAACTCATTCTATGAGGCCACCATCACCCTGATACCAAAACCAAAGATGTCACAAAGAAAGAAAACTACAGTCCAATATCTCTGATGAACATAGATGCAAAACTCTTCAACAAAATATGAGCAAACAGAATCCAACAGCACATTAAAAGGATCATACACCATGATCAAGTGGGGTTTATCCCAGGAATGCAAGAATTCCTCAATATATGCAAATCAATCAATGTGATACACCACATTAACAAATTGAAGGAGAAAAATCATATGATCATCTCAATAGATGCAGAGAAAGCTTTTGACAAAATTTAACACACATTTATGATAAAAACCCTCCAGAAAGTAGGCATAGAGGGAACTTACCTCAATGTAATAAAGGCCATATATGACAAACCCACAGCCAACATCATTCTCAATGGTGAAAAACTGAAAGCATTTCCACTAAGATCAGGAACAAGACAAGGTTGCCCACTCTCACCACTATTATTCAACATAGTTTTGGAAGTTTTAGCCACAGCAATCAACGAAGAAAATGAAATAAAAGTAATTCAAATCGGAAAAGAAGTAAAGCTGTCACTGTTTGCAGATGACATGATACTATACATAGAGAATCCTAAAGATGCTACCAGAAAACTACTAGAGCTAATCAATGAATTTGGTAAAGTAACAGGATACAAAATTAATGCACAGAAATCTCTTGCATGCCTATACACTAATGATGAAAAATCTGAAAGAGAAATTAAGGAAACACTCCCATTTACCACTGCAACAAAAAGAATAAAATACCTGGGAATAAACCTACCTAAGGAGACAAAAGACCTGAATGCAGAAAACTATAAGACACTGATGAAAGAAATTAAAGATGATAAAAAAAGATGGAGAGATATACCATGTCCTTGGATTGGAAGAATCAACACTGTAAAAATGACTATACCGAAAGCAATCTACAGATTCAATGCAATCCCTATCAAACTACCAATGGCATTTTTCACAGAAGTAGAACAAAAAATTTCACAATTTGTATGGAAACACAAAAGACCCTGAATAGCCAAAGCAGTCTTGAGAAAGAAAAACAGAGCTGAAGGAATCAGGCTCCCAAACTTCAGACTACACTACAAAGTTACAGTAATCAAGACAGTATGGTACTGGCACAAAAACAGAAATATAGATCAATGAAACAGGAAAGAAAGTCGAGAGATAAACACATGCACATATGGTCACCTTATTATTGATAAAGGAGGCAAGAACATACAGTGGAGAAAAGACAGCCTCTTCAATAAGTGGTGCTGGGAAAACTGGCCAGCTACATGTAAAAGAATGAAATTAGAACACTCCCTAACACCATACACAAAAATAAACTCAAAATGGATTAAAAACCTAAATGTAAGGCCAGACACTACAAAACTCTTAGAGGAAAACATAGGCAGAACACTCTATGACATAAATCACAGCAAGATCCTTTTTGACCCACCTCCTAGCAAAATGGAAGTAAAACCAAAAATAAACAAATGGGACCTAATGAAACTTCAAAGCTTTTGCACAGCAAAGGAAACCATAAACAAGACGAAAAGACAACCCTCAGAATGGGAGAAAATATTTGCAAATGAAACACCTGATAAAGGATTGATCTCCAAAATTTACAAGCAGCTCATGCAACTCAATATCCAAAAAACAAAAAACCCAATCTAAAAATGGGTAGAAGACCTAAACAGACATTTCTCCAAAGAAAATATACACATTGCCAAGAAACACATGAAAGAATGCTCAAAATCACTAATCATTATAGAAATGCAAATCAAAAACACTATGAGGTATCACCTCACACCAGTCAGAATGGCCATCATCAAAAAATCTACACACAATAAATGCTGGAGAGGGTGTGGAGAAAAGGGAACCCTCTTGCACTGTTGGTGGGAGTGTACATTGATACAGCCACTATGGAGAACAGTATGGTGGTTCCTTAAAATACTAAAAATAGAACTACCATACGACCCAGCAATCCCACTACTGGGCATATACCCTGAGAAAACCATAATTCAAAAAGAGTCATGTACCAAAATGTTCATTGCAGCTCTATTTACAAAGCCGGGACATGGAAGCAACCTAAGTGTCCATCAACAGATGAATGGATAAAGAAGATGTGGCACATATATACAATGGAATATTACTCAGCCATAAAAGGGAACGAAATTGAGTTATTTGTAGTGAGGTGGATGGACCTAGAGACTGTCATACAGAGTGAAGTAAGTCAGAAAGAGAAAAAAAATATCGCATGGTAACACATATATATTGAATCTAAAAAAAAAAAAAAAGTCAAAAGAACTCAGGGGCAAGATGGGAATAAAGATGCAGACCTACTAGAGAATGGACTTGAGGATACGGGGAGGGGGAATGGTAAGCTGGGACAAAGTGAGACAGTGGCATGGACATATATACACTACCAAACGTAAAATAGATAGCTAGTGGGAAGCAGCCGCATAGCATAGGGAGATCACCTCAGTGCTTTGTGACCACCTAGAGGGGTGGGATAGGGAGGGTGGGAGGGAGAAGCAAGAGGGAAGAGATATGGGGACATATGTATACGTATAGCTGATTCACTTTGTTCTAAAGCAGAAACTAACACACCATTGTAAAGCAATTATACTCCAATAAAGATGTTAAAAAAAAAAAAAAGGTCCTGGGAGGAGAAACACCAATACACAATTAAATACAAATTCTATTATATATTTCTTTCAAAGTGAGATCAGGCACTTTGTTTTTTTAATTATTATTTTTTACCATTTTTTAAAATATGTTTCTTATGGTTCGTTTTTCACACAGCAGAATTAACTGCTCCAGAATTAATCCCAGGTTGGCTCCACCACAAGCATAATTCGGAGCCCCATCATGCTGCCACCTGCTGGGTAAGCTTGTGTAATACTGACTCACTCTTGAGTTTTTAAATGAGGCAAGCACGATCAAAAAGAAGATTTGTTACCAAAAATGAAACAAAACCCCCACAATCCACTGGAAAGCCAACTCTAGGGGCCCGTCTGCAACATCCACTGTGTGGAAGGCCTCTCTGATTGTCCCTCTCTGGACGCTGACGTGTTCAGCTGGGAATGTCTGTAGTTGGGCCATGGTTCCCACAAAAGATTGATGTGGATTACAGCTCTACCACTCACCACCTCTGTGACCTTAGTCAAGTCCCATCGACCTTAGTCCTTTAAGTGTAAAATGGGAATATTAATAGCTGCCTGACGTCCTTCACGTAGCAAACAGAATGTGCTCTGTAAACAATGATGTGGTTTTTAAAAATGGCAGCTGTTGTTATTGTGATAAGATCAAAAGTGAGCTGAGCGTGTGTTTCATCAGATAAAACCTGGGGCGCCGGGTTCTGGAAGCACTTCTTTTGGAGCTGGCGGCAAGGCCACCATGGAGACAGCACAGCCTGACCTGCGGTGTCTGTGAGAGAGGCTCCAACTTGGGATGGAGCAGAGCCCATGCATTCTGGGAAAGCCCACAGCTTGCCCGTTGCCCAGACGGCCAAACTGAAGCCACATTCTTTCTTTTAAATTGTTATATTATATTGGAGCATAGTTGATTAACGATGTTGTGTTCGTTTCAGGTGTACAGCAAAGTGATTCAGCTATACATATACATGTATCTATTTTTTTTCAAATTCTTTTCCCATATAGGCCATTACAGAGTATTAAGCAGAGTTCCCTGTGCTCTACAGTAGGTCCTTGTTGGTTATCTATTTTAAATACAGCAGTGTGTACATGTCAGTCCCAAACTCCCAATGTATCCCTTCTCCCCACCCTTCCCCGCTGGAAACCATAAGTTCGTTCTGTAAGTCTGAGTCTGTTTCTGGAAACCATGCTGTTTAGAAAGAATTGCGTGTACTCCCTGACAAAAAGGATTCCAACCCTTAGGCTTACTCTGAGATGGTTTTCCCAGGGCTAATCCTGCCTTAGAACTTTGCTGAGGAATTTACTTTCCTCGTTACTTGAGGGAAAGAAGAAATGCAGTTGAGACAATTATGACTATTCTGGAGGTGAAACGACAATTCTGGTCTGGCCTGTGTTTTACCCACACCTTGCCTTCGGGCTTTACCTGAAATCTCCTAAGGGAAACAGGCCTAGGAGTTCGTATCTTTGTGGCCTATTACAACGTCTTTTTGTAATAAACTTCCCAAGTTTCTGAGTCTGTAACTTGTGAAATACAATTTGCAATGTGCCTCTTTAGGCAGAAGCACCCTTGAAATTCATGACCTCCTCCTCCTCTGAGGACCAGGGAGCAGGCATCCACATGGAGGAGGCCCTCACCCTTGCAAACACATCTGGACCGGGTGAGGGTGACTTGTGCAGGCCAGCAAGGAACTCCCACATGCCAGGCTGCCACTGCAGGGTAACAGGCAAGGGGCTGAGAAGTGGAGGGAGGAAGAGGCAGGCGAGTGTTCTCACGGTGGCCGGTGAGGGGAGAGGGGAAGGATGTGGTCATGCGGAGAGAGGAAAGAAAGATGAATGGGGCCTGAGTCAGTCATAGGCTAAAGCAAACAGGAAGGTTTTAAAGTGAGATTTGAGGAGAGGAAGTGGTTCTGAGCAAGGGAGGGGGAGAGTTCCAGAGATCTGTCTTGGAAAAGAGCTACTCTGCATTTTTTTGGATAGTCCGACTCATGTGAATATTTCTTGGCGGTACTGACAGACGGGTGAATGAATTTTTTATTATTATTATTTTTTTAAATCACAACTGGCTCCAACCTTCCCCTAGAACTTGAACCAAAAAGGATTAAGACTTTCAGTTTGAAAACGTTCAGTGTATTCATTTGTGTTCAGTTGCGCTGCTGCCTGCTGCTCTTAGCAAACACTCAGGGCCACCCAGAGGAAGGGAGCACGGGGACGGAGGTGGCCTATCCAACTGAGGTCACCTCTCGAATACTATGTCCACTGCGCCTCCCTGTCCAGGGAACATGATCCCGGGAGAGCTCGGCATCTTTCTAATTTGCTGGATGTGGAATTACGATGGGCTAGCTTTCCACCCGGCAAGAGGGGCAGTACGTAGTGGAGGGAGGGGACAGGGACGGAGGTGCAGGGTGGGGGCGAGGGGGGTAAACTCACATGAAAGGATAAGGGTTTTTTGCTGGCATTCCCATGGAAAGCCTTAAGACACAGATGCAACCAAACAAAGGGCAACCTTTGATAGATGCACAGCGCCCTGCCTTCTGCGAACTAGTCAGGACAGTTTTAAAAGCCAAAACAAAGAACAAAAAAAACTTCATTTGAAGGACTTAAAAACAGCAAATCGCTCCCGCTCCTTGGGGAAGTCCCTTTCCCCAGACAGTTTATCAGAAATTGTTTTGTCCATATTGTGAAAGATAATAAAATCTTCTGGGCTTCAAGAGCTAAGAGGCATTGCTTTTGCTTCTTGTTTTATGACTCTGGGAACTGAATCTTCATAAGCCTCATTTTTCTCATCTATAAAATGGGGATAACAAGCTTTGTTCCCACCTCAAAAGATATTACAGGTTTTGAATTTACATAAAGATCTGGACATGTTCACAGAAGAATATTATTCATAATAGCAGAACTTTCTGCAGAACAATATCAAGTAACATCCAGGTTATCATTTGTTTCTTCCTAGTCTAAAACTGAACTTGGGCATGACCAACCTTAATGCTGGATCATTTTTTATTGAGCTAGAAAATAAACTATTTAAATAAAAACCCCAGTGTTTTCCTGTGCTCTGTCCACATTCCCTATTATGAAATCCAAACTCACTCCACATTGCAATAAATTTCAAACCTTGGTATAGTGAGCATATTTGAAATACTTATATTATTTTTAATAGCTTATTGAGGGCTTCCCTGGTGGCACAGTGGTTCAGAATCCACCTGCCAATGCAGGGGACACAGGTTCGAGCCCTGGTCCAGGAAGATCCCACATGCCGCGGAGCAACTAAGCCCGTGCACCACAACTACTGAGCCTGCACTCTAGAGCCCACGAGCTACAACTACTGAAGCCTGCACGCCTAGAGCCCACGCTCTGCAACAAAAGAAGCCACCACAATGAGAAGCCCGTGCACTGCAACGAAGAGAGTAGTCCATGCTCGCCACAACTGGAGAAAGCCCGCGCACAGCAACGAAGACCCAATGCAGCCAAAAATAAATAAATAAATAAAATAAATAATAGCTTATTGAGATATGATACAGGTTCCACTATCCGAAAGGACAATGTTCCCATGAAACCTTCCATAAGCCAAAACGGCGTAAAGGGAAGAAGCAGTTACCTTAGGACACATCTTGCTAAATAACGCATAAAATAAATCAAGATGAAACACAGATGCTCACAGACACAGTTCAAGGCTATGGCGGCTTGATGCTGAGATGCTGAGTGTAGTTCCCTGGAAGGAGCTTGGGAGGGCCACTCTTCCAGCCCCGATAACAGGTCGCTGCAAAACCCATCTCTGAACGTTATTTTCACTTTGCCTTTTTCCGTAGAAGTGAAATCGTCTTTGGATTTCTTTTGGTTAGCGAAATGAGTACTAACACAGGTCTTTCGTAAAAGTGAAGTGGCGAAAAGTGAACTTTTGAATAGCAGAGGATATCTGTATTATTTTGCACTTTAAAGCTTTACTGTCAAATATAGTAGTCACTAGCCTCAAATGGCTACTAAAATTTAAATTTAACTTAATAATTTGGTACAATCAAAAATCCAGTTCCTCAGTCACACTAACCACCCTTCAATTGCTCAGTAGCCAAATGAGGCTAGTGGCTACGGATCAGACAGTAAAAAATATGGACTGTTTCCATCACTGCAGAAAGTTCTAGTTTAGAAACACTGTTCTAAAATAATGTCAGGCATACCTCAGAGATACTGTGGGTTAGGGTCCAAACCACCACAATAAAGAGAATATCACAATAAGGCGAGTTACCCAAATTTTGTGTTTTCCTGGTGCATGTAAAATTTATGTTTATACTGTACTATAGTCAGTATATTAAGTCTGCAATAGTATAATGTCTAAAAAAAGTACATTCTTTAATTAAAACATTTTACTGTGAAAAAAAGCTAACCATCATCTGACAATGCAGGATTGCCACAAACCTTCAATTTGTAAAAACCACAATATCTGCGAAGCGCAAAAAGCAAGGTATGCCTGTATACTCATTACAGAAATTTGGAAAATACCTAAAATCATGAAAAAGATAAATATATTTCTTATTTTCTTACCACCCAATGAAAACCACTATTAGATTCTTTACAATGTTTTCCTTTTTCTGCACATCTGTTTCTTTTGTTTTGTTTACATTGCATGGCTGTGATCTATTGAATATACAATGTTATAGCTTGCCTTTTTAATATTAAAATACAAATATTCTTCCGCGTTATTGTCTACTTTTCAGAAACATTGTCAATGGCTGCAGAATACTGCATCAAGTAGCGGTGCCATTAGCCTATTGTTAGGCATAGAGAGGGCACATGTTTGAATTTTTTAAAATAAAAGTAAACCTTAAAAACTCGATACCATTTGCTAGCTTAAAGGGGGCAGAGAAATTGCTTCATTCTACGGTAGTTTGTCATCAATTGTATTTTACTAGAAACATGCACACAATCCAGGAACAGCTGACTGATATCCAGGAATAATCCACCTGAATCAGTGGGGGCTTCCTCTCCCTGCTTGAGCTCCTGAAAATGGTTGAGGCTGCATGCAGGCCGTCGTGCCTCAGAACACCCATCTCCCACTACTTGAAGGCCGTGCTCAGCAGATGCTAAGTAAGGGCAACATGCTGCAGAATGAGGATAATGATCACCAAATTATACGTTCCATTTGCCAAAAGCTAAGGCAGAAGGATTACACTCCAGCAGAGCAGTCTCTCTGCAGTACCCCATGAGCCTCACGGGGCTAAGAGGTGAGGTACCTGAAAGGGCCCTCCACAGTCCCTGGCACACTCTGCAGCAAGCTTCCAGAAGCCTCCCTCTGCTGGCTCTTCTCCTCGTGCACTGGCTGTTCCTTCTCCATCCCCTTGGCAGGATCCTCTCTGCTTCCTGAACTCTGAGTGTCCAGGGCCCCGGGTTCTGCCTCTGAACTTCGCTCTACTTAAACTCTCTCTTGGGTGATCTCAGCCAGCCTCGTGGCTTTAACAACCATAACGACCCCCAAATTTCTCTCTGCCTCCTGACCTCTTTTGGAGCTCCAGTCTCATAGACCCCCTGAACACCTCCTATAAGCATCTCAAAAGTAAAATGTAATTTTACCCCATTCTCCCCAACAAATGAATAAACCTAGGGAACAGGTTACAAATTTTCAAAAGGGTCCTCCTTGCTCTCACCTTTCTCTTCCGCCTTGTTCATCATTAAATCCCACTAGTTCAACCTTCCCACCTCCACCTCCCTGGCCTAGCGGCTGTCCTCCTAACTGGTCTCTGCTTCCACACTTGCCCCTCAGGGCATGACTTCTCCACCTACCCTCACCTCTCTGGGGTGTTTGTAAAAACACAGGAACAGCTGGGGTTATCACAATAATGCTTGTCAACTTTAGTGCCTAGGGACTAGTACCCCTAGTTAGACCAGTCCCTCACAGCTAAGTATTATCCCTCCTCAAATGCCAAGAACCTACCACTGAGAAGCTGGGAACTAGAGTGATCCTTTTTAAACCAAAGTCAGATTCTGTTTGGCCCTGTTTAAAACCTCCCGTGGGTCCCCATCCCAACCAGAATAAAACCCAGTTTCTTGCCATGACCTAGGAGGCCCCCCAACTCCCCGATCCACCCTCACCTCTCAGCCTCCCACTCCCCTGACTCTAGTCCCCCCCCCCCCCCCCCACGTGGCCTCTGGCGCTCACTGATCTGGGCCTTCACACTGGCAGCTCTGGCTGCCTGGGGGCCTCCACCTGGCCCCCTCCCTCCTGCACTCAGGCTTCTGCTCAAATGTCACCTTGAAGGCCTTTCTGCCATTGATGTCTCTAATAGACCCCAGCCCCAGCAGTCCCCTGGTGTCCATCCCCTTTGCTTTCTTTCTCAGGGAGGCAGCACAATGGGTTCCCTGGGTGTGGTTCCAGGAGCCCTTTGCCCTTTCTGGCCACGGTCTGGCTGTTGTATATGAAGCTGTATCAGGATCAACCTCCAATATCCAGGCAGGACCCAGGGTTCAGAGCGTGGATCTGGAGAAGGACCACATCCCTCCATGCACTCAAAGACACGAAGGCCTCATGAGCACACTTTGAAAAATAGCAGAAAAAGGCAGGCATGTTGTGCAGCAGGCCAGAGAGGGCATCGTCAGGCGAGGCTACAGGTGCTGGGAACTAACGCCAGCCCCCTCCTCCCTTGACAAAGGCCAGCTCAGCCCTGGAACTAAAATGAGAGCACTAACAGGGGCAAGGAGTGAACGCATCAATTACACGAGAGGCAACACGCCCAGGGAGAAGGATGTCCAGATTTACACTCATCTGTGGACTCAAAAATCTTCTGGTGGAATAACTTTGAAACTGTGCCTTAAAACTCAACACTGTAAAAAGCTCGTAAAATGAAGAAGTGCAGCCACGGTGAGGCAGCCAGCATCTTGAAGGCCGCAGCAGGTGCCAGATTCACGTCAGGAGCGCTCCCTGGCCCAACAGTGCAGCATTTGGGGATTCAGCCTTCATGACAAATAGCAGCTGCTGTCACCATTGATGGGGAGGGACCATACTCAGGAGGCAGGCTGACCGGCAGACTGCTTTCTGGAGAGGCAAAGGAGCGTGAGGGGGAGAGAAGAGAGGCAGGCGTTCTTTGACCTGAATCTGTGCCTTGCATCCTGCTAAGTTATTTACATCCTCACATCCTCAAAACAAGTCTACAAGGACAGGAGACCAAGGCTTGGATGGGCGTAGTAACTCGCCCAAGGGCATGGTGTCGTTGGCAGAGCTGAGATGGGGGTCCTTACTTGTCCCCACTCCCCCAGACCCCTCCCTGTCTGTCCGTTACACTCTCCCTCACCGAAAGCAATCTCATGAAGCAGGAGGTGGAAGAAGGTGCGAAATGGGCGGAAAGATGCCAGGTGCTGCCCGAGGCTCAGCACACGCGGGGGCTGGTTCAGGCTCAGTTGGCGGGTGACTTTGGGCAGGCCCCCTGGGCTCTACGGTCTCAGATTCCTCATCTGTCTCCAGTGGACCCACCTGGAGATCCCCGAGAGGCCTCCCAACTCTAAAATTCTATGATCTTCAGAACTTACACCCATGGGTGAGAATTTGTCCAGCTACAACTCTGAGAAAAATTATTCCCGCAGATACAAGACTCGGATTGTTAAGGCTTTGCAAATGTTACCGCTGCAGTAACAATGTGTGCATAGAATAATCTTGGCCGGGGAGGGATATTTGGGAAGAGCGGAAGTCCATCTGTCAGCAGAGGGCTTAAATGGGCTGAATGGTGAGGGGGGTGATGGGAGGGGGGAATCTGGAAAGGCTCATGGTCTGTTTGAAAAGAAAAAGGGTTTTAATGGGACGTGCTCACTCACTCTGGATTTTAAGGACCTCTCAGAGTGTGACTGGGGGCGGAGGAGAATTAAGGGTTTGTGGTGTGAACAGAGAGGAAGAAAGAGAAAGTGATAAAAACAAATTCAACCCATCAAGCAGAGGGCAGGCTCTACAAATGAGCTGGCCCCTGGGGAGGGAGGCACACAGGTGGCTCTCAAGAATATTTTAACACCAGGTTTGAAAAGCAAACATTTCATTTTAAAAATTGAAAAGCTCTAATGTATATAAGGCAGGTCAGTTAGTTAACCTCTTTGGGCCTCAGTTTCCTTATTTCCGGTGGGAGGAAAAGTTTGTACCTCATGAGGATTCTGTGAACATAAAATGAGGCGGCGCACATGTCACCCAGCAGTGCCTTTAACCTGCAAGTGCTGTCGCTCATTCAGTGAAAGAAACAGCTTCAAGGAGCAATAGCCTCATGGCAGCGGCAGATGAGGATGGCCAGATCCTGCAAGGTCAGCTTCCCCAGTGACAGCCCTATGGCCACATGCTGGAGAGACTGCAGCAGGAAACTGGGACCGGGACTAAGGGTGGTCTCCTCAGAGCGTCTCTTCCTCTGTTTGTTGGCCCCTTTGGATGGAGACAGGCAATTCAGAGGGATGGAGAGGCCCCAAGAGAACACAGGGCTTTCCGCTACCCCAAGACGGAGGAGGCTCAAGTCAGGTTCAGTTAGAAGATGAAAGAGATGTGACATCACTTGTACCCTGAGATGAGGAGAATAGTGTAAGTGGTTGAGAACGCTGGGTTTGGATTGCTGGGGGTGGATTTCAGGTCTGTTGCAGCGCACACAAGATGGGTAACAAGGAGAGTTTGATAAAGAGATTTTTTTTTTTTTAACAGTAGTGTGGGCCGGGTTTAGGGTAAACAACAAAGGATGAGGTAGGTGGTACCTGACAGCTGGACATAGCAGAGAACTCTTACCAAAAGAGCCCCAAAAGTCAAGGAGGAGCTGTCCGGTAGAACCCTGAGAGACAGCTCCCTAGAGATGGGGAAAACAGAGCAAGCCCACCCAGGCCACCGAGAACAGAGGATGAGTGTGGACGGCAGGGAGAGAGTACAGCCTGGGACCCTCCTGGGACAGGGTACAAACTGAGGCCTCCTGGGGCCTGCTGGCTGCGGACATACATTGGCCCCAAACTATCTGTAGATAAAGGAAACGGAGGTCAGAGGGGAGAGGTGATGTGGATAGTCAGACACACAGATGAAACCAGAACCCAGTACTTCTATCCCTCGGTCTGGGGTTGTGGCCTAAACGCCTCAATCGTTGCTAACACTCCCGTCCACAGCACTTAATACGTGCCAGGCACGGTTCTAAGTATCTTGCATGTAATAACTCACTTAAATCCTGACAGCAACTCGATTAGGTGGATTCTATTATTACCCCAACTTTACAAATGAGGAAACTGAGGCTTAGAGAGGTAAAGCCATTTACCTAAGGTCACACTGGCCAGTCAGTGGCAGAACTGAGGTGTGAACCCTGAGAGCTTCCACCCAGATCTGTGATCCAATGGATAGCCTCTAACAGAGAACTGTCAGAGGGGGACCCCTGAAGAAACCGAGAGGACTGTCACTGGTACTGAGGTAGCAGGACTCGAGGTCACCACTTATTGCTAGAATGGGGTGCCCAGTGCCTCCAACTCACTCTGCAAGGCGGGCCCCTTAAGGGCCCTCCCATCCTCTCTCTCCCCCAGCCAGCTCTCCTAGAGATTTCTGGTGGGGGGCCTGAAGCACACGAGGACCCAGGCCAGCCTGCACCTTCTCTGGCCAGCCTAGCTGCCACGCAGAGTGCCATCTGTATAAAATAAGGGCTCCACACGGTCTCCACCAGTTCAACTGGCCAGGCAGTGTGTCCTGGGCACACTCTAGGCCCCTTAATTGTGCTCCCCAGGAGGCTCACGGGACAGAGTGATGAATTCTTGGACAGGAGGCAGCTCAAGCTTGGCCGCCAGTGTCAAAATTTGATGAGCCAGTTGGTGCTTGGCCGAATCATAAGAGCTCATCGCTGGACACAGCACAGATTCAAAACTCTGTTCCTCACCCAGGCACCCTCCATGTGCCCTTTTCCACTGGGGCCTTGCCTCCTGAGTGATGTGCCGGTGCTGGCGATGTGTTAATCCTTCTTCATCCCCACTGCCTACCCAGCCCAGAGCCAAGGATTCTGCGTCACAGATAAGGAACAGGATGCAGCAATAAGATGATACATTACATGTTAATGATGATAGAGTACATTTACTGATCTCTTAAAAGGGGCCAGGTTCTGATAAAAGTGCTTTTTATGGATTACTTACACAGGTACTGTTGATCCCTGTTTTACATTTGAGGAAACTGAGATTGAGAAAGGACAGGTAATTTACCTGAGACGGCAGGATCTGAATCCAGGGAGTAGTGACTCTAAATCACTCTGCTATTCTTCTCCCTCCTCAGGTAACAAAACACTTGGTATGCCTGCATAAACTATCAATATTCGATGTTCGTTTGGAAAGTGGTGGGAATTAGAGAACGTGGTGATGGTCTTATTTGCCTTTCGTGGAGACAGGGAGGTCAGCGTGGAGGCTGCCATGACATCGCAGGGATGGATAACAAAGGCTCCGGCATTAAAGCAGTGGCAGGTAGTGAAGAGGAAACAGGTCTAGGAGATACTGGAGTAGAATGAGACTCGCAGGGTGGGAGATGGATGGAGGGTACAGGGTGAAAGGGAGAAGTTTAGGACCCTCCCAGATTTCTGCCTCGAGAAGCTTCAAAGATAAGTAGTCCCCAGGTGAAAGGAGACTACAGGACCAGGCAGATTTAAGGGTAATTGGAGGGGGATTAGTGGGCTCTGTTTGGGGCTTGTTGAGTTCAAGTTACCCATAGGATATGCAGACAGAAATGCGTCCTGCTAGGGATTGAATGTTTGTATCCTTCCAAAATTTGTATGTTAAAACCTTACCCCACAGTGTGATGGTATTAGGAGATGGGGACTTTGGGAGGCAATTAGAATTAGCTGAGGTCATGAAGGTGGCCTCCCTGCGGAGGCCTTGGTAGAGGGCAAGCGGCCACACTCCTTTAAACCCTCAACTCCCCACACTCAGGACCCCATTTCTTTTCTCGCTTTGTTTTTTCAGCATTCATCCACGTGTTAGAGTCTCCTGAAAAATGTTCCTCTTTATAACATATTCTGCCTCTACCCACCTGCCCCAAACTACTGGTTAAATAGGAAATCCATGCACTTTAGATACAGAGAGAGCTGAGTTCAAATGTGTCCTTTGCCCCCAATAGCCGTGCGTCAGTGGGTGGCGACCTCACCACTGCGTAACACAGGTTAATGAGACCTTTGGTGCAGGGCTGATTTGAGGAAGAAATGTGATAGCCCCTGGGAAAGTGCCTCACTCCTCAGGCTCAAGAAACAGTGTCTTCCTTCAGCTCAAGGCTCTCCAGGCCCTGGGAGTGTCGGCAACCCCGGGGAAGAAGAGCCTGGGTTTATTTCATCTTTTGTCAGAGAAGAGTGTATGGGGGTGAAGGGTGAAAGGACATCCAGGTGATCGGTGGTTCTGTGGTTTTATCTCAGGCCTGCCCCCTCCCCGGAGCTGCGTGCACTCAGCCAGCAACTCTGAGTGGCCACCACTCCCCTCACTCCACGGCCTCCAAAAGTGCAGCAGGCACCCCAGTGCCCACCACTGGGCTTTATCATCTCAGCCAAACTTCCAATGGGGTTCCCCGTGCCTCTGTAGCTCTAAACCACAAGCCCTCAGCCCCCGCCCAGGTGGTATCTGGCACTGCCTGGAGGCATGTTTTATTGTCACACCCGATAGCGTGGAGGGTTGCTACTGGCGTCCAGTGGGAAGAGGCCAGGGATGCTACTAAACCTCCTACAATCCTCAGGAGGTTGAGAAACTCCCAGCAGGATCAAGACCCCACTGCCTGTAGTGGCCCCTAGCTTGATGAGGTGCCTACAGTGACCTCCTTCCCCACTACTTTACTGGGATCTCCTGGGATCCTCTCCCAGTGAGCCATTTGCACTCAAATCACTGTCTCAGGTCTGCTTCTGGGGGTCCCCAAACAGGCCAGGCCTCTACTGTTTCGAGTCTGGTTAAGCAGGTGGAATCTATCTCCTAATCCCTGCTAGAAAAAAGCACTTTCCACCACCAAGAAAAAATGTTTTAGCATATTTATGGAGAAAAGGGAAAAGACCAAATGAATAGAACTCAAATGGTGACCTCTTAGGACACACCCTAGAGAGCGCTAAAAAGAGCAGAGACTGGATGTGGGCAGAGTCCACCCCAGCGTGTGTCCTTAGGAGGTGAGTTTAAGGGAAATTCAAAGCAATGAGTAGGGCAAACTGGGAGCAAGAAGGAGAACGGGCTTTCTGAGGAGACAAAGTGGCCTGTGCTGCTCCCCAGACTCTAACTCCAGGTTGCAGCCCCCTTTCAAGGCCAGGTTCATAGGATGTCTGGGGAATTGGAAGCACGACCATGGACTATTACAGGGAGTGCACACGGCCCAGGACCTCTCCTTTCCATGCACTTCCTCTCTGTGGGAGGGAACAAGACGGCTGCAAATGTCTCCAGCAAGAAGGGAAATCTTTGCTGGTGTCACGGCCAGGGGATTACATCTGCCTACAGTTACAGGATATATCACTTGCAGAGAATTCCTTCCACAACATACTCAAAAAACCAAAAAAAAAGTATTAAATGGCTGGCTAAATTTGATCTATATTTTTCATTCATTTTTTTTTTCCTCTTGTGGTTTTTCACCAAAGTCCACTTTGACATGCCATTAAAAGAAAACCCTATGTGTATGAGCAATAGATTTAGAAAGAAAGAAAAAAAAAAACTAATATATCGAACAACCCAACGTATACGATTTGGAAGAAGTAACCAGATCCTCTGCTCTGGCAGCCTGTAAACTGGGCTAGGGAGGGACATTGTTTTTCTTTTGGTCATTCTGCCAAGTTAAAAAGGAAGTTGGAGATTAGAACAAAATATTTAAATCAAAAATGAATCCTTCAATGAAAGTTTCTTGATCCCCTTTGCTACCACCCCCTGCCTCCCTTCCCCCTTATTGGAAGCATATTTCTCTTTGAAAAGAAGTAGTGTATTGTTGCTGAATAGAAGGGGGACAGCCCACTGGGGAGACACATCGATCTCATCTATTTAAAAGTGGGAGATAAATGACCTAAGGCCTCTTCCCAATCAAATGCTGTTTCTGCACATTCTCAGAATAAACGGCACGGTTTTCCCTGGTGAGCAGGGAGTGCTCTCCCCGAAGCTGGGTTTGGCTAGGCTAGCCCTGCATCCCAGCTCCGGGAACAAGGGTAAGCACAACTAAGATGGACATATCTGAGTGACACCAAGGCGTCGCACTGTTCCTTGAAAGCAAGAGCTAAGCAAGACCCAAGTTCCCTTCCTAATGGGGAACTTGTAGAACAACTCTTGTATTTAGATTCAGTATTGTGATTTCTTGAAATGTCCCTCAAATGCACCACAAGAGATGGATAGATAGCTTAGGTTCTATTGAAGAAAAAGATCCAAGAAAGGAGAAGTAAGGAACAGAGCCACATCTAACCCTCAAAGATCCCCTCTTCCACTGTATCTTCCAGTCTCTCCTCAAAATGATTCCACTTTTGAAGTGGCCCAAGTAAATGTGTTCCTCTTGGTGCTAAGCTCACTTGATACTCATTTAAAAGAACAATGCCAAACAAATAATGCGTTGGGACTTTCTGACACCAGGTCCTTCCTATTAGGAACATAGTTCAATAATTCATGGAGAAAAGGGAACCCTCCTACACTGTTGGTAGGAATGTAACTTGGTGCAGCCACTGCAGAAAACGGTATAGAGGTTCCTCAGAAAACTAAAAATAGAATTACCATCTGATCCAGAAATCCCACTCCAGGGCATACATCCAGACAAAAATATAATTCAAAAAGATACACGTGCCTCAATGTTCATAGCAGCACTAGTCACAATAGCAGAGACATGGAAACAACCTAAGTGTCCATCGACAGATGAATGGATAAAGAAGATGTGGTACATGCAATACATACAATGGAATACTACTCAGCCATAAAAAAGAATGAAATAATGCCATTTGTAGCAACGTGGATGCAACTAGAGATTATCATACTAAGTGAAGTAAGTCAGAAAAAGAAAGACAAATACCATGATATCACTTATATGTGGAATCTAAAATATGACGCAAATTAATTTATCTATGAAAAAGAAACAGAATCACGGACATAGAGAACAGGCTGTTGCCAAGGGGGAGGGGGTTGGGGAAGGGATGGAGTGGGAGGTTGGGGTCAGCAGATGTAAGCTTTTATATATAGAATGGATAAACAACAAGGTCCTACTGTACAGCACAGAGAAGTATATTCAATATCCTATGATAAACCGTAACAGGAAAGAACATATAAACAAAAGAATGTGTATGTATGTATAACTGAATCACTTTCCTGTACAGCAGAAATTAATACATTATAAATCAACTATACATCAATTAAAAAATTCATAATCCAAAAAAAAAAGAATACATGGAGGAAAAAGTTAGCAGGAATGTGATTCTAGAAGAGCTCAGGCAAAGGGGGAAATCAAGAACAATTTTTTTAGATCTGCCAGCATCTTTGTAAATGGCCAGGTTCTACACACTTCAGTACTCGCCCCCATGATTCTGTGGTCTTGCAAACCAATGCATCTATTGCTCTTCAATACACTAAATAAATGTTGGTAATGTAGCCTACCGATATGAATCATACAGTCATAACAAATAAACAACAGAATCATCGAAGATATAAAAACAGAAGGGTATATTGATGGCATTAATAACAACATGGCAACATATAATAATGGTTCCTCAAATGGAATAATTATACAGAACCCATACATATCCTGATTTTTCTCCCCCACCTCTCTGGCTTCACCATCCTGTGACCTCGTGTATTTCAACGCTGATCTTACGTGAGAGATGACTTGGGATTATCACACTTCCCTGACTTAACATCCAGCCAATACCTGTGCGAATAACCTGGAAGCCTGGCATTCTTCCCTGCAAGCACTGAATATTTTAGAAAGAGATTTCAAAACCGGAAAACGGCAATATTATCAAATGTTGCTTGATAAATCCCCAAACGGGCATGAACCAGTGCAAGTCTTTGCCACGGTCCACTTTGCTCACCTACAACATGTCCTCAGCAGGAGGCAGCCACTCGGTTTTACCCAATTTGCGTGTGTGTTTGTACATGCACGTGTGTGTGTGTGTGTGTGTGTGTGTGTGTGTATGTTTCTTCTGCCTGATCTTCAATGATCTATTAAAAACAATAACAAAAAGAGAGCTCCTTCCCCTTAGAGGCTCTTTATTGTTCTTAGATGTAACCCCCAACACCATCCTCGTGCCTAGACAAACTGCATGTCTCCGTATCGCTTCTAGCTCACCAGCTTGCTCATTCTTAACGGCATACATTTAAAAAAATCTGTATTGAATACAGCCATGTTCCAGGGACTGGGCCAGATGCTTTGCCCCCATCTTCTCATCTAACCATCCTGACCCCTTGCCATCGGGGATTATAATTCAGTTCATTTTGCACAGGAGAAGTTGAGGCTCAGAAAAATCAAGTAACTTGCCCAAGGTCCCTGGGAGCCAATTGCCGTCAACCCCTCAGCATCTTTGCTCAAGCTGGCTCTGCCCTGCAGACCTTCCCTGCCAGTGCGATGCCACCTGGCCTCTGGGGACTGTCATTTGGGTTGGTGGTGTCACTCTTCCCTCAGGTCAGAATCCTCATGTTGTCATTTTCTTACCTCATCCCCAGTCATCTTGTCATCACCTCCCACCTGCCTGTCTGGGACAGCCTCTCTGGCTAACTGGGTTGCCTTCCTGACTATATATCTGCACCTCTGATACCCTGGAGCCCATGCACTGACAACTCACCATTCCAAGGATACTGCTTGGACCCGTCCAAGCTCCCAAGAGTCTGGCTTCACCAAGAACTAGCTGTGTGAATCTGGGAAAGTCATGAAAACTTTTTGACAGTTTCCTCACATTTATAATAGACATGATAATCCCAGCTATATCTCTGGAAGAAAACTCAACTGAAGATCGAACGAGACTCAGAAACTGAGTCCTTTTGGGGGCCATAATTTCCATGCTAGATTTTGTCTCCAAAACGGACCAGAAATGCAAATTTTCATGCAAATTTGCTCAAAATGTGGTGCTTCTGGATCTGAATCCAATGCCAGTTTTTTCCAGCCAAAATTTGCCCCTCTGTCCACAAAGAGTGAAAGTTGGTCAGTCCACTTTCCCCTGCCAAACGTGAGTTCATAGTCTGTGCTCCAGAAGGCGTGGCCAAGAATTTTACTCAGTAATAAACTCTGCATTTTTCATTTGTGAAATCACTGATAAGGAAACTTCAATAAGGAGTCTTATTTTTAATACCCTCAAGTCATATTTAATTAATCCAATCTTAAGTCTCTAGATTAAGTCAGTTTCACTGAGGTAACCAAAAACAAACAAACAAGTTTTGGAAGTATAAATTGTTGAGAATCCTGGTGCCCAGACTGGTTGAGATCAAAATAAATATCCCAAAGCCTTCAATGCAGCCTCTTTACCATGCAGTAAAAATTCCAGCTCCTCAGCCTGACTTCCCAATCCACTTCCAGCGTCAATCTGCCGTTCCCACCTGAAGTTCCTTTTCTCCTACATGAACCATTTGCTGGATTAGTTGCTCTTCTTTTAAAAGCTCCTTCATTTTCCTTCCTCTGCATTTTCCTTCAGGCCTCCCCCGACCCAGAATATCTCCCTGATGCCCCTTGACCTAACCCAGTCCATCTAGTTCAAACCTGGACTTCTTCCACGAAACCTGCCCTCATCACGTTAGCCTGAACAGACTTCTCCTTCCCCTGAGCACCTGTGGCTAGCTCATCCTCTTACTTGCTATGTGCTGCCTTCTGATGCTTCTCCTAAGTGTCATCCTGAGCTATCATTAAACATCTTTCCCTTTCACATTTTAACGTTTGGTGCCCCGTTCAGCCTGTCTACCCAAGAGCTAACTCGTGTAGCACTTCACATACAGTAGCCACTCACTAAAAACCTGATGCTTAAATTTGACCCATATGCTTGCAAACTACTCTGATCAAAAGAAATATTTCTCATGCATGAAGTAACGGAATTGTAGAAATCCACCCCATCAAATATTTTTGGCTAAAAAGGAAGGAGCATCTTTCCACAGTCCCAATGGAAACCGCGCATGTGGATGTGTGTTTGGGGTTCAGAAGTACAGCGGGGCTTGTTAATTTTAAAGCCACATAGCATGTTTGGCTAAGACTATGACTCCATTTGTGTATTTCAGCCACGTAAAATACACCCTGGGATTCTGGACTGAGAAAAATAGCCATATAAGGAGAAAACAAGACATTCCCTATAGCTGCCCTTGTAAAACACTCTATGATTTAACCCTCTGTTCGGACAGATCCGAGCCCCTGCGCTCTACAACTGCAAACCATCAGATTCCTGGGAGGAGCTCAGCGTGTGACCTGCACCACTGGGCACAAAGGATCGCAAACAAAACCTGACTGGGTCACACATACGGGGCAGCACAACCAAAGCTTTGTAGCCACCTGCCTTTCTCTCTGCAGTGGGCTGTCCCAGCCGGAGCAGTGGAGCAGGAACTGAGATGAGCTCCAGCCCAAAGACAACTCTGAGGGGCTCATTAATCCTTCTTTCCTCCAAGAACACAGGGATCTGGGGTCTGCCTCCGCCTTCCAGGTGACAGTCCATCAATCTGCAGAATCCTTCACTGGGGAGGTGGGGAGGGAGACAGGGGACCAGGGAAAGGAAAGAGGGGCTCCAGGAAGAGCAGCCAGAGGCAGGAGCAGGTCACCTGTGACACACGCCCCACACAGCGCCCGTGGTCTTGCGGGGCCTCTGCTCTGGACAGAGGAGGGATTACAGAGCCGGGACCCACAGAGAGCCCTGAGAGCCCTCACTTTCACTCTCTTCATCTTGACTGCTATTAAGAACAACTCTGTGAGATACGGTTTTCTAGAAGGTAAAACTGAGGTTCTGCATGGTTCCAACATCCCTCACAGGTAAAGAGCAGGGCTACGATTAGAAATAAAGTCTGATGCTGAGGCTGACACTGCTCGTTATTTTCTGCTCTCCCGTCTAATCTCCTTCCTTCCAGCAACAGAATGACTCCCGACCCCCCGACCACACACACACACACACACACACACACACACACAAACACACACAGAGTTACTGAGGACCAAGGAAGATGGCTGCCCAGCTGGGGACGACGTTGCCCAGCTCCCATGCAGCTCCGAGTGGTCAATGTGACCAGGCTCCAGAGAGAGGAAGGGGAGTGGAAGTGATGTGGGCAAATTCTGGGGGCACATCTTTAAAAAGGAGCTGCTGGCCCTGCCCCTGGGCGGACGACGTTACAGGGCAGTGCCATCTATCCGCCCAGCGCTGCCCGCCTGCATCTTGACTGTTCTGCGAGAGAGAAATAAACAATCTCATCTGAGCCACTGTATTTTTCAGTGTCTTTGTGACAGCAGTTTAGCCTGCACCTTAACTAATGCATGTGACTTTCTGCTGCCTCAGCTGCATGCAAAGAATCTTGAGGCCATACCAGCTTGCGCTAATTTAAAAAGCAGAAGGAAAAAAAAATCATAGCCAAGTTACATAAAAGTCAGCAGTATTCATGTGCCAAAATCACCCCTCCCTGAGGCAAGGCTGGAAAGGGCCTCATCCACACCAGGGAGCCCTGCACAGGTTAGAGTAAAGGTCAGAGAATCCAGTTCCCTCCTTACCATAAAAGAGTGTCCTGAGGAAAGTTTGCCTGCCTAAATGAATTTCAGATAGAAGGATCCTAAACATTTTTGAGCTGGAATCAGAAGGAATATTTAGTCAATTGTCACTGTCATTCCAAAAATGACTTATTCAAATCTTCCTTAAAAATTTTAAAAATTTGTTTTACCTATCTCAAGAGATGTGTTAAAACATCTCCTCCTATTATGACTGTATGTTTGACAACTAGTACTGGGAATTGAACCTTTGCCTTTTATTTGAGGCTATTAGGTATATATTAGAATTGTTCTATTTTTATAGTAATCTTTATTCATTAGGTATATATTAGAATTGTTCTATTTTTGTAACAATCTTTATTTCTAATCATGAATTTTGCCCTAAAGTCTGGTATACATGTAATTCTACTAATGCCTTTTTTTTACCTGATGGTTCCTTTTCCATTCTTTGCCTTTGTTTTTTCTTCTGCCCTTATATTTTAGAGAAGTCTTTTATAAACCACATAGATTTTTTTCATCCAAGTTAACAATCTCTGTGTTTTAACTGACATATTTAGTCCATTTACATTTATTTAGGATTTATTTCTGCCATCTTAGTTTGGGCTTTGTATTTACCTTGCTATATATGATCTTTGCTTTCTTTTTTCCTGCCTTTTAATGGATTGATCAAGTTTTCTTTGTTCCTTCTTTGCCTATTCTACTGCTTCAGTACTTATTCATCTCATTTTTATGTTTGTATATACATACAACCCTTTTAGATACGATCCTTACATTTTTATCACATAGACTTGACTTTAAAAAGTATAAAATAGGGCTTCCCTGGTGGCGCAGTGGTTGAGAGTCCGCCTGCTGATGCAGGGGATACGGGTTTGTGCCCCGGTCCGGGAAGATCCCACACGCCACAGAGTGGCTAGGCCCGTGAGCCATGGCCACTGAGCCTGCGCGTCCGGAGCCTGTGCTCCGCAACGGGAGAGGCCACAACAGTGAGAGGCCCGTGTACCACAAAAAAAAAAAAGTATAAAATAAGTCAGCATCTCTACTTACCTACGAATCTTCAGAGATCCAAACATCTCCCACCTTCTTTCATATTATTGTCCAATATTTCAGTTACACATTACTTGGTACTCTTAAAATTTGTCAATATTATTGTTATTTTCTACAGATGATGCTTGTTTAAATTTAGTACCTCTTCTTTGATCTCATTCATTCTCTTTTGGTTTAATTTTCTTCTACTTGAAATAAATCCTTTGGAAGCTTCTTCGTGAGAGTCTCTGGTAAGTAAAAAAATAAAAACCATCATTGTTGTTGAATAATAATTTAAGTGGATGAAGAAGTGACCGTTATTTTCTCTTAGCATTTTGAGTATATTATCTTATTGACTTTTGGTTTCTGTTGTTATGGTTGAGAAGTATGCTGCCTATGTAATCATATTTCCTTTGTAGGAAATCTGAGTTTTCTCTGTGGTTGCTCTGAGAACTTTTTGGCTTTGGTGCTCTGCATTTTCATGATAGTGGACTTAAGGTTTGGATTTACTCTTATTTATTCATCTCATGGCTTGATGTAGCTTTCTGAATCTTATGATCCTTATCTTTTAACTATTATAGAAAATCCTCAGCCTTTTTTGTCTTTGAATATTTCTTTTCCTCATTGTCTATTCTGTTCCCTTGAAATTCTTATTATTTCTCATTCTATCACCCATATCTTTAATTATTATTTAATATGCTTACATCTTTGTGATGCATTCTGAATTGGAATCAGATCTCTCTTCCAGCATATTAAATTTCTCTTTAGCCATATCTAATCCATTAAAATTAATGACTATAGTTGTTCTTTCTGAAATATCTGTTTCTTTTTCAAATCTGTATTTTCTTTTTATGTGTTACTGTACCTTGTATATTTATTATGTTTTCAATTCCTTATTTTAATGTCCTAATCATTTTAAACACACTTATAGTCTCAATACAACAGATCTGCTATCTGAAGTTACTGGGAATCTGATCTGAAGTATGTTCTACCTGTTGATTCTCTTTCATGGGTATTGTTTCCTAATATGCTTTGTAATTTTGGAGGGGAAACTTGTCTTCCGGGTCACTTTCTTTATGGGAATCCTGTGTGGGCTCCACTGAGGGTATGACTCAATGGAGAGTTTTGTGTTTGGTTCACAATCGTATAATATCATGGTCTAGAATCACACTTTGGTGTTACTATCTCATCTCAGATATTCATAGGCCACATAGATAGCATAAATTCAACCCTCAAACCCAAGTAAGGCATTAGGTTCTTGGTTCAGAATTCTTGATTCACAAATTAGACACACTTCTTTGTACCCAGATCTCTGGTTAAGACAGACAAATTCCCTTGTCTCCCTGTGCTGATGGCTTCCTTGTCAATGCCTGCATTTGACCCATCATGGAGGCTGCAAAATGTAGGTCTCAGCATTCATAATTACTCGCCTTTCCAGTTCAACTTCCCAAGACAATGTGGTCTCTCTGTCTTTAGGTTAAATGTGGCTGGCTTATCTTGGGTCAGGAATCCACATCCAATGCAATCAGCTGTAGACAGGGACAGGGTCTCATAGCACTTAAGGAACTCCCTTTGGGACTGTTTTTGGAGAGAGAACTTCTCTAGTAAGAAGGCCTAGAGGAAAGAAGGAAATAATCATTGGAGGAAATAATTAGCCTCTCCATAACCAATAACTTTTCTCCAAAACTCCTCTTGTGTAAGCTCTGCTGTCATTGATTGTGTAGCCTCCATTGTGGGCATAAAATTGTTAAGTGTTAGAGTCTGAGCGGTTGTAACCAGGGAGGGCGTTGATAGTGCCTCTCAGTAAAGAGCAAGGTGAGCATGTTCTGCAGTGGAGTGGAATTTGTTTTCAACTCAGACTAAATTTGGAAGTTGCTCTTCCACACAGCACCTAGCCCAATGCTTGACAGAGTAGACATTCAGTATTTGCTGGAGTAAAATATCAAACATTTCCTCCACCCTTCAGTAAGGAGATAATGCAATGCACAGAGGCAGCAGGCAGAAAGCATTCAAAGAGAGACAGAAAGCTACAAGGCCATGGCCAAGAGAAAGATAAATCTTCCCCAGAGAATTAAGCAAATCAAGGCAGGCAGTTAGCAAAGAATGCTGGAGGAAAGTAACCTCTTTAAAGGCTCAGAACTTGGAATGGACTTTGAATTAGCCCCTAGTCCAAGATGGAGAATGCTCTCCAGTTCATAAATAAGGGCTCCATCACAGGTGGTGACATCCCACACAGACCCTCCCAGCAGGGGTCACTGTGAACTTGGGTATTACGTTAAGATAAAGCAAAGGCAGTTCTCTTAGGCACATCTGCATAAGGAATTTAGGGGGAAGGAACAGAAAAATGTTTAAAGGGACACACTGTGTTAGTATTTTTATATATACAATACCCATGTTAATTATGTGTTAAAATATATGTAGTTCAAATCACCTTGTGGGTTCCTTCTTAGTATGTTCTTTTTGGTTTTTATTTTTAACATCCAAGTTAAAGGATCTCACCAATCGCTATTATAACTAGATATGGGGATTAGCTGAGAGCTGCGGTCAAAGTTGGGGAGCAAAGAAAGCAGTACCCCTTACAGAACGCCTTACCCAGGATTTCTTTTTCCTAAGTGTACTACTTATTGGATTCAGTCTACTAATGGAGTCTCCAAAATTTCTTTACAAAGTCTTAGGGGTGGCCATCTGGTTGAGAGATGGGGCTAGCAGACTTAATCTGAAACTGTATTTGCATACCAAGTATGCTATGCTTCTACTCAAATTGTGTGTTTATTAAGGTTGACCTGTGGGGGAGGGAGATTAGACCTCACTCCCCAAGCTAACCTTTGGTCCCTCAGAAACTTGAAACCGAATGGAGGACTCCCCAGGTAAAAACTCTGGAGAATAAAACCCATAGCATGTAAAAGATTGTAGTGCCAACCCAGGGCCCAGGGAAGCTTTGTTAGGCAAAGTTTTGGCTTTTCAATATACTCAAACCACCTGTCCCCCAGGCTGGTGGTAACCTCCATCTCGACGGTGACATGCTGGCCCCCTGCCTGTTCTGAGGCACAGAACTCACGACGGGGAGTTTCCTGGATGAATTCAATAGAACTTATAGAACTTAACTCTGTCACAGACTTGGAACATCTAATACTAATAATGAACTCCACACTAAACCTAGGGTTGCATTCCCAACAGTAGCTCCTGCAGTTGTTCCCAGATGAAATCAAATTTCTGTGGAAAAAATGTGTGAGACCTCCTTTCCCACAATGGAGTGCAAAGGGCAGCTTCCTGGGTTACCATCCATGGAAAACACCATCTCACCAGTTTACAGGTGGTGTTGGTGTTATTCAAGCGCCAGAATGTGTGGAATGGGTCAAATGTGTGTGTCAAATGTGTGTCAAATTAGGTGGCCTCCCTCTTGAAACCGTTAAATCTTTACATCTCTTCATCGCGGGGGCTCACAGGCGGGCCGGCGGTGGGAACCCAGTAACATAACAGCTGGTACCATGCACCTCACTGCAGAAACAAGGTGCTCTGCCATGGCCCAAGGGGGTGCCTGAGCCTTGCACATTTCACCTTCCTTTCCCCAGGTAATTCTCTCCAAAAACGCTGCTGTGTGGCAGTTCCCTCTCTTCCAGCATTCCTGCAAAGATTTATGATACAGGATAAGCACTCAGACTTCAAATTTATATTAAGAAGGTCAGGTGAAAAGACTATTGTGCGTAGACGGAGCATTCAGAACTCTGGGCAGCTTCGGGCTGGAAAATACCATTGCACTCCCCTCCCCACCAGAGCTCCCTCTGTGGACACCACAGAGAACCAGAAAGCGCTCTTGCTGTGGGACCCCTGACTGGATGCCAGCCCAGGGTGTTGTGAGTCCCAGGACACTTCCTGAGTCCTCACCTGGTTTCCTCTCTCTCAGGGTACTTGTGAGAAATAAATGAGGGAACAACATCAGACGCGTACTAACCCCTTCCATTCCACGATGCCCTGGTACCCGAGATATCACCTTGCGGTGGATTTGCCCTAGCCTGTGCAGTGGGTGGGCACTTGCGTTCTCGCTTGCCCAGCTCCTGTTCCCTCTTGCTCTGATAACAGTTTTCTCCTGGAGAACCCCTGTGCCACTGCCCATGGTTTGGGTGCCCTCCTCTGGCCAACGGCTGAGAACGTGACCCACACCAGACCAACTGGAATGGCCCTTCTGGGAATGTGGATCTGGGGCAGGATGGCATTTGGACAGAAAACTTTCAGAGCTACTTAAAGCTGGGATCAGGCCTTAAGAGCCTGTCCATCGGTCCCTGTTTCGCCACTGCCCTGATCCTCACTCCTCCCTCGGGCTCTGGGGGCTACTCCCTACCCTTACAATAGATTCCCGGTCCACTTCTTGGAGGCAGTGCGGACTTCCACACCCTACAACAGAGTGTCTCAGTACTCCCTGCCCCGCACAGATGAAGAAAGCAATCCCCAGGTCCCAGGAACTAACGTGGAAGGGGGATGAGAAGCCACCCTCCAGACTGGCAGCCTGTGTCCCCTTCCCAACCTCCTCCCAGGGACTGTCCTCCTGGGCCTCTTGCCTTCCCCCTGCTGCCACATCGCTCTCTCGTGTTCCACGTCATCCCCGCTCACAAACCAGCATCTCTTTCAACTCTTAAGGCTCTTTTTCTGCTGGTACCAGGCCATTTTCATAAACATTTCATTTTAAAATAAATCTCGGAGTCTCATTTGTCACAACATTTCTGAAGTTCATTCCTCTGCCAACGTGCTCATTCCAGAGGAAGGCCCTTCCCATTTGAATGTTGGCAACGTCCTGGCCTTTTGGCTTCCTCTCCTGCCACCTTCCTCTCTCCCAGAGAGAAAGTGAGGTTTGGACTTGGGTGGGTTGAAAGCCCATCCATGCGTGCCACGCATAACATTCCCTTCCTCGGAACTGGTGCATTCTGAGACAAAAAAGCCTTTGGTAGTGTTCCTCTGGGGGCCCATTTGGTGCCATCTTGCAAACTGAGCGGCCTTGGCCAAGCTCCCCTGGCTGGAGGGCAAGCGGTGGGAGCTGACCAAGGGCATGCTCAGTCCCCGCCCAGGTCTCTGGGCTGCCTCTGCAACCCAGCCCTGTGAGTTGCCACATCCTCCCCCAACCCAGGGGTTGAGGGCACGGTCGCAGTCATGGTACCTATTCCACCTGAACATGTTTCACCGAATCGAGCCTCTACAAAAATGGCCCTGTTTGGCAGCCGGGGATCGTACCCAGCCCTCAGGAAGTCGTTACATATTAGAATTCAGGGTACCTCCTGCAGCTGGGAAATACATTCTACAGGGTGTCCTCCGGGGGCCCATACGGAATTCACACCTGTGATTAACTTAACTGGCCATCCCATTTCCCTAAAGCCCTGAACAGATCCAGGTGAGAGAGCAGCTCTCTGGCAATGAACAACTTGAGTTTTTTAGAGAGAAATCAAAGTATAACAGATTCAAGTAATTCAGCAAAGCACAATAAACACCGTGACCGGAGCTAGGCTAGATTTTCGCCGACACATACAGTGAAGTGTGGGTATGCCAGTCCGTGTATGTACAACCTGACACCTATTATTAGATTCGTCCTGGACCTTTGTAAAAGTTTTTCTGGTGTGAACTATTGAATTTGCTATTCACTAGAAACTTCCCATGCAACTTAAAATCAGATTAGTAATTTACTTTTGTGTGGAAATCAGAAGGAGCATGTTGTACAATGGAATGACCGCATATGTGGAACATGTATGTGTGTGTTCCAGTTGGGAGAAATTACTTTTGTAAGTGCAGGCTGAAGAACCTGTTTTTAAATGAATTCTCTTAAACTCAAAATTCATTTTAAAGCTAAGCCCCTACCACCATAAAAAAAATAGAGAGAGAAAGAGAGAGGGAGAAGGTGGGCAGATTTCAACAACTACTTTCATGGCCGTGTTTCATTAGACGAGTTCTCTAAATGATCTCTTCAACTCAAGGTTCTGGCCTCAAAACTAGACTTGCTTCTGTCCTTGTCTCCAGTGCACTCTTGTGCCCCTGAAAGTTGAATCATGGGCAGGAGTTTCCAGTATTTTCATTCCTTCCCGGCATTGAAGGCCATTCATCTTCATGTTGATTTTCCCTCCACCCTCTTGAAAAAAATGTATGCGTCCCCAAGATGGAAAGCCAGGAGTTGGCACCTGGGGACGAGATCACATGGAACAGGAAAGGCGAGGGCCTGGCCAGTGCGGTGAGCCACCACCACAGACCACGGCCAGCATCTCAGGAAGGGAAGTGAGTCAGTCTTCTGAATTCTGTGGTAACGAACCCAGAGCCTCTGTCACCCTCTCCCCTCCCTGTGGGCGCATGCCTGACCAAGCGTGGGGTCTCCCAGCGTGAGGCAGGGCCAGACAGTTGCTCTTTTGCCCTTAACCATGCAAACTGCTGCGCTTGAATATCAAGTGTTTTTCATATGCTTAATCTAGGCTCACTTTCAAAATACATGCCATTTCCAGTAAGGAGGACTTGAATAATACATGTCTACACTGGACTCTAAACTCGGTTTTTCTGAAGTGACTTCAGAACAGATGAAATTACTCTAGATATATGTACGTTTTTAAAAAATTTATATACCTTAATAAGAATCTGTGCATTTGGATGAATGCAATTGAATAAATTGAATTGAATTGAATGGGTCTATTTATCCAAACATTCCATCCATATAAAAGCACACACAGTACAATGGCTTTACAAAGTCATGCTGATGACAATGACGGTACTACCAGCACTACTACTGCGAGGCTTCCAGAGAGGAACTCAAATGACCAGCCCCAGCTGTCAAGGAGCTTACTGCCTGATTAAACACACACACACACACACACACACACACACACACACACACACACACACACACACACACACACACACACACACACACACACACACACACACACACACACTCCAGTCCCTAAAAACTCAGAATCTTACCTGATTCTTCCCTCTCCTTTACCTTGTGCACCAACTTGCTTCCCAAGTCTTTCTCATTCTAGCTTCATAAATTTTGTACTAACCTTCCTATATTTTCCTCTCCAACCCAGGCTGCCTCAAATCTATTTCAGGCCCTCTTGCTTCTTTCCCAGACAACCCCAATAGCCTCCTTTCAGGCACAGGATGTCGCCTTAAGAGCCCACCAGTGTGGGCAGGGCTGACAAAGGCATAGCACTCATCCTGCCACCCCAACTCCCTCAATCATAACAGACCACACTCATCAGTCCCAGTGCTCTTTCCTCTGAGCCCAGACGTGACTGCACAGCCCCTCATAGCACACCCCTCCAAGGTCACTACCAATTCACCAGAGTTCTCTTGGAAATAGAATCTATTTATCACCCCTGATCCAGGTCCTTTAAAACAAGATTCTTCAACCAGGACTGAGCATCAGTATCACAGGTGCCTGAACAGGACCTAAGATCGAAAACAGAATCTGTGGGCATGAATACGGGCATTGTAAAATGCAACCTGCATGACTTCTGATGTGCAGTCTTCATTAAGGACTAAGTAAAACTAACCCAAACCGTAAAGTTTTGCCCCCTTCAAATCCTCTCTCTCCTCTCCTTTGCCACCTACTGCCTTACAACCTTCACTGGTTCCTGTTCCACAACTACGAACCCTGAACTTTTCCTAGCCAGCTCCTGACAGCTTCTGTTTGGACACCAGGCACATTAGTCCAAGACTAATACCAAGACAGGTATACCCTACAAGGAGCAGATGTCAGGATGGGATTAGATGTGCAAAGCTTTACTAGAGCAAAGACGTATGAGAGAAAATGTGGAAGGAGCCAGAAGGGGCTGAGAGAGTTGACCAGGGAGGGGTCTGACCCCTTGAAGAGGAGAGGGAGATGGAAGGAAGGTTGGGTGCAAACATCTTGGACTGCAGTGAAGTACTAACGTGAGTTCAGCAAGGCCTTTAGGAGGTCCTGGAGCCAAAGTCACCCATCAGAGGAATCTGGTGTTTTGGCATCCCTGGCATGCTGAGTCATTAGCCAGGAGCAGACCATGGGAAGCATGGCTTCGGCACAAATGCAGCAGCTTCAGAGTGCAGTAGCCGAGCATTCAGCCAATTAGTGACTCCTTGCAATTGCAGATCTGAGACGTGTATTCTCAGAGCTGCTACACCACGTCACTGACAGCGGCTGGGACCACTGGATTTAACAAATAAATATATGGGATGCGGATCACCAGGGGCCGGGGGAGTGGGAGGAATGGGGAGATATTGGTCCAAAGGTATAAACTTCCAGTTATAAGATTAACAAATCTAATGTACAGCATGATGATTATAGGTAATAAAATATACTGTATCATATACTTGAATGGTGCTGAGAGTGGACCTTAAGTGTTCTCATTACAAAAAAGCAATGATAACTATGTGACCAGATGGAGGTGGAAGCTAATACTATGGTGGTAAAATCATTTTGTTATAAATGTGTCAAATCAATGGTCATACACCTTAAAATTATACAAGGTTATGTGTCAATTATATCTCAATAAAGCTGGGAAAAAAATACAGGACACCAGGTTGGATGTGGATTTCAGGTAAATAACAAATAATTTTTAGTCTAAGAGTGCGCCAAATACGGGTGTCTGGTATCTGGCTTGCCTTAGGCTGTATCCCTGATACCCCTTATCTTCGGAACTGGATCTGTAATTTGGTACAATCCCAACAGCTCCCTCCCCTGTTGGTCTCTCTCCTACCCAGTCATCCATCCTCCCCTCCCCACTACTCTAGATCATCTCCTGGAAACTCTATTCTGGTCATGCCAGCCCCCACCCAAGGAACTTCCAACAGCTCCCATGACTTTCAGAATGAACCTCAAACTCCTCAGGCTGCCATTTGGCCTCATTTTGCAACGCTGATTCCCACTGACCTTTATGGCCCCTGGGCTCTAATCAGACCAGACCTTGTAGTTATCAAGACACACTCTATATAATTCCAGACATCCTGCCTTTGCTCACGCTAGTGCCCCACCCTGGAATGCCCTTCCCAGAGGTGCCTTCCCCCAAATCTCCACATTTCCAACTTTGACCTGTGCTTCAGGGCTAGCTCAAGTGCTGCTTTCTCCTTGAAGAGATAAGCTATGTACACCATCGCCTGCCCCAATCCCTTCCACCTAGTGGCACAGGAAGAAGCCAAAATAACATAGAAGGAACGTAACCTGATATGTCCTGAACACCGAGCTTTCCGTATGGAGTGGATTTTAGCAAACAACATTTCCCAGTTCCATGGGTGGCATTAATAGCAATAGCTCTTGTACAACCAACAGGGTAAGTTTCGCTTTTAGCCCCGGTGCAGATGTTTAATTAATCAGGGCCGCCGTCCTTGTTCGCCCTCGACTGGGTTTCCCTGGTGATTACCCACCGGAAAACTCAGCCCTTTAATGCAAACAATGTCCTGATTAATGTTTTGTTCTGTGCACCAGGTTAGGGGAGCAGGTCCTTCATTAGTGAGCCAGCCTGGACTGCAAACGTTTAGTCCTGAAAATTCAAACCTCATTTCATACACAACTATCTTTCCATTTTCTTGTGTGTCAAACCTTTCCTTAACTCCCTTTTCTTCCTCCCAACTTTGATTTGGGGGAAGGAAGTTTATATCAACTGAATATATAAAATATTAAATTATTCTGACTTCAGCAGAGTTTTGAGATTGACTCGAGCAGTGAGAATACCCTCCACCTAGCCGCGTTGTGGGCTCTCCGCAGGCCTGAGCTTGGGTGTGCCTGGCCTTTTGTCCATGGCACACGTATTCATTCCTTCAGTGTCTTTCTGTCTCCCTCACTAGAAAAGGGGAGGAAATCAGATGATGAAATGAAAACCTTTAAATAAAATATCATTCAGACAAAGGAAAAGAATTTTCCTCTGGGTCATTATCACTGGAAACCCAGTGAAAAGATAATAAGCACAAGATTCCTGATTAATTAAACATTTGTGCTCATTGTATGCAATTATTCTGGGGAAGATCAACTCCGGGACATCTGTTTACTCAGCCTTGGGTTGAGAAACCACCAAACTACCTCTGCCCTGCATCTCCAGGCACAATGTCAAGCCATAGAACTGATAGCTCAAAAGGCTGAGGAATATACTCGCTAATTTTCTAGGTTGGAAACATGTGACAACACTACGTGAGCAATACATTATGAAGGCTGAGTAAACTCCTAGAGGGTTAACTGGGGAAATCAAAAGTGACAATATGTTAATATAATACATATTTACCAATATACATAATCATTTTACGCTATTAAATATAGTTGATAAACATTTTCACGAATGCTTCAATTGTTATTGTCTTTTATGCAGTGAAACCACATTTCTAGCTTTTTTCTCCTTCTCACCCAGTGTCTTAGTCTGTTTGGGCTGTTATGATAAAATACCACTGACTGGGTAGCTTATAAACAACAGAGATCTACTGTTCTGGAGAATGGAAATCCAAGATCAGGGTGCCAGCACGGTCAGGTGAGGGTCCTCCTCTGGGTTGCAGACTGCCAACTTCCTGCTGTGTCCTCACATGGTGGAAGAGGGCAAGAGATGTCTCTGGAGCCTCTTTCATGGGAGCACTAATCCCATTCATGAAGGTTCTGCCCTCATAAACTGATCACCTCCCGAAGGCCTCACTTCCTAATACCACAACCTTAGAGATTAGGATTTCAACATATGAATTTGGCAGGGGGACACATATTCAGACCATAGAACCCAGTTAGGTCTCCAGTTTCAATGATTTTCCTAATACCACGAATCCCTTAACCGTCATCCCTGTCTTATCTCCATACCCTGGCAGTTGGGGCCAGAGACTATCTCTGCCCAGTTTCGTGGGAGCCCAGGAATGGGGAAAAGTGTTTCTCCCCTTGTCAGTTGATGAGCAAAAAACCAAAAGCTGCGTATTCGAGAGAATCAAGGTCCAAGAGTGGGTTAAACAGAAAGTGAAACTTAGGCCCAGGAGGTCAAATGGAAGGACACCCAGGGCAGGGAAGGAGCAAGGGCTAGAGAACTCACCGGCTGGAATCCAGGTGCCTGGAGCAGCCTCCTGTGAATCTCTCCTTGGCAATCCCGGAGGCCTCAGGGAGGAAGAGTCTGGATTCTCAGCCAGAGAACCTGAATTAGATGTGATCAAATGAGCAAATATGTTTAAGGAATTGCTAACAACTGGTTGATTCTCTCTGTTCATCCAATACCACATTCATCTGCTGAGACCCGGGTTCTGATGAGCCAGGGTTTGGGCGTCCTCAGATCTACCTAGAAGAGGACTCTAAAACCATAGGTTCCCCTGTGAGGGGAGAGATGGGTTACCACACCCATTCTTCTGAGTGAATGAAACACACTGTCTTAGGAGTCACTGCAGGAAAGCTGTGACTCTGGGACCTGGCTGATAATCTCCATCTGGCCATAATCTGTGGGAAGAAGAGGGTGGCTAGGGCAAGCATTATGATGAAAGTCTTTGAAAGCATCTTCTAAAATCAGGATGCCCACCAAGGGATGAAATGAAAAAGTGAACAATGTGTTCCACTCCTCCCACCCCAAACAAACAAACAGGAAGAACACAAGAAGTGACTTGGGAATCCATGAAGGTAGAAGATCTTTTTTTAAGAAGAGTATAGCTGATGCAGATGGAGATCCTGTGCAGGGCATGGAAATGATCATTTTCATGAGGTTATCTATAGAGTGCCAGATTCTAAAGGACAAGGCATCCCAACATGCTGGGCCTCCAAGCGCTACCTCTCTGAGTGGTCCTAGATCTCAGGTGCCATATGTGTAGATAGCCTTTCTCTGTATATGCTCTTGCTTATTGTTTCTGTTTGTTGTGTCCAAGATGCGTGGCCAGAACTTCCTTTGGTCATGTGACTTCCAGAAATGGAACAACCTCTTGACATGTGCTCTACTTTCCAGGATGCAGGAATTGTTCAGGGTACTGGCTACATGGTGTACAGCAGAAGATAATATCACACTCGTGAAAAGACGGTGTCCGACGGTCCCTGTTCTGCACACAGTTCCTGTTCTGGACCTGTGCTCCTTAATCTCTCAACTGCCCTTGCTTCTGGGCGTCTGAGCATGCCCTTTGAGGCAGTCCCTCTATGCTTGGAGGCAGCCATGACAGCAACCGATAACTCTTACGCCCCTATGGTATAATGCCTCTCGTAGGGCCTCCAGCTTCCAGGAGTTAGGCAGAAAGGGTGTGATGTTAGGGCATGGCTCTTCTTAGTTCAAAATAATCTCCTTTTAGAGTGGGTGCTCTAGGTTTGATTATGTGGGTCTGGGCCAGTTTGAGATAGTACAGGATCAAGGCATTGTATTAGTTTCCTATTGTTGCTGTAACAAATTACCACAAACTTAGTAGCTTCAAACAATACAAATTTATAGTTCTGTGGGTCAGAAGTCCAAAATGAGTCTTATCAAACTAAAATCAAGGCTTAGGCAGGGTTGTATTCCTTCTGGAAGCTTTAGGGAAGGATTTTTTTCTTGTCTTTTCAAATTTCTAGAGGCTGCCTGCACATCTTGGCTAATGGCCCCTTCCTCTTTCTTCAAAATGTATCACCCCAACCTCTGCTTCCGTTGTTACATCTCCTTTTTCTATCTTTGAACCTCTTGTCTCCCTCTTATAAGGATGCTTATGATTACAATGGGCACACCCAGGACATCTCCTCATCTCAAGATTCTTTCTTTTTTTAAATTTTTTTAGATTTATTTTATTTATTGATTTTTTTGGCTGTGTTGGGTCTTCGTTGCTGTGCGCAGGCTTTCTCTAGTTGCTGCGAGCAGGGGCTACTCTTTGTTGCGGTGCGACGGCTTCTCATTGCGGTGGCTTCTCTTGTTGCAGAGCATGGGCTCTAGGCGCGGAGGCTTCAGTAGTTGTGGCGCACGGGCTTCAGTAGTTGTGGTGCACGGGCTTAGTTGCTCCGCGCCATGTGGGATCTTCCTGGACCAGGGCTTGAATCCGTGTCTCTTGCAGTGGTAGGTGGATTCTTAACCACTGCACCACCAGGGAAGCCCCCCATCTCAAGATTCTTAACCACATCAGCAAAGTCCCTTTTGCCATGTAAGGTAACATATTCATAGGTTCCAGGGATTAGAATGTGGACATCATGGCAGAGGGGGGTAGGGAGAGCATTATTCTGTCTATCACAAGTGTATTTGAACACCAGGAAGCCTTGCTGGGACTAATACACTTGGTTGGGACTGATCAGGTGAATTCCTTACTGATCTTGAGATGATCAGTTACTGGAACATACAGAGTGAAATATTTTTTTAGATGGTGAAGCAGCAGTTGGTAATGCCCAATGAACCCTGGAAATTCACAAACAACTTTGCCTATTCTGGAAAGGGCTGACTCCTTGGGGGACTTCATGTAAACAGCCCGGCTGGACTGAACATGGTCCATGAATTTCATCTCTAGCCTCACAAATTATGTCTTTGAACAAGACCAGAGGTTGTGTTGCCCCAAGTCATGAGGAATAAATTAGGGCAGTAACTCTTAAGTCAGTGTGTGAAGGTTCATTGTTTCTCAGGATGTTAATCATTTTGTTGTACTAAATAGGGTTCATGGTCAAATTCAAACAAATTTGAGAAAAAACGTTCCAACCTAATTACATCTATTTGAGTCAAAGAGATTCTTTTTATTTGAGGAGCTGGTAGAGCCTTTAATATGCTAACAAGCAGTTGAGCCCACTAAAGGGGAATGAATATAACATACTCCAAAAGGCTTTGACCTTGAAACCCCTTAGTGGCAGGGTACCTATTCATGTCTTCTAGAACTTGGGTTCTATGGAATAGAACTGGGGAAACAATGGACCAGAATATTAACTATTTAGATGATGGTGTTCTGTCCAGGGTTCGACCAGGAGACTGGTAATTCAGTGTATGGAAGGTTGTTTATTACTCATCTACTTCTTGGATGTGGGTGAAATGCCAGCACCCCAGGGTTTCCAGCTACAAAGGTCTATGTTGCAGAAGGAGGCAACTGACTCAGCTGGTGGGACTAAGGAGGACACTGTATTCTATCAGAGGCAGAACACCTTGGGATGCTGGCATTTTTCTTCTTTACAGACAATGTAGGAGCCTAGAAAGAGACATAACAGGGCCTGAAGAAGCTTTCCCATAAATTCATGCCTTTTTGTTTGTAAATGATGTCAATTTCAAGTTCAGCAATGAAGTCTACCCACCTGGTGGGAATACAGAGCAATTACTTTCTGTGTTTGAAAATACATCCTGGTAGACAACATATTTTTCCAGGAACCCAGACCCAGACATCAGACGCCCTCTGGAGGACCCCTGGGTGAATCTGATGGACAGATATGGTAAAGGGGTGAGGCAGGTTCCACTGGTCACTCGCCTCTCCATAGACCTAGCAGGCAACGGTGGTGCATCCCACTGCTGGGCAGGGGGCCTCACAGCCACAGTCACCCAACTTGTGATCCTCCCTCTGCAGACATTAACATGACCTTTCCATCCTGTTGGTTTTGACAGGTAAAAGAGATGGTGGCTATTAAACCATGTGGGAGGTCTCTAGACCCCTTTAACCTCCCTTGAGACTTTCCTGGAACCAAGCCAGTAAATTCAGTACCATCTCCAGTGAGTAGTATTTTCCTTGTTTCAATGTCTTTAGGATACGAGGTTCCACACGTACTCTACTGCTCACAGCTGAAATGCCCATGGCCTCCCTCCAGTCACAGCCACTCTGCCTATTGCCCCTGGTCCAGTGTGCTGTCCTCATCATCTGTCTCTCCCTGGGTTCTAGACAGGCTAGCAGTGGAAGCCTCTGGGTTCCTTCCTGCATCAGTCAGGAGAGGTTGCTTAGGCTACAGTAACAAACAACCCCATGTTTTAAGCCATCCCAGTGGCTTAAAGCAAAAGTGTGTTTCTCACTCATCCCACACGTTCACCCCTCATCAGCATGGGGGGTCCCCTCCACAGTGGCCTCACTCAGGGGCTCAGGGTAACAGATCCTGCACCACCTAGAGCAGGGGTCCCCAACCCCCGGTCCGAAGCCTGTTAGGAACCAGGCCGCACAGCAGGAGGTGAGTGGTGGGCCAGCGAGCAAGTGAAGCTTCCTCTGCCGCCCCCCATCACTCGCATTACCACCTGAACCATCCCCTTGTCCGTGGAAAAGTTGTCTTCCACGAAACCAGTCCCTGGTGCCAGAAAGGTTGGGGACTGCTGATCTAGAGCACAGCTAGCCAAGTGGGAGGGAGGGAGGGAAATGGTAAACGTACTGACTCTCAGAGACTTTTGCTCACATTCCATTATTAGTATTTTTCATAGCAGCTATCATTTACTGAACACTTACTCTGGGTCAAACACTTTAAAACCATTTAATCCCAAGCACAATAAACTTAGGACATGTTTATTTCCTCCATTTTAAAAGTAAGAGACTAAAATCTTAAAGAGATTAAGTAATTTACTGCACATCTAGAAGTGGCAGAAACTGGCTTTGATCCCTAGTCCAGCTCGCTCCCAAATTCCTGCTATAACTAACCTGCCTTCCTCACTAGAGAAGTTTCTCTGATTTCTTATTTACTTATATTTATTTCTTACATTTATTTCTCACTACTTATTTATGTGAAAAAAGCTTACAAAAATATAACAATTAAATCACAGTTATATATTAAAGAAATTGTCTTATTGAAAGGGGAAAATTTAAGTGAAAAATATACAATATAGCAAAAAGCACATCACAATTAGTATAGTATTTACATTCATCTTTGCTATCGATCTGCTGGTGGAGTTGGTAGCATGTTTCCCCGCTCACACTTGTAAGAAGAACTTCATTTGTTCAGTAACTATTTTCCTTTTCTGACCCCAAATATCTCTTGACAAGTCTCTGAATAATTAATTTACATTTTAAGAGACTTTTCAGTGCCAGAGTCCATTGATGACTTCTCTGCTGCCCAGAAGCTCTTAATCAGTGACACTGCGCTTCCATTTGAGGTCCTTGAATTCATGCTCAGAACCAACAGAATGAATTCACATATTTGTAATACTTAGTGACTTGATTCAGTTAACCACTTGTCAAAATATTTGCATTTCCAGAATATTTTTGATGTTTTATAGAGATAAAAAAGACAAGTATTTAAAATCCAGACTGTTTTGGAAAACAGAGAATATATGGTAATTACAGATTGTAGCCATTCCAAAACCACCAACAGTGCTAGGAAAAAAAAAAAAGGAATTTTCTCCTCCTGGTATTCATATCTTCTTGGTATAAATCAACTAATCAACTGACTTAGCATTGCCCAGGTAAAGGGTTATTCCTCTTCCCACAAGGGAAATTTCTCTAACCATGTCTTGTCTTCCCCCCTGCCACTTCCCTCTCTCTCTCTTTCTCTTACCACTACCAACCCTTACCTAAACCCAGATTGTCCTTAGAGCTTAACTCTTGCCTATGGGAAAACTGGAAATAATGATTGAAAAACCTGGTAGCCTTCTGTCTCCTTACAACAGAATTTGAAGTCCCTTCCATAAGGAATTAGGCTTTATTAGGGACGGCCCTTCATCCGTCCATCCATAGAGGTCACCCAATTTATTTTTAGCAGGCATTGGATGGAAATCAACTCACCAACATATGAAAGATGTTCATTCTAGGGCCTTGATTCTGGTTCTTAGGAACCGCTGGAGAGAAGAGGTCAGAGCTCAGAATTCTCCCTCTAGGTATGCAGGGCAATATGGTGCAACTCGAAAAAGTCACGGGTGAGGAGTTAATTCCCAAATCAAAGGCTCTGGAGAAGGATTTTGAAAGCAACAGATTTGTTCCCACTTTCTTAAATTAATCCACTACTTCTTTAGATTTAGTCAGTCTTCCGAACAGCCCTAAAAATAAAGGCCTATTATCCATGGGCAAAATTGTTCAATCTTGGCTGTTAATTCAAATGACAAAAAGGCCTGACTAGAAAGGGATTTCTCTGGAGAGTAACATTGGTGGCGCTAGGTGATGTCTCCTGAGTTCACACTATCTCTAAAAAAAAAGGCTATTTTAGGCTTCTAAGGGCCCAGTTCCCCATAACCCTCTGTAGCTGCCCAGGGTATCAGCATCTTTCTGAAAAGCATAGTAAGGAGAAAAAGTAGAACCAACCCTCTAATGAACTGAGCAGTTGACAGGGTCCTGGCATCGCCATCGAAATACAACTCTACAGGGTGCCATTCAAATTACTTTCTGTGTGAATAGTGATCTCTGGGGCTATGCAGCCCTAGGAAGTAAGCTGAAGGTATGATGGAGTCTGATTTATTACTGATTAAGCCTAAATGGTCATAGTTTATTCAATGAGGAAACAAGTTGCTTAAGAAGCTAATGAATGTATAAGGTCCAAGTATTATCAGGAAGAGAAAATAATAATATTTAAATGACAATGCTGTTGTTAATACAGATAAAAATTTATCTCTTTGGCTAAATATTACTTAATTTGCTTAAATATTGATACATGTGCAAAGAAATCCACTTTCAACCTTTGGACACCCCTATAGTTTGGGAGCCAACGGAACCATCTCCTGCCCTTTCTCACTTTCTCCTGGCCTTCAGTTTTACTAAGGGCAAGACTATAAGCTTCTTAGAAATAATGACATCATGTCTTTCTGGCTGCTAGCAGCTTCTTTTACAAGATAGCCTACAAAGGGTTAGAAAATGACAATTCATTTAAGAGGCAATAAAACAGGTTAACAAACATCCCAGACATACTAAACAATGTTGTGGGGATACGGAGATCAGCTCCTAACATCCATCCTGCCCTCCTCCTCATGGGTCTTTCCTGAAGCTGGAAATCTCATATCTACACTTACAGGACTCCCTTGCACCTAGAGTTCCAGGTGTGATTTAAATTGGAAGGCAAAACTGAGTCAAGGCTGTGTTTTGTGCTCCTCCTACCATTTCCGCTGGCAAACACTGTGGTGGGCTGTGGTTTTCCTGTAGAGACTACTCCCCCGCACCCCTCTCCACCGCCAGCTGCGGTGGCTTCACAGGGCAGAAGCAGTTCTTTCTGTGATCTCCGCGATGCAGCTCTCGAAGTCATATCTCAGAGCCCAACGCAGGCCTGTTTCTTCTGCAAAGCATGTAATGAAATAAGTCTTCTCCATAAACCCGATCAGGTGAATTCTATTCCCAGCTATGGAACCTGACTGATTCCAAGTTCACCCAACCTCAGTTACAACCAAAGAAATAAAAACTGCCTCTTAAAGTAGCAAAATACTTTCACAGTGCTACTTAATGCTTGTGTTGGTGCCCCAAAACAGGTATTCTCAACATCGTAGGTTAAGGAGCAAATAAGTATAAGCCCTTAGGAAAGCAATTAGGTAATAAGAATTGAGAACTTCTAAAAGTCTATATCCCAGGAATCCTTCTTCTTAGAATCCTAATTTTAAAATATAGAAAAAAGTTGTATGTACTATGAGGTCCACTGCAGTATTATTTATAATGCTTTAAAAGTGGAAACAAGGGACCTTCCTGGTGGTCCAGCAGTTAAGAATCCACCTGCCAATGCAGGGGACACAGGTTCAATCCCTGATCCAGGAAGATCCCACATGCCATGGAGCAATAAGCCTGTGCGCCACAACTACTGAGTCTGTGCTCTAGAGCCCACGAGCCACAACTACTGAGCCCGCGTGCTGCAACTACTGAAGCCTGTGTGCCCTAGAGACCGCGTGCCACAACTACTGAAGTCCATGCGCCTAAAGCCTGTGCTCTGCAACAAGAGAAGCCACCGCAATGAGAAGCCTGCGCACCGCAATGAATAGTAGCCCCCGCTCGCCACAACTAGAGAAAGCCCACGCGCAGCAATGAACTCCCAATGCAGTCAAAAAAAAAAAAAAAAAAAAGGAAACAAACTAAAACTACGATCAATCATAGGGAAGGTGAAATAATCATGTGTTATCCATGTGGCTTGCCCATAGCAACATGAGGGTATGTTTAATTGACTCTATTAAATTTTAAAATCAAAACAGTAAATTTTTGTGCAGTATGATAAAAACTATCACAATAAAACATGCAAACATGCATAGAAAATATAAAGTCAATATGCCAAAATGGAAAAATAATCTTCTCGGGGTGGAGAGTCCGGGCAGCTTTTTTGAAATTTCTTTCACTTTTCTGTTTTTTTCCCCTTAACTTCTTTAATTAAAATGTACATTTTTAAATAGAAAAAAAAAAAACCTTTAAAAAAGTTATCTCTAATACACCAGCATAAAACCTTTTGTAGTTAACTTTCTACTGCTCAAATTCATCATTCCCCTCCCCCATCATCCAATATTTATTACGCAGGCCCTTTAATGTCACAAGACTCTGCTGCCATGCATTGATTTTTATGATCTTACTGGAAAACTGCTAGGTGCATAGAATGATATCTGTGCCTGGTGTCTGCATGCACATCATATATCACTTTGGATTGCCAGACAGCAAAGGAAAAACACCATAAACACTAATTTTTACTCCTAGATGGCTTAGTAATTTGCTAAATTTCCTTGTAATTGCTTCTAATTATTCATACATTAGAGTAGAAGGGGGTGGCTATAAATTTTCCATGAAAACAAAATTTAAATACAATGCAGCCAATAATGTCTCCACAGACCCAGGTGGCAACCTGCTTTCCTTATTAGGCAAATCCGACAGACACTGGCAACACATGCTGCTTCTTAATGTGACAGAGCAGACTGAGCCAAGGAAGCAACACTTAGAGCGTGATGCTGGCTTTGCGAGGATGCAGCGGGAGCAGCTCACCACCGTCATTCAGGTACAAAAGCATTTGGGGAGCTGACTTCTTCTGGGGTGGAGAGTTTCCACTAATCCCCTGCATTCTCCCCTGAGAGGTGTCAGCATCTCCTGGTAATTCAGAGCAAGGCTGTTGATTACTTCATTCATTCATTAACTCTTTCATTCACAAAATCCGTATCAAGCACCTGCTCTGAGTGAGGCAGTGTGGGAAACAAGCTGCTCCTGAAGGGGGCTGAGGGAAGGCGATCTACAAGTAAACACCATAACCCAAGGTGGTAGACTGCCTCCCAAGGGGCACAATCGTGGCCCAATTCCAACACTACCTGAGTTCTCTCTAGAAAGGGAACTGAAGAGCTTCAGGGAGGAGGTAGCAACGGAACTGGACCTTAAAGGATGATTAAAATTGACAGTGTATGTAGCTGCTCTGGAAAACAGCATGGCAGTTCATCGACAAGTTAACCATAGAGTTACTATATGATCCAGCAATCCCACTTCTGGGTACATCCCCAAAAGAAGGGAAAGTGGGGACACAAACAGATATTTGCACACCCATGTTCACAGAAGATTATTCACAATAACCAAAAGGTGGAAACAACCCAAGTGCCCAGTGATGGATGAATGGATAAAGAATGTGATAGATCCATATGATAGAATATTATTCAGCCTTAAAAAGAAGTGAAATTCTGATACATGCTACAACATGCATGAACCTTAAAGACATTATACTAACTGAAATGAGTCAGATACAAAAGGATAAAATATTGTACGGTTCCATTTATTTGGGGTATCTGGAAGAGTACAATTCATAGAGACAGAAAGTAGAATGGTGGCTGGCAAGAGCTGGGCGGGGAGAGGAAATGCAGAATTCTCGTTTCAGTCAGGCAAGATGAAAAAGTACATGGTGGTGAAGGTTGCACAATGATGAAAATGTACTTAGTGTCACTAAACTGTACACTTAAAAACGGTTCAAATGGTCGATTTAATGTTACATCTATTTTACCACAATTTTTTAAAGTGTTGAGAAGAGGAAGGGCACTTGAGAAAGAGCACAGGAGTGGGAGGGATGGGCTTCACTCAGGAAACAGGGAGGAGGGCAATTTGTCTGAAAGATATTGGATTCAACAACAACAGTAACAATAGTGGTAGCCATAAGTATAACTTTCAAATACTGTTTATTATCATGCCCTGGGCCCTGTACTACTTCTTTTGCTAGTATTATCTCATTAAGTCTTCTCAATGATCCATAAAGTAGGTACTTTCATTATCCCAGAGTTAGAGCTGAGAAACCTGTGGCTAAGAGAGGGCAAATAATTTGCCCCGTTAGCATCAGAGCCAAGACCTGACTGTGCCTATCTCTCCCCAGAACCCACCCTGCATGTTGTTGCCTCCTGCCAGCAATGTGGGAGAAGTGGGTTGGACCCTTGAACACCAGATTAAGGAGTTGGGCCATCATGAGTAAACAGAAGGGATACAGGAAAGAATTCTGAACAGCAGAATTATGTGAAGAGAACTTCATTTAGGGAATATCAATCTGGCAGTGAGAGATAGGAGGCTAAAGGGAAACTTGGAATTTTTCCAATGAATAAATAATGACAATCTGACTGGAGAGGCTAAGATGGGAAGAAGAGGATGGACAGAGACAGGAGATATCTTCAAGGGCTTGGGAACAGACTAAGTGTGGAGGATAAGATCAGTCTGATATTATTCTGTGGTTTTTAACACCAGGAAGATAGTGTAGCTATCAAAAATAGGAAGCCCAGGGAAGAAAACAGGACTGGGAAGGAAGAGAGCATACTGGGGGCGTGAGGAGTTGAAAATGCTAGGAGATCTGATTGGTGGAGATGTTCCTCAGACTGTTAGAAAATGAAGGTGTCTGATGTTAGTTTCAGAAGCTCAAGCACTCAGGCAGGAAAACCATGGCAGCTAGTGTGAAGGCTGGGACCACACAGCTGAAACCTCCCCTGGATTCAAGCATTTGGGAGTTCTCAAGATGCTGCCTGGCTCCCTGCCCCCTCACACCCCTCCCCCGCAGTCTACACTCCCCACCCATGCGCACCAGCCCCATCAATCACCCATTAAGTGATAACCAAGGAATATCAGACACGAGGAAATCACAAACACGAGTAAGAAAGACCGAGATGAACAAATACAAATGACCCCAGAGAAACCGGAGATAACTCAGTGAACCAAAATCACTTTCATTGGTATTCTGCAAGAGATTTGAGACAAAACTGCATCCATGAAATGAGATCATGTTGCTATGATAAAAGAAAAACCAGCAATCCATAAAGAATTCTTTGAAATAAAAATGACCAGTGTCATAGTGACAATATTTCCACAGAAAATTTGGAGTCGGGGAAATAGCCCAGAAAGCTGACCAAGTAGTTAACAAGACCTAAGACTCAGTAAGAAGAGAGACCCAGATTACCAGTCCAGAAGGACCAACTTCTGACCAAAGACACAAAAGCTCATGAGTCTACATGTCAAAGCAGTCCATTGAGTTCCCAGCATGAGGAATGAAAAGAACCACACCTAGATACACCCTTGTAAAACCTCCACACCAACAATACAGAGATCCTGAAGTCTTCCAGAGTTAAAAAGATAGGCCACCTTCATGGATGCCATGGGCACGGGAGCAAAGAAGACAGTGGAGGCCACACGTGAGACACCGTCCCTGTGAAGGCTTCCGTTTAGAAGGCCTGCCTTGGGCAGCACAGACGGTCCCAGTGAGCCAGAATTCAATTCCCTCCCATGTTCGCCCTAACTTCCAGGAGAGAACTTCCTATTTGCAGAGCAGTCCATGTGGGTCTGATGCTATCAGCAGGTCGGAGTGATCAGGGAATGAAAGGAGAGTCTCTCCTCTCATCGTTTCCCCAGGCTCAACAGAGAAGGGACGGACACGGGCTCAGTGGGGACGAGGCTCTGAGTCACTAGGGTGTCTCAGTGTCTGTGACAAAGCCAGCAACCCTTGAGAAGGAACCAAGACAAACTTCTGACTGAGGCGTGGGGAGGTGAGAACCCCCTCTGAGAAGGGAAACACCTGTGTTTCAGCTGAGCTTCTCACACTACTGTAATTTCCAGTTCTTCTGTCTTCTCCATTCACCATAAGCTTTGGGAGAGCAAGGCCTGTGTCTTATTTAGCATTTTTTATCCTGCACTTACCAAGTCCTGGTACATAGTTCAGTAGATGCTGAGCGGCTGTCTGGACAGATGCAGGAGTGGATGAATTTCTCCTTTTGTTGGATAGAAAAGGTGACAGTGGCTGCTGGCTGGCTGTGCCTCTGAAGGAAGTAGTCACATTCTGCTCCATTATTAAAAGAAACTCTGCATAATTGGGCTCCGTTGTCACTCCTAACAACAGAGAAGACCATTTTGCCTGTCATTATTCAGAAAAATTGTGAATAATAAGTTCATATAGATTATTAAAACTTCACCTCTAAGAGAATTACACGGCAAAATATTTAAAACACAGCATTTTCCATACCGCTACTCTTCCTCAAATGGCGTCTTTCATTCCTGCTTCCAGGACTGTCTTTCTGTGGCTGTTCCTCAACGTCTTTGTTGAAATTGTCTTTTTTGCCTGTGGCTTTAAAATACACTGACGCTGGGGCTTCCCTGATGATGCAGTGGTTAAGAAGACGCCTGCCAATGCAGGGGACGTGGGTTCGAGCCCTGGTCTGGGAAGATCCCACATGCCGTGGAGCAACTAAGGCCGTGTGCCACAATTACTAAGCCTGCATTCTAGAGCCCGTGAGCCACAACTACTGAAGCCCACGCACCTAGAGCCCGTGCTCCGCAACAAGAGAAGCCACCACAGTGAGAAGCCCGCGCACTGCAAAGAAGAGTAGCTCCCGCTCGCCGCAACTAGAGAAAGCCCACGCGCAGCAACGAAGACCCAACACAGCCCAAAAAAAAAAACACTGACACTCACTGTGAAGGGTTTCTGCTCAGATGCCCAATCTGTATCCCTGCTTTGAAGCCCCACGTGGGGACTCCTCTGACTAACTCATTTCCACCATTGTTTCCCAAGGATCCCACAATCCCACTCATCATCCTCACTTAAAGCCTAAATGCTGTCTCTGAACGTTCCCCTAAAGGACATCCTATACATAGAAGTCCAGTGCCCTTCAACCCACAGGCAAATATTTCTCTCTCCTGATTCACACACATTACTGGCCTCTGGCAGGAGCTCAAGTCTCCTCTTTTCACCTCCCCTTTCCCTACACGTGGATCCAGATTGAGGTATTTCAGACCACCGTTGCTGTTCCTCATGTGCACCCCCAATGCCCATGCTCCCTGGGGTGCTGCTTAAGGTCCCCTCGTCAGTAGTAAGAAGGGACTCTCCTTTTGCTTCATCTACTACGTGCATGAACTTGTCACAAGCACAGTCTCTGTTACACTACATGTTATATTCTCCTGTTGCTCTTCCTTGTTAAAATCCACCTATTCTTAGGTATGATTTAGCAATATATAATGAGACAAGGAGGCTGTCTCCAGCTGGGTGTCAGAGTTACAGCGTTTGGTGAGGGAGGTGGGGAGGAAATGGAGAGGGAGCATCATCACAGTCCTATCTCTGGTCCTTAGTTCTGCACAGTCCGAAGATGATTGGCTCATCCAGAAATGACTGGATGGTTCACAGTAATCAAACTTATAAGAGATTGATGTATAAATCAGAAAGCCAGTGCGTTAATTTATAATGGCAGATAGAACTTTCTATCTGCCTATCGAAGGTCGTATCTACTCTTGAGGGACCCACCTTTCCAGGACCCTGTTGCCTAGGGTACCAAGGTAGGAGTCAGATAGTTGATAGAAGAGTACGTGATCAGGGTGAAAGCAGTGGTACAGTCTTGTGCAATATTTCGTTCAGTTTCTGAAAGGCCTGATGTATTAGCCCTGCTCTTCTAAAAAAAGTTTATCTGATCAATGGCCAGATGATGCGAGTCCACTAAACACAGAGCCTTTCTCCCTTGTAGAAAACTAGACTGCACCCTCAACTCGGGCTGCCCAGCTCAGTTTTCTGCACACTCTGCCTATCTTAGCACCATTGTGATTAACTTACCAAATGAATTCTTAGACGGATGTTTTCCTTTTTTTTCTTTAAAGATAGATTTTACTCATTTTATTTTATTTATTTTTGGCTGTGTTGGGTCTTCGTTGCTGCATGCAGGCTTTCTCTAGTTGCGGCAGGTGGGGGCTACTCTTTGCTGTGGCGCGCAGGCTTCTCATTGCGGTGGCTTCTCTTGTTGTGGAGCACGGGCTCTAAGCGCGTGGGCTTCAGTAGTTGTGGCACGTGGGTTCTAGAACGCAGGCTCAGTAGTTGTGGTGCATGGGCTTAGTTACTCCACGGCATGTGGGATCTTCCCGGACCAGGGTTCGAACCTGTGTGCCCTGCACTGGCAGGTGGATTCTTAACCACTGAACCACCAGGGAAGCCCTGTTTTTCTCTTTTATATATATGTGGTGGGAGGTGGAGGGATTGAGGGTGGTCTTCTGTTCAATCACCTAAATTCAAAGGTTGGCTGGTATCTTTGTATTTCACCACTATAATGTTCATACTGCATATTTGCCATATTTAGAACCACTGACATAATCTCTGCATCTCTGTCAGTGGTTGTGAAAAACAAAAAACAACCTCCCAATTTCCACATCCAGAGTTCTAGTCCTATCTCAGCCATTGCCTTGCTGTGTGACCTTGAGCAAGATGCACACCCTCTCTGTGTCTCCTGTATAACATCTACCGAGAGAGAGGGGACCAAGTGATTTCTAAGGTCCCTTCCAGCTCTATAATTCAAGAATTTTATGCCTGAGATCAGTGTCCCTCTCTTTAAAAATCAGATGATTACATAACACAATGGCTCCCTCATAGGTCCTGGGTACACAGCAAATGAAAATTTGCACTGAAATTGATTGCAGAAATTAGAAAAAGAGCAATGAGATGATGCATAAGTGTCAAGAACCTTCTGAGAGGACAAGATCCTGGGCTCGACTGAAGGTCTGTCTCAGGTTCCAAGCTGACAAGTATTACCTACATGACAAGCTGTTGGGGGTGGAGGACTTTTTTATGACTAACAAAAAAGGCTTCGAAACAATTGGATGAAAGGTACTATATAAGGACTAAATACTCTAATTGGGCCTTTTCTGTCTCATTATTTGCCAGTGAAACTAATCCTGCTGATCTCTAGATAACAGGGGAATTTAGAAATAGAATTCCATGCTCAGATAAAATCCAAGTACTCACCCTTGACCATTAGTAAGTGTTACATGAATGAGAATCAGTGTGTCCTCTTTCCGCTTAACTACAAAGTGTCCCTTTGGAGCTCACTTTTCACACCCCCATATAAAATGCACTTTGCTAAAATGTTTACTGTGGAGTGGGGCTCTTATAGAAGGGAGCTGAAGAGGCGAGGGCTGTGTGCAAACACGCGGTGGGGAGTCTGGATGGGTTTACAGTAAGCGCAAGCGTCCCACTGGGACTGCAGCCTTTTACCTCTCACCAGGGGGAGGAAGGCTGTGGGGGTGTCTGCCATTGACCAGGTGCTGCAGCCCCAGAGATCAATTCAGCACTAATGAGGGCTGCAGCTGGGAACAGAGAGGAGCCAGTGGGGCTTTGCAGGTAGCTAGGCTCACTGCAGACACGACAGAAGCACAAGAAATGGCGACCACCGTGTCTGTCCACCTCACCTTTGGACACTGCCAACTCTAAGATGGGTAATACAAGCCAGTAGTGAAGGTCTAAAGCAGAGGTTTAGATACAGGCTGCTTTCCTGGTTGAAATGGAGGTCTTAACTAATTCATCAGCACTGGGCATAACCAGCACCAGAGACGGCAAATAAGGGAAAGAAAGATGATTTTCTAAGACTACCTGGCCTTGAGAACACTGAAAAAAATTCAGCCAGGAAAAGGAAAAAGTGACATTACTTACAGCTACTGCTCATCTTTCGTAGATCAAAAATCAAGAAGCCATGACCCACGGGAGAGATCTTGCCCAGTGCTGCGCTTTCCTTGCTTGACATAGTACTGGCTCTGTGTTGTGTTTCATTCTGTTCCAATCTCGAAAGTCTCTGGTGAGTTATCAGGGCTGCACGTTTGTGCCCGTCACAGTGTGGCAGTTCCCAACTGCTCCCCCCATTCACCAAATGCCCCAGGGCCCCCTGACCCTCAGCGACATTTCTGCTACCTGGCTTGTCCCTACAGGTGTCTAAATTTGACACCAAGATGTAGAACATCAAGATTTCTCAGTAAAGGTAGGAAAGAGTCTATGGACTAGAGAATGACAGTGTTCTGCCCTTGAGGGCTGTTTGCAGGAGGTGGTAGATGTCCTTTCCCTGGGAGTCCTTCACATTATGGAAGAGTTTGGCCTTGGAAGGATGAGTTGTCCAACTGCATCTAAAGTGGAAGCCAAACTAGATGTATTCTTATATATATATACGATATATATAGTTTTACTGAGATACAATTCAGAAATCACACAATTTACTTATTTAGGGCATACAATTCAATGGTTTTTAGTATATTTACAGATATGTGCAACCATTATCATAGTCAATTTTAGACCTTTCTCATCAACTAAAAAAGACACCCTGTATGTTCTAGCGCTCACTCTCCCTCTGCCCACCCCAGGCAATAATTAATGTACACTCTGTCTCTGTAGATTGGCCTATTCTGGACATTCATTGCATATAAATAGAATCACGTAATATGTGATGTTCTGTGGCTGGCTTCTTTCACTTAGCATACTGTTTTCAAAGTTCTTCGATGTCATGGCATGAGTCAGAACTTCATTCTTTTTATGGCCAAATAATATCCCATTTGTGAATATGCTGGATTTTATTTACCCATTCATCAGTTAGTGGACATTTGGGTTGTTTCCATTTTTTACTATTATGAATAATGCTACTATAAACATTCCTGGATAAGATTTTATGTGGACCTATGTTGTCATTTAAGTATGTATTGAGAAGTGGAGTTGCTGGGTCACATGACAACTCTGTGTTTAACCATTTGAGAAACTGCTAGACTGCTTTCAAAAGTGGTTGCACCATTTTACATTCCCACCAGCAATGTGTGAGGGTTCCGATTGCCCCTCATCCTCACCAACACTTGTTATTATCAGACTATTTTTATTATACCCGTACAACTGGGTTTGAAGTGGTCTCGTTGAGGCTCTGATTTGCAAGAGGCTGAGCATCTTTTCATGCATTTATTGGCTCTTTGGATATTTTCTTTGGAGAAATGTCCATGCCGATCCTGTGTCCATTTTTTAATGAGTTATTTGCTTCTTATTATTGAGTTGTAAGAGTTCTTATATATTTTGGATCCAAGCTCCTTATTGCAAGTATAATTTGCAAGTATTTTTTCCATTCTATGGATTATCTTTTCACATCCTTGGTCGTATCCTTTGATACACAAAGTTTTTAATTTTGAAGACATCCCATTTATCTATTTTTTCTTTTGTTGCTCATGTTTTGGTGGCATATTTGATGTTCCATTGCCAAATCTGAGGGCACAAAGATTTACCCCATGGTTTCTAAGAGTTTTATAGTTTATAGCTCTGAAATTTAGGTTTCTGATCTACTGCGAGTTAATTTTTAGAGTATATGATATTAAGGGTCCAACTTCACTCTTCTGCATGTGGCTATCCAGTTGTCCCCGCATCATTTGTTGAAAAGACTGTTCTTTCCCCATTGAATGGTCTTGTCACCCTTACTAAGTTTCTTTTAAGATCTAAGTCTGTGACATAGATGTCCCCACATTCTTAACCTTCAGAAGTCATCCCTCCCTTTAATACCATTTAGTATAGCCAAAGTTCCTACATTTCATGAATGCAGAAATGTCTTTTTTTTTTTTTTTTTTTGCGGTATGCGGGCCTCTCACTGTTGTGGCCTCTCCCGTTGCGGAGCACAGGCTCCAGACGCGCAGGCTCAGTGGCCATGGCTCACGGGCCCAGCCGCTCCACGGGATGTGGGATCTTCCCAGACCGGGGCACGAACCCGTGTCCCCTGCATCGGCAGGTGGACTCTCAACCACTGCGCCACCAGGGAAGCCCTGTGTCTGTGTTTTTTAATCCAGATAAACTTCTGAGTTATTTAGTCCAATATTATTTGGAAGGGAAGTGGAACTAATTTTTTTTTTTTGGAACTAATTTTTAACAAAATATATTTTACTTGGGCTGCTATAAAAATAAATTTGAGGGAAAAAAAATCTTGAAAGTAGACAGTTAACAGCAATTATCTCCTAGATCTAAAAACTGCTTTACAGGCAAATTGAATGCTGGCAACTCTGTTAAAAATAAATAATGTTCTTTTTGCTCCAAAACAAGGATTGATCCACCTCAATTCTTCATTATTAAAATTCAGAAAAAAATAGAACTACTTCCTATTCTAAGAATTTATATCCTTACATCCCACATGCCTTTAAGAGAGTATCTAGCATAGGGTAGAAACCTAAACAAGAAATTGTTGATTTAAATGGAGTGGAAATGGGAATGTTCTCAAGTATGCCTCTGTGTGTGTGCTTGGTGGAGGTGAGGCAGCCCAGCTCCTCTACAAATTAGGCCTTCACCTACTTCCTGTGGGTGAATTTGATGTGAATGGTCCTCATTACCCAAACTTTATATAATAATTCTATAATGTTCGATAAAATAAAACCTTCTTGGGCTGAATAGTTTTAATAGCCAGATTGCTTACAAGATACTCCAGGCTAGCTAGGCTTTTGCAGGGATATCCGTGCAGATGTGTCACTGAGGAATGAACAAGCAGGAAGCAAAGTCTGTGCAGGCAGCAAAGGGTCTCTCCCTGGAATCAGCAGAGATGGAAGCGGGGCAGTTTCCCCTCTCACTCCTCCTCAGTGACCCCAGAGATCCCCAACATGACAGCTGCATCATAGAGAGATGGCTCCCATGGCCCTTTCCTTTCTGGGCTCCTTTGGTTTCCCCAGTCCTGACATTATTTGCATTCAAGTGATGTTTCCTGAACCTTGGCTCTGTACTAGGTTGTGGGTATACCTGGGTGCAAGTGCAAGCTCACAATGTAGTGTTCATGCAGGATCTTAAGGCCCACGGTCTACCAAAAAAGCTCTGCTCAAGGGAGCATGAAGCACTGAAAAAAGATGGGCTTGTAATCAATGGTGTAACATGGTATTGAAAGCCATGGACGTGGGTGAGTGTGTCTAAAAAGAGTATAGGATGAGAAAGACAGGGTTTCAGGATAAGGCCCCCAGGAATATCCAAATCTAACTGCTGATCAGCTTCCCAGTATCCATCCTCCCCTTCTTCCTTAGTAACAGGGCCCTCATTATTCAGTTAAAAGACACTATTTCCCAGCATCTGTTATAGCTGGGAGGTCAACAGAATGTGGACCAAGGGGTGTGTGCGGCTTACAAGAAGCCTCTCTAATGACTCACCTAGAAGGTACAACATTTTGCCTTTTCTCCCTGCCTTTAGATGCCTCCTGGCACATGGATGTGATGGTGGCCATCCTGGACCATGGGGTGACCTTGAGGATGCTAGGATGCTGAAACAGAAAGATAGATATTGAATTCCTGTACGGCCTATCTTTGGGCTTCCTTGTTTGTAAAAGAATTACTCTTCTATCTTATTTAAGCTGCTATTTTTTTTCTGTTAAGTACGTCCAAACTCAATCCTGACTGGAAAAGTAAGGCAGAACTGGATGAGTCAAGAATAAAGAAAATGAAGGAACAGTCACTGAGGAAGGAGAGAAAACAAAGAGAATGTCACAGAAGCTAGGGGGACAAAAGTATTCCAAGAAGCAGTGAATGCTCAGAAGTGCCAAATCCTCCTGAGAGAGCAAATAAGGTAACACTAAAATATGTTCCTAAATATCCATTGGACTTAGTGGCCTAGAAGTCATGGGTGACTTTTATGAGACTGTACAGGTTCATGACTGAGACAGAAACCCATTTGGAGTGGGTTGAGTGATGAGAGGCAAGGAAATGGAGATCACGGTATAGACAAACCTTTTGAGAAATCTGGCTGTGAAGGAGAAGTCAAAGACAGAGTGGAGGCTGGACAGGGATGTGAATGGGGCCAAGAAAGGACATTTCTAAGATTGTGGGGACTTGAACCAGTCCTAAGAGGAGCCAGATGACAAGGAGATGTTAAATACATAAAGGTGGGAAGGAGTGTCAATCCTTGTCCCGACCAGGTGCTACAGCTCCTCACTATAAGCACCTCCTCATAAGTGCCCTCCACTTCCTTTCCTGTCTCCCCTTGTGTCTGGAGCAAACCCCATTCCAGAATGAACCCGACAATCTTCATGCCTTCACCTGAACAACCGCTGGAGAAAATCACACAGCTGAGCTGACGGGCTCCATCTAAGAAGCATTCTTCCCCACTCTGAGGTGAGTATTTCACATCTTCTTTCCTCTCCTCCAGTCTCCACAGTTCCTTCCCCACCTTCAGTTGGCGGATGGCCTGACCTCAGCTTTACTGGAAAATGGAGAGCATTAAAGATGATTTAAAAAATTTTTTTTCACTTCAAACCTTTCCAAGTATTAAACAGTTTGTTTTTCACCCACACCTCCTTGTCACAGATACACATCTCATTTAGGCAATTTGGGAGATGCACATTGCCTGAAGGAGGGTGGCTGCAAGCAGTAAAGTTGATTTTTTGTTTTTCAAAGGTATTTTATAGACAACAATCTGGAGAGAAAAGGCTTTGGGTTTGTAAGTTTACAAACTTTTTGAGTTTTACAGATCTTGGCCAGAGACATATGGAAATGTGTGTGCATGTTTTGGATTTCACAATGATGGCGGTTGCAGGGTGAGAGGGAGGCAGGGTGTGTGCTATGTGACTCCCGCACAATGAGAAATTATCCTACCCCTGCGGCCAATAGCATCCCCATTCTGGTACTTCCCTGCCCAGTTTTGATAGTGAACAGACAAGGGCCTGAGAAAGGGATGGTTATCAGAGGCTCAGATACCTCAGGAATGAGGATTTGGGTAACGTCACCAGGTAAGTCATTGAGACCAGTAGAGGTGAGAGCTGAGGGCAAGGGGAATTTGGGACAGATAGGAGAGGAGGGAGAGTGTGAGTATCACTTGCAGCCCTGAGACCAAATGCAGCAACAGGGGCTGTAGTGTGTCCTTCTAACCTCATTCTTCTAAATTTCCTCTCCCAAAGAGAGGCCCACTGGCAACCCGGAAGAGATACTCTTTGAACATATATGAAGTGGATCTGGACTCTGGCAGCCAAGGAAGTGTTGACCTGCTCTCCCTTTAAGAAAGAACTTGCTGTTCTGATGCAAGGAGTCCTGGAACTAAGAGCCCCCAGCTGCTGGACCTTTGAGATCTTCAACAGTACAGAAGGCGAGGCCATGCTCCTCTGGCAGCCCCCAGCCAACTGCTGAGCATGGTTGGGGTCAGAGGGTCTGGCCATCTCTGCCTAAAACAAGTCTCCTGTAATAGGCGTATTTGCTCTAGAGCTCACGTTGGATTGGCTCTGTCTGACCTGCATGAGTTTGGAGTCTCTCCCTGCCTAGTCCTTCTTCACTTCTTTGCCTTCTCTAGGTGTCAGAATAGCACCACAGTCTGAAGGCTCCCTCCCAAGTCTGGCTCCCTCCCCATCGACCTTTCACAGGCCTTACTCCTCAATACACTTCGTGCACGCCCAACTCTGGCTCAGTGCCTGCTTCCCAGATTGACACAGATGGTTAAAGAATATGAGACCAGGACGCAAGGATACAATTCCGTCACCCTATACCAATTCAGGACTAAGCCTTGTGGATTATTCTCTCTCAATGCGTGATGTATCTGTTCTTCTGTTCCATTTTCATTACATAGTTTGAGGCTTTACCAAAATCTGCCTTCATATTTATTTATTTAAGTCATGTTTAAGATTATTTAAAAAATAATATAATGTAAATTCAAACAACACAGAACTAAAATTATCCTTTGAAATTCCAGTCCTAATCCGCGGAGTTAACCATTAACTTGTATATCCTTCCAGATTGATATATATACAAATGGGATTATAGTAAACACTGTTATGCAACCTGCTGGGTATCTTTAACTTAAAACTATTATTTTGGACATGTGAACATCTTTCCATATCAATATATGTATCTCTACTTCATTCTTTTTAACAGCTGTTATCATATTTAGTTAATAAGTCATGTCATTGAAGAACTTTTATTTCTAGGATTTGGCTATTATAAACAAGGCTGCAGTGAATCTCCTTGTATTTAGTTTCTGGGAATTGATGTTCCATGTCTACCCATATTTTATTGGAGTGTTTATCTTCTTCATACTGATTTCTAAGAGTTCTTTAAATGTTAAAGAAATTAGCTCATTTTCTGATATGTGTTACAAACATTTTTCTCAGGTTTGTTTATCTTTTTTTTTTTCTTTTTTTTGCGGTACGCGGGCCTCTCACTGCTGTGGCCTCTCCCATTGCGGAGCACAGGCTCCGGACGCGCAGGCTCAGCGGCCATGGCTCACGGGCCCAGCCACTCCGCGGGATGTGGGATCTTCCTGGACCGGGGCACGAACCCGTGTCCCCTGCATCGGCAGGCAGACTCTCAACCACTGCGCCACCAGGGAAGCCCTGTTGTTTATCTTTTGACATTGCTTGTGGTATGTTTTTCTCTATAAAATTTAAAATGTGTACATAGTCAAATTTATGAGTATTTTCTGTTATAGATTTTAGGTTTGGAGTTGTGCCTAGAATGACCTTTTCTTTTCTCCTTTTTTTTTTTTTAGAATGACCTTTTCCATGCCAATATTATGAAAGACAAATCATCTATGTATTTTTCTAGTACATTCATAGTTTTAAGTATTAAAATTTTTTTCTGGCATTTATTTCCACATAAGTGATCTAGTTTTATTTTTTCCCAAGTGGCTGCTAGTAATTCTAATGCCATGTATTAAACGATCTATCTTTCTCCAGTGATTTGAAATACCACCTTTACCACACTCTAAATTCCCATAGTGTTTCTTAATTACTATGCTCCCCAGCCCCTTAGGATCCTTGCAGAACCTGTGTTAATCGGTCATATGTGAAAAAAACAAATGAGATAAACAGCAGAATGGAAACATTGACCTAAATGTAAGTCAATAGGCAAGTTCTCTGAGGTCCTCAACACTTTTACAGAGTGTTCTGTCTAAAGTTGAAAGAGATGGTCCACATCTTCAGTGGGTGCCAAGCAAGCAAGCAAGAGGGCACAGATAGGGGCAATCTGGGTTCTTGTTGCTCTCTTAATGTGAAATCCTTCCCATTAGAGTTCTTGGATTGTATTAAAGCGTGGTAGTTTTTAATGAGTGCATAACCCCAGCAAAGCTTTCACTTCAAAGCATGTTGCTATTACAGCCGCTGCATTAGTATAGTAAGTAGGGGGATCAGTTGCACACGAGAACTTTGAGTGTCTTATGGCCTCCCTCTGCCGCAAGACAGCCTTTCTGAAGGTGATTGCAGACGGACATGGCCCTGCATCTTTGAAGTATGCTCAATGCAGAATCAATTCAGGAACTCACAGATACTAGTTATCAGCCTGTGTTTATTCACTTCGCAGAGAAGGGTTTAATTAATGTAATACTTACTGGTCAATGCTTTGCTTTTAAACTTTACCTTTGGCCCATCAGCAGATCAATACGTATTTTAATCTTCTTCTGTTTTAGAACTGGTTTTAAGACTCACGGCAGAGGCCCAGATTTCACAATCATTAATTGCTATTATCAGCCCCTTTCATTTCCTAAACATCAGCAGTTTCTTAAAATTCTGCTTTCATTCCTCTACTGAGTTATCCCTTCTTGTTCATCACTTGGTTCTGTGGTGTCTTTCAACCAAGTACAGAGTTTACAACTAGCCAATAATGGGAAGAAAAAGAATGGCCTGAAATTCTCCATTGATTAAACAGTCTATCTCAACAGCTGCACACAAAACTGAAAAAGTAGTCTGGCCACTTCTAGATGGATGTTATCAAGTACTTCCAAGGCTCCAGGTGGGTCTGCCCAACAGGACTCATTTCGTTATCTCTCTTTTAACTAATTACTGAATTATCACCTTTTGGCGGCCAATTATTCTACATATCACAATATAACTTCTTTCTTCCCAAATTGTCAGTATTTTCCAGTATATCAAAGGTTGGGACAGCAGGAGAATCTGCCATTCCCTCACTGCCTAATTCGGGCAAGTCACAAGCTCTGTGGATCTAAATATCCTCATAGGTAAAAGGGAATCACAATAGCAAAATTTTGGATATTATGAGATAATATGAATAGAGTATTTTTCACAGAGCCTAGCTGCCAGGACATATCCTAATAAGGAATTGTCCCTGTTAAAAGTATTGTTATCACTGGCGTCTTGTCGACTAAATAAAGGGTACTAACTGAATGTAGGAGTACTCTTACGAAATGGTCAGCTGCATTCCCAGCTGCGAACGCATCTCTCACTCGACTAAGGAAGAAAATGAATTTACGTGATGCATCAAACAGTGTTTTTAGCTGGTGTATTGCATTATTTCAAGCAAGAATATTTCCATTTGCCACATTATAGAACCTCCCTTCTTATACTGCTCTTTGTATACAAATTCCTTTGCTATTTTTATAGAGTTTATTTTATTCTAAACATAAAATTATACATGTTCATTGTAGAAAATATAGAAATACAGAAAAGTATGATAAAGAAAACAACACTTATAAAGAAAATCAAAATTATTCATAATTCCACCTCTGGTAGTATTTTGGTGTGTTTTCTCTCAATTATATACCAATGCAGCTATATAGATTATGTATATGTGTAGAAACAAATCAAAATCATTTCGCATACAGAAGTAATTCTACTTAAAAATAGGCTTGGTTCTCAAATGTAAATCCATTTGTGCAGAAGTCCATAGTGACTTTAAACTTATCACAACATGTGTTGTTGTTGGGTAAAATCAGCCCATTTTGTTCTGTTGTGTGGCTTAGTTCACATCTATAAAAGACTGTGAGTGGAAAGTCTATAAAAAGAGCAGCTTCTATATACAGTTTTACGTCCTATCTTTTTGATCAAATACCAAATCATGAGAATTCTGCATGTGAAATTTGCATGAGAACAATGCAATAAGTATTCTATGCAACTGTGATTCTCAATATTGCAGAATACATTGTTCTATGAATACAAAATTTATTCGACAATCCCTTATTTTGCTGTTATAAATAACCATGTGACACACATCACACAGAGAAACCTTAGTGTATATCACGGGTCATTTCCTTAGGAAAGAGTCCTAGGAGTTGGAGCAAGGGTAAAGAAATCATTTAAGAATTATGATATATAAGGCCAAATGCTTTCCAGCATGATTGTACTCATCTACACACTACTCACAGTGGCACTATTACTGGCACAAAGTTATCATCGTTTTAAAAATCCTCTCTGGTTAGACAGGCATGACGATGTATTCCCTTCCTTCCATTGTGGTATGCTTTCGGAGCCCTGGATGTCTACTCTTTCTCTAACCATTACCGGTTGTAGGACTCCAAATGATCTGTAGTAGCTCACATTTGTGTCAGGGCCATGGCTCCACTGGCATTACCTTCTTTCTTGTCTTGTTGCCCACCTGGGCTCGACCATTCCAAAGCCGTACTGACCAGTTTTGTTTGATGTGAGACTACACAGCTGTCTCTTCTGACACCAAGGACTCCAAATTTGCCTCGTTTCTACTCTGCCACAGACTGGAAAGGGCTACTTATGTTTCCTCAATGGTTCTGGATGGGAGGATTGTTTCTGAGCTGAGTTTCTGGTTTCCCTAGTTCAAATTCCCTCCTTATGTTGCAGCAGAGGTGAAGTTGTCACAGTAGTGCTTAGTTTCCAAAGTCCAACACACACACACACACACACACACACACACACAATTTCAGTTCGTGTCTTCCTACCTAGGGGTGAATAAACATACGTGAAGTGATGTGTGTGAAAAGAAGTGATTACTATAGACTGCTCTGATCACAGGCAATCACATCCATCTCAATGAGCAGATGATTATAACTCCTTACACAATTATCCAGCACCAGTCAAAGAGATTTCCCAAACAGTATTCAACATGACAGTTTATCCAGGAACAAATGCCTGTGGGACTTTGGGAACAAGAACTGAGGATCCCTTAAAAGGTGCTAAATTCCTAATTGCTGCTTTCCTAGATATTCTCTACATACTTCAGAGATACACACACACACACACACACACACACACACACATTACAAAATCTATAATACAAACTGCATAAAATATAAAAAATATTGCATATTACCAGGTTTCAACATTAATAAGAGAGTGTCAAAAATAAGAAAACAGTAAAAATTTCAGCTCTTAAGAAAGAACTTAGAAATTAAAGACATAAGAAAAAAAGAAAGGAAGAGGACTCCCATTTGCCTGGCAAGTAATGTGTTCCAAGTACTCTGTGGTTGAGTTCACCAAGGGACAGACGACTGGGGAAAAGAGAGCAGACATGATGACACAACCTCACAAAGTATTCATTATTTATGGGAAAAGAGGAAGAGGAGCCAGACAAGAAGAAGAATCTATCAAGAAAAAGTAGGAGGGTAACCAAGATCACATATTTACGTGGAAGTTGAAAAAGGAGCTTCAAGAAAGCAGGAACATATATATGTGTTAGCATGGGGATGTATGTGTATGTATAGCTGATTCACTTTGTTATACAGCAGAAACTAACACACCATTGTAAAGCAATTATACTCCAATAAAGATGTTAAAAAGAAAAAAAAAAACCAAGCAAGCAAGCAGGAACAAGTCCATAGTTAAGCACTGCATCAGAAGTCAAGGACAAAACCTGACAGAATTAGGTGGGATATACGGGTAGGAGGTGACCTTCAAGGGAGGATGAAAGTTCATGTTTCTTGAGTGACTTTTCTGGAGATGCCCATGATTTCCTCTTCACCCCACACCACTTTCTCATAGAATCTACCGTGTTCCCTTCCATCTCCATCTCTTCCCGTTGCCTCTGCTGAGCAGGTAACAGCCCAGAGGGGCCCCTCTCTGGACACCAATGACTATAGGGAAGTGGACCACAAGAATCAAGAGTCTCAAGCTAAGATCATTTTGGTTCCTAAACTGGAAAATTATGTGACGCGAAGCCAAGGTGGTCAGGCCTGGGCCACATGGAAACAGCTGAGATAGCCAGTCACCAAGGGAGAGGAGAAGAAGCAGATGTGCAGAGAGCAACAGTGATGAGAGAACAGGGAGCCTCAGCAACAGATGAGAGAGAAAGACTCTGCTTCCTCTGGAGGCTGGGCTGCACTCCTTGCCCTGGAGTTCCATGAATTACCCCCCTTTCCTTCCAATGATTTTAAGTGGGATTTGGTGCCTCATAATCAAATTACCCGTAATGGAGACAGTGACTACTCTGTGCCATTGAGCTGTGTGCTAAGTATTCTCTCACAGAATGCTCACAAGAGCCCAGAAAAATAGGTGTCAGTATCTCCCTTTTCCCTGAGAGGAATCTGAAGTCCATGAGGTTAAATGATGTGCCTAAGGTCACACAGCTGCTGAGTGACTTTGGTTCTAAATTCTCATACTACCACGCTGGACCATAAACATGACACAAGCTCAGTTACTGCTGATTGAGAAGGAGTCCTCAGAAGTGCAGAAAGGCTATGTCTGTGCTCTAATCTCTTCCTTTATATTAAGTTATACACAGAACACCTTAATTTGCATTACGTATGCATTAGCATTCAGTATGCTGTATGAGAGAGGAAGTGTGTGGGAGAGAGACGGAGGCTCGGAAAAAGAAGTCTGTATTCTCCTGGTTCATGAAATACACTACAACTACAATATGGAATTTATCAGAAGTTCTTAGAGACTCTTAACAGAAGTATAAGCCTTTTCAGTTATTAAAAGGATTGAAAGCTTTTTATGGTGCATGAAAAAGACAAACTCCTCCCTTTCAAATTATTCTACTTTATAGTACAATTCCTTTAGCTGGGAGGACAACTTCAGACACTTTTTCAAATAACCCCAACCATTTAAAATGTACCTTTAGGAAGTCATGCTGAGAGTATATAGAAAAGAGACAGACAGAGTCAAAAAAGGGGGGTGGGGAAGGAGAAAGAAGGAAGAAGAAAAGGTAAGACATTGTTTCCGAAGTAGTAAGAATCTCCCAGTTGTTCTGGCCTACTTTAAAATGAGCTGGCTATTTCTATCCACAGAGAACACCTAACATTGTTTAGGTAGCTACAACTGAAACAAGAAGTTGTCCACTCCAGACAGATCTCTCCACCTATCTGTCATCCCCATCACACATAAATCAGGACCACTTACATTAACTAGACACTTTCACTGAAAGTTAGGACGCTGTCTTAGCTCAGGCTGCTATAACAAAACACTATAGATTGGGTGGCTTAAACAACATTTATTTATCACAGTTCTGGAGGCTGAGAAGACCAAGATCAAGGTGCCAGCCAATTCAGTTCTTAGTGAGGACCCTCTTCCTGACTTGAGAGAGAATACTGTGTCCTTACATGACGGAAAAAAAGTGATCTCTCTCTCTCTTCTTTTTCTTATAAAGCCACTAATCCAATCATGGGGGCCCTACCCTCATGAACTCATCTAACCCTAATTACCTCCCAAAGGCCCCATCTCCAAAAGATCACACTGGGGTCTATGGTTTCAACATATGAATTTTGAGGGGATACAATTCAGTCTGTAGCAAAACTTTGAACTATTAAAAGAAACTACTGAACTATTAAAAGAAAAAAAAATGTGAGCAACACCCCAGAATATCAGCCATGATATTACAACAGGATACAAATATCTACCCAAGTAGAATGAGAACCTTTAAACAAACACCAAGGAACTTCTATATTTTAGGAAGTTTGGAGAAAAGATCTTTGAAGATGGTTTTAGGCATCTTAAACCATGAGAAATGATGTTTAAGCAAAGAGTTTTAGTAGATCTTCATTGAGAGAAGATCAAATTGGAAAACATGGGCATGAGGTGGGGGAGCAGAGGCCTTACAGGTAGGCCACTGTCCCAGGAACAGAATCCAGATGCTGAGGATGCTGAGAGGAGGAAGGTCAGCTGCTACATCCTCTCTCTGGGCCATGTGCTAAGGAGACCCCTGGGACTGAGGGAAGTTCAAAAACTCTGACTTGAGACCAGTTTAAAAATCGATCCTGTAACCTTTGAAATCCTGAATACAACATGTAATTTCAGAAATTCAGTTGTGGCTTGAATTCAGTTTGGGGGGATAATTATTGTTTTTGGAAAACCTCTTCCATTAGACCTTTTGGTTCTACAAAAGTAAAGCCAAGATCCTAATTTGAAATAAAAAATTTCCAGAAAACATTAATTGCTTTGTATAATTCTATCTAAAACTCTCTTTATTATGTGTGCAGTTGTCTGTCAGCAGACTGTGGCTAGGAAGTAGGCTGGAAGGAAAGCTGAGATTACTTTCCTCACCCTTTCTAGGACTCACTGTACGGGTAGAGTATGTGGACTCCAAGTAAAGGAGACACACAGCAGAGCACACCCATTGTCAAGAAGTAAGGTGGCTTCTGGGACACGGCAACAGACCAGGAGAGTCACTCTGTGGCAGGGCTTTTCCCAAGAACATTGGGAGTCTTCATATTTATTACCATTTTAAGATTTTTCTCTTCTCTGATAAAATTCCCTTCAATTATTCTCACACCTTCATTAAAGTTTTGCTAAATATTATAGCTTGGTCTTAGTAAAGAGATTAAATTAATAGCAAAAAAATTATTAAAATAGTAAATTTTATGTTATGTAGATATTGCCACAGTTTTATCCCACAAAGAAAAGCCCAGGCCCAGATAGGTTCACTAGTGAATTCTACTGAATGTATAAAGAAAAATTAACATCGATTCTTCCCAAGCTCTTCCAAAAAACAGAAGAGGAGGGAGAATTTCCCAATTCATTTCCTGTGAGTCCAGTATTAACCTAATACCAAACCAAAAAAAAAAAAACCCCTTCAGACCAATATCCTTTATAAACAGAGATGCAAGATCTTCAACAAATCCTGGCACATGGAATCCAGCAGCATTACCAGCCGAGATTTATCCCAGGGACACAAGGTTGGTTTAATATGTGAAATTTAATCAATGGAACACATCACACTAATAGAATAAGGGCCAAAACCACATGATCATCTCAAAAGATGAAGACTAATCATTTGACAAAAAGCTGATCCTAAAATTCAGATGGAAATGCAAGGGATAGAGAATAGCCAAAACAATTGTTAAAAGAAAATTAAAGTTGGAGGACTCACATGTTTCAAAAGTTAATTTCAAAGCTATGGTTATCAAGACAGTGTGATTCTGGCTAAGAATAGATATATATAGATCAATGGAACAGAATAGAGAGTCCAGAAATAAGCTCTTATACTTAGTCACATAATTTTTGAAAAGACTGCCAAGACAACTTAATGGAGAAAGAACAGTCTTTTAACAAATGGTGCTGGGACAACTGAATTTCATATGAAAAATAATAAAGTTGGACCCCGACCTCACACTATATACAGAAATTAACTCAAAATGGATCACTGACCTAAATGTAAGAGCCCAAACTATAAAACACTTAGAGGAAAACATGAAGTAAATCTTTGTAAACTTGGGTTAGGCAATGATTTCTTAGCCATAACATCAAAAGCATGTGACAAAAGAAAAAAAATAGGTAAATTGGACTTAACCCAAATCAAAAACGTTTGTGCTTCAAAGGACTATTAAATAAGTGAAAAGACAACCCACAGAATGGGAGAAAATATTTGCAAACCATATACAAGGAACTTGTATCCAGATTATATAATGAACTGTTACAACTCAAGAATAAAAAGACAATCTGCATTTCCCTGATGATTAGCGATGTTGAGAATCTTTTCATGTGTCTGTAGGTCCTCCTCTGGAAAATGTCTGTTCAGCTCCTCTGCCCATTTTTTTTTAATTGGGTTGTTTGGCTTTTTGATATTAAGTTATATAGGTTCTTTTTACATATTGAATATTAACCTTTATCAGATGTATAATTTGCAAATATCTTCTCCCATTCAGTACATTGGCTTTTCATTTGTTGATAGTTTTCTTCACTGTGCAAAAAGTTTTTTTAGTTTGCTGTAGTTCCATTTGTTTATTTTTGCTTTTGTTGCGCTTGCATGAGGAGACAGGTCCAAAAAATATTGCTAAGACCGATGTCAAAGAGTGTACTGTGTCTTGTTTTCTTCTAGGAGTTTCATGGTTTCATGTCTTACATTCCACTCTAATCCATTTTGAATTTATTTTTGTATATGGTGGAAGATGGTGGTCCAGTTTTCTCAACACCATTTGTTGAAGAGACTGTTCTCAATTGTCTCTTCTTGCCTCCCTTGTCATAGATTACTTAACCCTTATATGGGTTTATTGGGCTCTCTATTTTATTCCGTTGATTTATATATGTCTGTGATTATCAAAAAGATGAAAAATAACAAGTGTTGGCAAGGATGTAGAGAAAAAGGAACCCTTATGCACTGTTGGTGGGAATATAAGTTGGTGCAGCCACTATGGAAAACAGTCTGGAGGTTCCTCAAAAAATTAAAAATAGAACTACTGTATGATCCAATAATTCCACTTCTGTAAGATATATGCACACTTATGTTCATTGCACCATTATTTACAGTAGTCAAGATATGGAAACAATTTAAGTGTCCATTGATAGATGAACGAATAAAAAGGATGTGATTATATACATATATATACAACAAAATATTATTCAGACATAACAGAGAATGAAATTTTACCATGTGCAACAACATGGATGGACCTACAGGGTATTATGCTAAGTGAAATAAGTCAGACAGAGAAAGACAGTTACCTTATGACTTCACTTACATGTTGAGTCTAAAAGACAAAACAAACAAAGCAAAACAGAAACAGACTCAGAGATACAGAAAACAAACGTAGTTGCCAGAAGGGAAAGGAGTTGGGGGTGAAATAGATGAAGGGGATTAAGAGGTACAAATTTCCAGTTATAAAATAAATAAGTCATGGGGGTGTAGTTTACAGTATAGGAAATATAGTCAGTAATATTGCAATAACTTTGTATGGTGACAGATGATAACTAGACTTACCTTGGTGGTCATTTAAAAAATGTGTATAAATGTTGACTCACTATGAGGTACACTTGAAACTATTACAATACTGTATGTCAATTGTACTTTAATTAAAGAAAAGAAGATGAACAGACCAATTGAAAAACAGGCAAAGGACTTGAATAGGCATTTCTCCAAAAAAGATATACAAATGGCCAATAAACACATGCAAAGATGCTCAAAACCATTAGTCATTAGCAAAATGCAAATAAAAACCACAATGAGATACCACCTCATATCCACCAGTATGTCTATTATCAAAAAGATGGACAATAACAAGTTCTGGCAAAGATGTGGAGAAACTGGAAAACTCATACATTGCTGGTAGAAATGTAAGACAGTGTAGTCACCTTGGAAAACAGGCTGAAAATTCCTCAAAAGCTTAAGCTTGGAGTTATCATATAACCCAGCCATCCCACTCCTAGGTATTTACACAAGAAAATGAAAACATATGCCCACACAAAAACTTCTACATGAATGTTCACAGCAGTAGTCTTTATAATCATCCCAAAGTAGAAACAAACCAAGTGGCAATTAACTGATGAGTGGATAAAGAAAATGTGGTGGGGGACGAGGGGAAGATGGCGGAAGAGTAAGACGCAGAGATCGCCTTCCTCCCCACAGATACACCAGAAATACATCTACACGTGGAACAACTCCTACAGAACACCTACTGAAGGCTGGCAGAAGACCTCAGACCTCCCAAAAGGCAAGAAACCCCCACGTACCTGGGTAGGGCAAAAGAAAAAAAAAGAAAAAACAGAGACAAAAGAATAGGGACGGGACCTGCACCAGCGGGAGGGAGCTGTGAAGGAGGAAAAGTTTCCACACACTAGGAAGCCCCTTCACGGGCGGAGAGTGCGGGTGGCGGAGGGAGGGAGCTTCGGAGTCGCGGAGGAGGAGAGCACAGCAACAGGGGTGCGGAGGGCAAAGCGGGGAGATTTCCCCGCATAGAGGCTTGGTGCCGACCGGCACTCACCAGCCCGAGAGGCTTGTCTACTCACCCGCCGGGGCGGGCGGGGCTGCGAGCTGAGGCTCGGGCTTTGGTCGGAGCGCAGGGAGAGGACTGGGGTTGGCGGCGTGAACACAGCCTGAAGGGGTTAGTGCACCACGGCGGGCCGGGAGTCCGGGAAAGGTCTGGACCTGCCGAAGAGGCAAGAGACTTTTTCTTACCTCTTTGTTTCCCGGTGCGCGAGGAGAGGGGATTAAGAGCGCTGCTTAAAGGAGCTCCAGAGACGGCCGCGAGCCGCGGCTAAAAGTGCGGACCCCAGAGACAGGCAGGAGACGCTAAGGCTGCTGCTGCCGCCGCCAAGAAGCCTGTGTGCCAGCACAGGTCGCTATCCACACCTCCTTTCCAGGGAGCCTGTGCAGCCCGCCACTGCCGGGTTCCCGGGATCCAGGGACAACTTCCCCGGGAGAACGCACGGCGCGCCTCAGCCTGGTGCAACGTCACGCTGGCCTCTGCCGCCGCAGGCCCGCCCCGCACTCCGTGCCCCTCCCTCCCCCGCCGCCTGAGTGAGCCGGAGCCCGCGAATGAGCGGCTCCTTTAACCCCTTCCTGTCTGAGCAGAAAAACAGACGCCCTCCGCCGACCTACACGCAGAGGCGGGGCCAAATCCAAAGCTGAGCCCCTGGGAGCCGTGAGAAAAAAGAAGGGAAAGGGAAATCTCTCCCAACAGCCTCAGAAGCAGCGGATTAAAGCTCCACAATCAACTTGATGTACACTGCATCTGTGGAATACATGAATAGACAACGAATCATCCCAAATTGAGGAGCCGTGTGGATGAAAGGCTCTTGGTGCTGCAGCCAGGAGTCAGTGCTGTGCCTCTGAGGTGGGAGAGCCAACTTCAGGACACTGGTCCACAAGAGACCTCCCAGCTCCACATAATATCAAACGGCAAAAATCTCTCAGAGATCTCCATCTCAACACCAGCACCCAGCTTCACTCAACAACCAGCAAGCTACAGTGCTGGACATCCTATGCCGAACAACTAGCAAGACAGGAACACAATGCCCACCCATTAGCAGAGAAGCTGCCTAAAATCATAATAAGTCCACAGACACCCCAAAACATACCACCAGACGTGGACCTGCCCACCAGAGAGACAAGATCCAGCCTCGTCCACCAGAACACAGGCTCTAGTCCCCTCCACCAGGAAGCCTACACAACCCACTGAACCAACCTTAGCCACTGGGGACAGACACCAAAAACAATGGGAACTATGAACCTGCAGCCTGCAAAAAGGAGACCCCAAACACAGTAAGATAAGCAAAATGAGAAGAGAGAAAAACACACCGCAGATGAAGGAGCAAGATAAAAACCCACCAGAACTAACAAATGAAGAAGAACTAGGCAGTCTACCTGAAAAAAGAATCCAGAATAATGATAGTAAAGATGATCCAAAATCTTGGAAATAGAATAGACAAAATGCAAGAAACATTTAACAAGGACCTAGAAGAACTAAAGATGAAACAAATAATGATGAACAACACAATAAATGAAATGAAAAATACTCTAGATGGGATCAATAGCAGAATAACTGAGACAGAAGAACGGATAAGTGACCTGGAAGATAAAATAGTGGAAATAACTACTGCAGAGCAGAATAAAGAAAAAAGAATGAAAAGAACTGAGGACAGTCTCAGAGACCTCTGGGACAACATTAAACGCACCAACATTCGAATTATAGGGGTTCCAGAAGAAGAAGAGAAAAAGAAAGGGACTGAGAAAATATTTGAAGAGATTATAGTTGAAAACTTCCCTAATATGGGAAAGGAAATAGTCAATCAAGTCCAGGAAGCACAGAGAGTCCCATACACGATAAATCCAAGGAGAAATACGCCAAGACACATAATAATCAAACTGTCAAAAATTAAATAGAAAGAAAGCATACTAAAAGCAGCAAGGGAAAAACAACAAATAACACACAAGGGAATCCCCATAAGGTTAACAGCTGATCTTTCAGCAGAAACTCTGCAAGCCAGAAGGGACTGGCAGGACATATTTAAAGTGATGAAAGGGAAAAACCTACAACCAAGATTACTCTATCCAGCAAGGATCTCATTCAGATTTGATGGAGAAATTAAAACCTTTACAGACAAGCAAAAGTTGAGAGAGTTCAGCACCACCAAACCAGCTTTACAACAAATGCTAAAGGAACTTCTCTAGGCAAGAAACACAAGAGAAGGAAAAGACCTACAATAACGAACCCAAAACAGTTAAGAAAATGGGAATAGGAACATACACATCGATAACTACCTTAAATGGAAATGGACTAAATGCTCCCACCAAAAGACACAGATTGACTGAATGGATACAAAAACAAGACCCATATATATGCTGTCTACAAGAGACCCACTTCAGACCTAGAGACACATACAGACTGAAAGTAAGGGGAGGGAAAAAGATATTCCATGCAAATGGAAACCAAAAGAAAGCTGGAGTAGCAATTCTCATATCAGACAAAATAGACTTTAAAATAAAGACGATTACAAGAGACAAAGAAGGACACTACATAATGATCAAGGGATCGATCCAAGAAGAAGATATAACAATTGTAAATATTTATGCACACAACATAGGAGCACCTCAATACATAAGGCAAATGCTAACAGCCATAAAAGGGGAAATCGACAGTAACACATTCATACTAGGGGACTTTAACATCCCACTTTCACCAATGGACAGATCATCCAAAATGAAAATAAATAAGGAAACACAAGCTTTAAATGATACATTAAACAAGATGGACTTAATTGATATTTATAGGACACTCCATCCAAAAACAACAGAATACACATTTTTCTCAAGTGCTCATGGAACATTCTCCAGGATAGATCATATCTTGGGTCACAAATCAAGTCTTGGGTCACAAATCAAGTCTTGGTAAATTTAAGAAAATTGAAATTGTATCAAGTATCTTTTCCGACCACAACGCTATGAGACTAGATATCAATTACATGAAAAGATCTGTAAAAAATACAAACAAATGGAGGCTAAACAATATACTACTTAGGGCTTCCCTGGTGGCGCAGTGGTTGAGAGTCCGCCTGCCGGTGCAGGGGACATGGGTTCGTGCCCTGGTCCGGAAGGATCCCACATGCCACGGAGACTGAATCAGGAAGAAATAGAAAATATGAACAGACCCATCACAAACACTGAAATTGAAACTGTGATTAAAAATCTTCCAACAAACAAAAGCCCAGGACCAGATGGCTTCACAGGCGAATTCTATCAAACATTTAGAGAAGAGTTATCACCTATCCTTCTCAAACTCTTCCAAAATACAGTAGAGGGAGGAACACTCCCAAATTCATTCTACGAGGCCACCATCACCTTGATACCAAAACCAGACAAGGATGTCACAAAGAAAGAAAACTACAGGCCAATATCACTGATGAACATAGATGCAAAAATCCTCAACAAAATACTAGCAAACAGAATCCAACAGCACATTAAAAGGATCATACACCATGATCAAGTGGGGTTTATTCCAGGAATGCAAGGATTCTTCAATATATGCAAATCAATCAATGTGATAAACCATATTAACAAATTGAAGGAGAAAAACCATATGATCATCTCAATAGATGCAGAGAAAGCTTTTGACAAAATTCAACACCCAATTATGATAAAAACCCTGCAGAAAGTAGGCATAGAGGGAACTTTCCTCAATGTAATAAAGGCTATATATGACAAATCCACAGCCAACATCGTCCTCAGTGGTGAAAAACTGAAAGCATTTCCACTAAGATCAGGAACAAGACAAGGTTGCCCACTCTCACTGCTCTTATTCAACATAGTTTTGGAAGTTTTAGCCACAGCAATCAGAGAAGAAAAGGAAATAAAAGTAATCCAAATCGGAAAAGAAGAAGTAAAGCTGTCACTGTTTGAAGATGACATGATACTATAAATAGAGAATCCTAAAGATGCTACCAGAAAACTACTAGAGCTAATCAATGAATTCGGTAAAGTTGCAGGATACAAAATTAATGCACAGAAATCTCTGGCATTCCTATACACTAATGATGAAAAATCTGAAAGTGAAATCAAGAAAACACTCCCATTTACCATTGCAACAAAAAGAATAAAATATCTAGGAATAAACCTACCTAAGGAGACAAAAGACCTGTATGCAGAAAATTATAAGACACTGATGAAATAAATTAAAGATGATACAAATAGATGGAGAGATATACCATGTTCTTGGATTGGAAGAATCAACATTGTGAAAATGACTCTACTACCCAAAGCAATCTACAGATTCAATGCAATTCCTATCAAACTACCACTGGCATTTTTCACAGAACTAGAACAAAAAATTTCACAATTTGTATGGAAACACAAAAGACCCCGAATAGCCAAAGCAATCTTGAGAACGAAAAACGGAGCTGGAGGAATCAGGCTCCCTGACTTCAGACTATACTACAAAGCTACAGTAATCAAGACAGTATGGTACTGGCACAAAAACAGAAAGATAGATCAATGGAACAGGATAGAAAGCCCAGAGATAAACCCACGCACATATGGTCACCTTATCTTTGATAAAGGAGGCAGGAATGTACAGTGGAGAAAGGACAGCCTCTTCAATAAGTGGTGCTGGGAAAACTGGACAGGTACATGAAAAAGTATGAGATTAGATCGCTCCCTAACACCATACACAAAAATAAGCTCAAAATGGATTAAAGACCTAAATGTAAGGCCAGAAACTATCAAACTCTTAGAGGAAAACATAGGCAGAACATTCTATGACATAAATCACAGCAAGATCCTTTTTGACCCACCTCCTAGAGAAATGGAAATAAAAACAAAAAGAAACAAATGGGACCTAATGAAACTTCAAAGCTTTTGCACAGCAAAGGAAACCATAAATAAGACGAAAAGACAACCCTCAGAATGGGAGAAAATATTTGCAAATGAAGCAACTGACAAAGGATTAATCTCCAAAATTTACAAGCAGCTCATGCAGCTCAATTAAAAAAAAAAAAAAAAACCAATCCAAAAATGGTCAGAAGACCTAAATAGACATTTCTCCAAAGAAGATATACAGACTGCCAACAAACACATGGAAGAATGCTCAACATCATTAATCATTACAGAAATGCAAATCAAAACTACAATGAGATATCATGTCACACCAGTCAGAATGGCCATCATCAAAAAATCTACAAACAATAAATGCTGGAGAGGGTGTGGAGAAAAGGGAACACTCTTTCACTACTGGTGGGAATGTGAATTGGTACAGCCACTATGGAGAACAGTATGGAGGTTCCTTAAAAAACTACAAATAGAACTACCATATGACCCAGCAATCCCACTACTGGGCATATACCCTGAGAAAACCAAAATTCAAAAAGAGTCATGTACCAAAATGTTCATTGCAGCTCTATTTACAATAGCCCAGAGATGGAAACAACCTAAGTGCCCATCATCAGATGAATGGATAAAGAAGATGTGGCACATATATACAATGGAATATTACTCAGCCATAAAAAGAAACGAAATTGAGCTATCTGTAATGAGGTGGATAGACCTAGAGTCTGTCATACAGAGTGAAGTCAGTCAGAAAGAGCAAGACAAATACCGTATGCTAACACATATATATGGAATTTAAGAAAAAAAAATGTCATGAAGAACCTAGGGGTAAGACAGGAATAAAGACACAGACCTACTAGAGAACGGACTTGAGGATATGGGGAGGGGGAAGGGTGAGCTCTGACAAAGCGAGAGAGAGGCATGGACATATATACACTACCAAACGTAAGGTAGATAGCTAGTGGGAAGCAGCCGCATAGCACAGGGAGATCAGCTCAGTGCTTTGTGACCACCTAGAGGGGTGGGATAGGGAGGGTGGGAGGGAGGGAGACGCAAGAGGGAAGAGATATGGGAACATATGTATATGTATAACTGATTCACTTTGTTATAAAGCAGAAACCAACACACCATTGTAAAGCAATTATACCCCAATAAAGATGTCAAAAAAAAAAAGAAGAAAATGTGGTATATCCATACAATGGAATATTATTCCACTTTAAAGGAATGAAATACTGATACATTGCTCCAATATAAATAAAACTTGAAAACATCATGTTAAATGAAAGAAGACAGGTAAAAAAGTCAATACATATGATTCTATTTACATGAAAGGTCCAGAATGGGCAAATCCATAGAGACAGGAAGTAGATTATAGTTGTCAGGGGCTGGGGGTAATGAGGAATAGAGAGTGACTGCCAATGGGTACAGAGCTTTTCTCTGGGGTAATGAAAATGTTCTGTAATTAGAAAGTGGTAATTGTTGCACATCCTTGAAATATACTAAAAACTATGGAATGAACTAAATAATATGTGAATTATATCACGATAGAGCTGTTTACCTTTTTAAAGATAAGCATGTGCTGTAATGTAAGTGTGTGAACTCTTATTTGAATTGTTATGAAGTAGATAAACTTAGTCAATGTGTGACTGTAAATTGCAAAGTTGTTTAGTGATAAAGGGACACAGGGTTTCTACTCTGATTGACTTGATATTCAGGGAAGACTGTGTCAGACTTCCTCGGGACTTTCTCTTACGGAGAACAGGATTCTGCCTCCCTACAGATTGAAGAGAGTAAGAAGCCCTACAGATTATTAAGTGACTTTGAAGTTGAAAGTGGCACCCACGTGCCAGGACTGCTATGTGCAGCCCTATGGGTTGTGCACTAGTCATACAGATGATGTTGTAGTTGGTGTCCTCTGAAGGTGTGCTGGCAGCCCTGCTGTGTCCTTCAAGGAGTCTTGGACCCAGGCACACTTCAGTAAGAACATCACCACCATTAATTACCTGAAAGCATAATTTTAATTCTCACTCTGAATATGAACTCTGCTTCATAGGAATCTCTCTCTAGTCTTCACAGTTTATATTTAGAATTATTTCTCCCCAGCCCAGAGGAAAACTTAAGTGTAATCACAGGTGATGCTTCTGGAACCATAAAAGGACTCACAGTGAGTTCAGTAGTCAGCTGTACATCAAGGTCACTAGAATGAACTGCTGCCTTTATGCCTCAGGTCCTAAATGATTCTCATGGAGTGTTCAAGTGCCATAGCTTTCCATGCACAGTTTTACTGTGACAGCCTCTTACTTTCAGACCAGAAGTGAGCTTAGAAAAAGTAAAGAAAAATATATTTTGCTTATTGCTGGAAGAAAAAAGGCAAAATTAGATATCCTATTCTATATTCTAGATTTATTTCTTGTTTGGTGCTCTCTACGAGGCATTCAATATGATTCCATTCACTCTGGATTGCATTTAAGATTTTTCCCTTATATAAATACACCAAAACATAGAAGGGATCTATTGAGAAGAGGTAGCTCCCCTTATATTCTTGTCATTAGTGAATATTTATGAATATCTGATAGCTCTTAACCTGTCAGCTGAGCCTTCTACAGATCTAAATAAGACTTTTTTATTTTACATAGTTTCCTACAGCAGCACAACATTTCTGGAGCCGCTTCACTGGGAGGACTCTGTCAACAATCAGCATTTCACTGGCATTAACATGCAGTAAAAGACAATGAAGCATGACTCAATTAAACAGCAAAAAAAAAAAAAAGTCTGTCTTCAGATAACATTAACCCAGTAGTTTTCAAAACCTATGTGGGGTTTCTGCTGCATGACTAGCATTAAGGTCAGTACTTTGAAAACCTGTGCCCAAGCATCTAACAAACCCGAACACAAGAGGATTTAGAGGAAAGAGCAAAACTCTGTTTTGATTTATCTCCTTCTCATACTGTATCCAGATATTTTACAATTTATAGCATACAATATCAATTAGATCTCACTGCTGCAAAGATTAAGAACAAATTTTCCATTTGAGATGTCAATGGAAATTTAATTTGCACAGAAGATACAGTTTGGGAGACCTGTTTGGGAGTCAGCTGGATTTAAAACAAACAAACAAAAAAGGCTTGTGCAGGGAGTGGTTCAGAGGAAATATGAAAGCATCCAGGTATGAACTCACAGGACATCTGATACTTGGGTATGCCAATCGACATATTCCATAGCCAGAAAAGAGACATACTTCAATCGCCAAGGTTCAAGAGAAAAGATGGCACTCTTCTATGATATGTAAATGTACATGCTTATATCTCACGTAACCAGGAGGGATGGATGTGTTCCTTACAGACCCAGAGGTTTTTTTCTTTGTTTTCTTTTTGTTGTACTTGAAATATTTAACATCTTAGGTTTAAGCCTTCAATATTTTAGGTTTCATTATATTGAACACAATCATTTCAGTTCAAGTTGCTCTCATTGAACTGCACCATTTTAAAAAAACTATATGATTTCACCAAAGTGAAGATAAAATATATTCAAATACTATACAACAAAATTTTTTGAAGATTTCACTGTTTGCGAAAATTATTAAAATTCTTTCACTTCAATGGTAACAAAAAGCATGGATAAATGACATATGTTGAACTCACAGGTAAATAGCAAAGAAAAACGCTCTGGCACACTTAAGATATGATTTATAAATTCTGAATCATTATTTTAAGCTCTGATTAACATAAATTCTTTCAAGTTTGAATTTCTTTTGTAAGAAAGCTATAAAAATATGCCAACAAAAGGGGAACTAAATTAAAACAATAGACCTTTAAGATAAATTTACACATTTAAAGCATGATAACTTTTTAAAGTTGTAGACATTAGAATGCATACTGAAATCACAAGTTAATTTAAAAATCATCAAAAATGATGGCAATAGAATGTAACTAAATGTCCTAATTAGACAATCACTGTTTATTATATTCAGAAGCTAGGAATATAAAAGGGAAACCTACAAAAATGGGAATTTCAAGTTATGAAAGCAACTGATCAGGATAATTTAAAAGAAGAAATGATTTTTCTGTTAGAAAATATTAAAAGATCAATGTATTGATCTTTCCAAAGAACACTAAAAGTTTACTGGTTGAATTAGTTTCCCACGGTTGCTGCAAAAAATTACTACAAACTGTGGCTTAAAACAACACACGTTTGTTCTCTTACCTTTCCGGACCCTTGAGAGGAGAACCTGTTTCTTGGTCTTTGTTAGGCTTCTAGCAGCGCCTGTATCCTCAGCTCATGGCCCCGGCCTCCAACTTCAAAGCGCATTGCCCGAATCTCTGCTTCCATTATCACATTGCCTTTCCCTCTCCATAGTCAAGTCAGACTCTGCCTCCCACCCCTAATAGGACAACTGTGACTGCATCTAGGGCCCACCCAGATTATCCAGGATAATCTCCCCATCTCAAAATCCTGAACTTAATCACACTCGTAAAGTCCCTGTTGCCATTTAAGGTAACAGACACAGGTTCCAGGGATTCGGATGGGGATATCTTTGGGTTCATTATTCAGTCTGCCACAACAGTCCAAAAAATATATTTTAAAATCCCAATCTCCATCCTAGGAGTTATACAAGTTAATGCTTTCTTGATCAGCTTTACTTAGCATATGTCATTATTTTCCATTGGGAAGTTACAGCTTGGTCAGGCTGGCTTACCATCAATATCTTCCAACTGAGGGTCTGTCCTAAGAGCATCCATTTGGTCTCTCAGCCCAAGCTAGAGACACTGGGCAACATAATAAAGGGGGCTGGTTCCTTTGAAAGGTAGGGACGTACATCACGATTCTTCCCATTACTAGTCATACAGATAGACGGACGTGTTTTGTTTTGTTTTGTCTAATCACTGGATAAGTGATCTAGATTTCAAACTAAAACACACTTCTGAAAATTATTCCTTTGCTGTGCAACAGCTTTTAAGTTTAATTATGTCCCATTTATCTTTATTTTTATTTTCATTACTCTAGGAGGTGGGCCAAAAAAGATCTTGCTGTGGTTTATGTCAAAGAGTGTTTTTCCTCTAAGAGTTTTATAGTGTCTGGCCTTACATTTAGGTCTTTAATCCATTTGGACTTTATTTTCGTGTATGGTGTTATTTGTAGTGAGGTGGATGGACCTAGAGTCTGTCATACAGAGTGAAGTAAGTCAGAAAGACAAAAACAAATATACGCTAACGCATATATATGGAATCTAAAAAAAAAAAAAAAAAAGGTACTGATGAACCTAGTGGCAGGGCAGGAATAAAGACATAGATATAGAGAGACTTGAGGACACAGGGGGTGGGGAGGCGGGAGCTGGAGTGAAGTGAGCGTAGCATCGACATATATTCACTGCCAAATGTAAAATAGCTAGTGGGAAGCAGCTGCGTAGCACAGGGAGATCAGCTCGGTGCTTTGCGACGACCTAGAGGGGTGGGATAGGGAGGGAGGGCGGGAGGCTCAAGAGGGAGGGGATATGGGGACATATGTATGCATATGGCTGACTCACTTTGTTGTGCAACAGAAACTAACACAGTATTGTGAAGCAATGATACTCCAATAAAGATCTATTAAAAAAAAAAAACCTTATGTGTTACCTGGGAGGATTAGCTTAACACGAATCGGTGCTGCAAAGATGTAAGGTTTTAGAAGTTTATTTTCTTTCATTATTAAAATATGTGTTCGTTGAAGAAAATGTGAAAGCTATAGATTGCAAAAAATGAAGAAAATAAAAATCACCTGTAATACTGAAAAAAAAAAAATTATCCCTGGGCTTCCCTGGTGGCGCAGTGGCTGAGAGTCCGCCTGCCAATGCAGGGGACACGGGTTCGTGCCCCGGTCCAGGAAGATCCCACATGCCGCGGAGTGGCTGGGCCCGTGAACCATGGCCGCTGAGCCTGCGCGTCCGGAGCCTGTGCTCCGCAACGGGAGACGCCATAACAGTGAGAGGCCCGCGTACCGCAAAAAAAAAAAAAAAATATCCCTAACTAGTCAGGAAAATTTTTTTTTAATTTGTCCTCTTTTAAAACTGCTAATTATTTCTGGAAGATAGGCCTAGTAAAGTGGAAATAATGTGGGCTTCGGAGTTATAGCTCTGGGCTTTACTAATTACTAGGTTCTGTGTGATCTTAGGTAGTCAAATGCTTAACATTTTAGATGCTCAGTTATTCATCTATAAGATGGTGATGGAAATACCTAAGAGGTTTATTGTGAGAACATCAGGTTTTGCTATAATAGCTGGCATAAAATAGCTGCTCAGTAAATATGTTACTTTCCACCTTTTACATGAGAAAACTTGTCTATAAAAAGTACATAGTAAAATAAGATCGATTTACCATTGTTCAGTATTGTCTATAGAATAAATTCAGATATAACCGGTAAATAAAGTAACATGAAAATAGTAATACTCTCATTGAACGCTTGATAACAGCATGTATTATAAATGTGAAATAAGTAGTGTTGCCAAGTTTAATAAGAGTCAGACATTCGGTAAATTAAAGTTATCATTCTACTATTTAAGAGGTTATTTACCTATGTCATTAAATTATCACTGACTTGGCAATTCTCCCAATTTCCTGCACCTCTCTGCATTTGCATTATGTCAACCTAAAATGTTTATGTTAAAAATGCTGGCAAAGCCTCAATAAGTATGACTTAGGTGTCAAAACAGTAACTTTAAGAATCCCTTTGATAGTGATGGATAATACAAGTATTTTTCTAGATCACAAAAGGTAAGAAAATCTACATACTAAGGTGTAAAGTAAAACTTCCTTTCCCCTCCAAAAATATTTGAAGTCGTTCTCCTGAGAAAAGTCTACTTTATACATCATTCTTAAGGAAGTAAAGAAGCTGATAGAGCAACCGTCCTTGTCAACACAACACAGATCTCAAATATGCAGCAACTGGTCACTGAGGAGCTCGGAAGCAGTCTAGAGTTTCTCAGATCTCCATAGGATGTGTCATTAAATCTTCTCCTCCTGCTGGGTCTGACTTCTGGGGAAAAAAGCATACGGTATAAAAATTACTATATTTGGTAGTGAGTACTAATGATCACTCAAAAGCCTCATCCTTCAGTCTCTATGGCCTTTAGCATCTAGTTGGTTATAAATGTGACATGCTTTGATTTGATTTAATAATCTTTTTGAATTTATAGTTCAGAACTTATTGTATAAAAATTATCTGTAAAATCAGATACTCCCATATATGGAGAGACATATACATTTATTTCTGGTGTTATCCCATGAACAGATTGTAAAATTAAGGCAAGAAGACCAAGGTCTGTCCGAGGCAAAGTTTACAAAGGTGCTCTGTCCCCTTAAATTACTAGGATCTGAAAACAGATTTAACACAAACATACACACACAAACCAGACATATAAGTGATGTAAAGTAACACTGTTTTTCTGCAGTGTGAGAAGTGGAAACTCAATGATGTCACATGAACTAAAAAACTGTATTTGATTTCTATATGGGCAATATCTTAATCACTGTATGGAACGGCCGAGGAAAGTATTTTGAAATGTGCAGGAATTATTCTATGATCCATACAAAAACTACAGCATTTTCTGTGTTACAATAAATTTTCAAGTTGAATTTCATACATGTCATATTATATTACACAGGGCATATTCTTTAATATTCAAAACACAGAATGGTTAATAAAAAGAACTCCAAGGAAAGAAGTAGAGAAATTTGGTTAAAGATTAATGTTACTTCACAGAAACAGCTTTCGAAAGATTTATATAAAGCCTATTATATTGTCCCACTACTATGAGAAATAGTATTGTGCTACACAGTACGACAGTAATAGTGCTGTTATCTCAGATGGTATAAGTCACTTGGTTGATTTGGCTAATACATAGACAGTACACCAATTTTATTTACCAAGTCCAATAAAAAAAAATTCTTAGAAGTTGGGTATATTTAAATCAAATGTCACTGTAAAGTTACGACAATACAGATTACATAATACATACTGTTATTCTCTAATGCATCCATAATGAAGAACTCAAAAATGAAAAGTAATATAAAATATGGATTTTGTATTAAAATTCTTTGTCAAGAAGTACCATTCACATCAGAAGTTAATATCACTGGGGAGTTAAACGATTAAGACAAAAACAAATACATATTACAAATATCCTTTTGTTCTTCACTTACCATGATGCAAACTGCAAGGATTTAACCTTTAAGGGTTAAAGAGTAATCAATGTCAATGTCTGATCTTCTGAAGGCAATAAAGAACAGTCTGCCTAGCGATACCCAACAGAACATCACTTTGTCAAGCCACAAAGCACCCAAAAAGCTTGTCAAGTAAGTTACCAGAAACCTCTTTGTGGTTAGAACTCGGCTCCTTCCTGCTTGACCTATTATTTGATATTTGACCACTTGGTTGCAAGACACTTGCTCTTTCTAGCTGAAATGTCACTGGGGCGTCTTGTCAGCTCCCCGACATCTCGGCCTGACATACAATTTTACTTTTGTGTGCTACAAGGCAGAAAATGCAGGGCAATGGCCTTGTTTTAAATTCTGTCAGCATCAAAGATGGGCGTCACTCTTGGGTCCTACCAACAACACAAACAAAAAAGGAGTCTATTTTGAAGGTCAAAACAGCTATTACCTTGAAGTTTTTCAGCTTATACAAAATATATTACCTGCTGTACTGGTGTGGGAACTGTCCTTAAAAAGTGCCTAAACACACCACAGACATCTTCCCAGCACAACTGCTCTACTTTCTTATCAAATGCAGGCTTGATAAAAGGATGAGTTTTCAGCGCCTGCAGGGACCAGATTCAGCAGTTAACTTAACTTGTTCAAATGGGCAAGTGGTATCATGTAGCTTTACAAGGAGCAACCTGACCTTCTCACATTGACCAGGAGTGACATTATTGTGCAGAAGGAGAAGCAGTCACATCACTTCTGTTTTGCACAACCTGCTTAAAGTTTGCAACTAAATGCTTGTCTTCAGTTGAGCTGACAAGAGAGAAGAGGGGGCTCAGTGAACCATGGCAGGGCTGCCATGAAATGACAGGAATCATTGGCATACATTTCAAATAGCTCTCTCAATCCTATTAAAGTATTGCAGTCCTGCTTTAAAACAGACAAGTATGAAACAACTTTGATAGATAGAGACTAAAATGGCTTATTGATTTTTTTTTAAGTCTGAAGGAAATTACCCAAAATGTGTCATTCTTTAACATTTAAAAATATGTTACATAAAAATGAGCAACTGTGATAATAAATAAAACTTAGAGGGAAAAAAAAGTTGGTTATTTCATTATTCAAGGGACACAGATACCTGTACACATCAAGGTATCACACAATTTTTAAAAACCCACGGCCACTTGTGCTGAAGCAAAATTCAACTGATAAGAAAATCCCCCTTCAAAACAATTTTAATTGTACTGTTAACTCTTCCTGCATCCTTTTTATTTCATAAAGTCATAATCCAATCTGAGCTGGTCTCCCGGCAGTAGCAGACATCATCACTGGAGAGGAGTGAGATGACGACAGGGGCGCAGGATTTATAAGTGTCTCCTTTAAGAAAGTGTAAGTTGTGTCAGGTTCAGCTTTCAATGGCAAAAGATCCCCAACGTCAATTGTGTCAGCAGGAAGAGCAGCTCTTGAAGGAATGGAGAGATTTGAATGGTCTTGTGATCCTGTCTATGATATAAAAAAGAAAAGAATAATAAACATAGATTTGAAGACTCTTAAACAGACTCTGATACCATAAACAGAGAAGTGGACTAAGAATCACTGTAATATGGAATGGGGTGGAAATTGCCACTTAAATAATCGATATGATGATACATAAATATGAAATTATTTTCCAAGTTGTGATTGAACCTCATTTGTTCTATATCATAAACTTGTCAGGACATCAGGTGTTTGCCTAGACACTAAAACTTGGTATAAAACTTTTATCAAGTTATTGAATCAAAGGGTCAGTGCAATCAGGCATTTTTACCTCTGCTTCCATCCGCTGGCAAATGACAGAAACCAATGCTAATAATGTTTTCTCATTATGCTATATGATATATGCTATATAACTGGGAGATTAGACTGTTTAGAAAATGAACTATGGATCTTTATGTTTTTTAAGTTATCAGCCTGACTTATTTAATTGAACAACATAGCACAAAGAAAAACAAGTTAATCCTAGTGCCCTATAGAAAACGGCACACCAACATATAAAATGCCAGTGAGATGAACTTTTTGTCTTTACCTTTAATAATACTGCCACCACCCTGTTTTAATAAAGACTGTTTCTGTTACGAGTATTTGGAAATCATATATCAAAATATGGGAGTGCAACATGAAAACAATTTGTCACATATTTTAAAACATTAGTTACCCAGAAACTACTGGAAATCAAACTTAAGAAACCCACATACTCATTAAGTACTTAAAAACAGAATATTTTGTTGAAGCTATAATTTAAGCCTTAAGTAGTACCAGTAAACAATAGTTAACCTTTAACATAAATGAAGTTTTACCAGTAAAGCAGATAGGTGTTATTTTATGGCTTTTATAGATAGTAGGAAAATAGTAGTCAATTGTATATCAGAGTTTTCCATGTTCCCAGCAAATAAATGTTGCTGAGATAAGTCTAGTCTTAAGTGTCTCCACTAAAAAACACTTTTTATACTGAAGAGTTCTTTAAAAAAACACACAAACATCTTTTTGGTAGATTCTCTTATGGTTTTGACAACAAAATAGCGTGAACTCTAAGGATCTGCTTTATTATGTCATGTTACACAAAACCATTTCTACATGTGAAAACAAGAAGGAAGCTATCTCTGGCTTTAGGAACTTATTAGAAATTCAACTGTTGTATGTGTTACCATTTTTGTGGATTTTTTTTAAACTACAACTGGAGAAAAAATCAATGGCTGCATCTAACACCTAGTTCAGCAATTTTCTTTGATCTCCGTTCTTTTGATTTCTTGATACTCCACTGCAAGCCTACAGCTGACGGAAATCATCTCTTGTTCTGCTGGAAGTTAAAAAAAAAACTCACCTAAAATGACCACTTGAATGGCTTTATGAAGAAGGAGAGGATTTAGCTTATCCTTGCAGAAGGAAAAGAACTCCTGAGGTCTTGTGTTGACCCTGATTAGAAGCACTGATGAAGTTTCACTTGCAGAACCTTAATGCTGGGTCTAAGCATATCAGTTCAGAACCAGAACAGAGGCATCTCATTACATCAGCGGCTCGAGGTGTAGATTCCTGCACTTTTCCTGCTGCTAGAACCATCTTTGGTGATTTTTTTTTTAGTTGCGTATCTGAATTGGAAGTGTTATTACTTGATTGATTTTGCTGCTGTAAAGACTACAATGCCATCTACTAACTGATTCTGCCAGACTTAGGGGTGAGAGGAATAATAGAAGAGCAGGACATGGTGGGGCAATCATACTATTTATTATGATAAAAAATATTGTCAGGCAGCCTTCAAAATTTTTTTGTTACATCTTTATAAATACTTCAAGTTCTGGTCTAAAAAAACTATATATGAAAAGAGAGGAGTGTACAGAATCAGACCAAGGAAGGTCACCTACTCAGAGTATTTTCTTCTTGATGCTTTAGACGAGAGAAAGGCAACTGTGCCAAACTGACCAACCATGCCTGTGTTGCAGTGTTAGATAGATGGATATATATTTTACTCAAATCTATATTCTGTACTTGAAGTTTCCTTTTCTTTTCTTATGAGTCCATCAACCTAACTCGTTATACATCCTTCAGGGAAGGTGTCTAACTGCCCATCTCCCCTTAATATGTTCAGTGGATCTTGGAACTCTACAAAGGGGCCCCTCTTTTGCCTTTCCTGATCTTACTTTTTCAAATGTCTATTTTCCACCATGTTGTCTGAAAGCATTTTTTTAAATCTAATATAACATTTTTGACCAAATAACCTTGAAATGGGGTATTATTTCTCTAGTATTTCAAGTCAGAGTCTCACTTTTTGCATACTGTCTTCTGACCTTATGTCCTAAACATGGGAAATAACCTTAAAAAAGAGATTTCTTTCAAGACTTGCACCCCTCAAAAGATAGCCCTTCCATCAAGTAAACAGACTTACTTTTGTGTAAATGAAAACAATTATTTTTCTGGTACTGAGGTCATTTCCTACACTTCATACACTGCTAGAAAATAACCTTTTTCATGAAATAGGATAAAATTTGATTTTAAGTCACTTAATAGCTTAAAAACAAACCAGCAAAAATTCTGGTGAAATCTTGATTTGAAAATAGGATGTTAAAATAACAAGTAAATATGAACTATTTTTCTTGTTACAAATAATATTCAGAAATATAACACTTTTAATATAACACAAAGAGTAAAAGAGAGTTAAATAACTTTTTATCAGAGACCATTAAAAGTTAATATTCAGGGCTTCCCTCGTGGCACAGTGGTTAAGAATCCACCTGCCAACGCAGGGAACACAGGTTCAAGCCCTGGTTCCGGAAGATCCCACATGCCGCGGAGCAACTAAGCTGTGCGCCACAACTACTGAGCCTGTGCTCCAGAGCCTGCAAGCTACAGCTACTGAAGCCCGCGCACCTAGAGCCCGTGCTCTGCAACGAGAAGCCACTGCAATGAGAAGCCCGCGCACCGCAACAAAGAGTAGCCCCCGCTCGCCGCAACTAGAGAAAGCCCACGCGCAGCAACCAATACACAACACAGCCAAAAATAAATAAATAAAATAAATAAATTTATTTTTAAAAAAGTGAATATTCACCATCTGATGTTATATTTTAAATCTGTGGTCGTTTAAGCTACTTTTTAAACTGCTGAGGTGTTCTGGTAGTCTCTCATGTAAATCCAAATTTAAGCAATTTTTAAAAAAGAAATTAGTTACCTTAAATAAAAGCTAGGTGTCATGTGAATCTTTATGGAGGCACTTTTGTTTACTCAATAAGCTATAAATGATTCTATTTGAACTGTTACAGTCCATCAGCTAAATATATATTCACAATACAAAATGTGCCTACTAAATTTCTGCATTTCAGAAATCTTATGAAATACAGTAATTAGACATGTCCATTAACCATTTTTCAAGACTTTAATATCTTCATTTTCTAAGGGTGTTTTTTCAACAACAAAAATAAATAAAGCATTAGTGTAATAATAAGATAATGACTCAATAAACTATCTATAAATCAAAGCCACTTTGCACACGAAGGCTTCTGAAACAATGACACTAAGCCATTTGTCTCCTGTGTAGCATTTATGATCAAGTTAAGTCTTCTAGAATCTAGTATTATAAAAAATGAGGAGTGATGTGATTTAGTAAGCCTGAAGAGTATTGCAAGGAGATTATGCCAGTCACATAGTATGATGGAAAGAGTATTAGACTAGAGATCAGAAGACTATATTTCCCCTCCCAGTTCTGCTATAATCTAGCTGGGTCACTTAGGCAAGTGGATCAGTCTTCCTAGTTCTCACTTCCCTTGCCTATAAAATGAGGGGCTAGACTCTTTCCAGCTCTGAAGTTTTACCGGTCCACCATGATTCCAACCCGTGATGACATATGATATAAGGTTAACACCTAACTTTTGTGAATAATTTAACCCAGAAATCAGAGTTCCCAAACATAATTCTTAAGATTTTGAGGGGATATGGATGGGCCGTTCTTAAGGGGAAGGAATACATACTGCACACGGTTCTTAAAAAAAGCCAAAGAGGGCTTCCCTGGTGGCGCAGTGGTTGAGAGTCCGCCTGCTGATGCAGGGGACACGGGTTCGTGCCCCGGTCCGGGAAGATCCCACATGCCATGGAGCGGCTGGGCCCGTGAGCCATGGCCGCTGAGCCTGCGCGTCCAGAGCCTGTGCTCTGCAATGGGAGAGGCCACAACAGTGAGAGGCCCACGTACCAAAAAAAAAAAAAAAAAAAAAAAAAGCCAAAGAGATGACAACATTAGCCACAGTTTAGATGACGTGGCTATATGCAATTAAATTCTGATACATTTTTCATTACTTCGACCTCCATGATGATGTTTTAAGCCCTGTAAATTATTGACTGATTTTAAGTAGAGTGTGCAGCTCTACATAAACTGATGAAGGAATCAAAGTGCCCACAAGAGGGCCTTACAATGAGGCTCCCTCGCCATTTCTACTTTAGCTCCTAATATGTTCTTACCACTAGAGTCTTAGTACTCAGAACACAGAATACGTCGAGTTAGTTAACCAAATTTTACCTGTCTGTTTTCCAGTTCTGCTGTGCTGGCCTCATAGGATGCTGCAGTTTATGCAGACAAACCGAGTTGACAATAATTACATATACAGTCTTCTCTTGAGGAATGCTCAGTTATGTACCTGAGATATGTCTGCCTGTCTATCTATCTCTCCATCCATCCACACACACATATACATGTACCTGATAAATATATCTACACACATACACTTGCTAATATGCATATATACACCTGCTACCACGTCATTAAATATTTATTCCTCGTAGTTATCAATTCTAACTTTTAGTTACCAATGCCAAAGCTGTAGAAATATTTTATGCATTCCTCTCTCCCTAAGTTATTAAATCTTAGTACAGACCAGTCTGGCTCTTTAGCTCAGTGACAACAAGATAGGCTAGGTGGGGATATGTGAGTCAGTCGGCAGAGCAGTGTAAAGGAGTCTCCAGATAGAAGAAAACCACCTGAGAGGTCTGGGTACCTAGAGATCAAGAAGGAGGGGCAATATGGAGGTAGAAGCAAATCAGAAAAGAGAGGCAGAAGACATTATCAACTTGATTCACACCACAACTTAGTCCTCAAGCAGACATTCAGCATTGGTTCAACAGCCAAAGCTCTTAAGACAGACTGGTTCAGTTTCAGCTTTCAACAACATGGTTAATGCGGTAGATTAATTGGATTATGGCTTCGATTCTTCAGGCTTCCTTATAGGCATGCCCTTTGCCATGTGACACTGCAGCTGTGTGCAGCCTGGTTCACAAGCGCTTTACTTCCTTGTCCAGCCTCATCTAGCATGTCCTCACTTGTACTCTGTAATCCGGTTACATGGAACTGTGAGTCAGGAAATATGATGTTCCATAGTTCACACCTGCCTCCGGTCTGTCCACTGACCGGGATACACTTCTACCCTATGTGGGGTAAATGCCTTCTCCACCTTTCAGCCTCTGTCAAGGTTCCCCTCCTTGTAAGGCCTTTCCAGATCCTTGCCCGACCCTTCCCCAACTACAGTTAGCTGCTATATTCAATCACACATTGGCATTCCTTCATGAATATTTATTTTTCTATTTTCACTTATTTGTATACTCTTATCTCCCCAGAAAACAAGAGCACCTAGTGTAATAGAATCATGATTTTGTATTGCTAGCACTTAGCAGAGTATCTGGAAATAAGATTTCTAACTGAATGAAACCACTCATGTTATTACTTCATGGTTTGGGTTTGATATTTGGTTATTTCACATATATACACATTATGTCACAATTAAAAGTAGCACAGTGTAGTGGAAAGAATATGGGCTTTGAAACTGAAGAGGCCTCAGGTTCCAAACTTGAGTCTGCCATGTATTCACTATGTGATCTTAGACATGTTACTTAACCTGCGTGAGCCTGCATCCTATCCATAACATAAGAATCATCCCTCATGGAGTTGTTATAGGAATTAAATGAAATAATATACACAAAAATGCATAACATACAGTAGCGCCCCTTCACCTCTCTTTCTACTCTTCTCAAGTGATCATAAATTCCAAATTTTTAATTATAGCTAACATGTGTGAACATACATGTCAGGTACTGTGCTAGGTTTAGCTTTATAGGCCTTATCTCAATTCTCAAAGCCACTCAGTGAGAAGGTATTACTATTACCCCATTTCACAGTCGAAGAACTAGGGCTCACAAGAGCGGAAAAAACTACTGCACGTTGCACAGACGCTTGGTCAGTGGTGAAAAGGGACATGATTCTTGATCCATGATTCTTCTCCCCTTATGCTTGGCCACTACCTTATCATGCCACCCAAAGAAGACATGGCCTCAGGCTTATTTATATCCAGAGCTGCTTCATAAAGACAGTAAGGGCTCAACAAATCTCTGTGAAACTGGAAAATAAAAGCACATACATTGTACTAGAGATTAAAAGTAGATGTTTATATTTTTGGTAATATATTTTCTCATAGTCCATTTGAATGTCCATGGTACCGGAGTAAATAAATAGATTTTATGACATTTACATAAAATAAAAGTTCTAGCCCTTTCACCAAAGAAGCTTATGTGTTGTTATATTCAGAGATAAAACTCAGCACTGAAGTTTTAAATTACATTAGAACATTTAAACTTTATTTTTAAATTACTTTAAAGGTGTCTTATGCCTGACAAGATAACGATTCCCATTTTCTTCTCTTAGATGTTTAGATTTCCTGACATGATTGAGGTTGGAAAAAAGAGTCAAAGAATTTTCCCAGATGGCTTTTGTTCTTTCTTTTCCTACTTTCCTTCACAACCCTGTGCTCCCCGTCTGCTCCTTTCCTGACAATTCTGGTATACCTGACGGTAGAGAATGCCAGAAATGGACAGAAAATGCAAAAGAGACCATTTTTCCCCTGTATCTTAAGAATGTATCTTTTCAAACAAACACAGAGAGAATTTGAAATGTAAATATATCCATATACTCAAGTATACAAAAAAGGAACAAAATTGAATAAATAAAAACTTAAGCACACTATACAGAAAAATGCCATTGCAAAACTGAAATGACAAGCTGATAAAAATATACGCAACACACATGATAGCCATAGAGTGACTTTCTTAATTTACAAAAGGCTCATGCACATCAAGAAAAAGAAGAACCTAATTGGAAAATAGGCTTGGGACAGTGTATTTATTAATATTGGGTTCAGCTGTAACAGAAAACTCAAAATGTTGGTGGCTTTAATAAGATAGAAGTTTATTTCTCTCTGATATGGCTATATGAAGCTACCAGGAATCCAGACTGCTTCTATCTTGGGCTCCACAGCCTCAGTACGTAGCTTCCACCTCAGGGTCCAAAATGGTTGCTCAAGTTCCAGCCATTATATCTGCATTCTAGCCAGAAGAAAGAAGGATGGAGTAAAGGAGGAGGTATCACTTACATTTGAAAACACTTCCTAAAATCGGAGTGTTTCTGTTTACACCCCATTGGCCAGAACTTAGTCATATGGCTAACTTAGTTTCAGGCGAGTCTGAAATATGTAGCTTTCCCTCCCGACCCCGAATGGCCTGGGTAATAGTCAGAGGTTTTGTTACAAAGAAAAGAGAAAAGAGATCAGGAAGCCACTGACAGCCTCCGCCTCAGATATATATTGGCTGTTTGGTGGAGGACGCAGAAATACAATAACCAATAAACATATGAAAAAGAGCTAAACCTCATTCATAATTAAAGAAATGCAACACAAAACATGACAATGAAAGCTTACTTTTCACCTATCAGATAGCCAAAAATTTAGATGTCTGATGATACCCACTGCTAAGAGAGGGAAACAGGCAAGTTCCTACCACGCAGGCAGGGCTGTACGCTGGTGCAACCTTTCAGGAAGACAAAACTTAAATTGTACCTGCCTTGATCCAGCAATTCTACTGCTAGGCATTTTTTCTATGGCTACACTCACAAAAGCTCACCAAGATGAGCATACAGATGTATTTATCGAAGTATTTTTTTAGAAAAACATTTGATAAATGAAACTAAAGTGTCTATCAACTGAGTGTTATTTAAGTGAAGTATGATACAACCAGATCATATAACAATTTTCAAAACTGATGTAAATATGTAAGTACTGATGTAGAAATATGTCCAAGTGAGAAGAGAAGGTTAAAGACAGTGTGTGTGTGTGTGTGTGTGTGTGTGTGTGTGTGTGTGTGTGTAAAGAGAAAGAACCCATTTGCATTAAAAAAAAAATAAGTATAGGGAATTCCCTGGCAGTCCAGTGGTTAGGACTCCGTGCTTCCACTGCAGGGGGCCTGGGTTCGATCCCTGATCTGGGAACTAAGATTCCATAAGTTGTGTGGAGTGACAAAGAAAAAAAAAAGGTATAAACACATACATGCATACACATATCTTTTTTTCTTTCTGGAAAAGGAATCACAAAAAAACTGTTAATTATTTTTAGAAAAAGGGAATAAATTCGAGCATGCATTATGAGGAAAAAGCCTTGAAAGCCCAAAATTTTCTTTCCATGTTTTTTATCTTTAAAACTACTGAATCATGAACAAAGGCTATGAACTGGCAATTCAGAGAGGTCAAAATACAGCTGATTAACAAATAAATGGGAAAAATGGTAACCGCCAATAGTAATCAAAACTGTAAAGGAAAATGAGATGTTTATTGCCAATCAAAATTCGATTTAAAAAATTATGATACTAAATGTTAATGAAGGCATTATAAAACAGGCATTCATAAATTGCTAGTGATTGTATAAATTGATAGAACCATTTGGACTATAACTTGGCAACTGTCTTGAAATAGTTAATATCATTTGACCCAACAATTCCATTTATGATTAGTTTACTAATATTAATAGCAGACAAAAATTGGAAATAATCCCATATTCAACAACAGAAGTACATTTAAGTAAGCTATAGCCACTTGATGGAGTATTATATGGCTGTAAAATTTATAGTTATAAACGGTTGGATAACATGGACAAATGCTTAAGCTTGACCAGGGGTCAGAAGCCTTTTTCTGTAAAGGATCAGATAAGTATTTTATGCTTTGCAAGCCATATGCTCTCTGTTGCAAGTACTAAACTCTGCTGTTGTAGCCCCAAAGCAACTATAGACAATATATGCAAATGAATTAGTCTGGCCATGTTCCAATAAAAGTGCATTTATGAATGCTGAAATTTGAATTTAACATATTTTTCACATCATGAGATATTAATCTTCTTTTGATTCATTTTTCAAACATTTAAAAATGTAAAAATTGTTCTTACTTCTCAGGCTATACAAGAACAGGTGGAAGTACATTTGGTCCACAGGCTGTGCTTTGCCCATCCCCGAGCAAGACTATATGAGTGAAAAGGAGACGTGCAAAATCACATATGATACTTTTGTGAGGTACTGACATTGTAGGAATTTCTTCCCCTAAACTTCTGCATTTTCCAATTATCTACAACAAGCATGCCTTACTTTCGTAACTAAAAACCCTTCATTAAAAAAGACTAAAATTTTGTATACACTGAAACCCATATTTTAGTATAGTTAGGACTCTGAACTGTGTGGTCAAAATGAAATGTAATTGGTTTGTTAAAGGTCTCAGAGGGGAGGTTTTGAACCAAGTGTTTTGCAAGTTTTGAAAATCGGATTTTAATTTAGCTGAGAACACTCTGTTATTTCCACATTTTCAGTTATCTACCTCATATCCACAACCTGACATTAAGTCTATACGACAAATAATTTGATGAAATAACTTGTACCTCTACTCTGCACAAACGCAGCTCTTTATGTAGAGTGGCTACTTAACAACTTGTGTGCCTTCATTTTACTCCAAATAGCACTTCCAGCTGCCAAACTACAACTTCTGTGGTCAAAATGTACACGTCACACTCTCTCTGGGAACTATTAGGCAAAAGTTTGCGGACCACTTTTTCATTACTGAAGAATTTCCTCTTAAAGTTATAAGCCCTTTTTATCCAATGTCAAAAATTAGTAATAATCTGGAAGCTATAAACTTAGACCTTTTAGCAGCATGTTTTTCTCTGAGTGGAATTACTGACCATGCATGCACTCAGGTAAAGGGGGCAGAAGGAAGGAAAAATCATCTAAAATTTAAAGGTGTTTGAAAGATGATTTTCCTAAATCTTATAACATTGTATCTGTCAGTCACATATTTCAACAAATTAGCAATAAATTCACATTTTAAAAGTTGAAACCCATTTTTTCCATGCTCCTCCTTTCCACTGCTGGTTTAAACCACATTCCCTCATTACTCCACTATATCACACCTAGAATCCCCAGCAATTCTTCACGAGATGTTGCAAACAGTCTTGATTCCCCCACTGACCACCAAGGGATCAGTCCTATATTCTCCAGGGCTGTTGACCCTCTGACGAGTGCCACAGCTGGGCCTTTCTGGAGGGACTGGTTATATTCAGTTGAAAGAATGTGGCCTCTCTATTTCTCAGTGAGAGAGGGGCACTCCAGAAGTAAGACAAATCATGTGATCTGGAGTTCACATGTATGGAATGCCTTCAAATCACAACAAGCACTGGGGAGTATGTTCCAAAACAAACCACTTAGCTGGCAATGACATTTCCTTTACATGACAGACAGGAATGTTATTTCTGATAGAACCAGGCCATTTCCAGCAGTCTCAAACCGAACCCATCTCTAGCGAGAACATCTTATTGAATTGTGAGAATAATGCAGCAACCACAAAATTCCAAAATAATATAGCTATAGGTTACATCTCAAGAATCTGTTCCCTACATGACCAATTCCATATGATAGACTTTCCCCATGGTTGCATAAGGCATAAAGCATACCTAAACCCACACTCACCATTAGTATCCTAAATTAGCTCTATTCATTAATTCTTTTAATAGACACCTATTAAAAGAATAAAATCAAATAATTAACTACAAGTGCCTACAAGGACACTGTTCTTGGTACTGGGACAGCAGTGAATTACACACCAAAAAAATTCTCTGCCCTTAGAGAGTTCATCCTGTCCTTAACCACCTGTGTCCTGAGCCAGTTCTCCTTAATTTGTAATTTTCTCAATGCTCTAAAACCACACAACTGCTGTTTTCCTAGTGTTACGTTTTGATGCACAATGGCACTGAGAGTTTGCCAGACGCATTGTTCCATGGACACAAATAAGGTCCCAGTAATGAGTCATATTTCCCTGGTTCTTCCCTGACCTGCTTACACATGACCTCAACCTCCCCGTCAAGAGTTGCTGGGTGCCTGCAATCCCTCCATCAGGCTCTGCCTCCAACATATTAGAGGGGCTCACAGTGCCATACGGGTGACACCTCTACACAGCACTGGCCCTACACCCACCCTTCCCTCTCTGTCATCTGAAAACTGTGGCAACTCTGACTGGAACCCAGTGTCTCACACTGTCCATCGTAAAACATTTCTTTCAGCTTCCACCTGTAGGCATCTATTTCCAGATGTCAGTCCCTAGGCCTGCACGGAGGAGAAGCACTAAGACGTTCACTCCATTTCCATCGCCATCTCTGGGCACCTGCCCACAAAACCTCTGCTAGTCCTTCAACTGTCACCAAAGCCCTCGCTCACATTAACTCCCGAAGAGCCTGCACACCACCTTTTCACAAGGGTCTTGACTTTGAAACGCAGCTCAGGTTCAGGGTAGGGTATCCACAAGACAGTGATTTTGACATAGGTTTCAAAGCTCTTTACTAAAATTTTTCATCAGTTATTTAAGTGCCTTGTCACTTTCTCTAGCCTATAAATGCACTTTTAATTTTTGTAAACAAGTCATCCCTTCAGGCTTATCTCTATCTCCTACTTCATGTCTGCATTATTGTAATACATGCTTATTATTTGAGAATATTCAAAGTTGCTCTTGAAGACGAGAAAAAATAGGATAGATGTTAACTCATAATGAGTGTTAAGCACAGAGAATGAATCAGCCTGTAGTGTCAGGCAGAGGCAGAATCCACACAATAGGAAGAGATTGTAAATTAGTACCCTGTAGGACAGGCTACTAACAGATAGAAAGGGAAGGAAAGAGGGAGAGATGGGTCACCTCCAGGCTAACGTCATCCTCAAACTGCCCCCAGAACTGCAGATAAAACCCAAAGCTGTCCAGCTACCTCAGTGGCAAGCTACAGCGATTGGCCAGGAGTATTTGTCAAGGCAAGTGTGGATAAGTGGTCCCAGGCACCTTCGGTCCCCCAATCCCCGTTTCTCAAACCTCCACCCTGGTCCTCATAACCTCACAAAGAATGGAGAAGGCTAATGTGGCCGAGAGAGAGGTCATATGAACACCATAAAAGCAAGGCATCAGGGAGTATGGTCCGTCTCCCTGCTGGCTGCCTACCTTCCACTTCTTACTGCGTGTTTCATCGACAGATTGAAACCATGTGATCTGAGGATCCTAATTCCGTCTGTGAGACCTCCTGCTCTGTGACCTCTGGGATAACCTGCTTGGTAGAGTACTCAGTGGCTACCATTGCATTAAGGCAATTTCTCATAAGACACCTTTGCCCCCCAGTACTAATCAAAACACTGATCCTGAAGAAAGCCCTGCCTTCTCCTATCTCAGAGACTTTGCTTCACACTGCTTTTTCTAGTTAAAAGGAGACTTCTTCGTCAGGCTTTGACAGTTTGCACAGCTCACCTCAGGTATCACCTTGCCCTCAAACTCCCCCTGCCTTCTAACCCCCCACATTTGGGTTACGTGCCCCTTCTTTGCACTATGGAAACATCCCACACATACTGCTTTTATAATAGCACAGCGTCACAATCTGCTGTTTGCTTAACTTGTGGTGTTTAACACAGTAGCCACTGGCCACATGTAATTGTTTAATTTTAAATTAATTAAAATTTAATTTAATGTAAAATTAAAAATTAGAGCTCCTCAGTCACACTAGCTGCCCTCCACGTGCTCAAAAGCCATGTCTCCACCATCACAGTAAGTCCTAATGGTCAGTGCTGCCTTGGAGTGTCCCTTCCTTGGAGGAATAGGCTAGTTTGTTTGTTTGTTTGTGTATTATCAGTGGCTTGACTAGTGACCGGCACATCGCAGGCACGCTGTATGTTTGCTTATTGTTCACCAAATGGACTGCTTCTAATTCCAAAGAAAGCCAACAGGAGGGCATGTTTTGATATAAAACTTTTCTCTCTCTGAAAAATAGTTTTACTTCACAAAGTTTAATTTTCATTCTTTAATTCTAACTGTCTCTGATTTCTCCTTTCTAAAGTGTCTAAAGTTTCAGAAGGAACCTCACTGTTCCTTTCTGTGTTTATCTTTCCCAACTTTCTGGTGAGTGTCATTATGGCATTTCACCTTAGGCCGCTCTGAAAATGAAGGAAAGAAGCCTGGGACAAAAAGACAAGAGGACAAGTTACCTTGGCAAGTGTCCATTCACAAGACACCCAGGCCAGAATTCTAGCTCTCTTGAGCTAGGTTTTCTATATCAGAGAAAAATGCATTGCTTATCCTCTTGCTTTAATTTTCAATTTTTATACTCTCTTGAGAAAAAGATTCTATTATCAGCTAACTTTGGAGGCAATCTAATTGTTTGATGTAAACCTTCAAAGTTTCCTTTGAGTTGAATGTCTATCTGCTTGGGCAGAAAAGGGGAAAAGAGGGAATTTACATCACTTTGCTAAACATTAGCATCTTTTGTTCAATCATTTGAATGCAGGACAGTTCCGGGAAACAGCTTAGAGAACAAGAGTTGACACATACAGTGGAAAATCTTTTAAGGTGCTTGGATGCAATGAGGGAGAAAGTGAGACGGAACTGTATTTCAGCTCCCTAACTGTGCTGCAGTCTGCGGGAACTTTGTGACAGGTCTCTGTCTCTCAGCTACACTTGACTGGCTCTTGCTGACATTCAGCTGTCAGACAGCAACCCTCTACCAGGCCCCTAACATGCTCCACAGCTTCACCCAATTAGCTCGCTTTCACTTGACATGGCAGCAAAAAGCTTCATAATAGGTGGTCAAGGTGCACAGTGTCTGCCTGCCCTCGCGCTGCTCACATACAGCAAGATGGTTAACTACTTTCTTCTTGCTCGTGAGCTCAGAACTAGGAGGACTACAGTTTAGTCATTCCATCTATTGAATTGGACGGGAATCTAGGAAATATTACAGTGATGCACTAAGCTGCTCAAAAACAGGCCTCTAGATGACTAAAGTTAAATTTCAAATCAGTTCCTTAGGCCCTTCTGAGAGGAAGATATGATTTGTAGGTTATCGAAACTTAATTTCAACTAGCCATCAATTTACGGTTGTTTTTCCACTATATCACAAATAATAGGATTGTATAAAGATGACCTGGGATAGAAAAAGCATTTGACAGGTAAGAGCAGAAAGGTCTAGGCACAATTCAGGAGTATGGAATTTAGCCTTTGCTCGTAAAAATATACTTTCTTGACAAACTCAACAATTTTTCTATAAATTTTTGTCATGCTACTTAGCCTGTCCGATGAAATACGTTGTACTTGAAAATACGTTTGGCTAAGCAATAAAAACTCTTATACTTATTTTGAAAAATGATCTGAATAATTTACACATTTTCTCTCATCTCCCAATACATTCAGACCTAAGCATATAATCAGTTTTCACTTATTTGCACTCTGGAGATCTGAAAATTATTTTTTTAATGTTACGTACAGAAAAAGAAAAGTAATATAAACTGTACCTACTTTGGTTTCCTGCATTTATTAAGCCATGTGATGAAGAGGCCACCAAAAAATGTCACTTTATGATAGGACCCTTCATTATTGACATCCAAATGCAGATTCTTGTAGCTATTACCAGGATAGAGTTACAATTTCAATTCCAAGTATCCTATCAGTAATCAAAGCTGAAAATCTAATTAAAGGAATGGGAATTCTAGCCTCCAGCACAATGAACTAATGCTAGTAGAGATTTACCACTACTTTACACCAGGCAAAGTAGAGTTCAAGTATGCTTTGCCATCCTATATGAGTCTGAGATGACTCTCGAAGCTTCTGGAGTCAAGTCTGTAAGTAGCAGTGTTTCTGTGACATGCCTTCAAATTGAAGGAAATCTTTCTCTACATAAAATGCTTACTTGTTGTTTTGAACACTGCTCACTTCTTGCCAGAAGCTCAAGGCAGGGATAGATCCTAACTGAATTGCTGGGCAATTAGGAAACCATCCAGCATCCATTTTATTCATTAAGTCCTGTCAAGGTTTCCATCTATATCTGGCCACAGCCTAATCCTTCTCCATCTCCACTGTTACTACCCTCACACAGGTGATTCTCACTTCTCACTTGGACTTCTTTATTATGACTTATCACAATTCATTACAAGTATTCATGTATATGTCTGTCTTCTCACAAAAACCTTCATATCCCTGACAAAAGGTCTCTTATCTCATCCTATTAGGGGTGTAATATAATACAATGCTTAAGAGTGAGGACTTTGGGTTCACACTGCCTAGGTTCAAATCTTGGACTCTACACTGGTAGTTTCTTCCTCTGAAAGGAGGAGATAATAACCCACCTTAGACAGGACAATTAGGATTAAATTAGTAATATATATAAAGTGCTCAGCACAGTGGCGGGCACATAGTAAGCATTCAATAAATACTGGCTGTTGTTGTTCCTTAGAACTTGGCAAAGTACATAGCACATAGCAGGTAATAAATGCATGGTAAAGGAATAATTAGGTATTCTTTTTGATTATTGTTTCATTTCAGGATGATGTAAAGAATAAAAATTGTTCATGAACAATATAGTGATCCTCTCGGCCTGAACCAAGATGGCAGAGTAGAAGGACGTGCTCTCACTCCCTCTTGTAAGAAGACCAGAATTACAACTAGCTGCTGGACAATCATCAACAGGAAGACGCTGGAACTCACCAAAAAAGATACCCCATATCCAAAGACAAAGGAGAAGCCACAATGAGACGGCAGGAGGGGCGCAATCACAGTAAAATCAAATCCCGTAACTGGGGGGTGGGTGACTCATAGACTGGAGAACAGTTATACCACAGAAGTCCACCCACTGGAGTGAAGGCTCTGAGCCCCACATCAGGGTTCCCAACCTGGGGGTCCGGCAACGGGAGGAGGAATTCCTAGAGAATTCAGACTTTGAAGGTTAGTGGGATTTGATTGCAGGACTTCGACAAGACTGGGGAAAACACAGACTCCACTCTTGGAGGGCACACACAAAGTAGTGGGCACATTGCGACCCAGGGGAAGGAGCAGTAAACACAGGAGAGACTGAACCAGACTTACCTGCTAGTGTTGGAGGGTCTCCTGCAGAGGCGGGGGGTGGCTGTGTGGCTGTGGCTCACCGTGGGGACAAGGACACTGGCAGCAGAAGTTCTGGGAAGTACTCCTGGGCGTGAGCCCTCCCAGAGTCTGCCATTAGTCCCACGGAAGAGCCCAGGTAGGCTCCAGTGTTGCGTTGCCTCAGGGCAAACAACCAACAGGGAGGGAACCCAGCCCCACCCATCAGCAGTCAAGCAGATTAAAGTTTTACTGAGCTCTGCCCACCAGAGCAACAGTCAGCTCTACCCACCACCAGTCCCTCCCATCAGGAAACTTGCACAAGCCTCTTAGATAGCCTCATCCACCGGAGAGCAGACAGTAGAAGCAAGAAGAACTGCAATCCTGAAGCCTGTGAAACAAAAACGACATTCACAGAAAACAGACAAGATGAAAAGGCAGAGGGCTATGTACCAGATGAAGGAACAAAATAAAACCCCAGAAAACAACTAAATGAAGTGGAGATAGGCAACCTTCCCGAAAAAGAATTCAGAATAATGATAGTGAAGATGATCCAGGACCTTGGAAAATGAATGGAGGCAAAGATCGAGAAGAGGCAAGAAATGTTGAACAAAGACCTAGAAGAATTAAAGAACAAACAAACAGAGATGAACAATACAATAACTGAAATGAGAACTACACTAGAAGGAATCAATAGCAGAATAACTGAAGCAAAGGAATGGATAAGTGACCTGGAAGACAAATGCTGGAATTCACTGCTGTGGCACAGAATAAAGAAAAAAGAATGAAAAGAAATGAAGACAGCCTAAGAGACCTCTGGGACAACATTAAACACACCAACATTCTCATTATAGGGGTCCCAGAAGGAGAAGAGACAGAGAAAGGACCAGAGAAAATATTTGAAGAGATTATAGTTGAAAACTTCCCTAACATGGGAAAGGAAATAGCCACCCAAGTCTAGGAAGCGCAGCGAGTCCCATACAGGATAAATCCAAGGAGAAACACACCAACACATAGTAATCAACCTGGCAAAAATTAAAGACAAAGAAAAATTATTGAAAGCAGCAACGGAAAAATGACAACATACAAGGGAACTCCCATAAGATTAACAGCTGATTTCTCAGCAGAAACTCTACAAGCCAGAAGGGAGTGGCATGATATACTTAAAGTGATGAAAGGGAAGAACCTACAACCAAGACTACTCTACCCAGAAAGGATCTCATTCAGATTCGATGGAGAAATCAAAAGCTTTACACACAAGCAAAAGCTAAGAGAATTCAGCACTGCCAAACCAGCTCTACAACAAATGCTAAAGGAACTCCTCTAAGTGGGAAACACAAGAGAAGAAAAGGACCTACAAAAACAAACCCAAAACAATTAAGAAACTGTTCACAGGAACATACATATCAATAATTACCTTGAATGTGAATGGATTAAATGTTCCAACCAAAAGACACAGGTTCACTGAATGGATACAAAAACAAGACCCATATATATGCTGTCTACAAGAGACCACTTCAGACCTAGGGACATATACAGACTGAAAGTGAGGGGATGGAAAAAGATATTCCATGCAAATGGAAATCAAAGGAAGCTGGAGTAGCAATACTCATATCAGATAAAATAGACTTTAAAATGAAGAATGTTACAAGAGACAAGGAAGGACACTACATAATGATCAAGGGATCAATCCAAGAAGAAGATATAACAATTATAAATATATATGCACCCAACATAGGAGCACCTCAATACATAAGGCAACTGCTAACAGCTCTAAAGGAGGAAACTGACAGTAACACAATAATAGTGGGAGACTTTAACACCTCACTTACACCAATGCACAGATCATTGAAAATGAAAATAAATAAGGAAACAGAAGCTTTAAATGACACAATAGACCAGATAGATTGAATTGATATTTATAGGACATTCCATCCAAAAACAGCAGATTGCACATTCTTCTGAAGTGCGCACGAAACATTTTCCAGGATAGATCACATCTTGGGTCATAAATCAAGCCTCAGTAAATTTAAGAAAACGGAAATCATATCAAGCACCTTTTCTGACCACAACGCTATAAGATTAGAAATGACTTACAGGGCAAAAAACGTAAGAATCACAAACACATGGAGGTTAAACAATACGTTACTAAATAACCAAGAGATGACTGAAGAAATCAAAGAGGAAACCAAAAAATACCTAGAGACAAATGACAATGAAAACACGATGATCCAAAACCTATGGGATGCAGCAAAAGCAGTTCTAAGAGGGAAGTTTATAGCTATACAAGCCTACCTCAAGAAACAAGAAAAATCTCAAATAAACAATCTAACCTTATACCTAAAGGAACTAGAGAAAGAAAAACAAACAAAACCCAAAGTTAGCAGAAGGAAAGAAATCATAAAGATCAGAGCAGAAATAAATGAAACAGAGACAAAGAAAACAATAGCAAAGATCAATAAAACTAAAAGCTAGTTCTTTGAGAAGATAAACGAAATTGATAAACCATCAGCCAGACTCATCAAGAAAAAGAGGGAGAGGACTCAATCAATAAAATTAGGAATGAAAAAGGAGAAGTTACAACAGGCACCACAGAAATACAAAGCATCCTAAGAGACTACTACAAGCAACTCTATGCCAATAAAATGGACAACCTGGAAAAAATGGACAAATTCTTAGAAAGGTATAACCTTCCAAGACTGAACCAGGAAGAAATAGAAAATATGAACAGACCAATCACAAGTAATAAAATTGAAACTGTGATTAAAAATCTTCCAACAAACAAAAGTCCAGGACCAGGTGGCTTCACAGGTGAATTCTATCAAACATTTAGAGAAGAGCTAACACCAATCCTTCCCAAATCTTCCACAAAATTGCAAAGAAAGGAACACTCCCAAACACATTCTATGAGGCCACCATAATCCTGATACCAAAACCAGACAAAGATACTATAAAAAAGGGAAATTACAGACCAATATCACTGATGAATATAGATGCAAGAATCCTCAACAAAATACTAGCAAACAGAAACCAACAACACATTAAAGGATCACACACCATGAGCAAGGGGGATTTATCCCAAGGATGCAGGGATTCTTCAATATACACAAATCAATCACTGTGATACACCATATTAACAAACTGAAGAATAAACACCATATGATCATCTCAATAGATGCAGAAATAGCTTTTGACAAAATTCAACACCATTTATGATAAAAACTCTCCAGAAAGTGGGCATAGAGGGAATCTACCTCAACATAATAAAGGCGATATACAACAAACATCATTCTCAATGGTGAAAAACTGAAAGCATTTCCTCTAAGATCAGGAACGAGACAAGGATGTCCACTCTCACCACTATTATCCAACATAGTTTTGGAAGTCGTAGCCATGGCAATCAGAGAAGAAAAAGAAATAAAAGGAATACAAATTGGAAAAGAAGTAAAACTGTCACTGTTTGCAGATGACATGATGCTATACATAGAGAATCCTAAAGATGCCACCAGAAAACTACTATAGCTAATCAATGAATTTGGCAAAGTTGCAGGATACAAAATTAATGCACAGAAGTCTCTTGCATTCCTATACACTAATGATGAAAAATCTGAAAGAGAAATTAAGGAAACACTCTCATTTACCACTGCAACAAAAAGAATAAAATACTTAGGCATAAACCTACCTAGGGAGACAAAAGACCTGTATGCAGAAAACTATAAGACACTGATGAAAGAAATTAAAGATGATACCAACAGATGGAGAGATATACCGCGTTCTTGGATTGAAAGAATCAATATTGTGAAAATGACTATACTACCCAAAGCAATCTACAGATTCAATGCAATCCCTATCAAATTATCAATGGCATTTTCTACACAACTAGAACTAAAACTCTTAAAATTTGTATGGAGAAACAAAATACCCCAAATAGCCAAAGCAGTCTTGAGGGAAAAAATCGGAGCTGGAGGAATCAGACTCCCTGCCTTCAGACTATACTACAAAGCTACAGTAATCAAGACAATATGGTACTGTCACAAAAACAGAAACACAGGTCTATGGAACAAGATAGAAAGCCCAGAGATAAACCCATGCACCTATAGTCAACTAATCTATGACAAAGCAGGCAAGGATATACAATGGAGAAAAGACAGTCTCTTCAATAGTGGTGCTGGGAAAACTGGACAGCTACATGTAAAAGAATGAAATTCGGACACTCCCTAACACCATACACAAAAATAAACTCAAAATGGGTTAGAGACCTAAATGTAAGACTATAAAACTCTTAGAGGAAAACATAGGAAGAACACTCTTTGACATAAATCACAGCAAGATCTTTTTTGATCCACCTCCTAGAGTAATGGAAATAAAAACAAAAATAAACAAATGGGACCTAATGAAACTTAAAAGCTTTCGCACAGCAAAGGAAACCATAAACAATACGAAAAGACAGCCCTCAGAATGGGAGAAAATATTTGCTAACGAATCAACGGACAAAGGATTAATCTCCAAAATATATAAACAGCTCATGCAGCTCAATATTAAAAAAAACAAACAACCCAATCCAAAAATGGGCAGAAGATCTAAATAGACATTTCTCCAAAGAAGACATACAGATGGCCAAGAAGCACATGAAAAGCTGCTCAACATCACTAATTATTAGAGAAATGCAAATCAAAACTACAATGAGGTATCACCTCACACCTGTCAGAATGGGCATCATCAGAAAATCTATAAACAACAAATGCTGGAGAGGGTGTGGAGAAAAGGGAACCCTCTTGCACTGTTGGTGGGAATGTAAATTGATACAGCCACTATGGAGAACAGTATGGAGGTTCCTTAAAAAGCTAAAAATAGAATTACCATATGATCCAGCAATCCCACTACTGGGCATATACCCCGAGAAAACCATAATTCAAAAAGACACATGCACCCCAATGTTCACTGCAGCACTATTTACAATAGCCAGGTCATGGAAGCAACCTGAATGCCCATCGACAGACGAATGGATAAAGAAGATGTGGTACATATATACAATGGAATATTATTTAGGCAAAAAAAGGAATGAAATTGGGTCATTTGTTGAGATGTGGATGGATCTAGAGACTGTCGTACAGAGTGAAGTAAGTCAGAAAGAGAAAAACAAATATCGTATATTAACGCATGTATGTAGAACCTAGAAAAGTGGTACAGATTAACCGGTTTGCAGGGCAGAAGTTGAGACACAGATGTAGAGAACAAACGTATGGACACCAAGTGGGGAAAGCTGCAGGGTGGTGGTGGTGGTGGGATGAATTGGGCGATTGGGATTGACATGTATACACTGATGTGTATAAAACTGATGACTAATAAGAACCTGCTGTATAAAAAAATAAAATAAAATTCAAAAATTAAAAAAGAATATAGTGATGGATTTCAAACTTTGAGTTCTGATAGTATCACTTTATAGAAATAAATAAGAATTGAAAATACCTAAATTTTAAAAAATCACTAAGAATTTAAGAAGTTTCTTAGATATTTTTTCTGAGCAAATAACATGCTCTTCTGATCATAAAGAAAAAAAGTTTTTATTGTTCCATAAACACTTTTAATCTACCCTCCTTTTATAAGGATTCAATGGCTTGCTTATCCAATATGAGGAAAATCTCATTTACAGAATTTTTAAGGAATGTGAATAAAAGGTTTATTTGAAATGAAGGTTCTACTTGGATACCATTCAAACTGATTTTAATTTTTTTCCCCTGAAAATAGCTTTACATTTTTCTATCTCAAAGCTATTGAACACCTTAACCAGAGGAGGAATTTGGATTGATAAAATATAGGCGTACTTCCTGGGCTGAAATGCATACAAAATAACAGGCCATGTTTTATTAAATATTTTATGTCCTTTAAGTAAAGACATCAAAAAACAGAATTATCCTTTGCAATTTTAAAAAATGACTAGTAGTTGAAGTATCAACAAAAATTTGCCACACTTTTTTAACTTAATTTCAGTCTACAGCTACCCTAAGTAATGCCTTTTATAAAACTAAACCCCTAGGGCTTCCCTGGTGGTGCAGTGGTTTAGAGTCTGCCTGCCGATGCATGGGACACGGGTTCGTGCCCCGGTCCAGGAAGATCCCACATGCCGCAGAGCGGCTAGGCCCGTGAGCCATGGCCGCTGAGCCTGCACGTCCAGAGCCTGTGCTCCGCAATGGGAGAGGCCACAACAGTGAGAGCCCCGCGTACTGCAAAAAAAACCCCAAAAAACCCAAAAAACTAAACCCCATAGTAAAGTTACCAACTTTATTAGTTTCCTAGGGCTGCTATAACAAATTGCCACAAACTCAGTGGCTAAAAACAACAGAATGTATTCTCTAACAGTTCTAGAGGCCAGAAGTCTGAAGTCAAGGTATCAACAGGACTATGCTTTCTCCAAAGGTTCTAAGGAAGAATTCTTCCTTGTCTCTTCCAGCTTCTGGTGGTTACTGGCAATCCTGTCATTCCTTAGTTTGGCGCTGCATCACTCCAATTTCTACCTCTGTCTTCACATGGCCATCTACCCTCTCTGTCTCTCTGTGTGTCTCCCCTTAAAAGGACACTGGTCATTGGATTTAGGGCCCTCTCTAATCCAGTATGAAGTCATCTTAATTTAACTGATTATATCTGCAAAGGCCTTATTTCCAAAAAAGGTTACATTCTATCTCAGCGAACATCAATTCTGAGTGAACATCAATTTTCTAGAGGACTCTATTCAGCCTACTACCCCAACTACTAGCAACATATGAAGGAATGAATTAGGGTTATTACTCTTTTAATTTTGGGCTTAGGGCACCTATGCAGTTCTACTTCAGACTGTTTTAAATAATAGCTTAAATATTAGTTCAGCAAAAACTCATGGACTTCCTAAGCCCTATTAACTTTTAAAGGTCATTGTTGATGAACATCATCTCTCATTAAAGCTATATGTTTAGCCTTCAAATGTTACTAAGCAAATGGAGCAAATATTTTTTGAGGCCTAGTTATATCTTAAAGTGAACTAAACTTTTTCCCCTTCATTTCCAATTGCTGAATATTTTACTTTCATTATAAACAAAATATTCAGAAAGTGGGAGGGTAGTTTTAAAGTGTATTAAATGACGCCATGATAAACATAAGCTTTTATCCAAAAGTTCCACAAACACCCTATGAAAGAAATTTTTTAATGTCTGTAAACATTAAGGTCTCAGAATCTCTATAATATATGTGCAACTATAATTTTCTAATAAGTACATGCAGAAATGGTTTATAACAATGGTGATACACATGGGTTGTTGTTCCATTATTCAAATTCATATTATAGCAATTTACTGCCTCTCCCAGATCCCAAAGTAGCTTGATTTGCTAGGATCATGTTTTTCACTTTTAAAAAATATATAATTGTATTAATAATAGGATATTATTTATGCAAATAAATGAGACAGATTAAAATGTTAATTTTATAACCTATGAAATAAAACCCTTGTATTCAGGAAAGAAAAGTATTAAAATATAAAGCTGCTATCTCCTCCTGCCATCAATAAGCCAGGCATTTAACAATGCATCTTGAAACCTAACTAAATAAGATGATTTTAGGCAAAGATACAAAAATGCCAATCAGAAGGTATTCTAATGCTAACTCCAGCGCTCTGCCTAGAATAGGGGAGTTACTCTGACGCCTTGGTAGTTCCTTCCTACGTTGGGAACAGGTAAAAATTATAATTCTACACTCAATCGATTAGAACATGATAGAAATGGCATTAATCATAATAGCAGGGACTTTATAGGTATCCTTACTTTTAATCTTCATACAAACCTAGAGAGAGAAGCTATTATTGTCCTCATTTTTACATATGAGGAAACTGAAGCACTCTTGAAGAGGCTGTTAAGTGAACCAGGTTCACATGGTTAGCAAGAGGTGAAGCCAGGATCTGAATAATCCTACTCCAGGGCCCCCAAACCCAGCCACTGTGAGTGAGCTCTTGAGTTGGACTGTCTGTGTTCAAGTCTTTGCTTCAGCACCTGGTAAGCTGTACAATATGGAGATAATAATACTACCAAAAAATAATATATAACCACAGGGGTGTTGTAAGTATTAAGTAAATTAACACATATTGGGGCTTCCCTGGTGGCACAGTGGTTGAGAGTCCGCCTGCCAATGCAGGGGACACGGGTTCGTGCCCCGGTCTGGGAAGATCCCACATCCCGCGGAGCGGCTGGGCCCGTGAGCCATGGCCGCTGAGCCTGCGCGTCCGGAGCCTGTGCTCCGCAGCTGGAGAGGCCACAACAGTGAGAGGTCCGCGTACCGCAAAATAAATAAATAAATAAATAACACATATTAAGTTCTGAGAATGTTGGTTCACACATGGAAAGTACTGGATAAATGTTAGCTAATCCTCCTCCTCCTCCTCTTCCTGCTCTCTACCAACCCTCTGGCTTGAAAACCACATATATATCCATAAGCCCTGTTCTGTTTCACATTTACAGACTGTTTCTTTACGTGGAAGATACTTTCTCTTGGTCACAAGGGGGCTTCAATAAGAAAAGGATTTAGGCCAAAAAGAAAAGTACTGGCCACAGTGGCTTACAAAGAGCCCGTGGTCTCAGTTCTTTGGCTTACTAGCTGGCTGATGCTGCACAAATCACACAACCTTTCTGAATCTCATAAATAAAACCTTTATCACAAAAAGTTATAAGGTTGTATACACAGGAATATTTTGAAAACTGTAAAGAATTGCAGAAACAAAATTGTCATCATTATGGGGAAAGAAGCCAACTCACACCTTGACCTTGACTGCATATAGCTCAACAGCATCCTGTTTCTGCTCACACAGTTCTCCCTGTCCAGAATTCCTTATTCATCCCTATCACTGCTTCAAAATCAAGCTCAAATACAAATTCTTAAGAACATCCTAGCCACCCCAGTCCAAATAAATCTAACTCTTCAAACTCTATGAATATTCATCATCTTATTGCTTTATGTGAGTCTGTCCTGACTCACCAACTAGATTATATATTCATCAAATCAGTGACTCTTCATTATGCCTTTTTTTTTTTCCCCCCGGTACGCGGGCTTCTCACTGTTGTGGCCTCTCCCATTGCCGAGCACAGGCTCCGGACGCGCAGGCTCAGCGGCCATGGCTCACGGGCCCAGCCGCTCCGCGGCATGTGGGATCTTCCCGGACCGGGGCACGAACCCGCGTCCCCTGCATCGGCAGGCAGACTCTCAACCACTGCGCCACCAGGGAAGCCCTATGCCTTTTTGTATTCAAAACTCCATATGCAGATACAACTATCTTTCTTACATAAAATATGGGAAGAGAAAGAGCTCTAAAAGATTTCAGAACTCTTCAAAAAGGAATTAAGCTCATTGACTGATGCAACAAACTTTTGTTGGTCACTTAGTAATGACTCAGGCACAATGTGGGGACTAAGGATATAAGGATGATTAAACACAATACCTGACTTCCAGACCCCAAGCTTAGCAAAATCAAAATGTACGTAGGCCTGAAGGCCTTGATCTTGATCTAGTGCTAGATGTACATGTCTGGTTTGAAAGAGCAGCAGTGATTTGATGTACTCCTTGAAGGTATTAAGTTGATTCTTGGGACCTGACCCTTTTTTATCTCTTTTCCTAAATTGTTAAGAATCACTAAAGGAAAAAGTTTACCAGTGCTCCCAAGATTTTTCCAAACCAAGGACAGTCCCTGGATCAGGCTGGAACCTTGGAAGGAGCTGAAGTGGGAATAGTACAGTCTGATAACTTAAAAATAAATTCATAAGCCCAACTGCATAAAAAATTCCATCATAAGTAATTGGTGGGATATATCTCAATTCTCCTATATGATCCCAAAATAAATACATGATTTTTTTAAGATGGGATTTATTCATTTAATAAATATTAACTCATTGTTATTACATGCTTAATTGTTATGATTTCATATCAATGAGCCTGTTTTTTAAAACATATAGTGTTCTCATCATTTATAGAAATAAAAGCAAGCACAAGTTCTTACCATCCTCTATATGATGTACTCCATATGCATCTCAGAGGTTCTGAATTCATCAGTAAATGTTTGCATCTGACTTCTGCTCCTCTTGTCCTTAAACTAATGCCCAACTGCCATCATGCCAATTCTAGGGTTACTGAATTAAATGCATCAATGACAACAGTGACAAAGCTGTTAACAATGCTGAGAAACACATGTGTACTACTGGATCATTATTATGTTGCCATGAACCTGATAGAAAACAGGAAATCTTCAAAGGGAACACTGACATCAAACAGAGCTGACAAGACAGCCAGCATTTTAACTCAGGATCTGTCTCCTTACTCAGTTTGGTCTGGGTTCAGCAGCTACAGCTCAGGGTTCAGGGCTATTCTCTAGTGGGCTGACATTCCTACCACCAGATTCTTAAACTGTTCTTTTTCTTTCTTTCTTTTTTTCTTTAATTTGCTGTTCTACATTGCTACTAATGTTGTAGGAGCTCTTTATCAGAGTTTAAGATTTCTATCCATAAATAAAGCAAAGAACAAGTTAACATAAAAAAATAAATAAAATAAAATTTCTAGAATACCCTATATCTTTCTTATGGTATATTTCTTATGGTAAAGAAGCATAAATAGGACTTCCCTGGGGGTGCAATGGTTAAGAATCCGCCTGCCAATGGAGGGGACACGGGTTCGAGCCCTGGTCCGGGAAGATCCCACATGCTGTGGAGCAACTAAGCCCGTGTACCACAACTACTGAGCCTGAGCTCTAGAGCCCGCAAGCCACAACTACTGAGCCCGCGTGCCACTACTACTGAAGTCCACGTGCCTAGAGTCCTGGCTCCACAACGAGAAGCCACCACAATGAGAAGCACGTTCACTGCAATGAAGAGTAGCCCCTGCTCATCGCAACTAGAGAAAGCCTGTGCGCAGCAACGAAGACCCAATGCAGCCAATAAATAAATAAATAAATAAATAAATAAATAAAATTAAAAAAAAAGAAAAATAGTTTTCTTTTCCCTTAGGGATATGGAATGTTAACACATAAGGATTATTTGTTGCAAAATTATGATTTCTACTAAACTAAAACATGTATCCTAAGCACTCTCTTTACTTGAACTCAGACCTTAAAAGAACAGTTCTTTTATTCTTTGTATTATTTTTAAGGCCTACAAGATGGTCAACTAGAATATCCCTTACCACCACCATCATTACTTATTTATTATACTTCAATAGTATGCTAGCGACTGAATAAGATAGAAACAAAGACGCAATCCCTGATCTCAGGTGAACAGTTCAAATACAACCACATATGAGAAATTTCTTTCCTTTCCCATTTTCCTTCCCTTAAGAAAGGGGGTTGGGGAAGACCATAGAAACAACATTTTCAATAGTAATTTGACATAACAAATGATCTTAATAATAAAGAATCTCTGAACCCACAGAGGCAGAGGACCAAACACAACCACAAGCTTGGCTTTTTGATAACTGAACTCCTGAACAGGCTGGTAAACTTTAAGCTGGTCTACGTAATTTGGAATTTGTGATGGAACTTTTAGCAAACAATTTCTGTGTTCCAGATATTGTGCTAATATCTAGGAATAGAACAATCTCCTATTCACATGGCACTTCTAGTCTAATGGGGTTAGTCAATTAACAATCAATTACAATATGGTATAATTAATGTTATAATAGTAATATAGGGTGTTTGGGGGGAGACTTGGACTTTAAAACTTGGGGAAAAAATCAACTAGGCACAAGGTAGGAAATAACATTACAAACAAAGGAATCAGCATATATCAAGGCTTGTGAGAGAGACAACCTGACACTAATGTTTACTAATTTAAGTAAAAAACAAACTAATTTAAGTTTAAAAAACCCACAACTAATAGATTGGTAATGCTACAAATGCCATAATTGATAACCTTATATTAGGTCTTTGCATTTTGTGATTAAAAATGAATTGGCTTATTTTACATAACATTTGAATATTTTGTTTCTAAATCACTAGTTAAAAGAGGGTTTCGGGCTGCTGCTTATTGTCTAGGGTGTTTTTCAAGTTACGCATTCTGGGTCTTTTCAATAAATGAGCAGCCAATTTGAATAAAATTTCACAATCTTTTATTTTTAATACTGGATTTGAAACACTAAAGATACCAAAATGTTGGTATAAGAATTTTGATCCAATGAATGGAACTTATGGTTCTGGTGAAGATCATCTGAAATAAATTTCCATAACGATTTTTCTTTTTTGATTCCTTACTACCATTGTATTTCAACATCAGTGTTCCTTATGCCTCCTATCTTATCCAGTGTTACCCTATGGGTGCAAATTAAATAAGAATAAGAATAAAAAGTTAACCTATAAAAATGGTTAAAATCACAATGGTATTCCAGAATTGCTCAACCTAAGTAATAAATTAACCAAGGGTCAAATCAGGAGTACTACCTGTGAGTTCCACTAGCCAACATTCTAATTTTTTATGCATTCAGGGGCTATCAATATTCCATAACAAAGGTGAAAATATTTAAATACTCGCTTTATTTATTAATGTAAAAAACAGAAACTGAAACAGATGCAATTATCATCATGAATGTCCTGAATCGTCTGAAAAACCTGCCAGATGGGGGAGGTAACATAGAAGTGACAAAAACCCATGAGAAGACAGCCTTTAATTTGTACCTACATGCTTTGGAATGTTACCAAGTAGGACAGAAGGCTGTGACAGAATTAATAAAGTGAAAGAGAAAAACATTTGTTGAGTACTGAAAGGCACCCTAGAGATCATCTGGTCAAATCTCTTCCTTTACAATTGTGGGAACTCGCCCAGGACCATACAGACAGTATGCCAGTGCCAGGAGTACGTTTCTAACTCGTGACTCCTCAGTCCAGTGTGTTTCCATAGCACTGAATTAGGAGCACATCCCTTCAAATCCTCTGCGCCTCAAAAATCACAGGTAGATATGCTGAAGAGGTAGAGCAGTGAGTACATGTGAGTTGTGATGAGAAAGACAGAGAGGGAAGATCAGTGAAATGTTTGATAGACTGGCCAACTTTTACATCTTTGTTGGCTCCCAAATTCAGTCTGCAAGGTTGGCTTTATGTAAAGGGTCCTCCCCTTACTCCCAATAAGGAAATTCTGTGAACGTCCCTACCAAAAAGGAAGTCGAGGCATGAAGTCAACTACCTTTGCACTTCTGTTCCCTTGTAAATTTCCTTCAGTCATTGAAAAAGAGAAATGACCATAACTGACTTAGAGTTTAACTGGATAAGGTGTCGAGATGTACAGGTAGATCAAAGACTGCATATAGGAAAGCCATGCTTCAGTGTGGTACTCTGAAGAGTCTTTATTAAGTTTACTGAAGTCAAGTATAAGATGCAGACTGAAAAACACACGTTAACATGTGCTAACACATGATTTTATTTCTTTAAAGGTTAACTATATGCTTTTACCCAAAATATGTGCATCACTATTCTCCCCAAATCAAATGATATAAAGTTATATATTTAATGAAAAAAATCAGCATCAGTGATCAAAATCTTATAACCGTTGTTCCTTAAAAAGTTTATGCATAAAGTAAAGCAAAAATATTTGTTGTTCCTGTCTTCTTGATATGACAGGGGCTCTCAAACTTTTTTAATGCAGAAGTCTTTTGTTAAATTAAATCTTACTCAGAAATTTAATTTCTAAATAAACTAAAAGTAAAGTTACCCTGCTTAGAATAGGGGTGGGAGTGAGAAATCTGTTCTCTAGGCTTCCCCACTCCCACCCTGAGGTACCCATATGAAACAGGGATAAATATGACCGAGACTTACTAAATGGCTGTTTCTAATAAATGATAAACCCCTCTAAATCTAGCTTTCTTAGTTCTGAAATAGGGACCAATTTAAACTCTTTCAAATATAGCTAAAAAGCATTACTACACACCTGATGCCTTTGGTTATCAGTGTCATTAAAAGAAGAAACAACGTGGTTATAAAATCTGAATTATTTTAATAACCTTACTTTGAATTTCTTGGTTTTTTACCTGCTTTAGGAAAAACGCTTAGCTTATTTTAAAGAATTGGAAGATTTTATATTCAAATAAATATGAATCAGGAAATATAAGTACATGAACCAAGATATTAAATAAAGATTACTCCACAGGCAAAATATAACAATATATAAATAATGAATACCTATTTCTATATAGAATATAGATATACATATGTATATCTAGATTCAAAACTCCTTCCTAGGCTGCCTTCTTTTCACCAAAAAAATGGTTATACTATCAAGAAAAGCCAAAAATGGATAGGGAATACATAAGAATCTATAATAGCCAATATGTTATTTAATAAAATATTTTAAAATTTAAGTCATAAGCCACCAGGAGGATTATCACTTTATCATGATAAAATTAGATATAATCTATACTGTATAAAATCTATATGATACATTTTTTCAACCAAATTCATATTTTCAGTTAGAACTCATCAGAAATAAGATGGTGGAGACTAGATACATAAAGCTGTAACCTTAGCTGGCCCTTACATTCTGGAAGGGTATCTTTCCAGTTGGTGTCAGACAAACAAAAGAGACATCCAAAGGAATAAGCTGAATTCAGAGACATCCAAAGGAATAAGCTGAATTCAGATTCTATCAAAGTATGCCCTAAGCCAAAGTTCTGGGAAACCAAGACAGTTATTTCTTCCCAATTTCTCAGCTAACATAGAATCTTAAGAACAAATGCAATATATCCAAACTTCAAACCAGTGTAACATGGAAGGGTTACACTTTCAACTCTCTGTGCAAAACACAACTTCAGAAGGAAAGAGGAAGGTCCTTTGTTCTAGGTAAAAGGCCTAAGGCCTTAACCATAGACCTAGTGAATTTGCCACTCTTCATACACACTTTTTACTGAAAGAAAAAAAATTAGCTTATTTTTGCACAGAAAACTATAAAACTTTTATTAAAGTTTAAATGTTCTTGTCCCTTAACAGCCTAAAGGCACATTCAACATAAACTTGGTCATTCTTAATGTTTCTCTACTACTTCATAACGTGGATTCCATTTTCTAAGAAAAATGTCTACTTCCATCTTTAGTTCGAGCATGGGCTTTGGACACACAGAGAGTAGTTCCCATCTTGGATCCCACACAGCATGATCTTAGGCAAATTACTTATCCTCTCTGGGACTGAGGTGCCTTATCTGCAATATAGGGAAATAATATTTCTCTCATAAGATTGATATGAAGATTAAATAAAATAATAAATGGAATAGATATAGATAGAACATGTCTCTATAGCACCTGTCAATTAGAATATATTACTGATATTATTTGGGGATTATTAATTTAAACTCAACTTTGAATTAGCTGCCCAGCTTTCTCCTTCAAGACATGTGCACTGTATCACCAACACAACTATTCATTCACCCATCCATTCCTGACAATCAACTACCTATGCATGAACTCTTAATTCAACTAGAACAAAAGTTTTCCTTGTCCATACATGGTTCGGAATGAGTCCCTTAATTGTTCAATGAGTCTGACTAGTAGAAAAAGATGTGCCTTGACCACCCACTTGGTTGGATTTAATGTCTTGGATGTGGGAGATTTCATTTTAAAGAAATCATTTAGCTCTCTCTTGAGTATTCAGTTTGGCATAAATCATGCATTTTCAAGCAAAAGTTTCCTCCAAAATTATTATGAGAATTACGACTCTTTATGTTTGTTGTTCAGCTGCTCACCTTACTTTTTTGTATTGCTTTCTATTTAATGGCCACTTTTTAAATACTGACAAATTAAAAAAAATTCATAGCATGTAAGGGGAGTTTTAGTCACCTAAAATACAATGGAACTAGAACTACTTTAAATATGTAGCTCTAAAATTTATGATATCAGTGACAATTGTATTGAAAATCCCAAAATATTGGAACCATCTAATTATTAAGACTTTTACTTTCCCTGCAGGTGTGAATACATGATTCTAATAAGCTTTCTCCCTATGAAAAAACATACTTACATTAAAATATTAAAAACTATTTAATGAGGTCCATTTCCTTCCAAAAGTAAACTAAGGTTGTGTCTGAACCAGCTTGAGGCAAGGCAAGTTTCAAACATAACGTTTTTAAAACTAGCCATTATTTCCCCCATTGAAAAAAAAATTGCAATTTTATTTCCTAACAGCAAATGAAACTGTCAGGAAAATTTAGGTGTAATAAAATTGGGTGGTTAAACCAACATGCTGGACTTGAAATAAAACTGAATTAAAGGAATTAAAATTAATTCTTATGTCAGTCAACCCTTTAAAAATACTATTCAAAACTTACTGTTTTTACAAACAGAACTTCCTTGTTCTTAATAAAGTACAAAGTTAACCATCTCCTTAATGACCACTAATAGTGCTGCTGCTGAAATTGTGCATCGAACAATATTTTGCATAAAAATGTGTTGCTTGCTTCTGGCAACTTTTCTGCTGAAATAAAAAGTTGTCAAGCAGGGTGACTTTAGTGGTTCAGAGTTCGAAAATGGTGGCTTCAGTCCAAGGTTAGCTAATAACGGCCGACATGCCCTGGAATCTTGAGGGCTAAATCAACATTGTTTTCACAGCTGTAATTAAGCCACCTAATCAGAAGCACATTTTGACGGGACAGTTTCTGGAAGCCAGACATTACAATTTCTTATGCCTGGAGCGCAGTGGCTCATGAGAGGTCCTCGTTTAATTTCAGGTTAAAAAGGAGGGGGCAGTAAAATAAAAGGACTATTTTTTTTTTAAGCAACATACAACTGTTGAAATGAAGCAGGCCTACGTGTTCATGCCTTGACCAGCCTTGCATCCCACCCTCCTCGAGCTCTCTGCTGAGTCCCCCAACTCTCAAGTGGCAGCTGCACACAGTGAGATGAAGAGTCTCTGCCAAGATCAACAGATGAGCTGGTCTAAACTGGCTCTCTGTGTGTTCTGACTGTAAATTGTGCTGGTGATGATTAGAGAACTCTAACACAGGATGTCGACTCTTAAAACTGTCCAGAGAAAATAATTTTTTTTAAGCTCAGGAAAAAAATTTTTTTAACTTTTTTTGTGGCTTGGTGCATAGTGTTGTGTCTGTAACTTTCATATGATTCAAATGAATTCACCCAAATTAAGCAACTCTATTATTAAAAAAGAAAAGGCCATGGCTTGGCTCATAGCAAGGATCTTCGTCTGGGGTTGTTTATGTAACAGTGCTGTAGAGGGTGGTTCTCCACCAGCACACCAGTCATGTGTTTCAACCACCTGCCAACTGAAGATATCCCTAAAATGATGAAAATCGAGGATGTGATAGTCACATCTTATCAAGTAGCCATGTGGATGTCTTTAAAACAGCTAAATTGCCAGCTGAGTTTGCTTTCTGCAGTGTTGTTGCATTCTGTAACATTTAAACTTTCAACCCCAGAGGCCATTGTAAAACTATCAATATGAAGGCACTAGTGGCTGGAGTCTGATTACATTTAGTTCTGCATTTTAATTACATATGGATTCTATTAACTAAACCTTTTGCCTTATAGGCAACATTTTAATCAAATTACTATAATTTTCAAATATGTTACAATAGTTTAACAAGTTAAAAGTTCACATTCCAAACATATTAAATATCAAAAAAACTTTGCATAAAAAAAGGAAATACTCCTTACAGATACTCTAATATATTTTCAGATTACTTTGGGGACTTTTTGGCTACCTGGTTACAAGTTATATTGTGAGATTTATTTAACTGGTATACATTTGTAAATGGGTTATTGGTGTTGAATATAACCAAATTCAAAATACAATTATGTTATTATAAGTTTAGAAACATGCTCTCACTTTATTGTTGTAAATTAAAGCAAGAACAAAATAAAGCACGGTTAGAATCTAAGTACTAAAAAGTATGTATAACTTCAGTGAAAGAATTTTTGAGCTGAGAGGGAATTTAGATTTCATCTAGTTGAAACCCTTCATTTTACAGCCAGGAAAAACCAAGACCAAGGAGCTTGTGTGATTTATTTCCCAAAGCTTTTTGAGTTGATAACAGAGGTTGTTCTAGAATCCAAGTTTCCTCTGACTCTCTGTCATGCTACTTTCCAGTACAATACACTGCCATTCTGTGTAAGCAACAATCTAGCTGCCTATTCCATACCTCCCAAGAACTAAAAGAAACATTTTGTCAGGTGGCAAAACACACTGGACATAAAATTAACCACTTTAACAATTTTAAAGTGTACAGTTCAGTGGCATCAAGTACATTCACAATGTTGTGCAACCATCATCAGCATCTTAGCTCTAGAACTTTTCCATCACCCCAAAAGTAAATTCCATACCCATTAAACAGCCATTCTCCATTTCCTATTCCCCCTGCCCCAGTCAACCACTTATCTGCTTTCTGTCTCTATGGAGACAGAACATGTCCATTCTGGACATTTTATTTCAATGGAATCATACAATATGTGGCCTTTTGTGTCTGGCTTCTTTTATTTAGCAAACTGTTTTCAAAGTACATCCATGTTATAACATGTATCAGTACTTCATTCATTTTTATGGTTGAATAATATTCCATTGTCTGGATATAACACATTTCTTTATCCATTTATCAACTGATGGGCATTTGGGTTGTTTCCATCTTTTGGCTATTTTGAATAGTGCTGCTATGAACATCTGCTATTTTCCTTTATTTACAAAATATTTGTTTCATGGCATTCCTAGTAGTTGTAAAGTGGTATCTCATTGTGGTTTTGATTTACATTTCCCTACTGACTAATGATGTTGAGCATCTTTGCATGTGTTTGTTGGTCATTTGTATATCTTCTTTGGAGAAGTGTCTATTCAAGTCCTTTTCCCATTTCTAAAATTAGGCTGTTGTCTTTTTGTTGTTCAGTTTTAAGAGTTCTTTACATATTAGACCCTAATCAGATATACGAATTATAAATATTTTCTCCCATTCTGGGGTGTGTTTTTTTAATGCACAAAAGTTTTTAATTTTGATGAGCTCTATTTTTTATTTTCTTATTTATGCTTTTAGTGTCGAATCTAAGAATCCATTGTCAAATCCAAGCTCATGAAGATTCATATCTAAGTTTTTTATCAAGAATATTAGCTCTTATATTTAGGTCTTTGATCCATTTTGAGTTAATTTTTATATATGGTGTGAAGTAAGAGTTCAAGGAAATATAGTTTTGAAAATGAGCTTTTTAACGATTTATGTAAATTAGACTTCTATTTCTGAAATAAATCTCACATACTCTTACTTTTTGCTAGGCCCAGGCACAGTTAATTTTAATTTGGTATATCATTGTTATCATCAAACACTGACTGAGTACCCACCGGGTGAGTAAAAGGCATTATACTGGTCATTTTATGGTCTATGTGAGTAAAGATATACAGTCAGGGGCCCCATAGATCTGACAAAGTTTAAAATTATTTAAGTGGTATGCTGAAAAGAATGTTTTTCTTTGTCAGAAATAATTTTCAGTCTTGGGTTTTTTGGTTTTTTTAGGAAGAGTAGTAAAGAGGAGAAAAAATATGCAATTTGGATTATCTGAAAGTATTTACTTTAAATTTTACGTTGGTATAATAATATATAAACGATTCATTCTCATTAAGTGTTTGCTAGAGACATACATGAAATATAGTTTGATGGGAATTAAGAAAATTTTGTGTGGGAAAATCTGAGGTGGAACTATGGTTTGTGCGAAGTCTAAGTGCCATAACAAGTGCGTACTGAAAAGCAGCACTGAAGGGGGGCTCTTCCAGTTAATCTCAATTTAAATAAGCCAGCATTTTATTGAGGTGAGACCATTATAATGAATTACAAAAAATATCACCTCACAGACTCACAATATGGTAATCCATACACAACTAATTGATTATATAAGTCAGACTACTATATAGTTCTCAGACAGGTAAATTCAGTGATGAATGAGCATAACAAAGGGAACCCTTAATTCTGCCAACTGAGAGATGAACTAAAAAACCGGATGGAGTCAGGATATGCCTCAATGCCAATGATAAAGAATTTTTGCTTTCATGAAGAAAGTGTAGAGCCAAAATATGTTTTGGGTCAAGCTATGGTCTGACCTTATCTGTGTGTTGGAAAGATAACTGGCACTAACGTGGCAGACAAGATGGAAGGGGAAAATCTACATATGGGGAAATGCATTGGAAGACCACTGCAATAACCCAGGGGAAACTTAATGTGAACACAAGGGTAGAAAGGAGAGACTGGGTCTAAGAGATCCTGTGGTGGTGGAAACATTAAGACTTAGCAACTGATTAAATACTGGTGGTGGAGGGAAAGTATGTAGAACAAATGTTAAGGGTGCTACGCTGGGCTGCGAGGTGAATAGCTATGTCAGACACAGGGAACATAATGAAAGGAGAGTTTGGGAAAATGGGGAGTGGTAGAGTTAGGTAACATGTTCAGTTTGGGACCTCAGTGAGTCTGAGGTTTTTGCAGAAAATCAGAATGGAGATTTCTGAAAATCTAGCAGGTGACTGAAGCCTTCAAAGAAATCAATTTAGTAAGAAAGATCAAATAGTAGAAGAGATACTCAGCATATTTAGTTGCCACCACTCTGAACAACTGGTAGGACTATTGAGAGCATTAGATTGCCAAACTGCCATCTCTAGTCTCTACAGCTTAATTGCTAATTGATTATAATGATCAGAGTTGGAAATTTTCGTTCTTGCTACTCTTTGCTCCACCCTTGTAACATTTCATCACTGAAGAACAGAATTATATACATATAAACATATTTTATATTTATACTTATATATAAAATATAGCTAATATTAAATGTTTATAAAAAGTTATATTGGGTTGGCCAAAAAGTTCGTTCGGGTTTTTGTAACAGCAGACCCAAAACCCGAACGAATTTTTTGGCCAACCCAATATATCAATTATATATGTATATACTTAATATATATAAATATAAAATTTATAATATCTTGCCCCTACAGTCACTATACAGATATCATTCATCATAAAAGTAGCTCCTCTTAAACAGCATCATACAAAAACTAAAAGGCTACAGAAGAGGTGTGAGGCCAGTGGAATATACATTATTATTATCTCTAGGCCCCTGTTTACTGTATAAAAAAAGCTTGAGTTTCTGGACTATGAAAAACCTTTAAAAGCTTGGAAATTTGTGTCAAGGATCAAGGAAAATGTTTGCATATTGACTGGGCTGTCCCACCTTTTGATGTTTTTGTTTCCCTTATTTAACTGTTAGTATCCAAAGGCCAGAGCTGGAGCTCATGATTAAAATGTGGAAGAATTTAATGAGCATCTAAGTAAGCAATATTTAGCAAAAGGGTAAAACAAGGGCTGTTATGATATAAAATTTCAGTGAATTTTAAGAATTAAATGGAAAAAATTAAATGTGCAGTTGGGAAGAGTAAATACATAAAGCAAAGGGGGTAGATGTTTTCCAGTGCCATTAATGGAGAATTATGAGTCAGAGGGCTTCTCAGAAAGCTGAGAGTCACAGCCACAGTGCTCCTCCACAAGTCTGCATCATCTCTCACCATTCTCCACCTGATGCACGCTGCTCAAGTCATACAGACGTCTTTCCATCCCTTCAGCATTCCGTGCTTTCCCTTGTCAACTCCTCCTTAACCTTCCTTATCACAACTAAGATCTCCGTTCCTCAACTAGACCACCTGAAGCCAAGGTCGGATCCCCAGTTATGTGCTCTCATAGCACTCTGTGATTCCACTTTAACGTCATTCTTTTAATTATCTGTATAATGGTTGTAGTCTCTACTACACTTGAAAGCCCTTGATGGCAGAGATTTGTTTTAACCCACACTGCAGTCTCATAGGAAAGCACCAGACAAGAAATCAGAGGCCTTGCTCTAATCTGATTGGGTTCTAATCAAAAATCTGGGAGTAAGACTCGAGAATCTGTACTTGATACCACTGAACTGCACTGCACAGCCTGTCTCAACAAATTAAGGCTTGGTTTATGGCTCATTTTTAAAGATTATTTTTCTTGAAAGATTAAAAACCTCAATAATAAACATCAGGAATCAACTGAGATAAAGTAAAGTTTATGAAAACAATTTACCTAGAGTAAGTTACTTAAATTCTGTCAGTTTCTTTACCCACACAATACTAACAAACAATACTTCCTCTCACAAGAAAATGTAATAAAAATAAATGTGACAGAATTTTAATTGAGAACTTAAGATAAAGGGGTCCTTTTTTTTATCTTAACAGATAAAAATAACATTAACCAAAGTATCTAAACCCTTCTGCTTGATTAACAATATAACACCACTTGACAACTATCGAATCTGACATGATCTGAAAAATGATGCAACGATCTCTCCCCTGCAATATACTAAATGGAATGCTCCTCTGATTTGTCACTCACTATTTTCTCACAAATAAAGTACTGTAGAATCAAAAACATACTGTTTAAACATACAGTGGAAATGAGGCAAATCAATACTGTAGCTTGAAGCACCATAACTCACAGCAAAGTATTTGGGTTTGGCATTCTATGTTTCACAGACTGAAATATCATGTGTTTCTCCACAGTTGTGGGTGTGCCGGTCTCCAAACACCCACAAGTAATTGGTTCTGACTGCTGCACTGTTCTCTACTGGGCTGTACGGGATTCAAAAGCTCTTTACTCAAAGCTCTTTCTGGTTACTATTACTCAAGATAAAAGCTCTAGAACAGCCCTAAGTTAATGGGTCAAAGACCAAAATGCTGAAAATGTTAAGGTCCTGGCAAGTATACAATTGATGAGAACTCTTAGATGAACTCCAGCATCACTATTACATGTTACTGAACAAAAAATGAAACTGTCACCTAAAGGGGGATAAAGCTTTGAAAGATGACTATTCATAGCTGCCATACAATCCACCTCTCTCTATGCATCACCACACCATGGTATATTAAGTTTTTTCTTAACTAATAATGAATATTTATTTTTATTCTTATCTAGTGAAATGGTAGAAAATTTAGAAATGAGCATATACTGACTTTCCTGAGTTGATTAAGCGATAACAACAGCAGCTAACATTAATACTGTATTTAGTATTAAATGTGCTAAAAACACTGATTTAAGTGTTGTTTTAGATCTTTTGCCTACTCATAAAAAGATTTCCTCATGCTTACATATACTCCTTAAAGCTACAAGTATAGCTTAGCTGTATGATATATACGTAACTATCAGAAAAATTTGTATGTGTAGGGAAGCAAGCCAATATTTACCGAGGATCTACCAATATGCCAAACGCTGTATCTTTGTTTAATCCTCACAACAATCCTACAATGTAGGGAATTTCACCTACATGTTACAAACACTGAAACTGATGCTTAGAGTATTGTGTGGGTAATAAGTAAGAGTGCCAGAAAGCACCCCCAAGTCTGCCTGACTCTAAAGCTATATATGAGGGGAAGGAGGTGATGGTAATTGAAGCAGGTACTGGAGCAGAGAGCTAGATCATCTGAGGACCCAGTAATGGAGTTTTGAGAATGGACCAAAATAACAAATACAGAGACCAAATAAGAACATCAAGAGCAAAACAGTCAGAGACAGAATCAAATTAGGTTATAAAGTAAGAAGCAGGGATTGGATGGTGCAAGAATGGATTGCAAACATGTGAAGGTAGGGTTTGGAGTGGCTGCTGCAAGCAGTCTTGGGCTCCAGCGGGTACAGGCTGTTTGGGTGAGTTGGATGTCTTTGATTCAGAGGAGGAATGGAACTAAAGTAACAATACATTTCTATTACACAAAAAAACTCATTATATAATTTAATTCATTAAATATATGTACTACGCATGAGGCCTATTCCTCAAATCAAAATAAAGCAAAGATTTTTTACTGCTCTTCTCCCTTAACAAGGTGTCAAATTGCTAAACATCCTTCAAAGACTCCTGCAAACATTTCATCTTCTCAGTATCTTCTTCTAACAATGTTAGGCGGAATGAACTCCTCCCTCATCTATGTTCCCACATACTTCATACATGCCTATTTTTAGTATTGATATTTGCTTATGTGACCATTTCCCTTGCTAGAAGAGGAATCCACAAAAGCAGAGATCATGTCTTCACCTTCATCCCCATAAGGGAGCTAAAATGGTAGACAAAAATCCAAAAATGTCAATAATTATATTAAACTTAAATGATCTAATCACCCAGTTAAAAGCCAGAGATTGTCAAATGGAAAATACAACAAAACCAGCTATATCTTTCTACAAGAAACCCACTGTAAATATAAAACATAGGTTAAAAGAAAAGAATGGGAAAAGATATATCATGCAAACACTAGTCAAAAGAAAGCTGGAGTTAAAAAAAAAGTAGAAGAAAGCAGCAGTATGAAAAAGGTGATAATTGAAATTATAAAAATGGACAGTATAGTGGACAGGGTCAAAACCAGACTGTGGGAGGCCTATTTTAAGAAGATACTGAAACATATTTAAGTCATTCCTGTCTTAGAACTCCCTGAATCCTCTGAACACTCCACTCCTATTTTTCACACTTAATAGCTAAATCTTTGCGACAGATGTCTAAATTCACTTCTTTTGTTCAACTTCCACTAATTTCGCCACCTCTTGCTGAAAGAACCTTTGTTAAGTTTACCAAGGGCCTCCATGCACTAACTCCAAAGGCCATTTTTCAGTCCTCATTTCACTTGCTTTTCAGCAGTATATGACACTATCGGCATATCACCCTTCTTGAAATTCTCTCTTCTCATGGCATCATACTTCCTTGGTTTTCCTCTTCCCTCTTTGCCTGTTCCTTCACAGCTTCCTTTGCAACGTTATCCTCTTGTACTCAGGCATTATATGCTGGAGTTTTTCAAGCTTCATTCTTAGGCCTTTTTCTCTTCTTACTCTATAAACCGTCCCTATGTCGTCTCAGTCTTGCTGATAGCTTCAAGTCCTACCCGTATAATAGTGACTTGAAATTGTTATCTCTTCCTTGAATTTCACATCAAGCAGCCTTTGTGACATCTCCAGTTGGATGTCTCAGTGGCACCTCAAACCTAACATACTCAAAATTAAACTCACAATATCCCCTCCTGTTCCATTGTTTCTCTCTCAGTAAATGAGATCATTAATCCATTTCCAAAAGCAAAAAAACCTAGGAATTGTTTGACACACCCCTATCTCTTGTTCTTCACATTCAATTGTTTCTTCACACTACAGCCAAAGTGATCTTTTAAAAAAAGCAAATCCGAGCATATCACTCCTTCTTTAAAGTTTTTCAATGACTCTTCCTTTGCTCTCAAAACAAAGACAACAAAGTCTGACCTCTGCCCTTTTCTCCAGACCTTTCTTATCTCAGAGTACTCTTGCCTTTGCTCTCTTTATTCCAGCCATACTGGTCTTCCTCAATTTCTTCAATTTCTTCCTCCCACCACAGAGCCTTTGTAAATATCTGTGCTCCTCTCCTCCTGATCTGGAACATTACTCTCTTCCACCCCTGGGTACCTTATACCCAGTCTTCAGATATTAGCTTAAGCATCACTGACCCAGAAAAGGCTTTACTGATACCTTAGTCTAAGGCAGGCTCATTTGTTTAAAAAAACTCTTATACACTTAAGTTCTTCTCTTTCGGTGAACTTATCCTATAAGTAATTACACATTAACTAGTGTGATTACATGAAAAATATTTACTTTCACTATTAGATTTTAAGTTCATGAGAGTGAAGATTGTCTGTTTAGGTTCACATGACATCCCCAGGACCAAAACTAAGCCTGTCACAGACCAGATGCAGAATAAATATTAAACTAATGGGTGGAGAAAAGAATTAACACACAATAATACAAAGAAGGCAGAGCTCAACTAAGTAGAGGGCAGAGAGCCAACGAAGAAAAGTCGATAACAAGAGAAACAAAGGAGATGAGTATTTAAAGAAGAAAGTAGTTGAAGCCTCAAATGTCTGAGAAAGATGAAAGGAGATGAGAAGGAACCAATGGATAGGCAGAGCAAGCAGAAAATTATTGGTGACCTTTAAGAAAATAGTTTCAGTAGAATGAGCACATAGAAGAAGAAAGTATAGACTGCTTTTCAAGAATGTGTCAGTGAAAAGAGGGGCAGACAGGCTGCAGAAAGGGCAGAGAGCTCAGCCACGGGAATACACTGATGGTGATCATAGAGCAGGAGTTACATGCTCAAGGTTACAATAGGAAGCAGAACAAAATGACACAGTTTGAAACTGAAGATGTTATGTTAGTAAATAATCTTTCCCTGTGGTGCAATCCAATTACTTTCTATAAATATAATGGTAGGGCTTCCCCAGTGGCACAGTGGTTGAGAGTCTGCCTGCCAATGCAGGGGACGCGGGTTCGTGCCCCGGTCCGGGAAGATCCCACATGCCACGGAGCGGCTAGGCCCGTGAGCCGTGGCGGCTGAGCCTGCACATCCGGAGCCTGTGCTCCGCAACGTGAGAGGCCACAGCAGTGAGAGGCCCGCGTACCGTAAAAAAAAAAAAAAAAAAAAAAAAAAAAAAAAGATGTAAATATAATGGTAATAAAAATAATAGCTAACTTTTTTTGGATTATTCACTAAGTGCAAGGCAAAGTGCAAAGTACTTTAAGACTTCTCACTACCTTTTTTTTTTCCTTAGATTCCATATATATGTGTTAGCATACGGTATTTGTTTTTCTCTTTCTGACTTACTTCACTCTGTAGGACAGACTCTAGGTCCATCCACCTCACTACAAATATCTCAATTCCGTCTCTTTTTATGGCTGAGTAATATTCCATTGCATATATGTGCCACATCTTCTTTATCCATTCATCTGATGATGGACACTTAGATTGCTTCCATGTCCTGGCTATTGTAAATAGAGCTACAATGAACATTGTGGTACATGACTCTTTTTGAATTATGGTTTTCTCAGGGTATATGCCCAGTAGTGGGATTGCTGGGTCATATGGTAGTTCTATTTTTAGTTTTTTAAGGAACCTCCATACTGTTCTCCATAGTGACTGTATCAATTTACATTCCCACCAACAGTGCAAGAGGGTTCCCTTTTCTCCACACCCTCTCCAGCATTTATTGTTTGCAGATTTTCTGATGATGGCCATTCTGACCGGTGTGAGATGATACCTCAATGTAGTTTTGATTTGCATTTCTCTAATTATTAGTGATGTTGAGCATTCTTTCACAGGTCATGAAGAACCTAGGGTTAAGACGGGAATAAAGACACAGACCTACTAGAGAATGGACTTGAGGATATGGGGAGGGGGAAGGGTAAGCTGTGACAAAGTGAGAGAGTGGCATGGACATATATACACTACCAAACATAAAATAGATAGCTAGTGGGAAGCAGCCACATAGCACAGGGAGATCAGCTATGTGGTTTGTGACCACCTAGAGGGGTGGGATAGGGAGGATGGGAGGGAGGGAGATGCAAGAGGGAGGAGATATGGGAACATATGTATATGTACAACTGATTCACTTTGTTACAAAGCAGAAACTAACACACCATTGTAAAGCAATTATACTCCAATAAAGATGTTAAGAAAAAAAAAAAGACTTCTCACTAGACCTCCCAACATCTCTCTTAGAGAGTAGTATCATTATCCTCATTTTACAGATGAAAACCTGAGACCCAAGCCACCTGATTAGCAACTGACAGAAGTTGAATTGGAATCCAGATATATCTGACTTGTATGACAGGTCAGATATACTATTAATTGGTTAACCCGGTATCTATTCATTCCTCATTTCCTTGTCCCTTGACTCATTATAGCTCAAGGTGGCCACACAACCCATTTCCAGCTGATGGAATATAAGTGGAAATATGTTTGGAACTTCCTTGGAAGGCTTTTTCTCTTTTAAATATATAAACACTTAAATATACATTTAATATCTGTTATCTATTAAATTTATATTAAAATTTCTAAATATTTAAAAAATAAATGTATGGTATAAAAACTTAAATATTTTCTAAATGGAAAGCCTTGCAATGCTTTATCATATATATAAAACAGGTATTGCTGGGCCACCCCATTCCTCTAACTTGAATGTGATTCCAAATCCTAGAGCTGGCTTCCATCTTATGACAATCAGGGAGTGGCAGAGAAATTACAGAGAAGCTGAACTACTAAACCGATGACAATAGTCACCTACTTCTAGACTTCTTGCTGTATGAGCAAAAAAAACTGTCTTAAACATATTAGTCAAGTTTTCTGTTATTTACACTTGACTGTACTTCTAATGGTTGTAATTCCAAAGCCCATGCTCTTATCTATCAAACTATGTATATATATATATATATATATATATATATATATATATCACCTCTCATCTATGAAATTAAAAGATTAACCTCTCTGAGTTCTTAAGTAGTTCAAGTTAGAAAATGCGTATTTAAATGTCTTGAAAAATAGAAATTAGTATACAAATTTATTATTGTTTTCAAAACAATGATTCTCAACTAAGGGAAGAGCCTGGAGAGCATATATCCCATAGAAACATGGGATTAGGCAGCAGTGTCCTAGAAGGACACATCAGAATCTCATGGGGAAAATTTTCACATTACACACATTCCCTTTTGAGAATCACTGCTAGAGTGAACCTCCTCTTACTAATAAGATGATGAGCATATCCCGTAAATCTGTTCAGAAGGTTGAGAAGTGGAGCTTTATTATGATAGTGGGGGATATTAAGCACACCTCCATTAAGACATCAATAGCTTAATAATTGGTAAAAAATTTTTGAACCCATGGGAAACAATCCCACCTTACCAAACTTTCTCAGAACATAAGCAATTATTTTTATATGAATAACAGTAATAAACAACCAATAATGGTATGACCCAACAAAGCTGACATAGTATAATGTAATATTAACCAATGGGATCAGAGAGTTAGCAGGAAAAAATGTAAATGTGTTTCAGAGAAAGACTAGAATGAATTCCAAATACTTACTCAAATCTTTATAAAGGTTTCCTCTTCATCTTGATTTCTCTTATTTGAGGTCAAATTTACTACTCTCTCACTAAGAAATTAACAAAGTAATTTTAAAAACTGAACTCAACTGAATCTCATCTCAGGTCCCAAATAACTAGTTTGTTCATTTATTGGATTAGGTCCCAGTATGTTTCATTCAATAACCATTTGTTGAACACCTACTGTGGGTCAGACTATTCTTGGCACTAGAGTGCCTTTACAGCTGTGAAGAAAATAACCAAAATAGCTTGTCCTTATGGAACTTATATTCTATGAGGGTAAGGAGCAAACAGACAAAAAGCAAATAAATAAAATACAATATATGTAAGCTGGTAAGTGCTATAGTGAAAAAAATAAAGCAAGGAAGGTAGAAGGTAGATAGGCAACGTGGGGTGAGAATGAGACAGAGCTTGTAGGGTGGGGGAGGGTTAGTGGTTGCAGTTTTAAATACCATGGTCATAAAGCTTTCTTTAGGACGCTGACACTTGAGCTACGACCTGAAGGAGCTGAAGAACCAAACCACAACTATGCATCTATTTGCTTTAATGCTAACTCTTTTTCTGTTGAATATATCATTTGAAATTGGTCAACAGCTAAATGGCAAAATGATACTGTTTTTCCTTACAAGTCACCCAGATCCATTCTAATCAAACCAAACAGGGAAAAAAGACATTCTAATTATTGGTAACCCTCTGAATCTCACTGTTGAGATATGTTGACATACCTGGCTTTTGAGGAGAAAGTTTAAATGTGTATTTTATTCCTTTATGTCACAAATATATTCATTTTTTAATACTCCCCAAACACGTATTTCAAATGTAGAAAATTTTGTTTAGTCTTAAATGAGCCCAAATTTCATCATGGGCTAAAATTTTAAGACATAAAATGACTGCTGAAACTGAATTTTAATCATATAGATGAATCACAACATGCATCTTTAGCTGGACATGTATTATGGATAAGACTAGCTTTCTACAGAGAATAATCACATGTTCTAATTACCATTCTGGTTATACGCATAATTAATAATATTCTGTCTTAATGGGACACACTGAATCTTCAGACAGTTGCAAGCTTTAACTATGCATACTGCCAAATCCAACTGTCAGCTGCACTGCCAAACACAAAGGAATCTTGATGTAGTGTTTTAGCATTGATAACAATATGCATATCTTTATACATGATACAATGGAAAAATTAATTGCTTTTCTTCCTTCAAAATTTTCTCCACACTTAATAATTTTACGTTGCTTGATTGATTACTCACCCTAAATTATATATACTGGTGAGTGATCATATGAACAACAAAAACATGAATGTAAATGTGACCCAAGATTCAAAGAAGAAAAAAATATTGTAGGACTTACTGATTGTAAACTTTCATTTTCACGTAAACAAGCTGTGTGAAGTTCTGATTTCAAGGTTGCAATGTGACTTCGATGAGATGTCATTTCCTTTTCTAATGTAGCAATTCTAGTGCTTGCAAGCTGGTAGACATCCACGAAACTTTTAATCATAGCCTTAAGAAATAAAAATAATGCCACATACAATTCAAATAAAGCTGTCCCCGAAGGAGAAGTTCCATAATTTGAAAGCAGAATCATTAAAATTTTAAAATAAACAACTTTTCATCCTCCTTTAAAATAATAAAGCTAAACCTCACATTTTATATTGAGAACCGTGACTATTTTAAGAAAGTCTGGGAGAAAATAATTGAGACTTTTTTCCAGAATATTTATTTAAATAAGGTGTACTTTGATCTATTGTGCTTAAAGTTTAGAATGCAGTTTTTAAAGATGGCACACTTATTACCTTTGTAAAGTTAAATTCAAGTTGCAATTTGACCTAAATTTCAATCTTAAGACACACAACAGATGGATGTATAAGCAAGATATTTCAAAATGAGCTCAGTAAAATTTTCAAACCACCTAGAAAACAAATGTTTCGAAACAAAAGGAGCTGAACTAATCCTATGATTTTTTAAGAGTAAATAATATGATTCCTATATTGTAAGAAAAGCATAATTATTTTCATTCATATAACAGAGGAACACCCTTGCATTACACTGGATATAATAAAATAAATAACATAAGCAAGTGCTGGTAACTTTTTCTCTTCCCTAAGTAGTGTAATATTTGGGAGAATTGTTGGGCCTCTGTACCACAGTTTAATCATATTTTGTAGACTTTTGCTTCTAAAGCAAGCCGTAGTGAATTTTAAGTCCAAGAATACTATTACACCTTTGAAAGACTAAAAAGTCTTTCAAAATACTTCAAATACAGTAAAGTAAAATCAAACATTTCAAAGACATATTCAAATATAATTTTATGTTATTTACAAGAAAACCATGTTCCAACTGCAGCCACAACTTAGAACAATGGTAGACAGTCTGAAAATTTCCAAATTAGATTCAATCTGAAGAGTCTGGTTTGAGAGGGCTTCAAGAAACTAGATATTTGGGCAATTCTGAATGCATATGAAATAATCTGGTGAACAAAAAGTAAGAAACAACATACACAATGTCTGAGAAAAAGAAGTAGAGGAGTTATTTGTAGTTAAAAGAAAATTCATAGCTTTTTGCCTAACAAATTCCTATTTGCCCTCAAAAACCCAGTTCAGAAACCACCTCTTTAAAGAAGGCTCTTTTGAGCCCAAAGGAGTGTTAACTTCTATTCTGGTTCTCTGTGGGTCCCTCATGCTTGCTTCTACTATTGCATTTATTGCTTTGGCAGAAATGCATTAATTTACATGTTTATAGTCACTACACTAAGGAGCTACCTAGGCCAGATATTGTGTCAAATCTAATCATCTCTGTATCTTCAGGGATGGCTTGAATGACTGACAGGAAGGAAGGAAGGAAGGAAGGAAGGAAGGCAAGGAGGGAGGGAGGGAGGGAGGGAGGGAAGGAGGGGAGAGAGAGAGACTGGAAAAGATGAAAAGCCACATTAGTCATATTCAGTTTGGCAAAAAATACCTTATAGAAAAGGATGAAGATACTTGGGAAAATATAACCTTAACACTCTAGTGAATAAATTACTACCCATACTTTATTCAAAGTCGAAAAAAGAAGCAAAAGCATAGCTGTAGGCATAAAAAGATAAAGTACACAAAAGTTCATTCTATTACCCAACACTAAATAAGCATGGTACGACCTCATGTTTGGGAACATCTCACATGTCCTAACATTCCTTACCCTGAGTCATTTCAAGGTAAGCTGAGGGCTAATACTAACACAAAATATGTCCCTGGGTTTCAAAAGTAGATAAAAATCAGAAATTACAAAATCATATCTGTTTCTTCCTACACCAAGTCTCTCTCTACTTCTGTAAATTCACTTATCTTCTCCACTGAGATGGTGGACCAGGAATCACAAGTCCTATTTTTTTCTGATTCTCGTGCTGCCACTTACTTAGCTTTATCTTGTTGGGCAATGCCATGTCATCTCTCTGAGCCTCCACCTCCTCCCTCCATAAAATGGGAAGAAAAGTCAATTTTTTTGCTTATTTCTAAAACTGTTGTGAGGATCAGATAGTTAAAAATCTAATACAGGGCTTCCCTGGTGGCGCAGTGGTTGGGAGTCCGCCTGCCGATGCAGGGGACGCGGGTTCGTGCCCTGGTCCGGGAGAATCCCATATGCCGTGGAGCGGCTGGGCCCGTGAGCCATGGCTGCTGGGCCTGCGCGTCCGGAGCCTGTGCTCCGCAGTGGGAGAGGCCACAACAGTGAGAGGCCCGCATACTGCAAAAAAAAAAAAAAAAAAAAAATCTAATACAAAGCCATTCTCTTAACCCTTCAGCTACATTGCACCTAATATAAAAAAGCCCTCTAAAAATGGTAAGCTAGTAAATTTCATTGTAGTATTACCATTGTTCTATTTTTAAATTCTCCACTAAGATCTTAATGAGACAATCTGTGATAGGTGGCTTGTATACATGTGTTCCTGTTATATAAGGACCTAAAGTGCATAAAACGCATGAAAACTTACATAAAGGCCTTATTTAATAAAAAGAAGAAAGTACTCTTCTATCAATAATAGGCTCCTGGATTATTATCTCAATGTAAGTCATAATAGAACTGGCCTCTAATATATAAAAAATTTCAACATTTAATAAGTTGTCCTGGGGCTTCCCTGGTGGCGCAGTGGTTGAGGGTCCGCCTGCCAATGCAGGGGACACGGGTTTGTGCCCCAGTCCGGGAAGATTCCACATGCTGCGGAGCGGCTGGGCCCGTGAGCCATGGCTGCTGAGCCTGCGCGTCCGGAGCCTGTGCTCTGCAACGGGAGAGGCCACAGCAGGAAAAGGCCCGCGTACCTCAAAAAAAAAAATAAAAAAGTCCTATTTCTTAAATTTGGAGAAACACATTTCATGAATTGTCACATACATGATATTCTAAAAGGAATTATAATATAAAAGGTATTCCTTTAAATCTTTTTTTTAAAAAATAAAATATTTTTTGAGAAGTTATATCTGAATTTTTACGTGATGGATGGAACAAAAGTTGTAATTATTTTGGCTCCTTCCTTGATCTGCTTTTAATAACTAAATTCTGATATTCAGTGCAGTATTAAGAGAAACCACATATTACTTCTTTATAACATTAAAAAGAATAAAATAATAATCTACTTTTTGCTTAGGATTTAGAGTCTTAAGCATTTAAAATTTTTAACGCAGTATTTGAGAGATGAAAGCAATTTTCTATAACACTTACTGTATAGGATATTTTTTTCAGAGCAGCAAAGGTAAGGTAATCAATACAGAAAGTATGTTTCACGGAACTAGTGTAAGTAAAATATACTACATGCTTCTAAAATGAAAACCTCCTTCAGAACTGAAAGGTAGGGAGGAGTGTCAGTGAAATGGTAAAGCTATTCAAAGAAACCACAGCTCTTTTGAAGAATAAAGAATGTTAACTTCCAGTATTAAAAAGTCATTCAAACTATGTTATAAAGGATGCCAGTGAAAAATCCAACTCTTTAATACAAAAGAAAGGTGCCAGCTTGGTAGAAGAAATGGAAATGACAGCTGGAATCAAGTGAGGGGGTACGAGGAGGAGTGAGTGAGCATCTCATGACCTCTCTATCAATCTCCTGAAGTCTAGCGCTATACAATACCCCTCACTCCTGTATTAAAACATCACACCTTTTTACATTAAGAAACAATGACAAAGCAGCATGATACTGTCAAAAGCAAGCCCAGCACTTGAGAATATATCCCATGTCATCTTTGGCCCTTGGGATTTTGACTATACCATGCAGTGAGATATGAATCTCAGTAGGGTTTATCTAGTTATATGAGAAACAGAACAAAAACAGTTTCTGGACAAAAATAGCCTTTTGTTTTAGAGATAATCTATTGTGTTTATAATCAGCACACGAAGATGAGAAAGTTCAAACATATAAAATTCCACATTCTATCTATTTCAAGGAAAAGCGTAAGTGTTTTGGAATACAAAAAATTCTGAGACACAAACAGGTGACTGTCACTTGAGGACTAGTATATTATTTATATAATTTGTTATGTACATATTATGTAGTTTAGACTGACTTCAAAATTGGACTTCAGGGAAAGTAGGAGCCTTGGGAAGCTGATGTTAGGAGAAGGAGCAATTAGTGGAAAATGTCATAAGGCCTAGATGCCAACAAAATAGTAAATTTTCTATTTATATTTTTGAGTAAGTAATTGGGAAGCAAAAACCTCTGACATTTACTTTAAATTTTGTAATTACGGATATACTTCATTTCTATATACTATATAAAGTAAGTATACCATGTAAAATAGATATACCAGATATACCAAATATGTGAAACACAATAAATCCCCATAATATGGGGAAAATGATTCCTACCTTACAAGGATTTTGTGGGGGTTAAATGAATATTAATACATGAAAAGACCTTAACTATCTGGCACGCAGTAAACACTCAGGTAAATGTTAACTATAATAATAACAACGATATCAAATTACTATTTTAACTCATAAAAGAAAGATTCAATATTTCTGAGGGGTATTATTGGACACATAAGTATTTTAAATACAAGTTATTCTACACATTGAATATATTAAAATTCTTTCAAAAGTAAAGAATTTTAGAGGCTAATGAATATTTACTTCCTAACAACAAAACGTCCCATTGATAATAAAAGTTACTATTTAAAGAACAAAATAATGCCATTTGCAGTGACATGGATGGACCAAGAGATGGTCATACTGAGTGAAGCCAGAAAAAGACAAATATACGATATCACTTATATGTGGACTCTAACAAAAGGGTACAAATGAACTTAACTACAAAACAGAAATAGAATTACAGATGTAGAAAACAAACTTATGGTTACCAGGGGGTAATGGGAGGTGAGGGATAAATTGGGAGATTGGGATTGACATATACACACTGTTATATATAAAACAGATAACTAATAAAGACTTACTGTATAGACCAGGGAGCTCTACTCAATACTCTGTGATGGCCTATATGGGAAAAGAATCTAAAAAAGAGTGGGTAAATATATATGCATAACTGATTCACTTTGCTGTACACCTGAAACTAACACAACATTGTAAATCAACTGTACCCTAGTAAAAAAATTTTTTTAAATTAAAAAATAATAAAATAAAAGTTACTATTTAAGATGTCTTTCCTACAAATGAAAGTCTTAGAATGATAACATTCTCATAGTTTTTAGTATTAAATTTTATTCCTTGGCACCTGGAATTAAAGGAAAATTATTTTCTTCATTATCACAAAATTACTCTGTAAGGTTGCTCATTTAGTTGACTTACTTTCATTCCAATATTTTATAAATGTAGGGATACAGCAGAGAATGAGGGTTAAAGCGTCTCTTACTAGTCTGCAAATAGCAACTACGTCCCCCAGTCAAGAGCCAGTCTAAGATCTGGAAATGGACTGTTTAGTGTGGATGTTGGGTTTCTGGCCCTGGCCCTAAATACTATTCACCATAACATTCCAGTACAAAGTTATGTAGGAAAGACTCAATCAGGATGGCAGACTGCCATCCACCTCCTTGCTTTACCACACAGAGTTGCACGTGTGTGTGTGTATATGTGTGTGTGCATGCATGTGCAGGCATCAAAGCTGATAAGAATGCTTTCAGCTGACAAGAATTCTGAGGAATCAATAAGGAAGAGAAAGTAGAAGAGGCCAGAAACAAAATTTTAGAGAAACCCTATCCAAAACACAAGCAAGAAAACACTTCTACAAAGGTGTAACCAAGTACAAGTGGACTTGAAACTAAGCATAAACAGCTATGAGAGGAGGGAGAGGGCCTTAACTTGGCTTTATCAGTAGCCCTGAAACCTCTTACTCTCAACAAAAAGTTATTACTAATGATGGTTAGTGAAAGAAATATGATTGGATATGCTTTACAATTTTAAAAATCTTGTATAACTTTTTGTGATACAGGTATCCCTGCTCTTCGAAAGTTTGCCTTATGCCACTTCACTTTCACGAAAGACCTGCATTTGTACCTGTTTTCGATAACCGAAAGAAATCCGAAGAGAATTTTCGTTTTTACCAAAAAAGGCAAAAAGCAAAAATAGCGTTCACTGTTTGTTTTGCAGTGAGCCCTTTTGGAGGCAGCGCTCACCCAGAGCAGTGAGAGTCGCCCCTCCAAGCTCCTTCCCCGGGAACTACTCTCAGCATCTAAGCACCAAGTCCACACAGCTCTGGACTGTGTGGACTGTGTCTGTGAGCACCTGTGCTTTGTCTCCATTTATTTTGTTCATCCATTAGCAAGATGGGGCCTAGGGTAACTGCTCCTTCACTTAACGCCATTTCAACTTATGACAGGTTTTATAGGAATGCTCTGCTTTTGGATAGTGGGGAAACGTGTTTGGAAGTCTAATACTGAATCCTCACCCTGACCAATCCCATGACGTGGTAAATAGGGAAGATGCACTTGGCCAAAGTACACCACTGGTTGTGTTTATTAAATCATGACATGCATGTTTCAATCCTATCAATCAAGTAAATGAAGTTTTAATTGGAATTTTTGCTAAAATATTTCCAACTTCCCTGAATTAATCAACTGTTCTTTAAACTAATATATGTCCTGTTTTTATATTTTCACAAATGCATTTTATACTAAATACATTTTATATTTTTCACAAAAATTCAAACACATTTTTTGGTTCAAAAAATTTGCTTCTGAACTTTCTATGTGTATACACATATATGAATTTTTATAGATTTAGATCAATTTTGGAAAAATTCCAAAATTCTGGAAACACTTCCAAACAACTATTTTCATAATGCTCCATAAAACTCCTTCAATAAAGCAGTTCGTTTTTTTTAAAACTTCTTGTGACAGAATGTGTTTTGTCTTGGCTTCTTTAAAAAAAAATTTATAGATAGAATGCTTTTGAGAGCCACTTGCCAGCAAAGAAAAGGTCTACAGATTTGGAACCCTTCTCTTTATGTTACAGAAAAGTACATAATTCACACTCAAGTTCAAGAGTAATTTGAAGCATTTTGTCACAAGAAGAACAGCAAACCTTATATAGAAGATTTTAAAGACTACCTCTTACCTCATTGTAAACTACTGTAAAGACTAAACTATGAAAAATAATTTAATCCATAAATTACATAAGAGTTCGTGGTGAAATACAAAGAAAGTAAATAAACAAGTGAGGACACCATTCTCAGCCCTGCTGCACTGTAGAATCCTTCCACCTTTTCCCAAAATACCTAACAGGAAATATTAATGTCTAAAAAATGGACCAAGTGATGATACCAGTGCCAATCCATATCAAAGAATAAAAATTTTATCTCTTACTTTATTAAAAAAAAAGGGAAAGTCCATTGTCTTCCATACCCACTGGGATGTATTCAGTCTCCAAAGTGAGTTAAAATGGAAAAAAAATTGGAGACTTCCATATATAGATTTTATTCTATTTTATATTTAGTTCTTTTAATAGACTACATTTTTTAGAGCAGTTTCAGGTTCACAGAAAAATTGAGTGGGAAGTACATAAATTACCCATATACCCCCTGCCCCTACACACCCCAAAACATCCCGCACCAGAGTGGTACATTTGTTACCATCAGTGAACCTACACTGACACATCATCACCCAAAACCCATAGCTTGCATTTGTGTTGACTCTTGGTGGTGTACATTCTATTGGTTTGGACAAATGTATAATGACATGTACCCACCATGGTAGTATCACACAGAAGAGTTTCAGTGCCCTAAAAATTCTCTGTGCCTACTCATTCTTCCCTCCTCCCCAACCCCTGACAATCACTGATCTTTTTACTGTCTCCATAGTTTTTATATTAACTTTTTAATCTTCCTTTTAAAAATCTTTTAAAATCATACCTTTAAAATATTCTATATTTTTTTGTTTTATTTTATAGAGCTTATTTAACAATAACACAAGTATACAATTTATAAAGGTATAAATATACATACATACATATATTGGAGATACTGGTTCAAAAATAAAAGTAAGCCATCAACAAGTATGGAGAGCACTCCTCTGCATCACGGTGACTGAGCTAGGCAGCTCTTCCCCTACTGGTGTGAAGGAGAGCGGCAACAGCTGTGTTTGTGCCCACAAACCAAAACAGAGAGTGGCCTAGAGTCAGAAGGGCACAAGTTGCTGGAGAGGGTGTGAAAAAAAGGGAACCTTCCTACCCTGTTGGTGAGAATGTAAATTGGTACAGCCACTATGGAGAACAGTATGGAGGATCCTAAAAAAACTAAAAATAGAGCTACCATATGATCCAGCAATCCCACTCATGGGCCTATATCTGGAGAAAACCATAATTCAAAAAGATACATGCAGGCGTCAAGATGGTGGTGTGGGAAGACGCTGAGTTAGCGTCTCCCCAAAACTAGGGTGCCTGCCAGCTGTTGGTGGAGGACCCTGACACCCAAGAAGATGGGAGGAACCCCCAAGTGAACCAGTCACTCAAGTCCAGGAAGCACAGAGAGTCCCATACAGGATAAACTCTAGGAAAAATACACCAAGACAAATATTAATCAAACTAACAAAAATTAAATTCAAAAAAATATCTTAAAAGCAGCAAGGGAAAAACAAAACAAAAAAAAACATACAAAGGAATCCCCATAAGGTTAGCAGCTGATTTTTCAGCAGAAACTGCAGGCCAGAAGAGAGTGGCAGGATATCCTTAAAGTGATGAAAGAGAAAAAGCTCTAACCAAGATTACTCTACCCAGCAAAGGTCTCATTCAGATTCTACAGAGAAATCAAAAGATTTTCAGATAAGCAAAAGCTAAGAGAACTCAGCATCACCAAACCAGCTTTACAACAAATGCTAAAGAAACTTCCCTAGGCAGGAAACACAGGAGGAGAAAAAGACCCACAAAAACAAACCCAAAACAATTAAGGAAATGGTAACAGCAACATACATATTGATAATAACCTTGAATGTAAATGGATTAAATGCTCCAACCAAGGGCTTCCCTGGTGGCGCAGTGGTTGAGAGTCCGCCTGCCGATGCAGGGGACACGGGTTCATGCCCCGGTCTGGGAAGATCCCACATGCCGCAGAGCAGCTAGGCCCGTGAGCCATGGCTGCTGAGCCTGCGTGTCCGAAGCCTGTGCTCCGCAACGGTAGAGGCACCAACAGTGACAGGCCTGCCTACCGCAAAAAAAAAAAAAAAAAAAAGCCCCAACCAAAAGACACAAACTGGGTGAATGGATACAAAAACAAGACCCATATATATGCTGTCTACAAGAGTTCCACTTCAGACGTAGGGACACATACAGACTGAAAGTGAAGGGATGGAAAAATATATTCCACGCAAACGGAAATCAAAAGAAAACTGGAGTAGCAATACTCATATCAGATAAAATAGACTTTAAAATAAAGACTGTTACAAGAGATAAGGAGGGACACTACATAATGATCAAAGGATCAATCGAAGAAGATGTAACAATTATAAATGTTTATGCACCCAACATAGAAGCACCTCAATACATAAGGCAAATGTTAACAACCATGAAAGGAGAAATTGAAAGTAACACAATAATAGTAGGGGACTTTAACATCCTACTTACACCAATGGACAGATCACCCAAACAGAAAATAAATAAGGAAACACAAGCTTTAAACAACACAAGACACCAGATAGATTTAATTGATATTTATAGAACGTTCCACCCAAAAGTGGCAGAATACACTTTCTTCTCAAGTGCACATGGAACATTCTCCAGGATAGATCACATCTTGGGTCACAAATCAAGCCTTGGAAAATTTAAGAAAACTGAAATTGTATCAAGCATCTTTTCTGACTACAACGCTATGAGACTGGAAATCAATTACAGGAAAAAACTGTAAAAAACACAAATACATGGCAGCTAAACAGTGAACTACTAAATAACCAAGAGATCACTGAAGAAATCAAAGACATTAAAAAATACACAGAAACAAATGACAATGAAAACATGACAACCCAAAACCTATGGGACACAGCAAAAGCAGTTCTAAGAGGGAAATTTATAGCAATTCAATCTCACCTCAAGAAACAAGAAAAATATCAAATAAACAATCTAACACTACACTTAAAACAACTAGAGAAAGAAGAACAAAGAAAACCCAAAGTCAGTAGAAGGAAAGAAATCATAAATATCAGAGCAGAAATAAATGAAATAGAAACGAAGAAAACAAGAGCAAAGATCAATAAATCTAAAAGCTGGTTCTTTGAGAAGATAAACAAAATTGATAAACCCTTAGCCAGACTCATCAAGGTAAAAAGGAAGAGGACTCTAATCAATAAAATTAGAAATGAAAAAGGAGAAGTCACAACTGATACCGCAGAAATACAAAGGATTATAAGAGACTACTACAAACAACTATATGCCAATAAAATGTACAACCACGAAGGAATGGACAAATTCTTGGAAGGGTATAATTTTCCAAGACTGAACCAGGAAGAATTACAACATATAAACAGACCTATCACAAGTAGTGAAATTGAAACCGTAATAAAAAATGTTCCAACAAACAAAAGTCCAGGACCAGATGGCTTCACAGGTGAATTCTATCAAACATTTAGAGAAGAGCTAACACCGATCCTTCTCAAACTCTTCCAAAAAATCGCTGAGGGAGAAACACTCCCAAATTCATTCTACGAAGCCACCATCACCCTGATACCAAAACCAGAAAAAGATATCACAAAAAAAGAAAACTATAGACCAATATCATTGATGAACATAGATGCAAAAATCCTGAACAAAATACTAGCAAACAAAATCCAACAACACATTAAAAAGATCATACACCATGATCAAGTGGGATTTATCCCAGGGATGCAAGGATTCTTCAATATATGCAAATCAGACAATGTGATACACCACATTAACAAATTAAGGAATAAAAACCATATGATCATCTCAATAGATACAGAAAAAGCTTTTGACAAAATTCAATACCCATTTATGACAAAAACTCTCCAGAAAATGGGCACAGAAGGAACCTAGCTCAACCTAATAAAGGCCATATATGACAAACCCACAGCAAGCATCATACTCAATGGTGAAAAACTGAAAGCATTTCCACTAAGATTAGGAACAAGACAAGGATGTCCACTCTCACCACTATTACCCAACATAGTTTTGGAAGTCCTACCCACAGCAATCATCAGAGAAGAAAAAGAAATGAAAGGAATGTAAATCACAAAAGAAGAAGTAAAGCTGTCACTGTTTGCCAGTGACATGATACTATACATAGAAAATCCTAAGGATGCCACCAGAAAACTACTAGAGCCAATCAATGCATTTGGTAAGGTTTCAGGATACAAAATTAATGCACAGAAATCTCTGGCATTCCTATACACCAACAACGAAAAATCAGAAAGAGAAATTAAGGAAACAAGCCCATTCACCATTGCAACAGAAAGAATAAAATACCTAGGAATAAACCTGCCTAAGGAGGCGAAAGACCTGTACTCAGAAAACTATAAAACACCGATGAAAGAAATCAAAGATGACATAAACAGATGGTGAAATATACCATGTCCTTGGATTGGAAGAATCAATATTGTGTAAATGGCTATACTACACAAAGCAACCTACAGATTCAATGCAATCCCTATCAAACTACCAATGGCATTCTTCACAGAATTATAACAAAAAACCTTACAATTTGTATGGAAACACAAAAGACCCTGAATAACCAAAGCAATCTTGAGAAAGAAAAACGGAGTTGCGGGTGTCAGGCTCCCTAACTTCAAACTATACCACAAAGCTACAGTAATACAGACGGCATGGTACTGACACAAAAACAGAAATATAGATCAATGGTACAGGATAGAATGCCCAGAGATAAACCTATGCACATATGGTCACCTAATTTACGACAAAGGAGGCAAGAACATACAATGCAGAAAAGACAGTCTCTTCAATAAGTGGTGCTGGGAAAACCGGACAGCTACATGTAAAAGTATGAAATTAGAACACTACCTAACACCATACACATAAATAAACTCCAAATGGATTAAAGGCCTAAATGTAAGACCAGACACTATAAAACTCTTAGAGGAAAACATAGGAAAAACACCCTTTGACATAAACCACAGCAAGATCTTTTTTGACCCACCTTCTAGAGTAACAGAAATAAAAACAAAAATAAACAAATGGGACTTAATTAAACTCAAAAACTTTTGCACAGCAAAGGAAACCATAAACAAGACAAAAAGACAACGCTCAGAATGGGAGAAACAACAGACAAAGGATTAATCTCCAAAATATACAAACAGCTCATGGAGTTCAATATCAAGAAAACAAACAATCCAGTTAAAAAATGGGTAGAAGACCTAAACAGACATTTCTTCAAGGAAGACATACAGATGGCCAAGAGGCACATGAAAAGATGCTCAACATCACTAATCATTAGAGAAATGCAAATCAAAACTACAATGAGGTATCACCTCATGCCAGTGAGAATGGTCATCATCAAAAAAATCTAGAAACAATAAATGCTTTCCCGTGTGGTGAAAAGGGAATCCTCCTGCACTGCTGGTGAGAATGTGAATTGATACAACCACTATGGAAAACAGTATGGAGGTTCCTTAAAAAACTAAAAATAGAACTACCATATGACCCAGCAATCCCACTACTGGGCATATACCCTGAGAAAACCATAATTCAAAAAGAGACATGTACCACAGTGTTCATTGCAGCACTATTTACAATAGCCAAGACATGGAACCAACCTGAATGTCCATTGACAGATGAATGGATAAAGAAGATGTGGCACATATATACAATGGAATATTACTCAGCCATAAAAAGAAACGAAATTGAGTTATTTGTAGTGAGGTGGATGGACCTAGAGTCTGTCGTACAGAGTGAAGTAAGTCAGAAAGAGAAAAACAAATACCGTAGGCTAACACATATATATGGAATCTAAAGAAAAAAAAATGGTACTGATGAACCTACTTGCAGGGCAGTAATAAAGATGTAGACATAGAGAATGGACTTGAGGACACGGGGTGGGAAGGGAAAGCTGGGGTGAAGTGAGAGGTGAGAGTAGCATCAACATATATACACTACCAAATGTAAAATAGATAGCTAGTGGGAAGCAGCAGCATAGCACAGGGAGATCAACTCGGTGCTTTGTGATGACCTAGAGGGGTGGGATAGGGAGATGGGAGGGAGGCTCAAGAGGGAGGGGATATGGGGACATATGTATGTATAAGGCTGATTCACTTTGGTGTACAACAGAAACTAACACAGTATTGTGAAGCAATTATACTCCAATAAAGATCTATTAAAAACAAAAAAGATACATGTACGCCAATGTTCACTGCAACACTAGTTACTATAGCCAGGACATGAAAGCAATCTATATGTCCATCGATGGATGAATGGATAAAGAAGATGCGGTACCTGTATACAATGGAATATTACTCAGCCATAAAAAAGAATGAAATAATACCATTTGCAGTGACATGGATGGACCTAGAGCTTGTCCCACTCAGTGAAGTAAGTCAGAGAGAGAGACAAATATCGTATGATATCACTTATATGTGGAATCTAAAAAACGGGTACAAATGAACTTATTTACAAAACAGAAACAGAGCCACAGATGTACAAAACAAACTTATGGTTACCATCGGGGGAAGGGGGCAGGGATAAATTGGGAGATTGGGATTGACACATACTCACTATTATATATAAAAAAGATAATGAATAGGATCTACTGTATAGCACAAGGAACTCTACTCAATACTCTGTAATGACCTCTGTGGGAAAAGAATCTAAAAAAGAGTGGATATATGTATATGTATAACTGATTCACTTTGCTGTACAGCAGAAACTAACACAACACTGTAAATCAACTATACTCCAGTAGAAGTTAATTTAAACAAAAGGCACAAGTCAGGCTTCAGGAAGCCTCCACATCCAGAAGACAATCTACCAACTCACTGTGCCCAACAGCGTGGATGTCCCATTTCTTTCTCTAACACCCAGATGCAAGCTCCAGTAATCAGAATCCTTATCTATATAAGCACAAAAGTAGCACCACACTCTAGGATTACCCAAAACTTAATGACTTAAAACAACACAAATTTAGTATCTCATAGTTTCTATGGGTCTAGCATGGGTTAACTGGGTCTTCCACTCAGGGTCTTACCAGGCTGAAATAAAAGTTTCAGCTGAAGCTGTGATCTCTCTGAGACTCAGGGCCCTCTTTCCAAGTGGTAGAATTTAGTTCTTCCAGTAGTAGAACGGAGGTCTCCATTTTTTTGCTGGATTCAGCCAGCAAGAAAATGAGCCAGGGTGATTCTCAGCTCCTAAGGAACCCCCTCAGGTCCTTGCCAAATGGACCCCTCCTTTCTCAGCTTGGCTGTTTGCTTTCTTCCAGGCCAGAAGAAGAGCACATTTCTGACACTTCACCTTCTTTTAAAGGGCTCATCTGATTAGGTCAGGCCCGTCCAGGATAATCTCCTATTTACTAGTCTCACCCTCAAGGAGAGAGGGTAAATTATATAATGCATGTACAGTACATCAGGGGGAAGATCTTGGGGGTCATATTATAATTCTGATTACCACAACCTAAACCATAGACCTTATAAAAAATGAACTCAAAATTGATCATAGATTTAAATGTAAAATATAAAGCTGTAAAAGTTTCAGAAGAAAATGTAGGAGAAAATCTTCAGCATCTAGGGCTTGGCAAAGAGTTCTTAGATATAATGCCAAAAGCATGATTCATAAAAGAAAAAAAATCAGTAAGTTGAATTTCATCAAAATTTAAAACTTTTGCTTTGTGAAAGATCTTGTTATGAAGATTAAAAGACAAGCTACAGACAAGAAACAATTTGTAAACCACCTATCTGATAAAGAACTAGTTTCTGGAAAATATTTTTAAAACTCTCAAAACTCAATAGTAAAAAGACAAACACTCCAATTAGAAAATAAGCAAAATAAGGTACATTTTACCAAAGAATTCTCTTATACAAATTGCAAATAAGCATATTAAAAGGAGTTTCAAAATCACTAGCCATTAGAGAAAGAAAAAACCCACAGTGAGATATCACTACGTACCTAACAGAAGGGCTAAAAGAAAACACTGTGACAACATCAAAAGCTGACAAGGAACAGAGAAACCGGATCTCTCAAACATCCTGCTGAGAATGAAGAACGGTACAGCCATTCTAGAAAACAGTCTGGCAGTTTCTTAAAACACGAAGCATCCACTTACATATAGCCTAGCAATCACATTACTGAACTTTTTTTTTTTTTTTGCGGTACGTGGGGCCTCTCACTGTTGTGGCCTCTCTCATTGTGGAGCACAGGCTCCGGACGCGCAGGCTCAGTGGCCATGGCTCACGGGCCCAGCCGCTCCGCGGCACGTGGGATCCTCCTGGACTGGGGCATGAACCCGTGTCCCCTGCATCGGCAGGCGGACTCTCAACCACTGCGCCACCAGGGAAGCACATTTCTAAACATTTATCCTAGAGATCATAGCTTCATATGTAATAGCCAAAAATCAGAAACAATGAAAATGTCCTTCAATGGGTGAAGGGTTAAACAAATTATGCACATCCATACCATGGAACTCCTGTCCCTAACTCCTAGAGACTCCTTTATACAGATACTTGGATTAAACAACCTAGCTTATCACACTCAACCTGACAGAGTGTCAGACAACTGTCTATATTTGCTCACAGACTGCCAAAGCAGTGCCAGAAGGAGCCATAGTAGAGCCTGAGGCATCAAACAAGTCAATGCAATCTGACTCAGTGCAATATGCACTCAGCCCAACTCTCCACTCAAAGTCAACCCCACACCTGCCTCAAAGTAGCCCAAAGAGGGAGGTGAACCCACGCTCTACCAGCAGAATCACCAAATGCGTTGGAATGTATGGGAGTCAGTAAAGCCTAGGCTTGACCAAATCTTTGCCCAAGGTGCTCTCACTTCCTCTAGAGTCCCATTCTCCAAGGCTTACCAGAACCCCAGTTTTAACAACAACAATTACTATGTGCCAGATACCACATTATGAGTTTTGCATATTTTTCCAATTCTGGCAATAATCCTGTAGGACTCATATCATCTCTATTTTATAGAACAAGAAACTAAGGCTCAGCGATGCTAAGTACATTATGCAAGGTCCCCTAGCTAATAAAGAAAGGAACTAGGTTTCGAATCCATGTCTGTCTAATTCCAAAGCCCATGCTTATCCCATGTGTTGCAAGCTTTCCAGTTTGCTTTGGACTGGTTTAGTGGTTTTTTTTGCTTTGTTTGTTTTGGCTATCTATCATACAAAGTTTCTCAGTGAAATCAGCAGAATTAATCTAGGCCTTCCAAGTTTCACAGAATTATGCAGATAGTCTATCAAAACACTCATTTTTGTCAATTTAATTCATGTTTTCTCCTCTACTGACTGAAAAGGGTACAAAAGCAAAGCCCTCTTGAATTTTGCTATGAAACCAAGATTTTCAAAGATCTCAAACTCATTAATAATTATTATACTACATTGACTCTGAGCTACCAATTTTTGCTTACGTAATGGAAATATTTATTTCAAGCAAAAGAACTTCAGATGATATTTTCTTGGGGACTTCATTCATTCTGTAGAATGAGTTCAATAAACATTTCTAACAAATTAATGAATCTCTATACTATCCAAATATGTCACATAATTTCTACACTTCCTCCAAAGCATCTTTTGATTCTAGAAAAATGTAATATGAAAGAAGGTTGTGGGATTATTTTAATGAGAAAAAAATTAAGATTAAAAATTATGGCAACTTTCCTATTACCCACACAATAGAAGATTACTTTGAAAAAAAGAGAAAATTTGGAAAACAACTTCTAGTGAGTTTAGTTGACTTATATACATAAAATGACAATGTGCTGTGCATCTCTCAGCAGCCTGACTTAAGGATTCAATAACATCAGTAAAGGACTTTACAAGCAAAATAAGACAGTGATATCCCAAATCCCACCCACACAGGATCAGCTCAGGACTCAAATTCTCATTCTGAATGAGATCTAGGCATATTAGGTATATGTACAGAAGGGAAGGGATTCCAAGGAATTATATTTTCATTTTTCGTACTAAGACTGGGGGAGGCCTTTATCTTGCCATATCTGAAAATCTTCCTGGCAGAAAAATGACCTTTCCTTTATGTAGAAACTAGAATTTTGGTAAACCTGATTTTCTTCCCCCTCTGTCTCATACAAGATGTTTTCTCATTCCTGGGGAGCCTACTTTTGACCGTCAATGTGCTAGGGGTTTGTGTGCGTATACTGGAATTACTATGTTTCCTTTAGAGACTGGTCTGGGGCACTGATACCCACTTAAGATTGTGTACTCCTATTTATTTAGTAGAGGGAATGGTTAAAATCATGTGTAACTAGATATTTAATGTAATATGCACACAGATACTGAAATGCTTTCTAGTGATGATGGTGACAATGATAAGGATAGTAAATGCGTCAAGTAATTAAATAGAAGAAAAAATTTTTTTTTGCAAATGCACAACCTCCTTAAGTCAAGCACAACTAAAGACAAACGGCATAAATTGACTTAATGTGGTGTTGCATATAGTTCAGGTATGTTTTTGTTGGTGTTATTTTATATGAGAAAAAGAGAATCAAAGTTCATTTTTTCCTTTGCACCATTTGAAAGGGCCCTGGACTTGACTTACCCCAACACTCAAAATTTTTACTGGCACCACTTTGAAGGGTGTAAATATTGTAGCTTTTCAGGTATGAGAAGGAGCCTCATGGGAAACCATATTCAGCAGAGTTGCAGAATACTGTTGCAGCAGATTTTTTTAAATGATGTTTTCTTTGTATCGTGTTTAGACTCTCAACTTCTTTTCTGGCCTCCACTCAACCATGGCATATACAACTTAAATGTGCCAAAAACAAGACCAATTTTTTTTCAAATATTTTATTTCCAACCCGAATTGAATTAAGGCCAATTTGAGGCTAAATGTAGCATCTAGATTGATGGTGATTACTACTCTTATTACGCTAAAAGTTAATGTAAAGAAAGACCAAAAGGATAAGAAATGACATGTTGGTTTCCTATAAGAATATGAAAAAGAGATCATCAAAATAATCAGAGAATGAAATAAAGTTCCTCTTGGAAACTACTGCATATGGACATATAATAATATATATGTCCATAATATAATAATAATAATGACTATAATAGTAGTAGCAATAATAAATTCCCTTACCTTAGAGACTTAAAAGTTTAAGTAATATACAAAATGCTCATTATATAGGTAAATAATAGAATTTATTAATGTGTTGCAAAACAAGGCCTGACAAACTGAGAATAGTTTAGTTGGTGAGTAACACAGAAATAATTGTGGGTCATAGGAAACCATGAAGAAACTTAACTTCACTACTTTAGCTCTCCATCAGAAAAAATATATATATTATTATAGTTACCATTTCTTGGGAACCTACTATGTCTTGACATCATTGTGAGTTTTACCATGGAGATTTATTAGCCTGCTTTAGATTCTATTGACATATAGATAAGACTTAGTATGGTATGAGTGTAAAAAGGAATATTTTGATTTAATGTAATGGCGTGAGCTGGAATTCAGGAAGTCTGGCTTTGTCCAAATGTTAAAACCATAACATCTGGCACTGATACGTGGAAATGTTTATATAAACTTTTGATAACTAAGAGTATATTCCTTGGAGATCACTGTTACTTTGACTATTCTCTAATTCTTATCAAGTAATAGATACACCTTTGCAGGATAATTTAGACTCCTCATGAAAAAGAAGGGCATTTTCTTGCTATATTAAATAAAGTATATGAAAACCTGAGCATGGTCTGTTTTCTGTGGCAAACATGCATAATCTCTAATCTTTACACTGTCCTTGCAAAACAGGAATTACTTAGCACAATTTTACATATAAAACTCCTGATGTTCAGAGTCCATAAATAACTTTCTTAAGGGCACGTTGCTAACAAGTGGCACAACTGAAAATCAGAAGTTCATCTGATTCCAGGCTCCTTGCTCCTTTCTTTCATATGCACACAGCTCTGCCTCTTAAAAAGCCCACAATAGAGAAAACTGCAGTTCATTAGTTAATGTATTCAACAAATATTATTGAGCACCTATTATGTTGCAGGTGCTGAAAATACAGTGCTAAAGACCAAGCCCGGCTCTCATGGGTCTTACATTCTAGTTAGGGGAGGATAACAGACAAATACATTAGGTCATGTGCTATGGAGGAAAATAAAGCAGGGTCAGGGCTATAAAGTGTGAAGGGGGAAGGGAGGCTAGTCTAGTTAGTGATGAGAGAAGGCTTCCATGAGATGACATTGAAACAAAAACATGAATGAAGTGAAGGACTGAGCCTCATGAAGATCTGGTGTGAGGCACACCAAGTAAAGGGACCAGCAAGCACAAGGCCTCCAAAATGGGACTGTGCCTGCTGTGTTCAGTTACAGCAAAAAGGCCAGTATTGCTACACATTCATTGCTATAGACTCAGTGAGTGAGGCAGAGACCAATGGGAGATGGAAGTTGCAGAGTCAGGCCCAAGTCGTGAAGAGCCCAAGGGCAACATGAGACAGTTGGAGTTTATTTTAAGGGTGATGGGAAGCCATTCAGCTGTATGTGAAGAGAGGAGGCAAGGGCTGATTCCCATTTGTTAAGTTGGGGCAATAATACATTTTAAAATTTCATACTGAAACTGAGTGGATAAAACACTAATAGAGGAGATTATCTCCTCCAAAAAGACAGAACTCTTCTTGTTTAAAACACTGTTTTTGAGGAGGATGTAAAACAAGGTTAGTGATACATTCAGGCCCTTTCCCAATCTTCACACTCTACAAAGGCTCATAGCCTGCATGTTGGCCCTTGACAGCCCCTGTATTAGTGCTTGTTTTGTTCCTCTTGCATTAGGAACTAACATTTGGGGTTCTTTATTTTTAAACTCTTCATCCCTGAATGCACATTCATCCTCTGTCATTTCAGTCATCTGTCAAGCACAGGGCTGGATACAGAGCAGGAATTCCATACTTAGTTGTTAAGACTGACTGAATTAACTACATGCAAGATGGTATGGTTCTTCATTTTAGAGTTCGTGAGACCTTCAATTTCTGTAATAATGTGGACAATATTGAGAGTGCCTATTTATCCAAATTCAAAAGCTATTTGGAGCTTAACAAGGGGCACCTTATATTCCAATAATCTCTCTCTGGTTGAAACTTTTTGGAGACTAAAGTGATAACCAGCACTCCCCATTTGTCTGTTCCATAGTCAACCTATAAAGATCCAACTGCTTTAATCAAATTTGAGCAGTATAACAAAAACACATCCTAGGGCTTCCCTGGTGGCGCAGTGGTTGAGAGTCCGCCTGCCAATGCAGGGGACACGGGTTCGTGCCCCGGTCCGAGAAGATCCCACATGCCGCAGAGCGGCTGGGCCCGTGAGCCATGGCCGCTGGGCCTGTGCATCCGGAGCCTGTGCTCCGCAACGGGAGAGGCCACAACAGTGAGAGGCCCGCGTACCGCAAAAAAAAAAAAAACAAAAAAACCCCACCACATCCTAATTTTGATCTTTTGTTGGTTCAGTATGCAATTTTTTTAAGGAGTGGTGTTAATACAAAAAGAAAAGTTATAGAAATAAATTACTTACAGGGCTGAGAGCTAGTTGCTCACTACCAAAGGAAAACTGCCCAATCCAGTATCTCAAAACCAACAGCTTTCAGAAAGTGCACTTGATCTAAGCTACTGATAAAGAGTAAATGTGTTAACACACACACACACACACAATGTTGGACACTTATCTTTCCTCCTTTCACATAAAACTGTTAGCTTTATGAATCTCAGCAAAGGACATCCATTAGTGTCTTTACATCAATTTGTACGAAGATGCTAAAAAGCCATTTAGTTGGAATTATAAGAATTTAATGCACTTGTTTGTGGTTTAATTAAATGCAATATGAACAATTTTCAATATACCTAAAGAAAAGCAATCAGTAAAGAGAGAGAGAAAAAATTTTATGAGCTCTTTATTAAGAGCTAATCTTTTATTACCATGATCCCATTCTGATTCTGATATATATCAAATTGGTTTGGGAATCTACATGCTTCAGTCAGGGTTATCATCCTTGAATAACTCCTAAAATTTCTATTCTATGACAAAATTCATTGAAGTATATTAAACTACATCACTCCGAAAAAATAGTTACTATATTGTTTTAAGGACAAATTGGTTCTAAGGTGCTTTTTGATTTCAACTAAATCAATGAATTTATTTTTTGTACATTATGAAGGAACAAACAATAAGAAATCCAGCAGAGACCATAATTTATTCACAATACCACTGAGCTTAATTAACTGAAAAGAATCCTACCAAATCATTTAGTTCTACCCTTGTTTGCAGAGGAGACAATCCCATAGATGTCACTGCTGCAGAGCTACCGAGCAGCTCAGGCTCAAACTTCAGATATTTCCCATCTGTATTTCCTGACAGTAACATTTTACATGAAAGGGGATTTTTAACTGCATAACCTTCAAGGCCCACTCAAATGCCACCTCCTCTATGAAGCCTCTCCTAATCTTCCCAGCAAGAACGAATTTCATTCTCCTCTAAAGCGCAGGCTATGGTACTTTATCTATGTCTCTCCTACAGCAATCATTTTTTCCCTCGCATTTCAATCTCAAATTTCATATTCCCTCTAGAAAGATTTTTGAGTCACCCCTGTATCCCAGAGCACAGCACAATGCCTTGTTTTTGGCAGGTGCTCAATACATCATTGGATGATGTTAGCCATACCCAAATCTATATGATTAAAAGAGCTGACCATTTTATTGTTTAAAGCCAATTTACTGGTTTGAGTTGGTCTCTAAATACTCTCAAAAATATATAAAGAACTCATACAACTCAGTAGCATAAAAATAAATATTCCAATGAAAAACGGGCAAAGGATCTGAATAGAATTTTTCCAAAAACACATACAAATGGCCAACAGGCACATGAAAAGGTACTCAATATCACTAGTCAAGAGGGAAGTGTGGGCTTCCCTGGTGGTGCAGTGGTTGAGAGTCCGCCTGCCGATGCAGGGAACACGGGTTCGTGCCCCGGTCCGGGAAGATCCCACATGCCGCAGAGCGGCTGGGCCCGTGAGCCATGGCCGCTGAGCCTGCGCGTCCGGAGCCTGTGCTCCGCAATGGGAGAGGCCACAACAGTGAGAGGCCCGCGTACCGCAAAAAAAAAAAAAAGAAAAAAAAAGAGGGAAGTGCGAATCAAAGCCACAATAAGGTATCACCTCACACCTTTTAGAACAGTTATAATCAAATCAAAAAGACAAAAGATAGCAAATGCTGGTGAGGGTGTGGAGAAAAGGAAACCCTTGTGCACTATTAGTGGGATTGTAAATTGGTACAGCAACTATGGAAAACAGTATAAAGGTTCCCCCCAAAATGAAAAATGATTCAGCAATTACACTTCTGGGACCATATCCGAAACAAAAACACTATGTCAAAGAGATATCTGCACCCCTATGTTCACAGCAGCATTATTTACAATAGCCAAGACATGAAAACAACCTAAGTGTTGATCAACAGATGAATGGATAAAGAAGTCTTTATATATATGTATATGTGTGTGTGTGTATATATATATATAAATAAATAAATAAATATATATATATATATATATATATATATATATATATATATATATATCAGCCATTACAAAAGCAAAAAGAAACTCCTGCCATTTGTGACAACATGGATGGACCTTGAGGGTAATATGCTAAGTGAAATAAGTCAGAGAAACACAAATACTGTCTGATCTCACTTAAATGAGGAATTTTTTTAAAAACTCAGGAAAAAAGAGATCAGATTTATGGTTACCAGAGGTAGGAGGTGAGGAGAGAGGGGACTAGATGAAGGTAGGGTGGTCAAAAGATACAAACTTCCAGGTGTAACGTAAATAAGTTCTAGGGATGTAATGTACAACATGATGACTATAGTTTACATTGCTGTGTGGTAGATTTGAAAGTTGTCAAGAGCATAAACCCAAAGTTCTCATCACAAGGAGAAAAACTTTTTTTTTCTTTTTCTTTTTTTGTATATGAGATGATGGATGTTAACTAAACTAATTGCTGCAATCGTTTCACAACACTACATGTAAGTCAAATTATGCTGTACAACTTAAACTTATACGGTGCTGTATGTCAATTATATCTCAATAAAACTGGAAAAAATAAAGCTATAACCAATCCAATAAATCAATAAATACTCTCAAATGATATTTCCATTTTCCCTCTAGAATAACTAGATAACTTTGACTCAAAGGCCACCCTGGGGCTTCCCTGATGGCGCAGTGGTTAAGAATCCACCTGCCAATGCAGGGGACACGGGTTCAAGCCCCGGTCTGGGAAGATCACGCATGCCCATGAGCCACAACTAAGCCCATTCTGAGCCACAACTACTGAACCCACGTCCCACAAGTACTGAAGCCCGCGCGCCTAGAGCCCATGCTCCACAACAAGAGAAGCCACCACAATGAGAAGCCCGTGCACCGCAATGAAGAGCAGCCCCCGCTCGCCGCAACTAGGGAAAGCCCGCGCGCAGCAATGAAGACCCAATGCAGCCATAAATAAATAAATAAATAGATTAAAAAACAAAACAACAAAGGCCATCCTGGTTGCTAAGACCCCTCGCTCCCAGTTACCTTGCTCTCCTTAACTAGAGTGTGCCTAGGAAAGCCGGTTTCTTCAGACCCTTCAAGAGTCTGCATTACCTTACCCAGTGGGAACAAATTAGAAGGATATGCAAGAAAAGATAAGCAGTTTATGTGACCAGGAATTTCATCCATTCCGCTTTCAGAATATAAAAAGGAAGGGGCCTTGAAAGAATGTCTCAGGAGACTCCTACGCACATGGAATTGAAACGTGCCTTTAGTTTCCAAACATGATCAGACTCGAGCAAAGTAAAGCCTATTAGAGCCATATCTGATCAGCCTATAACAACACAATTGTTGAAGTCCCTGAGTTTTTAGGGGGCACAAACTACACATGATTCTTTTAAGGCTCAAAACATAAAGCACGAGATACTAGGTATTAAATTCAAATTTCACTCAAGAATACACGCCACAGGCTGAATGTGCCTCACTATAAGAAAAACACAAGTTTTGCATTGAAGCAGTAATATGTGTTATTTTGGTGGGAAAATGTTTTATAATGTTGATACAGTTCCCACAATCCCAATCTGAAACCTCAGAACGAGATGTGTTTTGGAGCTCGGGATTTTTCGGATTTTGGAAATATGGAGCATACACCGTATATTAACACTCTAGTTGGGATGTGGGGCAACACAGTCTAATCAAATACATTCTTCAGCAAACCTTGGAATGATCACACTGAGGGGGATAAGCTGAGCCACAGCTCTTCCCAGGCTTTGTCACAAAATTAGTTCAGGTCAAGTTTTGCCTCCGAGTTACCAGTTTTCAGAGCATTTTATTGCTACCTACCATTCAGTGCTAAAAAGAAGTCATTTAACCTCTTCATGTGCCGTAATCAAAAACCTGGTAATAACGTGAGACACTCAAAACTTTCAAAGAATCCCTTCTCACTGATGAAGAATCATAACATTCCTCAACTCACACACACTGTCTCAGTAGTAATAATCTTAACTGCTATCTTTTGAGGGCTTTGTGTAAGTCCCCATGCTAAGTGTCTCATATTCTTTTTTTCTATTTTTTCCCATGATAGAACTTAATAAATATACAACGTGAAGCTGCATATTTTATTTTAATCATGATTTCCTTCTCAATTTTAGAAGGATTAAAAACATGGAGTTTCTTCTTCTAAATTTTACATGTTGTAGGTAAATCATTCTCCCAGATAATCATTCAACCAAAGACCTAAGGTTTGAGGACTTTTTTAAGCCTTATTTGCAAATATACAACGTGGGCCTCTTTTAAATATGTCACAGATAGCACTTAGGCTTATGATATGCCGCTTTGCTAAACCTCCTACCACTGGCACAGAACCCAGGAGCTTTCTGCACCTTAGTGCTCTGTTTCCTATGTTGCCCTTTTAATCCTAATGAAGTTATACCAAGTCAGGTTCATTGTGATTAATATGCATCATAAAATATACTCCGGACAAAAATATTGCTCTGCAACACAGAAGCAATGTCATACACTCCACAGAGAAAATCTACCTGGGGTCTGTGGGGTGAAATAGCCCTCACTCGGAAGACATATTAAGATATTAGTATTTCACAGTTTCCTCAGCGAGTTACTTCTTAAGTTAGTCTTCCCCACAAAAGTTACATCTCTTTTTAATCAGCACTATGAAATTTTTGGCCATTGAAAGAAAAAAAAGAAGCTACTAGCACTTTACTAGAAGGCTCTGAAACTGAAAAGCATTTAAAGCTTCAAAATTACCCTAGGTTTCATTGGTGACTTAATATACAGCACTTATACAACCTCAGATAAAATATTTTTTAAACCATGATTCTGACAACTCCGAGTTTAAGTAAGTGGGGAGAGGAAGATTTACTATAATTTGAAAAGATTTAACATCACTTTTAGTTCTCTTTTTCAATTCAATCCTCTGTCTCTTTCTGTCCCTCTGTCTGTCTGTCTCTACCTACACAACCCCCCACCACACACACACATACACTCTTGTGACTGATAACAGTCTGTTTAATAAAGCTTAAGGCATCTGTGGAACCATTACAAGAAATTACTTTTGTACCTAGTTTTAGAATGAATGATTTACTGCATTTCCCTTAATCCTTAAGTTGCATATTCATTGCTGTATTTTCCTCTAAACGCTGTCACTTAAATTGTCATGTAGAATAGGGCAAATCAGGGTCAGTTTATATAAGCGGCATCAATCTGAAGAACTTCATTGGTCTTTATTTCAAGGCATTATGCAAAGAAAACTGACGTTAAGAGAGCCTTAACTGACAGCAAATGAAATCAATCAGCAAATCACTAAGCCATAATAAACTCACTCAATTTGTAGATAACCCTTCCTTTCCCAGGTCTTCACCTTGGCAGTCCATCAAACACTGTTTTTTGCCCAAGTAGCTAAAATGAAGAGCAATTCTGTTGTAGCCCTTGAAAGTTCAAGTGCTCACAGGCTTCATTCTCTCAATAATAAGCATTAAAAGGTATTATCGAGTAGGGTTATACTTAAAAAGGCTTCAAAAATAGAAAAAAAAAAGAGAGAAAGGGTCAAGTTTGGGATTTAGTTTTTGCCTCTTAACATTAATGGCAAAGAAATGATGTTCATATCATTCAGCAGCTTTTCTGCTTTGAGCTACCTAGAACTGAAAATTGTAACTAAAAATAAAATGCTCTGTACTTTCATATCTTTTGTGCTTTTGTTTCTTTAACTAGGTGTGTCTCAAACATTTCACATACAGGCAAATATTGTCACCTTTTCAGAGTTGGAATTTGAAGTCCAAAAAAAAAAAATTCAAATGGTATAAATAAAGGCAACAAAATGAGTTAAAAGGACATATGAAGACAGTAGTAATGCTTGAATTACTTTTAAAAATAATTATTCAAATAGAAGTATATGGTGGACATTCACCAAAGTGTTAGCAATGGCTTTATACTGAGCTGTAAGAAAACACTAGAGTTGTGGAACATTTTGTTCTTTTTATTGCACACGTTGCTACTAAAGTGAAACCTGTATCAAACAGGTCATCAGCCAAAAGTCTCCAAGAGTCAAAACACTAAAACATTCCTTAACGTACTTAGGTTACTTTTCCTGAAACACAGGCCTGTTTGCAGTTCAGTCCAACACAATTTATATTAATTTAGCATTTTACAATATAAAAAGCACCTTACCTCTCTTGATCTCCCCACATTACATTATCTCACCTGATCTCCCCACAGCCCCGTGAGTGAAAGAAAGCAAGACAGGCTTCACCACCTCCATTTAAAGATGAGGAAATAGGGGGCTCAGGGCTGTTGAGTGACCTGCCAAGGTGGTTACATTACAGAGCCAGGACTTCAATCCAGGCATTCTGACTCTCCACATAGGCTTTCTCCAATACTACATTGCTTGCCTCTTTCCCCAGCAGACAGAGTTATTTTATCTCTTCCAAATTCCCCTTCTGATCAACATAATGTTTCCAGCAAACTCAGTGACATTCAGAAAATTGCACAGATTCATGATTGCCAACTCCCCCATCATCTGATTTACTTGCTTTTCTTTTAGAAGGGCAAAAATCTCATCCTGAATCAGGCCCCTGACTTCAGACTATACTACAAAGCTACAGTAATCAAGACAGTATGGTACTGGCACAAAAACAGAAAGATAGATCAATGGAACAGGATAGAAAGCCCAGAGATAAACCCACGCACATATGGTCACCTTATCTTTGATAAAGGAGGCAGGAATGTACAGTGGAGAAAGGACAGCCTCTTCAATAAGTGGTGCTGGGAAAACTGGACAGGTACATGTAGAACTATGAGATTAGATCACTCCCTAACACCATACACGAAAATAAGCTCAAAATGGATTAAAGACCTAAATGTAAGGCCAGAAACTATCAAACTCTTAGAGGAAAACATAGGCAGAACACGCTATGACATAAATCACAGCAAGATCCTTTTTGACCCACCTCCTAGAGAAATGGAAATAAAAACAAAACTAAACAAATGGGACCTAATGAAACTTCAAAGCTTTTGCACAGCAAAGGAAACCATAAACAAGACCAAAAGACAACCCTCAGAATGGGAGAAAATATTTGCAAACGAAGCAACTGACAAAGGATTAATTTCCAAAATTTACAAGCAGCTCATGCAGCTCAATATCAAAAAAACAAACAACCCAATCCAAAAATGGGCAGAAGACCTAAATAGACATTTCTCCAAAGAAGATATACAGACTGCCAACAAACACATGAAAGAATGCTCAACATCATTAATCATTAGAGAAATGCAAATCAAAACTACAATGAGATATCATGTCACACCAGTCAGAATGGCCATCATCAAAAAATCTAGAAATAATAAATGCTGGAGAGGGTGTAGAGAAAAGGGAACACTCTTGCACTGCTGGTGGGAATGTGAATTGGTTCAGCCACTATGGAGAACAGTATGGAGGTTCCTTAAAAAACTACAAATAGAACTACCATATGACCCAGCAATCCCACTACTGGGCATATACCCTGAGAAAACCATAATTCAAAAAGAGTCATGTACCACAATGTTCATTGTAGCTCTATTTACAATAGCCAGGACATGGAAGCAACCTAAGTGTCCATCATCAGATGAATGGATAAAGAAGATGTGGCACATATATGCAATGGAATATTACTCAGCCATAAAAAGAGACAGAATTGAGATATTTGTAGTGAGGTGGATGGACCTAGAGTCTGTCATACAGAGTGAAGTAAGTAGAAAGAGAAAGACAAATACCATATGCTAACACATATATATGGAATTTAAGAAAAAAAAATGTCATGAAGAACCTAGGGGTAAGACAGGAATAAAGACACACACCTACTAGAGAACGGACTTGAGGATAGGGGAGGGTGAAGGGTGAGCTGTGACAAAGCGAGAGAGAGGCATGGACATATATACACTACCAAATGTAAGGTAGATAGCTAGTGGGAAGCAGCCGTATAGCACAGGGAGATCAGCTCGGTGCTTTGTGACCTCCTGAAGGGGTAGGATAGGGAGGGTGGGAGGGAGGGAGACACAAGAGGGAAGAGATAAGGGAACATATGTATATGTGTAACGGATTCACTTTGTTATAAAGCAGAAACTAACACACCATTGTAAAGCAATTATTCCCCAATAAAGATGTCAAAAAAAAAAAACCTCTCATCCTGAGATTGAAAACGAAGCGAGTCTACACCTGATCAAGGAATGTTTACAAGCCAAACAGTTAAAGGAAAACAATTTAAAAACTACCTAGTAGTGCTGTTTAATTTCCAAAGTTTTTTCATCCATGTCATGTGATCCTCACAACTGCCCCAAGATGCAGCAGGGCAAGTATCATCATCTTCATGTTACAGATGACAAGGTGATGCACCAGAAGAATTAAGGGCCGAAAGCTCACAGACAGTGATTCTAGGATAAAACTCCAGTTGCACTCAGCACCACAAGGATGATAATTCATATTCATCCTTCACAAGAAAGGACAATGTTGTTTCCCGTGAGAAAAAGACAAGACAACAACTGGATAAAATAATGAGAATTCCTGTTACCTGTGTAATTTGTGTCTACGGGTAAAGGATTCCATCTGTTCTGTGGCTAATCCTATTACTTTCTGGTAAAGTTGTATAACTTCTTCAACCTCTGTGATAGTGACTCTGCTATGACTTTATTTTCTTCCAAATTATTCTTCTTTATAATAAACAAAGGAAGAAATGATTTTTAAAAACTAGAGAAAAAAGACTTTATTTTAAATAATTCCTACCAGATTTTACTTAGTGTCAGTTCAGATCACTGATGCCAGGTCACTCCCACAGGGAATAATTCGTGAATATTTTCAGCTGAGTTAAGGAGTAGGGAGTCACTAGATTCCTCAGTATAAGATTCTGCGTAGCAGAAGCTTTATACAGATGCATTTCCTTGCCCTCATATGTCATCCTGTCATTTTCAAAAGGCAAAGAGAGATTAAAGTCCCAACAGGAAAAAAAACAAAACTGTTGTTTCAGACCACCACTAACCTGAAATAAAACCCATGATCCAAGATGTAAAATGTCCCATCAGGTAAACATTAAAAAAAAACTTTTTAGCACGCCTAGCCTTAACAGATTTTTTTCTTTTTTAGAAATCTTAGCTATCACTTAATGCCCAAGATTATGTTTTAACAACAGATACAAAGAAAAATACGGGTTTTTTGTTTTGTTTTGTTTGCAGTACGCGGGCCTCTCACCGTTGTGGCCTCTCCCGTTGCAGAGCACAGGCTCCAGATGCGCAGACTCAGCGGCCATGGCTCACGGACCCAGCCGCTCCGCGGCATGTGGGATCTTCCCGGACCGGGGCACGAACCCGTGTCCCCTGCATCGGCAGGTGGACTCTCAACCACTGCGCCACCAGGGAAGCCCAAATAAGGGTTTTTTTTTTTTTTTACAAGTCTTTTGAAATAAAATATGGGGATTAAGAAAATAATGGTAGCATATATCACCTGGTAAAATATTTGGACCAAAAAGCATAATTCTACATTTTTACTCTCAAGATCCTGCCCTAAAATTCTGTTTGATGCGCCCCCCTACGCCCTCCTCCACCACCATCACCACCAAAAAAAAAAAAAAAAAAATGCAAATCAAATAGGCAGAGGAAGGGAACGGAGGAGAAAGGGAGGCAGGGAGGGTGAGAGGACTTAGGTGATAATACCGGAACTGCTCTAATAACGACTGATGGGCGAGGCTAAATTTCTAGCAAAGTCTTCCTGGTCAATGGAAACTAAAACGTCCTGAAACCTTAGGAGAAGATACAGATTCGGGACAACAAGGTGTAACTCACAGTGACTATAAATCAATGTTTAAATGCTACTATGCTATTATTTAATCACTGTTGTTCCAATTTGCAACACACTCTAAAATTAGTCCTTCTGTACACATTAACATCTTACTTCTCTTTATATTTTGTTTTATTTAGCATTGCTCACAGCTCTAGTACCAGCAAGTTTTGAAGAAACTTAATGTCTGCTTGTGTATTATCAAATCTTCAGAGTAGAATTCTAAAATTTTAACTAGCAAATAACAAAAATATTTTCTCTAACAACATTACTTCAGGAAGTGCCATTTATTCTTCCTGGTGTCAACATGAAAAACAAACGCACTAATCCTTATATTCATCCTTGAGGTAGGCCTCAAATCCTGGACATTTAGATTCCTCATTGGCACAATTTTTATTCTGTGGAACTGGAGATTACAGCTGTCAAGCAGCTAGATGAGACAAAGGATGGCTTTTTTCCATCAAAATGTCTTTATTCTCAGATGAACTATATGATTTTTCCAGCTAATTGTTTTCCCCTAATAAACAGGTCTTCCCTGGGAAGCACCTTCCAGCCTTTGAAGAAGGTAGCATTTCAACATTCTCTTTGATGCCACAACTGAATTCTAAAATCATTTTATGTTTTGTAATTTAAAAGATATTTTGATTTATGAATTTAAAGAGAATTGCACACTCATTGATAACAACTTTAGATAACCCCAAAATCTTCTCGATACCTTTTTACAAAAATGACCCCACTTACCAAAAAGGTCTGACTTCCAATAATGCACAGTCATGGACCCAGAAATAAATGAAAAGGAATATCTATGAGACATACAGCTGTCACAAAATATATTCTCTTTACTTCACCATGGAGACTCTTAGACTAAACCCTGACAACTCTGTAAATTAGGAACCCAGCGAGAATGGACATCTGAAAATAAGGGAAGACCTGAACTATAAAAAGAAGGTAAAACTTTCTTTTAGTATCAGAAAATAAAGAACCATACTTTAAAAAGGAAACTAAAGAACTAATAGAAGTCATCTAAAAGAAATTAAAGATGATACAAATAGATGGAGAGATATACCATGTTCTTGGATTGGAAGAATCAACATTGTGAAAATGACTCTACTACCGAAAGCAATCTATAGATTCAATGCAATCCCTATCAAACTACCACTGGCATTTTTCACAGAACTAGAACAAAAAATTTTGCAATTTGTATGGAAACACAAAAGACCCCGAATAGCCAAAGCAATCTTGAGAACGAAAGAAGGAACTGGAGGAATCAGGCTCCCAGACTTCAGACTATACTACAAAGCTACAGTTATCAAGACGGTATGGTACTGGCACAAAAACAGAAAGATAGATCAATGGAACAGGATAGAAAGCCCAGAGATAAACCCACGCACATATGGTCACCTTATCTTTGACAAAGGAGGCAGAAATGTACAGTGGAGAAAGGACAGCCTATTCAATAAGTGGTGCTGGGAAAACTGGACAGCTACATGTAAAAGTATGAAATTAGATCACTCCCTAACACCGTACACAAAAATAAGCTCAAAATGGATTAAAGACCTAAATGTAAGGCCAGAAACTATCAAACTCTTAGAGGAAAACATAGGCAGAACACTCTATGACATAAATCACAGCAAGGTCCTTTTTGACCCACCTCCTAGAGAAATGGAAATAAAAACAAGAGTAAACAAATGGGACCTAATGAAACTTAAAAGCTTTTGCGCAGCAAAGGAAACCATAAAGAAGACCAAAAGACAACCCTCAGAATGGGAGAAAATATTTGCAAATGAAGCAACTGACAAAGGATTGATCTCCAAAATTTATAAGCAGCTCATGCAGCTTAATAACAAAAAAACAAACAACCCAATCCAAAAATGGGCAGAAGACCTAAATAGACATTTCTCCAAAGAAGATATACAGAGTGCCAACAAACACATGAAAGAATGCTCAACATCACTAATCATGAGAGAAATGCAAATCAAAACTACAATGAGATATCATCTCACACCAGTCAGAATGGCCATCATCAAAAAATCTAGAAACAATAAATGCTGGAGAGGGTGTGGAGAAAAGGGAACCCTCTTACACTGTTGGTGGGAATGTAAATTGATACAGCCACTGTGGAGAACAGTATGGAGGTTCCTTAAAAAGCTACAAATAGAACTACCATATGACCCAGCAATCCCACTACTGGGCATATACCCTGAGAAAACCATAATTCAAAAAGAGTCATGTACCAAAATGTTCATTGCAGCTCTATTTACAATAGCCCAGAGATGGAAACAACCTAAGTGTCCATCATCGGTTGAATGGATAAAGAAGATGTGGCACATATATACAATGGAATATTACTCAGCCATAAAAAGAGACGAAATTGAGCTATTTGTAATGAGGTGGATAGACCTAGAGTCTGTCATACAGAGTGAAGTAAGGCAGAAAGAGAGAGACAAATACCGTATGCTAACACATATATATGGAATTTAAAAAAAAAAAATGTCATGAAAAACCTAGGGGTGAAACAGGAATAAAGACACAGACTTACTAGAGAATGGACTTGAGGCTATGGGGAGGGGGAAGGGTAAACGGTGACAAAGCGATAAAGAGGCATGGACATATATACACTACCAAACGTAAGGTAGATAGCTAGTGGGAAGCAGCCGCATAGCACAGGGAGATCAGCTCGGTGCTTTGTGACCGCCTGGAGGGGTGGGATAGGGAGGGTGGGAGGGAGGGAGACGCAAGCGGGAAGAGATATGGGAATATATGTATATATATAACTGATTCATTTTGTTGTGAAGCTGAAACTAACATACCATTGTAAAGCAATTATACTCCAATAAAGATGTTAAAAAAAAAAAAAAAGAACTAATAGAAGTCATCTAGTCTTTCAGGGACAACTGGGCACTTTTACCTATTTAGTAGTCTACATATTTAGCAATATTTCCATTCAAAATGGCTAGTTTTCATGTTTTAAAAAATAATCAGAGATCTGAAAATTCACTTATGGGGATGGAATAACTTGAAGAAGAAAATATCTACATAATACAAGATTTCAAGTAAAATTGCCTAACATTTCTTTAACTTCTAACTACGCCCAAATGAAGACATTTCTTAAACAACAATTAGAAGGCTGCTGCATTAAGCAGTGTAACTGGGAACACATGTGAAAAATTATTAAGAGTGATTCTTGATATTTTTATTCCCTGACAGTTTAGGTACTTAGGTACAAGGTATTTGTTCCTACTCTATATTAAAAAAAAAAAAAATCCCTTCAAGATGCCCTTTTATGATCTAACTTTATAAATACAACAAAATAGATGGAAGAAATTTCTATGCCTGGAAGGTAAGTTAAATGTAAAAAACCATGGTACCCCAAAAGTTGCGGGTATAGCACATAACAAACAACCATACCAAGTAAGGACTTTGTAATAACATGGTAGGTTATGGGTGATTAAAGGATTACTGGATTTACGGTAAAGACTCTTGTTTAAAATCTTCATAAATAAATGGTTTCACAATGAAGCCTTTCTAATGAAGTGTTTATAAACATATATTTATAAAATATACTACATTTCCAGAGGTATAGTTATTGTGCACTAAGCCTTAAACACTTTTATGAGATGGTTCGGGGGACTTTTCCTTTTAAATGAAGTGGGTTTAGAAGTTAAAAAAAAAAAATTGATCCCAAGTCTCTTAAAGGCGTGCACAACTTAGGCACAGCAGCTTCCTAAGGCACCTTGACCGGCGTCTGAAATCAAGTATTCATTCACCCATACATACTGAGGGCCTCTTCCATGTGAGGCAGGGTTCTGAGCTCTGATGATGCAGCAGTGAACAAAACCAAGTTCCTGGTCTCACGACCTTTCATGTTAGTGGAGAGCTAATAAATAGTGAGTGTTTACAATGTACCTGTCACTATGCTAAGCACTTCAGGTGGATTAACCCATTCAATAGTCACACTGAGTTAGAAACTTCTATTATTTTCATTTTATAGATGAAGAGGCTGAAATACACAGTTTAAGTAACTTTCCCAATTAATCTCTTTTGGATTTCTATTCTCGCCATGATCTCCTCACAAACGAAATTGTATTTTATAGAGAGACCCTACCTTTATTCTTTTTTCTTCTCAGCTACCCTAAAACACACACACACACCACACACACACACAACACACAAAACACTATGCGATGGTTTACAAAAGGCAGAAGGCACGATTAAAAAGAATGAAGGGACCGGTCACCCTACTCACTGGATATGTGACCTTTAGCAATTTACTTCATCTCAGTAAACTTCAGCTTCTTCCTTTGTAAACTAGATAAAAGCAGAGCACCTCTTTTTCATAGGGTTGTTGCAGGGATTAAATGAGAGAGTAAATGTAAGGTGCTTAGCACAGTAACTGGTACAGAATAAGCACTCAATAATATCAATATTGATATTGTTCTGTGTTGGTTATTGTTGAATGGGAATGGAGGCACAAACATTTATTGGATGCCTGCTGATATCTTCCAGATAGTAAAAGCATCACATATCATAATTATTGAAAAAACACAATTCAAAGTATAAGACGATGAGTAACAGGTTTCTTTATAAAGTATGGGCAGAATATTTTTTCTTACAAAGTCCTCTGCATTCACACCGTACTGGGCTTTTCAGCTAAAGCTAACTTGTCTAATCTAGGTGTTTTATTTTTTTCCAGTATCCCAGTAGACTAATATGCTGTTATTTAGGAGATAAAAGCCCAGGTATAATAGTTCTAAACTTGCCATAGGAGCTTAAACAGGGGTTACATTGGCGACATGGCCTCTCTGGAACATCAAGTAACAAGGAAAAGTAAATAGGGAGCTACAGTTGATCTTAAATCAAAATTATTTGAAGCTTTTGAAGAAACAAGGAAGACTGAAGGAAACAAATGGAAAGATATAGAGAAAAGATTCTAAGTAACCATTTCTTTAAAAACAAAACCACCCACACACACCCCTCAAAAGTAATAAAATCAAGCTACTGTTGCTTACTTCATCTTTACAATGTTTCCCATACTGGTCAGCAGTAGTAAGAGCCACCATGCGTTGCCTGCTTTCTTTGTGCTGGGCACTGTGCTCTCTGCTTTACATGCATTGCCTCATTCAAACTTACTACAAGCCCGAGAAATTGTTAGCATTACACTTTGTTGCAGATAAGGAAATCAGGGTTAAAAGCTAGCAGATCGCAGAGACTAGATGAACTGAATTATCTCCTGTAGAAGAGTATCAGTCACATGCTCTTCTGGGTACAGACAGATAAGGTAATCCACTCATCCTCTTCAACTTTCAATCATGCTCATTGGTCTTCCTTCCATCAAGGATTATACCTATAATAAAGCTTGCCCCTTTGGAAAAGACAGACAGTGGCTGTCTAGGAAAACTTCAGCTCCTACCGCTCTAAATGATGGTTGTATATGTTGGCCAAATAATTCAGACGCTACCACATCCTGCATAGTGGTCCTCCCCTCATCATAATCGAAAGCTGTTCATGCTTTGAGTAGTCCGCTCCATCAGCACACAGTACAAAGCTAAACAAATACTGAATTCCTAAATATGTAGCCACACTTAGCATAAATATATATATTTACAAACTGCGAAAAGGTGAAAAGTAGAGTTCTATAATATTAGCCTGTCAAATGGAAACACAATTTTGTATCTGTGAATTTGTCTACAATACAGCATAAACTATGACCTACATCATACACAGATGCATAATGTATACTTTGTAAATGGAAGAAAAACTCCACTGTAGATTTCAAAGGTTTCACTCTGACCATTTAACACAGGCATCTAGATTTTTACTGTCAGATTTTACCAGTTCAGGCTTTGCAGTCAAATACACCCAGACTTAAACTCAGACTCTAGGCCTTACCATTTACTTGCTGTCGATCTGAGGAGAGTTACCTGCTATAGATGTTGTTTTCAATTGTAAAATGGAAATAATGCCATCTAACTGACAGGTCCATTGTGAGAATTAACTGAGATCATTTATTTAAACAGCTAAGCATGATACCTGTTACACAGAAGTGCTCACTAAAATGGCACTTATAATAATAATTATTATTATAATTATAGTTATTGTTATAATTAAGGACTTCAATTAATACAGTGCCTTTCTTCTCAAAGTACTGCATATCACCAATTGTGTCCGTGTCCGTGTGTGTGTGTGTGTGTGTGTGTGTGTGTGTGTGTGTGTGTGTGTGTGTGTCAAACACTATTAGGGCTCAAATATGTGCTCTTCTCTGCACTGGATACTAAACCAAAACATATATTACTAAACTACAATGCATGTTACAGCACGTCAATACAAAATTTACCCAAGTGTTTAGGTATCTGGCAACCCACATAACCATTTTTATTAGAACTTGGAAAAGATAGTAGTTTAAAATACAAGCCCATCCATTTCCTTCTTGTTATGCACAGATGTCAGAACTCTATAGAGTTCATGCTTTGCCTCAAAAAATGGCATTCCTAAGAAGCAGTCTCTTTCCAAATCATCACAATCTAGAGTTTGGGGGAAGTCTTTATTTGTGAATTATGACAAGTACTAAGCCCTGTGAGATTCCGAATTAAGATAACCAAGCAAAGGATTACTTTACAACCACTAGAAAAATCTCAAATCATATTGTACTTAAATATAATCAAATTTTAAATGTACATCTTAATCTTGTACTAAATAATGGTACAGTACTCTAGCCTATAAATGAAAATAAAAATGCCTTATGCTTCGTTTTACAATTACATATGTTTTAGATATATTGGTGGACAATCTAATGAAAGAAACAACAAGCATTTTTTCTTTGTTGAGCATTAATTTGAGTACTAATAACAAATTAAATTAGGGTATGGAGCATGTAGAAAAAAATTAACATAGCCCCACTTGGACTGACATTAATTTTGTACGAAGTTAAAATTTTACAGGGTCATAAACTGAAGAATGAAAAAAGTTTATCTTAAACCTCAAAATGTGAAAGGGACTGAGTTTTAAGAGATATTTCTCTTAAATACATTGAAAAATCTAGGGTGCTATTGAACAAGGACAACCTCTTTTGAATTACCAGGCTCCCTATAGTTCACATAATGTCGATAGATTTTTCTAATAAAGAAATTGGGCATTAAAGGGAGAATAAAATACATACTAAATTTTGTTTTGTCTGATTAAAAAATATTTTTAACCCTAAGGAGAAAAATGATCACAATAACCTAATAGTAACCTAGAATAGAAAGCTAGCTGCAGCATCTGAAAATAAATATGTTTTTGAAAATAAATATCTTTATTAAGTTTATTTTAAAGTTACTTGAGGTTTTATGATTGGGTGCTTTGAGTTTTATAAATGAAATAACCCAGCTGACACATATAACAAAGTTCATTAAAACTAAACACTGAAGTATAAGATACTTTTCAATGCAAAGTGCAGCTAGGTTCTAGATTTGCTGAAATTAAATTGCCACCTGAGAAATGTTGGATATACTTTGGAATTAACACTGAAAAATATCAAATATCTCGCCTGATAATTTTATCTAAAGTGATTTATTGTAAAACAATAAGAGCTACAAATTCAGACTAGCTTAAAGAGGTAACAGCCTAGCGTCTTATTGTCCTCTGCTGCCCAAAAAGTATGTTCTTTTAATACTGTACTTAGCTATAAACCGCACGTTTTTCCTTGGTAAAAAATAAAAAACTTTTCTGGATTATTTAATTGGCTAGTTCTAGGCTTTAAAGAAAAAAACACAATTATTTGTGAAACATAGTGTTACATGACGGAAGAAAAATGAGGAAAAATTATTTGCATCTTCTTCAAGTTAGTCACAATACTTTGAGGCTTCCATTCTCCGCAGTTAGTGCAATTTCTTTTTCTACGTGTCTCGGTAGCAAACAATGTAATTTAGACTCTAACCTGGCACGCTACAACCTCTGGCCCGCCCTTGAGCCCCTCCATTGCAAAGGTCTCCAGGTGCAGTCTGGGTAGCTGCAGGGTGAAGTCATTCCTACTTGCCGCAGTCCGTGACAGCGAGATCTGATCTCTGACCTAAAGGGAAAAAAATAGCATCAATGGTAATTCCCCTTCAGACACATTAACTGGGATGAACTGGGTCCCCTTGAGCCCACTGAGTGGACTTGCATTGATCGCTGGACCTGAAATCCATGAATAAATTTAGGACTAATTGATTTTTCGTTGCAAATAAATCTCTAATTCAGAGTACTGGGGGAGAATGTTAAGAAGAAAAAGCATCCTCCTACTTGAAATGAGGGAGGGAAGGAGAGTCGCTGGAGCGCTTCTGATCAAGAGGTTTTGAATTATTTTTTCACTGTTCCACCCTCAGAAGAAAAAGGAAAGGAAAAAACATCTACAAAATCAAAAATAAACAGCAATCTCCTATTTATTCTCACTTTCTTAATAACATGTTTAATTTAACTGGTATTAACTGATATATATTAAACAAGATAGTTATTAGGTACTAGTCTTTGAAAAGAAAACTTCAATATGTACTCTAGAATAAAAACAAATATGCTCAACACACAAGGAGGCTTAAAAATGTACCAGCAAGAGGTCTGCTTGCCCTCTTTACTCTAAATTAAACTTGAGGCTTAATGATTAAATACATATAAACCAACTTGGTCACACAACTTCTAAATAAGATAATGGATAAAATTAGTAGTGTTTGTACTATATTTTAAGTATTCAGTAAGGTAACAATACAAACACATCACAGATACAGAGAATTGGAGAAACACCAATTCTCTAGCTAGCCTCTGCATCACAGGCAGTTGATATTACACTGCCACCTTCTGGACAAATGAGAAATACTCACTATATAATATAAACAGAAGAAAATGCTCAGAAACAGGTATTTTCATTTTTAATTTCCAAACTTAGTAAAAGCCTCAAAAATTCCACAGTTTAGTTTTCTTTTAAGACCAGTGATCTCTCATCTTCAATCACACAGTTTAATGATAGCAGTTTTCATATGTATACATATTTCCTAACTTTCCTTATACCTGAATAGGTTTTAAAAAATTATCTTTTTGACACCATATATTTGATAAATAGTACACAATTAGCTTAAAAACCACAGGACAAAATGAGTTTTTATGAGGTAGCAAAGGTCAAGAATGGGAGAACTATCATTGCTCAAATAAATGTATTTATATCTCTAGTTTTACCTGAGCAATTTCATATGTAACTTGGCAATAATATACGATAGAAATCCCAACCTTCATTTTTCTATTCCAGCTTGTAAAACTGTTTGAATTATTTCTTACTTTATGAATGAACTATCATACTATATAGGGTTTCCTTAAATCAGCAAACATGCGCAAATACGTGATGACATCTTTCATCGTTAGTGCTAATCTAAGTTATAAAAATCCTTATACTCTCAAGTTGAGCTGAAGAATTTCTGTCAATAAGTGAATGTCAAAGTGTATGCTGTAAAACATACACTATAATGCAATTTCTATAACAGTGTGAGTATGATATTCACGCCGGAGTCCTAATTCAGAATGTATATTTATCTTTATCAGAATGTATATTCAGAATTTAACAAACATTCTCCAGGCTTCAGTTAAGATGAGAATGCTTTTAACTCACTTAACAAAATAAAGCAAAGACATTTGTGAAATATGATTTAGGTTTTATATCTTATATGTATGGACACCTTCTCTTGCCTTTTTTTTTTTTTTGTCACCAATGTGCACTCAGATAAAAGAAAACATTAATGTGGATTAAGGTAGTGAGAATTTATCAACATCAAACCACTAGTGTTTTGCCTTCTACCCTTCTGAACAACAGTCAATAGATCTAAATATTTTACTGCACCCTGGCCAATTCATTGTTTGATGTTTAAAAACTCACCCAGAATCAAAGAAAATTTATTAAATTTGAGCCCCCAAATGAGATACTATTAGCTTTGAAAGTCAAGTTTAACTGCGATATTGATGATTCTCTTTTTTCTGTGACAAAATTCACTAGGGAAATCCTGGATGTCAAAGTACAAAAGCAGATTGCTAATATGGGCAAGGGTGGGGGCAGGGGGGAGGCTATGAGCAATGTAGGTATAATCCACAACACACTCCAAGCACTGGAGGTCCTTTAACCTGATTAATATCAGGCACCATACTTCATCTGTGAAGCCTGACATACAGGAACACTAAGCCACATTTTATATTCTCTAAATAAACTTTCTGAACAACATTAAGCCGGGGCATCTGGCATTTAAAACTGTGATTTATTGTCAAATTAACATTTTCACTACAACATTATTTAATTTGCCAAATGAAATAATTCTTTGTATTTGTATTAGATAGGGAAAAAACTCAAAATGCAGTTGTATTGCTAAACCTAATGATGGGCATCATAATTATAACATTATTTGAATAACATGCATGTGTTAAACTATCATTAAATTATAAATTATCTGTTGAATGTTGGCAGTGCCATCAAGAGACGGTGCCCCATGATATAATCTCACAAATATTTCTACTAAAATTTAAGAGTTTCTTCCCACTTTGAAATTAAATCAAAACTTTGAAAATAGGCATCTAAAATAGTCTCCACATATTTCAAGGAAAAGGATTTTTTTAAGTCTTGATAAAGGATTGACCAAGAATTCTTTTATTTTAATGGAAAAGGGGAGTGAAAGCGTCATGTTGAAAGAATACAAAACAGTGACACTAGGACAAGTGAAAATATAACGATGCAGCAAAGAGCAGCAAGGAAAGGTGACAGGGAACAGGAAAAAGAAAGGGCGAAAAGGGGAGACTGTTCAGAAAGAATGCAAAAGGCAAGTCTCAATATCAGTGTGTGAACAAGGATAAAGAGGGAAGAGATTCAACACAGAACAGTAAGTAAAAAGACTCTCACCTTATTTCATTAAATTAGTTCATAAGAAAAATAGAACAGCAGGCTGAGAACAAAGTGACTAAGAGCAGAAAGGAGATAAGTGGGATTTCTTTAGGAAATGCTGCCCACTGGATAAAAAATGGTCTTTCAAAAGTGAGAATTTAAAGTAAATTTCTTTGCTGTCAAAAAAATTTTGAAGTAACAATATTAGAACAATAAAATTATTTTTCTTCCTACTCTTCCTAGGGAAAAGTAGGTTCACCTTTTAAAATAAAGATTTTAGTGTGAATTTAGGATTAGAACAACCATCATCACCTGTCTATGGATTAAATTATAATTTCAAATTAATCTGAAATTGTAATTTCAAAAGCCAACATTTAATTCTGCTACAGTACATCATTATTCATCCTATCATTCAGATGCTATACCCTTTTTACTCTGATTTATTTATATATGTGAGCAATAAATACATATATATAATATTTTTCTACTTTAAAATGGCTAACAGTTCATTTTAACATATAATAAAATTTGTCAAAGAATTCTACAATATAAATCTCAACTGTAAAATTGTATACATTTTTATAACATTCTATAAAAACTGTACAATTTCATAATATCTTGATAAAGAATAAAGAAAAGCATACCTATATTACTCCATCCTAAATTTTTGATTTTTAGAAAGAGCAGTTTACTTTCTCCCTTTTGTATTACATACTTTCAGAAAGCAGATATTTCTCAAAGATAATGCCATAATAAACAAGAAAAACAGAGGCATATAGCAAAAAAAAAGAAACTTTTTAAGAAGCCAAAACATCATTATGAAATATTTATTTTATTGTAACAATCCAGTTCCAGCTTTAAGTGATTCTTCAGATCCATACTGTACTGTTCCTATTCCTCTGATTAGCGTTTTTTCACAAGCCACCAATCTTTCCTAATCTTCTGTACTGCTACCAAAACACAAAAAACTATTTCTGCTAGATACATCAACTATGAAATTAAACTAGTCATTTTTAGAAAAACTGCTCAACTCTCAAAATATGAACCTGCATCTTTTATCATGCACAGTTATAAAGCCCTCTGCACCCAATGTTCCAATTAATTTTTTAAAAATTCATGAAATATGGTACTAGTTGTGTTTTTACCAATAGGATACCCAGGATGAAGCAGTAAGGGTTTTGATAAAAACTCAGATACATTTGAGAACACGTGTAAGAAGATGTACACAATGTCTGAATCTTGAATGCCTGGGAAAAGCAACTGATAGTCGGACTTTTATATCATACTCCTGACCTGCCTAAAACTTTATTAATTCCAATCTATTACGGCCCCCAATACTTCAAAATAAACCTTTTTAACCAGAGAGATTTCCATCATATACAGATCCCAACAATATTCCCTGTAACTTCCACTTTTATCATCCTGTGTTCAGGTTTTACTATGACTCCATTCCCTGCCTTCCTTTGTCCTACTTCCTCCTCTGTACTTCCTTCCACTTCCATTGATTCCTAATTGCTTTCCCTTCTCTCTTTATTCTATTTTTCACCTTATACACTAGAGCAGCCTAGGCATTATTTTTCACCCTGTGCACTAGAGTGCAGAGTGCAGTTGGCACACTACAGCCCGGGGACCAAATCCAGACCACCGCCTGTTGTTGTAAATAAAGTTTTATTGGAACACAGCCACACCCACTCACTTAGCTATTGTCTTTGGCTGCTTTCCTGCTATGAGGATAGAGTTGAATAGTTGAGACAGAGACCATATGGTCCACAAAGCCTAAAATATTTACTATCTGGCCCTTTACAGAAAATATCGGCCATCCCCTGCCTCAGAGGTATAGAAGGAAAGACTATATTTTTCACCATCTATAGATTTTTTTTTAAATGACCACATCTCATCAGAGAATGCATGAACAATTTCTAGTGAGTAAACCTTGTATCACTAACACAGGGTGCCATCTCACAAATACCTGTCGCTCCTTCTTTCAAGTTTTACATAGTCCAGTATACAACTTGACTGGGTCTAACTTTCCTGGCCCAATGACTGATCACCACTCTAATACCTAAACAACAGAAAATTTGGCTAAACAAGTAGTATAGGCATACTGGAGAGCCTTTTATAAATACAGAGAGAAGGGAATCCGCCGGAGTTAACTACATACTCTGCAATAACACTAGCAGCAGAAAAAACCCTATGCATACAGAGGTTCTTAGTAAGCATGTGATCAAATAAGAACATCATTCCAAACTTGCAAATTCTATAAGGCAGTAGGAAAGAGAGGATAACAAAAAGATATTTAGACAGTTCCAGCACCCTGGTATGTGCCCAGTGACAGAAGCAGGGATTAAAGCATGTCAATGCAATGCAAATGACATTCACAAATGGACAGTTACAACTAAATAGATATTTCCCTCTTTTACCTTTTCGTTAACTAATTAATTCATGAAATGGATAGAGTACAGTACTATTCTTATTAGTAACAATACCACTAGCACTTCCAAAAGTACTTCATACTTTTCAGAGTACTCACCATACTACCTCACTTCATTCTGTCATTCACCTTGTGAAAGAGCTACTGCCATCCCTAATATGAGGATACTGTGTCCAGTGCTCCTAGCAACAAATAATAATGCCTCTAAATATCCACAATTAACAGTTAATAGATGAGGAAATGGCTCAAGATTTTGGTACTCCTTCCATTTCCCTACCTAAAAAGCAGCACTATCTTATTTTTCCTTTCCTTTGTCCCTTGTCTGGCAAGCTAGCAAAAATGTGTGTCATATAAGTAGTTTTGTGATAAACAGTGGAGACTATTATTGAAACATCCTTATTTTCCTCAGTAGTTTCATTGGATCTGTGGGCATTTTCATTCATTCATGTTTTTTCTCCCCAACCCGTCTTCCCTGTTTTCTCTCTCTCTCTCTCTCTCTCTCTCTCTCTCTCACACACACACACACACAAAATTATCATACTGGGAGACAAGTATCTGTGCAGCAATCATCCTTATACAATGGCCATAATCTCACAGAGAAGACCCCCAAACTATGAGGTTCCAAGATGTGTGCAGCAGTTCCAGCTGTGCTCCACACCTGCAGGAAGGAGACCTTGGCACTCACAGCAGGAGCAGGCGTTCCACTGGTGCTGCAGCAGGCACGGAAACCCCTCACTTGAAAAGAAGGAAGTGAGAAACTAGCCTTATTTTGCTGGCAGGTTATTTAATTTAACCTACAACTCTGGAGCAGAGCCAGAACTCTCCAATGACGGCCTGCTGCTGTCACCAGAAAAAAGGGCAAAATCCACCACTACCACAAACACCCCACACATTATAGTTCCATCCCAATTATGGAAGTAAAAAACTGATCCTTTGAATCAAATTATCAAGCTGGCTACATCCCAGTTAAGGATGTGAAAAACTGAACCCTCACATCAAATTATCAAGCTGGAAAAATAGGGTGATTTAATCATGGACATCTTATAAAGGCACTAGACAGCATGGTAAGTTTGTGGTGTAGGTTATATACCATAGAATGCACCTCATAAATAGATTACTGTGACCTTGAGTTATTTAAACAAACACAAAACCCATATTCAAGAATAGAGAAAAGTATTTATGAATTGCTACAGTTCTCCACACAAAGATATTTTCTTTCCTAGGGTAAATTATTTCAAAGGGTAAAGACAGACGCACACTGAAATTAGTTATTTAGATGTGTTTAAGCTAAAAACTGGTAAGCACACGTACACGAAATTCTGTGGTCTCATCTTTAGTCTGTCAAGGTTTTTAAATCCCTCTTGAGCTGGAGTACCATTTTTAGCTTGGCTAGGTCAGAATGACACTGAACAATATGAATGATGACACACAAGACAGCTATATGGAAGAGTTGTCATCAGCAAGCCAGCTGTGCTAACACCTGTATGTCCTGCACAGCTGATCTTCAGAACCAGCATCAAGAAACTGAGAACGGAAAGGGGCTCAAAGATCATAAGTAACAGAGAGTCATTAATAAGTCACTTAAAGCTGGGTTATTAGAGGCAGATGATCATTGTTTCAGCTTTAAAATAACTGTCAGTTTCATTAAATAAAAATTATTCTGTGGTCTTTGTATTCCTTGTAAATGCATTGAAAATTAAAAATCAAAGTTAACTATGTATTACCAAATATTGTCATTAACCATTTTTTAAGGTAAGATTATAAAATCACATTTAAAGATTTGGCTATTTAGAGTCTTCACCTGTCAGAGTCTACTTGACTCTATTTATTCCAGAATCCACTCTAACAATAGAAGTAATCATCTTTCTACTTCATAGGAGTTAAACTAGCTATTACCTATAAATTTGTTGTTAGCATATCTCTCTTTCTTAGGGACATCCTTATAATTGAATCTAGGCTTTCTCCTCTAGAGCTTGATTAGGCAAAGTAAATACATATGCTATTTTTAGCAATCAAAAAAATAAAGACAGTATCAGCAAGACTTCCACTGGAATCTAGAGGTGGCTTTAGTTATGTTTAGAGACTGGGTGATGGTAAAAGTTTGACTCATTCAACAAACATTCATTAAGTGCCTACTGGGTACCAGGCACTGTGGTAGATGCTGAGGATATAAAAATTAAGGAGACAGAATTCCATCCCTCAAGGATTTCAAACTCTTCTGGCATAATTAATCTCTCAAAATGTATTTCCTAGCCTCCCATTTATCTATAATGTCTTGTTTCTCCTGTCAATTGCTATACTACCTTCTTTCTTTGCCAGAGAGAATTATGTTAATCAATCTCAAACCTTTACCTTTAGCCCTGACTTTTCCCCTGAGGTCCTGACTCACATATCTTGCTGATCACTCCATACTACCTTAAACTCAGTATTTCCAAAACAAAACTCATCATTGTCTCCCTTTTTCTCCCTAACAAAAGAAAAAAACAGAAAAAAGAGAAAAAGCCTGCTCCTCTCTTTGTTTTCCCAACATCAGTTAATCACACTGCCCATCTTGGGAGTCATCCTCCCCTGCCTTTCACATCTCCATGTGCCATTTTACTAAATGAGCTTCATATCCTTTCTTCTGACACCACCAATCATCTCTCTCCTGGTCCAAACCTTCACCAGCACTCATCTAGCCTACAGAATCACAGTTCTTAAAAACCACCTTCATTACTCAGTATTTCCAGTCTGCAGATGTGCCCCCCTAGAGCCCCAATTCAGTACAGAAATCTGACCACATCACTCCTTAGCTTAAACCCTAGTTTAGTCTCACTTCCTCCATAATAAAGATCCAAGATTCTTAAAACGGCCAAAAAAAAAAAAAGTTCTTCCGTGACCTGGCTGCCACCTGCCTCATTCAGCACTCTCCTTGCACTTAATACTGAATTGAGGCTACTTGGCTATTCATGCTTCCATGCACTTGCACATGCTACTCTCTCTGCTGGAATGCCTTTCCCGTCTTTCCTCATACTTCAAACCCCTTCCAGGCTTTAATTTTCTTCTGAGAAATTTCCAGCCAACCTTGGGTTTTCTAAGCATGCCGCACAGGTGAATAACCCTGTCTAAACAGATATGGAACTGCATCTATGGATGCATATTTACCATAGTATACTGGAATTATCTGTGTCTCTACCTTGAAGAAAAGGACTATGAGATATGTACCTACCTACCTACCTACCTACCTACATACACATATATAATATTGTTGTTGTTGTTGTTTGTGTGTGTGTTTGTTTCCCCAAAGGCTGGTACAGTTTCTGGCCCATAATATACATTCAAAAAGCATTTGTAGGACTTAACTATTTACAGTAAATATCGTGTTTTATGTTGGATTAGAGGTTTTAAGTGACTTCATTGTACAAGCAAATCCAAGAGTGTCATCAAAAACCCCTGTAACTTCCTAGTCATTGGTCTAGTGTCACTTCAGCCTTATAAGTTTACAGGATTTATAGATTCAGGTGTTCTAATCTTCTGAGGTTTCAAGATTGTGACTTCCTGTTTTATCTTTTAGTCGTCTTATTGAAAAGGCATCTGACACTTCTCATAAATGTTCAGAGGTAATTTTAAAGTTCATAGTACGCTCTGATCATACATAGGAAACACTTTCATCCTTCCAAACTCAAGCAATCTCTAAAAGCCTCAAGAATCCAGCCATTCTGCTAATTGAAAAATAATTTTAAAAAGACTACAAAAAATATTCAGCTTCTTCCCCACATTCCAACTTTACCAAAATCGACTTACTTTCACCCACAGCTACAGTAAAACAAGACATCTGTTAGTGTCAAATAAATACTAACATAACTTAATTTTCTCATACCTAACCCTAAATAATCCAGACATTATCCTATCCATCCAATCATTACCCTGTCCTGAAAATTATTTTGATATAATTATTGTACTTTCTCTGTTTTCCTCACAATAGAAATAATTAAGCATGTTTGGAGGGCTCTTAATTTTTTAAAAATTTCAATTCCTGAGAGGATATATTATCAGTAATATTAGAAGCCTTCTGGTAAAATTATTAGGAAAATAAATGTATACAATTTTAGGGAGAGATGTGAGGAAAAATGGCAGAGTAAGGAACTCCAAAAGCCAGTCCCTACATAAAAGCAAAGAATAAACTGGCAAAATTTATCAGAATCAACTTTTTCAGAACTCTGAAATCTATGTGAAAGTTTACAGCAACTAGGTGAAATCTTAATCAAGAAAAATCACCTGAATCTTGGTATTTGAGGAAATCTCCATCGAAATACTAACAGACCACTAAGTTAACAGAACAGAGGTTTCAGTGGCCACACATGACCAAGAATACAGACCTTATGAAATTAGTTCAGGAAGTCAGTGAGAAAACAAAACCTACTAGAGTAAACAGCAACAACAAACACTAGGGTTGGGAGAGAATCTGATTTCCAGAGTTATCACATTATATATTCAAAATATCTACTTTTCAACAAAAAATTTTGAAGTATGCAAAGAAATAAGAAGGTATGGCCCATACATAAGAAAAACAGGAATTAATAGGAACTGTTCCTGAGGAAGCTTAGATACTAGATTATCACACGATGACCTTAAATCAATTATTTCAAATGTGTTTCAAAAGTTAAAGGAAACCATGTACAAAGAACCAAAGGAAACCGCGAGAGTAACATCTTGCAAATGAGAAATATAAATAGATAAAAAGCATAGAAAGGAACCAAATAGAAATTTTGGAGTTGACATATTCAAAGTGCTGGGGGAAAAAAATTGTCAATCTAAAATTCTATATCCAACAAAAATATTCTTCCAAAATGAAGGAGAAAGTAAGCCATTCCAAGATAAAAAGCTGAGGGTGTTCTTTACCACTAGTCCTGCCCTAGAAGAAAGGCTAAAGGGAGTCCTTTGGTCTGAAATGAAAGGACACTAGACAGTAACTCAAATCCACAAGAAGAAATCAAGAATACCAGTGAAGGAAACTGAATACATAAATATAAAAGTCAGTATTAATGTATTTATGATTTGTAACTTCTCTTTTTTCCTATATGATTTAAAAGACAACTACATAAAACAATACTTATAAACTATTTCAAACCATACAGAATTACCTTAGAACTAAATAGCAAAAAGATATCTGGAAAATGCCCAAATATTTTGGAAATTAAACAACACACTCTTAAACAGTGAATAGGTCAAAGAAGAAATCACAGAGAAATTAGAAAATACTTTGAGATAAATGAAAACAAAAACACAACATACCAAAACTTATGGGAAGCAGTGACAGCAGTGTTCACATGGAAATTCATGGCTTAAACGCCTACATGTAAAAAGAACAAAGATCTCAAATCAATAACCTAACCTTCTATCTGAGGTAATTGGAAAAAGAGGATCAAACTAAACCCAAAGCAAACAAAAGGAAGGAAATAATAAAGATCGGAACAGAGATAAACACAATAGAGAACAGAAAAATAATAGAGCAAATCAAGAAAACCAAATTTGGTACCTTGAAAAGATCAACAAAATTGACAAACCTTAACTAGACTCACCAAGAAAAAAAGATTAATAAATTACTAAAATTAGAATTAAATTGGGGACATTTTACTACTGACCTTACAGAAATAAAACAATTCTAAGAAAATGAACAACTTTATGTCAACAAATTAGATAACCTAGATGAAAAAGATAAATTCCTAGAAACACATGAACTACCAAAGCTGAATCAAAAAGAAACAGATAATCTAAATAGATTTATTACAAGGAAAGAGATTGAATCAGTATTCAAAAAGCTTCCAGCAAAGAAAATCGCAGGACCAGACAGCTTTACTGGTAAATTCTACCAAAAATTTAAACAATTAACACCAATCTTTCTCAAAGTCTCCCAAAAAAATTGAAGTGGAGGGGCTACTGCTAAATTCATTCTATGAGGCCAGTATTACTCTGAAACCAAAGCCAGACAAAGATATAACAGGAAAACTGCAGACCAATATCTCTTATGATCATAGATGCAAAAATCCTCAAAAAATACTAGCAAACCAAATCTAGCAGCATATTCAAATGATTATACTCCACAATGAAGTGGTGTTTATACCAGAAATGCAAAGATGGTTTAACATATATAAGTCAATCTATGCAGTACACAACATTAGCAGAATGAAGATTTTTTTTAAAAAATCATCTCATTTGATGCAGAAAGAGCATATGACAAAACCCAACAACACCCTTTCATGACAAGAAAACTTCAAAATACTAGAAACAGGAAAGAACTTCCTCAATCTGATACAGGACGTCTATAACATTTAATGGTGCAAGACCAAATGCTTTCCCCATAAGATTAGGAACAACACACAAGAAAGTCTGTTGTCATCATATTATCATATGGCTAGGACTGGAAGTTCTAGTCAGTCAATGAGATGAAATAAAGGAATAAAGGGAGGGAGGGAGGGAAAGAAAAGGAAGAGAGGGAGGAAGCGAGGGAGGAGGGCGGGCATCCAAATTAGAAAGAGGTAAAACTATCTTTTATTTGTAGATATCATAATCTTATATACAGAAAGTCTTAAGAATCCACAAAAAAGTTATTAGAGCTAATAAATTCAGCAAAGTTGCAGTATACAAGATCAACACCCAAAAATCAGTTATATTTTCATATGATCAATTGATTTGTCAATTGATATAGTCAACTGATTTTCACTAAGGCTACTAAGATTACTGAATGGAGGGAAAGAACAGTCTTTTTAATAAATGGTGCTGGGATAACTGGATATCCATGAAAAAGAGTGAAGTTGGATCCTTGCATCATACCACATACAAAAATTAACTCAATATGGACAAAAGACCTAGATATGAGAGTTAACACTATAAAACTCTTTGAAGAAAACATAGGGTAAAATCCTCATGACCTTGGATTTGGCAAAGCATTCTTAGATATGAGACCAAACACATGAGCAACAAAAGAAAAAACTGGACTTCATCAAAGTTTAAAACTTTTGTTGATCAAAGGACACGAACAAAAAAGTAAAAAGACAACCCACAGAATGGGATGAGGGGGTATAGGAGTGACTGCTTAATGGCTACTGGGTTTCTTTTGGGGGTGATAAAAATATTCTGGAGTTAGATAGTTGTGATGGTTGCACAACATTGTAAATACATTGAAAGCCACTGAACTGTACATTTTTAAAATGGTTTAAATGGTGATTTTTTTTAAAGTTCAATAGTTATGCTTTTTCTAAAATACAAAAAGTAGTTCAGAATTCAACTAAGTAGAAAAGTGTGTGTATTAAAAAAAATGTACCTCATGAAAAGTTGTAATGATTTTGTTTTTCTCTTTGTCTTACTTTTCTTAACCCCAAATAACCTGAAATAAACCTCCAAAAAGTTTCTTAATAAAAAGTTAACTTCTGGCCTATATTTAAACCAGCCCTAAATAAAATATATTTAAATGTAATTTTTTTTAAAAAACTTCTGTTTCTTTGAAAAAAACAGTATATGCTTTTAAATAAAAAATGACTAGCCTTCTTTATTAAATACTAGTATCAGTCCCAAATGGGATTTTAAAAATAATATACAGTAAACAGCTGTGTATAATACAGTTTTAGGATTTGAAAAGTTGAATGTTAATGCGTCAAAGTTAAAAATTAACAAATATCCAAAAAGTAATCACTTTTCCTAAAAGCAAACATGTTTAGTTTAAGTTCTTTAAAGTACAAGAAAATAATTTCTACATGATAGTAAGTTCTTTTTATTTGATTATTGTGTCAGAAGTTAGTATTAAAATTCAATTCAGCAGGTTAAAATTTGGTTTTATTCTAGAATAACTGGTGCATACCTTGCAAACGTATGTGGTTAAGAAATATGAATAGCTATACTATTTGACTATGTACAGTAAACTATGCTGAAGAGGTTGGATGCAACCCCAGTCATTTTTACTGTACCATGAAAGAGCCTGGACCCTCCTTCTATACTACTCTTAGATTCTCCAAGACAGCAAAATGCCACTGAACAGTCCACAGTGGCCAAAAAAAATAAACCTGCAAACTCTGGCTTGAAGACAGGTGGGCTGCACCTTCCTGAGAGCTTCAGAGGTACCCTCTGGGTCTCTTCCTTATCACCCATTCATTGTCACCCATACTTCGTAGAAAAGAGAATTAGCCCAATAATCAATTAGCCTTTCCTAAATTTTCACTTCAAGCTTGAAAAGTAATTGATAATTTTAAAATCACTATACATATAGAAATTTCCAGAGACTTAAATCAAAATAACTAACTATTACATCTGAAGGGAGATTAAAAAGCCATATAGCAGAAGTAAATCTACAGTGGTTGTAGGCCAATTCTGCAGACATCTTTCTTTCCATATGACACGAAAATCAAAAGAACTGCAAATGAAGAAGTGTATGATTACAACTGTCCTGTTGCAATCAGTCTTTATTGTATTTAAAATACATATTTTGCCATTCTCATAATGAAAGGGTAAGGTACAACATTTATATTTCACATTGATGATGGTTTTCGTTTGATATCAAAGTCCATTCCCAAAACAGCTGCTAACCAACATATTACTTTCCTCTGTCTGGGGAGATGACAAACAATTGATTTCAAAGGCAACATTAACTGGTATAAAAAGGTATGCCATATACATGACATAATTTATTTTTCCTATCGAAAGTCTCACCATATACCAAAAAAAAATCTAACCAAAGATGTCTCTTTTCCTACAAACCTAAATTTCAGATTTCTAGCATGCATGGATTTGATGTGATTATATTTAAACTATACCGACAGGCTAAATTTTTTTAAGTGGGAAGGAGGAGAAATCACAATTTCAAATAATATTGCTTAAAAATAGCACTCAGAGTATTAGATTCCTTTTTTCAGAATACTCTCTGTGAGTCACTTTTTGCTAGTCACTTTCAATATCAAAGAATACAGAGGTCCATTGTTTTTAAAATGTTAAAATGTATTGAATATGTTTATTGATGTTATTTTGTATTTCCTTAACAGGATTAGTTTTTAGGATATTTTTAAGTGATTTTAAAACTATATTGTATAAAAAATTTGATTCACAAAATTATTCTAAATATGATTCATTCATAAATTCCATATATCTTAAAAGTACTAGGTATTTACATTATTCCAACAAATTGTCTGTTAAATAATAACAGAAACAAATAACATTTCTCTACTTTTAAATAATGAAATAATGAGACATCTTTGAATCTGGAGTGCTAACAAAGTACACAGTCAGTATTGAGTCAATACTTAACGATATTAAGTTTTTAGTAATATTGTAATATCCTTATTATGCTGTTCATCACTATAAACTAAAAGTCAACTTATCATACAGAAGTAATCAGATTGAAAATAACAGACTATTATTAAGTATATTCAATTTCTACTTTAAGAATACATTCCTATAAAAAGGTAAATTACAACCTGAAAAACATTACTGCCTAGGTTAAGGTATATGAGTACTGCCAAATACAATACTTTATGTCTCTCTCTATATATTAATATATGTATATAGGATAGTAGGTTTAAGAGTGGTAAGAGGTTAGACAGTGTGGTCAAACATTTTATCATTATGAGACATATATGAATCTTAATGACCTTTAGTTCAGTCAGCAAAGACCACAAATAACTCAAGTGCAATTATACCAGTTTGGGGAAAACACTATTTTCATAGTTTTATCACATACATAAAGTGAATTCTGAAAAAAGTTATGCAATATAGCATTGTTCAATACAAATTTTCAGTCATTTGAAAGGATCCTTTTGTTAATTTATTTTTAAAGAAAGCTACAAAATGAATTAAAGTACTTTACAGTTAATAAAATTAGTGACTAGGAGAACTGTGTCATAATACAATTTGAACAATATTGAAGAAAAATTATAATACCTTATGAAGCACATTTTCTACTGTTCTCATATGATTAGCAACACATTCTTTGTCCCTAGAAACAAAATAAAGATTAGATGTTAGTAAAACCCAAACCTTACTATAATTGTAACACATTTTAGTATAAGTGACTATTACTGAAAAATAAGGGTTGGTTTTTCCTAAAGTGTAAAACCTAACCATATTCACTAGTATATTTCCGCTTTTAATTCTTATCTTCAGTTATACTGCCTGCCAAAAATTAGAGGGGGGAATAATTCTTATGGATATTTTCAAAGTTAAAAGAGAGTGAAAAAGAAAGAAAGAAAAAAAGAAATCATGTGATTACATTATTGATTTACAATGTGCTGAAAAGGCTAAACGTGCATTCTTTTGGCTTCTAATGAAAAAGACTTTAGAAATACTAGTGCTGGAGATATAAATGGTCATACTGGGCACAATAATATTTTCCCTTCTCCATGGGTTTTTTGTGCTATAATAATTACACAAAAACCTTCTATGGCCTTGACTAGAAATATGCAAAGTTACTATTTTCTTCTCTAGCCTTGTATATTGAGTTTAGCCTTTATGATGAAATTAAAAGTTGGGATGAGAATGCTGAAGACAAAATTTTAATGGTGAATTATAAATTGAAAACTGTAAATAATGTATTAGCTTTCCAAATTTCAAATTAGCTTTCTTTAGCTTTCTTATAAGCACATGTGCCCATGGTCACAGATCTCAGACTTGACAAATTCCTGAATTACCAGCAGTATTCTGAAGGCACAGTATGAATCTAGAGGTTTTATAATCTTGTTTTCATTACTCTTAGAATTTTCAGTGCTCTGAGACGTACTAAAAATTACCTATGCTAAGCTTCTCATTTGACATGAGGAAACTGAGACTGAAAAATGACAGCAAAAAGCTGATTCAGTCAAACTTATATTTTTTTAAAATGACAATTACATATAACCAATATGGTAGTGCACTGTTATGGAGCCTTACAATTTTCCAAAAATGTATTGGTGGGTATTCAAAATGCCAATATTGTGGCATTGTGTAAACTCATTTTTCCATTATGTGTGAGCAATACCCCAAGCCCACTGACAAAGCTGTGGGTATCCTAGGATTGCAAACTGCCCGTTTTATGATTTAGTTTACACATTACATTCATATTTCTTATGTTATGCTTAACAAGAGTTTGTCTCCAAACATTTTTAAGTTATAGTTATACATTTGCAAATATATATATACATACATATATGTATATGTGTGTATGTATTTGCAAGTACAGGAATCCAGAATTCCAAATTTAGAAAACACTGAGTTTATTAAAATTAGATGTTTAATCCATAAATAGATTTTCTTTAAGCCATGCTGTTGTAAAAAGGACTGTCTTAAAGTACTCCATGAAATTTGATGTGGGGAATAAATAAAAATACCCAAGAGAACTATTCAATTTGAACTTCACAGTGTACGTCAACTTGATTACCTGGTAAAAGGAAAAACACTCTCATCACAGTTACATAGTTGCCCACTCTGAAAATTGCATATTCTTCTCTATTTAACATATTTGAATATACAGCTATAAAATTAAATGAATTTTCCATGATCAATATGTTTTTACTGCACTTAAAAAGATGCTACAATACACATGTTGATTATATACGAACATTTCTTTATGGAAATATTACTTGCAATATTAGTATAATATATGCAGAAGAAAATTTGGGAGGCAGTGGGGCAGAAAGGGATGAGAAATATGTGACAGGAGAAACTATTCAAAACTTTAAAATAAAGAGTTTTATATCTCAAGTTAATGAAAACCTGATTTCAAACATGTAATGCTACAACAGAACCTAAAATACACAGCATTAGAGGTTATATAGAAACTTATTCTTTTCTAAGGTTTCTCAATAAAATATACATTTAGTATGTTAAGAGTTTTCTTTTTTGAGGATATATCAGAGAATTTCAAAGAGAGACAGCTGTACTTTTGTTTTCTAACACTGTATTATCCAGGGCTAAAACCCAGAGCATGAAAGTAAGAATTGATCTTTTGTCTGTTTTAAGTGATCTCCCCAAGGTCCAAATGCTCACTTGGCTGCCATGCGGAGGGCACTCTCTGCATCATGGATGTTCTCCTCCAGTCGACGCTTGTCCTGCTCCAGCTGGGTAAGATGTCTATTGAGCTGACGCAGAGATTGATCTTTTCTTCTCAGCTCCATCTTTGCCTCGGAGAGACTCTGCAAGCAGACAGAAAACAGAGTTACCTGTCAGCCCTGATAATTAACTTCAATTTATGCCATAGGCTATTAAACAAAGAAGGATACAGACTGACTGAGAAGTAGACTTGGGTCATTACACATCAAGGTTTAACAAATTTTCTGCAAAAAATTTTACATACTTACTAATTAGAAATGATAGAACTGGTAAGATTTTGAAAAATGTTTAGCTGCAAAATACAGCTCTGTTTTGTTTTTTTAAATACTGCAAGGCAAATACATTCTATTCTTATGAAAAATATCTGATTATTAAAAACCTCAGGTTGCATTTTCTTTTAATGATAAAAAATAAAGATTTCAATGGAAAAAGCACATGAAATTTAGAGTCTATTTAAAACAAGAACTATCATATGCCAAAGTATGTGTGTGATGGAGAGGAAGGTAGATTAGGATACCTTTAAGAGAATGGGGAACCCAAAATTTAAAAGCACCACTACTCTCTTTTTAAATGTATCAGTAACAGTTACGTTGCTATACACATCTCAGTGAACAAACACACTGGACTCGAAAATAAAATTCACTTATTTCCCATAAAAAACTCTCATGTCAGAGAAAACACAAACGTGATCAACATGTTTCAACAGAGAGAGTTATAAACAATACTTGCATTTGGAATTATGTTCCGTAAATATTTTCCTAGTCATAGAAGTATAAAATTTGTTGATTGATATTTGCTATGTGCTTTAATCTGAAATATTCACTTAGCACAAAAATTTCAAGATAGAAGAGTACAATTTCATCTTGGAACTTTAAGGCTAAAGGTCTTAGACTCAAAAACTCGTAAGTTAAAGGAGTATTTTCTTATTTAAAATTCTAGGATGTAAAACAATATAAGGATCAGAGGATCTCTTAGCACTAAAAATCTGCTCATTCCTTTGCCTATGAAATTTCTAGCATATGCGCTTATCAACCAGTTTTTCAATTAAGTTTGTTGGACAGTGAACTAAATAATTGATTGCATACACATAATATTTTTTCTTCTTTCTAAGAGTGTAGCCACACATTAACATTCACAACTATGCTTCAAATACTCAGTAAAGGACAACCAAGATGCAATAATTTCATGTTTAAAACTTTTCCAATAATATTATTTTAATGCACTCACAATAAGTAGTATAAAAACTCAAGCTGCCTGCGTGGAGCTAAAACAATTAATTCACTCTGAACAATATGAATTGAAAGCAAAACCAGGTGTTTTTTTTTTTAACATCTTTATTGGAGTATAATTGCTTTACAATGGTGCGTTAGTTTCTGCTGCATAACAAAGTGGATCAGCTATATGTATACATATATCCCCATATCCCCTCCTTCTTGCGTTTCCCTCCCACCCTCTCTATCCCACCCCTATAGGTGGTCACAAAGCACCAAGCTGATCTCCCTGTGCTATGCAGCTGCTTCCCACTAGCTATCTATTTTACATTTGGTAGTGTATATATGTCAATGCTACTCTCTCACTTCATCCCAGCTTACCCTTAAACCAGGTATTTTTAAATGCTAAAAGAAATTTAATTCAGTATTTCACTTTCAAACAGTCAAGTTGCTGTCGGACAAATACAAGTCAAGAAACTAGAAATAAGCAAACTGTGACTATTTTTTAGATATTATGTTTTATTTTAAATCTTTAGTACTAACAGATCTTTAAGTATATCCCACTATGGAAATAGTCACTGATTCAAACCAACTTAAAAAGACAACAAAGAATAGATTTGAAAAGCTATGCTAAACCTACTTATTTTGTGCCAATGTTAAGATATTTAAAGGCACTGAAGTATCATGAGATTTCTTTCTTTGAAAAAATAAAACCCATTTGAGTCCTTTTAAAGGCAATATTTCTGACATCTTTCAGGTAATAAAAAATGCTGTTTTTCAGATGTGAATATAAAATTAATGATCCACCACCAGTTACACATAAAGCTTGAGTTCTTTTTCCAACAGAAATAATAGAATGTGCCACTCCATTCAAATTCTCTTGCTCAGTAGTTCTTATGAGTAGAGGTGTATATTTGTGAGGGGTGTTCAGGATATTGATTCCAGCCTCACCCAGAGCGAAGCTCACTGGTCCAATCTGAGAGAACCCATGACCTTAAAATCACTATAAAACCATACTTGACTTTTTAGCAATTCTATGATCTCCTTCCAAAGAAGATATAACTCATAGAATTAGAATCTCCACTATATATCTAAATCTTCCAGTTTCCATCAGCTTTCATCTCCTTCTCTCGGGGCAATGGCAGGGAGCCACCAAACTCTTCTAAAGCTTGCACTATTTCAGAGGTACAGCTGAATAGCCTACTCTAAGACTGAAATTATAGACAACAAACAAAAAAATGGTATAAATAGGTGATACGGATCATACTTCCTTAGTGTAAAAATGAAGAGATAACAGTTTTTGAAAAAAGAATAATCATAGTTATATAACTTATGGACACAGCATTCTCATTTTAAAGAGCCGAGGCACATCACAATGGAATCTATATACATCGAGTCCTAAGGTTCGTGGTGATGTATGCAAAACACCAAGACATAAAAAGTGATTCAGTAATATGTCTTTTCTCTGATGTTCACATTTTTGTGTTTGACAACAAAAGTAGAATCCTTAAAAATCCTAACACCAAGCTTTAAAAAAAGAAAAACAAATTCATGTGTGTGTATATATATATGATGTATATACATACGTACCTATACCATATGTAATATATATTAGACACATATAAAATTTTAACTTCAGCTTTTCTTTTCTCCTGTTCAGATTTATCTAATTAAAACCCATGATAAACTTTATGGACTCTAATATTTCCAACTGAAGGACTGAAACCAAGAGGGTGTACCTCTGGGCAGCTAGGCAATGGTGATAAGCAAGCAGGTTAGCCACTAATTTCTCAACCAGGGCAGACTGTGAAAGTGTGATGTCCTGATATCCAAGAAACTGTTCAGGGGAGAATAGGATAAATCAAGTTTAATAACTCTGCTCCTAATTGTTCCCCCAATGCTCAACTCTAATTACTTGGAGAACTCTCCTGACTGTCACCTGATATTAAGTTGTTGGAGGCTGAGCCTGGAACAGCAAGATAATCAATAAACATTTAGTGGGGAGAAGAATGAAGATCCTGTTAAGCAGTGGGAACCTGCAGCACCCAAAGCCCTTCTGCTCATGAGAAAACCTATGGGACAACCATAGCGATTGCAAAGCAATAATCCAAAGCACTGTTTTTAGGCCTTGAGGCCTTTAGGCAACAGTACATTTGAGGAAAAAAGGTTAACACGGTCACCCTAATTACAGCCCACTTTCACATACTTCATATATAAGCGAAGACAAGCCAATTAGGTAGAAAGGAAGATAAGGGAAGTTTTATTTGTATACTAATTAAACCCCTGATGAAATTAAAGGAAAAACATACAGCTCTGTAATTGTGTCTGAGAAAGGTCACTTCAGGTTCAGTTATCAGAACAGCACAGCCTTAAGAATTTCACTTAATCCACAACACAGCCCTCATTTTGTACTCAGGTCTTAGTATTTACCAAAAAAAAAAAAAAAAAAAATTCAAAGCCCGATACTGCATTTATCTTTAAACTATGTTTTGAACAATTTTAGCTGCTAGAAAGTTAATGCTAAAAATGGTAACAAAAGTTTAAAAGAAAATATACCATCTACACAAGAACCAATGCCACAATACTATTTATCAAACATTCCAAGTTTTCACTTTAAATCCAAAATGTTTTAAAGCAAAATTTTACAGCAAAATCCCAAGCTTACTGTATTTCAGAAGCTACTCTGCAAGATATTTATTGTATTTCTTTTAAGATAATGATCTCATTGCTCATGTACACCTCTCATAGTCCAGGAAAAAAAGCCAATGCTTTCACTCTTTTTTACTCTTCAGTGCTTTCAATGCTTTTTTACTCTTATAAGAAGATAGTTTTACAACTGGTTGTTTTCCTAAGATGGTCATGAAAAGCTATGTACTACTAATGAAAGCCGGCAACGGGACTTCCCTGGTGGTCCAGTAGTTAAGAATCCGCCTTCCAATGCAGGTGATGCAGGTTCAATTCCAGGTCATGGAACTAAGATCCCACATGCTGCGGGGCAACTAAGCCCACATGCTACAACTACAGAGCCCACATGCCACAACTACAGAGCCTGCATGCCACAACTAAGACCTGACGCAGCCAAAAATAATAAATTTTAAATAAATAATGAAAGCTGGCAGGAAAAGTATGGATACCAAGGAAGTAGTTAAGTACGGAGAAAGCTTAGGGACAGAATACAGGATAGATGTGGATATTAAAATACCTACACATTTTTAAAATGTCTTTTCTTATCTAGAGTTTCTGAAGTTTCTATAATAAACATATGTTACTATTGAATAAGAACAAATTATTATCTTAAGTCATACATAATTTCATATTTCTAAAGCTTTAAACATTTATTAAGGTTAACAATTTTTTTAAATTGTGAATATAAATTGAAATTCTATTACTTTGCACCTATGAAAACATTTTGTACAGTGGAATTTTTTAATAACAGTTTTATTGAGACATAATTCACATAATTCACACTTTTAAAGTGTACAATTCAGTGGGTTTTATTATATTCACAAAGCTGTGCAACAATCACCAATGGAGGTGGTTTTTTTGTTTGGTTGGTTGGTTGGGTTTTTTTTGCGGTACGCGGGCCTCTCACTGTTGTGGCCTCTCCCGTTGCGGAGCACAGGCTCCAGACGTGCAGGCCCAGCGGCCATGGCTCACGGGCCCAGCCGCTCTACGGCATGTGGGATCTTCCCGGACCAGGGCACGAACCCATGTCCCCTGCATCGGCAGGCGAACTCTCAACCACTGCGCCACCAGGGAAGCCCTGGAGGTGTTTTTTGAAGAGAAGTTCTTAAAAAAAAAAAACTTATCAAAACAACATGGCAACCTAAATGTAGTATATCTCATTATTTCACAGCAAGCTCTAATTTTAAATGACACAAGATATACAAGGTTTATAATTTTGTTCAGTAATAGTTTCAAAAGTATAAAATTTATAACATGAATTCCCTGAATCAGAATATTTGCTTAATAAATGTGGTATTTAGTAGAAAAGTTAAAGTTCCCTGAAAGAGTGTACACAACTCTCCAATTATTATTTCTGGATGTTAAGGGAATCATCCAACAGAGTTATTTCTCATAAGAGTACAGTACTACACTGCTTTAGACCATTAGGTCAGCTAGGAAGACCAAGCCCCGAGAGAGATCGCTTTTATAGATTTTCTTTTGTCTAATGGGAAATATCTATGGATCCACATTCCTACAGACTAAAAGCTAATGGCTTATTCAATTTGGTATAAAAGTTAGTCATAGAAAATGTAAGACAAGACAACAACACAAGAGTTATGAAGAACTAAGCTACATTTCCTAGGTTAAGAAAAAAAATCTGTAACTTTTTTTTCTAAAATTTTACTACTGTCCAACTGTAACTTTTGAATAAACATTCCTAGATTGTGATAAATTGGGTAAAACATCTCAGGGCACTAAAACTAATGTTGGAAAAGGAAATGGCACTGTCTTCAGCCCTACCATTATAATGTGACAACTAGAAAATTATATTACTCAAGAATTAGTAGCTGCCGGGTAGGTCAAACTACACAGGCTGCCACAGAGAGTATAAATTTAAAATGATACAACCACCAAATTTACAATTGGGTACACAATTTAGGGATGAAACTAAAGAATGACATATTTTATAATAAAGCTTGAAAATCTATGAGATAAGCAATTAGAGAATTTACAGTAAATATACAATAGTCAAAGATGTTAGTATGTGGTAAAATTAATATATGAATAAATTTCAGTTTTGGTAGTCTATATTTTATATGGATAATCTGAATTAAAATTTCTGCAATTTTAAGTTTTCTTAAGGACATTATCTTTTACTATTTTCTAATAATAATTCTATGCAAAACATAGGTGACATTAATAAACCGAAGTTAAAAATCAAATAACTTACCCACTTTGGGGTTCAGTAAATGACAGCCCTTGTTAGGACTCACACATCTAGTAAGACAACAGATGTGAAAGTGTCTTATAAACCATAAAACGCTACCTAAATTTATTATGCATAATTAATGCAATACTTACACTCCTACATGTAGTGTCGTTACAGTCTTTTTTAAATCCCCACCTATATGTGGCAACTTATGAGTTTCTATATTATTTCTACATCATCGCTTATATATATGCATATGTATAAACATACATAAATTGTTTAAAATAACTATTTGTATCACACTTGAAAAAGATAAAATAACATTAACAAAAAAAAGTATAAAATAAGTCACTTTTATAAATAGGCCATATGGTAGATGATTATGAAAAAATGGAGCGGATGAGCAATGAAAATGCACCTTTAAAATTTCAAAGTATGCTATAAGATTTTGCTGTATGCTTTATGATTATTGGCACCACATTCTCACATGTTCCTTTGAAAAGGTTCTCTTAAATTCCATCAATATAAAAGGAAAAAAGTTAATCCTTCCCAGTAAACTAACTGAAAGTGATCAATAGTAAAATACAGTGGAAACAAAAGGAACCTCATAAAAGTGTTCAAAACATATTTAATGCTGTTTGTTCCAAGCCTCACACAGTACTACAAAACTCTGGTAGACTAAATGTGTTAGATAATAATGAGGTAAACTGGGAGAGAAATAGTTAAAGGACATTTTAAATGACAAAAAAAGAGAAGGAAGATAAAGAGAATCATGAGAGTCCTCTCAACAGGAAAATACTCTCAGAAAAGTACAGAAGACACAAGCAGCAGCTAGATTTATTGTGACACATGGCATGTAAGCAGTAATGTGGCAGTAATATTTTCTCAGAGTATAAAACAAACTGCATTTGGCTGCACTACAGACCTCAGGAGACAGAAACTAGCTGCAGGTGACAGCCACCATGATGCTGCTATAATAAAATCAGCTCTTATACGACCTCTGTGTTCTCTCAATGAATAGCTAAGAAATAAACGGATGGAATACAGTAAGTCCTTCTGTTAGACTTTATCAGCCACAGACTACTCAGCAGGTTCTAAAAACTTCACCCAGTTGACAATCCTTAGCTATGTGGAGGTCCAAAAAGCTTCAGAATTCCCTGGCAATATTTTAAATGAGTCAAGCTATGAATTAGGTTGCAGAAAAATATCATTTAGAATATAAATACTGCTTTTAAATCATTTGAGAATTACCTAAAACAAATGTCTACTAAGAATTGAGAAAATATGAATAATTTATAAACGGCTTCACACAGTTGGATTTCTGACATTTAAATAAAAAGAACTTATTGTCAGAAGAATTTTTCAATTTCAAGAATTCTTTTTGTGATGTAATTGAATAGGGTAGATAATCCTATACAATAATTAAAAGACCTTTACATTAATATTTTTATTGTACTACAGAATTTAAATGACTATCTTGAATTCTTGAATATATTATATATTAAATAATATTAATAAAAGTAAATCCAATATCAGCTGAGTAAAAATCAATTATTTAAGAGAATCTGAAGGTCAGTTTTAAACTAGAAGGGACTTCCCTGGCGGTCCAGTGGTTAAGACTTCACCTTCCAATGCTGGGGGTGAGGGTTTGATCCCTGACTGGGAAGCTAAGATCCCACACGCCTCGTGGCCAAAAAACCAAAACATAAGACAGAAGCAATATTGTAACAAATTCAATAAACAGTTTTAAAATGGTCTACATGAAAAAAAATCTTAAAAAAAGTTTAAATTAGAAAAATAAACAGGGTTTTTTTAGACTTAAATGTAGACAAAACAAAATCTGAGTTTTTTCTTAAAAAATGTATTCATCAGGTGAATTGTTTTGTATTAAGTATTTCACACTGATTTCTATCTTAATTTCAGAGGTATATTCACAGGGGAAAAGTCTGAACCACAGACATTTCCTACATTTCTCAATCCAGAGCATTCCACCTTTGCATGAAGGCACTAGGCCTGTTCTTGAACAATGCCTGTCATATTGTAAGCGTGCAATAAATGTTTGCTATTTTTAAAGCTTATTTCCCCCAAAACCTGGGGGGGAAAATAGCTTGAGTGACAACTGAACCATATTATCATCATCATACAAGTATTTAATAGTTACATTAACTCAATTGGTTCTTCATAGTCCAGTGAGATAGATCACATTATCATTCCTATTTTACATGCAAGGAAACTAAGAATCAGAAAAGTTTACTCCAAAATGTGAGCCCAGGTCTTCTAAATCTAAACCCTTAATCTTTTTGCAGTTGAGGTCACACTTGTTTCATGTGTACAACATTGTATGAAGATGTCCATACACACTTCAGCATGCTCACCATCCAAAGTTTTGTTTCCATCCATCAACATACAGTTGACCCCCTTTACCCATTTCGTCCTCCCCCTACCTCCCTTCCCCTCTGGTAACCAGTACTCTGGTCTCTGTATGTGTGTGTCTAAAACCTTATTCTTTATCCTGCACCACAACAGCAGTAACCATTTCTCCAGATTTTCCATAGAATCCACTAACTGGGAAGTCCCCATGGAAATATAAAACTAGTATTTCACCTATGTATCGAGTTCTCGGTAAGGTCAGTAAGGCATTTCAGACTATTTAAATGGCTGCTTTCTATTTATATTGAAATACACTCCAATAAGGACATAAGTGTTATACAATGGCACTGCTTTAACATCAAAAATCAAAGCATGCACAATTCAGGATTCCCTGCGTGAAAGTAGGATGACTGTCATCACTTATGTACTAATGAAATAAGAAATAAATATTTGCATAGTAAGGATGAATTATACAGCATGCTACTGCAGTACAGAATTTTATATAATTCAGGACCACATTGGGCTGCTGCTTTTTTTTAACCTTTCAAAAGGCAAAGGAGTTCTCTATGTCTCCTTCCTTTATAAGTTAGCATCAGCAATGAACTTTCCCTGCAGATCTTGAAATTTGGTTGCCTAGTATATGCCTCAACTTTTAAAATATTTATTACAGGAACTCTACGCTCTCACAACAGTATATCAAGCTCTACAATATCAACACTTGTATCTAAATCCTCCTGTTAAGGAGATTTTAACTCATATGTAAAAAGTAATCTATGTGCCTAATTTAATCTAAAAATACCACTTTTAAAGCACTGCCACCATACAGACTACATTATAATGTTATAGTAACAGAAGAATTAGTAATTAGTTCTGAAATTTGTTAATCTGAGATATAAAAGTAGAGTTGCATTTGACTTAAAAGCATGCCATTAAACTTACTCTGAAAGGGATAAGGGAGAGAAGATGGGGGAAAGGAAGGCAACTGAAAGGGAGATGGAGAGCAGCAATTCAAATACCATAGGTCTGATACTGCTCCAAGCCATAAACGTTTATCCACAGCAAGCCTGCAATAGGTGACATGAACAAAGCAAATGGCAACTACAATAAAACCGGCTGTTTCACCTGGTTGCCCTCACATCCCAAATATCTCTACTACTGCAAATACTCGAACTAGGAGGTAAAAGTGAGAGTGATTCTCCTGTAAAAAAAAATGTACCTTCATCTAACTTGGCCCTTGAATGTAAAGCAATCTCTTCATTTGGTATCCAACTGAAAGAATGGTAACATAGTCCAACATGGAAGAAAACCTGGCTGTTTTAGGTTTGTCTAGAATATGGCATCTCTAGTTTGGCCGCTCCAGAAAAGACTTTTTAAAGAAATAAAAACAAATAGGAACAGTTTATTGAATTGGGTAAATTGAAAGGAATTTAAAAATGAAATGGCTTAGGGCTTCCCTGGTGGCACAGTGGTTGAGAGTCCGCCTGCCGATGCAGGGGACGCGGGTTCGTGCCCCGGTCCGGGAAGGTCCCACACGCCGCGGAGCGGCTGGGCCCGTGAGCCATGGGCGCTGGGCCTGCACGTCCAGAGCCTGTGCTCCGCAGCGGGAGGGGCCGCAGCAGTGAGAGGCCCGCGTACCGCAAAAAAAAAAAAAAAAAAAAAAAGAATCCCTAAGGAAATCTAACAGGATATTTGAAGTTATTAGTGGAAAAATGATTAAGCCATTTCTTTTCTTTTTTCACTTCTGCGGCCCCTCCCGCTGCGGAGCACAGGCTCCGGACGCGCAGGCCCAGCGCCCATGGCTCATGGGCCCAGCCGCTCCGCGGCGTGTGGGACCTTCCCGGACCGGGGCACGAACCCGCGTCCCCTGCATCGGCAGGCGGACTCTCAACCACTGTGCCACCAGGGAAGCCCCAAGATACTTTTGACTATACAAGATTTTAGCCTTATAGGCTGATCCTAAAACCTAACCTCAGCATTGGATGTGACTCTACTGTATTCATCTGTTCATTCAAGATACATTTATTTTACGCCTATCCATACCACAGCCATAAATAGTAGTAGTAGTAGCAACAGTAATAATAGCTAACACTTACTGAATACTTACCTTATGCCAGACATTAACACAGTTAGCCCTCATAACAACTCTATGAGGTAAATACTATTATTCCCATTTTACAAATGAGGTAACTGAGGCAGAGTTGAAGTAACTTGCCTAGATTACACAGAGCCAGAGTTCAAAACTAGCAGTATGATATGTAAATTAATGAAATACAAAGAATATACTCCTTTTGGAAATGACTTCCTATCTAGAAAGATGTAGTTTAAAAAGCATCTTGTATTAAAGCCAGGTGACCAGTGTGTGAAGAGCATTCTCAGCAGAATAAAATGGCATGTTCTGAGAAATCCAAGAGGTAACTTACATATAAAGATAAGGAGCTATTGACAATGACAGGAGAAAAGATGAGAAAGGTACATATAGCCCAGATACGGTCAGAAAACTAGACTTTTCCTTGCATATGATTTTTATAAGTACTCCACAGAGTTGCATCACTATATCTTGGGGGAAACGCTTGACTCAGTGAACTCCCAACCCCCAACCTTCTTTCAACCAGAATTTGCTTTACTGTTCACTACGAGCTTTTGTGCGATTCCCAACCATACAGCAGCTTTCTCTTATCTGTCTCAGGGATCATATACACAAACTATAACTGCCAAATTAGAATGAATACAAGAGATCATTCTGGCCATAATGCAACCACTCATTTACATCTTCAGTTAGGCTCTAACGAAGTTTTGATAAGATTTCACCTTTGAGAATCACGATTCAGTGATAAACTAGATAAAAAGGGATTTTAGAAAAAACTGGTTTGTGACACATCATTTTCCTTAGTATGGTAAAGACTATTATCTCAAATTCATTTTTACACAACTCAAGCTGAGAGTATATATTAAATATTTACTTTATATAAATGTAGCGTCCTAGCCATATATTTTCTATTTCTACTAATAACTACATGAAATCCTATAAGTTTTTTGACTCATATGACAGAAAGCCATAAGCTTTGAGTCACAGCAGAAATGTATAATGAAAACTATCTATTATTTTAGGAGCACCAAAAAGTGGATTAACAACTGAAGTTAGCATTTTTTTAAGGAGAACTATGCTATTTGGTCTATAGTTTCAAACATATTTTTTAGATTTTTACCAATAACAAATTGGTTATTATGTTGAGTTATTTTGGAAAAAAAAGGTTAGAACAAAGTTACCACTGGCAATAATCATTAAGTAAAGTTTCTAAATAAATAAGTAAAAGGGTGGGTACCAGCTTTCCCATTCTGTGATTAACGAACCACAAAAGTTAATTTTTAACATGTCTAAATGAAATATAAAAATTTTAATCCCTCTTCACTCCAATTAATTACAGAAAAAGAGACTGAGGCTGAGTAACACATAGGTTGCTAAAACGAAGCTGAAGGCTCACATCTAAAACAACCACAGTTTGGAACTTCCCTGGTGGTCCAGTGGTTAAGACTCCAGGCTTCCACTGCAGGAGGCACAAGTTTGATCCCTGCTCAGGGAACTAAGATCCTCCATGCCACGAGGCACGGCCCCAAAATTTTTTGAAATAAATAAATAAATAAAACAACCACAGTTTCAGCAACAGTTAGTAGATTCAAAGAAAGTATTAGGAAAAAGCAGTCAGATGGACCCAAGCCTCAGTACAATTTCTTGAGAAACTGTGCTTAGGAAAACTTGTCTCTCTGTTTGGGGAATAACGGTTGAAAAAATATATATATACTCTGAGGAAGTAACTTAATATGGTAGAACATTATTTTGTAGCTTTTCTTCAAATGGAATTTTCCTGTGTGAGGATATGCATTTGTGTACACACACGCACGCACACACACACACACACACACACACATATATATATATATATATATATACATACTCATAAATAGTACTATTTTGATTATAAAGACTCTTCCCATAACATTAGTATGGCTTACATTTCTGGTCCCTTTGTAACCAACCCATTCACCTGAAGAGAAACACACAGCCGTTCTATCCTTCTAAATGAGCGAGATCACCATCTAGTGGTGACTCCTTGAAATGCCAAGCATAAGGCTTCTGGAGCCGAGAAAATGCTTCATGAAACACAGTTAACAGAGTCTTAATAGTCTAGAACAGTGGTCCCCACCCTTTTTGGCATGAGGGATCGGTTCTGTAGAAGACAATTTTTCCATGGACCAGGGTGGGGATGGTTTGGGATGATTCAAATGCATTACGTTTATTATGCACTTTATTTCTATTATTATTACATTGTAATATTAATGAAAAAATTATACAACTCACCATAATGCAGAATCAGTGGGAGCCTTGAGCTTGTTTTCACTTGCCACTCACTGATAGGGTTTTGATATGAGATTGCAAGCAGTTGATTTACTATGGTCTCTGTGCAGTCAAACCTCTCTGCTAACGATAATCTGTATTTGCAGCCACTCCCCAGTGCTAGCATCACCGCCTCAGCTCACGTCAGATCATCAGGCATTAGATTCTCATAAGGAGTGTGCAACCTAGATCCCTTGCATGCGCAGTTCACAGTAGGGTTCGTGCTCCTATGAAAATCTAATGCCACTGCTAATCTGACAGGAGGTGGAGCTCAGGCAGTAACTGGAGTGATGGGGAGCGGCTGTAAACACAGATGAAGCTTCGCTTGCTCGCCCGCCACTCACCTCCTGCTGTGTGCCAATTCCTACCTGGACAGGGATTGGTACCAGTCCGTGCCCAGGGGTTGGGGACCCCGGGTCTAGAACATTGAAGTCTATTTAAAGGAAAGCAGAATAACATGCTGAACAATCTTTTTACACTAGTAAGAACTCTATAGCAAAAGAAAAAAGTTCCAACTAGACACATGGCACCCTGTTTTCAACCCTCTTAACAAACTAGGGGAAAACAGTTGCAGATGTTAAAATGTAAAGTTATACAAAATTTGGTCAACATAGCTTACTAGAAAACAGATTCTCTATCTTTTCTGTGTTTTATAAAGTTTAAATAATTAGTTATTGTAGTGGACTGTATTTGTTCCACCTCCCTGAGGGGAAAGTATACTCTCCTGTCTCACTGATATTTGGCTTGACCATGTGGTGCCACTTCTGGAAAGATTATATATTCCCTGTCCTGTCAAAATCAAGAGTGCAGAAGTTACTTTCTTTGGCCAGTGAAATGTGAGCAGAATTTAAAAAATAATGCCACGTCCTAGCAGACAGAAGACCAGGAATGTCCTATAGAGAGACATTTATTATGAGACCAACAGTGTCCATGATAGGGGCTGCTCTATCAGCCTTTTATAAAGTGAGGAACCCATGAAGCAGAAGCACAGCTGATCCACTATATGAGTATATGGGATATGTGAGAAGTCGCTTGTTGTAAGGCCACTGAAATTTTGGAGTCATTTGTTACTGCAACATTACACACAGTATACTGACTGATACAGTCCTATTACTACATGTGACAATTTATTCTAGAATTTATTCTAGAATTTTAACAACTATGAAATCACCTGTGGACACTTTAAAAAGTCAGTTTCTAGTCTGACTTAAATACTGGATCATCAGTCGAAGAAATAAATTATAACTGAATATTACAAACCAGAGCAATGAAGGAATGGAAAAAGATATTCCACGCAAATGGAAATCAAAAGAAAGCTGGAGTAGCAAGACTCGTATCAGATAAAATAGACTTTAAAATAAAGACTGCTAAAAGAAATAAGGAGGGAAACTATATAATGATCAAAGGATCAATCCAAGAAGATATAACAACTATAAGCATTTATGCAACCGAAACAGGAGTACCTCAATACATAAGGTTAACAACAATGAAAGGAGAAATCGACAGTAACACAATAATAGTAGGGGACTTTAACACCCCACTTACACCAATGGACAGATCATCCAAACAGAAAATAAATAAGGAAACACAAGCTTTAAATGACACAATAGACCAGATATATTTAATTGATGTTTATAGAATATTCCACCCAAGTGTGGCAGAATACACTTTCTTCTCAAGTGCACAGAGAACATTCTCCAAGATAGATCACATCTGGGGTCACAAATCAAGCCTCGGAAAATTGAAATTGTATCAAGCATCTTTTCTGACCACAACGCTATGAGATTGGAAATCAATTACAGGAAAAAAACTGTAAAAAATACAAATACATGGCGGCTAAACAGTGAACTACTAAATAACCAAGAGATCACTGAAGAAATCAAAGAAGAAATTAAAAAATACATAGAAAAAAAGACAACAAAAACATGATGAGCCAAAACCTATGGGACGCAGCAAAAGCTGTTCTAAGAGGAAAGTTTATAGCAATTCAATCTCACCTCAAGAAACAAGAAAAATCTCAAATAAACAATCTAACCCTACACGAAAACATCTAGAGAAAGAAGAACAAAGAAAACCCAAAGTCAGTAGAAGGAAAGAAATCATAAAGATCAGAGCAGAAATAAATGCAATAGAAACGAACAAAACAAGAGCAAAGATCAATAAAACTAAAAGCTGGTTCTCTGAGAAGATAAACAAAATTGATAAACCCTTAGCCAGACTCATCAAGAAAAAAAGTGAGAGGACGCAAATCAATAAAATTAGAAATGAAGGGCTTCCCTGGTGGCGCAGTGGTTGAGAGTCTGCCTGCCAATGCAGGGGACATGGGTTCGTGCCCCGGTCCAGGAAGATCCCACATGCCGCGGAGCGGCTAGGCCCGTGAGCCATGGCCACTGAGCCTGCGCGTCCGGAGCCTGTGCTCTGCAACGGGAGAGGCCAAAACAGTGAGAGGCCCGCATACCACACACACACACACAAAAAAAAAAAAAATTAGAAATGAAAAAGGAGAAATCACAACTGACATTGCAGAAATACAAAGGATTATAAGAGACTACTACAAACACTATATGCCAATAAAATGGACAACCATGAAGAAATGGACAAATTCTTGGAAAGGTACAATTTTCCAAGGAAAACTGAACCAGGAAGAATATAATATAAACAGACCTGTTTATAAAATATAAACAGACCTATCACAAGTAATGAAATTGAAACTGTAATAAAAAACCTTCCAACAAATAAAAGTCCAGGACCAGATGGCTTCACAAGCGAATTCCATCAAACGTTTAGAGAAGAGCTAACACCGATCCTTCTCAAACTCTTCCAAAAAATTGCAGAGGGAGAAACACTCCCGAATTCATTCCACGAAGCCACCATCACCCTGATACCAAAACCAGAAAAAGTTGTCACAAAAAAAGAAAACTATAGACCAATATCACTGATGAATACAGATGCAAAAATATTGAACAAAATACTAGCAAACAGAATCCAATAACACATTAAAAGGATTATACACCATGATCAAGTGGGATTTATCCCAGGCATGCAAGGATTCTTCAATATACACTAATCAATCAATGTGATAAACCACATCAACAAACTAAGGAATAAAAACCATATGATCATCTCAATAGATGCAAAAAAAGCTTTTGACAAAATTCAACACCTATTTATGATAAAAAAAAAACTCTCCAGAAAATGGGCATAGAGGGAAGCTACCTCAACATAATAAAGGCCATATATAACAAACCAACAGCAAGCATCATACTCAACGGTGAAAAACTGAGAGCATTTCCACTAAGATCAAGAACAAGACAAGGATGTCCACTCTCACCACTCTTATTCAACATAGTTTAGGAAGTCCTAGTCACAGAAATCAGAGAAGAAAAAGAAATAAAAGGAACACAAATTGGAAAAGAGGTAAAACTGTCACTGTTTGCCGATGACATGATACTATACATAGAAAATGCTAAAGATGCCACCAGAAAACTACTAGAACTGTTCAATGAATTTGGTAAAGTTGGAGGATACAAAATTAATGCACAGAAATCTCTGGCATTCCTATACACCAACAATGAAAAATCAGAAAGAGAAATTAAGGAAACACTCCCATTTTCCACTGCTACAAAAAGAATAAAATACCTAGGAATAAACCTGCCTAAGGAGGTGAAAGACTTGTACTCAGAAAACTATAAAACACTGATGAAAGAAATCAAAGGTGACAGGAAGAGATGGAGAAATATACCATGTTCTTGGAATGGAAGAATCAACATTGTGAAAATGACTATCCTACCCAAAGCAATCTACAGATTCAATGCAATCCCTACCATATTGCCAATGGCTTTCTTCACAGAATTAGAACAAAAAATTTTACAATTGGTATGGAAACACAAAAGACCCCAAATAACCAAAGCAATCTTGAGAAAGAAAAGTGGAGCTGCAGCAATCAGGCTCCCTGACTTCAAACAATACCACAAAGCTACAGTAATCCAGACAGTATGGCACTGGCACAAAAACAGAAATATAGATCAATGGTACAGGATAGAATGCCCAGAGATAAACCCATGCACATGTGGTCACCTAATTTATGACAAAGGAGGCAAGAACATACAATGGAGAAAAGACAGCCTCTCCAATAAGTGGTGCTGGGAAAACTGGACAGCTACATGTAAAAGAATGAAATTAGAACACTCCCTTACACCACAGACAAAAATAAACTCAAAATGGATTAAAGAGCTAAATGTAAGACCGGACACTATAAAACTCTTAGAGGAAAACATAGGAAGAACACTGTTTGACATAAACCACAGCAAGATCTTTTTTGATCCACCTCCTAGAGTAATGGAAGTAAAAACAAAAATAAACAAATGGGACCTAATGAAACTTAAGAGCTTTTGCACAGCAAAGGAAACAATAAACAAGAAAAGACAACCTTCAGAATGGGAGAGAATATTTGCAAACAAGTCAATGAACAAAGGATTAATCTCCAAAATATATAAATAGTTCATGCAGCTCAATATTAAAAAAAACAAACAACCCAATTTAAAAATGGGCAAGAGATCTAAATAGACATTTCTCCAAAGAAGACACAGATGGCCAAGAAGCACATGAAAAGCTGCTCAACATCACTAATTATTAGAGAAATGCAAATCAAAACTACAATGAGGTATCACCTCACACCAGTTAGAATGGGCATGATTAGAAAATCTACAAACAACAAATGCTGGAGAGGGTGTGGAGTAAAGGGAACCCTCTTGCACTGTTGGTGGGAATGTAAATTGATACAGCCACTATGGAGAACAGTATGGAGGTTCCTTAAAAAACTAAAAATAGGGCTTCCCTGGTGGCGCAGTGGTTGGGAGTCCGCCTGCCGATGCAGGAGACACGGGTTCACGTCCCGGTCCGGGAAGATCCCACATGCCGTGGAGCGGCTGGGCCCGTGAGCCATGGCCGCCGACCCTGCGCGTCTGGAGCCTGTGCTCCACAACGGGAGAGGCCACAACAGTGAGAGGCCCGCGTACCGCAAAAAAAAAAAAAAAAAAAACTAAAAATAGAACTACCATATGACCCAGCAATCCCACTGCTGGGCATATACCCTGAGAAAACCATAATTCAAAAAGTCATGTACCACAGTGTTCACTGCAGCACTATTTACAATAGTCAGGACATGGAACCAACCTAAATGTCCATCCACATACGAATGGATAAAGAAGATGTGGCACATATATACAATGGAATATTACCAAGCCATAAAAAGAAATGAAATTAAATTATTTGTAGTGAGGTGGATGGACCTAGAGTCTGTCATACAGAATGAAGTAAGTCAGAAAGAGAGAAACAAATACCATATGTTAACGCATATATATGGAATCTTAAAAAAAACAAAAACAAAAAATGGTACTGATGAACCTAGTTTCAGGGCAGGAATAAAGAGGTAGACATAGAGAATGGACGTGAGGACATGTGGTGGGAGGGAAAGCCAGGGCAAAGTGAGAGTAACATCGACATATATACACTATCGAATGTAAAATAATTGGCTGGTGGGAAGCAGCAGCATAGCACAGTGAGATCAGCTCGGTGCTTTGCGATGACCTAGAGGGGTGGGATAGGGAGAGTGGGAGGGAAGCTCACGAGGGAGGGGATATGGGGACATGTGTATGCATATGGCTGATTCACTTTGTTGTGCAACATAAACTAACACACTATTGTGAAGCAATTACACTCCAATAAAGATCTATTTTAAAAATTAAAAATAGGGCTTCCCTGGTGGCGCAGTGGTTGAGAGTCCGCCTGCCGATGCAGGAGACACGGGTTCCTGCCCCGGTCCGGGAAGATCGCACATGCCGCGGAGCGGCTGGGCCCATGAGCCTTGGCCGCTGAGCCTGCGCGTCCGGAGACTGTGCTCCGCAACGGGAGAGGCCACAACAGTGAGAGGCCCGCGTAGTGCAAAATAAATAAAAAAAATAAAAAATAAATAAGAACTCTAATAATTCAAAAAATAAAAAACCAGAGCAAGTCATTTGATTTTTTGTCAGTATAAAGATATGATAAACGTATATCACTATCTTATAGAAAAATATTGAGTTTGCACACTACAAATTAAAATAAATTTATCTATACAGTTATAATTCATTTAAAAAGTTTTCTTCCAAAGCCTTCCCTAACTTATATATGCATATTTTAATTAATACTTTTCATTCTGAAAGATCTAATGAGGAGAAAATATGTCTAAGCAATTCTTTGTTTTCTTTCTTTCCTGTCTTAAAAATGAGTTATATTTACTGACATTTTAAAATGGCATGATATATTTCTAAATTTTAAAAAGGGGTACTATAATACTGTAAAACATGATACTATATTTTAAAATACAAATATGGTATACACATTACTAATATGTAAATATGTATATTGAAATTTTTGAAAGGTATACATCAAAATGGTAACAGAAACACTCTTCTTTTCTTATTAATATTTTTCTATTACTTTCAACATAATATATATAAAATTTATCTAAGAATGCAACTGACACAATTCTCTTAAGATCAGCTTTCATCATGAAATCTTAGTTTAAATTTATATACAGGATATCATAACAATTGAAATTGATTTTTTTAATGTACTCTACTAAACGAAGGGTAGGAGATTACTCAGTTATATAACCCTTTATAGAATGGTTAAAATATCTATATATATATAGGTATATGTAATATTCAGTTAAATCTAATCACTATCATTTATCCAACCCCTTGGGAAAGAAGGCTTCAATGATTTGTTTCCCTTCCAGAGAATAAGCACTAAGAGCCTTAGTATTTCTTAAGCTAACAGTAACATCATAATACTTATCTGCCTGATTCAGGGGATTTAATCAAACCCCCTTCATAATTAAATTTGCCTCTTTTTAAGACTTTTAGCCATGACACAGCATAGAAGCCCTAAATCCACATTCTTCACAGACAAAAGATTTTCTGAATTCCACAAGGACTCTATGTCTGTTCTGTGTCACAGGACTTAGATCAGAAAAACAAATGAATTCTATTTCCACCACAGAAGTGCGCTTGATGATTCTGGTCCACTTTGATAATCTGCCTTTACTCCTGAATAAGATAAAGCCACTATAAATGCGCATCCTGTTTCATCTACCATAGTGGTTTTCCAATAATCCTTGTAAAGTACATACACTTCCCTAACAACATTTTGGAATTTTGTGAGGTTTCTTTAATCAGAAGACAAAACTGACAAATATGTTTTACTCTTTATAGTTTCAGGCACTCTAATTTTATAGAGGTTAATACTACCCTATATACCTTTCTGGAATTAAAATATAGAAAATAATACTTGACAGCATTCCATAAGATCAAAGCACTACAAAGTCAATCATTAAGTAACCCTTTAATTGTTAAAACACTAAAATAAAATGCTCATTTTAAGATTAGTAAACACTGGTGTTTTCTGAAATAGCATGTTAAATTAGTGATGTAACAGTAAAATATCACTAAACTTCCATATTAAACTTGAGCAACTTAATTAGATGTTTCTTACAAACAGAAAGTTCTAATGATTTAGAATATATAGCCCCACATCGGGGTAAAATTCCCTCTAAAATTAAACACTGTCACCTAATCATGTCACAAATATAAACATATAATTAGATAATTTTCTCCAAAGTCTGAGACATTTAAAGTTACGCTCATTCCATTATAAACGTAATATTCTAAAGTTGGTTCCTATAACTGAGCACAGTTAAATATATCTGAAACAAAACTAAGTCTCAGATTAATGAAAACTAAAACTAATACATTCAGACAGTAAATAAATTTTGATTAGCCCCTTAAATTATAATGTACTCTTTACTAATCTAAAAATGGGGCAACTGAAAGAACAAATAAAAGTATTTTCATAGTTAACGATGAAATACTTGTAATTAAAGTATACGATTGGAGTCATTGTTAAAGTGCATTCAAAGGAAATGATACTTCTCATAGAAAAAAGTCTTACTATTATCATCATCAATAAACATCTCCAGGTTCAGTCCTTGTTCCACCAATTACTAGCTCTGTGATCTGGGACAAGTTAAATTCTCTGTGCCTTGGTTTCCTCATCGGCAAATTATGGATAATAATATTTATCTCAAAAATTATTTTAATGATTAGGTGAGATACTATCTGCACGTTACTTAGCAGAGTCCTGAGAAAATAATAACTATTTCAAGGACAAATGCTAATAAAATTTACATAGTTCCTGAAACAACATTATACAACGGAGGTTTATAAGATTACAGAGGACTCCTGCTATAGTTAATAATAAAATAAACCACTGAGCAAATATGAGTCATAACATTATAAAACTGCATATTTATATTATATAAAGTATTTTTAGCATATTATCAATTCAATTAATCACAGAGGAAATTCTTTAAAGAAACTAAAGGCTCTCATTTAACATGGCAAAAATCAATTTCAGTCATAATGTATTTTATGAGGCATAATCTAAATGAATATCATCTACAAAATTCTAAATACTTTATACATACTTGAAAATTCTGGTTTTCAAACTGAAATGTATATTTCAGACTAAAATTGTTTTTTCACTGAAAGTATTTAAGATTTTATTGCATGTGTATAATGCATGGATGTTATTTCTAATTACATTTATTTTCCCTAGTCTTGTTTATTCTCCCCTTCATCATTATTACCTGTTTTTTTTTAACATCTTTAATGGAATATAATTGCTTTACACTGTTGTGTTAGTTGCTGCTATATAACAAAGTGAATCAGCTACACGTATATATATATCCCCATATCCCCTCCCTTTTGTGTCTTCCTCCCACCCTCCCTATCCCACCCCTCTAGGTGGTCACAGTGAGCACCAAGCTGATCTGCCTGTCCTATGTGGCTGCTTCTCACTAGCTATCTGTTTTACATTTGGTAGTGTATATATGGCAATGCCACTCTCTCACTTAATCCCAGCTTACCCTTCCCGTCCTCGTGTCCTCAAGTCCATTCTCTACGTCCGCATCATTATTTCTGTCCTGCCCCTAGGTTCTTCAGAACCCTTTTTTTTTTAGATTCCATATATATGTGTTAGCATATGGTATTTGTTTTCCTCTTTCTGACTTACTTCACTCTGTATGACACACTCTATATCCATCTACCTCACTACAAATAATTTTGTTTCTTTTTATGGCTGAGTAATATTCCATTGTATATATGTGCCACATTTTCTTTATCCATTCATCTGTCGATGGACACTTACGTTGCTTCTACGTCCTGGCTATTGTAAACGGTGCTGCAACGAACATTGTGGTACATGACTCTTTTTGAATTATGGTTTTCTCAGGGTATATGCCCAGTAGTGGGATTGCTGCGGCGTATGGTAGTTCTATTTTTAGTTTATTAAGGAAACTCCATACTGTTCTCCATAGTGGCTGTATCAATTTACACTCCCACCAGCAGTGCAAGAGGGTTCCCTTTTCTCCACACCCTCTCCAACATATACTGTTTGTAGATTTTTTGATGATAGCCATTCTGACTGGTGTGAGGTGATACCTCATTGTAGTTTTCATTTGCATTTCTCTAATGATTAATGATGTTGAGCATCCTTTCATGTGTTTGTTGGCAATCTGTATATCTTCTTTGGACAAATGACTATTTAGGTCTTCTGACCATTTTTTGACTGGGTTTTTTGATTTTTGATGTTGAGCTACATGAGCTACTTGTATATTTTGGAAATTAATCCTTTGTCAGTTGCTTCATTTGCAAATATTTTCTCCCATTCTGAGGGTTGTCTTTTCGTCTTCTTTAGGGTTTCCTTTGCTATGCAAAAGATTTTAAGTTTCATTACGTCTCATTTGTTTATTTTTGTCTTTATTTCCATTTCTCTGGGAGATGGGTCAAAAAGGATCTAGCTGTGATTTACGTCATAGAATTTCTGCCTATGCTTTCCTCTAAGAGTTTGATAGTGTCTCGCCTTACATTTAGATCTTTAATCCATTTGGGGTTTTTTTTGTCTACGGTGTTAGGGAGTGTTGTAATTTCATTCTTTTACATGTAGCTGTCCAGTGTTCCCAGCACCACTTATTGAAGAGGCTGTCTTTTCTCCATTGTATATTCTTGCCTCCTTTATCAAAGATAAGGTGACCATATGAGTGTGGGTTTATCTCTGGGCATTCTATCCTGTACCATTGATCTATATTTCTGTTTTTGTGCCAGTACCATACTGTCTTGATTACTGTAGCTCTGTAGTATAGTCTGAAGTCAGGGAGCCTGTTTCCTCCAGCTCCATTTTTCTTTCTCAAGATTGCTTTGATATTCAGGGTCTTTTGTGTTTCCATACATATTGTGAAACTTTTTGTTCTAGTTCTGTGAAAAATGCCATTGGTAGTTAGATAATGATTGCACTGAATTGGTAGATTGCTTTGGGTCATATACTCATTTTCCCAATGTTGATTCTTCCAATCCATGAACATGGTGTATCTCTCCATCTGTTTGTATCATCTTTAATTTCTTTCATCAGTGCCTTGTCTTACAGTTTTCTGCATACAGGTTTTTGTCTCCTTAGGTAGGTTTATTCCTAGGTATTTTATTCTTTTTGTTGCAGTGGTAAATGGGAGTGTTTCCTTAATTCCTCTTTCAGCTTTTTCGTTGTTAGTGTATAGGAATGGAAGACATTCCTGGGCATTAATTTTGTATCCTGCTACTTTACCAAATTCCTTGATTAGTTCTAGAAGTTTCTGAAGGCATCTTTAGGATTCTCTATCTATAGTATCATGTCATCCGCAAACAGTGACAGTTTTACTTCTTCTTTTCCGATTTGGATTCCTTTTATTTCTTTTTCTTCTCTGATTGCTGTGGCTAAAACTTACAAAACTGTTGAGTAATAGTGGTGAGAGTGGGCAATCTTGTCTTGTTCCTGATCTTAGTGGAAATGGTTTCAGTTTTTCACCATTGTGAACAATGATGGCTGTGGGTTTCTCATATATGGCCTTTATTATGTTGAGGTAAGTTCCCTCTATGCCTACTTTCTGGAGGGTATTTATCATAAATGGGTGTTGAATTTTGTTGAAAGCTTTTTTCTGCATCTATTGAGATTATCATATGGTTTTGCTCCTTCAATTTGTTAATATGGTGTATCACATTGATTGATTTGCATATTTGAATAATCCTTGCATTCAGGGATAAACCCCAGTGGATCATGGTGTATGATCCTTTAATGTGTTGTTGGATTCTGTTTGCTAGTATTTTGTTCAGGATTTTTGCATCTATGATATTCAACAGTGATACTGGCCTGTAGCTTTCTTTTTTTGTGACATCTTTGTCTGGTTTTGGTATCAGGGTGATGGTGGCCTCGTAGAATTGAGTTTGGGAGTGTTCCTCCCTTTGCTATATTTTAGAAGAGTTTGATAAGGATAGGTGTTAGCTCTTCTATAAATGTTGGATAGAATTCACCTGTGAAGTCGTCTGGTTCTGGGCTTTTGTTTGTTGGAAGATCTTAATTTTTTTAATTTTTTATTTTTTTGCAGTATGCGGGCCTCTCACTGTTGTGGCCTCTCCTGTTGCGGAGCACAGGCTCCGGATGCGCAGGCTCAGCGGCCATGGCTCACGGCATGTGGGATCTTCCCGGACCGGGGCACGAACCCGTGTCCCCTGCATTGGCAGGCGGACTCTCAACCACTGCACCACCAGGGAAGCCCTGTTGGAAGATTTTTAATCGCAGTTTCAATTTCAGTGCTTGTGATTGGTCTGTTTATATTTTCTACTTCTTCGTGGTACAGTCTCGGAAGGTTGTGCTTTTCTAAGAATTTGTCCATTTCTTCCAGGTTGTCCATTTTATTGGCATAGAGTTGCTTCAAGTAATCTCTCATGATGCTTTGTATTTCTGCAGTGTCCGTTGTTACTTCTCCTTCTTCATTTCTAATTCTATTGAGTTGAGTCTCTTCTTTCTTGATGAGTCTGTCTAATGGTTTATCAATTTTGCTTATGTCCTCAAAAAATCAGCTTCTAGTTTTATTGATCTTTGCTATTGTTTCCTTCATTTCTTTTTCATTTATTTCTGATCTGATTTTTATGATTTCTTTCCTTCTACTAACTTTGGGGTTTTTTTGTTCTTCTTTCTCTAATTGCTTTAGGTGTAAGGTTAGGTTGTTTATTTGAGATTTTTCTTGTTTCTTGAGGTAGGATTGTATTGCTGTAAACTTCCCTCTTAGAACTGCTTTTGCTGCATCCCATAGGTTTTGGGTCATTATGTTTTCATTGTCGTTTGAGTCTAGGTATTTTTTGATTTCCTCTTTGATTTCTTCAGTGATCTCTTGGTTATTTAGTAGTGTATTGCTTAGCCTCCATGTGTTTGCATTTTTTACAGTTTTTTTCCTGTAATTTATATCTAGTTTCATAGTGTTGTGGTCGGAAAAGATACTTGATACGATTTCAATTTTCTTAAATTTACCAAGGGTTGATTTGTGACCCAAGATATGATCTAACCTCGAGAATGTTCCATGAGCACTTGAGAAGAAAGTGTATTCTGTTGTTTTTGGATGGAATGTCCTATAAATATCAATTAAGTTCATCTGGTTTAATGTGTCATTTTAAGCTTGTGCTTCCTTTTTTATTTTCATTTTGGATGATTTGTCCATTGCTGAAAGTGGGTTGTTAAAGTTCCCTACTGTTATTGTGTTACTGTCATTTTCCCCTTTTATGGCTGTTAGCCTTTGCTTTATGTATTGAAGTGCTCCTATGTTGGGTGCATCAATATTTACAGTTGTTATATCTTCTTCTTGGATTGATCCCTGGATCATAATGTAGTGTCCTTCTTTGTCTCTTGTAATAGTCTTTATTTTAACGTCTATTTTGTCTGAAGGGGAACTGCTACTCCAGCTTTCTTTTTATTACCATTTGCATGGAATATCTTCTTCCATCCCCTCACTTTCAGTCTGTATATGTCCCTAGCTCTAAAGTGGGTCTCCTGTAGACAGCATATACATGGGTCTTGTTTTTGTATCCATTCAGCCAGTCTATGTCTTTTGGTTGGAGTATTTAATCCATTTACATTTAAGGTAATTATCCATATGTATGTTCATATTACCATTATCTTAATTTTTCTGTGTTTGTTATCGTAGGTCTTTTCCTTCTCTTGTGTTTCCTGCCTGGAGAAGTCCCCTTAGCATTTGTTGTAAAGCTGGTTTGGTGGTGCTGAATTCTCTTAACTTTTGCTAGTCTGTAAAGGTTTTAATTTCTCTGTCAAATCTGAATGAGATCCTTGCTGGGTAGAGTAATCTTGGTTGTAGGTTTTTCTCCTTCATTACTTTAAATATGTCCTGCCACTCCCTTCTGGCTTGCAGAGTTTCTGCTGAAAGATCAGCTATTAACCTTATGGGGATTCCTTTGTATGTTATTTGTTGTTTTTCCCTTGCTGTTTTTAATATTTTTTCTTTGTATTTAATTTTTGATAGTTTGATTAATACGTGTCTTGGCATGCTTCTTGGATTATCCTGTATGGGACTCTCTGCACTTCCTGGACTTGATTGACTATTTCCTTTCCCATATTAGGGAAGTGTTCAACTATAACCTCTTCAAATATTTTCTCAGTCCCTTTCTTTTTCTCTTCTTCTTCTGGGACCCCTATCATTCGAATGTTGGTGCATTTAATGCTGTCCCAGAGGTCTCTGAGACTGTCCTCAGTTCTTTTCATTCTTTTTTTTCATTCTGCTTGCAGTAGTTATTTCCACTATTTAATCTTCCAGGTCACTTATCTGTTCTTCTGCCTCAGTTATTCTGCTATTGATTCTTTCTGGAGAATTTTAAATTTCATTTATTGTGTTGTTCATCCTTGTTTGTTTGCTCTTTAGTTCTTCTAGGTCCTTGTTAAACGTTTCTTGTATTTTCTCCATTCTAGTTCCAAGATTTTGGATCATCTTTACTATCATTACTCTGAATTCTTTTTCAGGTAGACTGCCTATTTCCTCTTCATTTGTTTGGTCTGGTGGGTTTTTACTTTGCTCCTTCATCTGCTGAGTATTTCTCTATCTTCTCATTTTGCTTAATTTACTGTGTTTGTGGTCACCTTTTCGCAGGCTATAGGTTCGTAGTTCCCATTGTTTTTGGCGTTTGCCCCCAGTGGGTAAGTTTGGTTCAGTGGGTTGTGTAGGCTTTTTGGTGGAGGGGACTGGTGCCTTTGCACTGATGGATAAGGCTGGATCTTGTCTTTCTGGTGGGCAGACCCACATCTGGTGGTGTGTTTTGGGATGTCTGCAAACTCAGTATGATTTTAGGCAGCCTCTCTGCTAATGGGTGGGGTTGTGTTCCTGTCTTGCTAGTTGTTTGGCATGGGGTGTCCAGCACTGGAGCTTGCTGGTCTTTGAGTGGAGCTGGGTCTTAGCGTTGAGATGGTGATCTCTGGGAGAGCTCTTGCCGATTGATATTATGTGGGGCTGGAAGGTCTCTGGTGGTCCAATGTCCTGAACTAGGCTCTCCCACCTCAGAGGCTCTGGCCTGACACCAGCTGGAGCACCAAGACCCTGTCAGCCACACAGGAAAGGTGTTGCGTGCAGTGCCAACTCTCTGGTTCCACAGAGTCAGACTAAAATTTAACTTCATTTAAGGATGGGGTGCCAAGAGATCAAATGCCAACCACAACTAAACAAGGTCAAATCAGAGGGGAAAGAAATTTGACTTGTACATCACTGAGAAGTGGTTTCAGAGTGTGAATGTCCACTGTAGATTTACATGGCCTTTCTATGATGCTGTACAACAAAAAGCTTAAAAAGTAAAATCTTTTTAGACTTAAACTTTAGTGAAAAGGAAATGGAGATCATAGGGATATTAGATTAAGATGAAAAGTAAAGGTACCCGAAGGAAAATTCCTTGTAAGTAGTGCTTCTTCACAGAAAACAAGACAAACAAATAGCAGGCCAGAGCAAGGGACAAAGCAGAAATTAAAAACAAAATACTCAAACACCCTCTAACTATAAGGGACTTTAATACTGCAACAAAACCAGAGAAAGACTGAAACCCAGAAAAATCATATACATTGATATTTAGGCTACCGGGAAAAATATTATTTCAAACATTTTCTTAAAAGACAGTTTTGTAGGCCTATTGATTCCTCTTGCACATTTCAAGGTAAAGTAGTTACTCTGTAGTCGACTCAATAATGTAACAAAATCTCTCAGGAATCTGGATTTAACAAGAACCCTCTATTTTTGAAAGAAAATCTAAAGACAAGTTAACAGCTCAAACTAACTGGAATAAATAGTATGCAAGTACATGCGCTTAGCATGCAATCTGCTTATGCAATAATCCCACTTTTCTTCCAAAGCATGTCAATAAATCTTTCCTACTGAACTACAAATTCCAAGGTCATGGACAAAGATGTTTATTAGTATAATTACAATGTAGAAATAATACCATTAAGCCTCCAGTTCTAGGTTTCATAAATTAATAGAAATAGAAGATTAAGAAAGTGTCAAGTGTGGTTTTAATTCTTAGACACTAAAAATATTCCTAGTGTAGCACCTTTCTTTTACATGATCTAACTTCTGGTTTCATTTTCATTTGATCTTTGAAGTCGATAACATTTTTTAAAAGTACTTACAAATACAGTACTGTGATTGTAAAAATTAAGATACGGCCTTAAGCAAAGACGGGGGAGAGAGCCAAAATTGGTAAATGGCTCAAAGGAACTCATTTATAATATGATGAACCACTCAACTTTAAAAAATTCTTCAACAGGATCTCTATGCTCAATTTCTAAATACTTAAGATTCCACATAATTCTTAAACAGTGTTTGAAATCTATCTTTATAGAACTGCAAAAATGCAAAATACTCATAGATTCTTGATTGCTCTATAATATCCAATGGCTTCACTTTCTACTCCCAGTAATAAGCAGAGAATCAGTATTTCAGAGAAACAAGTTTCTGACATTATGGTAAAAGACTGGGTGCATGGTTCCATGTGAGAAAGAGAATAGCATTAAAGGAGAAAAACTCAATCTCAATGTCTGTACTTCCTATTATTACAGACTTTATTATCTTTAGAATTGATTGGAAAGGCTTGGTAGTTGTTTGGGGGTTAGTTTTGTTTGGGGGAAATCTCTTTTTTTACATGCTTTCTGCCTAATAAAGCAGCAAACAGTATTACAGAACGTAGAAAATAAATAGCCCTGCTTTCTTCTGTCACTGGAACAATATATGAATTATATTACTAAAGAGGTTTATGTACCCTCTGTTTATAGCATATGTGAAACAGCTAGACTAAAGTAAATCTCAACAGGTTATCCAGATCTGGTAAATCCTTCATGTCTTACTTCTTAGAACTTTTTACCACCACAGAAACAGCAACAAAAACGCTTTCTTGTAAGGATATTTAAACTAGATATTCACTTAATGCCTTAGTCAATTATGAAAGAATAAAAAGTATTCCAAAGCATTCCAACAAGGAATTATCTGGGTACTACCAGTTGTATCACTGCTTGAGGACCAATAACCTAGTCAAATCTCATCAAGTTTATAGGACACCAACTTCTCTACCAAAGATGACAGATAAGCTTATTATCCTTAACAATCTCCACAGACTTCCCCAATCTCACTCATTCAGTAGTGAGCTTCTTTTCTTATTTGCTACCATTATGACACATAGCTCTTACATAGAGTTTTAACATAGTTCTTATATATACTTTACACATAGTTTTAACATATATAACATCAATCTCTGTATAGCTAGTTTTGCAGAGGCCTCTCAGTAGAGAGAAAACACACGGTAAGCAGATTTATAGCTATTTAAGTTTTAGATGATTTAGACCTTAAAATTAGTAACTAACTTTCATAGTACCCTATTTACCCAATCTCACATCTTCAGATCTTTCACCTCTCTCTTCTTAACTTTCTTCTCATTCTCTCTCATCTTTATATATTACAGAATCATGGGCTTCAATTCAGACATACCTACGTGATCCTCATTTCTTTAAACTTCACTTTATCATAATCTTCCTTCAGGTTATCATGTATCATCTTTTCTTTTTGTCATTGTTAATTCCCCAAAAGTAAAATCTACATCTACTACTTTCACTTCCCATCCACACACCGGATGTAATAACAGTAGGAATTTTAAAGCCAACAAATCTAAATACAAACTCCTACTTTAATATTTACTTTTTGAGGAACTTTGGTCAAATTACTAACATTTCTGAGTTTTAGTTCGCTAATCTGTAAAGGAGGAAATTATGCTGCCTGTATCATGGGTTGCTGTAAGGATTGAACGTGATAATATATTCAAAGTGTCTAGCAGTTATCACTCAATAAACAAACTAAAGTCTTTCTATTCTTTGCCATGTGAAATCTGGCCTCTGGTTCCACCATTGTTCTAGCCGAGGCAGTACTCAATGTGTCAGTGTCCAGTTCCCAGCCTCTTCTATATGCCAATCAAGAAGGAGAGAGCTCAGTTATGAACTAAGGATACACAAACCCTGGTGATTGTTTTTTCAAATAAACAGAAGCTAATTTTCTGACCTGTTTTTAGAAAATAATTTTAGAAATAATTTTACAGAGAAATAATTTTACAGAGAAAAATGGTTTTAATGAAAACCTCAACTGCCCTCTGACAACCTACGGCTTTTACAAATAGTATCATTCGGGCTTCTGTAGTACTTCTGTAGTACCCTCTACCTCTATGCTGGCCCTCTTTATTCTGTATTACACTTACATGTACACTTACCTTTTCTCTCCCAGTAAACTGAGATGTTCCTGGGGACAGGAACATCTATTCATTGAATAAAATTTTCCTTTGAAAAGTATCTTCTCTTAAAGAGTTTCTATATATAAACCTAAGCCTATGCAGAAATATTTTAAACAAAATTTTCAAAATTGATTCAAACTTACTACATAATATTTCTGGGCATTTGACACCATTGGAAATGCTTTCAATGAAATTCTTCACATATTACTTTTCTAGGTCCTGTTTTTCTATACCTCTTCTTATTGTCTTCTAAATTTAGACCTTTCCTACATTTGTCTGCTCTTTCTTTCAAATCTTCAAGATATTTAATCTACTCCTAACACCTTTAACAACACTTTACTACAACCACCAATTATATATTTCCTCACTTAAATTTACGATCATCTCAAGTTAAATAAAACCAAAACTTGAAATCATAATCTTTCTTGCATTCCCCAAACTGATCCCTCACCCTATCTCTTTATGTTAGAAATACTATTAATCTTACAAAGAAAATATTAATTCATCTTTTATTCCTCTCAATTCTATAGCCCCTATATTCACTCTGTTATGAAGTTCTACTATTAAAGACTTCTAAGAAAGAAAGGTCCTCATCTCAGATTTTTTTAAATGGGTAATAAGAAATAACAAAGTTAATACTTTTCCCTCATTCTGGCCCAGAGGAAAGCACATCATGTATGGAGAATTCTAACTTTAATTGGTTAGGCATAGCTTAGAAGCAGAAAAGCTTATTCGGCTACAACAAACTAGAGGTTCAAGTATCACAAGATTTTTTAATCCAAGTGGCCTATTCAATGTACAAGAAACAAAACTTAGGACACTCTCACCCACCTAGCTTAAACAGATTAAAAACATATACCCAAAATTAGGAACAAGAAAGAGGTGATGATATCAGACACGTGTTAACTTTTAATGATTATAAGGAAAGATATGGCATACTCCTAGGTATATATGAACACATTTTCAAAGTTGGATGAAATGCAAGATTTCCATAGAAATATATAGTCAGGCAACTGATTTAAGAAGGCTTAAAGTCCAGTTCAAAATGATATTTCTCCTCCCTACAAAAACTCCATTTTAGGAAGAAGTATCAACAAACAAAAATAAAGAGAGAAGGGGTATCAACAGAAGAAAATTTTCAGAAAATATATATGAAAAGCAAAAACAGCTGACAAATGAAGTGCAGCAGAAGAAGCTTCAGCCTTCAGCCTTCAGCCTAGAGTCCATGTGGAAGACGTGTACAGAAAAGAGGCATGGTGGTGCTCTACAGCCTAGAAGAGCTCAAGACGTGAAAACATAAGGAACAATACAAGGCAGGCGTTAAGTCCAGGGCCAGAGGACAGAAATTATTTGAAAGACTACACTCAGAATGACCAACCACACCCACATGCCCCTCCCCCAACCAGGCAAAACCCACTGTAAACAGACATCTACCTGCAAGGAAAAAAAAGAAATGTGTTCCATAAAACGAACTAAAACCACACAAAAATTGGATGAGTTCTCTAAGAGAGAAACAGGCAGCTGGGTATAGGTGACAGTGCCACAGAACAAAGACCAGTACTGACATTTGGGGGTCACCCAGCCTAACAGCCAGCTCACAGCCCCTTCTTTTCTTTTTTTTTTTTTAACATCTTTATTGGAGTATAATTGCTTTACAATGGTGTGTTAGTTTCTGCTTTATAACAAAGTGAATCAGTTATACACATACATATGTTCCCATATCTCTTCCCTCTTGCATCTCCCTCCCTCCCACCCTCCCTATCCCACCCCTCTAGGTGGTCACAAAGCACTGAGCTGATCTCCCTGTGTGATGCGGCTGCTTCCCACTAGCTATCTATTTTACATTTATTTGGTAGTGTATATATGTCCATGCCACTCTCTCACTTTGTCCCAGCTTACCCTTCCCCCTCCCCATATCCTCAAGTTCATGCTCTAGTAGGTCTGTGTCTTTATTCCCGTCTTACCCCTAGGTACTTCATGACCTTTTTTTTTTTTTCCTTAGATTCCATATATATGTGTTAGCATACGGTGTTTGTATTTCTCTTTCTGACTTACTTCACTCTGTATGACAGACTCTAGGTCCATCCAGCTCACTACAAATAACTCAATTTCATTTCTTTTTATGGCTGAGTAATATTCCATTGTGTATATGTGCCACATCTTCTTTATCCATTTATCTGTTGATGGACACTTAGGTTGCTTCCATGTCCTGGCTATTGTAAATAGAGCTGCAGTGAACATTTTGGTACATGACTCTTTTTGAATTATGGTTTTCTCAGGGTATATGTCCTGTAGTGGGATTGCTGGGTCGTATGGTAGTTCTATTTGTAGTTTTTTTAAGGAACCTCCATACTGTCACAGCCCCTTCTAAAGGAAAGCCAACCAGCCACCAAGACTTGTCTCTGTACAAAGAGCACCTGATTAGCTTTTCTTTTCCTTCATTTGTAAGTGTGAATGACAAAACAAATCTTTACCATAAATTTGAGGAAAGCCCAGGTTCCAGTTACTAGGGCTACATAACAAATTACTCCATAAAGCAGTGGTGTAAAACAACTATTTATTAGGCTCATGCATTCCGGGAACAGGAAATACAATAGGGCACAGCAGGGACTGCTCGTCTCCACTCCCTGATAAATGGGGTCTCAGCAGAAGGCTGGAGTGTGAAATCATCTGAAGGCTCATTCGCACATGTCTGGCAGTTGATGCTGCCTGGCTGCAAGAGACCTTGGCTGGGGCCATTAGCTGAAAACAGCCCTATGTAGCTCACCACGTGACCTGGGTCTCCTCAGAGAATGATGGCCAGATTCCAACACAGAACACTGAGAGAGACTCCAGAGAAAGACGAGAGTGAGAGCAAGAGAATGAACGGGCCAAAGCCATGCTGCCTCCTATGACCTGGTCCTACAAGTCCTGCAGTGTCACTTTGTCCTTGTTCTACTTATAGCGGCAGTCAAAAGGCCTATCCAATTTCAGAGAGAGGGAAATAGACCTCACTTCTTGATATGAGAGCAGCAAGGTTCTGGAAGCATTTGTGGGACCAGAAATACTGCTGTGACCATTTGGCAAAATGCAATCTTCCACACCTTCAACATGAAAGAAAGGGAGCAACAGAAACAAACAGAAAAAAAATATATATAGACCTCAGGAGAATGAGAACTTAAATAATTGTTTATTGTCTATTAAAACTCACAATAAAAAACCACAATTTAAGAAGATACAGAAACTATCTTTTTTTTTTCAGAAACTATCTTTTTAAAAGGATGTTATGAAAAGAGAAGCAGAGAATTAAAATCAATTCTTAGAAATTAAATATATGATACCAATATAAAATATTTAAATAGAAAAATTAAGAGAAATTTATAGACTTTATCAGAATCTAAAATGCAAAGACAGAAAATAGAAGAGAAATTATAAGAACCACAGAGATCAAGCCACGATTTTTGACTTCTGACAGACTAATAAGTGTTCCAGAAAGAGAAAAGAGGAAAAAAACAGGAGGAAATGAGAATGAATTCTGAAGCGTCTATCGAGTATTATTGCACAAGGTAGAAATGTTAATCCTCCGAGGCTTACCATCTACCTCATTTTGGTACTCTCCTACCACTGGTACTGAACTGAACTTCAAATAGTCTATAAATTATAAACACTCAGTTGAAGAAAAGCATTTGAAAGCTAAATAGCTGTAGATTAAGACACTTCTAGAATTATTCCAATTTCCATTTCTTGCTACTTTAACCAATTTTCTTTTTAAAAAACTCTATCATAGAGAGAAAATAAAATTCCCCAAACTCTGAAAGAAAATGCCATATTGGAAATAGAATAGGCTATGAAGTTAGGCAGATCCTGAGTTCAAATTCTGACTCCAAAATCTACAAACATGTGACTCTGGGAAAATTTATTAATAACTCAGATCCTTAATTCATTATATATCCATAATTTATTATGCTATTTTATGTTAACTTTCCAGGTAATTGCAAGGATTACAGAAAATGTGTATAAAGCATCTAATCCATAGGAGTTTTATTTTTAGCATGACTCAAAATCCTCATGAGAATCCACAGGTGTGAGAACCACATTCCCACTTTGCCTACATCAAAGAAACATTCTCTGAGCTAATGCTAGGATGACTGATGCCCCCATTGCCTGGTTTCATCTACTCCTTGTCTGTACTTCCAGCCAATTATGGGATTGATGTTTTTAAGGCGGAAGCCTGTTGCAATATGAATTCCACAAACGTGAGGCAGATCAATAGGTTTTATTTCTAACACTGTGAACTGGAAAAGTATTCTCATCTGAGATTCAGTCATAGATGGAAGAAGAAAAGCTGGGGTGATTCTGTTTCGTGCTTCCATGCCATGAGAGGAGAAACTTGAGAGAGTAAGACAAAAAAAGAGAAAAAGCAAATTCCTCCAACTTTTCTCGAAGTATAGTAAATGGATTACCACCATCCAAGTCTGAGAACCCAGGAGGAAAGGAAACATTTTAACAGCAGACTGGCCTAAAGTCTCAAAGCCATGCATGTAATGACTATCTCATAATAGTACTGTGAGGTATGATAGGACTCAGACAATGATTTGGCCACTAGAGGCTGTCAGAGTAAATTAGAATTCACCATTCCAGTCAAGGTGCGATGATGAGTCTAGGGATAAATAGCAAAGAATTAGTAAGAAAGATATCTAATTGTACACAGATATTCGTTCCTTAAAAGAGTTTATACAACAGAAATCAGCCAGCTCCCTTCATGAACTTTCTCCGTTCAGCAATTTTTATAAAAAATTTTTCTTAATTGCAAAGAAAGAAAATCTGTGAAATCTGGATCTTACTAAAGCACAGGCTTTGTAAATTCAGACCGTAAGTGAAGCAAAGCACTTGCCACCACCCGGGGGCAGCATACCATCAACTGTTGGAAGCGACCAAAGGGCAAAGAGCCAACAAAAGACTTAACATGCAAACGACAAAGACCACACCCAAAACATGTCATAGAATAGGTTTCTAACAATATGCATTCCTAAATATATTCAGATATACATACATGTATAGCTTATATATTTACATAGACAATATATAAGTAGAAATATATAATTATATATAAAATTATACTGTTATAAATTGTATTTTATATCTGTATAATACATATAATTTATTTATAATGAAATATATGACTATATAATTAGTATATATAATGTAATTTACACATACATGAAATATATGTAATTTATTTTTATAAAGTATATAATTGTATAGTATGTGTATGTATATACATATAACTGAGTATATGTATATATACATGTATATATGCATGTATATAGGTATAATATATATGGATATTATTGAAAATGGAAATGCCAATATGTTACTTTTTGTCTACTAAAATGGGAATTTTGAAAATAAACACTACAATTTCTTCTTGTAAAGCTCAAGAAAAAATTTTCTCTACCATGTAGCTTAATCCAGAATATTATTAAAAGGCTTGATAAGGGTAAATCAGATTCATCACTATTGAGTTTTCCTTAAGTGGGCAACATACGACAGGTGATAGGAATATGCATATTTTCAAGTGTAGAAGTAATAATATCTGTCCTAAAACTAACCTAAGAATGAATCTGTGAAAAGGCAAATATATTTTTACTCTGTCATGGAAATATTCTTATAATACACAAAGAAAACATAGCACTTACCAACTTTCCCATTAAATAGGTGTGAAGCATTTTATTTTTCTTAAATATATGAAAATTTCCTGCTGTGACAAATTAATATTACAATCTTTCAACAGCAACAGTCTTTAAACCTATTAAGGTCCCAAAGAGAAGCCTTTTAAGCAATATTAACAAATGTATTTTCCTTTACATAAAGCAACTTCATCATATATATTCCCAAGTCCTCTGCAGATATTTTTGTTTCTTCATATATAAAAATAAACAATAATACTTATTTCTAACATGTTATAACTGTTAAAATAATATGAAGTGCCTTACAATGTGTCTAACTGAAGTATATGCTCAGAAATGTTAGTTCTTCCTCTTTTCTAAAACTACACTACAAATAGCAAACTAACTTTACATAAAATTATGTGAATAAAAAACATCTGTGTGGGGGGAATTCGTTGTTCCTTTTTACGCTCGGTGCAAAATAAAACAGTATACCTTTCCTTATCTGCCAAACCGGCAAAGCTTCCTAGTTTTGATTTGTTGTTACTGGTGTTTTCTGGACAATATGTAATGATACCTAAAGCTGATGAGAATGGAGTCAAGCAGGTGCTCTTATACTCCCCCTGCACATGTATACGCCTGAAGTAAACACAGGTTCTGAAAAAATATTCACAGCTTTAAAGACATACACACCTTCCCAGGAAGTCTGGGACTTCCCTGGTGGGTCAGTGGTAGAGTATGCCTTCCAATGCAGGGGACACATGCTCGATCCCTGGTCAGGGAATTAAGATCCCACATGCCGCTGCGCAACTAAACCCGCGTGTCGCAACTACTGAGCTCATGCGCCTCAACTAGAGAGCCCACGTGCTGCAAACTACAGAGCCTACGTGCTCTGGAGCCCACACCACAAGTAGAAAAGGTCAAACCCACATGCCACAACTAGAGAGAAGCCCATGTGCTGCAACGAAGACCCAATGCAGCCAAATAAGTAAATAAATAAATAAATAAATATTTTTAAAGACATACACACCACTTTAAAGTATCTATATCTTTTGACCCAATAAATCTACTTCTTGAGCTCTACCTTGAGAATATAATCAGCTCTATGATCAAACACTTAAGTGTAAGATGTTCATCTTAATTTTTAATAGTGAAAAACGGACACAATCTGAATATCCAACAACAGGAAAATAGTTAAATACATTTCAGCACATTCATGTGATGGAATATTATATGGCTCATTAAAATAATGTTTTAGGAAATTCCCTGGTGGTCCAGTGGTTAGGTCTCCGTGCTCCCACTGCAGGGGTTCGATCCCTAGTAGAGAACTAAGATCCCACATGCCTCATGGCACAGCCAAAAAAAAAAAAAAAAGCCATTTTATTTTTAAAAATAACATTTTAAAATCATCTTAAATGTCAATCCCATTCACCCAGTTGCTGAAGTTCGTCCTTGATTCACCTCTTTCATACTTCACATCTAAATCATTAGAAATTCTGTAAGTTTTATTTTCAAAATGCAAATAAATCCAGAATCTCACCACTCTTTACTCCTACCAACCCATTCTAAATCACCATCATCTCTGGTCTAGATTACACTGTTAGTCTCTAACTGGTCTCTCTGTTTCCACTTTTGCCTGACTACAATCTATATTCCAATACCTGCTTGTATGATGTAAGTGTAAACACTGTCACTCTGCCCCCAAAAACAACATATAAAACTGTATGTACAGCACACTTCCAGTTTTATTTGCCAAAATATTCTTAATGGTTATATATGGTTGATGACGGGATTACATACAAATTATGTCTGTTTCTTCTGTGTTTTTAAAGTTTTTCTTTCTGAGAACATGTTTAATCAGAAAAAGTAAACTAAGATAACGTTTATAAAAAAATTTTATACAAAGTTGAACTGCATGATTCAAAATATTTTAAGTAATATTTAAAATATAATCTAAGCAAAAGTTAGCACTCGATTAAGAAACATAACCCTAATCTCAAATTATAATTCATTGAGGACAAATTTAAACATGGAAAAAAGTACATTAAAATTACATATGAGTACTTGTACTTTGAAAAAAGGAAAATGTCATAATAAATTTAAAAGAGATGTATTTTTTACATATTTTTCTGTTGTGTTCAGTCTTACAAAAATGGAAAAACCTTTTTTTGTAAATCTTCTAGCTTGAATCTTCTCTGTTAAATTATTATTTTTTAAAAAATTATCTGAGAGCTGTTGTTTTCTTAATTCTTTTTTCTCTGACCTTGAAATATAATTGACTACCCTATAGGTCTCAATGGTGTAAGTCATTAGGACGATAAAAAAAATATGGGATTAAAGTAAAAAATAAAACTTTTAAATTAAGTAATGATGTTAATAATCCTACTTTATGAAAATGGGTAATATGATAGATGTTAATTATTATTATAATCAGGATTCGTCAACTAAATAATGTTTAAATTTTTAAAAGTAAATGAACTTGAGGGCTCTTTTGTTTAAAAGATTACTAGAGAGCCCGGCTCCGGGTCCTGATCGGAGCCGGAGAGTTCCAGGCACTTGTCTCCTCAGTGGATGCCTCTCCGCCCCGCCGCCGCCCTGCGCCGCGGGACGGGGGAGACCGGACAGGTGTGTTTCACTCCTGATTCTTCCCTGAAAGTGTTTACAGTCAGCTACAAGGGAGACAGCTCCATGATGCCATCACTTGAATAACTTTGAGACCAGGCCAATGGACTGAGTAAGAATTTTCTGAAGTAATGAAGAAGTTCATGGATTCATAAAACTGCTAACTCAAGATCAAACAGAACAAGTATTAATTACATGAGATTGAATGAATTGATGGGAATAATTGTAATTTTTTTAATGACTTTTGTTTGAAACATTGCTGCTTCTTTAATGTTTTGTTTTTCTCTTTTAAGCTATCTATAAGTTACAGAAATTTGGTAAAGTATACCTTTGTGAACAAAGATGAAATGATTACTTTCCTCCCTACCTGATCCTTCCAGAATTCAGAAACTCTTATTGAATATTTTTATTTTCATGGCATTATAGTTATTTGCATAAGTCCAATAAGAATCTGTTTTCCTTGTAATAGGACATAATAAAAACACTGGTTGTATTACCAAGGCTTTAACTGGAATGTTATATTGGAGAATGATATATAAAATTATATGTGACCAGACAGATTTAAGGAACTAAGGTGGTCTTTTTGGAGCTAATGCTTATAAACCCTCTTGGAAAAAAACCCAAAACCCCCAAAAACCCTGGCCTGGTACCTGGTTTACAGGGTACTCAGCATTATAGGTAAGTGAGGAAGGTCACTTCCAGGGAGACGCAAGTACCTTAAAATATTTTGGGAACTCAAGAAGAGAGACATTCAGCCAAGTCTATATTTATTGAAGGCAAAGTCTGGTGGCAAGTTTCTGGCTTGGGTACCCAGCCTTGAGAGGCTTTTAAAAGTCTAATTTGAGATTCCTTATTTAAAGGTCTGGCCAAGCAAACTTAAAAAAGGTCTATATGGTCAATCACTATTCTTGCTGCACTTATGTAAATATCAGGCCAAACTGAACAAGACGGCTTATTTTGCAAACAAATTAGTCATTTATTATCTTTGCTAGAAATGGGGGTGACTATAGAGAGAAAAATGATGTTTCAGTAGGAAGCTATAGCACACCCTTATGGGTCTGAAGTTCTAGTCCTGTTCATTGTCTTTAAGGTTTTATCTACCTGTTAATGTGACTGGATCCTGAATTCTTCTAGTTTCCTCCAGTATTTGGCTACAAGTCTCTAAATTAACATTTCCAGTTTTTCTCCCACCCTTCTGACTTGGAATCACTGAGAACTAAAACTGTCCTTTCCTGAAGCCCGGAAGCTGGGGCTGGCTGACTTGATTTAAACTTCAGAGAAATCACTACAACAGATCATATATGGGCAACCTTCATGCCTGTTGCTGTGTGGGCCACTCAGAAAGTTCATGGAACACCTGATGACCTCACCAGAGACATTTTAAACTGCAAATCAGGAAAATCCATCAGATTGCTACTGCCTGTCCTCACTGTATCACCTAAAGATGCTTTAAGCCCAACATCTAGAAGTCTTAACTGACTGCCTTCTGGACTCAAAAACTGAGTTTATGTTTGTTCTAACCATCAACCTTTGTGGGGTTTTTTTGTTTCCATAGAAATGCCCCTTATTAAATGCTTGATTACTCATACCATATACTCCTACCTATACCACCACCTCCTGAAATGAGACACAACTGTGAATGGACTGACCAATTTCCAGGACTGAGGTTGATTCAGCGGGTTATGGGACATTCTGCCAACTCGAAACTTCTTGGGGAAGTTTCATATGGAGAATGACAGGGTTTAGGACATGCTACTCCAAAATATGGCACCTTGGCATGTTGACTAATTTAAGGTGAAGGAATTTGAGAAATGGCAGGTGCAGGACTTTCTGACCCTGAAGCATGCCATAAGACCCTCATGTGAGCGATGCCGTACCTATGCCCAAAGGAAAAGGGTTAGATGGATGGATATTGAGAAGAATTTGAACAAACTGGCCTTGCTAAGTTTCCCTGTTTACTACTCTTAGCTCATACTCCTCTTTGTCCTATCATATTTTTCCGTGACTCTCTACTCTTCATCAAACCTAGTATAAAAACGCTCAGACTTAACCATTTCTTTGGTCTTTATTTCCTCATGAAGTTTGCTGTGTCACATAAAATTTATATTAAGTAAAAAAAAAAAAAAGATTACTAGAGAAAATATGGTTATTTAATCAAAATATGACTTCATTGCAACATTCACATTCTATAACCTCAGAGTATGGCAAATAATGTTATTAATAATATAGGACCTCCCTGGTGGTGCAGTGGTTAAGAATTCTCCTGCCAATGCAGGGGACATGGGTTCGAGCCCTGGTCCGGGAAAATCCCACATGCCACGGAGCAACTAAGCCCACGAGCCACAACTACTGAGCCCACACTCCTAGAGCCCGTGCTCCACAACAAGAGAGGCCACTGCAATGAGAAGCCTGCGCACTGCAATGAAGAGTAGCCACCACTCACCGCAACTAGAGAAAGCCCGTGAGCAGCAACGAAGACCCAACGCAGCCAAAAATAAATAAATAAGTTAATTGATTTTTAAAAAACTGCTGCACACTCATACCCCTGAAAAATTAAGGCTTCTCAATAAACTGGTTATACATGCATTAAAAATAAAAAATAATAATAATACAAAGGTTAGGATACTCAAATAAAAAGAAGGTAAATGTTCACAAAATGTGGACTTTGCCACAATTACTCCAACTCCAAAATATCTCTGCAAATTATTCCATGTGAAATCTGAAAAACATACCTTTTTTTCTTCTTTCTTATCCATAGTGTAAGCATAATTAAGTTTTGAGAATGGAAAATAATAAAGTACAGCGTTCATTTTCTATCAAAATAGAGACATGAGCAAGAAAAAGCCAAAGCAGCTGCAAGAAGGTGAGGGATGACAGGGAGCGAGGAAGAGGCACAAGCCCTAAGACCCTGGGAGGCGGATACAGCTCTGGGAGAAGAAAAACAGGATAGCAGAAGTTAGCAGAGGACAGAAAATGACGACCAACAAGAACTTATGATCAAGGACTTGGGTCAGAGTTAGACAAAGGAACTAGTATTTGGGAGACTTGCTGTGAATAAATCTTTATTTTTCTCCCGTAAGTCATTCTCTCTCAACCAATGTCTAGCATTTTGCATGGACAAAATTACAAGATTGTGACAGTTCCAGAGAGCTTAAGATTTTGTAAAAGAGTTTCAGAAGTTCTCATCCATTGTCATTTCCATTCTATCACCAATCATTAGGATGTAGGAAATTTTTTTTCAATTAAATTCAACATATTCTCCACAAAGCTAAGTATTGTGCTTTCCACAATAAAGGCTCAAATATATGTATCAATTAATTAGATTATCAGAACTTATTTTTTAAGAAATATAAATCAGGAGGTGATTTTTTAAATGCTACAGGAAGATTATTTGCTTTATTAAATAATCCTATAAATATAAAAATATGTTAAATTTTTCTGTAAATAATAAACACATCTAGTGTGTTTCCAATGTAATTGAAAGTTATAAGAATTTAATAGATAGCTAACTATTCCCAAGAAAACTTAAGGAACAACGATAGCTATAGCTTTGTTCTAATCCTAAGTGAATCAGTCATTTTTTTTTTATTAATTAACTAATTTATTTATTTATTTTTAGCCGTGTTGGGTCTTTGTTTCTGTGCGAGGGCTTTCTCTAGTTGCGGCGAGCGGGGGCCACTCTTCATCGCGGTGCGCGGGCCTCTCACTATTGCGGCCTCTCTTGTTGCGGAGCACAGGCTCCAGACGCGCAGGCTCAGTAGTTGTGGCTCACGGGCCCAGGTGCTCCGCGGCATGTGGGATCTTCCCAGACCAGGGCTCGAATCCGTATCCCCTGCATTGGCAGGCAGATTCTCCACCACTGCGCCACCAGGGAAGTCATTTTCAACGTCAAACTTACTAGAGAGAGCAAAATTTAAAAATCTCTTTTCATATAAGCAATGTCGTCTCAGAAAAGTTATTATGTCATTCTGTTTCTGTATCCTTCCTCTTGCTTGCTATCAGTTCATAAATTACTATCACTTCCTAAATTTTTATTTATAGGAGTCTAATTACCCCATCAGCATATTATCTATGAGCCTATGGTCTATTTTGCTTTTAACATATTACGCAAACATCAACTATACACTCAGTCAAAGAAATGCATCATCAAATTACAATTTGTAGGCCAACTAGGAGAAACCAATTCAGTATGGGGCCATGGAATGGATTTTCAGAAGATGAGTCTAGTCCCAGGTTGGTACCAGCTACATGTATCAAAATTATTTGGGGAGGGGTTTCCCTGGTGGCGCAGTGGTTGAGAGTCCGTCTGTCGATGCAGGGGACACAGGTTTGTGTCCCAGTCCGGGAAGATCCCACATGCCGCGGAGCGGCTGTGCCCGTGAGCCATGGCCGCTGAGCCTGCGCGTCCGGAGCCTGTGCTCCGCAACGGGAGAGGCCACAACAGTGAGAGGCTCGTGTACCACAAAAAAAAAAAAAAAAAAAAAAATTATTTGGGAAGATAAATGGGCTATTTCAGATGTTTTGTTTTTCAATATTTCTCTGTTACTAATAGAATTGGTTAACACTAGGAAAATTATCCCTTTCCTAAGGAATACCTCAAGTGCCAAAAGGAATACCACAAATGTCAATACCATGGCATTCCCAAGGCCTTCCATTCATTGAAACTGCAAATCACATGTCCCTCCTCTAAAATTTAATTATCCTGACCAATTATTCCACTGTATACGCAAGTGCAAACAGTAACTCTATTATTTGACTAAATTCAATAAAAAGTTATTGAGTTTCGGGTATGCACCAGAACTAGATCTACCTTGGCCCTGTCAGGAATTCAGTCTCCTTACTCAAACCTATAATACCTTTAAAAATGACACAAATCTAATGCCCATCAGTAGATAAATAACTAAATAAATGATGAATTATTTACACTATGGAATTCTGAGCATCAATTAAAATGATAAATGAATAGACCGTTTAAGGCTTACTGTTTAAGACTTAAACAGTATAAGGTTATTTTAGTCCAGATTTGTGATTTCTTGGCAACACAAAAGTTGGTAGGCTTTTAATTTGTTTGATTCCAGTCAGTGCCATGTGCCAATAAATACAAGATTCTTTCTTGGAGATTATCCTCACTACTGGTTTTGCTGTTTCCACATAGCCATTTGTGCACACAGGTATAGTGTGTATACTTGAACTTAATGGTTGTTATCTTGAGGCCATCTAAGATAGCAGGTTAGAATAAGAAAGCCATACCCCTAATTTGTTCTTTGCCATGGGACTTAGTCATAATCAGCTCCTTCTAGGCCCCAGATTTCTAGACTCACTCTCTCTTCCCTTTTATTTATGCTCATAAGACAACTAATTCTTTCCTGAGTTCCTTTCTTTCTTGTAATAGCTTGTTCAAAGCAGAATGTCAAAGCCAACACATACCATTAATTCTTTCGAACCACTTCCCCTACAACTATAGGGGAAGTTTTCTTCCTAAATTATCACAAGTACAGTTTTATCAAATGTTGCCACAGCTTAATATGAATTTCTACCTTTACACCTCTGATATCAATTTCCTCACCACAAACCACCTCATCTCTATGCCAGTGCCTCATACTTTTAGGTATTGTCACAGCAGCAACCCATTTTAAGGTACACATTTCTGTATTAGCTCCTGCAAGTATTTTATCCACAGGTTCACTCTCTTATTAAAGTAACACTTTATTTCAGTTTTTCACCTACTCCATTAATATAGAGTGTCTACCATTAAATAGAAGCTGAGTTCTATTAAACATAAAAATATGAAAGGCAGGATCCCAGATAAAATGCTTAGTTTAAGTAGTTACTAAATTTAAACACAAGCTTACTTTAAGTCAAGAAAAAAAATACATTAGATGCATAGCTTTTGTTGTTTTACAAACTACCCATATTAAATAAAGAAATGTTGCCTAACAAAACTGCCTCAGAAGTATAGTAGCACTAAAGGTACTATCGACCAGGTCAACAATATAAAATATCTCAGGAACAGATTAGGGGAATGGGGAAAAAATAAAAATAAACAAATCTTTAACTTGTTCTACTTTTTTCCATACGACGTTTCCATATTCATTTGTCTATAGTCCCAACAATAGAGAGATGTGCTATATCTAACTAATTATAGTTCCTGCCTTCAAAGTATGTCCCCTTCACTGACTTAAGAGTTCTTAGAGAACTTTATAACTATTAAACTAGTTCTATTCATTCAAGATCAGCAATAGGAAGAGCTTGTCTCTCCTAAAGCCCTTTGGCTCTAAAAGGTTTCTGCCTAATGGAAGGAATATTACAGTTAAGTTTCGATTTCCATGCCTAAAGGGTCTGCTAAAGGCCTAGATGCACCTGTCCTCTACACCAGCTCTGTCCAATAGAACTTTCTGTGATGACAGGTATTTTCTATATCTGTGCTGCGAATACGGCAGTCACTAGCCACATGAGGCTACTGCACACTTGAAATGTAGATAGTGTGACTGAGGAACTGAATTTTAAATTTTAATTAATTTAATTAGCCACATGTGGCTACCATGTTAGTGTAGCTTCAGACGCTAGACTCAGTTACATCTATTGGAAATACTACTCACTAAAAATACGCTTATGCTGATTCTCAGCTACATGTAACAGGTTCATAGCTTTTGTCTCACTCCAATACCTACTCCATCAATCTGGGTAACCTGAAAGATAATATGGGCAACACATCTAAAAATATGACCTCTCCATTTCCTTGGCCTCTTCATGGCCTCTACTTAACCCCATTCCATACTCAAACTCTGAACCTTATTATCCCATAACTTGTTCTGCCTCCAAAAGCACTGATTCAGGTAGCCTGCTCTCTGATATCAAACAAATATCCTTTCATATTTACTGTTTAACCATAATGATCAGTCTCAAAGGGGCCCTCCAATTATATTTCTACTGGCACATTGGTCATATTTCTATGGTTGACTTGGTCTCCCTACCCTCTACAATGACTATTTCAAATCTACTCTACTCTCCAACTGCCTTCCTCCTCCAAATTCCCTCCATATTCAAAGCATATGAGTTTGCCTTCTTCACAAAGAAAGAAGCATCAGTGAGAAACTTTACTAATAACTGCCCTCATCTAACCATCCCTTTTTCTACATATATAATAAGGAGGTGTCCCTTCTATCTAAAGCCAACCCTCCACTTGTACTCTGGCTCTTATCTTTCCCAGGTCTTCTCAAGAACTTTACACCAGTGGTTCTCAGAGCGTGGTTACCCATAAGGTAAAGTACTGAATACTTCCCAGAAATAAAGACATGTACTACACAAAATGTTAAAGGAAGTTCTTGAAGCAGAAGGAAAATGATACTAGATGAAAATATAAGTCATAAAAAGGAAATATGGTTCAAATATGGTAAATATGTGGGCACTGATGAAAGACAATTGTTTGCTTATTTTAATTTCTTTAAAAATCTACTATTTAGGGACTTCCCTGGTGGCTCAGTGGTTAAGAATCCACCTGCTGATGCAGTGGACATGGAGTTGAGCCCTGGTCCAAGAAGATCTCACATGCCGCATAGCAACTAAGCCCGTGCGCCACAACTTCTGAGCCCGTTCTCTAGAGCCCGCGAGCCACAACTACTGAGCCTGTGAGCCACAACTACTGAGCCCGTGTGCCACAACTACTAAAGCTCACATGCCTAGAGCCTGTGCTCCACAACAAGGGAAGCCACCACAATGAGAAGCCCACACACCGCAACGAAGAGTAGCCCCCGCTCGCCACAACTAGAGAAAGCCTGTGTGCAGCAACAAAGACCCAAAGCAGCCAAAAATAAATAAATTTATTTTAATCTACTATTTAAAGCAAAAATAATAACAACGAATTGAGAGATTTATAACATATGTAAAAGTAAAATCTATGACAACAACAATGAAGAGAAAAGGAGAGGAGAAATAAAAGTATAATGCTATAAGATTCTTATGTTATATATAAAGTGGTATAACATCATTTGAAGACAGATTGTGCTAGGTGAAGGAAGCATATTATAAACACTAGAGCAACACCTAAAAAATAAAACGAAGAGGAATACCTCATTAGCCAATAGCAGAGGTTTTTCTTTTTTAAGTTCTGAAAAATACTCAATACCTCTAAAGGGCTAGGTAGTAAATATTTTAGGCATTGCAGGCCATATGGTCTCTGTTTCAACTCAAAGACTGTAAGACAAAAGCAGCTATAGACAATATGTAAATAAATGGGCATGGCAGCATTCCAATAAAACTTTATATACAGATGGTGGGCTAGATTTGACCTTGGGTGATACTTTGCTGATCTCTGACCTAAGAAATTTACCCCTTAATAGCTAGAAAAGGAAGAGATAAACTAACCCAAAGTATACATAAGAATGGAAATAATAAAAATAAGAACAGAAACAAGTATCACAGAAAACAAACAATAGCGTAAGTTAACAAAGCCAAAATGTGTTCTTTGAAATGAACAACAAAACTGATAAACCTCTAACTAGAGGTTAGAGAGAAAGAGAGAAAGATCACAAATTACCGGTTTAGAAATAAATGAGGGATTAACACAACAGATCCTACAAACATTAAAAGGATAATAATGAGGGAATTCCCTGGCAGTCCAGTGGTTAGGACTGTGTGCTTTCACTGCTGAGGGTGCAGGTTCAATCCCTGGTTGGGGAATTAGGATCCCACAAGCCGTGCAGCGTGGCCAAAAAGAAAAAAAAAAGAAAGAAAAGGGTAAGAATGAAGTATTATAAGCAACTTTATACCAATAAATTTGATGTCTTACACAAAACTGACAAGCTTCTTCTAAAATTTGTATGGAAATTCAATGGACTTAAACTGCCAAAACAATTTTTGGAAAAAAAAAAGTGCAAAACTTACAGCACCTCAAAGATATGAACTATAAGACTTCCTATAAAGGCACAGTAAATTAAACAATATAGAATTTGCATAAAGACAGACATACAGATGCCTGAAACAGAAATAAAGTCCAAAAGTAAATAAGTAAACACACACAGTGATTTTCAATATAGGGGCCAAGGTAACTGTAGAGAGAAAGGATCATCTTTTCAACAAGTAGCACTGGAACAACTCAACATCTATTCAACCCTTACATCAAACCATATATAAAAATTAACTCAAAATGAATCACAGACCTAAAGGTAAAAGCTTAAAAAATAAATCTGCTAAAGGAAAACACAGGCAAAAATCTTTCTGCATCAGAGTAGGCAAACATTTCTTATGTAAAAGATAAAAATGAACCGTAACATTTAAAACTCTTCAAAATTTAAAACTACTTCTACTTGAAAGATACTGTTAAGAAAATGAAAAAGCAAATCATAGAATGGAAGATAATATTCTCAATACACACCTGACAGAAGACTTGTACACAGAAAATAGAAAGAATTCTTGCAACGGAATAAGAAAACAAACAACCCGAAGTTTAAAATATCAAATGACTGGAACATATATTTCACAAGGAAGACATATGAATGACTAATAAGTATACTAAAAGACGCTTAACATCATTAGTCATCAGTGAAATGCAAAATAAAACAAAAAAGATACCACTACTCACCCACTAGAACAGATAAACTTAAAAAGACTGACAGTGCCAAGTACTCGCCAGGATACGAAGCCGATGGAACTCATATTCCACTGCTATTGGAAATGCAAAATCGTGCAGCCCTTTTGGAAAAAGACTTTAGCAATTTCTTAAAATTTTAAACGTACTCTTACCATACAACCCAGAATTTCCACTCCTAGGTATTACCCAAGAGTAGTCAAAACATGTGTCCACATAGGGATTTGTACAAGAATGTTCTTAGCAGCTTTGTTCATAATAGCCCTAAATGAAAACAATCTAAATGTCTATCAACAGGTGAATGGATAAACAAATTGGTGTATATCCACGTAATGGAATACTATTCAACGATATAAAGACACAACATAGATGAATCTCAAAAATGCTACCCCAAATGAAAGAAGTCAGATACCAATAGTACATATCGTCTGATTCCATTTATGTGAAACCCTAGTAAAAGCAAATCTAATCTAAAGTGATACTGGATAAGTGGCTGCCAGGATAGAGCAGGGAGAGTGTAAAAAAAAAAAAAAGGGAATTGAGTGGAAAGGAGTACAAGGAAAATTTGGGGGATAAAAAAAAAATGGCCTATATCTTGACTCTGGTGGTACTTAGACATATGTATACCTTTGTCAAAATGCACTGAGCCATGTATTTTTTCCTCAGCTAACTTTCAATTCGCTAGTATTTTTTCACTAATGTCTACCCAACGTTCAAATCGTTCACTGAGTTTTTAATTTCAATAATTATATTTTCACTTCTTGTCTTATATCTACCCATACCTTATTAGAACATTTAAAAAACACTTCAAGTATCTTTTAAAGCACCTGCCAGTACTTTAAGTATTCCTACCACCTCAGATGTAAATGTTCTCAATTGATGTGCAACTCATTTCTTTACATGTTTTGTAATATTGAATTTTGCATAAAAGTCTTTTGTGTGTTCTGTGAGCTACAGAAGCATTCCTCACTGAATATTTTCAAGTTTACCTCTAAAAGGTCATGCTGGTTCTACAAGGATTGGACCATTTTGAAGATAATTTCTCAGCTAAATCCTTGGACATAAGAGTAGCATAAACTAAGAACCTACATCCACGTGTAGCACAGCCTGGGGTTCCAATTTCTTTGTGACTTTTTTCCTACTCCGTATCCAGAGTAAATATCAAATCCCCTGTAGCTGGTAGGTAGGGGCTTTCTAGGCCACATTTTCATAGTAGGGCAGCCCTTCCAGGCCCTAAGGTTCACACAGGCAGCTCTTTTCTAGTCCATAGGGCTTGAAGCCTAGATTTCCCTAATGTTATGATTATCAACTTCAGCCTCCAAATAGATTTGCACAGCCCAATGAGCCATTTAGACTTTACCTCCTCTCACCATTTGCTTTTAGATATCCTTTTTATTTCTAGTACATGAGCATTTTTCTCACTTTGTTTTAAGCTTGGCTACATACCCCACAATTCATTTGTTATATTTTATCCAGTTTCTACTCCACATGTTTGGAGTGAGAAGTCCTTTCATGATAGCAAAACCTTGATACCAAAAAGTGACAAGAACAGTATGAGAGAGATAAATTACAAGATGATTACGATTAGGAACACAGATTTAAAAGCCATAGGTGAAAAATTTAAAAACTGAGCACAGCAAAGTATTAAAAAAATGTCACCACAACCAAGTTGGGTTTATTTCAGGAATGCAGCGCTGGCTTAACATTAGAATACTTAATAATGTAATAATTCAAGGGTCAGCAAACTTTAGAGAGGAAATATTTTAGCCTTTGTATGTCACATGCAGTCTGTCACTTATTCTTCTTTAGTTTTGTTTTTCATTGTTTATGATCCTTTAAACACGTAAAAACAATTATCAGCTCACAAGCCATATAAACACAGGCTATGGGCCATAGTTTGCCAATTCCTGATATATTTTAACTTGCTAACAGAATAAGAGAGAAAAATCATATGATTATCTCAGTAGATGCATAAAAATGTATTGATAATATCCAACATCTATTTATGATTTTTTTAAATTGTGCATAATCTAGGAAGATAACTCCCTTAACCTGATAAGGATTATCAACTTATAGCAATTTATAGCAACCTATACCAAACTTCCTTCTTAATGGAGAAATGTTAGAAAAATTCTTGTTAAGATTGAGAACAAGATAAGGATGGCTGTTGTCTCTACTTCTCTTCAGCATTGTATCCTAGTCATTACAATAAGGAAGGGAAAGTAAATTAAAGGATTAAGATTTGGAAAGGAGAAACAAAACTAGTACTACAGAAGAAATAATATGATGGTCTACATAGAAAACCCTAGAAAGTACAGATAAAGTATTATTAGAATTTACAAAGAAGTTTAGCAATGTGGCTAAGTATAAGATTGATGTATCTCTTTATTCACAGGCCGGTTACTTGGTTGAGTTTAGCTTGCAGAAGCTCTTGAAGAAACGTAATTAGGCAAGCTTCCTTCCAGAGAAAATTTCATCTTAGTTTCTACTTAGACACTACTGAACTGAGACCAAAACCCCAAAATGTAAACAGTGGTGTTGTTAGATAAGTTATGAATAACTTGTTTTCTCTTTTGTATTTTCCATATATTCTATTCCTGATCTTATTTTATTTTTATACAGAAGCAGCAGCAATACAGTTTATTTTTAAAAGAAGTTATACACAGGACACACAAAAAAACTATTTAAGTATTATTGAAAAGCACAAAAGAATATTCATCAAGCATATACTTACTTTTCAAACAGTATCTTAATTAATTCTCATAAAAATTCTGTAGCTTTAAGTATTATGATGCCTAATTTTGCAGAAGAGGAAACTGACGCTCAGAAAGGTTATTTGCCCAAGTGACAGTACTGGGATTTGAATTTGAAAATACTTGTTCCAAGGCCAGTGCTTTTTCCACTGAACCACGCTGCCGCCCACAAGAGAGCGTTTTCACATTACCAGCTAGTTCTAACTAAGAGATAGTAATTAAACAATTACCTGCTAGTTCTAACTAAGAGATAGTAATTAAACAATTCTCCACTCCCGACAACAATATTTAAGCTACTGACATTTTAAAGAAATTAATATGAACAGCTTTTTTATCTGCTGATAGATACTATACCTAAACTCAACTACAAGCTATTTCAAAAAGAAAAGACTCTAATATGAGTTAAATGCTTTTTCAAAGTATGGCTAATTACTTTACCTATTAATGGGACATGAAGCATAAAAATGTTGTCTAGTGACCAATATAATTATAAAAATGATCAACCTGACTAGCAATCAAAGAAAGAAAATTCAAGTAACAATGATATATTGATCAAATTGGCCAAAAAAATTTTTAATAGTAATAGCCAGCTTGGGTAAAAAGTGAAATTCTCATGCATTTTAGGAGAGAATGTAAAAATCTGCTGTAGGCCAGTTGATAATATTTACACTTTAAAACATATGTGGCTATAGAGCTAGTAATTCTTTACCTAGGAATTAATCCTTAGGAACTAATTGCAATATGTGTATAAAGATTTAGCTACAGGGCTGCTTATCTTAGAATTACTTATAAGGGCAAAAAAGAAAAAAATAATAAAGAAAAGGAAACTGAAATAAATCTAAATCTACCTAATTAACCTAAGAACTTCGGTTAATGATTTTTAATATATTTTTTAAAAAACTAAATCCCGGTTTCAACATTTACAGGCGAGGAGACCCTGAGCAAGTCCACTGAACTCTCTCAATTTCATCGAAAGGAGTGAGAACAATAATAGGACCAATTTCATAGCGGTAGTTTAAGAATGAAACAAAACAATTCACGTAGAGACCGCAGCACAGAGCTTGGCCTATGTATGCTGTCCATCAGTAATATAGTTAATGTCATGATTAGGAAGGCAGATATAAAATCTGATTCCCTAGATTTGTAACTTACTAATGGTTGTGCAAGTTATGTGCCTCTCTGTATCTCAGTTTTCTCTTCTATGAAATGAGAATAATCCCATAGAGTTTGTGTGAGGATTATATAAGTATTTAGAAAGTATTTAGCACAGTGCTTGGCAAACAGTAAGCTGTCGACAAATTTTGACTTTTATTTTAAGCACTTGTATTAGTATTGAATAAATATATATTATTTTTATAATAAATTATATACCAACTCGGAGTTGTTTACTGTATTAGGTATGTCCCCTGCATTGGCAGGTTGATTCTTAACCACTGCGCCACCAGGGAAGTCCCATCCTTATAAGTTCTTACAGAATAAAATTTCATATCTTGGGATTTCTTCCCTGTTCAAGAGATGTACATGATTCCCTCAAAGACCCAAACCTGGAAGAAATAAACCCTTATGCAAGGGATGTTTTCCTACCTTAACAGCTTCTCCAAGAGTTTGGTTTTTGTCAGCTTCCTCACTGGAATGTAATTCAAGCCTATAATTCAACTCCTGTAGTTGCTGTGCCTGCTCATTCAATAGCATTTGAGCCTGCTGTTCCCGTAGTAATGCATTATTCAATTCTTCACATGCACTTGCAAACTTCTCGTGGGTGATCAATTTCTGAACAAAGAAAAAAATTTCAATTATAAGCTAACTGTATTGTTGTATCATTTAATCTTCAGAACTCTATTTGCTAACAGAAAGAGAATACAAGCATTTCTAAATATCTGATAGATGACAAAAGTACAATTCATTTTTCTTAATTTCCTAAGTCAAGATAAAAAACATCACTCTGATTTTTTTTTTTTTTTTTTGGCCGTGCCATGCAGTTCCCCAACCAAGGATCGAACCCATGCCCCCTGTAGTAGAAGCGTGGAGGCTTAACCACTGGACCACCAGGGAAGTCCCACGTCACTCTGATTTTTAAAGCACAACAGCTATACTCCCAAAGTTATAATTTTTAGTCAAATAAAATCTCAGGAAATATTCATGTTCTAAGTAAATCCATAACGCTCGGTTTAAATCTTGATACATGAACACTTTTTATAAAGATAACGATGTGGGAATTAAAGCTTTTAACAAGTTCAAATGCTTTTAAAGGATTACCTGAAAGTCTGTGTTCAGTGTATGTTACCATTCAGGTTTCCCTGGTCAAACTACCCTCTCCTTGGAGAGTCCTTACCACACCATACCTCTCTCACTCCCACCACCACTCACGCTATTGCCATCTTCTTGTATTTTCTTCACAGCCATTATCATTATCTAAATTCACCTTAGATAGTTGTTCACTTCTTTACTGCCTGTCCGCACCCTTCCACCAACCACACATTGAAGGATGTGAGCTCCACAGGGCAGAGACCTCCTTCAGCTTGCTCACCCATCACACAGAGGAGTGCCTGGCATTCAGTAGCTTCTCAGTAGGTATTTGCTGAATAAAAGAATATCTATTCATATATAAACACCTGGCAATAAAACTCTGCACAACTTTTACAATATCATGACTGCATCTGCTCTGGAATAACTGACAGTTCTAGAGAGGGGCCATCTCTTAAGGGGTATGGAATCCAGTACAGGACATACTTGTATTATCTCCTGTGCAAAACTCTTAAACAAACAAAAATTAGTTACAACGAATGGCAAGAGACACCTTGATCTTGAGGTACAAAGAACAGAAATGTTTCACAAATGGTAGGTAACCTGAGAAATATATGTGGAAAACTAAAGGAAACCATGCAGGTCTCTTAATCACACTAAGTATATATAAATCTATTTAAGACTGATAACTTTCCCATTGTTGAAAAGAATTTGAGGTGTCAACTTTTTAACATCCCTCTATTCGCTAATGGCACAGCACTTCTCTGGGTCTTGTGAACAAGTATTTTTGTACTTCTTCTACCTTTTACTTGTTATTCTGTTTTAAATTACCACTCCTTGCCATCAGAACATTCTGTTCTTTGCAATCTACTTGGCCTCCATAAATGAAGATCCCCATCATTTTGCAGGACTTCTTCCCACTCTTCCAAAATTTCTCCTTTACCTAAAAACTTAGCTAATGTTAGCCTTTCTCTTGTCCATATATCCCTCCCAGAGACTGGCACAATTCTGTTCACTCTTCTGTGACTAAATAGGGTCAAACAAGTACAGCAATGCAGAACAAGAAACAGATAGTGTGTGAAAGCAGTTGTAGGGAGCTAATAAACCAAAAACAATAAAAAGATCATGGGAGTTAGCTATTAAAGTACAACTGTCAGTAGATGATCATGGGAGTTAGCTATTAAAGAACACCTGTCAGTGGATGAACATGATATTCCAAAACAGTGCAGGTACTAAATCACTTTTGGTGGGCACGATGTGTCCCTTTATGTTACAATTTTAGATGAACTATAAGAAGCTATTTTGTTTGCCTCCTGTATACTTTGCCTGAAATAAATGAAAGATGATGGTTGCAGGCACACTCCCTGATTTTTAAAGAGGAAAACAGCATCATTTTCCCATCTATTCTGTTTTTAGTAAAATGATCCTTTATTAACATAGCTGGATATGAACATTAACCACTTTAGTGAAGTGGTTAAAAGTTTGCGTTTTGGAGTCAGAATACCGAGGTTCAAATCCTGTCATTTCCACATACTAACTGTGTGACTTTCAGCAAGTTACTTAGCTGTTCTGTGCCCTACATTTCCTCATCTGTTAAAAAAAAAACAAACAATGGATAATAATATTATTGAATTATTATTGATATGAGAGGACTAAATGAATCAACACCTTAAAGTGCTTAGGGGCAGTGCCTGATACATGTTCAATATGATCATTAAATGTTAGAAATCATCACTTTATAACTTTATACTACATAATTGGATGTCAAATATAAAAATTACATACATCATTCCTTCAATTATTATTTCAATTAATCCTATTTTTATTTCTACACTTCAGTGGAAGAAATTCACACTAAACATTTCTTGGAACACGTTCTTTGCTCTTGCTGCGAGCCAGTTACTCAACCAAAGTTTATTTGCCATAGCAGTTAACCATCCTAACTACAGCTTAATCATTTTCTATACTTTCAGTCACAGTATACATTTTAACAGGGCTATAAGCTCTGCTGACACAATCAGTACTCCTTTAAGCATCTGGAATAAATCTTGTTTTTCAATGTTTTTTGAGATGATTTTAATGATGCTGTGCTTTTTATTTAATTGACACACAACACTGCTTAAGTTTAAGATGTACAATGTATTCATTTGATACACTTCTAACTTGTAAAACAGTTACCACTGCAGCCCTAGCTAGCTCTATTAAGTCACATAATTATTACTTCTTTTTTGTGGTGAGAACATTTAAGTTCTAGTCTCTTAGCAAATTTGAAATGTATAATACATTACTGTTGGGGAATTTTAGAAGGGAATTTTTCTAAAGAAAAAGAAATTCTATTAATGGGATTTGATTATTTGAAAAAGGAAACATAATAAAAAGTTAAGGAAAACAAACATATATATTTGCCCTGTGATATTTTATATACATATGTATATCATACATATTTTATATCAGAGGAGAGCTCACCAAAGCCATAGTTTTTAAATCATATATACTTACTGACTGCTTAACTTCATTTAACTGCATCTGAAGACCCTGGGTTTTGTCAAGCTCCTTCTTCAGTTCATTCACATTTCGTTTCAGTTCTGTGACCTCTAAGCGTAGTGAGCGGCGCTCCACTTCTGCTGTGTGCAGTCTTTGTGTAAATCCAAATATTTGCTTCTGTAATGATGCTGTGCTTTTCTATTGTCAAATAAGAGCAATTTTACAAAAAGTCACTTCAGATTTACTAGTAAGTCCATAGCAATGGTCATTTTACCAAATTAAATGTAACTTAGGTTATACAGAAAACAATACCAGCTCTTACTAAAACTTAAAGTGAAGGCTTTATTTTTTTATGTGACCAATAATTTGCCTTATATGAAATGAAAAATGAAGAAAAGAAATAATCTAGATGGCTACAAAACAGAAAAGATAATTGTTTATGTCTCACACAATTCTGTTGCAGTATACTCGTACAGAACAGTTAATTCAGAACTCGTGCCACAACTTTTGTATTTTGATATTACGGACACTTATTTGGAAGTTCTTTTATTTATCATATTAAACTATTACATGAAATCTAAAAGAAATCTACATACACTCGTGTACAACTAATATAAACTACAAATAAATGTGATTCGGAATTAAATTTACAAGTCCTAAAATCCCTATTTAATGAAATTGCATACATACCAAAATGGGCATGTGGCCACATAGACCGTATTTCAGGGCCAGTGTGTTTACTTTATGAAGTCCACGGGCCAGCCTCTGAACCAGGGAATCTTTTTCCACATATCTAATACTCCTGCTCCTGTGCAAAGGTATACTGTCCATTGCCAGATTAATTTTATCCATGAGTTTTGCAAAAGAACTCTTGGCTGCTCCTATAAGCAAATGTCCACAAATTCTGGAATTTGGATCTTCAAAGAAAAAGAAAAAAAGCACAGAAAAATAAGAATTGTCTCTTGTTCATTTCACAACACTGCCAGTCACAACACAATGAAAATATTTTCTCAGTTATATCATTCCCATCCACCTGTAGTAAACCATTCAAGAAGTCCCCGCCTATATCAACTTTCACTATGTAAGAAATAGCCCACCTACTAAATAATGTATCTAAAGAAAATCTGCATGTATTTACAGTATGTCATTCATACTGAACACTATGACACTAAAAAATCATCATCACTCCTTTCTTTGTTTTAAAACCTAACAAATTCATTTTCTATTTACAACTACTGAAGCTTATTACTTTAATGTCACACTATTTATATTCTCAGACAAGAAAATATAACTTGGCTTATTCCAAGGCAATTAACATTTTACAACTACAATTACTCATTTCCCCGTAGGATTTTGGTAATCATTCCTCTCCTATAATGGACTTAAGGTCCCAGCATATCCAACATGGCCTGCTTACTGCTAGATTCATCAGGTCTGTAATTAATAACTGTATTTAATGTTGATAAATAAAATTGTCAGTGTTCTTTCTACTAATTGGTATTCCAAATAATGGTTAATAGGTTTATTTATGCCTTAATAAAAGTCGTGTAATTTAGTTTTTCCTCTGCTAGGCATGTCTTAATCTGTCATTACTTGTGTTACGATACTATCCATGTAAAATGATGAACACGGAGAGACTCTTTAAATTCTGTAGTATACCATTCTACATTTCAAGAACCTCTGCTGTTGGGAGTTAGTTTAAATCTTGCCTTTATATCATAAGCACAAAAAGCATATTTGGCCAGTTTTATGCAAGAGAAAAATGTTCCACAATTCTAAGAACACATGGTTCGACACTGAAGAGCAGCACTGACTGAGAAGGTCAACGCCAATAAACCATCAGTGGTTTTCTATGTCAGGAAAAACCATCTCACGTAAGCTAGATGAAAGCTCATTGTTCTAGAAAATTTTCAGAAATACAAAAATAATAAAGTTTTCACAGATAAAGAGCCTTTAGAAGCAAAAGTCAACTATAATTAAATTTTAATGAATAGTGGTTTTTTACTATATCACAGCAATGTGTTGTGTAGACACTAACCACTCTGAGAGGTGAAATTAAGTGGCAGTATAATTCCATAAGGCATTCCTTTGAATTTTTAACAAGTGGGAAAGAGGCATACACTCTAAGTTACTGACTGCTACTCTCAATGAATTACAGAAAGAGCACAAAGCGTAATTTTATGCTTTGATGAATAAGAAGTATTTTTACGATATACTTCACATTATACAGTATAGAGTACAATTAATTCAATATTAAATAAATGAAGAAACAAAAAAATCCTCTAGTGACATAGTTGTAGAATTATTTGTATAATGATACAGAAGAGAAAAAAATGTCACTAAAATTCCTCATGTCTAAACTTGTCTAGACTAGTTAAAATGTTTGACTTGTTACATTTAACAAATTCTTGTTTATGCTAAATACATTGGTTAATCACTGTTCCCCTATCTAATAGCATATCTTTCAAGAAAGAAGAGGACTCTATGTTCTGCAACTACCTTTTCCAATAGAAGGGGCAATAGTGCACATCTAAGGTTAAAATCTTCAAAACAAATTCACAGAGAATTGTTTCGACCAGTAGTTCTAAACCTGTGAATTACAGATCTTGAGGCAGGGGGGGAGGGGAGGTTGAAAAGTTATTATAAGAGTTCCACCACTTTCAACTGCAGTATTGCCATTTGACCTTTATTTAACCCTAAAAAAATATGTAGCATGAATAATATATACTCATGATGTTGTTAGTAATAAAATTAAAAGTCCTTCGAAACATTGCAGAAGTCAACTGCTGCTAAAAATACAACTATCGTGTGGGAAGAGCAGTCTACAATGTGATTTCTTATTAAAATGGAATCCTCACACTCAGATTGAGAAACATGCCTTTAATGAAAAAAAGGGAATAGTGAGTAATTATTTAATTAATATGTATGTAAATATGTCATTATTTAATTTAATAATAATGTGAGTCATGAATATAATAATAATAATAATGCCTAATGGTAATAATAATGTTAGAAATGTTAATCACGAGTAATGTTAACTGCATTAAAATTCGACTCAGTTCTAGACAGTTGGGAACATTTTCTCAACCTTGACACCTCCATCTTTCTTGCCATCTCCCTCACATCCAATCACATCACGCTTCTACCATCTATTCAATTTTTTCTGTGATCATGGCATTGTCTCACCTATGTTCTTACAAGGGTCTCCCTACTCTTCTCCAGTCATTTCCCCTCTTCAATCCATCCTCCACCGTAGAAAAAATGACTTCTAAAATACAAATAGGATCTTGTCACAACCCCTGCTTAAGCTTCAGGGAGTCTCTTCAGATCTGGGAACAAATTTCAAACTCCTTAAACATGGCTCATAAGGTCCTACATGATCTGATCCCTGCTTACTTTTCCAGGAGCATCTTTCACTATTATACCTTTCATGTATAACTCCTTTCAAGTGACCCCAACACATCACAATCTTAGAGCACTCTTCTGAGCAAAAAAATGCCTGTGTCTTCAAAGAGCTGTAATTTGAAAATATGAATCAGTTTTCAAACTTGGGAGCCAATCATTAAGGTAAGATTCAAAACCGTGTTCTATCTAAAGATGAAACTAAAAATACTATGAAAAAAAGCCCAAAATACTACTTTCAAAAAGTAATAAGAGAATGTCTTACCATATTTTAAAACTTCAAGAAATACACATGAAAAGGGCTGTATGATACCGATACCAGAAGAGACAGGAAGACTAATGGAATTGACTGGAGAGACGGGAAATAGATCCAAGTACGTATAATAAATATATACTAAATGGCATATCTTAATTCACTAGGTAAAAGACAGATGATGGAATTAAAACGTATTGGGGCTAGCTGGTCATCCATACACAAATAAATATTATTAATTTCCTCACTACTTCTCTGAAAATAATTCCAGATAAAATCCAAGATTTAATGTAAAAATCAAAAATACTAGACTAAAACATGAGCAACACCACCTGCGGTGAGGCTAGCCTTTCTAAATAAATCACCAAAAGAAAAACCATAAAGTAAATGATTAATAATGTTAATCATATAAAAATGCACAAACAAAATTAAAATACAAACTGGAAAAATTATTTACACTATATGGCAAAGTGCTAATATGTGTGGTACACAAGGAGTTCTTATAATTCTATAAGAAACAAACACACCCATATATGAACATAATGAGACAATGTGTAAAAGAATATGAATGGGTGTAGAACAAATGAAAAGATTTGCAACCAAACAGTCAAAATTACAAATAAGGAATGATACAGTTTCTTTTGCCTTTCAAATTGATAAAAATAAAAAAGACGGTTAAAACTACATGTACCAAAGGCATTATGAGAAAGCCAGAACTCTCAGTAGTGTTCATAGGAGTGTAATGCAAAGCAACTTTTACAAAAGGCAGACTGGCAATACTTTCCAAACGTAAAATACGCAAACTCATTTCTGAGTTTAGCCAAGGAAATAATTGCACAAGTATAAAATGATTTTATGTACAAACATGTTAATTACAGCATAGTTTATTATAATATTAATTAAAATAGTAAAAAAATATGAAAAAATGCCAATATCCATCAACAGGGAATTTTCAGCATAAACTATATAAACAATGAAATAGTATATGATCAAATACAATTAATGATGTACACCTACCTTACTGACATGGAAAGACATTTATTATCCAGTGAGTAGAAAAAAAATTATGATGAGGCATGATTGTATGACTCCCTCATATAAAACTGGGTGTGTTTGTATGTATACCTGTAGGTACACATGTCTGGGAGATTTGTAGAAATCATTAAAGTGTTAAGAATGATTGGGGATGGCCTTTTGGGTGATTTTTATTTCTTCTGTGCAGGTTTCTATACTGTGTGAAGTTTTTATACCAAGCATAAATTTAATTATCCTCTAGATAATTTTAAAAAAGCATAAACACTTTTCCAGAAATAACAAAACTATCTTAAAAAGCACTGTATACTGTCTTCCTCATTCATTCATTAAACAGCTAGCTATAGGGCAACTCATATGCATGAAGGCACTGTGTTAGGCAATGTGGAGAGGAGATCTATAACACTGATTAAGAATCAATAGCTCCTGTTTCTATAAATGCTGGAGAGGGTGTGGAGAAAAGGGAACACTCTTGCACTGCTGGTGGGAATGTGAATTGGTTCAGCCACTATGGAGAACAGTATGGAGGTTCCTTAAAAAGCTACAAATAGAACTACCATATGACCCAGCAATCCCACTACTGGGCATATACCCTGAGAAAACCGAAATTCAAAAAGAGTCATGTACCAAAATGTTCATTGCAGCTCTATTTACAATAGCCCGGAGATGGAAACAACCTAAGTGCCCATCATCGGTTGAATGGATAAAGAAGATGTGGCACATATATACAATGGAATATTACTCAGCCATAAAAAGAAACGAAATTGAGCTATTTGTAATGAGGTGGATAGACCTAGAGTCTGTCATACAGAGTGAAGTAAGTCAGAAAGAAAAAGACAAATACCGTATGCTAACACATATATATGGAATTTAAGAAAAAAAAAATGTCATGAAGAACCTAGGGGTAAGGCAGGAATAAAGACACAGACCTCCTAGAGAACGGACTTGAGGTTATGGGGAGGGGGAAGGGTGAGCTGTGACAGGGCGAGAGAGAGGCATGGACATATACACACTAACAAACATAGTAAGGTAGATAGCTAGTTGGAAGCAGCCGCATGGCACAGGGATATTGGCTTGGTGCTTTGTGACAGCCTGGAGGGGTGGGATAGGGAGGGTGGGAGGGAGGGAGACGCAAGAGGGAAGAGATATGGGAACATATGTATATGTATAACTGATTCACTTTGTTATAAAGCAGAAACTAACACACCATTGTAAAGCAATTATACCCCAATAAAGATGTTAAAAAAAGAAAAAAAGAATCAATAGCTCCTGTTTCTGTCATCGTTATTTATAAATAATACTATAGATACAAATGCCCAATAATAGAACTACTCAAAAACATATCTTGACTTAGACAAATGTTATTTAGGGGAATGATTATCAAAAGCAGGGGTTCTTGGACTTGCCTGGTGGTGCAGTGGTTAAGAATCCACCTGCCAATGCAGGGGACACGGATTCGAACCCTGGTCCGGGAAAATCCCACATGCCGCGGAGCAACTAAGCCCATGCGCCACAACTACTGAGCCTGCACTCTAGAGCCCACGTGCCACAACTACTGAAGCCCGTGTGCCTGGAGCCCATGCTCCGCAACAAGAGAAGCCACCACAATGAGAAGCCCGTGCACCACAAGGAAGAGTAGCCCCTGCTCACTGTAACTAGAGAAAAGCCTGCATGCAGCAACAAAGAACCAACACAGCCATAAATAAATAAATAAATAAATAGTATCCAGTTTTTTAAAAAGAAGCAGGGGTTCTTGCTCATTTTTTGTCCCGTGTATACCCTCGATAGCCTAGTAAAACCTATGGATCCCCTTCTTAGCATAATACTTTTAAACATGTTAAGTCAAAATATGTAGGGTTACAAAGGAAGCAAATTTTATTAAAATGCAGTTTTCAAACTATTTTAAGTTTTATTATAAATATATTATGCATAAGACAATACATTTAAAATATACACTGAAATTTTTTTAAAAGACATAGCATAGGGCTTCCCTGGTGGCGCAGTGGTTGAGAGTCCACCTGCCGATGCAGGGGACACGGGTTCGTGCCCCGGTCTGGGAGGATCCCACATGCTGCAGAGCGGCTGGGCCCGTGAGCCATGGCCGCTGAGCCTGCGCATCCAGAGCCTGTGCTCCGCAACGGGAGAGGCCACAACTGTGAGAGGCCCGTGTACAGCAAAAAAAAAAAAAAAAAAGACATAGCATGGTGAAAGTTGTTGCTTAGCCAAACTAAGAATATTGAACTATGAGGTGATCTTTATGAAGGCATCAAACATGTCATGCTGGACATCAAATATTTTTATTTTTTTATATTTAGAAGTGATTAAAATCCTGATCCACAAATATATACTGCTGCAAATGTAATTAAAGTTCCTATAGTTCACTTTACAAGGTATAGGTAGGCATCTCTCAAAAAATACTAGAGTACTCCAAGACTCTTAAATTCTTAACATATACACACTACTATATATAAAATAGACAACCAACAAGGACCAACTGTATAGCACAGGGAACTACACTCAGTATTTTGTAATAACCTATAAGGGAAAAGAATATATATACATATATATATATATATATAAAACTGAATCAATTTGCTGTACACTTGAAAATAACACAGCATTGTAAATCAACTATACTTAAATAAAAAAGTAAAATTTAGGCGCTTCCCTGGTGGCACAGTGGTTGAGAGTCCACCTGCCAATGTAGGGGACACGGGTTCGTGCCCGGGTCCGGGAAGATCCCACATGCAGCGGAGCGGCTGGGCCCGTGAGCCATGGCCGCTGAGCCTGCGCGTCCGGAGCCTGTACTCCGCAACGGGAGAGGCCACAACAGTGAGAGGCCCGCGTACCGCAAAAAAAAAAAAGTAAAATTAAAAAAAAAAGAAAACCTATTGTGGAAAGTTTTTTGTTCAAAAGTCAGTGAGTTCATCTTTGGCTAGGTCAACTTATTCAATACGTTTATATAAGAAAGAAAAACGATTGTGAATCTATGGTTCAAATTTGATGCTATAAAGATAGAAGAAACTTAAGTAGCACTTTTGAACGAGTTCTAAAGTGTTTCCAGGTGCTTGCAGGTTGCACTTTCAAAGAAATCACAGAATTTTGTACTTAGGGAATATTGGAAAGCAACATAGACATGAAGAATATAGAAGCTCAACTGGATGGATGAACAACTACTAGGTGTACAATCGTCCTGATACATGGCCAGCTACATTGCGCCAGCATCCATCTGTACATAGAAGACTGTGATTACATACCATGTATGTGATGAGCCTCATGATTACTGATCATCAAAGATGAGCATAAACAATATCTGAAGATAGCTGCAACAACTGTATTACAACTTGAAAATATCTGTAATTTCTATTAGTAAATAAGTCACCATGCTGCTAATATTATCATGGTCTGTCATCACCATTCATAATTGAAGGAAATGTTCATTAATGGTTAGTGAAACAAGACAATTATTTTCCATCCAAGTCTACAGATGCTCCCCCTCTGAATTCTATCCATGGACCATTTTGAGAAGGGTTCTATGAACCCCAGATTAAGAGATCCCTTATCTAAGGAATATACTACACAATCATAAAACTATATCCTTCAGCCTCTACTTCTCCGTCAACTTAAATAATAAGAAAGCTGCATACCTGGACTACTCTACTCAGAGAACCATAATATAAGATGCTCTCAGTTTTCACTGAAGAAAAACATAAGCAACACTAACAAGAAAAAAACTTCTGCATCTTCTATGAAGTAGCCTTTAAAGATATAAACTGTGGGGCTTCCCTGTTGGCGCAGTGGTTGGGGTCCGCTTGCCGATGCGGGGGGCGCGGGTTCGTGCCCCGGTCCGGGGGGACCTCGCGTGCCGCGGAGCAGCTGGGCCCGTGGGCCATGTCTGCTGGGCCTGCGCGTCCGGAGCCTGTGCTCCGCGGCGGGAGAGGCCGCAGCGGTGGGAGGCCCGCGTATCGGAAAAAAAAAAAAAAAAGATATAAACTGTGAATGTTATTCAATATTTTCAATATGATAATCCATGTAATAAATTCCTCTTAGGGTTTAGTAGCAAAAGAAGTATTAATGGTTTGCTCCATATGTTTGGAGAAATAAGAGAGCATCTCATATCTGCAGAACAACATGCAGCTCAGTTTAGCTAAACTGAGAATCAGATCAAGAAAGGTCTTGTATACCGAGCTAAAGAGTAGGAAATGAGGAACAATACTGCTGCTTTTACAAAGATATGTGACAAACCAAGCACTGCCAACATGCAATAACTCGTTTAAACCATTACAATAGCCAATGAGATGGTACGATTATTATAGCCATTTAAAATAAGTGCGAGAAAAAGAACAATGAAAAATGGTACATAGAATGACCCAGTCATATTGAAATACACACAAAACAACTTGAAAGAAGTAGACACAAATATTAATCATACTCTCAGGGAGATTACAAGAGCTATCTTACAGTGATATTTTACAAATACCTGTAAGCTGCCATAATTTTTTTTCTGGAACAAGGTGGAGGTTTAAAATATTTTTAAATACACATGTATTATTTTAGAATAGATCTGAGAGGAAATTTTTTCTTTTACAAAAATCTTAAAAAATAATTGTGTCGTTTTGTTAGACAGTATCTGGATATTCAACTAAATCTTCTAAGAAAAGGGTCTTAAAAGTTTTCTACAAACTGCTTATAAGTTGCAAAATATGTTAAAGCCTCATATATGTTTCTTAAAATAATTTTGATTTTGTATATTATTTTAACAAATAAATGTATTCTATGAAAATTGTGACACTGGAATTTTACACAGTCATGAACACTTCCAAGGATAAATTATTCATTCAAAAATTGTTCTTAAGAATGATAGGCAAATAAATTTTAATTTAGAAAACAAAACTTCTTTCACATTTTCCATATGCTTGAAAATTCTCAGAATAAAATGTTTGAAAAAATATGGGAAAATGCAAGAATAATAATTTTAAAAGTCACAAAATAAAAGTCAGTAAGTTAAATGTGGCTCAAAATAGACACTAATAGCTCAAGTACTAAAAATGATCCACGGTCAGATTGTACTTATTTCAATTTCAGATATGAGTGAAATTATGTGTATAACAAAATTCTCTAAACTACTTCTTCTCACACTTTACTGTGGTTATAAATCATCTTGTTAAAATGCAGATTCTGGCTGAATAGCTCTGGAATGGGGTCTGAGACTGTGCATTTCTAACACCCCACAGTTAATGCTGATGCTGCTGGTCGACAACCACACTTGGAGTAACACATCTCTTTTTATTCTTTGTTAGGATTCACTAAAGCCTTTAAGCTTTCAAATATATACTAATAACTACTTATTAATACAAGTATCTTTACTTACTGCTTTGAACTTCCTAATATGAAACCTCAGTGTTGTGCCGAATACAACCTAGATTTCTGAGTTTTACCTGGAAGAGCTGCTATGACCTCTACAAAGTTAACTCAAAGTATACGATGAAAGAAAGCTGTGAGTAGTAATAGCAGGAGCATGTACATTTGAGTCATCTATCCTCTAGATAATTAAAATTCAATTATAATTGAAATGCGTAAATGTGTAAGAAAATGGATGAACATTCTACTCATAACCATCTACTCCTGTATTTGTTCAGAGATATTTCAAAGCAAATCAGCACAATTGTTTCTATCTCGAGAAATTCAGTCTGAACAAGTCATATAAAAATGCTCAGCTATCTATAGGGTTCCTTAGTCCACTCCTATAATGATTGATATCCCAGCCCTTCAGTGGAAGTAACATTCTCCCCTGTTTGAGGTAAATGATCCCTTGCAGGCACACCATTTGGATACCTGGAAGAGGTCATTTATCTCAAGTGGGCAAACACTTTAATGAAAGCAAGAAGGTTGCCACCTGTCCAGTATTTACAGAGAAACATGGAAACTGGGGTCTTTGCCCACTGCCTGTAAATACACCGTCAAAGTTTAAGAAGGCAGCAGTGGCATCTACCTTTAGCAAACACCTCACTTTCTGAGCAATGAATTCAAGCTACCACTATTGAACTTCCAGTTTCACAAAAAGGGATAAACTAATATACAGGTTCCACTGAAATGTCAGTGCACAAAAAAGAGATAACACGACATTTATTGGACAATTACATATACAAGGGACTTGGCTGAGAAAGTTACATTTACTCCTAATAACTCTATGAGCTAGGAACCACCCTTAGCCAAATTTTACAGATGGATGAAGAAGGATGAAATGATTTTCCCAATGTCACACACATAGTAAGCACTGGAACCCAGATTCAAATCTAGAATCCAGGTTCTTAATCCATATTCTACTGCATATCCAACATGTTTCATTTTCTCTCCTAGACAATTTTAAAACTTTCTCTCCTAATTAGTTAATAGTATAATTCAGAACTTACTCTAAAAAGATAAGCACCTAACTTTTCAAAAGAGTAATTTACTGATTTTTTTTGAACAATGATAATAGGAGAAGCAATAGTTACTATTTAGTATATTAAAAGCTACTACTTGCTATTGCCATACATGTACTAGTTTTCCTGGAGCTAAAAAGAAAAAAGTGAAAATGAATGAGATAATGCCATTTGCAGCAACATGGACGGAGCTAGGGATTATCATGCTAAGCGAAGTAAGTCAGAAAGAGAAAGACAAATACCATACAATATCACTTATATGTAGAATCTAAAATATGATGCAGATGAACTTATTTACAAAATAGAAACAGATTCACAGACATAGAAAACAAACTTATGGTTACCAAAGGGGAAGGGAGGGAGGGATAAGTCAGGAGTTTGCGATTAGCAGATACAGATTACTAGAGATAAACTAGGTAAGCAACAAGGTCCTACTGTGTAGCACAGGAAACTATATTCAATATCTTGTAATAAACTACGATGGAAAAGAATATGAAAAAGATTTTATTTATATATATATATATGAATCACTTTGCTGTACACCAGAAACTAACACAATATTGTAAATAAAAAGAAAAAAGTGACAATGATGCCATCAATAGGTAGTCCTGACATGTAATATGATTTAAATTTTCAGCAAGTTCTTCAAAAAGACAGAAGGAACAGAGAAGAAAAATCAGAGTTCTAAGAAATATCCTCTTTCATTTCAGAATTTTCACATTTCCTAAATAGACTTTCCCAAGATTTTGCCATTTCAATTTCCCACATGGCTGAAAGAATTAAGATACTATTCATAGTATTAGATGATTCAAGGGACAAGGAATCAATTGCAAATCAAAGCTGAACTGGTATTCTTGATACCTGCCCTATGATGAAAACCTCCTTTTGTAAATTGGTTAAATAGATGAAGGAATGCCCAACTGATATATATTACCCAGACATTACAATCATTCTCTAGAAGATTATTAACAGAAATAGAGAAAAATCCTCAAAAAGTATGATATTTTTTAAACTATAGCTATGATAGTTTATCATAAGCAAAGCACAGCATCACTTCTGTGATATTCTTGCTGAAAATGCATAAGCTAAATCTGATCATGAGGAAACAAACAAATCAAAATTAAGGGATATTCTACAAATAACTGGCTTGTAATCTTCAAGGTCACGATGGTCAAGGAAAAACTGAGGAACTCTTCCGTACTGAAGAAGACGAAAGAGACATGACTAAATGCAACACATAATTCTAAACCAGATCCTCTTGCTAAAAATGACGTGGTTGGGACAAATAGGGGAAGTTGAATGGAGTCTGAATGGTAGTAATGTATCAATGTTGGTTTCCTGATGTTGATCATTGCACTCTGGTTACGCAGAAGAATGTCTTTGAAATACATGCTATAATACGAGGGAGTGATGGGGCATCAAGTAAGCAACCTGCTCTCAGACCATTCAGGAAACAGAATTCTCTGTTGTGAACTACTTGCAACTTTTCCATAAGTTTGAGGGTATTTCGGAATAATTTTTAAATGAAGATATTAAAGAGTATGTAGCCTATGATATCATTTATATCATTTGTTAGTCTGCTAGTGGATGGATGAGTAGGTGGCATGAAGGGAGGAAGGAAGGGTGAATGGATAGAGAGAGAAAGAGGGATAAAACAGATTGGAAGAACACATAAAAATGCTTACATTAACTATCCCTATATGATGGGAAAATACGTTTGTTTTTGTTTTGTTATTGTTCTCTGATTTATTTCTTTTCCAAGTTTTCTGAATTGACCTGTTTTCTTGTATAATGGAGGTAGTAGAAGCGGAAGTAATTTGAAAAAAAAGAACAAACAAAAACAATCCTCTCTACTGCAGATGTTGATTAGCTGATTCATTCCATGCACAAACTCTTCCTTCTCTTTTGTCAATCTCCAGGTAGTCATCTAGGGAGAATCATGTGAATGATTCAGCTCAGGCCAATGAAACAAGCTCAGGCCAGGCCAATGAAACAACAGCAAAAGTCTGCTGGGGAAGCTTTTGGGAAAGCTTTTGCCTTCCTGATATAAAGGGATATATTCAGCAACACATGTCTTCATATTTTTAACAATTTTCTTGAGATATATTTCACACACAATATAACTTACCCATTTAAAGTGTACAAATCCATGGTTTTTAATATAATCACAGTTATGCAGGCGTCACCACAAGCAATTTTATAAAATTTTAGTCACCCCCAAAAGAAACTCCATATCTATTAGCAGCCACTTCCCATAACCCCCAGCCCCTCCCCAGCCTTAGGCAGCCCCTAATGTACTTTCTGTCTCTAGATTTGCCTAATCTGCAAATTTGCCTATTCCATTTCAAATAAATGGAATCATATTATATACAATCTTTTGTGATGTAGCATATGGCTTTCATGGTTCATCCATGTTGTAGCAAGCATCAGTATTTCATTACTCTTTATGGCCCAATTATATTTTATTGTTTGGATATCTGTCCATTACCCATTTATCAGTTGATGGACATTTGAGTTTGTTTCCATTTCTTGACTATGCATTATGCTGCAGTAAACATTCATGCACAAGTTTTTGTACATATATGTTTTCATTTCTCTTGGATCTATACCTAGAAGGGGAATTGCTTGTTCAAATGATAACTCTATGTTTAATATTTTGAGGAAATGCCACTCTTTCCCAAAGCAGCTATAACATTTTTTATTCTCACCAGCAATGTATGAATGTCTTCACATTGTATCCCTCCCTTCTCCTTCCTGCACAAATACAATCCTGACGCCTAAAAGTAGAGTGACCAGCTTAAAACTATGAGGCATAAACACGAAGATGCTAATGGCTTAGCAGAAAGACATAGTCTGGATTTCTACCTACCTCCAGACTTACTATTTAGGAGGAAAAAAAAAAACCTTATATGAATAAGCTACTCTAAGTGGGGGTCTTCTATTAGGTACAAAGAAAGAAAACCTGTGATGCCCCCAAACATCCAATGTCATTATATTCAGAGGAAGAAATTTCTTCCTGATCTTTATATGTATACTAATTTATAACAGAACCATGTTTTAACAAGTTGGAGCTGTATGAGATGTGTAAATGGTCTTGAAATTTTAAGATAAACTAATGTATTTTCATTTTATTTACTCTAAATTTTTATGAAATTTCTTCATTATTATTCAGTTAATGCAATAAATCTTAATGAAGACCGATATCTGAACTAAGAAAAGTATGTGAAAGAGTTAACAAAGGCATTCTAAGCACTTTACAAATGAACTCATTTAGTCCTCTAAACTCTGAGCTAGGTAAAACTTACTATTCCCACTCTACAAATAAAGAAACTGGGAAACAGAGTTTAAATAACTTGCCCATGTCATGTGGTTAGCATCAGAGTCAGTATTCAAAGTCAGGCAGAATACCTGCTTAACCCTACACTATGTTGCCTCCACTGTACAGCAATTTAGCAATTTTAGAACAGAAAATTAATCATTAGTAGTCTAAAAATGTATACAGGTAGGCGTGTGTGTATTCATGTTCATTAATGCTAAATGCTACTTTCATGGTGAGATGGGTGGTAAGGGAACAACAATACTTTTTAGCACCCACTATGTACCAGATACTGTACAAAATACTCAACAAGCATTATCTCATTATTTCCTCATAACAATGGGGAAGACGATACCATCTTCATTTATGGGAAAAGAGTGTGAGGCCCAGTAAAGTTAAGTAACTTGCCCAATTTCACACAACTAATAACTAGCAATGCTGAATATAATATCAAGTCTGCCTTGTTCAAAGCAATGCTCTTTCTACTACACAATAATGATTACCTATTTAGATTTTTCAGACACTTAAACTATAAACTCAACATGACTGTATAAACTGTTATGGCTTTACATTTATTACCCTTATCTGTTGATAATCACTCATAGACTTTGAAAATATTTTCCCACCTTTTCTGCTAAAATATCTAAAATTTCTACTAGGATACATTTAAAAATGAAAACACAATTGCCTAGATAACAATACATTAACCCTTCAACATGTTTTGAAAGAATTATTCTATAAGCCCAGCTAGTCACTGGAGAAGATCCACGCTGATCATTTTTGTACTAGTTCAGTAACAATTATCTATCTGCCTGGACCATATCCTTTTAGGCTTGCCTAAAAATAAGTTTTCCTGAACTTGCTATTTCCTCAAGCTAGAGGCATACCAGGTTCTAACATCAAAGACAGCTTGTTCCTAGAGATAGGCAAGCACTTAAAACACCACTCTTGGTCTACCTTCTACTTCACAGGTCTTACCTACACATATTTTTATCAGGGTCTGAATAAAAATTTTGTCAATATTTTAACTTAAAAATGTTACAAGGGGCTACTTTTAGAAAATGTGCTCAGGGGAAATGGCTGCCTACTTTCATAAATCAACAATCTGATCCCATGGCAATGATCTACCCCTTCCCCCACTACTTCCCAATATGGTTAGAGTAGACAACATATTTTATCCATAAGTCAGACCTGCTAGGCATGGATTTACGTTCTCACCTCTTGAATGTCCCTTCTTCCCATTCTATGCTTATTCCCACCTCTACATCTCTGCTTAAGCTATACCCTGCAGCTGAATGCCAGCTCTCCTCTCTAACTTACTGTCATTCTAGGCCCAACTAAATCACTAGTCCCTGAAGCCTTCCCAATACTCATAAGCCCACATTGAGCTTTACCTTCTGCGTATTCTTACATTTAAAGCCTGTACTTTCTCATCCAATCCTTGATTACATTCTGCCTAAGTTGTTCATGAGTTGTCGCTCTTATTCTTATGACCATTATGTGTATTTTCTAGAAGATCGATCAAGTCACATCTTTTTCTTTCATCTCCTCAAGCATATAGCACAGTGATTAAAAAATGCATTAAATAAAGTAATAATATAAATAAGATTATAGCTTAAGAAACCAATCTACTTTTAGGTCCACATACCTGAAAAAATATGACTAACAAAAATCATCTGTTTATTAAACTAAACCCAAAAATTTATTAAGTTCTTTCAAGGATGTTACAATTTTGCTTTGAAGTTATAATACCAACATTCTTAAAATATATTTATTTGCACTTTTATTTCAGACTCCAAACCCAGTATGTTGAGATTTTGCCGATACATTAAAATATGCATATTTCTTACCAACATTTATGGCCACAACCTAAAAATAATCTTTGGATCATAAGTTTTGTACTATAAGAGCCTAGTTTACATGTTTGAAATCACAATACATGATCTATATTTACACAACAGAATTGTCTGAAGAATTAAATTACATCCCAAATTATCATTTCATTAATACTTAGAATATTTCATTACGCAGGCAAGTATTAACAAGTCTACTATACATTTTTTTCTATTAATGTGTCTGAAACGACCATAATTAGTCCAATGACATAGCTTAAGCAGTAGGTAACTGTATGTTACTCTTTAAGTGTGGAGAAATTAGTTTTCATTGAACCTTTCACACAAACATGCCATGCAATCTGAGTCATGAAAAAATAAACTTGCATTTTAGACCTTTGGAAATCACTGGTTATAGGTGGCTTCACACCTAGTGGAAAGGAGCAGACTATTTAAAATTAAATAGAAAAAATAAAAACATGTTGCCAAATGAGAGAGAAAAATTTTCTACTGATTCAGTTATTATTTGGATTTCTAAAGCACATGGCCAGAAACAGAAGAAAGATTAAAACATTTGAAAGAATATTACCAGTAGTACTTAATAAAAAAGCTAATGATGAGTTTTCCATAGGAAAAGCATATCACAAAGGGAAAAAAAAGGTGAATGTATTCACCAAGAAGTGTCATTTAATTTCCCCATAAAGACAAAATTAACATCAAAAATTACATTAATTCACTACTTCATTAAATATAGATTTAGTAATCTCTCTGTACCTGAATAAAAGAAAGATAAAAACAAATACATTTTCTTCCTTGAAGGTTTATTAGAATTTGTACCATAAAGAATTTCTGGACATTTTCTTTTTAAATGTATTTTGCAAGGACATAAAAAGGGGAATCATACCTGTTTTACTAATAGCTTCCTGTAACTCAGCCATAGAACTGATTATTGCAGCAAGAAGGTCAGAACTGGTGAGCCAACTGAGAGTTCGCAAACAACGTAACTGCTCCTTTTGATGTTCTGCAAAAACAGAAAAAAATCCATTATGCAATTCTACAAAAATTTATTAAAATCCGTTTAAAAATTATGGCAATATTTAGCTATTTAAGAAGTAGATCAAAATTAGTATGTAGAACTTCACCTAGTGCAGAGAAGTCTATAATAGATGTGAGATTTTATTGACTTTATTTACAGTTCAATTTTTCCATATAAGAGAAGTCAAATAATGTATTTGATCATGAAACAAACAGGCATTTTATTAACTCCTCTCTATAGATAATGGTAACTGACATCATAAAAGAAAAGGGAGAAGGAAATTTTATTTAGCTCTATTTACTTAATAGCTTGCTTTTGAAAAGTTAAAAACTGAAATAATTGTTTCCTCAGAATAGTCAAGCATTCAAAAAAGTTAGCTACAAAACTTACATTAGTTTCATTTTCATTCAATTCTTCAACAGATTTTTAACTCTGATCATTTTATACTAATTCAAAGAAAGTGAAAGTAAATTATGCTAATTAATTTTAAATAGGGCAGAGTTTCTGGATTGACTTTATTGAAAAATTGCTGTACAAACTTTTCAATTTACTGTCAAAAGAGCATTCAAATATAATAAAGCTAGACAAAGTTGAAATCATATATATTTGCTACTTTCTTTATATTTTAATGTTTATAACAAAACATTAAAGCCTAATTTATAAATACACACTTATTCACACACACATACACATCTACATATGTATGTACATATGTTACATGATTTGACATTGTAAATGATTTTTTTATGTTTTTGCCCAACATATTCATTTCGTATGTCACTTACATTCGACTCAGATTTTTAAAAGCACAAATTATCTTACTTGGAAATTTATGCTTGTCTTTGGGCTCTCCTGTACACACTAACATGCCTATGCCTTCTTTGAAACTCTCCATCCAGGTAAAAAGAGAGGAACACGACTGGCCCAAAATCTTGAGTCTGTTTGCTGCCAAAATTGCAATAACACCTTTCCGGAATACACGTATTAATCCTTTGAATGCTTTTTTCTTCATCTTGGCTTCCTCTTGCTTCTTTTCCTCTACAATTGACAAAGCCTGGGCTAGAGTTCTAACTTCCAATTTTAACAACTCAAAGGTGTTGACCTGCTCCTGGAGAAAATCTCTCTGTGTGGATAAGGCAGATGATCGGCTATACAGAGGATATAAGGCACCAGCCATCAATGCGCAGGCCGCCAGCAAGGATGTTTGTTCCCTTTTAGTCTGTGATAACAAGTTTTTGAAATGTGTGTTTTCAACAACCAATTGTTCATGTGACTTCTCAATACGGTTCAACTTTTCCGTATTTTTTTCAGCAATTTCTTGAAATTTCTATAAGAAAAGTCAAATAATATATTTGATCATGAAACAGGCATTTTATTAACTCCTCTTTTAAAAAAGAAAAACTTTTGCTGACAACTATTTCTTTTCCTTCGAAAGATCTATGGTCTAAAATATCCAAAAAATATATATGATAGAGCAACAGTGGGCCAAACAGCTTAGATCTAAATGTGCACAGTAATTTTTAAATCCCTTATATGGAAGCTTTACACAAAGTAGAGCACATACATTTAAAAATACTTTGTAAATTTCCTGTATACTTATGCATAAATACACATATTCAGAAAAAGAAAATTCCTTCTCTTCCATTCCTCAGTAACATGTATTTCCTACTTTTAAACAGAAATCACACCAGCATTAGAGGCTTTTCTATATGTAAAAAGACTTAACTTTTTGTCAAAATAGCAAAGGGTTAAATAAATAATACAATACACAGCATCTGACTATCTGCCATTTACTAGACAAGAGGGGACTGATTCTCAGAACATACTCTCTTATTTCAGTTTCTTCCTCCCCAAGACAGAAGGCTGTACAAAGTACAGCTCCAGTGCTGGGAGTAAATACTAACTGTGGGCTGGGCCTCAGCAGCTCTCTGGTCCTTTTTTCCTGATCAAGATACTTATAATTCAAAACTTAATATGGAACACACAGAAATTTTAACTGCAGGCACTGGATTTTAATCACTAGAAAATAAACTAGCTCTCCCCATGAAATCTTATACCTAATCATTAAGGAACTGTTGAAATAGAGTAAATTTAGAAGATAACAGATGCCAATTTCTTTTACTGATGCATTTATCATTCGATAAACATTTCCTGATTGCTCACTAAATTCCACACGCTAGGAAAACAGACAAATAAATCAATGATTGTGGTATAATGCTGTGATGGAGCTATGCTAGATTGCCAGAGATGCACAAAAGGATGTTTATACCAAATGACGTTGACCAGCTTTTGGAGGAATATGGCAAAGGACAAGTGGGAGTGAGATGTGTAATAGAAAGAACAACAACAAAAAAATCTCAACTCCACCAATAAGGAGGCTAGCCAATAGCTACCCTTGTAATAAAATTTAATCTAATCTAGTCCATGGTGATTTAACAGCTTTAGCTGAATCTTTACTTAACCAAATAAGCTGCCCTGGCTTGTCCACGGACTTCGTTCTTTTTAAAACAGGCCAAGGGAGTTCAATTTGAATAAAGGGGTCAGTCAGAGACAGAGAAAAATCATGCTCTATATAAAGTGAAGTAGTATCTTCATTATGAGAGAATCCTTTTGGGGGCATTAAGGAAAACATTTCTCTTTGTATTATTGGTTCAGGTCACACTCCGTCTGAAATTTAACAATGGTCCTTGGGAAAGATTTACAGTGTCTGATTCAAGAGTTATTCACGAACAACTAGAACAATCAGAGGCATTTCCAAAATTTACATTGGCAGGAAGACTTCAAAGGTGTTCAGACTTAGAGAAAATCATACAAACTCTTAACTACTCTGCAAGATTTGGGTGTCAAAGCCTACCATGGACAATGTTGACAGGAAGTAGCCAAAAGGATTCAAACTTGTCGAAACACATGGCTGAGGAAAGTAACCCCCGGACCAAAACCAGTCCTGAGGCTAGGGGATGAGGTTCCCAAAGGTGCACGGTGAGTAGAAGGAGGCACTCAGAAGTACAGCCCTGAATACAAACGAGTAAAGGAAGTACACAAGAGGCCACTCTCTGATGGACTCAACTTCTTGAATGCTTTCCCTTGGGCAGGAGGGAAATTGGATTTAGTCTTGGTTTTAAATGTTTCTCTGCTATACTTTAATTTCCTTTATTTACTCCAACTATTCTCTGAAGTCTGATCCAGCCGTACCTGTGGTGGTACTGTGAGAAATAAAGGAATGGGGAAATAAGGGAATTGTAGCTTGCTCCAACCACATCTCTACTGATAGCCAAGTTGTGGCAGCAGTAGTTTATCAATGGGTCTGTGCCCCAGAGCTCCATATAAAGACCACTGGTAAAGGTCATGGTGTTCCACTGGGAGCAGCTGGAAGATGGAAGAAACTCTGAGAGCCAAGTAGACGGCTTAGAAGCAGATGTACAACAGCCTTTATGAAAAGGGAAAACTGACACAAGTTACAGCTAGAAAAAGCAGGAAGACTAGCATATAGCAAAGGAAGAGCCAGAAAACAGAGTAATGTGTTCTAAGGAAGTACAAATAATTCAGAATGTCTGAAGAGGAAAATGATGGAAATTTGACAAGTCTGTAGATAATAAATGATTAAGCTAAAGAATTTAAACTTTACCCAGAAAGCTATGAGAAACCATAAAAACTTGGGACAGTTGCTAAGCTTTAGTAAATGGATGGGAAAATTGGAAACATTAATAAAGACTGTCCGGGATAGCAGCAGAGTTGCAGGGAGTAGAGGGAGCAAATGGAAATTACGAAGTTTAATTCCATATTCTCTCCAAAATCAACTCCACCAGTTCATTTAGAGAAAAAAAGGAAAATTATAGAAAATCTAGGATAAAAGAGATGCACTGGTCATACCTAAGTAATGGAAATAAAAATGAACCTAATCAGGGTGGACCTGAGCGTACTGAGGGGAAACGGCAAAAGGGAGGCGTGGGGTCCGGCTGGAGGGTCAGCGTCCCTCCTCCTGACTGTGGGGAAAGCGGCTTAAAACTCATCCCTAGGCTCTCAAGCCCCTTATTCAGCCAAGTCCCTCTGAGCTTCTTCCTCCCTGAGCTAAAGTACCAGGGGGGACGGGACAGGGGAGGGGACTGGCGCAGGTAATGGGGAACATCAAAAGATGATTGTTAACTAAGGAAAACCAGCTACCCAAGATCACTCATCCTGGGTTAAGCCAGCTGCCGTGTCATGAGGACACTCAAGCAGCCCTAAGGAGAGATCCAGTGGGAAGGAACTGAGGCCACCTACCTACAACCACAAGTTGCCAGGCTGCCACCTGCTAAAGAAGAGGATATGTCACCAATACCTGCCATTGGAATTTCTCCCTGGGCACAGTCTGCACAACAGTAGTTCTCCTTGCTTCTGTGTCTGCCCTTTGGAGGATGAGGCTATCTAAGAGTCTTGTGCAGAGGACCTTCAAGATGGCGGAAGAGTAAGACGTGGAGATCACCTTCCTCCCCACAAATACATCAGAAATACATCTACATGCGGAACAACTCCTACAGAACACCTACTGAACCCTGGCAGAAGACCTCAGACCTCCCAAAAGGCAAGAAACTCCCCACGTACATGGGTAGGGCAAAAGAAAAAGGGATAAACAGAGACAAAAAGATAGGGACGGGACCTGCACCAGTGGGAGGGCGCTGTGAAGGAGGAAAGGTTTCCACACACTAGAAAGCCCCTTCGTGGGTGGAGACTGTGGGGGGCGGAGCAGGGGAAGCTTCGGAGCCGTGGAAGAGAGCACAGCAACAGGGGTGCAGAGGGCAAAGTGGAGAGATTCCCACACAGAGGATCGGTGTCGACCAGCACTCACCAGCCCGAGAGGCTTGTCTGCTCACCCGCCAGGGCGGGCAGGGCTGCGAGCTGAGGCTCTGGCTTCCGTCGGATCCCAGGGAGAGGACTGGGGTTGGCGGGGTGAACACAGCCTGAAGGAGGCTAGCGCGCCACAGCTAGCCGGGAGGGAGTCCGGAAAAAAGTCTGGAGCTGCCGAAGAGGCAAGAGACTTTTTCTTCTCTCTTTGTTTCCTGGTGCGCGAGGAGAGGGGATTAAGAGCGCTGCTTAAAGGAGCTCCAGAGACGGCCGCGAGCCGCGGCTAAAAGCGCGGACCCCAGAGACGAGCATGAGACGCTAAGGCCGTTGCTGCCGCCGCCAAGAAGCCTGTGAGCAAGCACAGGTCACTCTCCACACCTCCACTCCCGGGAGCCTGTGCAGCCCGCCACTGCCAGGGTCCCGTGATCCAGGGACAACTCCCCCGGGAGAACGCACAGCGAGCCTCAGGCTGGTGCAACGTCACGCCGGCCTCTGCCGCCGCAGGCTCGCCCCGCATCCGTACCCCTCCCTCCCCCGGGCCTGAGTGAGCCAGAGCCCCCGAATCAGCTGCTACTTTAACACCGTCCTGTCTGAGCGAAGAACAGACGCCCTCAGGCGACCTACACGAAGAGTCGGGGCCAAAACCAAAGCTGAACCCCGGGAGCTGTGCGAACAAAGAAGAGAAAGGGAAATCTCTACCAGCAGCCTCAGGAGCAGCAGATTAAATCTCCACAATCAGCTTGATGTACCCTGCATCTGTGGAATACCTGAATAGACAATGAATTATCCCAAACTGAGGAGGTGGACTTTGGGAACAACGATATATATATATTTTTTCCCTTTTTCTCTTTTTGTGAGTGTATATGTGTATGCTTCTGTGTGTGCTTTTGTCTGTATAGCTTTGCTTTTACCATTTTTCCTAGGGTTCTGTCTGTCCGGTTTTTTTTTATTTGTTTGTTTTTTAGTATAGTTTTTAGCACTTGTTATCATTCGTGGATTTCTTTTCTGATTTGGTTGCTGTCTTCTTTCTTTCCTTTTTTAATATTTAAAAATTTTTTAATAATTATTTTTTATCTTAATAACATTATTCTATTTTATTTTATCTTCTTCTTTCTTTCTTTCTTTCTTTTTTTTCTCCCTTTTATTCTGAGCCGTGTGGATGACAGGCTCTTGGTGCCCCAGACAGGCATCAGGGCTGTGCCTCTGAGGTGGGAGAGCCAAGTACAGGACATGGGTCCACAACAGACCTCCCAGCTCCACATAATATCAAACGGCGAAAATCTCCCAGAGAGCTCCATCTCAACGCCAAGACCCAGCTCCACTCAACAATCAGCAAGCTACAGTGCTGGACACCCTATGCCAAACAACTAGCAAGACAAGAACACAACCCCATCCATTAGCAGACAGGCTGCCTAAAATCATAATAAGGCCACAGACACCCCAAAACACACCGCCAGACGTGGACCTGACACCAGAAAGACAAGATGCAGCCTCATCCACCAGAACACAGGCACTAGTTCCCTCCACCAGGAAGCCTACACAACCCACTAAACCAGCCTTAGCCACTGGAGACAGACACCAAAAACAACGAGAACTACGAACCTGCAGCCTGAGAAAAGGAGACCCCGAACACAGTAAGCTAAGCAAAATGAGAAGAAAGAGAAACACATAGCAGATGAAGGAGCAAGGCAAAAACCCACCAGACCTAACAAACGAAGAAGAAATAGGCAGTCTACGTGAAAAAGAATTCAGAATAATGATAGTAAAGATGATCCAAAATCTTGGAAATAGAATGGAGAGCATACAAGGAACATTTAACAAGGACCTAGAAGAACTAAAGGGCAAACAAACAGTGATGAACAATACAATGAATGAAATTTAAAATTCTCTAGAAGGGATCAATAGCAGAATAACTGAGGCAGAAGAACAGATAAGTGACCTGGAAGATTAAATAGTGGAAATAACTACTGCAGAGCAGAAAAAAGAAAAAAGAATGACAAGAATTGAGGACAGACTTAGAGACCTCTGGGACAACACTAAACACACCACATTCGAATTATAGGAGTCCCAGAAGAAGAAGAGAAAAAGAAAGAGACTGAGAAAATATTTGAACAGATTATAGTTGAACACTTCCCTAATATGGGAAAGGAAATAGTCAATCAAGTCCAGGAAGTACAGAGAGTCCCATACAGGATAATCCAAGAAGCGTGCCAAGACATGTATTAATCAAACTATCAAAAATTAAATACAAAAAAAAAATTAAAAACAGCAAGGGAAAAACAACAAATAACATACAAGGGAATCCCCATAAGGTTAATAGCTGATCTTTCAGCAGAAACTCTGCAAGCCAGAAGGGAGTGGCAGGACATATTTAAAGTAATGAAGGAGAAAAACCTACAACCAAGATTACTCCACCCAGCAAGGATCTCATTCAGATTTGACAGAGAAATTAAAACCTTTACAGACTAGCAAAAGTTAAGAGAATTCAGCACCACCAAACCAGCTTTACAACAAATGCTAAGGGGACTTCTCCAGGCTGGAAACACAAGAGAAGGAAAAGACCTACGATAACAAACACAAAAAAATTAAGATAATGGTAATATGAACATACATATGGATAATTACCTTAAATGTAAATGGATTAAATGCTCCAACCAAAAGACACAGACTGGCTGAATGGATACAAAAACAAGACCCATATATATGCTGTCTACAAGAGACCCACTTCAGACCTAGGGACACATACAGACTGAAAGTGAGGGGATGGAAAAAGATATTCCATGCAAATGGAAATCAGAAGAAAGCTGGAGTAGCAATTCTCATATCAGACAAAAGAGACTTTAAAACAAAGAATATTACAAGAGACAAAGAAGGACACTACATTATGATCCAGGGATCAATCCAAGAAGAAGATATAACAATTGTAAATATTTATGCACCCAACATAGGAGCACCACAATACATAAGGCAAATACTAACAGCCATAAAAGGGGAAATCGACAGTAACACAAACATAGTAGGGGACATTAACACCCCACTTTCATCAATGGACAGATCATCCAAAATGAAAATAAATAAGGAAACACAAGCTTTAAATGATACTTTAAACAAAATGGACTTAATTGATATTTATAGGACATTCCATCCAAAACAACAGAATACACATTTTTCTCAAGTGCTCATGGAACATTCTCCAGGATAGATCATATCTTGGGTCACAAATCAAGCCTTGGTAAATTTAAAAACTTGAAATAGTATCAAGTATCTTTTCTGACCACAACGCTATGAGACTACATATCAATTACAGGTAAAAAACTGTAAAAAATACAAACACATAGAGGCTAAACAATACACTACTTAATAACCAAGAGATCACAGAGGAAATCAAAAAATACCTAGAAACAAATGAAAATGAAAACATGATGACCCAAACCTATGGGATACAGCAAAAGCAGATCTAAGAGGGAAGTTTATAGCAATACAATCCTACCTTAAGAAACAAGAAACACCTCAAGTAAACAAACTAACCTTACACCAAAAGCAATTAGAGAAAGAACAAAAAAACCCCAAAGTTAGCAGAAGGAAAGAAATCATAAAGATCAGATCAGAAATAAAGGAAAAAGAAATGAAGGAAATGACAGCAAAGATCAATAAAACTAAAAGCTGGTTCTTTGAAAAGATAAACAAAATTGATAAACCATTAGCCAGACTCATCAAGAAAAAAAGGGAGAAGACTCAAATCAATAGAATTAGAAATGAAAAAGGAGAAGTAACAACTGACACTGCAGAAATACAAAGGATCATGAGAGATTACTACAAGCAACTATATGCCAGTAAAATGGACAACTTGGAAGAAATGGACAAATTCTTAGAAATGCACAACCTGCCAAGACTGAATCAGGAAGAAACAGAAAATATGAACAGACCAATCACAAGCACTGAAATTGAAACTGTGATTAAAAATCTTCCAACAAACAAAAGCCCAGGACCAGGTGGCTTCACAGGCGAATTCTATCAAACATTTATAGAAGAGGAGGTAACACCTATGCTTCTCAAACTCTTACAAAATATAGCAGAGGGAGGAACACTCCCAAACTCATTCTACGAGGTCACCATCACCCTGATACCAAAAACAGACAAAGATGTCACAAAGAAAGAAAACTACAGGCCAATATCTCTGATGAAGATAGATGCAAAATTCCTCAACAAAAGACTAGCAGACAGAATTCAACAGCACATTATAAGGATCATAAACCATGATCAAGTGGGGTTTATCCCAGGGATTCAAGGATTCTTCAATATACGCAAATCAATCAATGTGATAACACCACATTAACCAATTGAAGGAGAAAAACCATATGATCGGCTCAATAGATGCAGAGAAAGCTTTGGACAAAATTCAACACCCAAGTATGATAAAAACCCACCAGGAAGTAGGCATAGAGGGAACTTACCTCAACATAATAAAGGCCATATATGACAAACCCACAGCCAACAATGTCCTTAATGGTGAAAAACCGAAACCATTTCCACTAAGATCAGGAACAAGACAAGGTTGCCCACTCTCACCACTATTATTCAACAATAGTTTTGGAAGTTTTAGCCACAGCAACCAGAAAAGAAAAAGAAATAAAAGGAATCCAAATCAGAAAAGAAGAAGTAAAGCTGTCAATGTTTTCAGATGACATGATACTATACATAGAGAATCCTAAGGATGCTAGAGTTAATCAATGAATTTGGTAAAGTAGCAGGATACAAAATTAATGCACAGAAATCTCTTGCATTCCTATACACTAATGATGAAAAATCTGACAGTGAAATTAAGAAAATTCTCCCATTTACCATTGCAACAAAAAGAAAAAAATATCTAGGAATAAACCTACCTAAGGAGATAAAAGATGTTTATGCAGAAAATTATAAGACACTGATGAAAGAACTTAAAGATGATACAAATAGATGGAGAGATATACCATGTCCTTGGATTGGAACAATCAACATTGTGAAAATGACTATACTACAAAAAGCAATCTACAGATTCAGTGCAATCCCTATCAAACTACCAATGGTATTTTTCACAGAACTAGAACAAAATATTTCACAATTTGTATGGAAACACAAAAGACCCCAAATAGCCAAAGCAATCTTGATAAAGAAAAATGGAGCTGGAGGAATCAGGCTCCCTGACTTCAAACTATACTACAAAGCTACAGTAATCAAGACAGTATGGTACTGGCACCAAAACAGAAATATAGATCAATGGAACCAGATAGAAAGCCCAGAGATAAACCCACACACATATGGTAACCTTATCTTTGATAAAGGAGGGAAGAATATACAGCAGAGAAAAGCCACCCTCTTCAATAAGTGGTCCTGGGAAAACTGGACAGCCACATGTAAAAGAATGGAATTAGAACACTCCCTAACACCATACACAAAAATAAACTCAAAATGGATTAAAGACGTAAATGTAAGGCCAGACACTACCAAACCCTAAGAGGAAAACATAGGCAGAACACTCTTTGACATAAATCACAGCAAGATCCTTTTTGATCCACCTCCTAGAGAAATGGAAATAAAAACAAAAATAAACAAATGGGACCTAATGATACTTAAAAGCTTTTGCACAGCAAAGGAAACCATAAACAAGACAAAAGGACAACACTCAGAATGAGAGAAAATATTTACAAATGAAGCAACTGACAAGGATTAATCTCCAAAATTTACAAGCAGCTCATGCAGCTCAATATCAAAAAAACAAACAACCCAATCCAAAAATGGGCAGAAGACCTAAATAGACATTTCACCAAAGAAGACATAAAGATTGCCAGCAAACACATGAAAGAATGCTCAACATCATTAATCATTAGAGAAATGCAAATCAAAACTACAATGAGATATCATCTCACACTGGTCAGAATGGCCATCGTCAAAAAATCTACAAACAATAAATGCTGGAGAGGGTGTGAAGAAAAGGGAACCCTCTTGCACTTTTGGTGGGAATGTAAACTGATACAGCCACTAAGGAGGACAGTATGGAGGTTCCTTTAAAAACTAAAAACAGAACTACCATATGACCCAGCAATACCACTACTGGGCATATACCCTGAGAAAACCATAATTCATAAAGAGTCAGGTACCACAATGTTTACTGCAGCTCTATTTACAATAGCCAGGACATGGAAGCAACCTAAGTGTCCGTCAACAGATGAATCGATAAAGAAGATATGGTACATATATACAATGGAATATTACTCAGCCATAAAAAGAAAAGAAATTGAGTTATTTGTAGTGAGGTGGATGGACCTAGTCTGTCATACAGAGTGAAGTCAGAAAGAGAAAAACAAATACCATATGCTAACACATAGGTATGGCATCTAAAAATAAAGGTCATGAAGAACCTAGGGGCAAGTCGGGAATAAAGACACAGACTACTAGAGAATGGACTTGAGGACACGGGGAGGGGGAAGGGTAAGCTGGGACAAAGAGAGAGTGGCATGGACATATATATACTACCAAACGTAAAACAGATAGCTAGTGGGAAGCAGCTGCATAGCACAGGGAGATCAGCTTGGTGCCTTGTGACTACCTAGAGGGGTGGGATAGGGAGGGTGGGAGGGAGGGTGACACAAGAGGGAAGAGATATGGGGACATATGTATATGTATAACTGATTCACTTTGTTATAAAGCAGAAACTAACACACCATTGTAAAGCAGTTATACTCCAAAAAAGATGTTAAAAAGAAAAAAAATGAACCTAATCATTCAGGTTCTAGGTGGCTGCCTATTCACACTTTTACAGATATCAAAGTCTCAGGCAGAAGTCGGTTTTTAACAAATATCACTTTTTTGACCAAAAAAAAAAAAAACTGTAAAAAAATATATATTCTAATGTTATTTTAAATATTTCAAAAAAATTCAGTCACTGGTCAAAATCAAATGGATTGTGGAAGGAGAGATAAAAGTAAAGTAAACCTATTGCAAAAAGATTTAATTTTACTGCATGATAGATTCCTCTACTCTATATAGCTGTTCCACTTGCACAGAGCACCAGGTTAAAGTTAAAGCATTGCAGAGAGACAGCCAGAAACAGATAGTCCTGGGATGAGGATAAGAGAGTAATTAAAACATGGCTAGAAATGGATAAAAATCAGGAATATATTACAAAAAATACCCTACTTCTCTATATATAGAGGAAAAACAGGAGCACACTGGAATTTTTGGAAAACAGAATTGAGATTCTTGACTTACACAGCCAGTTTTCATTTTAGGCTACCTGGTAAAAGCAGTAGTGATGTAATAAAGCAATTTTAAAGATCCTCATGTCATTTTTTGGCTCCCAAATTTTGATGATTTGTATTGGTTATTTATTTTAAAGTGCTAGTTAATATTAATTACTACCACTATGAATGATTTCATGAGACTCATCATATAATTTGTATTGTAAGAAGGAGATGCTATTCACAAATTGCTAAAAGAATAAAAATAAGACTAAGAATATGTATGAAGTGGTAAATTCTACCAAATATTCAAAAATGATTCAATACCTATCATTCTCAAAATCTTCCAAAAAATTGAAGAGGAGAGAACACTTGCTAATGCATTTTATAAGGCCAACATTATCTTGATACCAAACCCAGACAAGCACAAGACACAAAAATAAAATTATATGCCAATATCTTTAATGAACATAAACGGAAAAGTCCTCAACAAAATAGTAGCAATTTTGAATTCCCTGGTGGTCAGTTAGGACTCCAAGCTTTTATTGCCAAGGGCCCGGGTTCAATCCCTGGTTGGGGAACTAAGATCCCACAAGCCACACAGCATGGCCAAAAAAAAAAACATTAGCAAACCAAATACAACAGTACATTAAAAGGATCATACATCATGATAGTGGGATTTATTCCAGGAATGCAAGGATTGTTCAGTACCTGCAAATCAATCAACATGATATACCACATTAACAAAACAAAGGATAAAAATCACATGATTATCTCAACAGATGCAGAAAAAGCATTTGACAAGATTCAACACCTATTTACAATAAAAGCTCTCAATAAAATGGGTATAGAAGTAAGGTACCGTAACATAAGAAAGGCTATTTATGACAAACCCACTAGCATCATACTCAATGATGAAAAATTAAAAGCTATCCCTCTAAGATCAGGAACAAAACAAGGATGCCCACTCTCACCACTCATATTCTACTTGGTATTAGAAGTCCTAGCCAGAGCAATTAGGCATGAAAAAGAAATAAAAGACACCCAAATTGGAAAAGAAGAAGTAAAACTGTCCCTATCTGCTGATGATAGTATTTTATATATAGAAAATCCTAAAGTTGCCACCAAAAAGCTATTAAAAATAATAAATGAATACAGTCAAGTTGCAGGGTACAAAATCAGTATACAAAAATCTGTTTTGTGTTTCTATACACTAACAACAAACTAGCAGAAAGTGAAATTTTTAAAAAATCACATTTACAATCACAACAAAAAGAATAAAATACCTAGGAATAAGTTCAACCAAGGAGGTGAAAGACCTGTAGACCGAAAACTATAAGACACTGTTGAAAAAACTGAAGACATGAAGAAATAGAAAGATATTCTGTGTTCATAGATTGGAAGAATTACAACTGTTAAAATGTCCATATTACCTAAAGCAATCTACAGATTCAGTGCAATCTCTATCAAAATCTCAATAATAGGGCTTCCCTGGTGGTGCAGTGGTTGAGAGTCCGCCTGCTGATGCAGGGGACAAGGGTTCGTGCCCTGGTCCAGGAAGATCCCACATGCCGCAGAGCGGCTTGGCCCGTGCGCCATGGCCGCTGAGCCTGAGCGTCCGGAGCCTGTGCTCTGCAACGGGAGAGGCCATGACAGTGAGAGGCCCACACACCATAAAAAAAAAAAAAAAAAAATCTCAATAATATTTTTCACAAAAATAGACCAAAAAAATGCTAAAATTTGTATGGAACCAATAATAGCCAAAGCAATCCCGAGGGAAAAAAAAAAAGTTCAAGGTATCACATTCCCTTATTTCATATTATACTACAAAGCTATACTAACCAAGATAGCATGGTATTGGCAGAAAAACAGACAGACAGATCAATGGAACAGAACTGAAAGTCCAGATATAAACTCTCACATATATGAACAATTAATTTATATTAAAGGAGTAAAGAACATACAATGGATAAAGGACAGTCTCTTCAATAAATGGTGTTGGGAAAACTGGACAGCCACATGCAAAAGAATGAAACTAGATCACTATCTTACACCATATACAAAAAAGTTAACTCAAAATGGATTAAAGACTTGAATGTAAGAACTGAAACCATAAAAATCCTAGAAAAAAACATAGGCAGCAGTATGCTCTCATCAGCTTTAGCAATATCATTCTAGATATGTCTCCTAAGGCAAGGGAAATGAAAACAAAATACACAAATGGGACTACATCAAACTAAAAAGCTTCTGCACAGCAAAAGAAACCAACAAAACAAAAGGACAACATACCAAATGGGAGAAGACATTTGCAAATCATATATCTATAAGCCACCAATATCCATAACATAAAAGAACTCATACAACTCAACAACAACAAACAACTCAATTAAAAAGTGGGCAGAGGATCATTTTTCCCCAAGAAGAAATAAAGACAGCCAACAGGCACATGAAAAGGTGTTCAACATCACCAACTATTAGAAAAACGCAAGTTAAAACAGCAATGAAATATTATCTTGTTACCAAACCAGGTCCATTTGTCTAAGGCGCAGCAAGCCAAACACTGAGACAAAGACTTGCAGCAGAGAAAGGGTTTATTCACGAGGCAAGCCAAGCAAAGAGACGGGAGAACAAATCTCAAATCCACCTCCCCAAAGATGAAGGGCTTGGGATACTTCTGGGTAAAGCTGAGGTATAGGGAGTGTGGGGAAAATAACTGGAGGCAAGAAAAACGTGAGGTATCATCATTCTGCACAGGCGCAAGTAAGCTACATGCTTCTCCTCGAGATGCACATTCTGTAGGTGGAGTTTTGGGCCTTCTGACGTCAAAAGGTCACTGATTGTACATTCATGCATGCCCATCTGGAGGGTTGGTGATCCCACCAGTCCTCACCAGATCAAACTCTAACTGGACACAGCTGACTCCAAGTTCCTGAACAACAACTCAGGCAAACATTTTTTAGGCTACCTGATGCTTACAGAACAAATAAAGCAAGCTTGATCAGTGAAGGCAGGTTACAGTTCATTACTTATTAAGCAAATTACAGTTTAATGGATCTAACTGATGATTACCCTCAGTCTCAATCTCATGTGCATTAGAATGGCTAATTATCAAAAAGACAACAAATAAGTATTGGTGAGAAGTGGAGAAAAGGGAACACTTGTGCACTATTGGTGGGAACGTAAACTGGTGCAGCCACTGTAGAAAACAGTATGGAGATTGCTCAAAAAATTAAGTATATACTTAATTTACTACCATATGATCCAGCTGTTCCACTTCTCCAAATTTATCCAAATATGAAAACACTAATTTGAAAAGATATATTATTGCACTGAACTCTGCAGGCCTGCAAGTCTTGCAGTTGCCAAGCCTTGACACTGAAGAAAGAGCCCGGAGACAGTGACAGAGAGTAGTGATTTATTGGACAGGGGGATCTTACACAAAGGGTCATGGAGCTACACCCCACCATGTGGGGCAGATGCTGGGCAGGACATGACAACAGTCTTTGCTACTCAGGGGAGAAGGAGGCTACCATTTATAGCGGGAATTGATGTCAGGTGGGCTCATCAGTTACCAGGAGCTAATTAAGCCTTATAATTAAGACAACTGGGTAGTCATGTGAGTGAAGCAGGGACTGGTCTAGCCGAGGATGTACAGAGAGCAAGAGAACAGGCATCTTGAGTGTAGCCTAACCATACATATATGCACCCCTATGTTCACTGCAGCATTATTTACAAGAGCCGAGATATGGAAACAACCTCACTGCCCATCAACAGATGAATGGATAAAGAAGATGTGGTATATACAAGCAATGGGATACTATTAAGCCATAAAAAAGATGAAATCTTGCCATTTTCAACACGGGTGGACCTTGAAGGTATTATGCTAAGTGAAATGAGCCAGAGAGAGAAAGACAAATACCCTATCAATTCACTCATATGTGGAATATAAAACACAAACAAAAACAAAATAAATGAAAGAAAACAAACCAAACAAAAACAAACATGTAGACACAGAGAACAGAGTAGTGGTTACAGAGGGAAAGGGTCAGGGGAGGGCAAAATGGTTAAAGAGGGTCAACTGTATGGTGATATATGGAAACCAGACTTTTGGTGGTGGGCATGCTATAGTGTATTCAGAAGTCGAATTAAAACGTACACATGAAATTTATATAATGTTATAAATCAATGTTAGCTTGATTTTTTTTAAAAGAAATTATTAAAAAAGAATATATGTGAAGTCTGTATATAAATAAAAATAAACAATCTCTGAAAGACTTTGTCTAACAACCATCTGTTGTCCTAAATCATTCTTGGTTTATATAATCAAGATACCAAGTATTAACGGTTATCAAAAAAAATCAACCAGGACAACATTCAATTAAATAACTAGGATTAGCAGAGTGGGATATTTGAAATAAAGATTTTAAAATAATGAAATTAAGTACTTAAATTTTTAAAGCTCTTATTGACAAATATGAGATTAAGAAAACCACACTAATATTAATGCGAATAAATACTGAGAGTTTGGATTATTTCTTAACAATTACATTTCTGCATTCCTGGCAGATCCACTGAAATCCAGAATTACAGATTTGACTGCCCACTAGGCATCTCCCCCGAGATACCTCATAACCATCTCAAGTACTGCTGTTTTTCCTCCTAAAGGTGTTTATAATAGTCCTCTTTACGAGTACATTGAACCAACATCCACCCAATTGTTCCAGTCAAAAACTTTTTAGTAAGTCTTAATTCCTCCTTCTTTCACCTGATCCTCTCCATCCCTAAATCAAACCCATCAGCAAGCAATGCTAGTTACATGTCGGACTGTGTCAATCCAATCCTATTGCTGAAACTCTTTACTGAACCAAGGTCTCCCCTCAGGTCACAACACGCCCACATGCCTTCTCCTGTAAAGACTTCACTTTCTCCTAGGATCCTCAACTTGATGAAAAAGGAGATGATCTGCTCCTTTGCTATCCAGACAGGAACCTCACCACCATTGTGACTTTTCACAATTTATCCATGGTCTCTAGCACCACCAGGTCCTTTCCTTTCAATTCCCCTAACACTATTCAAATTCTAACAATTTCCTGAGCCCATTTCAGGGTCCATCTATTCCATGACACCTATTACTAACATTCTCATTCATGCTGACTTCGACCTTCTCTGAACATAATTAAACCACTCAGGCACTTAATTCCTGCACTGCTACTTAACTTATTTCATGTGTATATATTTACTCTCCCTCAAATACAATAGAGTGCTAGTTCCTAGAGGCCAGGAATTATTTACTACAGTGCCTGTCACAATGCTCTATATGCTGTGGGTATTTTATAAATATTAAGTGAATTAAATAATCCTTTATAAAATGTTCCCTGATGCTTAGCACAGTGCTTTGCCTATAATAAGCACTGAGTAAATACCCAATGAATAAAAAGTCTTACAAATGTAAAGAGAAGAAAAATATAATCCAAAAAAGATATGATTTCCAAATATAATTTGGAACTTATCAACATGTCAGAATTCTGTTTTAAATTAATTCTGATATTCCAGAGAGACTTTCAGAGGCATTGCATTATTTACTGTGAATTATTCTTGAAGAACAAAGCTTGTTTGATGGTAAGGCTAGAAACAGCTATAAGAGCAAGTATTCCTTAAAAAAGAAAACCTATGTTCTTTACCAGAGAAGACTAAAGACCAATATTTTTCAAACAAACATAAGGAACATCACTTTCAAATGGGACAAAAGCATTCCTAGTACTGGTATAATCTGCTCCTTAGTGTGTTTAATTTCAAAAATAATATTCACAAATCCCCCAAAAAAATTCTTTAAAAATTTTAACAACCTGAAACTATAAAATTTATACCTTTTACACAGACTTTTTTTGGCATGTCAAAAATACTGCCTAATTTTATTAGTTTTCCTTGACTTTTAGATTCAAAGTGCACCCAAAATGAGGGGGAGAGGACAGTTTCTTTCCTTAATGAATCATGCACTTACTTCCTGAAACACAGGAGCCTTAAGGGATACGTTACTGGCTTTCAGCAGCCCGTGAACTTTGAGACTTTGGGCCAGAAATTAGAAACTTCCCTACGGAGTAAAATTCTTTTTTATCACTTTCACTTGCTGATTTCTTATTCTTTATGTTGGCAAAAAGACAAACTGCAAACTGGACAGTCAGTGACAAACAGATATCAAAGGACTACATTTTAAAAGTCTTTTATACGTTTCATATCTTGTCTTTTTATGCAATGGTAATATTTTAAAATATAATAAACATAAATTCGCCAGCTTTTCCTACAACATAAATGTTTCTCTGTTAAAAAATAAAGCACATTTTGTGGAGAAATTGGAGCCTTCATACGCTGCCTGTGGAGATGTTGAAATGGTGCAGAGGCTTTTGAAAACAGTTTGGCAGTTCTTCAAAAAGTTAAATATAGAGTTACCATGTGACCCAGAAATTCCATTATCTGGTCTTCATATATATACTCAAGCCCCATAATGGCTACTCACTTAACTTAAAAACACTATCTTCACATTTTGTAAGTTTAGCACATCAAAAATATTGCAGTATGTGTCGAAAATGGTACATGCCTGTGTGTACTCTAGTTTCTAAGGCAGTACAAGTTATAAAATTATCCAAAGAGATAATTTTCTTTCTCTCAAAAGAAAAGAGTTCTCCTTATCATTAGACTGAGAATAAATTGTCAATACAGGCAAGAGGCTTGATTTACTGATTGTTAAAAGATATTATCTCAGACTGTTGGAAAGTTAGCATGACCTCTAAGTTCTGATCTGTCTGATGTCTCCCTTCCTTCTGGGCTTGCAGATCCTGATAACAGGGCCCAGGTGGCTCTAGTCTCCTCCAGGAAGCCTTCAAACTTTGACCACCTTCAATTCTGAGTTGATAGCATTCTTTTGGCAATTAATTACATACAGCCTTGTGATAAACCTTATATTATTTAATTTTTCATGTGTTTCTATAATGCCTCCGCAACTAAATTTGACACTTTTTGAGAAAATAACTAAGTATTATACCTCTTTGTTAGTATCACAGCATGAAACACAGTGTTCTATATATCTGATATATATATAACATGTATTTATTTAATTAATATTAACTATATTATATAAAAGTTATTTTGCTATTCTTACCTACAGTAGTAATTTTGCAATACAGTATACTAAAAATTCAGTCTCTCAGAAAAAAAGAAGTCTGAGAAAAATAAGAGATAGAGAACTACCATTTTTGAATGACTGACAGCATGGCACTGGTTAGCTCTTTCATACATTATCATGTTTCATCACCAGTTAAGCAAGATTCACTCAGAAAAGTGAGTTCAAGAAATATGAAACTGAGTTGTCACTATACCTGCTTTCAGATATTACTTCATACACAAAAATAGCATGTTTCTAAAAGAAACAGTGCTGTAGTATAATGCAAAAAGGACTGGAAGATAAGGATGATGATAATATATTTAAACAGCATGTAACATTCACTTTGTAATTCCTAAACGCCAAGCAAGGTGCTAAACATTTCACATCTGTTATCTCCATTCTAATTCTGACTCTAGAACTTCCTCGCTACATAAACGAGTGGTACCAGTTCTCTGAACCTTATTTTCCGCATTTGTAAAATAGAAATGATGTTTAAGTTACCTCTCACATGGTTGTTGTGGGGATCAAGTAAGAGGAGGCAAGGAAAAGTGTGAAAAGCGTTGAAAAATCGATCAAGCATTACAAAAATTCAATTGATAGCATTATTATTAAGAAAAACAGGGGCTTCCCTGGTGGTGCAGTGGTTGAGAATCCACCTGCCAATGCAGGGGACACGGGTTCAAGCCCTGGTCCGGGAAGATCCCACATGCAGCGGAGCGACTAAGCCCGGGTGCCACAACTACTGAGCCTGCACTCCAGAGCCCACGAGCCGCAACCACTGAGCCCGCGTGCCACAACTACTGAAGCCTGCACGCCTAGGGCATGTGCTCCACAATAAGAGAAGTCACTGCAATGAGAAGCCCGTGCACCGCAACAAAGAGTAGCCCCTGCTCGCTGCAACTAGAGAAAGCCAGCACGCAGCAATGAAGACCCAACACAGCCAAAATTAAATAAAATAAACAAATTTAAAAAATTTTTTTAATTAAAAGAAAAACAACTTCTAAAGCAATTATTTAAAAAGTAGTCAGAGGTGCCTTCCCCGGTGGCACAGTGGGTGAGAGTCCGTCTGCTGATGCAGGGGACACAGATTCGTGCCCCAGTCCGGGAAGATCCCACATGCCGCAGAGCGGCTGGGCCTGTGAGCCATGGCCACTGAGCCTGCGTGTCCGGAGCCTGTGCTCCGCAACGGGAGAGGCCACAACAGTGAGAGGCCCGCGTACCGAAAAAAAAAAAAAAAAAGTAGTCAGAGGACTTTCCTATATTTCATTAGAATCACCCAGTCACACCTACTCACAGTCCATCAAAACACAGTGTGTACCAGATTGTGTCTAATTCCCTGTGAATCATTTCAGGCAGGCATGTATCCCTATCACCATCAACAATATAAACAAGCTGCACTTTATCTCTGAATATTTTTGGAATTCAATTTAAAAGAAAAAAAGTTCAACATCTAATAACACTTTTATGATTAACTCAGATTTCTTGCCAAATGTACTCTTAACACGGTGATGTAAGAGGAATAAAATGCAATATATTATGATGAACTTGAATTTCTTTGATTTTTGTTCTCCATTCTAAACTCACTTGTTTTTACTAAAATGTCACATAAACCAAAAGTGTTTACAACAAACATCACATCAAGGGTTAACCATACTTAACTGACAAAGCAAAATCTTTAGTTCTAGAGAGGAAGTTCTTGTTCCAGTAATTTCATCTTTTTCAGGTAGAAAAGAAATAAGAATATAAATAGTAAGATTACAAAAGCAAAGTTAGTAAGGCAGTGTAACATGGCACTCAGCCCCGATCCTTCAGTAGGCATATATGCTTGAGATATATTTATATGATGGCTCCAAAGTATTTAAATTCAAGAATTACCAAACCATGTGGCTAGCACATTTTAACTAATGCTAAAAACCTGCTAAAAAACAAGCTTCCTATTCTACAAGTTTCATTACCTAATAGCATTTCCACTAATTGTTTTGGTTTTATTAAAGATTTTTTTTTATGTGGACCATTTTTTTAAGTCTTTATTGAATTTGTTACAATGTTGCTTCTGTTTTATGTTTTGGTTTTTTGGCCCTGAGGCACGTGGGATCTTAGTTCCCCAACCAGGGATCAAATCCACACGCTCCACATTGGAAGGCTAAGTCTTAACCACTGGACCGCCAGGGAATTGTTTTAAAAGCTTACACATCCAAATATCTTGCAAATTATAATACTTTACATTTTTTCAAATAAAAGCAATTAAAATCCAAAAATTGTTTTTTATTTAACTACCTGTCTTTTACACTTCTTTACAGTAACCAGACACTAAACACAGGGCTCTATAGATAAGTCATTTGTTTTCCAGCAGATGGCATCTATTAGTGGCTATGTTCATCTGACATTAAATATCCTCTACAACCCACAATCCTATGCAAAACTGTGGATTTTTGCCTCTCATGTCCTTATCAACACAATTTTTGAAAATTAAGTGAGGTAAAATGAAAATATCTTTATTTGCATTGCAGCTTTGGGGAAAAGAGCAGAGAAATTGAATTAATCATAGGAAAATTTCCTAAAATAAAATTTATAGGTCCTGTAATATACATTATAATATCAGTTTACCAAATATAAACCCAAATGAATTGCTGCTGTGTATCCAATTACATTTTATGAAAATTCAAATATTGTAAATAAATAATATAGACAATATGCCAATATACAATATTAATGTACTTTCAGAGATAATGAAAATGATACTTTTAGTTTGCATATACAGGGATCAAAGCCAGGATGTTACACATTCTTCAGAGAAGAGTCTTCGGTGAGATCTCCTAAAACATTAGCATTTGTCATAATTGATTCCCTTACTTGAGAAAGTGAATTGCTATGCCATTCTGCAGATTTAGGATAAAGGAAGTGAGTTCAAAACACTGATAGGATAGTTTGAAATCAGGAATTGTGATACCTCCAATTTTGTTCTTTTTTCTCAGGATTGCTTTTGCTACTCGGGGTCTTTTGTGTTTCCGCACTAATTTTAGGATTGTTTCTTTTATTTCTGTGAAGAATTCCTTTGGTATTGTGATGGGGATTGTGTTGAATCTCTAGATGGCTTTGGGTGGTATGGTCATTTTAACAATATTAAGTCTTGTGATCCATGAAGAAGGGATGCCTTTCCCTTTGTATTTTCCTCAATTGCTTTCAGCAAAGTCTTGCAGTTTTCATCTTCCAGATCTTTTACTTTTCTGGTAAATTTATTCCTAAATATTTTATTGTTTTTGATGCTATTGTGAATGGGATAGTTTTCTTTATTTCTTATTCCAATGCTTCCTCATTAATGTAAAGGAATGCCACAGATTTCTATAAGTTGATTTTGTAACCTGCTACTTTACTAAAATCATCAATTAATTACAACAATGTTTTGATTCACTCTTTGGGATTTCCTTATATTAGGATATATAAGATCATAGCATCAGCAAGCCATAGTAATAAAAAACAATGTGGCATTGGCACCAAAATAGACAACTAGACCAATGCAACAGAATAGAGAGTCCAGAATTAAAACACGGCCTTTATGGTCAGCTAATATTCAACAAGGGAACCAAGAACCCAATGGGGAAAAGATAGTCTCTTCAATGGGGAAAAGATAGTCTCTTCAACAAATGGTGCTGGGAAAACTGGAGAAATACATGCAGAACAATGAAATTAGACCCCTTTCTCACACTATTCATAAAAATTAACTCAAAATGGATCAAAAACTTAAACATAAGACCTAATACCATAACACTCCTAAAGAAAACACAGAGAAGAAGCCCAAATATATTGGTCTTGCCAACGATATTTTGGACATGACATCAAAAGCAAAATCAATACAAATAAAAATCAACAACTGGGAATACATCAAACTCAAAAGCTTCTGCACTGCAAAATAAATAATTAACAAAATGCAATGGCTGCCTACAGACTTGGAGGAAATTTTTACAAGCCATATATCAGACAAGGGGTTAATATTCAAAATATATAAAGAACTAACACAACTTTTTTTTGAATTTTATTTTACTTATATTTTTATACAGCAGGTTCTTACTAGTTATCCATTTTATACATATTAGTGTATATATGTCAATCCCACTCTCCCAATTCATCACACCACCACCAGCACCACACCCTGCCATTAACTCCCCTTGGTGCCCATACATTTGTTCTCTACGTCTGTGTCTCAATTTCTGACCTGCAAATCAGTTCATCTGTACCACTTTTCTAGGTTCCACATATATGCGTTAATATACGATATTTGTTTTTCTCTTTCTCACTTACTTCACGCTGTATGACAGTCTCTAGATCCATCCACGTCTCTACAAATGACCCAATTTCACTCCTTTTTATGTCTGAGTAATATTCCATTGTATATATGTACCACATCTTTATCCATTCGTCTGTTGATGGACATTTAGGTTGCTTCCATGACCTGGCTATTGTAAATAGTGCTGCAATGAACGTAGGATTGCATGTGTCTTTTTGAATTATGGTTTTCTGGGTATATGCCCAGTAGTGGGATTGCTGGGTCATATGGTAATTCTATTTTTAGTTTTTTAAGGAACCTCCATACTGTTCTCCATAGTGACTGTATCAATTTACATTCCCACCAACAGTGCAAGAGGGTTCCCTTTTCTACACACCCTCTCCAGCATTTATCGTTTGTAGATTTTTTGATGATGGCCATTTAACTGGTGTGAGGTGATACCTCATTGTAGTTTTGATTTGCATTTCTCTAATAATTAGTGATGTTGAGCAGCTTTTCATGTGCTTCTTGCCATCTGTCTGTCTTCTTTGGAGAAATGTCTATTGAGGTCTTCTGCCCATTTATGGATTGGGTTGTTTGTTTTTTTAATATCGAGCTGCATGAGCTGTTTATATATTTTGGAAATTAATCCTTGTCCACTGAATCGTTTGCAAATATTTTCTCCCATTCTGCGGGCTGTCTTTTCGTTTTGTTTGTAGTTTCCTTTGCTTTGCAAAAGCTTTTAAGTTTCATTAGGTCCCATTTGTTTATTTTTGTTTTTACTTCTAGGAGGTGGGTCAAAAAAGGTCTTGCTGTGATTTATGTGAAACAGTGTTCTTCCTACGTTTTCCTCTAAGAGTTTCACAGTGTCCAGTCTTACATTTAGGTCTCTAATCATTTTGAGTTTATTTTTGTGTATGGTGTTAGGGAGTGTTCTAATTTCATTCTTTTACATGCAGCTGTCCAGTTTTCCCAGCATCACTTATTGAAGAGGCTGTCTTTTCTCCATTGTATATCCTTGCCTCCTCTGTCATAGATTAGTTGACCATAGGTGCGTGGATTTATCTCAGGGCTTTCTATCCTATTCCATTGACCTATATTTCTATTTTTATGCCAGTACCATATTGTCTTGATGACTGTAGCTTTGTAGTATTGTCTGAAGTAAGGGAGTCTGATTTCTCCAGCTCGGTTTTTGTCCCTCAAGACTGCCTTGGCTATTCGGGGTCTTTTCTGTCTCCACACAAATTTAAAGATTTTTTGTTCTAATTCTGTAAAAAATGCCATTGGTAATTTGATAGGGATTGCTCTGAATCTGTAGATAGCTCTGGCTAGTATAGTCATTTTCACAATATTGATTCTTCCAATCCAGGAACAAGGTGTGTCTCTCTATCTGTTTGTATCATCTTTAATTTCTTTCAGCAGTGTCTTACAGTTTTGTGCATAAAGTTCTTTTGTATCCCTACATAGGCTTATTCCTGGTATTTTATTCTGTTTTGCTGCAGTGGTAAATGGGAGTGTTTCCTTGATTTCTCTTTCAGATTTTTCATTATTAGTGTATAAGAATGCAAGAGATTTCTGTGCATTAATTTTTTATCTTGCAACTTTACCAAATTCACTGATTAACTCTAAGAGTTTTCAGGTGGCATCTTTAGGATTCTCTATGTATAGTATCATGTCATCTGCAAACAGTGACAGTTTACTTCTTTTCCAATTTGGATTCCTTTTATTTCTTTTTCATCTCCGATTGCCATTGCTAGGACTTCCAAAACTATGTTGAATAATAGTGGAGAGAGAGGACATCCTTGTCTTGTTCCTGATCTTAGAGGAAATGCTTTCAGTTTTTCACCATTGAGAATGATGTTTGCTGTGGGTTGTCATATATGGCCTTTATTATGTTGAGTTAGGTTCCCTCTCTGCCCACTTTCCGGAGAGTTTTTATCATAAATCGGTGTTAAATTTTTTCAAAAGCTTTTTCTGCATCTATTGAGATGATCATATGGTTTTTATTCTTCAATTTGTTAATATGGTTTACCACTTTGATTGATTTGAGTATATAGAAGAATACTTGCAACCCTGGGATAAATCCCACTTGATCATGGTATATGATTCTTTTAATGTGTTGTTGGATTCTGTTTGCTAGTATTTTGTTGAGGATTTTTGCATCTATAATCATCAGTGATATTGGCCTGTAATTTTCATTTTTTGTGACATCTTTGTCTAGTTTTGGTATCAGGGTTATGGTGGCCTCATAGAATGAGTTTGGGAGTGTTCCTTCCTCTGCAATTATTTGGAAGAGTTTGAGAAAGACAGGTGTTAGCTCTTCTCTATATGTTGATAGAATTCACCTGTGACACCATCTGGTCCTGGACTTTTGTTTGTTGGAAGATTTTTAATCACACTTTCAATTTCATTACTTGTGATTGGTGTGTTCATATTTTCTATTTCTTCCTGGTTCAGTCTTGGAAGGTGATACCTTTCTAAGAACTTGTCCATTTCTTCCACGTTGTCCATTTTACTGGCATAGAGTTGCTTGTAGTAATCTCTCATGATCCTTTGTATTTCTGCACTGTCTGTTGTAACTTCTTTTTCATTTCTCATTTTATTGATTTGAGTCCTCTCCCTCTTTTTCTTGATGAGTCTGGCCAATGGTTTATCAATTTCGTTTATCTTCTCAAAGAACCAGCTTTTAGTTTTATTGATTTTGCTATTGTTTTCTTTGTTTCTATTTCATTTATTTCTGCTCTGATCTTTATGATTTCTTTCCTTCTACTAACGTTGGGTTTTGTTTCTTCATCTTTCTCTAGTTCCTTTAGATGTAAGGTTGGATTGTTTACTTGAGATTTTTCTTGTTTCTTGAGGTAGGCTTGTATTGCTATAAACTTCCCTCTTAGAACTGCTTTTGCTGCATCCCATAGGTTTTGGATCGTCGTGTTTTCATTGTCATTTGTCTCTAGGTATTTTCTGATTTCCTCTTTGATTTCTTCAGTCATCTCTTGGTTACTTAGTAATGTATGGCTTAGCCTCCATATGTTTGTGCTTTTTTACACTTTTTTCCCTGTAATTGATTTCTAATCTCATAGTGTTGTGGTCAAAAAAGATGCTTGTATGATTTCAATTTTCTTAAATTTACTGAGGCGTGCTTTGTGACCCAAGATATGATCTATCCTGGAGAATGTTCCATGCATACTTGAGAAGAAAGCATAACCTCCTCTTTTTGGATGGAATGTCCTATAAATATCAATTAAATCTATCTGGTCTATTGTGTCATTTAAAGCTTCTGTTTCCTTATTAATTTTCTGTTTGGATGATCGGTCCATTGGTGTAAGTGAGGTGTTAAAGTCCCCCACTATTATTTTGTTACTGTTTTTTTCGGGGGGGGGGGGTTTGCAGTACATGGGCCTCTCACTGTTGTGGCCTCTCCTGTTGCAGAGCACATGCTCTGGACGTGCAGGCTCAGCGGCCATGGCTCACGGGCCTAGCCCCTCTGCGGCACAGGGGATCTGCCCGGACCGGGGCACAAACCCACATCCCCTGCATCGGCAGGTGGACTCTCAACCACTGCGCCACCAGGGAAGCCCTATTTTGTTACTGTTGATTTCCTATTTTATAGCTGTTAGCAGTTGCCTTATGTATTGAGGTGCTCCTATGTTGCGCGCATATGTATTTATACTTGTTATATCTTCTTTTTGGATTCATCCCTTGATCATTATGTAGTGTCCTCTCTTGTAGCATACTTTAAAGTCTATTTTATCTGATATGAGTATTGCTACTCCAGCTTTCTTCTGATTTCCATTTGCATGGAATATCTTTCTCCATCCCCTCACTTTCAGTCTGTATGTGTCCCTAGGTCTGAAGTGGGTCTCTTGTAGACAGCATATATATGGGTCTTGTTTTTGTATCCATTCAGTGAGCCTGTCTTTTGGTTGGAGCATTTAATCCATTCACATTTAAGGTAATTATCGGTATGTATGTTCCTATTACCATTTTCTTAATTGTTTTGGGTTTGTTTTTGTAGGTGCTTTTCTCCTGTTGTGTTTCCCACTTAGAGAACTTCCTTTAGCATTTGTTGTAGAGCTGGTTTGGTGGTGCTGAATTTTCTTAGCTTTTGCTTGTCTGTAAAGCTTTTGATTTCTCCATTGAATCTGAATGAGATCCTTGCCGGGTAGAGTAATCTTGGTTGTAGGTTCTTCCCTTCCATCACTTTAAATATGTCATGCCACTCCTTTCTGGCTTGTAGAGTTTCTGCTGAGAAATCAGCTGTTGTTAACCTTATGGGAGTTCCCTTGTAGGTTATTTGTCATTTTTCCCTTGCTTCTTTCAATAATTTTTCTTTGTCTTTAATTTTTGACAATTTGATTACTGTGTGTCTCAGCATGTTTCTCCTTGGGTTTATCCTGCCTGGGACTCTCTGCACTTCTTGGACTTGGGCGGCTATTTCCTTTCCCATGTTAGAGAAGTTTTTGGCTATAATCTCTTCAAATATTTTCTCTGGTCCTTTCTCTCTCTCTTCTCCTTCTGGGACCCCGATAATGTAAATGTTGTTGCGTTTAATGTTGTCCCAGAGGTCTCTTAGGCTTTATTCATTTCTTTTCATCCTTTTTTCTTTATTCTGTTCCACAGCAGTGAATTCCACCATTCTGTCTTCCAGGTCACTTATCCGTTCTTCTACCTCAGTTGTTTTTCTATTGATTCCTTCTAGTGTATTTTTCATTTCAGGTATTGTATTGCTCGTCTCTGTTTGTTTGTTCTTTAATTCTTCTAGGTCTTTGTTAAACATTTCTTGCATCTTCTCCATCTTTGCCTCCATTCTTTTTCCGAGGTCCTGAATCATCTTCACTATCATTCTTCTGAATTCTTTTTCTGGAAGGTTGCCTATCTCCACTTCATTTAGTTGTTCTACTGGGGGTTTATATTGTTCCTTCATCTGGTACATAGTCCTCTGCTTTTTTATCTTGTCTATCTCTCTGTGAATGTGGTTTGTGTTCCACAGGCTGCAGGATTGTAGTTCCTCTTGCTTCTGCTGTATGCCCTCTGGTGGATGAGGCAATCTAAAAGGCTTATGCAAGTTTCCTGATCTGAGGGGCTGGTGGTGGGTAGAGCTGGCTGTTGTTCTGGTGGGCAGAGCTCAGTAAAACTTTAATCCGCTTGTCTGCTGATGGGTGGGGCTGCCTTCCCTCCCTGTTGGTTGTTTGGCCCAAGGCGGGCCCAGCACTGGAGACTACCCGGGCTCTTTGGTGGGGCTAATGGCGGTCTCTGGGAGGGCTCACACCAAGGAGTACTCCCCAGAATTTCTGCTTCCAGTGCCCTCGTCCTCACTGTGAGACACAGCCACCCCCCAGCTCTGCAGGAGACCCTCCAACTCTAGAAGATAGGTCTGATTCAGGCTCCTCTGGGGTCACTGCTCCTTCCCCTGGGACCCTATGTGCACACTACTTTGTGTGTGCCCTCCAAGAATGGAGTCTCTCTTTCCCCCAGTGCTGTCAAAATCCTGCAATCAAATCCCGCTAGCCTTCAAAGTATGATTCTCTAGGAATTCCTCCTTCCCTTGCCGGGCCCCCAGGTTGGGAAGCCTAACGTGGGGCTCAGAACCTTCACTCCAGTGGGTGGACTTCTGTGGTGTAAGTGTTCTCCAGTTCATGAGTCACCCACCCAGCAGTTATGGGATTCGATTTTATTGTGATTGCACCCCTCCTGCCATCTCATTGTGGCCTCTCCTTTGTCTTTGGATATGGAGTATCTTTTTTGGTGAGTTCCAGTGTCTTCCTGTCGATGACTGTTCAGCAGTTAATGTGATTTCGGTGCTCTCACAAGAGGGAATGAGAGCACGTCCTTCTACTCCACCACCTTGAACCAATAGCGAACTAACACAATTTAATAACTAAAAAATGATTTTAAAATGGGCAGGGAGGACCTTCAAGATGGCAGAGGAGTAAGATGTGGAGATCACCTTCCTCCCTAAAAATACATCAAAAATACATCTACATGTGGAACAACTCCTACAGAACACCTACTGAACCCTGGCAGAAGACCTCAGCCTTCCCAGAAGGCAAGAAAATCCGCACATACCTGGGTAGGGCAAAAGAAAAAAGAAAACACAAAGAGAAAAGAATAGGGATGGGACCTGCACCTCTGCGAGGGAGCTGTAAAGGAGGAAATGTTTCCACACACTAGGAACCTCTTCACTGGCAGAGACGGGGGGTGGGTGGGGGGAGCCACAGAGGAAAGCGCAGCAACAGGGGTGCAGAGGGCAAAGTGGAGAGATTCCCACACAGAGGATCGGTGCTGACCAGCACTCACCAGCCCGAGAGGTTTGTCTGCGCATCGACCGGGGCGGGTAGGGGCTGAGAGCTGAGGCTCAGGCTTCAGAGGTCAGATCCCAGGGAGAAGACTGGGGTTGGCTGTGTGAAGACAGCCTGAGGGGGCTAGTGAGCCACAGCTAGCCGGTAGGGAGACTAGGAAAAAGTCTTGACCTGCCAAAGAGGCAAGAGACCATTGTCTAAGATGCCCAAGGAGACGGGATTCCTTCCCCATGTGCCCACAGAAAGCAGAGCACTGCCTAAGCAAGCTCCAGAGATGGGTGCGAACCACGGCTATCAGCTAAGACCACAGAGACATGTATGAAACCGATAATGCCGCTGCTACCGCTACCAAGAATCCAGTGCGCAAGCACAGGTCACTATCCACACCACCCCCCCACCCCGAGAGCCTGTGCAGCCTGCCACTGCCAGGGTCCCATGATCCAGGGACAACTTTCCTAGGAGAACACGAGGGGCACATCAGGCTGTTGCAACATCACGCTACCATCTGCCAACACCCTGCATTCCAATTATGACTACCGTACCCCTCCCTCTCCCCGGCCTGAGTGAGCAAGAGCACCTTAATCAGCCGTGGCTTTAACCCCCTCCTGTCTCAGCAAGGAACAGATGCCTGACGGCAACCTACATGCAGAGGCGGGTCCAAATCCAAAGCTGAACCCCAGGAGCTGTGTGACCAAAGAAAGAGAAAGGGAAATTTCTCCATGCAGCCTCAGGAGCAGCGGATTAAATCCCCACGATCAACTTGATGTACCCTGCATCTGTGGAATACATTAATAGACAACAAATCATCCCAAAATTGAGGTGGAGGATTTTGGGTGCAACTGTAGATGTGGGGTTTGCTGTCGGCAACTGATTTGTTTCTGACTTTTATGTTTATCATAATTTACTTTTTAGCGCTTGTTATCATTGGTGGATTTTCTTATTGGTTTGGTTGCTCTCTTCTTTTTTTTATTTTTGTTTTATTTTTATTTTATTTTATTTTTTTATTTTTTTTGCAGTACGTGGGCCCCTCACTGCTGTGGCCTCTCCCGTTGCGGAGCACAGGCTCAGGACACACAGGCTCAGCAGCAATGGCTCACGGGCCCAGCGCTCCACGGCATGTGGGATCCTCCCAGACCAGGGCACGAACCCGCGTCCCCTGCATCAGCAGGCGGACTCTCAACCACTGCGCCACCAGAGAAGCCCTATTTTTGTTTTAATAATTTTTTTTCTTTCTTTTCTTCTACCTTGTCTTCTGAGCCATGTGGCTGACAGGGTGTTGGTGCTACAACCTGGTGTCAGGCCTGACCCTCCAAGGTGGGAGAGCCGAGAGCAGGACGTTGGACCACCAGACACCTACTGGCCCCACACAATATCAATTGGCAAGAATTCTCCGAGACATCTCCAACTCAATGCTAAGACCCGGATCCACCCAACGGCCAGCAAGCTCCAGTGCTGGACATCCCATTCCAAACCACTAGCAAGACAGGAACACAACCCCACCCATTAGCAGAGAGGCTGCCTAAAATCATAATAAGTCCACATACACCCCAAAACACACCACCAGACACGGTCTTTCCCACCAGAAAGACAAGATCCAGCCCCACCCAACAAAACACAGGCACCAGTCCCCTCCACCAGGAAGCCTACACAAGCCACTGAAACAACCTCATTCACTGCGGGCAGACACCAAAAACAATGGGAACTACAAGCCAGCAGCCTGCAAAAAGGAGACCCCAAACACAGTAAGTTAAACAAAATGAGAAGACACAGAAATATGCAGCAGATGAAGGAGCAAGGTAAAAACCCACCAGACCAAACAAAAGAAGAGGAAATAGGCAGTCTACCTGAAAAAGAATTCAGAGTAATGACAGTAAAGATGACCTAAAATCTTGGATATAGAATGGAGAAAATACAAGAAACGTTTAACAAGGACCTATAAGAACTAAAGAACAAACAAAAGATGAAAAACAAAATAAATAAAATTTAAAATTCTCTAGAAGGAATCAATAGCAGTATAACTGAGGAAGAAGAATGGATAAGTGATCTGGAAGATAAAATAGTGGAAATAACTGCAGCAGAGCCGAATAAAGAAAAAATAATGAAAAGAATTGAGGACAGCCTCAGAAACTTCTGGGACAACATTAAACACCCCAACATTCGAATCATAGGGGTTCCAGAAGAATAAGAGAAAAAGAAAGGGTCTGAGAAAATATTTAAAGAGATTATAGTTGAAAACTTCCCTAACATGGGAAAGGAAATAGTCAATCAAGTCTGGGAAGTGCGGAGAGGCCCATACAGGGTAAATCCAAGGAGAAACACACCAAGACACACACTAATCAAACTATCAAAAATTAAATACAAAGAAAAACAATTAAGCAGCAAGAGAAAAGCAACAAATAACATACAAGGGAATTCCCATAAAGTTAACAGCTGATCTTTCAGCAGAAATTCTGCAAGCCAGAAGGGAGTGGCAGGAAATGTTCAAAGTGCTGAAAGGGAGAAACTTACAACCAAGATTACTCTACCAGGCAAGGTACTCATTCAGATTCGACAGAAAAATTAAAACCTTTACAGACAAGCAAAAGCTAAGAGAATTCAGCACCATTAAGCCAGCTATACAACAAATGCTAAGGGAACTTCTCTAGGCAGGAAACACAAGAGAAGGAAAAGACCTACAAAAACAAACCCAAAACAATTAAGAAAATGGTAATAGGAACACACCTATGGACAATTACCTTAAATGTAAATGGATTAAATGCTCCAACCAAAAGACACAGACTGGCTGAATGGATACAAGAACAAGACCCGTACACATGCTGTCTACAAGAGACCCACTTCAGACCTAGGGACACATACAGACAGAAAGTGAGGCGATGGAAAAAGATATTCCATGCAAATGGAAATCAAAAGAAAGCTGGAGTGGCAATTCTCATATCAGACAAAATAGACTTTAAAATAAAGACTATTACAAGAGACAAAGAAGGACACTACGTAATAATCAAGGGATCAATCTGAGAAGAAGATATAACAATTGTAAATATTTATGTACCCAACATAGAAGCACCTCAATACATAAGGCAAATGCTAACAGCCATAAAAGGGGAAATCACCAGTAAAACAATAATAGTAGGGGACTTTAACACCCCACTTTCACCAATGGACAGATCATCCAAAATTAAAATAAATAAGAAAACACAAGCTTTAACTGACACATTAGACAAGATGGACTTAATTGATATTTATAGGACATTCCATCCAGAATCAACAGAATACACTTTCTTCTCAAGTGCTCATGGAACATTCTCCAGGATAGATCATATCTTGGGTCACAAATCAAGCCTTGGTAAATTTAAGAAAATTGAAATCATATCAAGTATCTTTTCCGACCACAATGCTATGAGACTATATATCAATTACAGGAAAAAAAAACTGTAAAAAATACAAACGCATGGAGTTTACACAAAAATCTGAAAGAGAAATTAAGGGAACACTCCCATTTACCACTGCAACAAAAAGAATAAAATACCTAGGAATAAACCTACCTAAGGAGACAAAAGACCTGTATGCAGAAAACTATAAGACACTGATGAAAGAAATTAAACATGATACAAACAGATAGAGAGATATACCATGTTCTTGGATTGGAAGAATCAACATTGTGAAAACGACTATACTACCCAAAGCAATCTACAGATTCAATGCAATCCCTATCAAACTACCAATGGCATTTTTTACAGAACTAGAACAAAAAATTTCATAATGTGTATGGAAACATAAAAGACCCCAAATAGCCAAAGCAATTCTGAGAAAGAAAAACGTAGCTGGAGGAAACGTAGCCCCCTTACTTCAGACTATTCTACAAAGCTACAGTAATAAAGATAGTATGGTACTTGCATAAAAACAGAAATATAGATCAATGGAACAGGATAGGAAGCCCAGAGATAAACCCACACAATATGGTCACCTTATCTTTGACAAAGGAGGCAAGTATATACTATGGAGAAAAGACAGCCTCTTAAGGAAGTGGTGCTGGGAAAACTGGACAGCTACATGTAAAAGAATGAAATTACAACACTTCCTAACCATCATACACAAAAATAAACTCAAAATGGATTAAAGACATAAATGTAAGGCCAGACACTATCAAACTGTTAGAGGAAAACATAGGCAGAACACTCTATGACATAAATCACAGCAAGATCCTTTTTGACGCACCTCCTAGAGAAAAGGAAATAAAAACAAAAATAAACAAATGGGACCTAAGGAAACTTAAAAGTTTTTGCACAGCAAAGGAAACCATAAACAAGACGAAAATTCAACCCTCACAATGGGAGAAAATATTTGTAAATGAATCAATGGACAAAGGATTAATCTCCAAAATATACAAGCAGCTCATGCAGCTCAACATCAAAAAAACAAACAACCCAATCCAAAAATGGGTGGAAGACCTAAATAGACGCTTCTCCAAAGAAGATATACAGATTGCCAACAAACACAAGAAAGGATGCTCAACATCACTAATCATTAGAGAACGGCAAATCAAAACTACAGTGAGATATCATCTCACACCAGTCAGAATGGCCATCATGAAAAAACTACAAACTATAGGGCTTCCTGGTGGCACAGTGGTTGAGAGTCTGCCTGCCGATGCAGGGGACACGGGTTTATGCCCCGGTCCGGGAAGATCCCACATGCTGCAGAGCGGCTGGGCCCGTGAGCCATGGCCGCTGAGCCTGCGCGTCCGGAGCCTGTGCTGTGCAATGGGAGAGGCCACAACAGTGAGAGGCCTGCGTACCGCAAAAAAAAAAAAAAAAACATAAAACCTACAAATTATAAATGCTGGGAGGGTATGGAGAAACGGGAACCCTCTTGCACTGTTGGTAGGAATGTAAACTGATACAGCCACTATGGAGAAAAGTGTGGAAGTAAAAACAGAACTACCATACAACCCAGCTATCCTACTATTGGGCATATACCCTGAGAAAACCATAATTCAAAAAGAGACATGTACCACAATGTTCACTGCAGCACTATTTACAGTAGCCAGGACACGGAAGCAACCTAAGTGTCCATCGACAGATGAATGGATCAAGAAGATGTGGCACATATATACAATGGAATATTACTCAGCCATAAAAATAACAAAATCAAGTTATTTGTAGTGAGGTGGATGGAACTAGAGCCTATCATACAGAGTAAAGTAAGTCAGAAAGAGAAAAATACCATATGCTAACACACATATATGGAATCTTAAAAAAAAAATTGTTCTGATGTACCTAGGGGCAGGACAGGAATAAAGACGCAGACATAGAGAATGGACTTGAGGACACGGGGAGGGGGAAGGGTAAGCTGGGATGAAGTGAGAGAGTTAAACTGACATATATACACTACCAAATGTAAAATAGATAGCTAGTGGGAAGCAGCCGCACAGCACAGGGAGATCAGCTCCATGCTTTGTGACCACCTAGAGGGGTGAGATAGGCAGTGTGGGAGGGAGACACAAGAGGGAGGGGATATGGGGATATATGTATACGTATAGCTCACTTACTTTGTTATACAGCAGAAACTAACACAATATTGTGAAGCAGCTGTACTCCAATAAAGATGTTAAAATAATAAAATAAAATAAAAATGGGCAGAAGGACTAAATAGACATTTTTCCAAAGAGGACATCAAAATGGTCAACAGACACATGAGAAGATGTTCAACATCACTAATCATCAGGGAAATGCAAAACCACAATGGGATATCACCTCACACCTGTTATGATGGCTATCATCAAGAAGACAAGAGACAACAGGTGCTGGTGAGGCTGTGGTGAAAAAGAAACCCTTATACAATATTGGGGAGAATGTAAATTAGTCCAACCACTCAGGAAAACAATATGAAAGTTCCTCCAAAAATTAAAAATAGACCTACCATACGATCCAGGAGTTCCACTTCTCAAAATATACCCAAAGGAAATAAAAACAGTAATTCAATGAGATATATACACTCCCATGTTTACTACACCACTAGTCACAATAGCCAAAATATGGAAACAACCCAAATGCCCATCAACAAATAAATGGGTAAAAAACATGTACATTACAATGTAATATTTTTCACCCATGAAAAAGGAGTACATCCTGCCATTTGTGACAACATGAATGAACTTTGAACACACTACATTAAGCAATATAAGCCAGACAGAGAAAGACAAGTACCGTATGATAGCACTGATGTGCAAAATCTAAAAAACCAAACAGGTTAAATGTACAAAGTTGTAACAACTACTAAAATAAACATAGAGATCTCATAGACAATAAGATTGTACTATAAGTATGTGATATAATAAATATCATTACAATGGCAACCATATTACAATATGTTAATGTATCAAAGTTATACAATGTATATGTTAAATTTACACATTATGTGTCAAATTTATACAATTAAAAAAACAGATAGGAATTGAAGAAGTTGGAAGACTCACACTACCTGATTTCACGATGTACCAAAAACCTAAAGAAATCAAATCAGGGTGGTACTGAAAAAAGAACAGACACATAAATAAATGAAATAGATGAGAAAGTCTAAAAACAGACACACAAATACAATCAATTGATTCCCGAGAAAGGTGCAAAGGCACTTCAATAGATAAAGGATAGTCTTTAAACAAATAGTACTGGAACATGGACATCCACGTGCAAAAAAAAGGACACTAACCCACACCTCACACCTTTATAAAAATTAACTCAAAATGGATCATAGATCTATACGTAAAACCTAAAATTATACAACATCTAGAAGAAAACATAGGAAGAAATCCTGGTGACGCTGCACTAGGGAAAGAGTTCTTAGATACAATAATAAAAGCACAATACACAAAAGAAAAAAACTGATAAACTGAACTTCATAAAAATTTAAAATGTTTGCTCTGCAAAAGTACTTTTAGGAGAATGGGAAAGAATATTTGCAAATCACATATCTGACAAATGACTTGTATCAGAATATATAAACACCACTGGAAATTCAGCAATAAGAAAACAAACAACCTAATTACAAAGCGGGCAAAAGATATGAACATATAACTCACCAAAGAAGATATACAGATGGCAAAAAAGCATATGAAAAAATGCTCAACATTATTATTCATCAGGGAAAATGTAAATTAAAACCATAATGACATACCACTACACCCCTATCAGAATGGCTAAAAAGAAAAAGAAAAAATGATGAAACCACATGCTGGCACAGATGCAGAGCAATGAGAACTCTCTTACATTGTTAGTGAGAAGGCAAAACGATACAGTCACTTGGGAACAATTTGATAGTTTCATATAAAGTTAAATATATACTTACCATGTAACCCAGAAATCAGACTCCTAAGTATTCACCCAAGAAAAATTAAAACTTATGATCACACAAAAACCTATCCATGAATGTTTAAAGCATCTTTAATCATAATTGTAAAATTAAAACAACCCAAAGTCCCATCTGCAAGTATGTGGATAAACAAACAGTGCTACATCCATACAATGGAATATTACTCAGCAGTAAAAATGAGTGAGCGACTGATACAAGCAATGATGTGAATAATTTCCAAACATATTTTGTTGAGTGAAGTAAGACCTAAAATGCTACATACTGTATGATTCCATTTATATGACATTCTGGAAAAGGCAAAACTGTAGGGATGCAACAAACCTGCAGTTCCATATTCAGTTGTTTTTTCACAAAGGGACCAGGGCTACTAAATGAGGTGTGGGAACAACAAATGCAGGGAGAAAATGAACCTCAGCCTCCATCTAACATCATACACAAAAATTAATCTGAGATGGCTCACAGACCTAGACATAAAAGTTAAAACTGGGCTTCCCTGGTGGCGCAGTGGTTAAGAGTCCGCCTGCCGATGCAGGGGACACAGGTTCGTGCCCTGGTCTGGGAAGATTCCACATGCCGCGGAGCAGCTAGGCCCATGAGCCATGGCCGCTGAGCCTGTGCGTCCGGAGCCTGTGCTCCGCAACGCGAGAGGCCACAACAGTGAGAGGCCCACGTACCGCAAAAAAAAAAAAAAAAAAAAAAAAAAGTTAAAACTACAAAACCTTTACAAGAAATGATACATTATCTTCACAACCTCGGGGTATAGAAAAATTGCTTACCACATAAAAATAAAATACTCAAAAGAGTAAAAGATGTATAAGTTGAACTTCGCCAAAATTTTAAAACTTGTGATCATCAAAAGAAACATTAAAAAATGAAAAGAAAAGTGAGATATTGAAAAAAAATTTGTGATACTTATGTATGACAAAGAATTTACTATATCCAGAATTTATAAAGAAATTTTACAAATCAACAAAAACACAAACAACCCAATTTTTTTCATGTACAAACACCTGAAGAGACATTTCACGAAAGAAGATATATAAATGGCAATAAGAACATGAAAAGTGCTCAACATCATTAATCACCAAGAAAATGTGAATTAAAACCACCATGAAATCCCATTTTAAAACAACTAGAATGGCTAAAATTTAAAAGATTGACAATGCCAAATTTTGCAGAGGATGTAGAACAATGAAAACTCTCATAAACTGATGGTAGAAATATAAAACGATAGAACCATTTTGGAAAAAAGTTTGATAGTTTTTAATAAATATACACCTATCTTATGATCTAGCAACTACACTCTTAACTTAAAAAAAAAGAAAAAATATGTCAATAAAATACTTATACAATGTTTGTAGCAATTTTATTTACAATAGCCAAAAACTGGAAGAAAGACAAGTATCCATCAATTCACAATTTATCAAATTGTGGTATAATTATAAAATGGAATACTACTCAACTATAAAAGAGAATGAACTACTGATAAACACAACAACAGGATGAATATCAAAAAACATGCTGAGTGAAATAAGCCAACCACCAAAGACTACATACTGAATGATTCCATTGAGATGAAATTCTAGAACAAATGAAAGTAATCTATGATGACAGGTATGAGAACAATGGTTGCCTATGGGGAGTGGAAACTGACTGGAAGAGGTCACAAAAGAACTTTCTGAGGTAATCAAAATCTTTAAGTCTTCAATGGGGTGATGGGTAGATGGGTGCTTACATTGATCAATCATCGACTGGTACACTTAAGATCTGTTCATTTCACTGCATGTCAATGTTACCTCTAAAAAAACTATTTAGGTCTTTTACTATAGTGGTAGAAAGTGCAGAACATATCACATGGCACCGTGCAAGTAGTGAACAAAAGGCCACTTTTAGAGAATGTATGAATTCATTCAAATTCATAAAGAAATGCTTAATTTCATATAGGGTCCAAATGCTTGGGAAAACAGAATGGTCTTATTTTAAGCAATCTGAAACTGTTGGCTACTTTTTAAAATTTGGTTTCTGGAGAAATAAGGAGATTAGTTCAAGATGGCGGAGTAGAAGGACGCGCTCTCACTCCCTCTTGCAAGAGCACCGGAATCTCAACTAACTGCTGAACAGTCATCAACAGGAAGACACTGGAACTCACCAAAAAAGATACCCCACATCCAAAGACAAAGGAAAAGCCACAATGAGATGGTAGGAGGGGCGCAATCACAATAAAATCGAATCCCATAACTGCTGGGTGGGTGACTCACAAACTGGAGAACACTTACACCACAGAAGTCCACCCACTGGAGTGAAGGTTCTGAGCCCCACGTTAGGCTTCCCAACCTGGGGGCCCGGCAAGGGAAGGAGGAATTCCTAGAGAATCATACTTTGAAGGCTAACGGGATTTGATTGCAGGACTTCGACAGCACTGGGGGAAACAGAGACTCCACTCTTGGAGGGCACACACAAAGTAGTGTGCACATAGGGTCCCAGGGGAAGGAGCAGTGACCCCAGAGGAGCCTGAATCAGACCTATCTTCTAGAGTTGGAGGGTCTCCTGCAGAGGTGGGGGGTGGTTGTGTCTCACAGTGAGGACAAGGACACTGGAAGCAGAAATTCTGTGAAGTACTCCTTGACGTGAGTTCTCCCAGAGTCCACCATTAGCCCCACCAAGGCGCCTGCGGGACTCAGGCCAAACAATCAACAGGGAGGGAACTCAGCCCCACCCATCAGCAGACAAGCAGATTAAAGTTTCACTGAGCTCTGCCCACCAGAGCAAAACCCAGCTCTACCTAACACCAGTCCCAAGAGGCTTGCACAATCCTCTTAGATAGCCTCATCCACCAGACGGCAGAAAGCAGAAGCATGAAAAACTACAATCCTGTGGCCTGTGGAACAAAAACCACATTCACAGATAGACAGACAAAATAAAAAGGCAGAGGACTATGTACCAGATGAAGGAACAAGATAAAACCCCAGAAAAGCAACTAAATGAAGTGGAGATAGGCAACTTTCCGGAAAAAGAATTCAAAATAATGATAGTGAAGATGATCCAGGACTTCAGAAAAAGAATGGAGACAAAGTTCAAGAAGATGCAAAAACTGTTTAACAAAGACCTGGAAGAATTAAAGGACAAACACCTAGAAGAATTAAAGAACAAACAAACAGAGGTGAACAATACAATTACTGAAATGAAAAACACACTAGAAGGAATCAATAGCAGAATAACTGAGGCAGAAGAATGGATAAGTCACCTGGAGGACAAAACGGTGGAATTCACTGCTGCAAAGCAGAATAAAGAAAAAAGAATGAAAAGAAATGAAGACAGCCTAAGACACCCCTGGGACCACATTAAATTAAGAGACCTCTGCACCAACAATCAAATCACAGGGGTCCCAGAAGAAGAAGAAAAAAAGAAAGGGTCTGAGAAAATATTTGAAGAGATTATAGTTGAAAACTTCCCTAACATGGGAAAGGAAATAGTCAATCAAGTCCAGGAAGCATGGAGAGTCCCAGGCAGGATACACCCAAGGAGAAACATGCTGAGACACACAGCAATCTCACTGACAAAAATTAAAGACAAAGGAAAATTATTAAAAGCAACAAGGGAAAAACAACAAATAACATAACAAGGGAATTCCCACAAAGTTAACAGCTGATTTCTCAGCAGAAACTCTACAAGCCAGAAGGGAGTGGCATGATATATTTAAAGTGATGAAAGGGAAGAACCTACAACCAAGATTACTCTACCTGGCAAGGATTGCATTCAGATTCAACGGAGAAATCAAAAGCTTTATAACAAGCAAAAGCTAAGAGAATTCAGCACCACCAAACAAGCTCTAAAGCAAATGCTAAAGGAACTTCTCTAAGTGGGAAACACAAGAGGAGAAAAGCACCTAAAAAAACAAACCCAAAACAATTAAGAAAATGGTAATAGGAACATACATACCAATAATTACTGTGAATGTGAATGGATTAAATACACCAATCAAAAGACAAGGCTCACTGAATGGATACAAACACAAGACGCATATATATGCTGTCTACAAGGGACCCACTTCAGACCTAGGGACACATACAGACTGAAAGTGAGGGGATGGAAAAAGATATTCAATGCAAATGGAAATCAAAAGAAAGCTGGAGTAGCAATACTCATACCAGATAAAATAGATTTTAAAATAGACTATTACAAGAGACAAGGAAGGACACTACATGATGATCAGGGGCTCAAGCCAAGAAGATATATCAATTATAAATATATACGCACCCAACATAGGAGCACCTCAATACATAAGGCAAACGCTAACAGCTATAAAAGAGGATATCAACAGGAACAAAATAATAGTGGGGGACTTTAGACCTCAATTACACCAATGGACAGATCATCCAGACAGAAAATAAATAAGGAAACACAAGCTTTAAATGACACAATAGACCAGATAGATTTAATTGATATTTATAAGACATTCCACCCAAAAGTGGCACAATACACTTTCTTCTCAAGTGCACATGGAACATTCTCCAGGACAGATCACAACTTGGGTCACAAAAAAACCCTCGGTAAATTTAAGAAAATGGAAATCATATGAAGCATCTTTTCTGAACACAATGCTATAAGATTAGAAATTAATTACAGGGAAAAAAACGTAAAAAACACAAACACAGGGAAGGTAAACAACCAAGAGATCACTGAATAAATCAAAGAGGAAATCAAAAAATACCTAGAGGGCTTCCCTGGTGGCGCAGTGGTTGAGAGTCTGCCTACCAATGCAGGGGACGTGGGTTCGTGCCCTAGTCCGGGAGGATCCCATATGCCGCGGAGCGGCTGGGTCCGTGAGCCATGGCTGCTGAGCCTGCACATCTGGAGCCTGTGCTCCGCGACAGGAGAGGCCACAGCAGTGAGAGGTCCACGTACCGCAAAAAAAAAAAAAAAAAACCTAGAGACAAATGACAATGAAAACATGACAATCCAAAACCTATGGGATGCAGCAAAAGCAGTTCTAAGTGGGAAGTTTATAGCAATACATTCCTTCCTCAAGAAACAAGAAAAATCTCAAATAAATAATCTAACTTTACACCCAAAGGAACTAAAGAAAGAAGAACAAACAAAACCCAAAGTAAGCAGAAGGAAAGAAATCATAAAGATCAGAGCAGAAATAAATGAAATAGAAACAAAGAAAACAATAGCAGAGATCAATAAAACTAAAAGCTGGTTCTTTGAGAAGATAAACGAAATTGATAAACCATTGGCCAGACTCATCAAGAAAGAGAGGGAGAGGACTCAAATCAATAAAATGAGAAATGAAAAAGAAGTTACAACAGACAGTGCAGAAATACAAAGCATCCTAAGAGACTACTACAAGCAACTCTATGCCAGTAAAATGGACAACCTGGAAGAAATGAACAAATTCTTGGAAAGGTATCACCTTCCAAGACTGAACCAGGAAGAAATAGAAAATATGAACACACCAATCACAAGTAATGAAATTGAAACTGTGATTAAAAATCCAGGACCAGATGGCTTCACAGGTGAATTCTATCAAACATTTAGAGAAGAGCTAACACCTGTCCTTCTCAAACTCTTCCAAATAATTGCAGAGGAAGGAACACTCACAAACTCATTCTATGAGGCCACCATAACCCTGATACCAAAACTAGACAAAGATGTCACAAAATAAGAAAATTACAGACCAATATCACTGATGAATATAGATGCAAAAATCCTCAACAAAATACTAGCAAACAGAATCCAACAACACATTAAAAGGATCCTACACCATGATTAAGTGGGATTTATCCCAGGGATGCAAGGATTCTTCAATATAGGCAAATCAATCATGTGATAAACCATATTAACAAATTGAAGAATAAAAACCATATGATCATCTCAATAGATGCAGAAAAAGCTTTTGAAAAAATTCAACACCGATTTATGATAAAAACTTTCTGGAAAGTGGGCATAGAGGGAACTTACCTCAACATAATAAAGGCCATATATGACAACCCACAGCAAACATCATTCTCAATGGTGAAAAACTGAAAGCATTTCATCTAATATCAGGAAAAAGACAAGGTGGCCCACTCTCACCACTATTATTCAACATAGTTTCGGAAGTTTTAGCCACAGCATTCAGAGAAGAAAAAGAAATAAAAGGAATCTAAATCAGAAAAGTAGTAAAACTGTCACTGTTTGCAGATGACATGATCCTATACATAGAGAACCCTAAAGATGCCACCAGAAAACTACTAAAACTAATCAATGAATTTGGTAAGATTCCAGGATACAAATTTAATGCACAGAAATCTCTTGCCTTCCTATACACTAACAACAAAAGATCAGAAAGAGAAATTAAAGAAACACTCCCATTCACCATTGCAACAAAAGAATAAAATACCTAGGAATAAACCTACCTAAAGAGGTAAAAGACCTGTACTCAGAAAACTATAAGACACTGATGAAAGAAATCAAAGATGACACAATCAGATGGAGAGATATACCATGTTCTTGGATTGGAAGAATCAACACTGTGAAAATGACTATACTAACCAAAGCTATCTACAGATTCAAAGCAATCCCTATCAAATTACCAATGGCATTTTTTACAGAACTAGAACAAAAAACCTTCAAATTTGTATGGAGACTGAAAAGACCCCGAATAGCCAAAGCAGTCTTGAGGGAAAAAAACGGAGCTGGAGTAATCAGAATCCCTGACTTCAGACTATACTACAAAGCTACAGTCATGAAGACAATATAGTACTGGCACAAAAACAGAAATATAGATCAATGGAACAGGATAGAAAGCTCAGAGATAAACCCACACACCTATGGTCAATTAATCTATGACAAAGGAGGCAAAGGTATACAATGGAGAAAAGATAGCCTCTTCAATAAGTGATGCTGGAAAAACTGGACAGCTACATGTAAAAGAATAAAATTAGAATACTCCCTAACACCATACACAAAAATAAACTCAAAATGGATTAGAGACCTAAATATAAGCCCGGACACTACGAAACTCTTAGAGGAAAATATAGGAAGAACACTGTTTCACATAAATCACAGCAAGACCTTTTTTGACACACCTTCTAGAAGTAAAAACAAAAATAAACAAATGGGACCTAATGAAACTTAACGAGCTTTTGCACAGCAAAGGAAATGATAAACAAGACGAAAAGACAACCCTCAGAATGGGAGAAAATATTTGCAAACGAGTCAACAAAGGATTAATCTCCAAAATATATAAACACCTCATGCAGCTCAATATTAAAAGAACAAACAACCCCATTAAAAAATAGGCAGGAGACCTATATAGACATTTCTCCAAAGAAGACATACAGATGGCAAGAAGCACATGAAAAGCTGCTCAACAACACTAATCATTAGAGAAATGCAAATCAAAACTACAGTGAGGTATCACCTCACACCAGTTAGAACGGCCATCATCAAAAAATCTACAAACAATAAATGCTGGAGAGGGTGTGGTGAAAAGGGAACACTTCTGCACTGTTGGTGGGAATGTAAATTGATACAGCCACTATGAAGAACAGTATGGAGGTTCCTTAAAAAACTAAAAATAGAATTACCATATGACCCAGCAATCCCACTACTGGGCGTATACCCTGGGAAAACCATAATTCAAAAAGACACATGCAGGGCTTCCCTGGTGGCGCAGTGGTTGAGAGTCCGCCTGCCGATGCAGGGGACACGGGTTCGTGCCCTGGTCCGGGAAGATCCCACGTGCCGCAGAGTGGCTGGGCCCATGAGCCATGGCCACTGAGCCTGCGTGTCCGGAGCCTGTGCTCCGCAACGGGAGAGGCCACAGCAGTGAGGGGCCCGCGTACCGCAAAAAAACAAACAAACAAAAAGAAAAAAAAAGACACATGCACCTCAGTGTTCATTGCAGCACTATTTACAATAGCCAGGTCATGGAAGCAACCTAAATGACATCAACAGACAAATGGATAAAGAAGATGTGGTACACGTATACAATGGAATATTACTCAGCCATAAAAATGGAACAAAATTGGGTCATTTGCAGAGATGTGGATGGACCTAGAGACTGTCATACAGAGTGAAGTAAGTCAGAAAGAGAAAAACAAATATTGTATATTAACGCATATATGTGGAATCTAGAAAAATGGCAAAGATGAACCGGTTTGCAAAGCAGAAATAGAGACACAGATGCAGAGAACAAATGTACGGACACCAAAGGGGTAAAGTGGGTGGTGGGGAGGCATGATGGTGGTGGATGAATTGGGAGATTGGGATTGACATGTATATACTAATATGTATAAAACAGATAACCAATAAGAACCTGCTGTATAAAAAATAAATAAAATTCAAAAGAAAAAGAAAAAGGAAAAAAAATTTAAAGTGAACGACAAAATAAATAAATAAATAAAAATAAAGTAAAATAAGATGCGGTTTCCTTTTTTAATTAGACTTGCCAAGATAAGCATGAGTGGATCAAATAAAGAAGATATATACCGAATGAAGTATGGGAAAAATATACAGCCTTCTGGTTTCTAAGTATCTTATCTTGAGAACAAGTGACCTATTATTAAATTCAATACACAAAAAAGTACACACTATCTTTGTTATTCCTCATTGTGCAGGGATGACAGTTAACCATATAAATTATGTTGACAATATTTTGTACTGGAAAAAAATATGGTTCTGTTAAGTACCCATAATTTCTGTTCTCAATCGAATCCAACATAGAAGACATATTATATCTCACAGACAATACTTTGCTATAGGGTCTACAACTACAACTCTAGTCCTTCAACAATGTTAGGAGGTATGACAAATTTCAACCCCACATGAATTAAAATCATGGTTCACATAGAAACCCCCACGAATGGAATAACCTGGATCAAAGGATATCTACACTAAAACAGACAATATTTTACCCAAGTTTCTTAACCTTTATTTCTAAAATAAGGGAAATAGGGGCTTCCCTGGTAGCGCAGTGGTTGAGAGTCCGCCTGCCGATGCAGGGGACACGGGTTCGTGCCCCGGTCCGGGAAGATCCCACATGCCGCGGAGCCGCTGGGCCCGTGAGCCATGGCCGCTGAGCCTGCGCGTCCGGAGCCTGTGCTCCGCAACGGGAGAGGCCACGGCAGTGAGAGGCCCGCGTACCGCAAAAAATAATAATAATAAAATAAAATAAGGGAAATACAATTTTAGTATTTAATTGATCCACATATTCTAGGATGTTTTAACCAGAAACCCATCTACTTCCAAACTTAAATAAAAGACAATCCGTAATACGCCAGAGTGCACACAGGCCCATTTGTGTGTGTGTGTGTGTGTTTGCATGATCACATGTATGTGTACCTAACAAGTAAGTTCTGTGTGGCTCTCCAAAGTTGTAACTGACTTGCCATGGGTACTGAAAGAAAACACTCGTAAGTAAAAGACTTGAGCATTCCATTTTAAAGCTCTTTGTGGAAGTAGCATACCTGTGCCCTCTTCTGTACCTCCACGAGGAGTTCGGAGTACTGCAGCTCCAGTTCCTTCTTTTGCTTGTGCCAGCAGCTCTCCTGGGCTTTGATCTGCTCTGCCACTTTGTTAAAGGTGTCTTCCTGGGTTTGCTGAAGCTCTCTCATCGTATCAGACTTGTTTTTACAGATATACTCTAGATGACTTATCTAAATGGGGAAATGCAACAAATAAGATAGGCTCACAAACAAGTTCTTTGTATCATCTCCCCCAAAAGCTATTCCAGAATTTTCTACTACATTTTATTCCTTAAGATCATATAAAAATTTTAAGTTAAAATGAAAAAAAAATTAAGAAACAGGAATTAGTAGAACAAAATTATATTTTAGCAGAAAATGTGTGAATTGCATGTATAGATGACATCTATTCTTTTTCTCTAATAAAGTTACTTATTCTATAATCAATTTTACTGAGAAAATTAAGAAGAATATTTTAACCTCTAGAAGCAAAGCTCAAACTGTTCAGATACCTCAATGGGAAAGAAGTATTTAAATGAGATTTACAAATCTACAAACATTTTACATATAACAAAGAAGAATGTTCCGACCATTTTTTATTTCACATTCAAAACGCTGGAGAGAAAATCCTCATCATCTAATGTGTATGACAATTAATGATGTTTGAAACTAGGAAAAACTATTGAAACACAATACCATCTCAGAGGATTAAAACATGTACTCATTTTCATTATCAGTACTTTTCAAATCCGTTATACACAGAGTCACAATCAAGAACAGCATCTCCACTTCTCACAATTTATTCCCTCATTTCCTCAATCCTACTTCTCAGTGCCTATGATTGTTCGCCAATCAGACCAAGACAAAATGCTCTTACTCTAAAACTGGACCGAGATGCTGATTACTTCAACAGAAGTAATGAAAAAAAAAACTTAGGGAACAGTTTTTCTGTGTCCCTTAAGAGCAAATGTCACTGCAACTAAGATCTGGAAACTAGATCACATAAATATAGTTCTGACTAGTTCCAAAGACCTGGGATAAGAATCAATACCTTAAATGGAGGAATACATTGGACTGCTAAGCCACTTTCATTTTCAATAACCAAAACGAGGTTTTTAAATTTTTTTTTGGAAAGACTGAATTCCTAGGTTTGTGAATGATAAAGGCACCATAATAGTCTACTGTTTTCTCCTACAATATATCCTTCTTACATTCTAAAGCACTGAATGGGTTTTGCAATATACAGTTTGTTATATTACAAGAAATATCATAAACATAAGTTTTAAATTTTAAGTGCTTTTAAAGTAACACCTCATTATTTCCTGAGCAAAGAATTTTAAGATCATGTTTTGAATAACTGTATCTTGTTCCTATTTTATGCTAACATAAAGTGTTGGTTTATTAATGTAAATGACTAAGTTCTTTGAATTGCTTCATCAGTAAGATTAATTTATTTTCTTTTAATTAGGTCCCTGTGGCTAACACTGGCTAGCAGTATTAGCATGTCCTGAACAGAAAGTGGAGCTCAGAGACTTCATACAGACTTCAGTCACATTTACATGCCCATAGCAATGGCATCAAACTGAGTTGTAGACAAGCCATAATTAATGGTATTGAATTATTAACACCCAAATTCTTTTTGAAATAAGATGAATGTCAGCCCCTCTTAATGATACTGTGATGTGGACAAATGTCACTGAATTTAATAGAGGTATCTGGTGCCTGAGGACAGTTACCTTCTCATTAGCCCTGTTGAGGTCTACGATCAGGGCATCAACATTCTCCTGCAAAACTGCACAAAGCTCAGACCAAGAGAATTTATCCAGCATGCCTTCTGGTTGTTTTATGAGCACAGAGCCTGCTATCAAGTGCTGATACAAGGTATGAAGGAAGGTTAGCTTCTCCTACAAGAAAAAAAGAAATTAAATCCAGTATATAAACACCGTAAGAAGTAAAACACATAAGATACATGGTGAAGAATTTATTTCAAAAATCCTGGAAAGAAATGAAGATACTCAAGTATCAGAATATTGCCATTTTGGTGACTTTTTTTACATTCAAAATTAAGCATCAGGCAGAAACTTGAAATTGCTTACATTTATTTTCAAAACCGAAATCTCAAGTCTGGAAGCCAGAAGACCCGGGTTCTGACACCAGCTCTGCTACTGCTAAGGACGTGATCTGAGTAAGTGTCTGTTCAGACCTCAACTTCCCCAGCTGTAACATGAGGTATCTGGACTAGTTGTTTCTAAGCCCTTCTAACTGGAACTTAGTATGGAAATTCTATAATTTCATATTTACATTTACCAAAAAAGATGTTATTTAAGTCAAAAAACCAATATAAAGAGAAGAGCGTTACCCAGCTCTGTTGAAGAGAAAGTTATACCAATATCTGTACTTTACATGGACACAAGTATTCAGCTTTCCTCCTCCTCCAGAGATTCCAGTTTACTTACCACTTACAGGAAATCTATCCCAAGCCCCCTAGGCAAGGCAGACAGTGATATGAAAGAGATGGAAGATGGGCTCATTTTTCTTCCCCACTTAGAAGTTCATACCGTATTTGGCACACTGGGCATTTGTAGGTGTTTAAATATTACAAAGTTAACAGTCCAAAAAATGGACATAGCTGCCCAAGATATACTTCCAAAACTGTCTATTTAAAAATATGTTTTAAAAAATCCTTTAAAATTATATTGCCATTGTCATAGTTAAACCATCCATTGTTTAATGGCCTAGAAACTCTATACTGCAAATTCAGTAAAAAGCTGATCCCATCTTGAACACACAAGGAGAGTTTACTTACTAAAATGCTAAATGGCTCTCTTTATAAGGCATTTCATCTATAAAGTCAAAGAATGGAACTCAAGACAAGGTAATTGTGAGGCTGCAAAATGAGTATTTTATGTAGATAAAATAAGTTCCCTCAAGATTTTTTAACAGATCAGCAGGAAAACTTTTAAAAGAAGAAAATTTAAGAGGAAAAAATAGGAATTCTAATCTTCCAGATAAGAAAAACTGAATGTAGTATATGTAAAGATTTTATAGTTAGAAATTGTGGTGAAAGTTTTCCAATATATATAAAATTGTGCATCTTTAATTCTCCCTGTATGTCACCTTAGTTTTTTTTCCAAATATAACAATTTTAAAACCCAAAAATTTGAATATGTAGTTATATCCACAAACTTGAGTTAGGATATCAGAAGAGTCTTCATAAATATGCTATGTCTTTTTCTTTTTTAAGCAATTAAAGATGTCTTTTGCATTTTCAACCAAGTTGAGATGTTTAAAAATCTTATTAAATATAACTAACCAAACAGAATATTCAGGCACTAAAAATCGTTCCTCTCCACATTTTGCCAAGTGATCGAGTTCTTCCGAAAGGGTAATTCATTGTGTTGCCATCATGTCCTTCTCGCTTGGGCTGTGATGAACCGTGCATGATAATCATCCATTTGGCGTGAAAAGAGAATCTCAAGATCCAAAATCAATTCACACATGTTGAACCCAACCACAATGCTGTAGACATGCTGACTTTACAATACAGTCAGGCTTCTAGTTTCCTTTACTTTAATCATTATCTGATGTGTAGAACAATTCCAGCCCCTTCATGTGGACACAATTTAAATCCCAGACTGTAAGAAGAGTGGAAAGAATGTTTCCTTTTTACTCTCTTGGCATTCATGTTCGTATTTGTTGGAGTAATGAACTCAATATGCAGGACGACTCAGATAAACTAGTTCCACACTAGCTAGACTAGCTCTACCTCCCATGGGTAAAAGAAAATATAAGATAACAATTCTACTCACACAGGCTCATACAGTTATATAAAAGTTTGTCATAATATTTTAAGAAGCCATTAATAAATTAACACAGATCGGTAACTCTCAAGGGCATCCAAATAAACTTTTAACTTTGTGGGACTTGTATTTTTCTAAATTTTGTTTAATATCCTACAATTATAAAGAGTAAGGTGACTGTCTATTAAAGTAGATATTATTCCTGTTTTGCAAATAAGGAAACAAAGATGTGGAGAGACCAAGCTATGTGGCTTGTCCATATTCACAGTTTGTAAATAAAAGTACCTCTATCCATGTCAATTCTTTCTGATTACAAAAAAGATTCTTTCCACCATGGCAGGCTACTAAACTACTGAAATAAAAAATAATTTTGTCATTGGCAAACAGGACTGTTAGGAGCATAGCTACTTGGGATAGGATGTTCTAATAGCGAAAATTACTTGTACAAATGATGAAAGGGTTCAACTACTTTATTTCTCTTGCAAAATAGGATCATACAAGAGTAATGGAATGACTGATTTTGCAGCTGGCATGAACATTTCAAAATAGCTCAGAAGAATTTTTTGAATTAAATCAAATAAGAATAAAAACAGACACTTGACAGATGTAAACTTCTAAAACTGAGATTAGTGCAAGGCCTTTCCTGACAGTCATCTTGTCTCAGGTAATACCTCGGTATCCTTATGGAAAGTCTGGGAAAGCTTCTGCAGCTCACTTTCAGATTGGGCTGCTCGCGCCTTTTCTTTCTCCCAACAGTGCAGCACATTTTGTAGTTCCACTTTTAAAGTGCTTATTTGAGCCTCTCTGTCTGCACATTTAGTGCGTAAATGACTTAACTCTTTATTGACATCAGCCAATTTATCCTGAAGGTACTGTTGGAGACACCAAATAAAGAGACTGTATCAAGATGATAACATTTAAATATAAAATGTTAATTACTTACTCCAAAAAGCTCTTTGAGAGTTTTCCTTTCAACTCATTATAAGAATATAACTTGGTAGCCCAAAAAATTTTTTAAACTTGTAAATTACATTTTAAAAATAAATCTCTTACATTTACTATAAGAACATTTACTTCCCAATGACATTCCAAATACCAATAGAAATCTCAAATATGTGACATAAAATTCTGCTGAACTATTTACTCCTTACCCTTAACAAATTCTACTCAAGTATGTCCATGACAAACGACATGAACCAACACCAAAAAATCCCAACTCTGAACGTTGGACTAGTACAATTTTGCAAAGATGTAGTACATAAGACCAGCACAGAAAATAAAATAAACTGTTGCCCTAGACCTTAGCCAGGTGTGGTCACAGCCCACTATTAGGCATGATGTACTAAAAACAATGGCTCCACCCCAAAATGATGAAAACTGACCCCAAATACTGATGTGCTATGTAAAATATGCTGAATGTGTATCTAAGGCTGGATATCAAATCTTAAATCATTTTTTGAATCTATGGTATTATAATTAAATCTGGGAAATGAATTTTTCCTTTAACCAAAACAATTTCCAATCAAGTTTTATTTTTTTAATGAAAAACATTCTTCTTACTTTGACCAACAACAAAAAAAGTTTTTAATTGTATCTAAACATACTTAATCAAATATAGGAAGATACATTTTCAGATATCTCTACTTAAAAATATTCCCTAAAAAAAAAAATTCCCTAAATAATTATATTTGTTTCTTAATAAAAAAGGAAAAAGTTATTCTAAATCACAATACCTTTATATTTTTAGCATGAGACTCTACCTTCTGTTTGGTAGACTCAAGTTCATTAGATGTCTTTTCCTTAGCATGATTCATGTTGCTTAGCTGATGAAAGAAAATGTAAGTAAACTTTTAAAATATTTTTCAACGGTGGGTAACTCAAAAGCTAATCTTTAAATGTTTTTTATGCAATTACTTAAATACAAATTTTTTATAGTAATTCAGAGACTTAAAAAATTATTTCTTTTGGTTAACTATGTAATTTCTGTCCCAAGTTCACATGGCTAAAAAGAAAAGAAAGCATTCAAGCTTAAAATGTCGGTAATGTTATTGTGTTTTTACTAGATATCTGGATAAAGTATTTCATTCTTACTGTAAACAAATACAACTTTATTCTTAAAATCCTACTGGACCAAAATGCCAGAAGCAATGGTATCTATACAGAAAGAAAAAAGGACAGACCAGAAGACTGTTCTTTCTACATCACGAGAATATTCACTGGTCTCTCAGTCCATATGACAACTTCAGGGTCGGTCACATGCTGTCCTACTGGGAAGGCTTGTGGCAGGTCATCAGTTGGTCCTGCTCCGCTTGTGATTTATTTTCTTTGACAGTTCATTCTTCTTTCTGTCAGACTGCTCTTTTTGCTTTCTTTGCAGCCACCCCTTGGTCTCCCCACTGCTGTCTCTGGCACTGGTTCACAACAAAGCGCATTACTAAGCCAAAGCCTGCTGAGTCGACTTTTCAACTGTGCTGAGGATCATGTGACATTCATCCTCCCAAATAACAATTCGCTGTGGGTAATATGTTCCTAGTTACCCTGCAACTTCCAGACCTAGGCCTCAGAAGAGTTTCATAAACTACTAACAATACAGGCTGTCTTATCTCACTGAGAGTTAGCAATGTTTGCTCTTTATAGAAATTTAATTATTTCAGTGGTCACTTTCTTTTATGCCTTTTGAACAATTACAATTACTGAGGGCATTAAGAAGACTCACTTTTCCTTCTTTATTCACCTTAGGAAACTAAAGTAAAATATGCCTTTTCTTATGGGCAATATAAGGGTTTCAAGGCCTTTGTATTACATAAAAGAAACAGATAAACAGAGGGATAAACACTAAATTCCATGCTATGTGGATTGTCTTTGGTTGGAACAATTGTTTGTTGCTTTGCTAACTAATTGTGTTTAATGTAGTTACTTCATATTCTCTAATTTAACAAGATGTAACTAAATAAACTCTTCAATTTTTAAAGCACAAATTCATAAAACATTTTAATACCCAAGAAAATTATCAACCCACAAGTTAAACAATACAAAAGAGAAGATAAATAAAAGCATGAGCTTTTTCAATCAGGAAGCTAAAAACCTCCAAGCTACATCAAACAGATATTTGTTTTTAAAAGCTTCTAATGCTTTACTCCCTTTAGAGAATGCACACTAATTTCTTTTTTATTGACTTCTACAATTTGTAGAACTCCTAAGCCAAAATACTGGCAAACCCTGAATTTCCAGTACCTATTCCAAATTTCATAAAAACACATTAACATTTAAATATAACATATATTAACTAAGTGAGTTGCATAGCTCTTTTGTTAAATTAAAATAGATAAATTATGAAGACCAAGAAGTGACAGTCTTTATAACTTTGAAAATAGTAGTGTGACAGAAGAGAGACTGAGACCTGACTTTAGGCCACACTTAAAGAAAGAACAGTGACAGACAACTTGTTATTTTTTGTATCTCTGAAGCTGTCAAATCAACATTCCCAATACTTTTGACCTCTGTAACAAGCAAGTAATACGTACTGCTGCAGGCCGAAGGCTATGTGTGTGGAGCCAAACAGTGCAAGTGTTACCTCATTAGATGCATCTTCCAGCTTGTTCTGGTAATCTGTCAAGGTACGCCTCAAACTCTCAAGGACAACAGAGAAGCTGGGAGGTTTATCTTTGTCCCTGTGGATGCCTAGAGAAAAATACAGGATGAAAATATACCGTTAAAGTCGCAAAGAGACAAAAGCTAAGCAAACAGTAACAGAGATATTACAATTAGATATAACTGAAAAGACATCATGATATACCGAGTAGAATCTTATTCTCCTAAGTATACTGCTGTATAGCCTAGTATTAATAGCTTTTCTAAACAAGTGATCAAATTAAGTTCATAATATATCAAGTCCAAATTTATGGCTACTTTGTACCTTACTATGCCCACCTTGTAGTTAGTAGTAAAGCTCTTTTTTTTTTCCTATTTCCAAGGTAACTAAAGTATTTGTACACACCTGTTATCCAACAATTAAATAAACAGTCTATACTAAACACTGTTTGGAGGAGTTATATACATTTACTTTGGTCCTTGTGTTTCTGATCAGTCAGGCCTATTTTTCTTAAACAATTTCTGAACACAAGAGCACATAATTTTCTGTTATGCTTGGAAATAATGTTCTTCAATCCTTAAAATTCTCAAGTTACAATTTGAAATAAATAATAAAAATACTATTATCTACAAAGGCCACATCATGTTTCAATTAAAACCCTTAAAACTGATACTCATTGTAAAAATATGAGTATTTCCATATTATGCCCTCAAACCATTTTAATTTAGGGAGGCCATAAGTTAGGTGAGCTAATCAAGATCACATGGTCAAATGTAGTTTATTGTTAAAATTTTTTTTAAAGATTTATTATTTATTTATTTATTTTATTCATTTTTGGCTGCATCGGGTCTTAGTTGCAGCATGCAGGATATTTGTTAAGGAACGCGGGCTCTTCATGGTGGTGCATGGGCTTCTCTCTAGTTGTGGCGTGTGGGTTTTCTCTTCTCTAGTTGTGGCACACAGGCTCCAGGGCACATGGGCTCTGTAGTTTGCAGCATTAGGGCTCTAGTTGAGGCGTGCGAGCTCAGTAGTTGTGCACACGGGCTTAGCTGCCCCTCAGCATGTGGGATCTTAGTTGCCTGACCAGGGATCAAACCCCGGTCCTCTGCACTGTAAAGTGGATTCTTTACCACTGGACCACCAGGGAAGTCCCTCAAATGTAGTTTAAAATAGTAATCCAAAATAATCAAAAGTTTAGTTTCAAAAACCACTTTGAACTGATTGCTTATTGTACTACTCATTAACTGTTAAAAATTAAATAGCAAATTTTAAAACATACTTACTAAAATTACTTTTATTTTCCTATATTTTCTCCCTATCATATTTTACAATCTAAATATTAATATCGATAAGAAGCATTCACAATACCTTTTTTATTATTCATTGATTCATCCATTCAACTAATTTAATGCATTTAATGCATTCCTACTATGTATTAATCCTAGGCATTAGGCACATGGAGGTAGATAAGAATGGTGTAGTCTCTATTCTCATAGAATTTACAGTCTAAAAAGAGGAGGTAAGATTGTAAACAAATAATTACATAAGATCATTCATCCATTCTTCAAGTACTCAGTTGCTGGAACTTTGGGGAGAGGAGGGACAAAGGCAGTAATACAGGAAAGAAAGAATGAATAAAGGGGAAAAAAATGTTTGGTTAATAACAGAACAACTTTATTCATATCAGAGTATTAGTGATAATTATTATTTTAATTTTGGACAAAATGTTATTAATAAACTTATTACATTCACCAAAGTATAATTTAAACACTATCTTAAGTATGGATACACCTTAGATTTTCTTAAACAGAAGAATAATAATTAACTTAAAAATCAAAAGTAGGGCTTCCCTGGTGGCTCAGTGGTGGAGAGTCCGCCTGCCGACGCAAGGGACGCAGGTTCGTGCCCCGGTCCGGGAAGATCCCACATGCCGCGGAGCGGCTAGGCCCATGAGCCATGGCCGCTGAGCCTGCGTGTCTGGAGCCTGCGCTCCGCAACGGGAGAGGCCACAACAGTGAGAGGCCCGCGTACCGCAAAAAAAAAAAAAAAAAACCAAAAGTAATGTGGAAACAACATATATCCCAGTTGGGGTGGGGGGGGCGGGAAAGCCAGCGCTCTCAGCCGTGAAAATGAAGAAGACAACACTCTTTGTAATGACTGTGAGTTGGAGAGAGAACTCATTAAAATTTTTATTAAAGGTCTTACCAAATATATTTTTAAAATATTGCTCTCTTGCACAAGATAAAAAAAGTGTAATGTATAATTCTTTTCTTCTGCTACTACACAAGTAGGTCATGAATAAATCATTCGAGGACACCCAGGAAATCTTAGCTTATACAATAAGGGAGAAAACTTGCTCTTAGAAATCCAGAAGAATAAAATCATCATAATATGGGTGTTGAGGAATAAGGAGACAAAATGCCCTCTCCTTACTGACTCATGCACATCTTATATTCTACATAAAAAAGTTTCTTTGCCTGAAAATGCTTTTACAAGAAAGTTCAGCTGAAGTACAAAGTATGCCTTATGTCCCACCCACATTCATTATAAAAAGAAATACTTACTGGTCCCTTAACATGAAGAAAATATTTACAAATAAAAAGAAAGGGTTGCTCAGGACCCAGGAGCTTACTGACTAAAATTTTATTTAACCTAATAATATCCTAATCACTGTACTATTGCCTGCAAAACAATAAACTATTAAAGCTATCCTATCAGTGGATGGTCTAAAACCTCACAGTAAAGATTAAAAAAATAAAATAAAATAAAATTTTAACAGTAGTCACAAATAGCTTTTCAAAGGTTAAAGTCCAAATGAAGAACAGAATGTGTCAGCATGTGTCATTTATACTTCAATTACGCCAACTCAAAAATCTTCTGAGTTTCTCTGTCCCTGTCCCTATACACGTGTGTCTCTATACATGGGTGCCAGCCTATACTTTCACATCACTGCTGCCTGCCTCAGTCTCTTTCTCACTTTTAAGTATGTTTCGACAAGATATACCTTGGCAAATCTTTTCTTTGAATTAGTAGCCCATAGGAGGGAGTGAGGAAGAAAGAGGAACAGGTCCCAAACCTTCTATTTAAATGTTCCCTTTTGGGGGCTTCCCTGGTGGCGCAGTGGTTGAGAGTCCACCGATGCAGGGGACATGGGTTTGTGCCCCGGTCCAGGAAGATCCCGCATGCCGCGGAGCGGCTGGGCCCATGAGCCATGGCCGCTGAGCCTGCGCGTCCGGAGCCTGTGCTCCGCAACGGGTAAGGCCACAGCAGTGAGAGGCCCGCGTACCGCAAAAAAATAAAAATTAAATAAATAAATAAATAAATGTTCCCTTTTGGACAATCTGAAAAACTAAATACTTTTAAATGACTCAAATAAACCACTGTTTTTCAAGATGGTGTTATCACCTCAGTAACCCCACAGTTCCACAGGAGAAACAGTAGGTTGTAATGAATGAGGTGAGTCTATTTCCTCCACCTTGTCAACCATTCTCTTACCTACTTCAGTATCCTGCAAGACCTCAATTATTAAGAAATAATAGAGACTCTAAAACAAAAGACTGAGCTTTTTTTAAAAAAAAGATCTCTGTTGTAGAACATGAGTAGTCACGTTCATCCTCAGAACTAATAGGAAAAAAAGAAAAGAAAAACCCTGTGGTTTAATGCTGATTTTTAATCATGTAATAAAACACAGAAAATGACATTCAAATGTGTTTTTCACCTGAGAAAATCTAAATATTTAATACATTGATGACTAAGAAAATTCCTTTTTCATTCTAAAAGCACTGAATATAAACATTTTGTTGGCAGTTATACTTTTGAAATTCAGACTACATTCCATATATTAACTTGTCTTATTCACTGAGATCATAAACAACCATATTCATTATCTTGCAAACACTGGTACCCATTCTAGAGTTTTTAAGGAAAATGACTCATAACTTCTCTAACATATGGACAGTATTTATCATGTAAATCCTGCTCACCCACCTACTCTGTCCCCAGGAAGAGTCCAAAAAACCTTTCCTTTACCAAGGTTTGAGAAATGTAATGGTTGGGGGGAGCCTCAGAATCGTTGATGAGCTCTGTATGGCTTGGTAGTAAGCATCTAGGCCAGGTAGCTGGAAAGCCATGGATAACAGTGGGAAATGGTGCCACAAAGCTGGGTTCCCTGAATTCAGTGGGGATGCTGGAATCTCAAGTGACAGGCCAAGTGGTAGCACTTAATTTTCAGAGACAAAATGTACATGGTTACCATCATGGGCAGTGGATTCAAAGCAATAAACAAAATGGTTTTACCCACAGAGACCGCTGGCTTTGGCTAACTGATCATGGTGTTCCTAGGACTAAAATAGGCACTCTACTTGAATGTTACCCGATCTGTATAAGCAGAAAAGCTCTGGGTCTAATTACCAGAACTAGGAGTTAAATCAACACAAAAGACAGTCTTGGCCCTCAACCAATTCTCAGTCTTGAGCTAGTTCACAGACCCTGTGTCCCTAGAATAAGGAGGATGGATCCTCTTTAGGAATCCTAACATACTGCCAAAAGCTTATACTGCATGTAAATCTTTCTCCTAGCCCTCCTCAAAGAAACATGCAACCATTTACCCGGGTGACCACGTACTGAGGAAGGGGAGTTACTCACATATACCATGGATAACTGGACACTGGATCGGAACTGACACTAATTTCTGGAGACCTAATATGCTATTGTGGTTCACTAGTTAGGTAGGAGCTTACAGAGGTCAGTTTTGGCTAAAGTCTATCTCCACTGGGCCCAGTAGGTACCTGAACCCACATAGTTATTCCCCCAGTTTGGAATGCATTGTTATAAAAGACAAATGCAGAAACTGGCACAATGCCCATAGCAGTTACCTGACCCATGGAGTGAGGGATTTACAGAGGAAAACAAAACAGAAAAAAAGCAATTGGAAGTCACCAAAACTTTTACCTACCAAAATAGTAAATCAAAAATAAGGCCACATTCCTGGAGAGACTGAAGAGATTAGCCCCTCTGTTAAAGAGTATAAAGGGGTGGAGATTCCAACCACATCAGCATTTAACTCATCTGTCCGGCTAGTGCAGCATACAGATGGGTCTTAAGGAATGATAGTGAATTACTGTAAGCATGATCACATGGGACTCCAACTGCAGCTGCAGTTAAAGATGTAGTTTCATTGTTGGAGCAAATCGATACATTTCCTGGCAATTGGAAGGAAGCTATTTCTTCTATCCTTTTAATAAAAATCACCAAAACAGTTAGTTTCTGCTTGCAGGGCCAGCAAACTACCTCCATGGCCCTACCTCAGAGCTACATCAACTCTAGCATAATCCAGTCTGTAGAAATTCTGATCAACTCTTCATTCTGGAAGACATCTCATATTCCACTTAGTTCTCTACCAAGTTGATGATATCATTCTGACTGCTTGAGTTTAAGCAGGCCAAGTTTGGCAGATCCTTACAGGTGAATGATAGTGTAAACTTTCAGGATTTTGGAACAAAGGAAGCCATCCTCTACAGATAACTATTCTCTTGAAAATCAGCTTTCAACTGGCTACTAGTCCTTAGCAGATACTGCATTCATGCCCACCAATTTGGCACGTGACCTGTGATGCCCATCACAAAATGTCTGATCCACCAGCCCATGAACTTGGGCATGCACGATATCACTCTATCATCAAGTGAAAGTGGTATATACAAAACTGGATTCAAACAAGTCCTGAAGGTACAAGCAAGTTGCATGAATAAGTAATCCAGATTCCCATGGGCCCTATTCTTGTTACATTGCTTCTTCCCTCTTAACCTACACCCTGGACCCATGGAAAAGTTCCCTAAAACCAGTTGACTAATGGGGGGGAGGGGGCGGAATGGGCTTGTTATATAGATGTTTCTGTATGATGTGCTGCTACAACTCAAAAGTTGACAGTTGTGGCATGACAGCCTTACTCAAGGGTGGCCTTGAAGGACAGTGGTGAAGCAAAACTCCTCCCAGTATGCAGTAATGGACCCAACTATCATTTTGTCTGGAATGAGAGATGACCAAAGGTACAAATATACACTAATTTGGAGGTAGTACCTAACAGTTTGGCTAATGGTCAGGCACTCGAAAAGAACATTATTGGAAAACTGGTAACAAGGTGGTCTGGGCAAGAGTGTGTGGACAGACCTCTCCAGATGGTCACTGTGCCCAGATCAACTTAAGTAGAGGAGGATCTTAACAATCAGGAGGACAAGATGAAGTATTCTGTGGATGTCAGCTAGCATATTTTCCCAGCCACCTTTGTCCTTGCTCATCTTCGTTGCCCCTACAACACAGGAGTCATGGCAGCAAGAATAGAGGTGATGCATGGGCTCAGCAACATGGACTTCCATTCGCCAAGGCTGATAGGATTACAACTCCTGTTAAGTGCCAAATCCACCAACAGCAAAGACAAACACTGAATCCATGATATGACACTAGCGGCACTGCCAGTCACCTTGTGGCAAGTTGATTATACTAAGTCATTTCCATCATGGAATAATCAATGCTCATTCTTACTAAGGTAGACACTCTAGAAAGACATTTTCCTTCCCTGACCATAATATTTCTGCTGAACTGTCATCCATGAATTTACAAAATGTCTTATTCACCATTATGTATTCCACGTAGCATTGCTTCTGACCAAGGAACTCATTTCATAGCAAATGAAGTATGGAAATTGGCTCATTTTCATAGAATTCACTGGTCTTACTATGTCTCCCAACACTCTGAAGTAGCTGGCATACAGAATAGTATAATGGCCTTTTGAAGATTCATAGCACTGGCTGGATGGCAACATTTTGTGGGACAAGGATAATATCCTCCAAGATACAGTTTGTGCTCTGAGTCAGCAATCGATATATGGCATGTTTCTCCCATAGCCAGGAATCACAGGTCCAGGAATCAAATGTTGGAAATGGGAGTGGCTCATATTACACCTAATGATCCACCAGTGAAATGTCTGCTTCCCATCCCAGGAATTGTGGGCTCTATTGGTCTAAGTCTTAATTCCCAAGGAAGAAATGCTTCCACCATGGGACACAGCAATGGTTCCATTAAAAATGGAAGCTGACACTGTCACCTGGTCATTTCTGAGCTCTTCATGCCAGGAAACCAAAGAGCAAAGAAGGTTCTTCTATACCAAGACAATTGGTCTTGCTTACCAAGGGAAAATTGGTGGTAAGAAAGAGTATATCTAGAATGCAGGACATCCCACAGGACTCCCACTTGAGTACACTCAAGTTCTGTGATAAAAGTTGATGGAACAATCCCACTTCTGGGTGTATATCCAAAAGAACTGAAAGCAGGGTCTAGAAGAGATATTTGTATATCCACGTTGACAGGAGCACTATTCACTATAGCCAAGAGGTGGAAGCAACCCAAAGGTCCATCAGCAGATGAATGAATAAACAAAATGTGATAAATACACACAATGGAGTATTATTTGCCTTAAAAAGGAAGGAATTCCTGTCATATGCCATGTCATGGATTAAACTTGAGGACATTATACTAAGCAAAATAAGCCAATCACAAAAAGATAATATATGATTCCATTATATGAGGTACCTAAAGTAGTCAAATTCATAGAAACAGAAAGTAGAACGGTGGTTATGAGGGGTTTGTAGGAAGGAGAAAAAGGGGTGGTTAATTTTATGTGTAAACTTGACTGGGCTAGGGGCCCAGATATTCAGTTAAACATTATTTCTGGGTGTGTCTATGAGGCTATTTCTGGATGAGGCTGACATGTGAATCAGTAGACTCAGTAAAGCAGACTGCCCTCCCCAACGTGGGTAGGCCTCATCTAACCCACTGAAGGCCCAAATAGAACAAAAGGCTAAGTAAGAAAGGATTCTTTCTCTCTGCCTGACTATCTTCAATTGGGACATCAGTCTTCTCCTGCCTTTTGACTCAGCCTCAGGCTGGAACTTACACCAGGGTCTCCTGTTTCTCAGGCCTTCAGAGTCAGACTGCCTCTCCTGACTCCTGATTTCTCAGCCACCTTAATTGTGTGATTAGTTAATGATCTCATTAGAAATGCTGAGCCCTCTTAGTGCAGTCACTTCTTTGGATTTCACAAACCAAAGCTATGAGCATGATGAATTAGGACACGTTTGGTTTGTAAACCTCAGTGAATTGGGAGGTGAGGGAAGCAAGAGAGAAGAAACTGGCAAGTGACACCAAAGGAGACCTGTGTGCTGCAGGCATCCTCAACTTCTCCGTAAACCGTGAACCTCTAATTAAAAGGTACCAGCCACGGGGTTCACAAGGACAATTAAAATTCTCAAGAAGATGCTAGATCTAGGCAATAATCCTTTACTAAGGATAGGAAGGAGGAGAGAGGAGAGGAAAAGTACCATTTGTTGTCCCGATTTTCCTAAGAACAGTCCCTGAAACTGCCCAGTTCCTGGGTGATATGCACATACCTAAAGGCATCAAATGCTGTTGCTATTATTTCCTAGGGTCCTTCAGCCTCTCCAGTAGAAAGAAAAAGAATACATCTGGAGTATTACAAATGATTTCCTCAAGGAAGGAAAGGTTGAAGAGGGTTGGAGGGGCTCTGTCTCAGTCAACACAAAAGTCAAGCACCCTAAGGAGGATCCAAGATTGAGTCAGAAGAAAAACTTTCTTTCATGAACCTAATGAAGGAAAAGTCACATTCTATATGTTTGCTAACATCCTCAGGCAGAGGTAAAACTATAGTAGAAGAAACACTTGAGGCAGAAAGACTACATGGGTTCAAAGTGGGAAAGGATTTCTCCCCATACACACTCTAAGAATTTCTATCAAAAGAAATATGAGCAGCTGTAGTGTGTCAATTTTAGTGGAAAGTAGAATGCAGAAATAGGAAATAAATGTCCCTAGTTGAGTAAATTGAGGCTAACTTGTCTAATAATAGTAGGCAATCAAGGTGACATTTCTACAACCCATGAAAGACTGTACGTCTTTTCCAATGAAGATGGAAAGTCAATCTTCCTGGTGACTCCTTATGGATTACTACCCAAAGGGCTGCTAAAATTTTGAAAGAGATTCCATGACTACCTTTATAGCCTCAAAAAGTATAATTTAAGATAGAACTTCAACCTATCAATTCATTCATGCTTTTTTATTCATTCATATTCAATAAATATTCGAGTGCCTCCTTTGTGCCAAGTACTCTTCTACCTGCTTAAAATCCTTTAGTAAATAAAAAAGACAAAGATCCTTGCCCTCATGGAGCTTGGATATTGTGATGGTTAATTTTATGTGCCAACTTGACTGGGCTAAAGATATGCCCAGATAGCTAGTAAAACATTATTTCTGGGTGTGTCTGTGAGAGTGTTTCTGGAACAGATTAGCATTTGAATCAGTAGACTAAGTAAAGAAGATCTGCCCTCACCAATGTGGGAGGGCAATATCCAATCCATTGGCCTCCCTTATCCACCCCCTACTCCTATCTCCTCCTTCTCCCACCCCAATAGAACAAAAAGGCAGAAGGGAAAATACTCTTTTTTTAAGCTGGGATTTTCATCTTCTCCAGCCCTCAGACATCCTGCTCCTGGTTCTTGAGCCTTTAGATTCTAGAACTTATGCCAGTGGCCCCCAGTTTCTTGGGCTTTTGGCTCAGACTGAATTATATCACTGGCTTTCCTGGTTCTTCAGCTTGCAGAGGACAGATCATGAGATTTCTTAGCCTCCATAACCATGTGCAACAACTCCTATAATGTATCTCCTCTTGTGTGTATCTATATATATCTTATTGGTTCTGTTTCTCTGGAGAACCCTGACAACGCTGATATAATAATAAATGCACCACATAGTCTGTTAGAAATGTTGGACACCAATAAGTGCCATGGGGTAAAACGTAGAGCAGAAAAGGGAGAGAGGTAGGGAGGCAAGCAGCATGGGACGGGGTAGTGGGTAAGCTTCACGGAGAAGGTGAGATTTGAGCATAGATTCAAGGAAGATAAGAAAGAGAGCTATGCTGATATATCTAGGTGAGGAACTTTTCAGGTAAAAGCAATGGCCAACACAAAGGCCCCCAAGGCAGGAGCTTGCTTGGTATGGTCAAGAAACAGCCAGAGGACAGAGTGGCCCAAACAGGGAGAGGGATGGGGAGAGGAGTAGGAGGTGAGGACAAAGAAGTGATAAAAATAGGGGTAGACCATGTAGGGTCTTGCAAGCCATTGCCCGCACTTCAGTTTCTAGTATTAGCAAAGCGCAGAGCCCAGCGAGCTTTACAGCAAAGGAATGACATGCTCTAATTTAGGTTTTCAAATGCTCATTCTGATGGCTTTAGAGAAAGAGACAGAAGGGGAACAAGGTGGAAGCAGAAGAGAGGGAGGAGGTGTTGGAGGCACTAGGAAACAAGGTGTAAACTGTCACACTGATTTCTGGTGTAAAGATCAAGTTAAATCCTCTAAGTAAATAAATTCCTGAATGTCTTAGACTAACTGAAACTTCGCCTTATCTGCTACATGAAGACAAACTGATGAGTTACTCTTGCTTCAGAAAGATTTCTTCATGTAGAAGACCACAAAATCTGAAGACAGGAAATAGAACACCTGGCAACTGCTGTCAACTCTGGACTAAAATTCATTCAGAAAATTAGATTTCATTCCTACCATCTTAAAGAGCAAGTCAAAAAAAACAAAAAGAAAAATTTGTAACCATCCCTCTAAATTTCTACCACAGATTATTTTTCCTGAAATGGAGGGTGGGGGGCGGTAGGTAGAGTATATATTGAACTGAAAGGTATGAAGAGGTAATAAAAGGGGGTAAGGTACTATGGCCTACTTGCCATAACTACAAAACAGAGGATCTCTCTGGAAAACCCTTTCCAAGATAACAAAATTAATTGTGTAACAAATTCTAAAGCTGTGCTACCATCACATAGTAAGAATATTTCTATTTGAAATAGATTTTTTCTTAAAGACATATATACTATGCGATATATACATGTTTATATAAATAATCTCACACACACACACACACACACACACACACACACACACACACACACACACCCTTGAATTATCCTAAGATAAGTTTTTTAATTACTTCATTTCAGAGGAACAAATTATTTGGTCATCTCTGTGTAGCTGAAGCCAGGTCTGATGCAGTAAGGCAATCTCAATTGTTCAGGCACTTCCATAACATGTTGAGCAATAAGCTTTATTAACTACATCCCTCTTTGTTAAGTAACAAAAACCCAACCTGAGGTGGTATGAGCAGAAAGGGAGTCCATTATAGTTATACAGGGCTATTTCACGGAAGCCAAGAGCAAAAATAAAATCAAGTCTGAAGCAGGTATGTGACTGAGTCAGGGTATCAGCAGGAAGAAATGGCATACTCAGAAGAATTCACTGGAAGAAAATTTAATGAAGATATTTACAGAAATGTGAACAGGTTAAGGGAACCAAAAAGATATGATGAGGCACCAAGAACCAGCAAGACTGGAAAACCAGTATCATGGCTTAGGGGGGTCAACTGGAAGGAACGTCGTTACCATAGTCCAACACAAGCCACAGCTCCGGGAAGAGGACCCAACTTGACAGAAGCTGTAGCTGCCAAAAAGGAAACCACTGCCAGGAATGCACTGGAGCAGAGGGAGCAGGGGAAATAAACACCCTGACTTTCTCTGCTTTCCTTTCTTCCTCCACCCTCTTAATCTCCTGCTGGTGCACCCACTGTCCAAATCCAACCCCAAAGCCAGAGGGCAAAGGAGCCCAGATCATGCAGTCCACAGAGGTCAGCCTCTACAAGGCAAAACAGAGACCATAGGAGAATGATTCTAGGGCAAGTAAAAAGTGAATAACCAGCACAATATGGAAACAAAGACCACTATAACAGTACAAAAATCACTAATTCAGCACACAGTCCCTTTCCCAGGAACACTTTCTCTGTAATATATAGGATGTGCATATATATATGGGAAACTAGGACATTCAAAAAGGATTGTTACTAGGACTTCCCTGGCAGTCCAATGGTTAAGACTCTGCACTTCCACTGCAGATAATTCTTTTTCTATAAGTTTAGTAATAACTAATGAGTTGCTTTATTATCAACTAATTTTAAACCTCAAAGGAGACATGACCTCATTATTCTTAGCTTTTCTAATTCAGCTCTGAATATTGAAGCATTAAGATATGCTATGATAATAATTTAACAACTTTTAAAGATCCTAAAACCATTAAACAATGATACATCTCAATAATAAAACAGTACCACTGCAAAAGAAAATTTTATACTCCAAAGCTTTATTTAGCAAATACAATTAAAAAGTGGATATCTATATTTTTATGTCACTTGTATACACCTTGATTTTTCCACAGTAACAAATCATGAAACACTAATGCTTTTAGAAAACAATTAAATAAAAACAAAGTTAAAAATAGATAATAGCAAATCACACTAAATTTCTAATGGTTTACCAATAGAAATCTGCAGATCCATAATGTGAAAATAGGCCTTGTTCATATCTTTCTGCTTTTTTGAGGACCACAAACTTTCCTGAACTTAAGTGTTTCCTAAAGAACTCATTTGCCAAATATCTGTTTGATTCCTTTAGAAAAACAGAGTCTTCAAGCTATTTTAAGGTGTAAGGAATTTAATTTTATATGCTTTTTTGAAAAATATAACTGAGTTAGAAAGCAACTAAATAATTTGAGGTTGACAGTATGGCAAAAGAAAACAGGTAGAAAAGTGAAAGTATTTAAGTCAAAGCTACTATAGCACACATAATGGCATACACACAAAAAAATTAAGGAAGTAGAAATCATGGAATGGACGGAACTCATTAGCCAACTAATGCTTTTCCTAGTTCCCAAAATATGCCTAACCAATATATAATCTTTACAGTTCTTTATCATATTAAGTGGGCTAATACTAAAACCAAAACATTTTACCTAAGCACTTTTATCTGGAGAGTATGTATACGGTAGTAGGGAATCAAGGAGAAAACCAGCCTAGAAAGCAATAGTGTAGAATACGCACTGCATTACAGCCTGTGTCCTACATAACCTTTTGAATGCATGACCTTTAAGTTGCTGAAGGTTGCTCAGAATTTGGCTCAGTTTGATGGAAACATCTGTTCCCCTTGCAGGTATACTGTAAGGACTTTTTTCTCAGTTGGATTCAGAACACAGCAAGTGAGCCCTTGTCTGTCCAATCATACAGACACCAACACTTGCAAATCAAGTTCTGGGAGGACAACAGCAGGTCCACAGTCCGTCACCCTTTCTTAGCCAGCTAGGCCAACTGACTGCTGTGAGAACTGCTCTTATCATGTCATCAAATCAAAACATGTTGAGATGAGGGACTATAAGAGGCATCTGCAGAATTCCCAAAATGCAGTGACTTTGGAACATTGACAGATGCATCTGTCATTTCATACCTTCAACTAACCTGATGTCCACTGGCCAGACACAGAAAAGCTGTCCAAGATTGATTCCAACTCTTTCACGTTATTTTCACATGTCTCTACCAGAAAAGCCTGGTGCTTCTTAGCCTTTTAATTAAGAAAAAAATTACACATAATAAGGTCACACATTATAAGAGTTACAGATTTTTTATGTGAACACATATAGCACAATTAAGTATAAACAAGCTAATAATTACTCCATTCAAATCTATTATTAATAAACTTCTTTCTGTCGTAATCACACCTTTTACTTGGCTTAATGCAACACTGTGTAAGGTCTCAATAACAGTTTACTGAGGTCTTAGTGCCTGGCACTATTCTCAGTATTTTAACATAATAATTCTTTTTATCCTCACAACGAATCTATGAGGGAAGGGCTATCATTATCCCAATTTTACAGATAAGGAAACAGAGACACAGAGAAATTAAGGAAAACTTTAAAAGATCACGCTTGCAGTCATGTAGCAAATTGCCAGATGGTGTTCAAAAGTGAATGCAGTATGAGCAGTTAGAAGGAACTGCAGCAGTTTACCCAAGAGGTGATGGCAGCTTAGATTAGGGTCTTAGCAGAGAAAAAGGGGTGCGGGGTGTATGCACTGAAGGATGTTGGGGGGGTGTATACTTAGAAGGTGGAATGGCCAACCTTGGTAGCGCTGCACTGGGTTAGATGACATTGACTGGATTGGATTGGATTGGACTGGATTAGATGAGATTGGAGAAGTGCTCAGATAAAATGAGGAGTCAAGACTGACCCCACTTTTTTGGGAGGGGGCGATGCTGAGATGGGGGCGGTGGCAGCCGAAGCGGATGGTACTCTCTTTGTGGGCAACCTTGAAACGAAAGTGACAGAGGAGCTGCTTTTCCAGCTTTTCTACCAGGCTGGGCCAGTAATAAAAGTGAAAATTCCAAAAGATAAGGATGGTAAACCAAAGCAGTTTGCATTTGTGAATTTCAAACATGAAGTGTCTGTTCCTTATGCCATAAATCTGCTTAACGGAATCAAACTTTTTGGAAGGCCCATCAAACTTCAGTTTAGATCAGGAAGTAGCCTTGCCTCACAGGAGGTCAGTTTGTCATATCCCCAGCATCATGTTGGAAGTTCAAGCCCTACTTCCACATCTCCTAGCGGGTATGAAAGGACAGTGGATAACATGACTCCATCAGCACCGATAATTCAAAGGTCTTTTTCTTCTTCAGAAAATTTTCAGAGACAAGCAGTGATGAACAGTATTTTGAGACAGATGTCATATGGAGGGAAATTTGGTTCTCCACATCTGGATCAATCAGGATTTTCCCCATCAGTTCAGTCACATAATCATACTTTTAACCAGTCTTCAACCTCCCAGTGGCGCCAAGATACACCATTATCATGGCGAAAAGTCAGAGAGAATTCTCATCCCTACATAGTAGATAGACATTATTGCCAGGAACAGCTTTACACTGATCACAGGTCCAACCATCATTACAGAGGAAACAGAGATGATTTCTTCTATGAAGAGAGAAATCACGATGGCTGGAGCCATGACTATGATAACAGAAGAGACAGTGGTAGAGATGGAAAATGACGCTCATCTTGACACTAAAAAGTGTTAAAGGGATGTTTTCATAGGGTCTTTATAGGCCCTTTTTGTTAAGTTGTTTCTGGGAATGTTTTCTTAAAAAAACTCTATAGAGCAGCTTTACAAGTTGCCACATTTCTTTATAAAATTTTTTAAACCTAACTGCAGTCCAATACAGAAATGAGAAGAATTGTGGTTCTAGTTTTATTACATTAATAACCTTTCACCTCAGGGTTTTAAGAAGAGGAAAGGGTTTTATGCAAAAGAAAGTGCTACAATTCCTAATCATTTTAGACAATTGAGGAACGGATGTATTATATTGATAAGTTGTATTATGAAGCAAATATTTTAATTATCTGTTATCCTTTTGTATTGTAAGAAGTTTCTTGTTAGGGAATCAGATTTTGACAGCCTGAAACGACTCAGTATTTTGTTACTAAATGAGAAAATGTAAATTCAGTGATGCATTTTACTAACATTTGAGAAAACCTTTTGGTCAAGTTTGGGGATAAATCATATTATTTAACTTCTTAGAGAACTTAAGTGTAAATTCTGTGACATGATTTTGAGTTTTATCGTAAGTGAGCATACAGGTATACATCTACACTTGCTATTTCATTATAAAATTTTAGAATTTGCTCATTAAATCATGTTCGATGTATGACTGAAGTCACTCAGGAAGTTAAATATCTCTAAGTGTATTTTTTTACAGTAAAAATACAGTGTTAATGTAAATCTTTTTCTGGAAGAACAAAAATGTAAATGCATAGTCAGATAAAACGATAAAGTGTTTTATCGAAAGTATTCTTTTTTGGGAAAAAAAGGTTCACGAAACCTTTAAGTGCTGCCTCTATCACTCAAATTTCTAAAATTATGACATTTTCAAAGCGCCCAGGACAAGTGAACAAGGACACATTTTATTATGGAGACTGTACAGGTTGCTTTTTGTTTTCGTTTGAACATTTGAAAGAATTTAGTCTAAAACACTTTGATTTAAAAATTTTTAAATCTTGTTTAACAAAACTTTTATGTATCAGATGCTGTTTCCCTTTCATTGTAGATCTTGTTTATAAAAATTCATCCTGGGCTTCCCTGGTGGCGCAGTGGTTAAGAATCCACCTGCCAGGACCTCGGAAAAAGAGTGCAGGCAAAAATCGAGAATATGTACGAAATGTTTAACAAAGACCTAGAAGAATTAAAGAACAAACAAACAGAGATGAACAATACAATAACTGAAATGAAAACAACACTAGAAGGAATCAATAGTGGAATAACTGAGACAGAAGAACGGATAAGTGACCTGGAAGACAGAATGGTGGAATTCACTGCTGCAGAACAGAATAAAGAAAAAAGAATGAAGAGAAATGAGGACAGTTTAAGAGACTTCTGGGACAACATTAAACGCAACAACATTTGAATTATAGGGGTCCCAGAAGGAGAAGAGAGAGAGAAAGGACCAGAGAAAATATTTGAAGAGATTATAGTCAAAAACTTCTCTAACATGGGAAAGGAAATAGTCACCCAAGTCCAGGAAGTGCAGCACGTCCCATACAGGATAAACCCAAGGAGAAACATGCCGAGACACATAGTAATCAAATTGGCAAAAAGTAAGACGAAGAAAAATTATGGAAAGCAGCAAGGGAAAAATGGAAAATAACATACAAGGCAACTCCCATAAGGTTAACAGCTGATTTCTCAGCAGAAACTCTACAAGCCAGAAGGGAGTGTCATGATACGCTTAAAGTGATGAAAGGGAATAACTTACAACCAAGATTACTCTACCTGGCAAGGATCTCATTCAGGTTCAATGGAGAAATCAAAGGCTTTACAGACAAGCAAAAGCTAAGAGAATTCAGCACCTCCAAACCAGCTCTACAACAAATGCTAAAGGAACTTCTCTAAGTGGGAAACACAAGAGAAGAAAAGGATCTACAAAAACAAACCCAAAACAATTAAGAAAATGGTAATAGGAACATACATATCGATAATTACCTTAAACGTGAACGGATTAACTGCTCCAACCAAAAGACACAAGCTTGCTGAATGGATACAAAAACAAGACCCATATATATGCTGTCTACAAGAGACCACTTCAGACCTAGGGACATATACAGACTGAAAGTGAGGGGATGGAAAAAGATATTCCATGCAAATGGAAATCAAAAGAAAGCTGGAGTAGCTATACTCATATCAGATAAAATAGATTTAAAATAAAGAATGTTACAAGAGACAAGGAAGGACACTACATAATGATGAAGGGATCAATCCAAGAAGAAAATATAACAATTATAAATATATATGCACCCAACATAGGAGCACCTCAATACATAAGGCAACTGCTAACAGCTATAAAAGAGGAAATCAACAGTAACACAATAATAGTGGGGGACTTTAACACCTCACTTACACCAATGGACAGATCATCCAAAATGGAAATAAACAAGGAAACAGAAGCTTTAAATCACACAACAGACCAGATAGATTAAATTGATATTTATAGGACATTCCATACAAAAACAGCAGATTACACTTTCTTCTCAAGTGTAAGAACATGGAACATGGAACATGCACATGGAACATTCTCCAAGACAGATCACATACTGGGTGACAAATCGAGCCTCAGTAAATTTAAGAAAATTGAAATCATATCAAGCATCTTTTCTGACCACAACGCTATGAGATTAGAAATGAATTACAGGGGAAAAAACGTAAAAAACACAAACACATGGAGGCTAAACAATACATTATTAAACAACCAAGAGATCACTGAAGAAATCAAAGAGGAAATCAAAAACTACCTAGAGACATATGACAATTAAAACATGACGATCAAAAACCTATGGGATGCAGCAAAAGCAGTTCTAAGAGGGAAGTTTATAGCTATACAAGCCTACCTCAAGAAACAAGAAAAATCTCAAGTAAACAATCTAACCTTACACCTAAAGAAACTAGAGAAAGAAGAACAAACAAAACCCAAAGTTAGCAGAAGGATAGAAATCATAAATATCAGAGCAGCAGAAAGAAATGAAATAGAAACAAAGAAAACAATAGCAAAGATCAATAAAACTAAAAGCTGGTTCTTTGAGAAGATAAACAAAATTGATAAACCATTAGCCAGACTCACCAGAAAAAGAGGGAGAGGACTCAAATCAATAAAATTAGAAATGAAAAAGAAGAAGTTATAACAGACAGTGCAGAAATACAAAGCATCCTAAGAGACTACTATAAGCAACTCTATGCCAGTAAAATGGACAACCCGGAAGAAATGGACAAATTCTTAGAAAGGTATAACCTTCCAAGACTGAACCAGGAAGAAAGAGAAAATATGAACAGACCAATCACAAGTAATGAAATAGAAACTGTGATTAAAAATCTTCCAACAAACAAAAGTCGAGGACCAGACGGCGTCACAGTTGAATTCTATCAAACATTTAGAGAAGAGCTAACACCCATCCTTCTCAAACTCTTCCAAAAAAGGAGGAAGGAGCACTCCCAAACTCATTCTATGAGTCCACCATCACCCTGATACCAAAACCAGACAAAGGTACTACAAAAAAAGAAAATTACAGACCAATATCACTGATAAATATAGATGCAAAAATCCTCTACAAAATACTAGCAACAGAATCCAACAACACATTAAAAGGATCATACACCATGATCAAGTGGAATTTATCCCTGCGATGCAAGGATTCTTCAATATATGCAAATCAATCAATGTGATACACCATATTAACAAATTGAAGAATAAAAACCATATGATCATCTCAATAGATGCAGAAAAAGCTTTTGACAAAATTCAACACCCTTATGATAAAAACTCTCCAGAATGTGGGCATAGAGGGAACCTACCTCAACATAATAAAGGCCATGTATGACAAAGCCACAGCAAACATCATTCTCAATGGTGAAAAACTGAATGCATTTCCTCTAAGATCAGGAACGAGACAAGGACGTCCACTTTCACCACTACTATTCAACATAGTTTTGGAAGTCCTAGCCATGGCATCAGAGAAGAAAAAGAAATAAAAGGAATACAAATTGGAAAAGAAGAGGTAAAACTGTCACTATTTGCAGATGACATGATACTATATATAGAGAATCCTAAAAATGCCACTAGAAAATTACTAGAGCTAATCAATGAATTTGGTAAAGTTGTAGGATACAAAATTAATGCACAGAAGTCTCTTGCATTGCTATACACTAATGATGAAAAATCTGAAAGAGGAAGTATGGAAACACTCCTATTTACCATTGCGACAAAAAGAATAAAATACCTAGGAATAAACCTACCTAGGGAGACAAAAGACCTGTATGCAGAAAACTATAAGACACTGATGAAAGAAATTAAAGATGATACCAACAGATGGAGAGATATACCATGTTCTTGGATTGGAAGAATCAATATTGTGAAAATGACTATACTACCCAAAGCAATCTACAGATTCAATGCAATCCCTATCAAGTTACCAATGGCATTTTTTACGGAACTAAAATAAATCATCTTAAAACTTGTATGGAGGCACAAAAGAACCCGAATAGCCAAAGCAGTCTTGAGGGAAAAAAACGGAGCTGGAGGAATCAGACTCCCTGACTTCAGACTGTACTACAAAGCTACAGTCATCAAGACAATAAGGTACTGGCACAAAAACAGAAACATAGATCAATGGAACAAGATAGAAAGCCCAGAGATAAATCCACTCACCTATGGTCAACTGATCTATGACCAAGGAGGCAAAGATATGCAATGGAGAAAAGACAGTCTCTTCAGTAAGTGGTGCTGGGAAACCTGGACAGCTACATGTAAAAATGAAATTAGAACACTCCCTAACACCATACACAAAAATAAACTCAAAATGGATTAGAGACCTAAATGTAAGACCAGACACTATAAAACTCTTAGAGGAAAACATAGGAAGAACACTCTTTGACATAAACCACAGCAAGATCTTTTTTGATCCTCCTCCTAGAGTAATGGAAATTAAAACAAAAATAAACAAATGGGACCTAATGAAGCTTCAAAGCTTTTGCACAGCAAAGGAAACTATAAATAAGACAAAAAGACAGCCCTCAGAATGGGAGAAAATATTTGCAAATGAATCAACGGACAAAGGATTAATCTCCAAAATATATAAACAGCTCACGCAGCTCAATATTAAAGAAACAAAAAACCCAATCCAAAAATGGGCAGAAGACCTAAATAGACATTTCTCCAAAGAAGACATACATATGGCCAAGAAGCACATGAAAAGCTGCTCAACATCACTAATTATTAGAGAAATGCAAATCAAAACTACAATGAGGTACCACCTCACACCAGTCAGAATGGGCATCATCAGAAAATCTACAAACAACAAATGCTGGAGAGGGTGTGGAGAAAAGGGAACCCTCTTGCACTGTTGGTGGGAATGTAAATGGATACAGCCACTATGGACAACAGTATGGAGGTTCCTTAAAAAACTAAAAATAGAATTACCATATGATCCAGCAATCCCACTACTGGGCATATACCCAGAGAAAACCATAATTCAAAAAGACACATGCACCCCAATGTTCATTGCAGCACTATTTACAATAGCCAGGTCATGGAAGCAACCTAAATGTCCATCAATAGAGGAATGGATAAAGTTGTGGTACATATATACAATGGACTATTACTCAGCCATAAAAAGGAACAAAATTGAGTCATTTGTTGAGATGTGGATGGATCTAGAGACTGTCATACAGAGTGAAGTAAGTCAGATAGAGAAAAACAAATACCGTATATGAATGTATATATGTGGAACCTTGAAAAATGGTACAGATGAACCGGTTTGCAGGGCAGAAGTTGAGACACAGATGTAGAGAACAAACGTATGGACACCAAGGGGGGAAAACTGCGGTGGGGTGGGGATGGTGGTGTGCTGAATGGGAAATTGGAATTGACATGTATACACTGATGTGTATAAAATTGATGACTAATAAGAACCTGCAGTATAAAAAAACAAACAAACAAAAAACAACTAATACTAAACTTTCTTTGGGTTATTTGTATGGAAATATGTTAATATAAATGTTTCAGACATTACATGAAATGTCTAAAAATCTTATATGTTGTGGTATAATGTTATAAGTCATAATTCTAGTTATTACTTTAAAATGTGTATCTCAGAAATAACTAAATTTCCTTGTCAATTGCATTATTATGAACTTGCATCAAATCTTTAACCGTGGTCATTTTTAAGTCTTCTGTCATTTACAGACAATTCTGGGTGTACTCTGATGTTTTTGCAAAAATGTTCCTATAAAAGGGTTTCATCTTCAAGGAATTCATGGAAAAGACTCTGACAAGTACAGGTTTCTGGTAACTGACTATACTGCTGAACTGAATTAATAAGCATTTTTAGAACTCTAATGGAAAACTGATGAATTCATAAAAGTGCTAACAAAAGATCAAGATGAGAAAAAAAAATTAATTACATGGGACTGAGTGAACTGATGAGGATGACAATGATTTTTGTGACTTTCTGTTTGAATTTTAAAAAAAAATCCCACAAGGACTCAGAGGCAAAAAATATACAAATCAATTTTCACTGCAAAGTAAAGGACCTGTTACAGTGGAGGGTTACTGGACTGAATGTCAATATTATGACACAGTATGAATGTGTTTCGTGTTTGGTAATTGCAATCACTGCTGCTTTTGTTGCGGCCATCCATTTACAATGCTTGGTGTCAGTTTATTTATACTCTTGTAAAAATAAAATACAGTGTGTGTGTGTGTGTGTGTGTGAAAAAAAAACAACAAAAAAGAAAAATTTATACAGAAAATCTGATGGAATCCACAAAAAGTTATAAGAATCATAAGTGAGTTTAGCAATGCTGTAGAATATAACATCAAAATTGAAATTCTATTTCTATATAGTAGAAGTGAATAATAAGAAACTTAATTTTTTAAATACCACTTATAATAAGTAAATATGATATAGCTAGGAATAAATCTGACAAAAAAGGTGCAAGACCTGTATACTACAAACTTCAAAACACTGCTGAAATTTTAAAGGGCTTAAATAAATGGAGAGATATACCATTTCAAAGGTCAAATGACTCAATATTGTTAAGATATCAATTCTTCCCAATATGATCTATAGATACAATACACTAAGGATACAAGAAAAAAAAAAAAAGAATCCGCCTGCCAATGCAGGGGACACGGGTTCGAGCCCTGGTCCGGGAAGATCCCACATGCCACAGAGCAACTAAGCCCGTGCACCACAACTACTGAGCCTGTGCTCTACAGCCCACGAGCCACAACTACTGAAGCCCACATACCTAGAGCCCGTGCTCCGCAACAAAAGAAGCCACCACAATGAGAAGCCTGCGCACCGCAACGAAGGGTAGCCCCCGCTCACCGCAACTAGAGAAAGCCCGCGTGCAGCAATGAAGAAAACGCAGCCAAAATTAAATTTAAAAAATAAATTAAAAAAAAAAAGACTGATTCCAAGGTTTTGGACCAGAAGAATTGGGCGTATTTCAGTACTTCAGTGAGAACGACGGAAGTAGAAAAGGTCTTATTTTGGCTATTTCTGTTTGTTTATTTACTTGTTTCCTTGTTTTTGTCAGGGAGTGTAAATCATAAATTCTGTTTTGATCATATTTCATTAAAATACCTTTACGAGACTCCCAGCACCAGTAGAATACCTGACAAATAACAGACCCTAAATATATTTGAATTAACAAAGAACAAATAAAGTAGAAAAATACTGGAGGCAGCTGAACATACTGGTATAAAGCTCAGAAGAGAAGTCAGATATAGGCTTGGGAATCATCTAGGGATATGTGAAGCCTGCCTTGAGACTGTTTGATGGGAAGAGAAAAGAGCCTTGGATAAAGGCTAAGGAACTCCAGAATTTAATACTTAGAAAAGAAAAAGTCAGCAAAGAAGACCAGAAAAGGAGGAAGAAAAACAGAAGAGGATAATGTCATGAAAACCAAGATTAAAAAAACATTTCAGTGTCACCTGTCCAATGTCCAATGTCACAGAATATTCAAGCAAAATGGAGACTAACAAGTGTTCACCGGACATGGAAGTCACTGGTGACCATGATGAAATCTGTTATAACCCAGACTAGAACAGGTCAAAGCAGGAGTAAGCCTGTACTTTTTTGTCTTGATTTTGTGAGAGATAAGTAAATGGAAACGGGAAGTTTAGACAACACTTTTTTGGTAAGAAGAGAAGGGGAGATAAAGGGTAGTAGTTGGAAAGAAGAGTAGGGATGGAGAAGAGTTTTGGTTTTTTTAATAAGTGAGAAACTTAAGCATGTTTAAAAGCTGACAAGATAGAGGCATGCTTATAGAAACAGAAGAAATGGATATAGATATTACAGGACAAAATTCATCTGTAAAATATGCAAAACTAATAATTCTGTCTTTAGACATCAGTTCAACTATCACTTTTTTGGAAAAGCTATCTTTTACTCCCTGAGTATATCAATTCCCTCTATTAGAATCTTCTCAGCACTTATTAGAGTTGTAATTCCACATTTATTTGAGTAGGTCTTTTATTAATGTCTATGTCATTGAATTCAAGCTCAATAAAAATATGGTCTTTTATTTTTTGTCCTCATCAATGTATCCCCAGCACCTAGACAATACTGAGTAGATAAAATAAGAGTTAAATATCATATTAAACATGCTACCAACATGCCATCAACAGAAGATGGTTAAATCAATTAGGATTCATCCACAATGACTTTAAATAGAAGGAGGAAGCTCTTCTTCATATTCTAATATGGAAAGATCTCTAAGCTATATCTTGGAGTTAAAAACAAAAGAGGAGGTGGAAAAGGTATGTTCTACTATAAAATAAAAGATCCAATGTCCAACTGAAAGCCCTCTGAGTTGGGAAGTAAAACTAAACAAACAAAACCAGACTTTAAATTTTCTGCATTAGCATATCATTAGTAACATGCTTTTTAATGTCGTCATATTAAACAAGTTAATATCAGGGGGGAAAAGAGAACAGTATATTTAATATGCTACCATTTTACTATTTGTGTAAAATTCGTGTGTGTGTGTGTGTGTGTGTGTGCATATCTGTAAATATAGAGAATCGCTACATAGAATCACAAGAAAGTAGTAACTAGGGTTGCCTCTGGGAAGAGAATCTTGGTGGCCAAAGGTTGGGAAGAAAGAAATTTTACTTTACACTGTATAACGTTTTATCTTCAAAATCATGTATTATGTGTACCTATTAAATTCAAAATTCAATTAGATTTTTGAAAAACTGCAAATAAAACAAGCCAACAAACAAACAAAAAACACTTTCCCATAGCAAATAAGCATACATATTGTTAACGTGTTAGGAAACACTATGAGGACCAATTGAGCAAAAAGGCCCAAATGAAGATTTCTGGATATTATCAAAGTACAGACTCACAGACTGACATAAGATTTATATCCATAGAAAAAGAAACACCAAATTTTAGTTATTAAAAGATTAAATAAGTAAAAGAGTCAAAATGGAATATATTATTACCAATGGGAACCAAAGTTTATCTGAAAAAACATAGTATTTATAAAGCACCAATTATATATATGTGATAATACATTGTAAAGTTATTTTTAATCATTACTTTTTTTTTTTTTTTTTTTTTGTAGTACGCGGGCCTCTTACTGTTGTGGCCTCTCCCGTTGCGGAGTACAGGCTCAGGACGCGCAGGCCCAGCGGCCATGGCTCACGGGCCCAGCCGCTCCACGGCACGTGGGATCTTCCCGGACCGGGGCACGAACCCGTGTCCCCTGCATCGGCAGGCGGACTCTCAACCACTGCGCCACCAGGGAGGCCCAATCATTACTTTTAATTATTAAACATTTAAGTATTCTATTAAATTCTTTGAGTTTATCTATATTATCCTTGCAGTAAAAAATCAAGCAATTGAGAAAAAGAGAAGGTAACGCAATCCTCATAGGTACGTTTTATTCAGAGTTTGCTTTATAATTATAGAAATTTTAATATATAATTTTATATATAATAAAACTATATTTTATATAATAAAAATTTTATTTATATAAATATATATTACATACAATTTTAAATTCAAATAGGATCATAGTATATAACTTATTTTTTCATTCATAGTATGTCTCTTAACACCTTTCCTCATCACATTTTTTCAGTTGCATAGCACTCCATTGTTTAGATGAATTAATTTATCCATTGTAAATGAATTTAACCAGTCCCCTACTGCTAAGATTTATAGGTTATTTGCATTTTTTCTACTAGTGACAATACTACAATATACATCCTTACGTGTGTACTTCTATATCTTTGCATGCACATTCAACTATATCTACTCAATAAACTCCTAGAAATAAATTTGATGGGCAAAGTGGTATGTACAGCTATTTTTAGACAAGGGTTATCAAATTGCTCTCTAAAGAGTCCAACTTGTGTAAACTACCATGAATAGCAGAAGTGCCTATTTCCCCATACCCTTCCAATGGTAAGCATTATCAACTTATTTTACTGTGCATTTCTTTAATTTTAAATAAGATTAAGCATTTTTTCATATGCTTATGAGCCACCTGTATTTCTTTTTCTGTGAACTGCCTTTTCATGTGCCCATTTCTATATTACATTGTCCACATTTTCCATAGTGATTTATTACATTCCTTTGCAAATTATGGAAACAATCACTTTGTCATACATGTTGTAAATCATTATTGCCAATTTGTCATTTGCCTTCTGACTACATTCTTAGAAACAAAAATTTTTTAGGTAATCAAATTTATCAATAATTTGCTTTGGGACTTCTAGATTTTGTGTCGTACTTTCCTTGCTCCAAGATTATAAAACACTTAAATTCCCTTTTTCTTTTGGGGCTTTTTTTTTTTATTGGAATAAAATTGCTTTACAATGTTGTGTTAGTTTCTGCTGTACAATGAAGTAAATCAGCTATATGTATACCTATATCCCCTCCCTCTTTATCTTCCTGTTTTATGACTCTGATCAATCTAGAATTTGTTTGATATAAGCAATATGGCAGGGACTTATATTGTTTCCTCTTATGTATAGCCAGTTATTTAAAAATTATGAGATAATCTATCTTTATACATTGATTTGGCATACTGTATGACATTGTGATTTATAATAAGGACTATATATTTGATCTTCACCCATGGTTCCTGGCACAAAGCTCCTAAAACCCTTGTAATCTCCTGTATAAGATCATAAAGGCATCTTTTGTTATACTATTTAGTTTTGCTCCCAGTTCCCAAAATAGCTTCAGTGATAAAGGTGAAATGGGTGTCAAAATTCCTTTCAACCACATCTGAATTTTATGTTAATGAGTTGATTTTTGGAAAGACCCTAGATAACCTAAGGATGGGGGCTGGTTGCCAGGGGAACCAACCATGTGATTAGAGGGTTGGAACTTTCAGTTCCACCCCGCCCCCCCCCCCCCCCCGCAAACTCCTGGGAGGAGAGAGAAGCTAGAGGTTGAATCAATCACCAATGGCTGGCTTCACTGGTGGTGCAGTGGTTAAGAATCCACCTGCCAAGGCAGGGGACACGGGTTCGATCCCTGGTCCAGGAAGATCCCACATGCCGTGGAGCAACTAAGCCCGCGAGCCACAACTACTGAGCCTGCATGCCACAACTACTGAAGCCCACATGCCTAGAGCCCATGCTCTGCAACAAGAGAAGCCACAGCAACGAGAAGCCCGTGCACCAACACAAAGATTAGTCCCCGCTCACCGCAGCTAGAGAAAGCCCGCGCACAGCAACGAAGACCCAACACAGCCAAAAATAAATAAATAAGTAAAATCACCAATGACCAGTGATTTAATCAATCATGCCTACATAATGAAGCCTCCATGAAAACGCAGAAGAATGGGATTCCAGGAGCTTCTGGGTTGGGAAACACCTGGAGATGCCGGTAGGATGGCATATCCAGAGAGCATGGAAGCTCAGAGACTCTTCCCACATACCTTGCCCTATGCCGTTCCCGAGTTATACTTTTATAAAAACAAACAAACCTGCAATCTAGTAAATAAACTGTTTTCCTATGTTCTGTGAGCCACTTTAGCAAATTAATGGAACCTGAGAAGGAAGTTCTGGAAACCTCCGATTTATAGCCGGGTGGTCAGAAACACTTGCAGCTGGCCTCTGAGTGTGAGAGAGAGAGAGAGAGAGAGAGAGAGAGAGAGAGAGTGTGTGTGTGTGTGTGTGTAGGGAAGGGGGGGAGGGGGGAGCAGTCTTATGGAACTGAATTCTTAACTTGTGGGATCTGACACTATCTCCAAGTACATAATGTCAGAATTGAGTTCAATTGTAGGACACGTAGCTGGTGTGGCAGAATTGCTTGGTGCGGGGAAATCTACACACACTTGGTGACTGCCAGTGTTCTGTGTGAGCAACGTTGCATGTAGAGAGAGGAGACACATGAGTATGTTTTTCCTCAGAGCTGAAGTTTTTTCCTTTATGCATGCAACTTTACCACACATTAAATTCCCATACATATCCATAGCTATTTTTGAACTCTGTTTCATTGATTTCTCTATTTTTTCAGTATCAACTCTTAATTGTGGTAACTTTATTTTTTATTTTTACTGAGATATAATTGACATAACATACAATTCACCCAATTAAAGTGTACAATTCAATGTTTTTAGTATATTCACAGAATTGTGCCATCATAACCACAGTCTAAATTTAGAACACTGTTGTCCCCACTAAAATATATGCCATACGCATTGACTACCACTCTCCATTCTCCCATTTCCACACCCAGCCCCTGAGCAACCACCATTCCTATTTCTGTTTCTATAGATTTGCCTCTTCTGGACACTTCATATAAATGCAATCATAAAATACAGCCTTTTATGACTGACTTCTTTCACAAAGAATAATATTTTCAAGGTTCATCTGTGTTATAGTATGCATAAGTATTTTGTTTATTTTTATTGCTAAATAATACTACATCATAGGGATAAGTCACACTTTATTTATCCATTCATCAGTTGAAAAACATTTGGGTTGTTTCCACTTTTTGGTTATTATGAATAATGCTGCTACGAACATCCATGTACAGGTTTTTATGTGGATGTATGTTTTCACTTCTGGTTATATACCTAGGAGTGAAACTACTGAGTCTTATGGGCACTCTAGGTTTAACTTTTTAAAAACCTGCCAAATGTTTTTCCAAAGGGGCTTCGATTTTTTACCTTCCCACCAGCAAAGTGTGAGGATTCCAACTTCTCCACATGTTCACCAAAACTTGCTACTGTCCATTTTTTAATTATAACCATGTTAATGAGTGTGAAGAGGTATCTCATTGTGGTTTTGATTTGCATATCCCTGATTAATGATTTTGAACATCTTTTAACATGCTTATTGGCCATTCGTATATATTCTTTGAAGAAATGTCCACTTAAACTTTTAGCATATTTTTAATTGTTATTTCTCTATTATTAAGATGTGAGAGGCATTTATACATTCTGAATAAAAGTTCTTTATCAGTCACTTGATTTGCAAAAGTTTTCTAGCACTTTGTGATTGTGTTTTCACTTTCTTTACAGTATCCTTTGAAGTACAGAAGTTTTTAATTTTGGTGAATTATTGTATCTATTTGTAGATACATTGTATCTATTTGTATCTATTTTTGTATCATTGTATCTATTTTTTTGTCACTTGTGCTTTTGCTGTGGCTCCTAAAGAATCATTGTCTAAGATTTTGTAGTTTCAGCTATTCTATTTGGGCCTACGAACCATTTAACTTTTCTGTAGGGGTTCAAATTCATTCTCTAGCTTATGGATACCCAGTTCTTTCAGCACCATTTGCTGAAAAATATTACTCTTTTAATATAATTAACTTGGCACCCTTTTCAAAAACAATTAAACATAATTGTAGGGGTTTATTTCGGTACTCTCAATTCTTTTCCATTGATCTATATGCCGACATTATGCCAATACCACACTGTCTTGATTACTATAGCCCCGTAGTAAGCTTTAAAATTGGGGAGTGTTACTCCTCCAACTTTACTCTTCTTTTGCAAGATGTTTTAGCTATTCTGTCCCCTGCATTTCCATATGAATTTTACAATCAACTTGTCAGTATCTCCAAAAATCCAGCTGGGATTTTGATAGAGATTGCACTGAATCTATACATCAGTCTGAGGAGTACTAATATCTTAACAAGTAATAATATTAGTTCTTATGATCCATGAACATATAATGTCTTTCCATTCACTTAGATCTTGTTTAATTTTTTTAAGTGATGATTTCTAGTTTTCAGCATACAATTCTTGTATTTCTTTTGTTGTTACTCCTAAGTACTGTATTCCTTTTGACACTATCATAAATGAAATTGCTTCCTTTATTTCATCTTTGGATTGTTCATTGCTGGTGTATAGAAATACAATTGATTTTGGTATTGATCTTGCATTGTACCCTGCAACCCTGCTAAACTTATTTATTATTTCTAATAGTTGTGTGTGTGTGAATTCCTTATAATTTTCTAATATACAAGATTACATGATCTGCAAATAGATAGTTTCCTTCTTCCTTTCCAAAATTAATGCATTTTATTTCTTTTTCTTGCCTTATTGCCCTGGCTGGAACCACCAGTACAATGTTGACTAAACATGGTGAGAGTATACATCCTTGTCTTGTTCCTGATCTTGGAAAGAAAGCAGTCTTTCACCATTAACTTTGATGTTGGTTCTAGGTGTTTCATAGATGCTCTTTACCAGGTTGAGAAAGATCCTTTCTTCTCCTAGTTTGTTGAGCATCTTTATCATGAAAAATGTTGAACTTTATCAAATTTTTTCTCTGTCTATTGAGATGATCATTTGGTTTTTGTCATTCTATTAATAAAGTCCATTAACTAATTGATTTTCAGATGTTACACCAGTCTTACATTATGGGATAAATCCCACTTGATCATAGTGTAAAATCTTTTTTATAAATTGCTGGATTTGGTTTGCTAGCACATTGTTGAGGATTTTGGCATCTATACTCAAAAGGGATACTGGTCTGAGTTTTCTTTTCTTGCTATGTCTTTGGTTTGTTATCAGGGTAATAAAACTAACTTCACATAATGAGAGGGGAAGTGTTGCCTCCTCTCTTTTTCGAAAGAATCTGTGAAGAATTGGTGTTAATTCTTCTTAAACATTTAGTAGAATTCACCAGTGAAGCCTTCTGGGCCTGGACTTTCCTTTAAGAAAAGTTTCTTGATTACTAAGTCAATCTCTTTATTTGTTATAGGTCTACCCAGATTTTCTATTTCTTCTTTACCAGTTTTGGTAGTTTGTGTCTTTCTAGAAATCTGTCCACTTCATCTAAATTATCTAATTTGTTGGCATATAGTTGGTCACAGTATTCTCTTATAATTCTTTTATTCCTGTATAGTCAATAGTTGTGTCCCCTCTTTCATTCATGATTTTAATAATTTGAGTCTCCTCTCTTTTTCCCTTGATCAGTCTAACTAAATGTTAATCAATTTAGTTATCTTTCCAAAGAATCAACTTTTGGTTTCATTGATTTCCTCTATTATTCCATATTATTATTTCTTTTGTTTCTGCTTTAATCTTTATTGTTTCTTTTCTTCCACTTGTTTTGGGTTTAGTTTGCTCTTCTTTTTCTAGTTTCTTAAGGTGAAACGTTAGGTTACTAATTTAAGGATGTTTTTTAATACAAGTGACTCCAGCTATAAATTTTCCTCTTAAGCACTGTGTTAGCTGCATCTTATAAGATATGATATGTTGTTTCAGTTTTCACTCATCTTATTTCAAATAAGGTCAGTCCCCTTAAACAGAGCTGCAGAGCTCTTTCCCCTTACAGCCAGCCAGCCTATCCCCCTGGGCAGAACTCCTGTGCCACTGCATTGGAGTTGGGAGTGAGGACCCACTTTTCCAAAACAACAATCCTGCTCTCTGAGGGACCAAGTGCAAGCCGTGGTGTTCTGGGGCAAGGGCAGTTGGCCCCAATATTCTTGGCCTGCCATGCCTGGGGTAGAACTACTACATTCCAAGTGAAAGCTGGGTAGAGGAAGAGAGATCTGGTCCTCTCAGCCCCACTTGCCTGGAATAGAGTTGCTACAACACAGGGGTCTGAGAGACGAGAAATTCCAGCAGTGTACGTCTCCTACAATGAACGCATAGCCCCAGCCTTAGAGCTAGAGAGAGAGGAAGGGATCATCCTCTTGGCTGCAACAGCCCAGGGTACAGGTTCTGTAACAAGGAGCAGGAGGTAGAAAAGGGGTTATGGAACCAGCCATCACTCAAATGCCACACTCTTGCTGTTCTTACTGAAATTTACTAGATTTTCTTATTTTCAATAGCTTGAGATACAATTTACATAATTCATCCATTTAAAGTACACAATTCAATGGTTTTTAGTACATTCAAAGAGTTGCTCAACCATCACCATGATCAATTTTAGAACAATTTCATCACCCCAAAAAGAGATCCCATTCCCATTAGCAGTCACGCCCCATTTTCTCCCAATCCCTTCAACCCTAGGCAACCCTAATCTACTTTCTATCTCTACAGATAGCCTACTCTAGATATTTCATATAAATTGAATTATAGATTATATGTCTGGCATTTGTGTCTGGTTTCCTTCACCTAGCTTAATGTTTTCAAGGTTTATGCATTTTTAACCACTGATCCGTACTTTATTTCTTTTTATCCCTGAATAATATTCCATGTTATGTTTTTATCAACTTTTGTTCATCCATTCATCAGCTGATAGACATTTGCGCTGTTTCAACTTTTTTGCTGTTATCAGGCCCGCGTACCACACACACACAAAAAAATGCTGCTATGAATATAGATGTATATTTTCATTTCTATTGGGTATATACCTAGGAGTACAATTACTAAGTCATATGGTAACTCCAATTTTAACATTTTGAGGAACTTCCAAACTATTTTCCAAAGTGGAGGCATCATTTTACATTCCCAGCATAAGTGTATGAGGATTCCAATTCTATTTTTTTTTTTTTTTTTGCGGTACATGGGCCTCTCACTGTTGTGGCCTCTCCCGTTGCGGAGCACAGGCTCCGGACGTGCAGGCTCAGCGGCCATGGCTCACAGGCCTAGCCGCTCCGTGGCATGTGGGATCTTCCCAGACCGGGGCACGAACCCATGTCCCCTGCATCGGCAGGCGGACTCTCAACCACTGCGCCACCAGGGAAGCCCTGAGGATTCCAATTCTTTCACATCCTTGCCAATAATTGCTATTACATGTCCTTCTTATTATAGTCATCTTAGTGTATGTGATACAATATGTCATTATGGTTTTGATTTGCATTTTCCTGATGACTAGGGATACTGAGCAGATTTTATGTGTTTACTGGCCATTTATATATTTTCTATGGAGAAGTCTCTTTTCAGATCTTTTGTCCAGTTTTCAATTAGGTTGTCTTTCTATTGTTGAGTTATAAGAGTTCTTTCAGTTAAAACTCCTTTATCAGATATATGAGCTGCAAATATTTTCTCCCGTTCTATAAGTTGTCTTTTTACTTTTCTGATGGTGTTCTTTGAAGAACTAAGGTTTTTAATTTTGATGATTAGTAGATTTTCTTGAATGAAAGTTTCTCCTTTGCCCTTAGGACAATTTTCAGAGCTTTATATGGTTGGTTTTTTGTGGTTGTTTTTTTTAATTTTTCACCAATTAAATTGTTTTTTGTTAGGTTCACCAAGCTCCTTACTCCATCATTTCAGAAGTTCTTCCCTACAATATATTTTAATGTCCTAAAGGTTTAGTATCCTAGGACTTCTTATTCAGCATTTTCCTAATATTGTCATAGAAGTATATTTCCAGAGGAAATCCAGCATCATATTCACAAATTACATGCATATACACACAATTATTTCAATACATATATTATCTTTAATGCTCACTGAAAATCCTGCACAGTAGATATTATTAGCACCATTTTACAATGAGCAAACAGATTCAGAGGGATAATATCACTAAAGGTCACACAACTATTATGAGATGGAGTTGTGATTAAAACCCAGATCAATCTGTCACCAAAATATATGTTTTTCTATTATGAAATGCCAACTGAGGCTAAGTCCCCATCAATCTCAAGGAATAGAAATTTACATAAGTATAAATGTAGAATTCCAGAAAAATTGCATACTTGGAGTCAGCTTAATATAAAGGTTCAATTAAATTCCTAGTTCAACAATAATTCTTCTCTTTCAAGTGTAGGGTTCAATACTGACTAAACAATGAGCTAAATATGTGAAATAAGTCAGACAGAAAAAGACAAATACCATATAATCTCACATGTGGAATCTAAAAAACAAAACAAATAAACAAAACAAAATGAAAACAGACTCATAGATACAGAGAACAAATGGTGGTTGCCAGAGGGGAGATAGGGGAATGGGTGAAGTAGGTGAAGGGAATCAAGAGGTACAAACCTCCAGTTATAGAATAAATAAGTCACAGGGATGTATTATACACCATAAGGCATATCATCAATTATACCATAATAACTTTGTATGGGGACAGATGGTTACTAGATGACTTACCATGGTGATCACTTCATAATGTATTTAAATGTTGAATCACTATGTTGTATAACCTAACATAATATTGTACATCAGCTATATTTCAATTTTAAAAAGATGAGCTAAAATTTCAATACCATTACAGTTTAAAACCAAATTTAATGTCAAATTAGCCAGGAAACACTGATTAGTGTAAAATTTTTCAAACAATAAAGAAAAGATTTGACGAATGAAAGGCTTAAAAAGAATTAATTAACTATGCCTTAAAGTTGCTATTCTATTTATAATTAGTAGTATTATAATTTTCTACAGAGATATCTGGGTCATAGTCTCATAATACAGCCAATACAAACTTTACTTACATCTAATAGGTTTATGAACCAGGTTATGACTGGAAAAACTGTCCTTTTCATTGTTTTTTACTGAAGTAGAGTTGATTTACAAAATTGTGTTAGTTTCAAGTGTACAGCAAAGTGTCCTTTTCTTTTTACAGTTGACAATTTTTTTCCTAATAAATTGTTTTTGTTTTATAAATGAAACTTCCATTCTTCATTCATATAGAGAAAACATCTGGGACTTTTTTAAAGTGTGGATTGAACTTATATTTAAATTTTGTTCTCAAAGCTGTTAGTTCTCTTAGTAGCCTTTTGATATGCAAGAAATTCTACAGAACCTACCAACTAAATAAACAAAACTGCTGGGTCAAAAACAAAGTGCAAAGCAAGATAAAATACTAAGTTTCTAATTTTTGATTAACATGCTTTATTGTGTGACATAAAGAGTAAGTTTAGGTTAAATGTTAAAATGCTGATTCAACAAATTCTGTAATTCTAAACATGCACAGAAGTTTAAAAGACAAAATGGTAGGATAAAAGAACTCACTTCTTTTTGCCTTGGACATAATTCACATAAAGAGTTTATTACCCTAGGAATAAAAGTTCCTTACTGCTATGTTGGCTAACCAGATGATGTTCGGATGAACATTTATTGATCACTCACCATGAACCAACTTTATAGATGTCATGATGAATCTACAACCAGTGTATAAAGGGGACTAAAAATATCAAAATATTCAAAAAAAGTTCAGAAACATTTGTGACTGACAGACCTTAATGTATTATTAAAGAGGAGTCAAGGTTGGTTATAGAATATCTTAACCAGAAAGATAATGAGATGACAAAGAACTATGTAGTATTTCCACCTTGGTATACTATACACACTGCTAAAGTAAATGAATTTCTGGCTTAATCTAACATGTCATTCTATCATCTTATCTTTCTTTGAGCCTATAAAAACTCATCCCTCACTTTTGCTAATCATGTATGAATATCATAAATGGATATGCATGTAAATAAAAATTTCTAATACAAACTCGTGAAAAAAACATAAAAAAGCATATGCAAACATTTATATCTAGAAATTAGCGAAATGAGCCCTGCTGATCTGCAATGGAAAAGTTGACTCAAACCATAAATAAGAATAAAAGCAATTAAGGGGAACTTTTAATAAAGTTAAAAATTATAGAAAAAACAAACAGGTAAAAAATAAATACCTTTACTTAGTCACTAGATTTGTTTAATGAAATTAGCATTTTAAAAGTAGGTTGAACTTTTGTAGCAGTGATACGTAACATCTATAATTTCTGAACAGTTTTGAACTCACATAAGCTTTTAAATTAGTTTAAATATATTTTAAGCCATTACAAAGGAATTCTGAAAAGAACAGAGGAGCATCAGAACCTGCAACCGACATCACATACTTATGCTCCACATCTCACCTTTTTATCTTATCTTCCACCCAGTTACCACATAGGCAGCCCATTTGTAAGGACTCCAGGAGAGCTTGCTCAGTTAAACTGAATTTGATCTGGTTAGCTTTCATAATCATCACCATCTGCAGCTTTTCCTTTGATCATATTGAAGATAACTAATCTCTCTTACTTCTTCATAAAACAGTTTACTATTTTTTTCCCTCCTTGCTCAGCTATGCTGCTTCCACGGATGTGAGCATTCTATGATCCCAATTGCTTATGGCATATGATGAACTGTCATCTTCCCTTACACAGCTTTACACTTAGTTTATTTTTCAGAAAATGCTACTGTCCGATCTCAATTTAGGCCCTGACATATAAATATCTCCCTCTATCTCTATCTTTCCCTCTCTCTCTCCTTCTCTCTCTCTCTCTCTCTCTCTCTCTCTCTCTCACACACACACACACACACACACACATGCACACTCACATGTGCACACACGCACACAAACACAATACCATTTTATTTTTTCCCAGGTCAAAAATGAGATTTAAATTTTCAAAACTTAAGAATATACATATTAATAAATTTCAAAAAGCTTAATAAAAAAGCTTTATGCCCACATTATAAATTTAGGAAGCCAGTCATATAATGCACATTTAAATACACAAATACAAAGATACACACATTTGAGAAATACTATTTAATAGTATTAAATTTTTAAGGACCACTAAGAGAGACAGAAAGTGATGTTTATATTAGCAAAAACAATGCTCATATATAAATACTATTATATGTAAGAAGCAGGAATTCTTGGTAAGAAGCAGGAATTGCTATTATTGGTAAGAAGCAGGAATCAACCAATTTTTAGTAAAAATTCAGAATAGAATTTTTATTAGCCCATTAGTTTTGAATGCCTCCTGCAAAATCAGAAACATGTCCTTCTAAAACAAACCTAACTGATCATTTGATGCAAAAATATTATCAAGAAACTTTTACTTTACCACAAAGCACAGCAATCAAAGCACTTGCCCAAATCCTATCTAATGCTAGCAATCATTATTATTATATAATCAGTCAAGCCCCCAAAGTACAGGGAAAAAATACACACTTGACCATTTTCAATCACAAGTTCTTTAGAGAATAAAATATTCTTTGAGCAAAACCTCATGAGAACTAGAATTCCCTTTTCAATATGTGGTCTCTCCTAGAGCTGTAACTAAATATTACTGAGTGGCAGAAAAACAAATCTCAAGAAATGATGGAATTAAAAAAATTTCATTGTGGAAAGCACAAAGCAAATCCTAATACCAATTTGAAAATGATAGCTCCCCTGCTTCGAGAAGCAGATATAAAAACTCACAGTAAAAAAAAAAAAAAACCTCACAGTAATGACTAAAAGACCCAACTGGATCTATTGAACCTCTGAAGGGCTTTAATAAGCATGATCACTAAGCAGCTTAAACTTGAAATTCGGTTTTAATTAGTAGTTGATTAAATCATTATTAAATTCACAGAATTTAAAATTAATAGTTCAACTTTAATCAAAACTTTTTAAAGTCAAATTCAATAGTGTATAACATGGAACATGAAACTAATTTTGTTAAATCCTTAGATGTCCTATGTTGAAATTCTATTAATTCTATGACATTAAAAATAATAATATACTACTCATTTGCTAATCATATCTTCTAAATCCACACCTTGAATAGGAGTAATTTCACGAATATAAAAGTACAATTAATGTTACCTGGGTTTATATTCCTTAAATATCAACAAAAGACTCAACATAACCAGTTTGAACTTTTCCAAAATTATGCTCTATATTTTTATTCTCTCTCTTGAAACAGGGAAGCTATCACTTTGCAACTGGCTTATTGACACTGTGTATAGCCTGACCTGGATGATCTCTATGGTTTCTTCCAATTCTGAGAGACTATGTGACCTTAGGTTATACAATTGCTTTTTTTTTAAGTCTCAAAACTTCCTGAAGCCTTTGCATATATTAATAATACCTTGATCTCACTAGTAAACCTATAGAGGAAAGTGGCCTTAATTTTCTCTTACAATGCAACATAGAAAATAAAGACCAAGACTTGAATAATGGTCATGAATGTGACCTAAACTAGAAAACAAGTGGTTACCTCAAAGGGAGAGGAAAATTACCTGTAGCTAACTTATGCTTCCCATCTATATTCTATAAAAGCTGACACTATTACTATTATGTTCAATAGAAACATAACTGTGGGAAAGACACACTAGGGTACATAGGATCACAGGATGTCATTAAAACAAAGTTTTATTTCCAAAAACAAAAGGTAAAAGCCTCTTCTTAAGGTATTTTCTCTTCAGTCAAAAACAATTATGAATTCAAAGCAAAAATAACAGACTGTAAGGATGCAGAACTAAAAAAAACTCCATTTTTTATGGTTTAAAATTCTTAATTTGACAGATATCTCTTTAGAGAGAAATTTATAAGATTCCCCTCCCAACTCAAAGGCCACTAACCTACAGAAAAAATAAAAGGAAATAAAGGACTATGTACCCAAAAAATGATTTAAGAAAGCTACAGATGTTTTTTAATAAAAAATAAAACACTGTACTTACTATTTAAAGTAACAGTATTTTCATTAAATATTTTTTAAATTTCATATTATGGTTGGGTAAAGAGATAGAAAGCAACTGTTCTAAAAAGAATAAAACAGAACAAGTTAAAGGAGAAAGCTAATAATAAGGAAGGATAAAAAGAGGAGGACAAGAAAACAGAAAGATGGAAGAAAATAAGACATAAAGCTAGGACTTTAAGAGAGATGAAAAAACAGAGAGGAACATATAAATAGTTAGGCTGAACCATGTGAACTGTAGATCACTTAGGCTGCAACCTGAATACGTTTCTGAACATCCCAATGGCTCTTCCACCAGTCAGAACAATAGTGCTTTATAAGCTGAGTGCCAATGGTCCAAACAAGCAAACGGTGGTTGCTAGTGAGCTACAACTTGCCTATTTCAGACCATCCACCAAATTGTAAAAGTTAAAAAGTAAAAACCTATTGGCACCAAGTAAATTATTTTTAATCACAAAGCACCCTGAATTCAGTGGTGAATTCAGCCAGTCGTCTTTTATCTAGTCATTGGAGTGCTAGGAGACCAGAATCAGGAGGATTCACGCAACTTATATTGGTGACAATGTCTTCACCATTGCATTCTCAGTTATAACTCACTTTCCAAACTGTTTGATTACAGCAAGACCAATACTCAGCTCAATGACTCTGACGTGTTTTTCTCCACCATGATTCACCCTCCTGAACCAGAAGTGAGAAGTGGGATAGCCCATGAAATTTAGGGTAGTACGTAACAGTGAATAGGCACTACAGCATGCCACGCAGAGAGCTCTAAGCTTTCTAAAATCCCACATCCAAAGAACTCAAACTACAAATTCAACCACAGTGTAAGCAATAATATCAATCCCTTTATCAGAACAAACTAGATATCCTGAGTTAAATGGAGACAGAGTTGAACATTAGAGGATATACAGACATTTGTTACGGGAAAAGAAGGAGCATTTCAGCCAATGTGGTCAAAAGTATGAACAACTGGGCTTCCCTGGTGGCGCAGTGGTCGAGAGTCCGCCTGCCAACGCAGGGGACACGGGTTCGTGCCCCGGTCCGGGAAGATCCCACATGCTGCGGAGCGCCTGGGCCCGTAGCCATGGCCGCTGAGCCTGCGCGTCCGGGGCCTGTGCTCCGCAACGGGAGAGGCCACAACAGTGAGAGGCCCGCGTACCGCAAAAAAAAAAAAAAAAAAAAAATGAACAACCAAAACAGAAGCAAGAAAGTTATGAAAATATATAATTTGTTTAGGAAGCCAAGAGTACTCTAATGTGGCTGAAGCAAGACAGCTAGAGGGCCACCTGTCTGTATATAATACTGGGTCATTTGAAAATGATAAAGAGTTTAAATGTTATCCCGTCATTACTTTCTTTGTCATTGTTACCTTTCTAACTCGGCAGCATTGATTTGGCTACCACTTCTTAGTATAACCCTGAGTTTCCATCTTTTTGGACAAGGAAAAAAATATTCATTTTCCTCAGTGACTAACATCGCTAAGAGTTGTGGAATATAATTGAAAGTGAAGTAGCCAAGTCTCTGGGGAAGGTATGTACGTGGAGAACAAGACAAAGAGGAAATAGGGTATTACTATAAACTTTATGCCCTCCCTCTTGGGGTTCCAAGCAAACTGCAGAGTAGGAGTATGTGCATCAACCAAATAAATCCATCCAACAAATGTCTACTGAGGCAAGTACTACTGTGGAATCTTGGCATGTAAAATGAAGTTAGCCTCAATGCACTCTCAATCTCTTGGCAGAGATAATACACATCAGATTTTGGTGCTATGATACAGATGCTAAACTAAGAACTAAGGAAACACAAAGTTGGGAGGGGGCAGAATTCTGAATTTAGATGGATGAAAAAGTAGGAAAAGACGGAACCATAGAAAGCGTCACAGACTGCAAAATTTCAGAGCTGACCATCACAGGATAATATAGGGATCTGTTAAGAGAATGAGCATTTCAGTCAACGTGGGTCAAAAAATAAACAGTCTGAACAAACGTAAGACACTGTGAAGATATATAATGTGTTTACGAATCTGAGAGTACTTTACTGTGGCTGAAGCAAGACAAAGAGAGGGCAATGGCAATAGAAGAAGCTGGAAAAGTTAACATAGAGCCACAAAGAAAAGGGCCTTAGACTACATGACATGAAGTTGGACTTTATTCTGAAAGCCACAGGGAGACATTGATTGTTTTTTAATAAATGGAGGGTGACAAGAGCAGATCAATACTTTAGAAAGATAAATTTGGTGATGGTGTGAAGGCTCGATTATTGGGGAACGGAGACACAGTGATCAGGTTCAAAATGATTATAAAAGGGAGTCTTTGGGGCTTCCCTGGTAGCACACCGCAACGAAGAGTAGTCCCCGCTCGCCACAACTAGAGAAAGCCTGCGCACAGCAACAAAGACCCAACCCAGCCAAAAATAATTTAAAAAATAAAAATAGGGCTTCCCCAGTGGCGCAGCGGTTAAGAATCCACCTGCCAATGCAGGGGACACGGGTTCGAGCCCTGGTCCAGGAAGATCCCACGTGCCACAGAGCAACTAAGCCCATGAGCCACAACTGCTGAGCCCACGTATCACAACGACTGAAGCCAGTGCGCCTAGAGCCCGTGTTCCCCAACAAGAGAAGCCACCGCAGTGAGAAGCCCGCACACCACACGAAGAGTAGCCCCGGCTCGCCGCAACCAGAGAAAAGCCCACGCACAGCAATGAAGACCCAACGCAGCCAAAAATAAAATAAATTTATTTTTTAAAAAAGCGGGGGGAGTCTTTGAAATCATTAGATCTACCGATTATAAACCCTAACCCCACCTCCATCTAGGTAACATTGTTTTATGCACTTAAAAAAAAAAAGAAAAACACCTGAATCAGTTTGAAAACACTCTGTAATTCAGACTTTCCACTAATTCATTTAGTTTTCCCAATTATTCCAAAGAACAGAGGTTTTATTATGTATAGCTTTGCTGTAAACAGTGTCTCCAGTTTTGAAATTTTATATCAATGCCACTAAAATTACTTTCATACAATTATCTCATGGCATGTAGTGAGAAAAAAAAACCTGTTAAACATCCAATTTGACCCAATAAAGTAACTGCCATAGGGTTTTCTTTTTTATCCTTACCATTACAAGTTCTTCCTGTAATTCACTGCAACTGTTTTCATTATACTGGAGTCTCTTTGAAAGGTCTATAATTACTTTCTTCTGTTCCTCGATTTCTTCATTTAGTTTCTTGTTTTTGGAGAAATACTCTCTCTCTAATCTGAAAAGTTAAAGTGTCAGAGCAGGTTTTTCAAATATGCTTTTATCAGGTCCTATTATACAACTTTCACACAAGTCGCAGATGTATTATATATCATGATTTCATGCCCAGAGGTTTTAAAGGTCACTTCTCATTTTCTCAAATAGAAAGAATTGTACATTCTTAAATGAAAGACTCTGAAGGAATAACAGTTGAGGCCAATAGATAACATGTAGAGGTGGAAGTTGAAAAAGTGGCATAATATGCATGTTATCTAGAAATACAAAGTTAAATATCAGAAGAAACAGCCATAAGAATTAAAATTGGTTGCCTCAAAGGAGCAGAAACTGGTCGTAGAAAGCAATGGGGTACCAAAATGTGGTTTTTCATGAGCTTAAAAGCACTATTTTACTTTTTAGATTATGTACAAGTGCTAACTTTATTAAAATCAAATTTTAATTTAAAAATTAGTAATCAGCAAATATAAAATTAAATGCACCTGGTATTTGGTGCTATTTTATAAATAAAGTCCAAGTTGAGTCCAGTGAAATGGTGAACAGCCCTTGCTGTCAGTAATCTCATGCACAACCCAAAGAAGTTGGCTCCTATGCTTCTGCCAACAGCCCCACCCAAGGGGAATGAGTAGGGCGGGAGTAAACTGAAGGTTCAAGGGAGCCCCAGTCTCTCTGAATCCAACAGAGAAGAGTCAGGACTTGACAGATGGAGGATTTTAGGCAAGAAAGGAAAGGGAGAAGAAGGAAACTTGTAGTTAAGAGCCGTTCTTTCCTACTGGATTCCCATTTTGTTGTTGTTGTTGTTATTGTTGTTTAAGAGTTCAGCTAAGAATTTGACAACAGTACAGCTGTTTTAAAAAATAGCCATCTTCAGGCTATCTTTTACCAAGAACATAAACAATAATAGTGCCACAAGTTATAATACTCGGTTGGCTAAAAAGTTCATTCAGTTTTTTCAGTAATTTGGCTCTAGTACACCTTAATTGTCTTTACCTTCATTCGAAACAATTTTGTTACACTGTATTGTGACAGCTGTCATATCAGCGTGCATTTAAAAAAACTTATCAAATTTGGTGAATTTTTGTGTAGCCATTTGGATACTGAAGATGGAAGAAAAAAGCAAATTTTTGGCATATTTTGGCAAATTTTTGGCATATTTTACGCAACTGAAACACAAAAAAAAGATTTGCGCAGTGTATGGAGAAGGTGCTGTGACTGATCGAACGTGTCAAAAGTGGTTTGCGAAGTTTTGTGCTGGAGATCTCTCGCTGGATGATGCTCCACGGTCGGGTAGGCCAGTTGAAGTTGATAGTGATCAAATCGAGACATTAACTGAGAACAATCAATGTTATACCACGTGGGAGACAGCCGACATACTCAAAATATCCTAATCAAGCACTGAAAATCATTTGCACCAGCTTGGTTACGTTAATCGCTTTGATGTTTGAGTTCCACATAAGTTAAGTGAAAAAAACCTTTATGACCGTATTTCCCGACATGATTCTCTACTGAAGCGTAACAAAAATGTTCCGTTTTTAAAACAAATTGTGACGGGTGATGAAAAGTGTACAATAATGTGGAACGGAAGAGATCGTGGAGCAAGCGAAATGAACCACCACCAACCACACCAAAGGTCAGTCTTCATCCAAAGAAGGTGATGTTGTGTATATGGTGGGATTGGAAGGGAGTGAAAACCAAACAATTAATTCCAACAAGTACTGCTCTCAATTAGACCAACTGAAAGTGGCACTCGACGAAAAGCATCCGGAATTAGTCAACAGAAAACACATAATCTTCCATCAGGATAACGCAAGACTGCATGTTTCTTTGATGATCAGGCAAAAACTGTTACAGCTTGGCTGGGAAGTTCTGATTCACCCGCCATATTCACCAGACATTGCACCTTCGGATTTCCATTGATTTCGGTCTTTACAAAGTTCTCTTAATGGAAAAAATTTCAATTCCCTGGAAGACTGTAAAAGGCACCTGGAACAGTTCTCTGCTCAAAAAGATAAAAAGTTTTGGGAAGATGGAATTATGAAGTTGCCTGAAAAATGGCAGAAGTTAGTGGAACAAAATGGTGAATACATTGTTCAATAAAGTTCTTGGTGAAAATAAAAAATGTGTCTTTTATTTTTACTTAAAAAACAAAGGAACTTTTTGGCCAACCCAGTACTTTTGTACTTCTTTCTATACTTTTGGTTGATGTATTTAGAAAAATAAAGAAGTCCCTAAATACTGAATGTAATAAAATAAATAAATTTAGATTCAGTCTGTTCAGTATCATATCCTTGACTAGCATTATTTTAAACTAAATTTAAACTTAAACTAGATGTAAGGATTATCAGGATCTTCTCCCTACCATTGCCCAACAATCAGTTAGTTACAACAGCTAATGAAGACCTGACACATTGAAGGGAATTCCCTGGCGGTCCAGTGGTTAGGTCTCTGTGCTTTCACTGCCAAAGGCACAGGTTTGATCCCTGGTGGGGGAATTAAGATCCCACAAGCCGCTCAGTGCGGCCAAAAATTTCAAGTATAAAAAAAATTACTGAAAAATTTTAGTTTTATACTGTAAGTTTTCAATGGAAAAAAATTTATAACTAAGAAAATTTAATTAGAGGAATATAGAGAATATATATTCTTTCTAAAATTATACATTATATGTATTCATTAAAATAGCCTGTTATTCAAATTCTTAGCTGAGTTCTTCAAAAGATATGTGTAATATATAATAATTTTACTTATTATATTATTATATGTAATATTTAATATATAATAATATATTAAATATATACATATATTCCATCTAATATATATGTATACATATGTATATTCCATCTACATATGTATACATATATATTCCACTGAAAATAGTTTCATGCAGGAATATTCACTGTTATGAAACTGTTGGCCAAAATTAAAACTCTAAAATACACACACAGCTTTTTCCTCCTGCCTTTTAATGAGATCCTGCCTAGATCTACCTGGAAGGAAACAGAAGTTTAAAACCCTTAACCACCTGCAAGGTTCAGGCAGCATTTCCTCTATAACCTCGTTATCACCAACTGCTAAATCAGATCTATCCAAAAGGTAAAACAATGTCCTACCCCAAAACTCACTGCTCTCAGAGTTGTAAATTAAAGGTATTATTTACCTTAAAGACCTAAAATATCAATTCTCCTTTTGAAATACATTATCCAAAACTTAGAACTACTTTGAAAAATTAATACTTGAGAGTTTGTGACTCTAAAAGATTTTAAAGACGATTCTGAAAAAGAATCAGACGTATAGGTAGAAAATGAAATAACTTATCCAATCATCCCTCATGTCATATCAGTCCTTCTCATACCACTGATAAATGGAAAGGAAGTGGCTGTCGTATGACATACAATGACAAGAAGGAGGGGATGGGGGAGAGAAGTCAGAGAAACTATCAATGAGTCGTGGACTTTAGTTACTACTTAATTTTTACTGTTTCTTGTTTATTTATTAATATTATTAGTAACTTTTATTATAGCACAGTTATATAGGGATGAAGAACAGATAAGGGACATTATATTAAAGCATTCAGGATTGTCAGCTGGTGCTTAGCTGTAATACATAATTAATATTTAGAACTGTTAGTTTGTGTTTATTGGAATACAAAACTTGAGTTTCAAGCACCAAAACACAAATAATAGCAAAACAAACATAAGGAAAAAATTTGCTCTGGAGTCCAATTTTAAAAGTGCATAGGTTACAATCTTAGAGCTTAAACGTTAGCAATTATCTTAGAATTCCTCTAATCCAACCTTTGCAGAGCTCACTTCTTCGGTATCCATGACAAAGAATCATCTACCCCCTGTTTCGAACTTTCCAAGGCAGAGAGTTCACTAGTTCCCCAAAGAAGCCTATTATTTCACTACTGGAAAGCTTTAATTGTTGGGAGTACAGTCTGACTTCTTACAGTTTCACTAGTAGGTCATAATCATTACCTCAAAGCAACAGTAAAGAAGCCTGTACTATATGCTACATAAAGGCCCTTCAAACATATTTATATATAAATGTGCAGATTCAAGATATGATTCAAAGGAAATAAAGGAGCATAAGTCCTTAGAATAATGTTCACAGAATGTCATTTAAGTCATTCTGGAGGAAGCAAGAAAATTCAGTTAAGAATTACTCATTTAATGTATTATAAGCATTACTAATAAAGGTAATCACAGTTAAAGAGTTTTAAATTTTTTCAAACTTGTCTTTCAAGTGCCATCTTTATAATTCCTGCCATACTCACAACTCTAAATAATACTTTTCTTTAAATTAATTCACATCGTAAGTTAAATGAAGTATTTTAAAAGGAAACTATATTATAACTGTAAATGGAAAACTACTATCTGTCATAAATAAACATTAAAAATAAATACATAACTCTAATATATCAACCTATTATCATGTCATGTACCAATGGTGGTACACATTTCATCCTCTGAAAGGAAATGGCTTAAAATGTCTACTATTGACTTATTTTTGGAAGCATATTAAATAGCTATAAACTTCTCAAAAAATTTCACAGAACTTTTCAGATGATAGACATTTGAATTGAAAAAGGTTAAAATCAATAGGAGTCAGAAAGATCCTGACTCTACATTTAGCTGTGTGTCCTTACCCTCGTTAGGCCTCAATTTTCACATCTGTAGAACAGGGATAAAAAAGAGTAGCTACCTCATAGGGTGTTATAAATTAAATAAAACCATGCAATGCTAGGTATGAAGTGAGCCACATACATGTTAGCCCCCGTAGCAGTATTATTCCTACTATTATTTCTACAGTTTACGAATATCTCAAACATTACCCATCTCCCACATAGCCCATTTTAGGTGGCCTAGAAGTCAAGGCCTTAAAGATACTATATTACATCAGTAAATACAAAATATATTAATATATTTACTTTCTAGTATAAGAAAGTATTTCTGCATTTCTGAGACTCCTTGGAATTGCCATGATACTTCAAAATCCAACAGAGCATTTCCATATTTACCTAGTACTACACATTCATACTCATGTAGATTTCATAAACTCTTAATATTAATTTAGAGAGTTTTACAGTATAACACTTACATATTTAGTTTTGCAAAGCTCTCTTGTGCATTATGCTTTTCTCGTTCATATGCACTTTCAACTTCTTTGAATTCATTCTTGATCATTTCCAAATCAGCAACAGCTTCTGCTTGGCTGGCCTTTTCTACCTGCAAAGCTCCTTCAAGGTCTCGAATCCGTAACTACCAGATGACAGAAAAGTAATTAAAGCAAGAAAGGAAACACTAGCACCAATCTCAAATTGAGTAGAATACTTTATCAAACAGCAGATTATCATTCATCCAAACAAGTCTTTCTTTCTGTTTTTGGTTTAAAAAAGGAAAATAAACAAAGGGCAGTTTATTCCCTTTCTCAACATGTGTAATGGAAGAGAAGAGTGGAAGAATACAGACTCAACTGTGCTATGAAAAGGGACAGGCGGATATAATATAATGCGTCCCATCAAAGTGCCTAATTTTGATCTACTAACCCATTTGGACATTTTTTTTATAAACATAATAAATTAAGTGGTTTTTGAAAACTAGAGGGAAGTACCTTCCTCTCTTTTGAGAAACATTATTATATGAACATCTTTATAAGCCTAACAAAGTTAACAGATCTTTTTATTCCTGGAGATTTCTTACTGTAGAAAAGCAAAATTTTTATTATCAAATAATACTATTGGGCTTCCCTGGTGGCGCAGTGGTTGAGAGTCCGCCTGCCGATGCAGGGGACACGGGTTCGTGCCCGGGTCTGGGAAGATCCCACATGCCGCGGAGCGGCTGGGCCCGTGAGCCATGGCCGCTAAGCCTGCGCGTCCGGAGCCTGTGCTCCGCAACGGGAGAGGCCACAACAGTGAAAGGCCCGTGTACCGCAAAAAAAAAAAAAAAAAAAAATCAAATTTGACTAAAATATTTGTGGGTGTAGTAATATGATATCTAGGATTTGCTTCAAAATAATCTGGGGGTGGTGGAGTAGAAGAGCGCTAATATTATAGATAAAACACAATTGTCCTGTGAGATAAGTCTTGAAGCTGAGTGATGGGTACACGGGGAGTCCATTTTACTATTCTCTCTACTTTTGCATGTACTTGAAATTTTACACAACAAGACATTTTAAAAACTAGATTCCCTGTATATGCCAACAGTAGAATAGATAAAGTGCATATCCATAAAATAATAATTTGTAGCTATAAAAAGGCTACAAAATAACTTTTGAAAAGCAACTTGTCCACATGGTTCTCTGTGTAGTGTTAATACATATTGGGAGAAGCAGAGTCCAGATTATTGTATGTAGTATGCTATATTTTAGGTAAACAAGTGGAAAAAATAAGGATAGGCAGCAGGAAAGAGAGAACAATAGGAGAGACAAGAGTGAAAGCAAGAGTTCCCGATCGCCTCAATTTTGTTTTAATTTTTGAACTATGTGAATATTTTATCTTTTTAGAAAATTAAGTTAAGAATAAAAAAATAGCTTGCTAAAACTCACAAAAGGAGGGTGGTAGGAAAAAAATGCTTCACACTAGATAGAAAATGGGGCTTTAGAATTGTAAGTCTCAGGTTTGAGTCGCAGCTCTACAAATCAACTTATATGCCCTTGGGCATATTAAACTCCAAAAGCCTGAGGTTCCTCATCTGTAAACAGTAAATACTAACAATAACAATAATAATAATAATATACAGACTCTACAGGGTGGCTACAAAGACCTAATGAGACAACATTTATTTAATACTAATACGTATTTAACATTAAATGTAAATATATAATAACTATTTAATAAGTGTTTAGATAAATATTTATTAGGCACTTAATATGTGCCAGGCAATGTAGTGCTCACGGTATATACAATCATCATGAAAATATACAGTCTCAGCTCTTGTTAGGAAAGGACAGACCATAAGAGAATATAGGCAAGTGCTTCCTGTCACAGAAGCAGGCCCAAAGGGCCATGAAATCAGAAAAAAGCTATGAACTCTGTGTGACACAAGCTTCCCAGGGATGGCAAAACATAACCTGAGTTAGGAAAAATGAACTCACCAAAAAACGAAGCGTAGGAAATATGAAAATGTTTCATAAATTAATCCATACAAATAGTAATCACCAGAATTATTTCTAATTATCCAAAACTATTTTGGATTAATTGAAACACCTATTCTCTTACACTAAAGTAAGGAAGGAGAATAGATACGTAGATACAATACAACTTTGTACATTTTCAAATTTGGTCTTTTAAACTATTTTTCTTTGTGTTATTATGTCTAAACCCAGTGTACAAGTAAAAATTAATAAGTCTAGGAAACATTTTCTTCTATCTATTGGTATGTTCTTTCAGAAACTATGCACATTCAATCACAAATGATAAACCAATCCAACTGAAAGAAAAATAGACAAACAATTCCAAGCCACTCTTGTGAATCTACTTCCTCATTTTTATGACATGGCATCCAAACAAATTTAATAACAGAATACTTCAAACATATTTTTAACTCCCATTTATAGTAAGATGGTGATTAATTACAACTCAGTAGTGTCATTTGCTTTTAAACTACTCTGAAACTGAATTTTACTGGGTGTACCTCACTAAAAATATTTGTCAATATTTATAGATCTATGATTCAAATACACACTTTTGCTTTTTTCCTAAGTTATAGCACTAAGTTGGGTATCAAATATTAATTTTTAATTATATGAGTAAAAAATACACATGTAACAATTTTCATTTTTATACCTATTAACTATATATTCCCAGTGATATAACTACAATGAAAAACTTAATTTTGAATTCTACTTCTTGCATGAATTTAAAACTTCAGCCTTATTGCCTATTAATGCCATTTTGGGTAATCCAATCATTTTTTTCTAAAAAAAAAAACAACCAAAAAAGCTTAACTGAAAAAAAAAAAAAGCTTAACTTACACAAATTTGCTTTACATATAGATGCACTCAAATACATGGGTCTGACCACCTAGAGGGGTGGGATAGGGAGGGTGGGAGGGAGGGAGATGCAAGAGGGAAGAGATATGGGGACATATGTATATGTATAACTGATTCACTTTGTTATAAAGCAGAAACTGACACACCATTGTAAAGCAATTATACTCTAATAAAGATGTTAAAAAAAATACATGGGTATGATAATTTTGCAGGTAAAAGGCATTTCATTAAAGATAAAAGTAAAAAACAATTATTTTAAAATTCTTACAAAGTTAGTTGCATCCTAGTTAAGACCTGTTTAAATAATAAAACTCTGCAAATTCTATTAATTAATTTTTAATATAGGGGAAGTCTTTTTTAAAAACCAAATTAAATTATGGACTTGGACTTATGGAACTTCATGTAAAACTATTTACAACAAAGGCTGAGGGTCAGACTTGGTCCACGACAGTAGTTTGCCAACCCCCAGTTAAAATGCCTTTGCTAACCTTAGGAGTTCCTTCTCATTCTCTAAGCCCTAGGGAAAAGGACGCTTTCCTTAGGATGCCTTCATTCAGTTCCCCTCTCAGATTTAATCCTTCTCTTTATTACACTCCCATAGTACTTTAGTATTTAATATTTCTACCTATACATCAACATATATAGGTACACAGTATCTCTGGTAATGGAATTTTGAGTCCCAAAAGGAGCTCATTCACCTTTATGCCTTCAGCTCTTAATATAGTGACAGGTGATATGCACAGGATATGCACTCAATCAATGAAGGTGCATATTTTAAAATGTTTTCAGAAAGAAATTCATCCCAAGGTTGTTGATAAAAAGAACACTCTGATCAGCAGATCTTCCTGTAACGCTCCAGATGGCAAACACATTGGACTTTGCAGAACGTGAGGTCTCTGTCGCAGCTACTCCACTTTGCCAAGGTAGCACAAAAGCCACCACGGACAAGATAAAACTTCATAAGCATACTCAGTGGGTAAGATTCAGCCTGTGGGGTGTAGTATGCCAGCTCCTCTCTAATAGAGTAAAGACTATCTTCAACTATATCATTATAGTAAATAGAATAACGCGTGTCTTAACAACATGCTACCTGCTCTAAACGCACACCTTAGTTCTCTGAACATAATGCTGTTTTTCCCAGCTTAATAAAATCCATTAAAAAATGTTGTTCACATTTTACCTGAATAATTTCAGAATTAAATTTCGATTCCAAATGTGCTGCTCTCTCTGCTTCAATATCTTCTTCTAATTTCCTCACTCTTAGAGTAGTTGCCTGAAAACATTAAGTTTAAACATTGGAATTTAAATTGAATATAGGCCACTATATTATAATTAACACTTTGGATTACTATAGCCTCATTTTTTCATTTGCAAGAGTATAAAAGTCATGTTGCAAAAAATAATGCTCGGGAAGAATACTCCAGAGCTTGTTTTCTTTTTCTTTATTCAGTTATACTTTACATGTAAGAAATTACACATATTGAAATTGTATAACTTGGTAAGTTTTGCATATATACACCCACGAAATCATTGCCATAATCAAGACAGACAAATATTTCTGTTACCCCGGAAGACTCCTTGTGTCCCTTGGTAACCCCGTCATCCAGTCCTCACCACCCCACCCCTAACCCCCAAGTAAACACTGATCTGCTTTTTTGTCACTATAGATCATTTCCTGTTTTCCAGAATTCAATATAAATTGAATCACACAGTGCATATTATTTATTGCCTGGCTTCTTTCTCCCCACAAAATTATTTTGAGTTTCATCCATGCAGTTGCACATATCAATAGTTCACTTTTTACTGTTAAAGTGTTCCACTGTGTTGATACACCACAATCGGTTTATCAGTTCACCTACTGATGGACATTTGAATTGGATGCTATACAAAGGAATATATATAGGACTATATTTTAGGGCTATACAAAGGAATCTTCTATGAGCAATTATGTATAAATCTTTGTATGGACATACACTTTCATTTCTCTAGGATAAATAGTGAAGGACAGAATGACTGGGTCAGATGGTAGGCGTATGTTTAATGTTTTATGAAACTGACAAACTGTTTCACAAACTGTTTCCAATTTCATACATCTTCACCAACACTTGGCATGGTAGTCTTCTGGGTTATTTGGGGGCGAGGGTTAGACATTCAAATAGGAATGTAATGGTATCTCATTTTAGTTTCAATTTTCATTTTCCTAATAATTAATGGCATTGAGCATCTTTTCATGTATTTATTTACTATCTGTATATCTTTTCTGGTGAAGTTTCTGCTTAAATCTTTTTCTCTCTTTTTTTTTTTTTTTTTTTTTTTTGCGGTACGCGGCCCTCTCCCATTGCGGAGCACAGGCTCCGGACGCGCAGGCTCAGCGGCCATGGCTCACGGGCCCAGCCGCTCCGCGGCATGTGGGATCTTCCCGGTCCGGGGCACGAACCCACGTCCCCTGCATCGGCAGGCGGACTCTCAACCACTGCGCCACCAGGGAAGCCCTTTTTTCTCATTTTTTAATTGGGCTGTTTGTTTTTTTATTATTGAATCTTGAAAATTCATTATATAATCTGGATACAAGTCATTTGTTGGGTACGTGATTTGCAAATATTTACTCCCAAATATTGTCTACAGCTTGTCTTTTCATTCTCTTAACGTTAGTGTCTTTCACATAGCAAAAGTTTTTGTTATGACGAAGTCTAATTTATTAGTTTTTCAAGCTGGAGTCAGCCCCGCCACACCTAGAGTCCTGTCTGTCAAATATAGATAGTTCAACAGTGAAAGAGAAAGACAATAGTAATTTCCTTTCCTTTCTTAGATAAAATTTGGGCAAGAAATGTTTCTATTTGTTATACTTACTCTGTCATTTAGCCTTAGCTATAGGTTTTTTTTTTTAAATGCTCGGCTTGATTAGTTTGATTTTTCCTCTTTTCTCCCACCATTTCTTTTTTGCATACAGAGATGGTAATGTATCACAACCAGAAGGGGCATAAATAAAAATAGGATAATCCAAAAACTAATCAAGTGGTCTGTGGATAAGTGAGAAATGACTACACTTTTCCTTGAGCAAAACATGTTCCTATAATGTCTGCTACAGTGCAGAGCATAAACACAAAAAAGGTGAAAAAAAACCCAGTGCCCATCAACTGATGAATGGATAAACAAAATGTGGTATATCCATACAATGGAATATTATTCAGCCATAAAAAGGAATTAAGTACCAACACATGCCACAACATAGATTAACCTTGAAAATATATGTTAAGCGAAAGATACCAGACACAAAAGACCACATATTAAATGACTTCATTTACATGAAATGGCCAGAATAGGCAAATCCATAGAGATAGAAAGTGTATGAGTGGTTTCCAATAGCTGGGGACAGGGGAAGGAAGGAATGAGCACTGACTGCTAATGGGCATAAAGTTTCTTATTGGGGTGATAAGAATGTTCCAGAATCAGATAGTGGCAATGGTTTCATAACCCTGAACTGCATACTTTAAAAGAGTGTATTCAATACTATGTGAACTATATCTCAATAAAAAATAAAAAGAATCCCTAAGTGTAAGAACCAATGACATTTCAAAGAAATGACCGCCACCTATGTCAAGCTTCTTCATTTCTGTTTAAAAGTTCCTCTCAATGCTGACTTTGAATCCTAGAACAAGGGATCCCCACTGGTTGTAGGTACGAAGGTGATACATACTAGATCAGAAAAATTCTTAATGGTTAGCCAGATTAAAATGAGTATTACCCTAGGTAGGGCCAATACTAGTAAAAAAAAATTTTTTTTTAATGTAATGCCACAAGATGAAGTTCCTGTCCTTGAAGAACTAAAGTCAACTTTCTCAACATTCAAAATACTTGTGTTAGGTTCTGCAAGTCAGAAGTCTAACCAGTGTCAAGGAAATAACCCATAGACATTGAGAATAAAGGATCAAAACAGGCAAAAAGCTAATAAAGGGCAAATAGAAGAAACCAGTCTAATAATGTTAATATATTCTTTCATATTCCAAAAGGCATTTACATAGTTTTATCAAAATAAGTGTTATTTTATTAAAATACAGAATATTCAGTGATTCCATGATAAAAGAGGCAAAATTTTCATTTTTCATGTACATGTTGTCATATGAATCAATTTATCTGATTTCACTCCAAAAGTCACGAAGACTTTTTTTTTCTGCCTAAACCAAAATCAAACGGGTTGAAATAATAAACCAGAGATCCCACCTTTATTTCCATACCTTCCTGTTTTAAATGAAATGTCCAGAAGAAAACAAATTTATAAACTGTTTCTTAATTACTAAAACAATAAATTAATCAGTAAGGACAGCAAAAAAAATCTTCACATATTTAAACAAATTTCTTCAAGAGTGTGTTTTGTTGACGTAATTAAAGCCCTCCTAATAAATATTTTTTAAAAATCTTCTAGTCTGGTGAATTAATTCTTATCTCCAGCAGAGGGTGCTAGAGGAACATCAACTTGCTGTTCACAAATATTTTTCTCCAATATCACCTAAGAGAACTAGTACAACAATCATTATCTCCAATCCTAATATAATCAACATAGCAAGAGCAGAAAGCATAAGAGAATTCAGATTAAAGTACAAAATCCAACACAAATTCATATATACCCCCGGCCAATTTAACTATATATAAATTTGCCTGTAGTACAAGGATTACACTCTATACTGTCTGTTCCCAAATACTATGAACATCAGAGTTCTTTATGTGACACAAAATGATCACATATTTTATCATTTATTAGCTGGCTGTCACGTCCTTTCTGACTGCAATATACTGCCAAGAGATTTTTATTCCACTAAATTCTGTGTTCATTGTACCCAAATTTTTTTATTTTTATTCCAGTAAATTCTGTGTTCATTGTATGGGTACAATTTTTTTTATTTTATGATTTGTATCTCACTAAATCACAATAAGCCCAGTTAGATAGTCTACTCCACTTAAGAAAAGTGAGTGTTCATTCTTTGAAGAAGGTAACATAGAAAACATTATTTTATCATAACACAGGGCATGAGCCGCCAACTCCAATTCACAAGCAGAACTAATGAAACACATCCAGACCACATTTGTTCTCCACACCACATCTGCTCCCATGGCTTCCATGGGCCTGTTCCAAAGTTTCACAAAAATTATGAAAACATATGTGTTCGAGGAATTTGCTGAGACACTGGGCAAAAGCAGCTCCTACTACATTCTTGCCTCCTCAAATAGAATATGCCCAGCCCAGAGGATATACATGAACTTAAAGGGATTAGTCAAGCAGAAAAACCTTGATATATGAAATTTAGCCCACTAAAATAGACATCAAGAAAAATAAGGGAGGAAATATCACACAAGTACCTACCAATCAAAGACTTCTCAGTAGTGTGTTAGGTAGTACTGTTTCCAAAACAGTTGTACAAAGTTTACCCCAGAATATCAATAGCTGTATAAATAGGAAATGGTTGTTTATTTAACTATTGTTCCAGATTTTATCACCTGATATTTCCCATTAATGAAAACTCTTACAAGTAACCAATATAGTAATAATCCATCTTCAAAAAGATGATTCTAAGGGACTGATTAATTCTATAATGGTTATTTTAGTGGTAAGTATATGTATTATATTTTAGTGGTTGTAAATAATATATTAAATGTGTGTTAACAATTAATGACAATTAACTACAATCCTTATTCCCTACCTGTGTGGGAGAAAACAAGAGTAGTTACTATACTTGGAGCTCTTAAACTGAAGATCTCAAAGTATTTTTTGTTACCAAAAAAGATATCTTAGAGAGTCAGAATCTCTAAGGAACAGAATTTACAAGCCACAAATTCTGTTTGGCATGGTAATAAATTAATTTAGCATCTTTAAAATCATCTTTATCTTTTCTAGCAGTAAAAACTTCAGTAATTAACAAAATTTTTAATGAACTTCCAGTTTTAAAATCCATTATGAACATAAATACAAAAATGTATAATACTTATAAGCACAATAGTATAACCCAGGTGATTTATTTACCTTTTATAGTTGGTAATCAACACAAACAGGTGTTTAAAAATCATTCCTACAAACACATGATGGCTTTAAAAAGATGATTCATATGCGGTTGCTTCACAGACAATACAAAAGGTGAGAATCATTTTTCTTTTCCTTTTTCACTTGAGTATGGTGTATGTATAAGTAAAAAACTACATTCTACCCTTCTTTACGTTACCATAATATAGAATATGACTGACAGAAGCAATTCAGAATTTATTTTCAAAGACTGCTCTCTCTCCACTGTAATCTTCACAAGATTCTTCAGTTCACTCAGAATTAGGTTTGCATCTTCTCTTTTCTTATTGAGTTAAACTTATTTCCCATGATTAAAAAAAAAAAACAAAAACCTCCCCTAGTTGTAAAGAGGTTTATAAAAGCCACGGATATTTCTTTTTCCAGTTCACTTTTCCCTTGGTTCTCTGGTATCCAGCACCACATTTAGAAAATTGGATTGGGAATTTGTTATTTTTTTAATCTAAGAAAACATTGATCCATGTTAAGATGATTAAGCCACACAATGGTCTATAACATATCAGATTTTTTTTAATTTTTATGCACACACACACACACACACACACACACACACACACACACATATTATATAAACTTCTTTGGCCCAGGCACATAAAGAAATCACCTCTTCATGAAATGTAACTGTTGAAGCTTCATTAAAATTTAAAACATTTATTAGGCTAAACGTCTATTAGTTGCCTTAGTCTGATATTACTGACATTAAATAATGTGTTCTATTAAATTAAAATTTTAACAATTTTCCTCTTTATTATTATATTTTATATTAATCCTTTTTTAAAAATACCAATGATGATTATAAGCGCCTAGAATTACTAGTACTTAATGTCTCCACAACTGAATGTTAAACTACATAAACTGCTCTCTAGGAATTTAACTTCTCCTTCATTATGTCATCACCTGGTCAAAGAGCCAATACAAAATACATTCACTTAAATATAAAGCAAAAATTTGTAAGGTGTCTAAACTTGAAGAACTGTAGGTAAGTCACAGGACTATACTTGTCCACTTAGAAAATTCTTATAAATAGAATAAAACTAGACTCTCTGGACACCCTCAAAGCTTCAAATTCCCCCAAAGCAGAGACCTGGTATTATCAAAAGTATTTACAGAGTAGCTAAGAAAAAACTCAATATAAAACTAGTCTAAAACAATTTTATATTTACAACATTAATCAATTACAAAAAAAAAAGAAATTGGGGCAAGTAAGTATTTTACAAGAAAATAAATCAATACTGATTTATCCAAAAACAAATCCTAAAGTTTAGGCATTAGACACTACCTCAATTGAGTCAAAAGTGACTTATCAAGAATCTTATCAACAAAAATCACTGTTACCTAGCACTTCTTCATACCTATAAGGCAATTAAAATGTTTTTAGTGATGATCATAGAGTTTTATAGCATCCTAAAGTGACTTCTAAATGATCTTTTTAAATTCTAAGTATATTCAGAACTTTATTCTAATCCTTTTCTAATAGGCCATCCACAAACCACATGATATTAAAAATGATGATATAAAATATGATGATGCACTCCTGAATTTTCTGGCCTGAAAAAATGTTTGGCACAAATGACAAATAAGCTAAAAATATTACTTAGAATATAATCTCACTTTTAAATTTCTTTCTCTAACCTCATATAAAATTAGACCATATGTGGTAAGCGTATGAGTAATTTATCTTTGTCAAGTTCAAGTTCATAATCTGGCATTATTACTGAGCGTTCCTATACACTCCACACCCCGTTTTCCCTATTAAAACATCTGACAATCATATAACACAAAGAACCCATAAAAAATGTATAATGGATCTGAATAACTATTTCTCCAACGATATACAAATGGCCAATAAGCACATGAAATGATATTCAGCATCATCAGTCATCAGAGAAATGCAAAGCAAAACCACGAGATACCATTATACACCCACTAAAGTGGTTATAATTGGAAAGACTAATAATAACAAGTGTTGGTGAGGATCTGAAGACACTGGAACCCTCATGCATTGCTGCTGGGGATGTAAAATGGTGCCTCCACTATGCAAAACAGTCTGACAGCCCCTCAAAAAGTTAAACATAGAGATATGTCACCTAGCATGCCCACTCCTAGGTGAAACTGAAAACATGTCCACACAAAAACTTGTACACAAATGTTCATGGAGGCATTATTCATGATAGCCAAAAAGTAAAAACAGCATAAATGTCTATCAACTGATGAATGGATATACAAAATGTGGTCTATAATACAATGGGAGATTATTTAGTAATAAAGAGGAATGAAGTGCTGATACATGATACAACATGGATGAATCCTTAAAACATCCTGTTATGTGAAAAAAAATCACCAAAGACCACATATTGCATGATTCCACTAACATGAAATGTTCAGAACAGGCAAATATATACAAGCAGAAGTAAATTAATGTTTTTTTAGGGATGAGAGGAATGGGGAAAGAGGAGAGTGATAGCTAATGGGTGTGGGGTTTCTTACTGAGGTGATGAAAACATGCTCCAATCGACTATAGTGATAGCTGTACAACTCTGTGAATATACTAAAAACCACTGAATTGTACCCTATAAATGGGTGAATTTGTAGCATGCAAATTATATCTCAGTAAAGTTTGGGTTTTTTTTAAATCATCAGTATGAAGAGTTTAACCTGCAGGCATCCACCTCCACCCTAATTAGCCTACAACTACCTCCCCACCAACCACTACACAAACTCACAAACTGGAGGTTTATTATCTGGAAAATGTCACTCTGAAGCCAAGGTTGGACATAGAGATACATGGGGTGGGCAGAGCAGGGGTAGGGGGGTTGGTGTACAAGACTGAAGCCAGGGGAAATTCTGTATACTGAATAGTATGAAACAGATTTTTCCTCCATTTCTTTCTTCCATTTAATAACCACCAAAGAGGAAACTAGCAGGTCACTCCTTGTAGAAACAAAGAGAAAAGTCCTATGGATTGTAACATTTCACCACTTCCCAATGAAATATTTGGCACATCTCATCACTCTACAGTAAGGTTTCCCTAAGGCCAATACTTACATTCAACTGCCTACTCAGCATCTCCACATGGATGTCTAACGGGCATGTCAAATTTAACATCTCTAAAACCAAACTCCTCATCTCTCCCGAATTTACTCCACTTGCATTCTTGGCCAGGTTGAGTAAATGACAGTGCCATTCCCCCAAAGGCTCAAGCCAAAATCTTTGGCATTATCTTTTACTCCCTTTCTTTTTCTCTCACAAGCCAGGTCCAATAAATCTGCAAATCCTACTGGTTCTATCTTCCAAAACACATACAAATCTGAATACCTCCTCTACCACTACTTTGGTCTAAAGCACCATAATCTCTCATGTAATTACTTTAATAGTTTCCTAAATGGCCTCTTACAATCTGTCTTTCAAGGAGTATACAGAATGATGCTTTTAAAACAAACTAGAGGGGACATGTCATTCCTCTGCTTAAAACCTTTCAATGGCTTTCCATCTCAGAAAGAAAGCCAAAGTTCTTACAATGAACTCCAAAAGACCTTCAAGACTCTATAACATCTGCCTACCATTCTCTACACCCTACTAGTCTCTCTCTTGCTCAATCCGTTTCAATCACAATGGCCTACTTGCTATTCCTCAAACTTTCCAAGCACACTCGCATCTCATGGCCTTTACACTTTCTATTCCTTCTACCTAGAATCTCTTCCTCCAGATAGCCACATGGCTCAATCCCTTTCTTCCTTCAGGTCTCTGCTCAAATGCCATCTTATCAAGTCAGGCTTCCTTGACCACTAACACAAGAAGGTAACCATTCCACCCCACCATTTATTACTCCCCTCGTCTCCTTTATTCCTCTCCATAGGGCTTATCAAATTCTATTTCATTTCATGTGTGATTCTCCCTGACAAGAGTGTCAATTTCAAGAGGGAAGAGGCTTTGTTTTGTTCACTGCTATGCCTCAAACACCCAAAAGTGTGCCTGACACTCTCGAGGTTTTCTGAATAAACAAATGAATACAGTAGTCATAATATAGGATCAGGATGCTATAAAAATGGTACAGAGAACAAGAGCCCTCAGAAACTAAAAAGAAAACATAAAATATTCAATTAGAAGATTAGAAAAGTCAAGTAAATCTCCCACGAACCAACAACAACAAAAATACAAAGAGAAAGACAACAAAAGGTAAGAAAAGCAAACATCAACCAGTTGGCCTACCAACTGAACAATTAAAAACACAAGAAAGAGAGAATAAAAAAACCCTGAGCAGGAAATTATGAAGAAATAACACAAGAGAATTACACAAAATAAAGATCATGAGTCTCCTAACTAAAATGGCCACCAAATGCCCTGCACACTGAACACAAAAAAAATCTATACTAAGAATCATTGCTTACCTTTGATGTTCTGAAATTTTATAGTTAGTGGGAACTCTATAGCAGAAATAGCTTGGTGTCTTCACAAATACAAGGGAAAAAGAAAGCTATAGATGGAGAACCTATAGATTGAGAGACTTAAGAGACATATCAACCAATTATAATGTGTAGACCTACTAGGGATTCTGATTCAAACAAACTGTAATCATACATACATTTTTATGCCATATATGTAGCAATATGAAATTTAAATAATATCTGGATATTTGATTATATTAAGTAATTACTGTTAATTTAAGTTTGATATTGATAACGTGGTTCTAAATAAAAGGCCCCTTATTTTTTAGAAATATTTATGGTTAAAATGATATGATGCCTGGGATTTGTTTCAATATAATATGGGAAGAAGGAAAGTGAATAGGGGTATGAATGATTCAAGATAACCCATAAATGAATTTTTTTTTTTTTTTTGGTACGCAGACCTGTCACTGTTGTGGCCTCTCCCGTTGCAGGGCACAGGCTCCGGACACGCAGGCTCAGCGGCCATGGCTCACGGGCCCAGCCGCTCCGCGGCACGTGGGATCCTCCTGGACCGGGGCACGAACCCGTGTCCCCTGCATCGGCAGGCGGACTCTCAACCACTGCGTCACTAAGGAAGCCCTAAATGAAAAATTTTTGAAGCTGGTGATGGGTACCATTACTGTACTATGCTGTCCACCTTTTTTAATATTTAAAGTTTTCTATTTAAAAAAAGTGAAAAAAAAAGAAAAGGGAACCCTCATGCACAATGGGTGAGAACGTAAACTGGTATAACCACTATGGAAAATAGTATGGAGAGTCCTCAAAAAATTAAAAATAGAAAAATAAAACTACCATATGATCCAGCAATCCCGCTTTTTGGTATTTATCCAAAGAAAACAAAAACACTACTTAGAAAAGATATATGGGGCTTCCCTGGTGGCGCAGTGTGCTCCGCAACAGCAGAGGCCACAGCAGTGAGAGGACCCCATACCGCAAAAAAAAAAAAAAAAAAAAATATATGCACCCCTATGTTCACTGCAGCATTATTCACAACAGCAAAGCTATGGTAGCAAACTAGGTACCCACCAACAGATGAATGGATAAAGATGTGAGATATATATATATGATATATATATATCATTTTATATACATATATAATCCAATATTACTCATCGATAAAAAGAATGAAATCTTGATATTTGCAACAACATGGATGGACCTAGAGGGTATTAACCTAAGTGAAATAAGTCAGACAGAGAAAGACAAATACTATATGATTTCACTTACATGTGGAATCTAAAAATGCAAAACAAATGAACAAACATGACAAAACAAAAATAGTTACAGCTACAGAGAACAAACAGGTGATTGTCAGAGGGTAGGGCATGGGAGGGGAAGAAAGATACAGGTGAAGGCGATTAAGAGGTACAAACTCTCAGCTGCAAAATAAATGAGTCACAGGTATGAAATGTATAGGGTAGGGAATATAGCCAGTAACTAGGTAATATTTTTTGTGTGTTGACAAATCATAACCAGACTTACGATGATCATTTTGAAATGTATAGAAATATCAAATCACTATGTTGTGTAATAGGAACTCACATAGTGTTGTAGGTCAATTATACTTCAAAAACAATCAACCTCATAGAAAAAGAGATCAGATTTATGGTTACCAGAGGCAGAGGGGTGAGGGGAGGGGTAACTGGATGAAGGCAGTGAAAGGTACAAACTTCCAGTTATAAGATAAATAAGTACTACGGATGTAATGTGTAACATGTTATACATAATTAATACTGCTGTATGTTATATATGAAAGTTGCTAAGAGTTATTCCTAAGAGTTCTCATCATAAGAAAAAACTGTTTTTTTCTGTTTCTTTAATTTTTTATCTATATGAGATGATAGATGTTCACCAAACTTATTTTCATAATCACTGCATGATGTATGTAAATCAATAATTATGCTCTATACCTTAAGCTTATACAGCGCTGTATGTCGATTATATCTCACTAACTGGAAGAAAAAAAGTCTTAAAAAAAAAAGAGGGCTTCCCTGGTGGCGCAGTGGTTGAGAGTCCACCTGCCGATGCAGGGGACACGGGTTCGTGCCCCGGTCCAGGAAGATCCCACATGCCGCGGAGCGGCTGGGCCCGTGAGCCATGGCCGCTGAGCCTGCGCGTCCAGAGCCTGTGCTCCGCAACGGGAGAGGCCACAACAGTGAGAGGCCCGCGTACCGCAGGAAAAAAAAAAAAAATAGAGAAACAGGAAAACTTTCAGAGAGGAAGAGTGAGAAAAGGGTCACCACAAGGGAACACAAACAAGAATAACATCAGGCCTCTCAACAGCGACAGAAGAGACTGGGAACGAGGGAGGCAAGGCCTTTAAATTCTGAAAGAAAGAATTCCATCCTAAAATTCTATATTCAGCCAAATTCTATATACTTTAATACTTTATTGATTAAAAAAATCATGTTAAGATATGCAAGATCAAATTAAACTTAGCTCCCATACACCCTTTCTTTAGAAGCTACTAGTCTATGTACTCCAATGAAGTGAAGAAAGCAAGAGACCTAAGAAACTGCAGATCCAACAGAGGATAATGAAAAAGTCCCCAGGTGACAGCTATGCCATATGCCTAGAAAGCAATGAGGAGATGGAACAGGAGAGAGTCCCAGAAGAACATGGTAATTTTCTGAGAACAGACCCTATAAAGCAGCCAAACAGAATTCCTTCAAGGTTTTAAAAATTTACACACCCACCATCATGGTACAAGAATTTTTAACACCACCGTCACCAGTGCTGGGTACTATCATTTTCTTTAATCTTATTGTTTTGAGTGTTACTGTCTTTCTTACATTATGGTGAGGTGGAGCATTTTTCCTATGTTTGTTATCCATCTGAAATTATTCTTTCATATCTTCTTTGATTTACTTGGTAGATTTTTTCATAAAGACCTCCTTTCTCTTATCAAATAGTAGGGGATTTAGAGAGACAGAAATATATTTACCCTTTGCTGTAAATATTTTTCTCATTTGGTTGTCTTTTTATTCGAAGTGGGGATTTTACTTACATATGACTTTAATCTCTCCTAGTCAAAGCTATAAATCCATTCCTAAATATTTTGTTCCTTGGTTTTTATTAGTAGTAAGTCATAATGACTCAGAGAGCAGAAAAAATTAAACTACATTTTCTTCTTATTTTATCATTGTTTTTAATATTTCACTCTTTTTAATCCAACTGGAATTTATTTTAGAACATAATGTAAGATAGGAATCTAATTTTATTTTGTCCCAAATAGTTAACCAATCATTTCAACACGATTCACTGAATAATTTTTCCTATCCTTACTGATTTAAAATGATATACTCTACAAGTCTACTACTGACCTTTCAATTCTGACATTGAAAGTCTGGTCTTAGAGGTATTATACTTTTTGGCCACTCAACAATCTTTCCCCTTCTTTTTTTTACCAGCACCCTAATTTCTATATAAGAATTTATTTGGGGGGCTTTAATTTTAGCATAATTAGAGGAATTACTTGGGGCAAATTACCTCTTTCAATCAAATGTTCTCTTCCAGATTAGAATCCTGACCAAAGTTACAAAAAGAATAAAAACTATCAGTACCAATTCACCTCAGCTTCATCTATCATTTCTGCTACCAAGAACTCTGGAGATGCTCTGGGACTCATATGATTTCTAAGCTGATTCCCCAACATTCCTTGTGATTCTGTGGCTATGATTCCCATATTCTTCCACTGAATTCCCTATTTATGTTAACCAAAGTCGGTTTCTGTTGCATACAACCAAAAACACACAATTGATATATTACTGAAGTTTTATAATCTGTACTAACTTCTGGTATAGTAAGTGCCCACTCATTACTCTTACCAAAATGTTTTATAGATCCTCATGTGGATGAACTTTAGAATCTGTCTTCCCAAGATAATTCCACTCAATCTTTGATTGGAACTGCTTTAACCCATAATATAATCTAGGGAGGATTCATAACTTTACACTGTTAAGGGTTCCCAAAATGTCTCATCATTTTCTTTTAAGACTCTCAGTTAAATTTCATAATTTTTAACGTATTTGTTGTTAACTGTATTCCTGTTTTTGTCACTATGGTGACAAAAACTTTTTTAGTATCTTATTCTCTGATTATTACTGGTATATTAGAGTGTAAACATAATTGCTATATATTATTTTCTTCTTGACCTCCTTACTGAATGTTCTTACTAGTGTCAATAATTTCAAAGATGAGTTTCTTGACCATTTAGGGTTATTAGCATACCATCTGAAAATAATCAGAATCATACCCCCCTTCTTTCCAAAAATTATAATTTTTTATCACTGTTCTTGCTTTTATATATTTCTTTGGCTAAAATTCTCAGCACAGTGTTAACTGACAGAAGTGAGTTTAATGAGAGTACCTCCAGCATTTTATCATTAAATACTCTTTATAAATGTTTATTTACTTTATAAGAATTATAAATTATGTTTAAGACAAACTTCTTTATCTACTGAAATACTTAATTTCCCACAAAGCAAAAGAAAATTTTTTTAAAAAATAAATTAGCTATCTCTCAAGATTAAAGTGGTTATCAGTATCATTTACTCACAAAAATCATATTTTTTCATTTGTAAACTAATGCTCCTTTCCCATCTAAAGTCTAACCTGGGGACTTCCCTCATGGCACAGTGGTTAAGAATCTTCCTGCCAATGCAGGGGACACAGGTTCAAGCCCTGGTCCAGGAAGATCCCACTTGCTGCAGAGCAACTAAGCCCATGCACAACAACTACCGAGCCTGCACTCTAGAGCTTGCAAGCCACAACTACTGAGCCCGCATGCCACAACTACTGAAGCTCATGTGCCCAGAGCCTGTACTCCACAACAAGAGAAGCCACCACAATGAGAAGCCCATGCAACACAACGAAGAGTAGCCCCCACTCACCACAACTAGAGAAAGCCCGCATGCAGCAATGAAGACCCAACATAGCCAAAAATAAGTAATATAAATAAAAATAAATTTATAAAAAAATAAAAATAAATAAAGTCTAACCTGAAAAGCACTCCACAAAACTATGTAGCTAGTACACAGCATTCAAACTACAAAATTAGAATTTAATATCTTTTCTTGTGTTGCTTCCTCAAACTTCTAATATAAACAATTACCTTCAAACTTTCCAAATATTCCAGGACAATTAATTATTAAAAATGAATAGTTTTTTTTTAATTTGGAGCAAGATATAATTTACTCAAATACAAAAGTTTTCAAGGAAGCCAATATTCAATATATATAAATGTCAAAAAATTATATTTTATTACAGAGTAAAACTTTGTCCTTAAATTACTAACTAGCCATCATATATGTGCTATAAAAGAATGAGAAAATATACCTCAAACTCTTTTCTAAGACGTTCCTCTCGTTGAGTGCTAAATTCGAATTCACTTGTCTGTCGACGTAAAAGGTCAGAGCACTCCATGTGTTCGGCTTCTAATTTTTCTACTTTCTCATGCATATTTTGTAAAGCATTATCTTGCTCCTAGAAAATAGTTCATTTTTGCATCAATAAAGTTTATAAGCCAACAATGACTAAAATTTATTCTATAAAATACAGTAAGCAACTAAACCTGTACTTCAACCATAATAATAGGTTAATTTATATAAGCAAGAGAGGCCAAGATATTCTCTAGCGATGTTTCAGAATATACATGTGTTTAAAAAGTGCTACTGGAGTTTTACAACTTAAAAAGTCTAAATAAGGGAAGGACCTTCAAGATGATGGAGGAGTAGGACGTGAAGACCACCTTCCTCCCCACAAATACATCATAAATACATCTAGGGCTTCCCTGATGGTGCAGTGGTTGGGAATCCGCCTGCCAATGCAGGGGACATGGGTTTGAGCCTGGGTTCAGGAAGATCCCACATGCCGCGAAGCAACTATGCCCGTGCGCCACAACTACTGAGCCTGTGCTCTAGAGCTCACGTGCCACTACTAGTTAGCCTGCATGCCACAACTACTGAAACCCGTGCACCTAGAGACCGTGCTCTGCAACAAGAGAAGCCACCACAATAAGAAGCCCGCACAAAGCAATGAGGAGTGGCCCCCGCTCACCGCAACTAGAGAAAGCCCATGCGTACAATGAAGACCCAGTGCAGCCAAAAATAAATAAATAAAATAAATTAATAAAAAGGAAAAAAAAAACATCTACATATGGAACAGCTCCTACAGAACACCTACTGAAGGCTGGCAGAAGACCTCAGACCTCCCAAAAGGCAAGAAACTCCCCATGTACCTGGGTAGGGCAAAAGAAAAAAATAAAAAGCAGAGACAAAAGAATAGGGACAGGACCTGCACCTCTGGGAGGGAGCTGAGAAGGAGGAAAAGTTTCCACACACTAGGAAGCCCCTTCACTGGTGAAGACGGCGGGGTGTGGGGGGAACTTCGGAGCCACGGAGGAAAGCACAGCAACAGGGGTGCAGAGGGCAAAGCAGAGAGATTCCCTGACAGAGGATCAGGGCCGACCAGCACTCACCAGCCTGAGAGGCTTATTGGCTCACCCATCGGGCGGGTGGGGGCTGGGAGCTGAGGCTTGGGCTTCGGAGGCCAGATCCCAGGGAGAGGACTGGGGTTGGCTGCATGAAGACAGCCTGAGGGTGCTAGTGCACCACAGCTAGCCAGGAGGGAGTCTGGGAAGAAGTCTGGACCTGCCGAAGAGGCAAGAGACCCTTGTTTCGGGGTGTGCAAGGAGAGGGGATTCATCCCCATTTGCCCACAGGAGGCAGAGCACCGTCTAAACAAGCTCCAGAGACAGGCGTGAGCCATGGCTATCAGCTCGGACCCCAGAGACGGGCATGAAACGCTAACGCAGCCATGAAGAATGCTATATGCAAGCACAGGTCACTATCCACACACACACAACCCACCCATGGAGGCTATGCAGACCGCCACTGCCAGGGTCCCATGATCCAGAGACAACTTCCCCGGGAGAACACACAGCACACCTCAGGCTGTTGCAATGTCACACTGGCTTCTGCCACCACAGGCTCACCCCACATTCCAATTCTGACTACTGTCCCCTCCCTCCCCATGGCTTGAGTGAGCCAGAGCCCCCTAATCAGCTGCTGCTTAAACCCCCTCCTGTCTGGGTGGGGAAAAGATGACTGACAGAGACCTACACGCAGAGGTGGGGCCAAAGCAGAACCCCAGGAGCTGTGCGGACAAAGAAGAGAAAGGGAAGTTTCTCCATGCAGCCTCAGGAGCCGCGGATTAAGTCTCCACAATCAACGTGATGTACCCTGAATCTGTGGAACACCTAAATAGACGAATTGTCCCAAAATTGAGGCAGCGGATTTTGAGAGCAGCTGTAGACTTGGCATTTGCTGTCTGCGACTGATTTGTTACTGATTTTCATGTTTATCTTAGTTTAGTTTTTAGCACTTGTTATCGTTGGTGGATTTGTTTATAGGTTTGGTTGCTATCTTCTTTTTTTACTATTTTTCTTTTTATGTTAATATTTTTTTTCTTTCTTTTTTTCTCCCTTTTCTTCTGAGCCGTGTGGCTGACAGAGTCATGGTGCTCCAGCCCAGTGTCAGGCCTAAGCCTCCAAGGTGGGAGAGCCGAGTTCAGGACACTGGACCACCACAGACCTCCCAGCCCCACGTAATATAAATTGATTACAGCTCTCCCAGTGATCTCAGTCTCAACACTAAGACACAGCTCCACCCAACAGCAAGCAAGCTCCAGTGCTGGACACCCCATGCCAAACAACTAGCAAGACAGGAACACAACTGCACCCATTAGCAGAGAGGCTGCCTAAAATCATAATAAGGTCACAGGCACCCCAAAACACATCACCAGATGCGGTCCTGCCCACCAGAAAGACAACATCCAGCCCCAACCACCAGAACACAGGCACCAGTCCCCTCCACCAGGAAGCCTACACAAGCAACTCAACCAACCTCATCCACTGGGGACAGACACCAAAAACAAGGGAACTACGAGCCAGCAGCCTGCGAAAAGGAGACCCCAAACACAGCAAGTAAGCAAAATGAGAAAACAGAGAAATATGCAGCAGATGAAGGAGCAAGGTAAAAACCCACCAGACCAAACAAATGAAGAGGAAATAGGCAGTCTACCTGAAATAGAATTCAGAGTAATGATAGTAAAGATGATACAGAATCTTGGAAATAGATGGGAGAAAACAGAACATTTAACAAGGACCTAGAAGAACTAAAGAGCAAACAAACAAAGATAAATAACACAATAAATTAAAAATTCTCTAGAAGGAAGCAGTAGCAGAATAACTGAGGCAGAAGAACGGATAAGTGACCTGGAAGATAAAATGATGGAAATAACTACCACAGAGCAGAATAAAGGAAAAAAATGAAAAGAATTGAGGACAGTATCAGAGAACTCTGAGACAACATTAAACTTACCAACATTCGAATTATAGGGATCCCAGAGGAAGAAGAGAAAAAGAAAGGGACTGAGAAAATATTTGAAGAGATTATACTTGAAAACTTCCCTTACATGGGAAAGGAAACAGTCAATCAGGTCCAGGAAGCGCAGAGACTCCCATACAACATAAATCCAAGGAGAAACACGCCAAGACACATATTAATCAAACTATCAAAAATTAAATACATAGACAAAATATTAAAAGCAGCAAAGGAAAAGCAACAAGTAACATACAACGGTATCCCCAAAAGGTTAACAGCTGATCTTTCAGCAGAAACTCTGCAAGTCAGAAGGGAGTGGCAGGACATATTTAAAGTGATGAAAGGGAAAAACCTACAACCAAGATTACTCTACCCAGCAAGGATCTCATTCAGATTTGATGGAGAAATTAAAACCTTTACTGACAGGTAAAAGTTAAGAGAATTCAGCACCACCAAACCAGCTTCAAAACAAATGCAAAAGGAACTTCTCTAGGCAGGAAACACAAAAGAAGGAAAAGACCTACAAAAAGAAACCCAAAACAATTAAGAAAATGGTAATAGGAACATATATATCAATAATTACCTTAAATGTAAATGGATTAACTGCTCCAACCAAAAGACACAGACTGGCTGAATGGATACAAAAACAAGACCTGTATATATGCTGTCTACCAGAGACCCACTTCAGACCTATGGACACATACAGACTGAAAGTGAGGGGATGGAAAAAGATATTCCACGAAAATGGAAATCAAAAGAAAGCTGGAGGGGCTTCCCTGGCGGCTCAGTGGTTGGGAATCTGCCTGCCAATGCAGGGGACTTGGGTTCGAGCCCCGGTCTGGGAAGATCCCACATGCCGCGGAGCAATTAGGCCTGTGAGACACAACTACTGAGCCTGCGCGTCTGGAGCCTGTGCTCTGTAACGGGAGAGGCTGCGACAGTGAGAGGCCCGCACACTGCGATGAAGAGTGGCCCCCACTCGCCTCAACTGGAGAAAGCCCTCGCACAGAAACAAAGACCCAACACAGCCAAAAATAAATAAATAAATACATACATTTAAAAAAAAAAAAAGCTGGAGTAGCAGTTCTCTTATCAGACAAAATAGATTTTAAAATAAAGACTATTACAAGAGACAAAGAAGGACACTACATAATGATCAAGGAATCAATCCGAGAAAAAGATATAACAATTGTAAACATTTATGCCCCCAACATAGGAGCACCTCAATACATAAGGCAAATGCTAACAGCCATAAAAGGGGAAATAGACAGTAACACAAGAATAGTAGGGGACTTTAACACCCCACTTTCACCAATGGACAGATCACCCGAAATGAAAATAAATAAGGAAACACAAGCTTTAAATGACACATTACACAAGATGGACTTAACTGATATTTATAGAACATTCCATCCAAAACAACAGAATACACTTTCTTCTCAAGTGCTCATGGAACATTCTCCAGGATAGACCATAACCTGGGTGACAAATCAAGCCTTGGTAAATTTGAGAAAACTGAAATCGTATCAAGTATCTTTTCTGACCACAAAGCTATGAGACTAAATATCAATTACGGGGAAAAAAACCTAAAAAATACAAACACGTGGAGGATTAAAAACTATGCTCCTAAGAAACCAAGAGACTACTGAAGAAATCAAAGAGGAAATCAAAAAATACCTAGACACAAATGAAATGAAAACATGACGACCAAAAGCCTATGGGATGCAGCAAAAGCAGTTTTAAGAGGGAAGTTTATAGCAATACAATCCTACCTCAAGCAACAAGAAAAACCTCAAATAAACAACCTAACCTTACACCTAAAGATATTAGAGAAAGAAGAACAAAAAACCCCAAGGTTAGCAGAAGGAAAAAAATCATAAAGATCAGAAATAAATGAAAAAGAAATGAAGAAAACAATAGCAAAGATCAATAAAACTAAAAGCTGGTTCGTTGAGAAGATAAACAAAACTGATAAACCATTAGCCAGACTCATCAAGAAAAAAAGGGAGAACACTCAAATGAACAGGATTAGAAATGAAGAAGGAGAAGTAACAACTGACACTGCAGAAATACAAAGGATCATGAGAGATTACTGCAAACAACTATATGCCTATAAAATGGACAACCTGGAAGAAATGCACAAATTCTTAGAAAGGCACAACCTTCCGAGATTGAACCAGGAAGAAATAGAAAATATAAACAGACGAATCACAAGTACTGAAATTGAAACAGTGATTAAAAATCTTCCAACAAACAAAAGTCCAGGACCAGATGGCTTCACAGGCGAATTCTATCAAACACTGAGAGAAGAGCTAACACCTATCCTTCTCAAACTCTTCCAAAATATAGCAGAGGGAGGAGCACTCCCAAACTCATCTACGAAGCCACCAGCACCCTGATACCAAAACCAGACAAAGATGTCACGAAAAGAGAAAACTACAGGCCAGTAACACTGATGAACATAGATGCAAAAATCCTGAGCAAAATACCGGGAAACAGAATCCAACAGCACATTAAAAGGATCATACACCATGATCAAGTGGGGTTTATCCCAGGAATGCAAGGATTCTTCAATATATGCAAATCATTCGATGTGATATACCATATTAACAAACTGAAGGAGAAAAACCATATGATAATCTCAATAGATGCAGAAAAAGCTTTTGACAAAATTCAACACCTATTTATGATAAAAACCCTCCAGAAAGTAGGCATAGAGGGAACCTACCTCAACATAATAAAGGCCACATATGACAAACCCACAGCCAACATCGTCCTCAATGGTGACAAACTGAAAGCATTTCCTCTAAGATCAGGAATAAGACAAGGTTGCCCACTCTCACCACTCTTATTCAACATAGTTTTGCAAGTTTAAGCCACAGCAATCAGAGAAGAAAAAGAAATAACAGGAAGCCAAATCGGAAAAGAAGAAGTAAAACTGTCACTGTTTGCCGATGGTATGATACTATACATACAGAATCCTAAAGATGCTACCAGAAAATTACTAGAGCTAACCAGCAAATTTGGTAGAGTAGCAGGATACAGAATTAATGCACACAAATCTCTTTCATTCCCATAAACTAATGATGAAAAATCTGAAAGAGAAATTAAGGAAACACTCCCATTTACCACTGCAACAAAAAGAATAAAATACCTAGGAATAAACCTACCTAAGGAGACAAAAGACCTATATGCAGAAAACTATAAGACACTGATGAAAGAAATTAAAGATGATACCAACAGATGGAGAGATATACCATGTTCCTGGATTGGAAGAATCCACATTGTGAAAATGACTATACTACCCAAAGCAATCTACAGATTCAGTGCAATCCGTACCAAACTACAAATGGCACTTTTCACAGAACTAGAACAAAAAATTTCACAATTTGTATGGAAACACAAAAGACCCTGAATAGCCAAAGAAATCCTGAGAAGGAAGAACGGAACTGGAGGAATCAGGCTCCCTGACTTCAGGTTATACTACAAAGCTACAGTAATCAAGACAGTATGGTACTGGCACAAAAACAAAAAGATAGACCAATGGAACAGGATAGAATGCCCAGAGATAAACCCATGCACATATGGTCACCTTAATTTTGATAAAGGAGGCAAAAGTATATAATGGAGAAAAGACAGCCTCTTCAATAAGTGGTGCTGGGAAAACTGGACAGGTACATTTGAAAGAATGAAATTAGACCACTCCCTAACACCATACACAAAAATAAACTCAAAATGGATTAAAGACCTAAATGTAAGGCCAGACACTATAAAACCCTTAGAGGAAAACATAGGCAGAACACTCTATGACATAAATCACAGCAAGATCCTTTTTGACCCACCTCCTAGAGAAATGGAAATAAATGCAAAAATAAACAAATGGGACTAAATGAAACTTAAAAGCTTTTGCACAGCAAAGGAAACCATAAACAAGATGAAAAGACAACCCTCAGAATGGGAGAAAATATTTGTAAATGAAGCAACTGACAAAGGATTAATCTCCAAAATTTACAAAAAGCTCATGCAGCTCAATAACAAAAAAACAAACAACCCAATCCAAAAATGGGCAGAAGACCTAAACAGACATTTCTCCAAAGAAGATATACAGATTGCCAACAAACACATGAAAGAATGCTCAACATCATTAATAATTAGAGAAATGCAAATCAAAACTACAAAGAGATATCATCTCACACCAGTCAGAATGGCCATCATCAAAAAATCTAGAAACAATAAATGCTGGAGAGGGTGTGGAGAAAAGGGAACACTCTTGCACTGCTGGTGGGAATGTGAATTGGTACAGCCACTATGGAAAACAGTATGGAGGTTCCTTAAAAAACTACAAATAGAACTACCATATGACCCAGCAATCCCACTACTGGGCATATACCCTGAGAAAACCATAATTCAGAAAGAGTCATGTACCAAAATGTTCATTGCAGCTCTATTTACAATAGCCAGGAGATGGAATCAACCTAAGTGCCCATCATCGGATGAATGGATAAAGAAGATGTGGCACATATATACAATGGAATATTACTCAGCCATAAAAAGAAACGAAATTGAGCTATTTGTAATGAGGTGGATAGACCTAGAGTCTGTCATACAGAGTGAAGTAAGTCAGAAAGAAAAAGACAAATACCATATGATAACACATATATATGGAATTTAAGGGAAAAAATGTCATGAAGAACCTAGGGGTAAGACAGGAATAAAGAAACAGACCTACTAGAGAACGGACTTGAGGATATGGGAAGGGGGAAGGGTGAGCTCTGACAAAGCGAGAGAGAGGCATGGACATATATACACTACCAAACGTAAGGTAGATAGCTAGTGGGAAGCAGCCGCATGGCACAGGGATATCGGCTCGGTGCTTTGTGACCACCTGGAGGGGTGGGATAGGAAGGGTGGGAGGGAGGGAGACACAAGAGGGAAGAGATATGGGAACATATGTATATGTATAACTGATTCACTTTGCTATTAAGCAGAAACTAACACACCATTGTAAAGCAATTATACCCCAATAAAGATGTTAAAAAAAAAAAAGACACAGACCTACTAGAGAATGGACTTGAGGACACGGGGAAGGGGAAGCTGAGACAAAGTGAGAGAGTGGCATGGACATATATACACCGCCAAATGTAAAACAGATAGCTAGTGGGAAGCAGCCGCATAGCACAGGGAGATCAGCTCGGTGCTCTGTGACCACCTAGAGGGGTGCGATAGGGAGGGTGGGAGGCAGACACAACAGGGAGGAGATATGGGGATATATGTATATGTATAGCTGATTCACTTTGTTATACAGCAGAAAGTAACACACCATTGTAAAGCAATTATACTACAATAAAGATGTTAAAAAAAAAAAAAAGAACAACCTAATCAAAAAATGGGCAGAAGACCTAAATAGACATTTCTCCAAACAAGATATACAGGTTGCCAACAAACACATGAAAGGATGCTCAACATCACTAATCATTAGAGAAATGCAAATCAAAACTACAATGAAGTATCACCTCACACCGGTCAGAAGAGCCATCATCAGAAAATCTATGAACAATAAATGCTGGAGAAGGTGTGGAGAAAATAGAACCCTCTTGCACTGTTGGTGGGAATGTAAATTGATACAGCCACTAAGGAGAACAGTTTGAAGGTTTCTTAAAAAAGTCAAAATAGAACTACCATAGGACCCAGCAATCCCACTATTGGGCATATACCCTGAGAAAACCATAATTCAAAAAGAGTCATGCACCCCAGTGTTCATTGTAGCTCTATTTACAGTAGCCAGGACATGGAAGTATCCTAAGTGCCCATCAACAGATGAATGGATAAAGAAGATGTGGGGCTTCCCTGGTGGCGCAGTGGTTTAGAGTCCGCCTGCTGATGCAGGGGACACGGTTTGTGCCCCGGTCCAGGAAGAGCCCACATGCCGCAGAGTGGCTGGGCCCATGAGCCATGGCCTCTGGGCCTGCACGTCCAGAGCCTGTGCTCCACAACGGGAGAGGCCACAGCAGTGAGAGGCCCACGTACCACAAAAAAAAAAAAAAAAGATGTGGCACACATATACAATGGAATATTACTCAGCCATAAAAAGAAATGAAATGGAGTTATTTGTAGTGAGTTGGATGGACCTAGAGTCTGTCAAACAGAGTGAAGTATGTCAGAAAGAGAAAAACAAATATTGTATGCTGACAGATATATATGGAATTTAAGGGAAAAAAATACAGTTCTGATAAACCTAGGGGCAGGTCAGAAATAAAGATGCAGACGTACAGAATGGACTTGAGGACACGGGGAGGGGCATGGGTAAGCTGGGACGAAGTGAGAGAGTGGCATGGACATATATACACAAATGTAAAATAGCTAGTGGGAAACAGCTGCATAGCACAGAGAGATCAGCTAGGTGCTTGGTGACCCCCTAGAAGGGTGGGATAGGGAGGGTGGGAGGGAGATGCTAGAGGGAGGGGATATGGGGATATATGTATACATATAGCTGATTCACTTTGTTATACAGCAGAAACTAACACAACATTGTAAAGCAATTATACTCCAATAAAGATGTTGAAAAAATCTGATTAATACATATTACAACTGAAAATGTAGATAGCTTACTATAATTTTACTCTAGTTCAAATGACCTCTGAGGGTATTTACATAATGTTATAGTTCAACTGACATATATTAGGTTTTCCCTTCTTATTAAAATTTGACTAAAATGTTTAGTAATACAAATGTGTATTGCTCCTTTGTGTGATAAGGAATGATTAGCTTGAATGCCTAATAATGGCCCTTGAGAGATTTTTATGTGAGCTCACGGTACTTTAACTATGCTTAGAGCTTTTTAAGTTGCAGCCACTAGATGGCTGTATTTCATTTTCTCTTCAGCGTTCAAGTTTTAAATCTTTGCTGTACTACTGAAAGAAAAATAACATCAGGTAGTTCTACTTAAATCTCTCGATCTTCTTTTCCAACTAAACTCAGAAATCAGAGTTGAATTTTATGGAAGTTCAAATATAAAGTTAACACACATATCAAAGATATTTTCCACAGTAACTAATCTAGATTCATCTTTCCTACTTAAGGTCTTTGACAAAGCCCTTTTTCCCACCTTCCCCTCACCAGCATAATCTTACTCAGGAACATACAAACATATATTTATACATGCATCCAGGTATTCCTAGCCACTCAAAAGGTGTCATCAGAATCTGAGTGAGAATGTTGCAAGCACCAAATATAATTCTCTATGAAAGATTCTAGTCTGGAAAGTAACCAGCAGTATAGTCCACAGTCAAAGGATGAAGAACAAAATTTACTTTAATTCCTTCTCTCCACATCCCCTCATTTATAATTACTACTCTATAGCCAAGTACACATGAACTCTTAAGAATTATTTTCTGCAGGTAATGGAAACTCCTTAATAGAAGTTCATCAACTTACATGTTTTCAATCTTTAAACTATCATAGATAAGAACAAAAGCTACGTAGCATAGCACGAGTGTGCCAACATTGCCTACAACCAACAGACAGCACTCACCGTTTTTATCATAACACTCTGGATTCAGAAGCAAATGGTATGATGAACAGCCTTATGTAATCTGATTACATCATAAGAGTACCTTCATATATGAAAGCACGTTTAAGACCATTAAGCACTACACAAGTATAAGATACCACTATTATTCTATATGATAGGACCTCCTCCTTCAAGCAATCAATAGTATTAATTCAAATCCACTGTTAAAATACATGCCTTCTTGATTTACAAATACATAATCTCCAACTTTCAACCATTCACTTAGACTACTGTGCACACATTAAAATGAATAAGTAGCAATTTACAAGGCCAATCACAAAGTAACACAAATAATTTGAAATAAGAACAAAGTCTATAACCAAAAACACTTATCTCCTAGTTGATGGCAATTATTTCAAACAATATTTATTAAATCAGGTAAAAGAAATTAAAGGATTCAGGAAGTCTCACAAGATTTATTTATAAGAAAAGATGACTTGTGATTCCCATTCTATTGATAAATAGTATAGAAAGAAAACAATCATTCCAAATACTACACTAATGTATGCCCATTGTTTCATGTGAGTTTGAATTTAATCCTATAAAGAAGAACTGGAAAATGAATGGCCGATCAGTTAGGGCTTTTACTTTGTGATACTTGACTTATATTAAATATTACTTAACAAACAGCTTTCAAATAAGTCTTTCAAGATGTAGATGAAATTCTGACCTAAAAATCACAGTTTTAATGCAGAGGTCAAGTAGTCACTAATATTATGTGATAATTACTATACATTATTACATATGGATATAAACACACCTACATAGTTTTTACTAAAAAAACTGTTTTCCTCAGTGTAGTGTAGTTTTTAGGAATTCTATTCACATACCCAAGAAACTTATATTACATAATAAAGTTAACAGATTACATTAATTAAAATTACCTTGATTGGTTTTCTAACGTTAGACTTAGTTGGCATTTCTTGTATAAAGGCTTTTTAGATTATATCTTTTTTCCATATTGCTACATTCAGTTGGCTAAAAATCTGTATAATATTTTTACACCTATATTAATGAGTGAGATTGGCTATAATTATCTTTCCTTGTATCCTTGTCAGTTTAGTATTAAGATTATTAGTTTGGTATGTTATCAAGTTTTCTTTTCATTCTCTGGCAGAGTTTATGTAAGACTGAAATTATTTGCTCCTTGAATGTTTCTTTCTGTTCATTGGTGAAGCAGTATGAGCCTGGAATTTTGACAATGACTCAATCAAGTTTTCTACTTCCTACATCTTCTTAAGTTATTTGGGGAGGGTAGGATTTTATCTATCTCTTTCAAATATCCACCAGATAACCCTAGAGCGAAGATCATGGTTGAAAGAGCTAACCCAACACTCAAAAACTTCTAATAAGTTTTTCAGTCCCTCACTCTTAAACATAAGAAAACACGGTACTTGAAAAAATTCCCCAACATGAAAGATGGAATCTAAATCAAATGGGGAGGGCAAAATCATTCCCTGAAAGGAGTATATACAAAGAGAAGAAAACTTCAGAATATCTTCAGAGAACATAAGTAAGTTCCAGAAAGGCAGAGTAAGGACCACCAATAATTCTTTCCTCCATTAAAGTAACAAGAACACTGGCAAAAAATGTCAAAATCAAATTTTTCATAACTGAAAATTAACCAAAGGCTTGCAATAATCTAAGAAGCATTTATTCAAGAAAATCAGCTGAATCTCAGTAAGAATAGCAAGCTTTGTAGCATTTAAACTCGCCCTAATTCCACACTCCCTTCCCCCAACTCCTGGTGGCCTTGAAAATCAACCACCTCAATACAACAGCCAAGACATGGAAATAACCTTAATGTCCATCAATGGATAAATAAATAAAATATAGTATAAAAGTATACAGATGCGTATATATATATATATATATATATATATATAATATACACAGTTGACCCCTGAACAACATGGGTATGTGTTTGAACTGCATGGGTCCATTTATACGTAGATTTTTTTCAATAAACACATTCGATAATTTTTTGGAGATTTGTGACAAGTTGAAAAAACTCACAGACAAACTGCATAGCCTAGAAATATCAAAAAAATAAGAAAAATGTATGTCAAGAATGCATAAAATATGTAGATTCTAATCTATTTTATCATTTACTACCATAAAAAAATATATAAATCTAGGGCTTCCCTGGTGGCGCAGTGGTTGAGAGTCCGCCTGCCTATGCAGGGGACACGGGTTCGTGCCCTGGTCCGGGAAGATCCCACATGCCGCGAAGCGGCTGGCCCCGTGAGCCATGGCCGCTGAGCCTGCACATCCGGAGCCTGTGCTCCACAACGGGAGAGGCCACAACAGTGAGAGGCCCGTGTACCACAATAAAAAAAAAAAAAGAAAAGGCAGCTTTTATGTGGGTGCAGCATTGCTCTGAGAAAGGCGTACCTGGGTGCAGCATTGCTCTGGGAAAGGCGTAACTATAGACTCTAATATGGTTCGAGAAAAAGCGAAGTCACTATATGACAACTTAAAGCAAAAGGATGGTGAAGGATCTAAAGCTGGAGAATTTAATGCCAGCAAAGAATGGTTTGATAATTTTAAAAAGAGGTTTGGCTTTAAAAATGCCAAGATAACAGAAGAGGCAACTTCTGAAAACCAAGAGGCAGCAGACAAGTTCCCAGATGCCTTTAAGAAAATCACTGAGGGCTAAAATATGGCACAAATGAAGCTATCTACAAAACAGAAACAGACTCACCGACATAGAGAACAGACTTGTAGTTACCAAGGGGAAGTGGGGGAGGGAGAGGAATGGACTGGAGTTTGGGGTTAGTAGATGCATTTATCCATTTAGAATGGATAAACAAGAAGGTCCTACTGCAGAGCACAGGGAACTATATCCAATCTCCTGGTATAAACCATAATGGAAAAGAATATTTTTTAAATGTATATTGTGTATAATTGAGTCACTGCTGTACAGCAGAAAACAGCGCAACATTGTAAATCAACTATAATTCAATTTAAAAAAAGGAAATCATTGAGGAGAAATGATATCTGCCTGAACAGGTTTTTAATGCAGACAAAAATGCCCTATTCTGGAAAAAAATGCCCAAGGACATTTATTCATAAGGAAGAGAAGCAAGCACCAGGGTTTACGGTAGGAAGGAATGGGCTAACTCTATTGTTTTGTGCAAATGCAGTTGGATTTATGATCAGTACTGCCCTTATCTACAAAGCTGCTAACCCCTGAGCTGCCAGTCCTTTGGTTGTACAACAAGAAGGCCTAAACAACAAGAATACGTTTTCTGCATTGGTTCCATCGATGCTTCGTCCCTGAAGTCAGGAAATACCTTGCCAGTAAGGGACTGCCTTTTAAAGTTCTTTTGTTATTGGAAATGCCCCTGGCCACCCAGAACCCCATAAGTTTAACACCAAAGACACTAAAATGGTCCACTTTTCCCAAATACAACATCTCTAATTCAGCCTCTCGATCAGGGGGTCATAAGAACCTTAAACACTCATTATACACGGTACTCTATAGAAAAGATGGTCAACGCTGTGGAAGAGAACCCTGATTGAGAGAACATCATAAAAGTCTGGAAGGATTACAGCATTGAAAAAATGCCATTGTTGTTACAGAAAAAGCTGTGAAAGCCATCAATCCGGAAACAATAAAGAAAGAAAACTGTGAGAGAAAACTGTGGCCAGATGTTGTCCATGACTTCACAGAATTTACGACAGAGCCAATCAAGGAAATCGTGAAAGAGATCATAGATATAGCCAAAAAAAAAAAAAAGGGGGGTGAAGGGTTTCAAGATATGAATCTTGGAGAAGTTCAAGATCTGAGACAGCACACCAGAGGAATTAACAGAAGATTTCCTGATGGAGATGAGTGTTTCTAAATCAGTGTCAGATGATACGGAAGAAGACATAGAAGCAGTGCCAGAAAACAAATTGACATTAGACAATCTGGTAGAAGGGTGCTGATTTCAAGACTGCTTTTGACTTGTTTTACAACATGGACCCTTCTATGACATGGGCACTGAAACTAAAGCAAACAATGAAAAAAGGATTGGTATCATATAGAAACATTTTTAGAGAAATGAAAAAGCAAAAGCGGCAGACAGAAAGGACAATGTATTTCCATAAAGTTACACCAGTGTGCCTGCCTCTCCTGCCTCCCCTTCCATCTCCTGCGTCTCTTCCACCACTGCCGCCCCTGAGACAGCGAGACCAAGCCCTCGTCCTCCTTAGCCAACTGAACATGAAGATGACAAGGATGAAGACCTTTACATGACCCACTTCCACTTAATGAATAGCAAATAATCATCATGCCATACAGTTAATAAACTTATCTGTTGTGTATGTGTGTGTTTTCGTGTGAAAACTGAATAACTGTACAGCAAGAACTATATGAGATGCTTTTGTCAGCATCATCACCTAAGTATTCATCGCGTTGAACATCATGTGCAAGATCTGTATTGAAGCAGATAGTCTATCCTGACATAGGCATAAGGTGAGTGATATTTAATATAAAATTAATAATGTGTTAGTTTTCTGTTTTATAACTTTGCCTTCGAGGATTCACATTGCCATATCGTACATCTCTCTCTAATAATTGGAGAAACTGAGTATTAGCCCATGATCACAGGTAAGTGGTTTTTTTAATTTAACGATGTTTCCAATACTGTATTATGGAAAGACTGTAATACTGTATGCCATAAAAATTTTATTTTATAAAAATTTTATAAGGCTTCCCTGGTGGCACAGTGGTTGGGGGTCCGCCTGCCGATGCAGGGGACGCGGGTTCGTGCCCCGGTCCGGGAGGATCCCACGTGCCGCGGGGCGGCTGCGCCCGTGGGCCATGGCCGCTGAGCCTGCGCGTCTCCTGTTGCTCCGCGGCGGGAGAGGCCGCAGCAGTGAGAGGCCCGTGTACCGCAAAAAAAAAAAACGGTAAAAATTTTATAAATTAAATATTAAGATATGATGTATAGCATGATGGCTATAGTTAACATTACCATATTGTATATTTGAAAGTTACTAAGAGAGTAGATCTTAAAAGTTCTCATCTCAAGAAAAAAAATATCTGTAACTGTGTGAGGTAATGGAAGTTAACTACACTCGTAATCATTTTGCAGTATATATATATATCAAATCATTCATGTTGTACACCTTAAACTTATAGAGTGTCTATGTCAAGTATGTCTCAATAAAACTGGAAAGAAAAAAAAAACTGTAGCTATGAAACCCAGCACCCTAGCTGCTTTTAATACTAAAAAACATTCAGTAAAACCAGAGCTCAAATATGAGTTGAAAAGTGAGACTCTAAGGTCTCAGAAGGTCATATGTAGAAAGAGCAGAAAGAGGGCACCACCAGTTAAACAGATTGGATCAAAGCTATCCAATCATCTCTGCTTGCTCCTGAAATCCCACTTAAATGAAGATAGAATAAAAATGAGTGGCAGAAAAGATGACAGCCAACAAGAGATGTCAAAAGCAAATTTGCAAGATGGAAAGTAAATGGACAAGTGATAAATGACAGGTTTCAGCTTTCTCAACTATGTTAAATACTCAAAAAGGGAAGAGCCTAATAGCAAGCTGAATTCATATCCATAAAAGATCAGAAATTGGAAGCAGCAATCATCCCTGAAGCCAAGCCATGGGGTAGCAATGAATACACAACACTGTTGGAAGCCTCTGTAAGCAGCAGTTAGTTATATCCTCAGATCTCCTCTGCCAACTCCCTCCCTGACAAAGTCCCCTCTCCATCCTGGAAAAAGAGAAAGAGTTTATTTACTAACAAGAGAGGTTGCCCCAAAAAGGTTCTGAGGTCATGAAAACCAGACACGACTGAAGGTCAGGGTAAGACACCTTATTAAAAATTAGGAGATTGGGAAATAGTGGGCAGTGAGACTTCACGGCTCCCTTTCTCTCTTCAGCTCCCAGAACATTGACTCCTACACTTAAGGTACTATAAGCACAAGAAGACTAGAAGACTCCTTTGTGGGGAAACTACCAGTCCAAGGGAAAAGAGCTGCAGATCCTGGCATTTTTAAGGTTCCCCAATTAAATGGAAAGGCTCCACATACACAGAGCTTTCTCCCAGCTTTTTAGTGCTTCATTTTTAAACATGAACATACAGCCAAGGATCAGCAGACATTTGAGGAAAGCTTCTCATGTGAAACTCAGATAAATGGGGTCAAACACTCAGAAAAAACAAAGACAATCTAGGGGGGAAGAATGAGGGGAACCACCTTCAAAACAAGTATGACTTCCATCCTCAGAGAGCTAAAATAAGGTATTACAAACATGAAATAAGAAGACTCTACTATAAAAAGGTATAGCCAAGAAACAAGAAACAGCTCTTGTAAATTAAAAACCCAGAAGCAGGGGCTTCCCTGGTGGCGCAGTGGTTGAGAGTCCACCTGCCGATTCAGGGGACACGGGTTCGTGCCCCGGTCCGGGAAGATCCCACATGCCGCAGAGCAGCTGGGCCTGTGAGCCATGGCCGCTGAGCCTGCGTGTCCGGAGACTGTGCTCTGCAACGGGAGAGGCCACAACAGTGAGAGGCCCACGTACCACACACACACACACAAAAAAAACCCAAATGCAGAAATGAGAATTCAACAGAAAAGTTGCTATATAAAATTGAAGAAATTTCCTCAAAAATAGAACAAAAATATAAAAGGATGGAAAACAGAAGAAATTAAGGATGTCAATTTATGCCAAACTGACCTATAAATCCAATTCAATTCCAATCAAAATTACAGCAAGGTTTCTTGGTGGAATGTAACAAGCCAATTCTCAAACTCATATGTAATATTAAAAGGATAAGAATAACTCTCCTCCCCACCCCCCTCAAAAAATATTAAGAATATGAAGGAGGGAACTTGCCCTATCTGATTTACTCTAAAGCCATGGTAAATAAAACAATTTAGTATTGGTTCAGAAATAGACCAACATGTAAGTGAAACAGAACAGAGCACCAGAAACCAAACCTTAGATATAAAGGAACTTGATATATGACACAGATGACATTTTAAATCAATAAATAGTAACAGAATAGACAAGTGAATAACTAGTACAGGGACATTTGGTTATCCATTTGGAAAAAATAAAATTAGACCCTCCCTCATGCTCTATACAGAAAAATGTATTTTTCTTTATGACTTTAGATTATACGAGACACAAAAATCACTATCAATAAAGGAAAAAACTGATACATTCAACTACATTAAAATTTTAAAGTGCACATCAAACACAGTGTGGATAGTCTCCATGTCTCCCCAAAGAGGAAAAAGATGTTTGCCATGGAGATCCAAGTAACCAAGCAACCAAATATATTAAAAACTCTTATAAGTCAGTAAGAATATACAAACAATCCAAAAGGAAAAGGGGAAAAAATATAAAGTTGCAGTTCACAGAAGAAGAAACATGAATGGCCAATAAACATAACATGCTCCACGTCAGGGAAATAGAAATTTAAGCAAGAGCGAGAGACAATTTCACACGCATCCTATTGCAAAAGAAATTAAATCTGGGGACTTCCCCGGTGGTCCAGTGGTAAAGAGTCTGCCTTCCAGTGCAGAGGATCCAGGTTCGATCCTTGGTTGGGGAACTAAGATCCCACCTATGCCGCAGGGCAACTAAGCCCGAGCGCCACTACTGAGCCCGCGCTCCTCAACTAGAGAGCCCACGTGCAGCAAACTACAGAGCCCACGCTCTCTGGAGCCTGCGCGCAACTAGAGAGAGGAAAAATCCCGCATGCCACAACTAGAGAGAAGCCCACATGCCCCAACGAAAGATCCCGCATGCCGCAACTAAGACCAGACGCAGACAAAAATAAATTTAAATAGAAATTAAATCTGAAAAATACCAAGTGTTCAAGAGACTGCAAGGGAAGAGAAACTCTTCTCTGAAATTGATACAACCCCTTGCGAGAATAATTTAGCATATATTTTACCTCTTAATAATTGCATACACGCTAAATACATCCCACATAAACAAAAATATTTGATGTTCATGGAAGCATTGTCTGCAATAATTGAAACTTGGAAAGAACTTAAATCTCAATCAATCCAGTAATGGATAAACTAATTATGACATATGCATAGGACAAAATACTATAGATCAGTTAAATTGAATGAACCAGAGATCGTTTATTAACTTGGCTAAGTCTCAAAAACACAAGTGAGAAAGACAAGTTGGACAGAGACTCATACTCTGTGATACTGTATGTATATTTTTAAAATATACAAAATACTAAAAAAAAATGATGTATCATCAATGTTTACAGACAGAAAATTAAACACCAACTTCAGAATGATGGTTATCTTTTGGCGGTGAGGTGGTGGTGGGATGGTGAAGTGATTCAGTCTTCAGTGATATGAAATTCGTTATGAATTTTAAGCAAATATGACAAATACATGATCTGGATGGTAACTGTTGGCTATATTAATGGTATTGGTTGGTTATATTGAGTATTAATTATATATTATATATTAATCCCTGTTATTTTTTGTATGTTCAAATATTTATAATAGGTGTATGGTTTAATCAACGCAATCCATGTCTGGAGTACATTATAACATAAAAGAAAATTCCAAAAGAACTATAAAATACCTCATGCAGTTATACATCAAGATTAACTTGCCTGCTCCAAAATAAATTTTTTTAATTTTTGTCACAGAATTTATTTTCTCATCAAACCAAAGCTACCTGGATCCTTACAGTGAAGTGTGTGTGTGTGTCTGTAACAAATAAAATCACATTAAGGATAGAGGAAACTGAGTGAGTTTTTCTTTTCTCCACTAGAGGGAGGTGTTGAACTTACAATATTTTAAAATGGAACTTGTTTTTGAACTGACATTTAACATCAAAGTAAACCACACTGTGCTCTTAGAAAATAAACTTGCTTTCTTTCCACACCTTCCAGAAACATAGCCCCAAAAGTATAATTCTTTATACTTACTCATATAAACACTATTTCTTGAACTCCAAAATATGGTTTCAAGTCTGAAGGATTAAAGTAATTAGAAACATATCAGAGCTAAAGTACTCCCCCTTCCTAACTTATGAAATATATCAATATAGATATAGTTACAACCTTAGTCTAGTACATGGTTATCTCTCTAAATCCCCAAAGCCAGCATAGTTCTACAATCAAAAATAGTGTTTACTACTGTAGAGTATAAACTAGTACTAACTTTATGTAATACCTATCACAAATTATAAATCCATAAACTTGAAGACCAAGTGATTATACTGCTAGGCATTTACACAGCTAAATCACATGTACAACAGCGCAAAGATATGGACAAGAATGTTAGTGAATCATTTTAAATTAAAGCAAAAACTTCTGAAGGAAATAAAATGTCTATCAATAAGGGATTTGTTAAATGTATTAGGAACTTCCACATGACAGAAAAGCTTCAAACACTACAAGAATAGTGTAAGAATATCAAAAGATGGATGCCAAATATTACTGAGGCATATTTATGTAAATATAATAATATATGTTTATACACCCTTAGATGAGGAGTAGGACTGGAGCAGGCAGGCCTGCAGGGGAGGGGGGGATTCCTTCACTTTGTGCTTTTAACTTGCCCTAAATTCGGGGCATTTTTACAATAAGAACAATATTATGTAATTTTATAAACTGAATATTAAGATACTTCCTGTTTGGAAACAACAGGCAGTACCAGTGCCAGACTCACTTTCTATGCCATTTGCTTACAAAAGGGCACCAGCAGACAGTTTCCCCGGAAGCTACCAAGAAAAGCTCCTTGCTACCCTAGATCATTTAAGGCAAAACTCTGAAATACTTCCTTTTCATGCAACTTACTCCAAGCTGTCCCTAGATCACAACTGTGCTTACCAGGTCAATCTCTGACATGTTGTACCCCAATCCCTAGCTGCTGTCTTATCATACAGCCAGTGATTGATGCCCACACCTAGTCTGATACCTTCCTTTACCCCCTCGCCCCCCCACTCTTCCTCCTCCTTCTTCAGTCTGCGGTATTATTTTCAGTCTACATTTCCCACGCTCTTTTGCCATCACAAAATCTCTCACCCCTTGATCACTAGATATATAAACCAAATTTAGTCAGTGAATGAGGAAAGGGCACTTTGTTCCCTGGCTTAGTTACAGAATTTTGGAAATAAATTAAATATGAAAAACATACATTCATCTTCTAAATGCTTTCAATCCTACTGATGAGTTATACATTGAAATGAACTATAAAAATGACAAAGGAAAGAGTATGACGGTTTACCACTGCACGTCCCACACTGCCTACAATAGAAAAGCTCATGGCTAATAAGCATCCTCAAAGTTCACATTTCTATTGCAGAAAACAAAGAAATAAATAAAAACAAATGTTCATTTTAAATAAAAATTTTAAATAAATAGAGATAAAAAATAACATATTTTTTCCAAGATCAATATAAACACATCATTCTAAAATTACCATGGCTTTGCTTTGGTTTGAAATTTCAAATAATGCTAAAGACATGGAATTTTTATGTTTATCAAAAGAGGACAGGCATTTAAAAAATGAAAAACATTTTCTTAAAATGAGGTAACTCCATTAATATTCCAGAGAAGTACACCTCTATTCAGCACTTCAATTACTGGGAAAGAAAGGAGACATGGCATAAAATTAAGATTTGCTTTTTATAGTGAGCCTGAATTCTAAAGCCCAGATGAGAGAAATATTATACCAGCTTTGTCTCTTAAAGATGGAGCTTCATGTAGGTTTATTTAAAACTTATTTTAAAAACTGAATTCCCTTAGAGAGCTACACAAAAGAACACTATGTGATACTAACACCTAATTATAGGATGGAAACCTGAACCCATCAACAGCCAATAGAGAGAGAATTTCCATCTATCCCTCAAGTTGTTTTAAAAAAGACTTTTTTAAAATATAAAAGGTTTCTAAGCTTGCTTTATAAAAGGAAAAGCAGTTTTCTTTTGTTAAAATAAAAAGGACAAGAAATTAAGAGACAGTGTTCTGAACATTTTGGTTACAGAGTACAATAAAATCTATTTCACAGAAAGTGGTAGTAACTAAGGAGTATATTCCCCTATTCTTCCCACACATAATAATTAAAGATTCATACAGAATTTCAAATTATCTTAACACTTCATAATACAAAGTCTGTTGTAACCACGTATATTTCATGTGAGATTTACAGGATTGACCAGGAAACTGTTATCAAAATCACATCATCCACACATTTAAATACAGGTCTCTGCAGCATATTTTATAAGTTCCGGGCTTCTGACTGGTAGCGCTGGAAATTTCTGAGTATTTTTAAAAAAGGCGGGGGTTGGGACTTCCCTGGTGGTGCAGTGGTTAAGAATCCACCTGCCAATAAAGGGGACACGGGTTCGATCCCTGGTCCACAAAGATCCCACATGCCATGGAGCAACTAAGCCCGCGTGCCACAACTACTGAGCCTGCACTCTAGGGCCCACATGCTGCAACTACTGAGCCCATGTGCTGCAACTACTGAAGCCCACGTGCCTAGAGCCCGTGCTCCACAACAAGAGAAGCCACAATGAGACGCCTGCACACCAGAACAAAGAGTAGCCCCCACTAGCTGTAACTAAAGAAAGCCCGCGCACAGCAATGAAGACCCAACACAGCCAAAAAATAATAAATAATAAAAGGGTTATTTTCACTTACTTACGTGTACTTGTTTGTTCTAGGTAACCCTGAAGACAATTATCAACAACAGCTCAAATGTCCTCTGCTCTGTGGTGATCTCCCCAATCTCCCAGGCAATTAATTCATTTCTCTTTTATGATCCCATAGCATTTTGTTCAAAATGTTATTATATTACAATATATTTTCTCTCTTTACATGTCTCTCCATGTTGAGATATCTTTTAGGACAGAAATCATATCTTAATCAATTTTATATCTTCAGGACCCACAGTAGGAACTCAGAAAGTACTTAGGGAATGAATAAATGAACGAGTGACTGAATGAATGAGAGAACTAACTATACAAATTACAAGCAGACTCTAAAAATAACAGGAGCTAAAAACAGAGCTATCATATGATCCTACAATCCCACTCCTGGGCATATACTGGGAGAAAAACATGGTCCGAAAGGATTCATGCACCCCAGTGTTCACTGCAGTGCTGTTTACAATAGCCAAGACATGGAAGCAACCTAAATAAATGTCCATCGATGAAAGAATGGATAAAGAAGATGTGGTACATATATACAATGGAATATTACTCAGCCATTAAAAAGAATGAAACTTGGAAAGAACTTTGCAGCAACATGGATGGACCTAGAGACTGTCATACTGAGTGAAGTAAGTCAGACAGAGAAAGAGAAATATCATGTGTGATATTGCTTATGTGTAGAATTTTTTTTAAAAAAGATAGAAATGAACTTATTTACGGAAGAGTGACAGACTCACAGACTTTGTTGTATACCTGAAACTAACACAACATTGTTAATCAACTATACTCCAATATAAAATAAAAAGTTAAAGAAGCAAATAATAAATGGGGTTACTAATAAAGCATAAGTTATTCATGTTAGACAAACTTGAAGTCATGGCCTTAGAGAGTTCAAGTCTACTAATAAAGAGTATAATCAGCTTTATATCATAAGAAAATCTGAAAATATATTTACCATTACCTCTGCTTAATTTATTTCCAGTGGTTGGCGCATGTATGACAAATAAAGCCTTTATAAAATCTCAAAAACAAATAAAATAACATAAAATAAAATAAAAAAAATACTAAGAGGTCTAGAGAGTGACTGTCTTTCCAAATTCCACAGAGGGAGAGACTGGGAAGAAAAGGATTGCCCAAGGACCAAAGGTTTGGTAAAGATATGATTTTGTTGGTATTCTGAACACTTACATATACAACAAATTCAGTATTTCCACTGTTTACTGCCAGCTTTCACTCTTAAAGAAATAAGGTGCTTTCTATTCTCTGCAGGTTTTGGGCCGCCTTCATCTCACAAAATTGTTCGTAACACAAAGCAACTCTAAAATTTATTTTAGATGGGTATTTTTCATTCTGTAAAGAATGCATCTCTTTGACATCTATATAAAGACTATATTTCAATTTGTCATTTTGTATAGAAAAAATGTTGTCTTACCACAGAATAAATAAGAGAAGAAATGATGGAAATTTATTTGAAATTTTAAATTCGTTGGTTAGTGAATGAACAGTTTTCATTTCTCCTACCTCTCCTTCAAAATAATTTACATATAATCTCCTGAAAGAATGCAAAGTGAACAGGAGTAAAAATCTGGAGACTTGTAGTCTTTTCCCACACTAATCACTCAGTCTATGGTGTGAGTAAATCACAGATTGCCATCTGCTCATCTATAATGGGGATTAGATGTAATCAGTGATTTTCAAATTGGACTACTCGAAGCCTGGGGGATTCTGTGATTTTGCGGGGAAGAGGTTAAAAGAACATGATTAAGAATTTGCACTTCTTAAAAAGAGTTCCAAAAAAATCACTATATTATATGATTTATAAGCATCCTCTAATACCAAAATCTGATTATTCTATTTCCTTATGTTGTTAAAGACTGCTAACAGTCTCATATTTTAAACTGGAAAACTAAATGCCAAATGTATAGGTGTCCTTTAAAAATCAAATAATTTATGCAGAAGTCACCCAATTCTAATAGTATCTTTTGGAAACAGTTGCCCATATTGTCATGTAACTACAAATGAAACATGGCCTTCCAGAGAGCAAAGACTAGGAATTATTTTTTCCTTGAGTAAGCGAGTCAATTATCACACTAAGGTAATTTTTAATTTCATAAGCATTAAAATGACATATTTATTATTATTTTTAAAATACCTGTACTATAAATTGTAACTCTCTTCTTTCTGCTTCCCATTGTTCTGCTTGTAATCTAAACTCCTCCAATGCTGTCTCCCTGATATGAGACTCCATCTCATTCTTCTCCTGCTGATGTTTTTCCAACGTTTCCTTTACGGGAATAAAATCTTGTTTTAGTATTAGATCAATAAAAGCTATCTTTCTTCCTTCATCCACAATTTAAATATACATAGGGCTCTCCTTACCTATACAGACTGTTAAAACTCATTATAATTTATGTTAAAATCATTAATTAATAGAATAATTATATTTTGGTCATCAGAATGTATATGTGAATAAGAAGCTATGGTTACCCATTTAATTTAAGCAACATTTCATATATATATAGAGATAGATAGATATAAATAGATACAGATATTTAACCCAATTTTTCCAAAAAATTTAACTGCTGGGGAATGAACAAAATGCATCATATGATAGAGACAAAACAAAGCAGATTGTTTGGCAAATATGTAATCTATATGTAAAGGAGATAATATGGAAAGCTCTAATTAGCTATAGAAATACTATTTGGATTATCCCTGATAATTTATATATAAATCTGACAAAGAACACTGTATTTACCAAAGGGGAGAAGGAGGAGTTTTGTGCAACAAATCAGTATAAGGAAACTCTAGAATGTTAAAAATTTGAAAAGTCAAAAAAATTTTTTTAGGTTTAGACTATTAACTAATTTCTAGTTCTACAGATAAACAATATTTGCAAGAGGTTTTTCTTCTGGGGTTTTCCGAGTTGTACTACATTTACAAGATCTAATCTGGTTCAAAATCTCATAAGTATAAAATGCAGGTTTCCCAAGAAACCCAATCTTCTAAACTATAGGGTTTTAAACTAAGTCTGCATTAACACAAGGAGAAAGATTCTGTGGTTTATATGAGACAGAGGGAAAGCCTCCTGTGTCCTTATAAACTGTAGCGTGGTTCTGCATAATAAAGACTGCCCTCCCAACTTTCACTAATGGAAAGGCAACAGGAGGAGCCTTGAGGTTTTTTCCCCTTAGGGCAAAAGAGTGACTCCTCTTCACCCCCAAAGGTCTCTGTGCAGATTAGTTCAAAGCCAATTGTATAAAATCAAAGCAAAGTTCTCCTACCAAACAGGTGATGAAGATCACATCAAGATCTATAAAAGAGATCTTGAGATGCAGGCTGATTGACTATAAGGATTGCTGCCACCATTACCCTCTTTCCCCATAGCTCTAGACATTTCATGTGGAGAAGTTTATACAAAGCAGTTCAGGGACTTGTAGTTCCAGGTGCCACCTAAACTCCCCCCATTCAAATACTAATGGAGCCCTTGTATATGCCAGGCACTGTTCCAGGGTCTAGGAATATTACAATAAAGAGAAGAGAAAACTGTGACTTTTGACATGCAGGAAATCAAAAGGAGATATGCTGACAAGGTCAGGGAACCTTTGTGCTGAAACTTTTACATTTAACAAATGCTTTTGTAAAATTATTTTTAGTGAAGATTTATTTCCAATATTCTGAAAAGCCATTTACACCAGTGGTAAATGTAGAGCATTTTTATCATGTAATTTTATTTATTTATTTATTTATTTATTTTTGGCTGAGTTGGGTCTTTGTTGCTGCACACGGGCTCTCTCTAGTTGCAGCGAGTGGGGGCTACTCTTAGTTGTGGTGCGTGGGCTTCTCACTGCAGTGGCTTCTCTTATTGCGGAGCACGGGCTCTAGGCGCAGCACGGGCTTCAGTAGTTGCGGCTCACAGGTTCTAGAGCACAGTCTCGGTAGTTGTGGCACACGGGCTTAGTTGCTCCGCAGCATGGGGGATCTTCCTGGACCAGGGCTCGAACCTGTGTCCCCTGCATTGGCAGGCAGATTCTTGACCACTGCACCACCAGGGAAGCCCTATCATGTATTTTTAAATTTAAATTGGTACTTCCAAAAAGTGGCAAATACAGACAATTCAAAATCTATCTTTTAAGTGGGTGGCAACTTCAACATTAAACCATACTTTTACTTTAGAGACTAAAAAGGAACAAAAAATGGGAGAATAAATAGCTCACAATAATTTCAATAAAAGGTCATCAAATATTTATATACTGTGCCTATACAGAATGTACCCTACACAGATAATGAAGTTTACATCAGATACATAAAAATTTTTCTATATTTATTGCATATTCAGGTCAAAATCTGGGGCCCACATTTTTAAAATTACAAATTTTCATGTTGCTGGACCAAAAGGGTTGTGGGTTCTTATCTTCTTACAGTATTCCCATATAAGTGAGTTGGTTTTTTTTTTGATCAGAGATCTCAAACTGTTTTTCACAAAAGAAACAATATATATATTAATATATTGCTAAAGCATATAAAAAATAGACCTGCAAAAATACCCCTAAAAAGGAAAGAAGAGAGGGAGAAAGGAAGGGAGTTGGTGTGGGGGGGAAGAAATTAGATTTTCTTGCTTTCTGGTATTTTCCTTTCCAAAAATAACTTCAAATAATGTATAATACATATAATGAATATTAAATATTAAAAAATTCCTTCATAAAATATTTTACCTGTACAGTTTTCTCTAGTCTGCTTTTTTCTTTCATAAGTAAATCATATTTTTGATCACAGTTTTGAATTATATTGTCTCTTTCCTCCAAATCACATTCAAATCTTCTGCATTCTTCTTTCCATTTCTGCTGGGAAGTCTGGAATGCTTTCTCCATCCCACTTGCCTTTCCCTGAAGTTCTGCATTCTGAGCTATTAAAAATATAAAAGAATAATAGGTACATTTACAACCATAAATTAAAACCGTAGGAGTTCAGAAACCTAGGCATTGGAGCTGATTTCAATTACAGCATGATATTAAGACAAAACATTTAACCACTTCATACCAGTGAACTCTTGAAAAGTTCCTGTCCCAAAACCAATCTACTCTACAATTTCTCAATCTCTTCTTCCCCTCCAGACAGAGGTGATTTTGCTGTGAAATGGTTATGACATATTCCTAGAGGCACGCCCAAGTTTAGAGGCACCAGCTGCAACTCAAATGATTTTTCTCCTATTCAAGAAAATAAAAATTTTTTAAGTGTGACATATAATAGGGCTACTTTTTAAAAAGACTTGATAGATTACAAATTTTGATTTTTGACTTGGCAACAAGTTAGTTGTGGCATATTTTACACTTGATACTGTCACAAAATTGAGGTTGGGAACCCTAGAACTATAGCTCTTTACTCCCCCAAAGTTAGGCTCGATTCACCTCTCATCCTAGTATTACCTCAACAATAACCATCACTTCCCAACTCACTATGGCTGCTGTTTGCCTCAGCACCTAGAAAGAAGTGATGAAAGGCTTCCAGGTCTGGCTCCATCACCCATCACCTGATTAAACCTCCCTGACTCTCTAACCCTCAGTGGGAATAAAGTTGTTGTAAAGATAAAAATGAGGAAATATGTACAAACGTACTTGTTAAACAAACCAAAAAAAAAAAAAGCCAGTTAGTAGTATTATTTTTAAATTATATTTGTGTTTTGAATGGATTGTATGTTCAAAATACAAGTTATTATCAAAGGTACAAAAAGTCTCCCTCCCATCCAGTTACTCTCTCTACAAGACATTATTGTATGGTTTAGTATCCTGTATTGCAGGTAAAAAGTTTGAGGCCATTTTGATTCCTGTTCCTTTGCATCTGGCTTATTTTTCTTTCCTTTCCTTTTCTTTTCTCTTTGAAAGCTTTAGGATCTTTTTTTGGTCTCTATTTTTCTGGAATTTCATAATGCTATGCCTTCACATGGGTCTATTTTTTTCCACTGTGGTGAATATTCTGTGGACCCTTTCAATCTGGCAACTCATATCCTTCAGCTCTGAGATTTTTTTAAAGTAATTTCATTGATCATTTATCCCTCTGTTTTCTCTCTTATCTCTTTCTTTCAATATTACCTATTATTCAGATTGGCCCTCAAAGTTTCTTGCCTTTTCTCTCCTATTTTTCCACCTTTGCCTTTTTTAATCTAATTTTGGGATACTTCTTCCATCTTCATCTTCCAATGCTTCTACTGATATTATTCATTTCTGATTTCACATTTTTTTTACATCTTTATTGGAGTATAATTGCTTTACAATGGTGTGTTAGTTTCTGCTTTATAACAAAGTGAATCAGTTATACATATACATATGTTCCCATATCTCTTCCCTCTTCTGTCTCTGTCCCTCCCACCCTCCCTATCCCACCCTTCTAGGTGGTCACAAAGCACTGAGCTGATCTCCTTGTGCTATGTGGCTGCTTCCCACTAGCTATCTATTTTACGTTTTTTAGTGTATATATGTCCATGCCACTCTCCCACTTTGTCACAGCTTACCCTTCCCCCTCCCCATATCCTCAAGTCCATTCTCTAGTAGGTCTGTGTCTTTATTCCTATCTTATCCCTAGGTTCTTCATGACATTTTTATTTCTTAAATTCCATATATATGTGTTAGCATACGGTATTTGTCTTTCTCTTTCTGACTTACTTCACACTGTATGACAGACTCTGATTCTTCCAAATTATTTTTTTCTCTCCATTTTAGAGTCTTTCCACAAGTATCTGCTAATTCTTGGCTGCCTGCTCCCAATTAAGTGTAACTATAAGGGTGACATACCTTTTATACATCCACATAACCACTACCTAGATTCTGAGCTTCAGGATGAAACTTGGTAACTGTGGTCTGATAAAAGTAGGCCATTTATTAGGAAATCCCCAACATCAGCATCATTAGGTTTTTCCTCTTGGCTTGGTCAGATGACCCATGGAAGAGTTTTCCAAGCTCCCACGTGAAGTGTAGAAATCTCAGTGCTAGCTTTTGGGAAACTCAATAGAAAAAAGGAAGCTGGAAGGAATAGTTCCTCAATATTTAACATTGAGTATGTTATCTTCCTGTTTTTGCCAGTCTGGAGACCCTGTATTTTATCATCTCCAGATATTAAGCCTCCCGAATTACACTAGGAAGTGGGAGCAATCCCAGAATATCATACTCTTGGGAAGGGGATCTAAGAACCTAAGTACCTCTAGAGCAAACAGATTTCATCTAACCCTCTTTATTTTACTTCTGCTATTCCAATTCCTAATTCCAAAGGTAGCTGGTGCTTCCAGTTCATAAGCCTTTGATTATCTAGCAAGTTGTGTGCCAGCTTTCCCAACCCCTGGCTTAGGATTCTGACGTCTCAGGTCTGCTAAGTCAGTTATCCCTCATCCATTCATTTTCCAGCTTCGAAAATTTTCTCTGTTATCTTGTCTCCTCTCTCAATCATTATGAGATTATCTCTTTTAATATCCCATAACTCCATCAGGTTGTTTTTTATTCTACCCTCAATATTTTATCATATATATAAAGTTTAAAGTATTGTAAAATGAACACCTGTAAACCCCAGACTAGACTCTATGATTGTTAACATTTTGCCGTATGTATTTTCTTTACCACACATTCATCCATCTATCCATGCATCCACTCATTTTTTTCATCCATCAGACCATACTTTTTTATGCATTTCAAAACAAGTTGCAAATAAAAGTACATTTCACTGCTGAATAATTAAGCATTCATATCAATAATATAGAATTCAATTTTTTTTTGCAGGTAAAATTTACATATAGTGAAATGGACAAATCTTAAGTGCTCCATTCAAAGAGACTTGACAAATGCATACACTCATGTAACCAAAACCCCTATCAAAATACAGAAAATTCCCTTCAATCAGAAAAGTTTCCCCCTACTTTTCCTAGTTAGTCCTCACTACCAACCCATCCTAGAGGTAACCGCTGTTTGATTTTTTTTTCACCAACGACTAGTTTTTTCTGTCCTAGAATTTCATATAATGGAATCATACAGGAAGTCCTCTTCTGTGTAAAGTTTCACTCAGCATAATGTTTTTGAGATTCACTCATGTTATTGAATGTATCAGTAGTTTGGTTCATTTTTATTGCTTAGTAATATTTCATTGAGTGAATATACAAAAATTGTTTCTTCATTCTTCTGTCAATGGACATTTGGGGTTTCTCTCCAATTTGGGGCTGCCATGAATAGAGCTGCTATGAAATTCTTATACAAGTCTTTTGTGGACAAATGTTTCTCAGAGAAACTACCAAAGAGTGAAACTTCTGGGTCACTGGATAAATATATGTTTATTTTAAAAGAAATTGCCAAGTTTTTTTCCAAAGTATTTGTACCATTTCACCTTCTCACTAACAAAGTATAAGAGTTCCAGTTCCTCTACATCCTAACTAACATTTGGTATTGACAGTCCTTTCAATGAGAGCCATCAGATGGGTATGCAGTGACAGTCTCTGTGGTTTTAGTTTGCATTTCTCTGATGACAAATGAAGGTAAGCATTTTTCATGTGATTAACGGCCATTCTTCTATGTTCCTCTGTAAAGTGTCTTGAAATCATTTGACTTTGGGCAAGTAACTTCCCATCTTCCCTGGACTTCAACTTCCTCATAATTAAATAAAAGTCATTAACTTGTACATCTAGTGCCTTTCAAGTCTTATAATCCTAAGTTCCAGATAGTAGTTTAGTAATTAAATGCCAAAGGTAATCAAAAGTATTTTTGACCAATGGCCAGGCCAAGACTAGGGATCGTAACCTTTATAATATTATAACGGGACATTCGCTTGGCCCCATGCAGTTAACAAAGCACTTTTATTTTCTCATTTCATCCTTAAAACAACCTAGGTTCAAGTATCAGTAAGTGGCAGAATCAGGACCTAAATCTAAATCTTCAGAATTCACGTTCAGTGTTCTCTTCATTAAAACCTGCTGAGTATAAGAATGTTCAGGGCAACACTATTCTTAATAAACAAAAACCAGACACTACCCACTACCAATAGAAATGGATGAATATAAGTGTGGTATGTTCACACTATATAATACTAAACATCAATATGAAGTTCATATGACAATAGGAATGAACTCACAAGCACAAAGTTCAAGAAAAGAAGCCAGATACAAAAGAGTACATACTATATGATTCCTTTCATATAAAGTACGAAAAAGAGGCAAAAGTAATTATCGCTATTAAAAATCAGGATAGCAGTTATCTATGTGGAGGACTTCTGGTAATTTTCCATTTCATGACCCAGGTGCTGGTTATAAGTCATACACTTATCTAGGCACACTTCTTTATATATATTATACTCTGTGGTTCCTAAACCTAGCTAATCAACAAATCACCTGCAGTGCTTCTTGAACATACAGATTTTCTCAAGCTAGAGATTCTGTTTCAGATTACATGTGATAGGAGGCCTATGAATTTTTTTAAAATCTCTATATGATTCTGCTGATTATTCATGAAACAAGTGCTCTAAAAAGTGATTAACAGAATTTTCAAACCATTTTTCTATACTTGTACAAAAAAAATAATGTAAGGTAAAGTAAATGAATGTTCATATAATTGCCAGAAGACGTACACACACAGCAAAGTCTGTCCATCAAAGGCCAGTCAAAGAAATCAAAACCCTACCTCTGATCCTATATGGAATGCATACACAACAGGGAGCAATGATATACAGTGACGTTACAAACATGGAAAGAAATAGAAATAGTTTTACCACAGAGTTTTTCTTGGATCCTATGTGCCTCAGCTAATCTTTCTTCAGCAGCCCGCCTTCCGAGTCCAGCTTCCTTTCTAGCAACAGCCAGGTCATATTCCAGACTTTGTCGCAACGCCTCTCCTTTTTCAACCTCGGATCGTAGCTTGGCAATCTGGCTCTCGTAGCTTGCCAGCTAAAAACAGACTTCTGATATCATGAACCAATATAAAAATATGTCTCCAAGATTATGAGATCATGCACCCAAACAATTTTCTTAGAGAAATTTGTTTCTATAATATTTATAAGACAAGAATTTACACATTTATACTTTCTAAAAGACTGGAAAAGAAGCACTAGCCTTACTCAGCAAACAACATTCATTAATTTTCTTATTTTAGAGAATTCACTAGAGAAAAAATTTTTTTAATTCTTATATGCACTTCTTATTAAAAGTAAAGAGAAATCACAGGTTTTAATCAGAAAAAGTGATACCTAAGAAGTGAAAAAAATGCATGACATATAGTAAGAACTTAAAAATTCATTCTTGGGCTTCCCTCGTGGCGCAGTGGTTGAGAGTCTGCCTGCCGAGGCAGGGGACATGGGTTCATGCTCCGGTCCGGAAAGATCCCACATGCCGCAGAGCGGCTGGGCCCGTGGGCCATAGCCGCTGAGCCTGCGCGTCCGGACCCTGTGTTCCGCAACGGGAGAGGCCACAACAGTGAGAGGCCCACATACCGGAAAAAAAAAAAAAAAAAAAATTCATTCTCTCCTCTACTCCTAAACCCTAATTGAAATCAAGAAGCAAATGGTCAACTTCCCTGGCAGTCCAGTGGTTAAGACTCCGCACTCCCAATGCAGGGGGCACAGGTTCGAACCCTGGTCAGGGAGCTAATGTCCCACATGCCACACAGTGCGGCCAAAAAAATAAACTAAAAAAAATAAAATAAAATGCCTTTAAAAAAGCAGCAAATAGTATCAAAATTTGGTAAATATTGTCTATATTATTTCTCTGGATTATGACATTACTCATAGAGCATAAAGTAATAAAAGTGCCTGTTTTACAGGGATTTTAATGAACGAATATCTAATTTATCTACTGTTTAGATAACCAGATAGTTAATAACTAGATTTAATTTATCTAATATCCTTCCATGAAGTAGTGTGACAGGAGACAGGTCAGAGAGTTAGAACCAGATGATTTATAAAGTCCCTTCCCACTCTGAAATTCTATGATCTAATCAATGATTCATTAAATGATATTAAATACTTGCTACATGTCAAGTACAGTGAAAGATATAAAAACAAACATTATAGAGCCCCTGATCTCAAGTAATGAAATGCTATAGAAACTCATAAGGGATTAGTTTTACGAAAGAGGTAAAAAAGTTATGATAGTTCAAAGAAAAGCAAAATTACTTCTGGCTGGAGGGAGAGAAAGAAATGATGGATGAGAGAAAATGCTAGGAAGGTATCATACGGGAAAGCATCAAGCTACTATATCAGGCTAGAAATAGATGGTCCAATTACCATATAAGAAAAGACAAAAAGGATTTCTAAAGGGCAACATCAGAAATTACCATAAGTAGCAGTTAATATGTAGAGTGCAGCAGGAGTTACACTCTTTTTAACATATATAAAAAAAATAATTTCCATTTTTATAAATGTTAGAAAAGTAAATGTCTTCAGCACACTTATACTCACAAAATAAGAATTTACAAATATCTTTTAATAAGTTAATGGAAAAAAACATAAAACCTTTATTACATCTTCAAGATAACTCCGTTTATTTCAGAATCACGCCATCCCTCCCTGCCCAGGAATAAAGTTGGTAACATTTGGGCATCCCCAGTTGTGCCAGTCATTTACCTGTTTGCCCTCAGACACCCCCTCCCCCATCCTTCTCCAGCTCTACTCCATATTCTAGGAACTACATGTGCCAGACTTCCCTGCCCACTGGCTTCTTGGGAGTTTGGATCAATGAGAGGCACTTGTGGTATATGTGAGGACAGGAAAGGAGAAGCCAGGGTATTTGTCCCTCTCTAGATCTACCCTGAGCAGCATCTGTCTTCCCTGTGGCTGCACATCCTTCTGGATAGCTAGCTTTTTTCAACCTTAGGAATGAAAGCAACTTCCTAATGTTGCTACCCTCTGGGTTACCTTAACATCCCCTATATGTCTTTTTACCTCTTCTGGTACTTGTGTAATCAATTCCACTTGGACACCAAACGATATTACTCTTGGTATCAGAAATAGCCTCAAGATGGGTTTCTGATATTTTGTGGTAAACCTATATGAGCCTAAATACAATGAAGACCTTTTTGCAGGTAGAAATGAGATACTTTTGCAGTGATCCATGGCCTCCAGTGGGATCACAATTATTTACATTATCATATGCAATTGTTTAAAATAAAGTGCCAGTTGAGTTCAAGCCTTTGGGAAATGAAGTAGCAACTGCACTTGACCAACATGGCAGTTTTGTTTACTACAAGACCCATGGCATGGGAAGGCTAAATCTAACTATGCTAGAGAATTTACAAAAATGAAAAGGTAATCCCAGGGTTCTAGAATCTCAGCTCAAGACAGTCAGAAAGCCAGAGAGTTTCTACGTTGACTTTAAAGAATCTCTTATTTCTCATAGCCCCATGGCAGACAAGGCTAAAGACCAGATGGAAAATCTAATTATGGGGAATGCAGAATTAAAATACAAGTTGAATAAAGAGCCTCAACAAGTTTCTAATGTTAAGATGGTATGTATCAGCTGGGCATTAGGTAGAAAGGAAGGAGATGGATGAGGACTTTTGGAATTAGACAATCCTGAAAACTGTAAACTTCCAATCTCCTCTGAACACCCCTTCTCCCAACAACAGCAGCCTCTTCTCCCTGTCTGAGCTACTTGACCTTCCCTTGCTTTAAGACTTAGTGAGGACCACAACTGAAATAGCTGTCTTGCAACAAGATGTGCAAGACCCACTTTCACCTCTTTGTTGCCATCGATAGACTCAGACCTCAGTAAGCCACAAGGGGAGAAATGCAGTCTTCTCTGGGAGAAGATAGCATCTATAGCAAAAAGACTGCAAAATCTTGCTAATCTTGTAATAGAAAGAACCCGCAGAACATATATAGGCTTGATTTGGATTTAATAAGCTAGCTGTAACAGTTTGCTTGGAATGGGTGACTGTAAATTGAATTCAACATCAGCCTGCATCACTTAATAAAGTCAAAATGCCGGTACTTTCCTGATATAATATGCAGACTTAAGAAGATGGGAATGGTGGCTTCCCTTGTGGTCCGGTGGCTAAGACTCTACGCTCCCAATGCAAGGGGCCTGGGTTCAATCCCTGGTCAGGGAACTAGATCCCACATGCTGCAACTAAAAGAGCTCACATGCCGCCACTAAAGATCCCGCATGGGGGTTTCCCTGGTGGCGCAGTGGTTAAGAATCTGCCTGCCAATGCAGGGGACATGGGTTCGAGCCCTGGCCCAGGAAGATCCCATATGCCGCAGAGCAACTAAGCCCGTGAGCCACAACTACTGAGCCTGCGCTCTAGAGCCCACGAGCCACAACTACTGAGCCCACGTGCCACAGCTACTGAAGCCTCCGTGCCTAGACCCCAGCTCCGCAGCAAGAGAAGCCGCGACAATGAGAAGCCCACGCACCACAACAAAGAGTAGCCCCCGCTCACCACAACTAGCGAAAGCCCGCACACAGCAATGAAGACCCAACACAGCCAAAAATAAAAATTAATTAATTAATTAGTTAATTTAAAAAAAAGATTTTGCATGCCACAATGAAGATCCCCCATGCGGCAATGAAGATCCTGTGTGCCGCAATTAAGACCCGGCGCAGCCAAATAAATAAATAAATATTTTAAAAATAAAATAAAATAAAAGAAGATGGGAGTGCTTTTTTTACGAGCAAACCAAAACCTCCCCTTTCGTCAACTGCATCCTCTTTGAGAGCCCAAAGGACATTATTTTCCCAATTAAAGTGCTCTAACATACACTGGCCAACAAAAGCACCCTTAGAAAGCTCTAGCAGCTAACCTCTATATACCAGAGATAATAGTAGATGGTAAAGATAATGGTGGGATATGTCATAATTGAGATGGACTCGCCAACCTCAATCAAAATGGTGAAATTCCAGAGTAGCAAAGGCCAAGTGGTAGCAATTAACCAGTAGAGACAAGGTGAGCACAGTTTCTATAATGGATGGCTGGAACACAACAGTAATCATAGCATTTGACCTCCAGGTATTTGTGGTGGTATCTAATTGATCCTTGTGTACCCGGGAATTAAAGAGATGGGCAGTCTTCTAAAGCAGTGCTATGCAGTAGATATATAAGGCAAGAAATTTTAAATTTTGTGTAATTTTAAATTTTCTAGTAGCAATATTTTGAAAAGTAAAAATAAATATGTGAAATTAATTTTAACATTTAACCCAATATATCCAAGATTCTTTATTTCAACATAAAATCAACATGAAAAATTATTAGTGAGCTATTTTACTTTTTTTAGATATTTTACACCTTTTTGTACCAAGTTTATGAAATCCAGTGTGTATTTGTATCACATCTTAATTCAGACTAGTCACATTTCAAGTGCTCAAAAGATACATGTGGCTAATGGCCACCATATTGGAGAAGCGATTCTAAAGCATTATTTGGTCTAAACAACAGCAACAAAAACAAACAAACCAAAAAAACCAAACTGACAAAAAAACAGAAAAACTCCAAGTCTGGTGAGCAGAATCCTTACTTAAGTCTCTAAAACATGAAGTCATACCCTCCCATCAGTTCCCAGACTCCCTGACTCCTTGAGGCACCACCACAAGTACACACTGTAAACTTCCCCGAGCCTTTCCCAATGCGCAAGGTACAAGCTCTGAACTGGAGACTAGCATTTACTATATCCCGCATACACAGATCCAGGAAATAAAGGATGGAAGTGGAAGTGGCCTCTCTCTATTAACACAGCCTCTAATAACCTTACCATCTACCAACCCACTCACCGGGTTACCCCCCACCCACCCAAACATGCAACTTCGGGCTTTGATATTTTAGAAGAGATCTTAATTTACAAAGGGTGAATACTTCCACCAGGTGACACAAAAATGACCCACATTGATACATACTGCAACATGGATTAACTTTGGAAACATTATGCCAAATGAAACAAAACAAACACAAAAGGACAAATACTCTATGGTGCCACTTATATAAGGTATCTATCTAGAATATGCAAATGCATAGAAATATAAAGTAGATTAGAGGTTAGCAGGGGTGGGGATGGGGAAGGATGACGGGGGAGTTATTGCTTAACAGGTACAGTTTCTGTATGGGATGATAAAAATTTTTGAAAATAGATACTGGCGTGTGAATATAAATAAAACTGAATTGTTCACTTAAAATGGTTAAAATTGTAAATGCTATATATTTTTTACCACAGTAAAAAACATTTTTTTAAATCCATTATATCAGAAGCTGAGACTACCTCTAGGCTAGTTTTGGGCTCCTTGTGCCAGTGAAACAAAAGGCAAAGAAAGATGATGTTACCAGAGTCTTGATTACCAAGACTGGCTAGGGTGACCGATCCTGATTACCAAGGGGATAGTGAGGCAGAGGAGACCATGGAAACCTGGGGATTCAACGGTATGATTCTCAGTATATCCATATCTACAGAGATCCAATAGAGGTGGCACCATTAAGGAATCAAACTTTTCAAGAATGAAATGCGGTCACTCCACCAAGGAAAATGCTGGCAGAGGGTAAGGGGAACAGGAATCAGTTGTGACAGAAGTGAAGTGAAAAATATCAGCTTATAGGGCTTCCCTGGTGGTGCAGCGGTTGGGAGTCCGCCTGCCGACACAGGGGACGCGGGTTCGTGCCCCGGTCCGGGAAGATCCCACATGCCGCAGAGCGGCTGGGCCCATGAGCCATGGCCGCTGAGCCTGCGCGTCCGGAGCCTGTGCTCCGCAGCGGGAGAGGCCACAGCAGTGAGAGGCCCAAAAATATCAGCTTATAACCCTAGGACCAGTTCTAAGAATAAGAACTGCAGCAGCTCTGCATATCTGTTATATGTACATATTTCTTTGCTCCTCATCTCTGGGATTATATGAAGAATGTTGGTACTATTGGTCTCAATTTAATTCATGAGACACAAAATTATAAGATTCTGATGGTGAGGATACACATCATCTGTGAGATAGAAACGATGGACTAATAAGGCTTTGTGTCTCCCATTGTGGAGTGGGTGAGAGCATCTTTGTATAGAGGATATTTGAGTTGCCTTGCAAGATTACGCAGGAACAAGACATTATTGCATGGGAGTTACACATGAGCAGAAGAGTGATAATGAATGCTGAAGAGCAAAAAGTGTGGAGTGTCAATTATTTGTCCATTTGATCCATTTCTCAACCCCCTTCTTTTGCTCTACTCTATTATATCATAGGAACTGTAATTCCCATGCTCCATTGTTAAATGGCTCTACTTCCGGCAGTGTCTCTGGCAATAGCTGCATCTCTTTTCAGGTTCCAGCTGCCTATCCTTCATTCCAACATCCCAACCTGACTGAACAGCCCCTACCATGGTTCTCCCTCCCACCAGACAGCTCCAACTTCTGGACTCTGGTAACATCATCTCCTCCCATTGGTCCTCTGGCCTAGAGGTGATGGTGGCTTCCTGATGTAACTAATCTCTAGGTGGCCTCATCATTCCCTGTTTGAATTCCTAGGTCTTTCATCACCTGTGCAACCAATTCCGTCTATTAATGTCCCTCTTTTAGCCTTACTGGGCCTTATTTGATTTCCAGAGCTACCCACAGAGCTGTGAAAAACATATCCTCTAGCTGTGAAAAACAACCATGAGGTTGTTTTCTCATTTAAGCTTCAACATATGCACTACAACATGCAACAGCAACAAAATGGTATCTCCCTCCTTTTCAAAACAAGTCTTCATTCTTTTAGGTCTTATGCTCAACCAGTTGTCTTAGAACCTCCTCTCTGTGTCATCCTCCATGTCTTTCTGATGCCCTCCTACAGCATGTCTCAGCCTCTAAAAGGTCTTTCACCATTTTTACGCCATGACCCTCTTTGGCAATCTGGCACAGCCTTTTCAAAATAATGTAATTACATGCATAAAATAAAATACACAAGATAACAAAAAGAATCAAAGTATAAAAATAAATATATGATATAACAACCAATTTGTGATGCTGTAATCTACATTACTTCTTTAATAACATTAAATAAAAAGTTGTACTCACAAGTCTAATAACCATTTCAAAGTAATGACAAGTATAAACAATATTTCAATATATTTGCAGTAACTGAAGTATGGTATGTGTCTGCAATTTCTATTGGTGATAAATTCAAAAGTACTGCTAATCCTACTATAGCTTGCTTTTAAAAGGACGACAGGCTGGGCCAAGCCCTTCATAACTGAAGGAAATGCTTAACATGAGTTAGGGGTTAATAAAAATAAAAATATAATTTCTCCCTATCCAACTACATGGATTCCTTGATTTCTCAGTTTGTAAGGACCCCTGCTTAAGACCCCTACTCCTAAGAAATCTGGCAGGATCAGTCAAACACCTTTAGGTCTTGAACCCTAGAAAGCCTACTGCTTCGTCCTAGGTATCCAGTAACTTTTGGCTAGAGAAAGTTACATTGCTTTTCCTTATTCTCTCCCATCCTCATTGCTCTAAAAGATTTTCTTGCTCTATCGTCACTATCGGGGCCAATGAGATATCTGAATAGCTTCATGACCTCTTGTCCTACTTTGCACATCTGTATTATTGTGCTCAAATAATTTTAATAACCACTGCAAAAGTGAAAACCTTGTGGCATTTTCCCATCTCAATCACCCACATTAGTACAACTTAGTTTCATTCGGAAGCTGTGAATCTGTAAGAAACTCCTCTCCCCCATACCCTCTGCCCACTAATAAGTCTCAACAGTAACCTATTATTTCCATACCTAGGAAAGAAAACGGGGGCTCAGAAAAATGACATAAGTTGCCCAAGAACCCACAATAATGAAATTTCTAGAGAAGTCATTTTAAAGATTTTTATTATTTTTTATTGTGGTATAATTGACATATTATATTAGTTTCAGGTGTACAACATAATGATTTAATATTTATATATATTGCAAAATGATCACCACATAATTCTAGTTAACATCCATCACCATACATAGTTATAATTTTTTTCTTGTGATGAGAACTTTTAAGATCTACTCTCTTACCAACTTTCAAAAATGCAATACAGTACATTATTAACTATAGTTGCCACACTGTATATTACATACCCAGGACTTATTTTATAACTGGAAGTGTGTACCTTTTGACCCCCGTCACCCATTTCATCTACCTCCACCCACCCCCTGCCTCTGACAACCACCAATATAGTCTCTGTATCTATGAGCTTGGGGTTTTCTTTAATTTTTAAATACCACCTATAAATGATATCATACAGTATTTGTCTTTTTTTTAACATCTTTATTGGAGTATAATTGCTTTACAATGTTGTGTTAGTTTCTGCTGTATAACAAAGTAAATCAGCTATACATATAAATTTATCCCCATTTCTCCTCCCTCTTTCGTCTCCTTCCCACCCTCCCTAAACCACCCCTCTATGTGGTCACAAATCACGGAGCTGATCTCCCTGTGCCATGCGGCTGCTTCCAACTAGCTATCTATTTTACATTTGGTACTGTATATATGTCCATGCCACTCTCTCACTTCGTCCCAGCTTACCCTTCCCCCTCTCCATGCCCTCAAGTCCATTCTCTACATCTGCGTCTTTATTCCTGTCCTGTCCCTAGGTTCTTCAGAACCACTTTATTTTTTTAAGATTCCATATATATGCGTCAGCATACGGTATTTGTTTTTCTCTTTCTGACTTACTTCACTCTGTAGGACAGTCTCTAGGTACATCCACCTCACTACAAATAACTCAATGCTGTTTCTTTTTATGGCAGAGTAATATTCCATTGTATGTATGTACCATATCTTCTTTATCCATTCATCTGTTGATGGACACTTAGGTTGCTTCCACATCCTGGCTATTGTAAACAGTGCTGCAATGAACATTGTGGTACATGACTCTTTTTGAATTATGGTTTTCTCAGGGTATATGCCCAATACTGGGATTGCTGGGTCGTATGGTAGTCCTGTTTTTAGTTTTTTAAGGAACCTCCATACTGTTCTCCATAGTGGCTGTATCAGTCTACATTCCCACCAACAGTACAAGAGGGTTCCCCTTTCTCCACACCCTCTCCAGCATATACTGTTTGTAGATGTTTTGATGATAGACATTCTGATTGGTGTGAGGTGATACCTCATTGTACTTTTGACTTGCATTTCTCTAATGATTAGTGATGTTGATCATCCTTCCATGTGTTTGTTGACAATCTGTATATCTTCTCTGGAGAAACATCTATTTGGGATTTCTGCCCATTTTTGGATTCGGTTGTTTGTTTTATTAATACTAAGCTGCATGAGCTGCTTGTATATTTTGGAGATTAATCCTTTGTCAGTTGCTTCATTTGCAAATATTTTCTCCCATTCTGAGGGTTGTTCTTTTTGTCTTGTTTAGTTTTCTTTGTTGTGCAAAAGCTTTTAAGTTTCATTACATCCCATTTGTTTCTTTTTGTTTTTATTACCATTTCTCTAGGAGGTTGGCCAAAAAGGATCTTCCTGTGATTTATGTCACAGAGTGTTCTAGCTATGTTTTCCTCTAAGAGTTTTATAGTGTCTGGCCTTACATTTAGGTCTCTAATCCATTTTGAGTTTATTTTTCTGTATGGTCTTAGGGAGTGTTCTAATTTCATTCTTTTACATGTAGCTGTCCAGTGTTCCCAGCACCACTTATTGAAGAGGCTGTCTTTTCTCCATTGTATATTCTTCTCTCATTTATCAAAGATAAGGTAACCATATGTGCATGGGTTTATCTCTGGGCATTATATCCTGTTTCGTTGATCTATATTTCTGTTTTTGTACCGGTACCATATACTGTCTTCATTACTGCAGCTTTGTAATATAGTCTGAAGTCTGGGATTCTGATTCCTCCAGCTCTATTTTTCTTTCTCAAGATTGCTTTGGCTATTCGGGGTCTTTTGTGTTTCCATACAAATTGTGAAATCTTTTGTTCTAGTTCTGTGAAAAATGCCATTGGTAGTTTGATAGGGATTGCACTGAACCTATAGATTGCTTTGGGTAGTATAGTCATTTTCACAATGTTGATTCTTCCAATCCAAGAACATGGTATATCTCTCCATCTGTTTATATCATCTTTAATTTCTTTCATCAGTGTCTTACAGTTTTCTGCAGACAGGTCTTTTGTCTCCTTAGGTAGGTTATTCCTAGGTAATTTATTCTTTTTGTTGCAATGGTAAATGGGAGTGTTTCCTTAATTTCTCTTTCAGATTTGTCATCATTAGTGCATAGGAATGAAAGAGATCTGTGTGCATTAATTTTGTATCCTGCTACATTACTAAATTTATTGATTAGCTCTAGTAGTTTTCTGGTAGCATCTTTAGGATTCTATATGTATAGTATCATGTCATCTGCAAACAGTGACAGCTTTACTTCTTCTTTTCTGATTTGGATTCCTTTTATTTCTTTTTCTTCTCTGACTCCTGTGGCTAAACTTCCAAAACTATGTTGAGTAAGAGTGGTGAGAGTGGGCAACCTTGACTTGTTCCTGATCTTAGTGGAAATGGTTTCAGTTTTTCACTACTGAGAACGATGGTAGCTATGGGCTTGTCATACATGGCCTGTATTATGTTGAGGTAAGTTCCCTCTATGCTTACTTTCTGGAGGGTTTTTATCATAAATGGGTGTTGAATTTTGTCAAAAGCTTTTTTTGTGTCTATTGAAATGATCATATGGATTTTCTCCTTCAGTTTGTTAATATGGTACATCACACTGATTGCTTTGCGTATATTGAAGAATCCTTACATTCCTAGGATAAACCCCACTTGATCATGGTGTATGATCCCTTTAATGTGCTGCCGAATTCTGTTTGTTGAGGATTTTTGCATCTATGTTCATCAGGGATACTGGCCTGTAGTTTTCTTTTTCTGTGACATATTTGTCTGGTTTTGGTATCAGGGTGATGTTGGGTTTGCAGAATGAGTTTGGGAGTGTTCCTCCCTCTGCTATATTTTGGAAGAGTTTGAGAAGGATATGTGTTAGCTCTTCTCTCAATGTTTGATAGAATTCACCTGTGAAGCCATCTGGTCCTGGACTCTTGTTTGTTGGATAATTTTTTTTTTTTTTTTTTTTTTTTGCGGTAGGTGGGCCTCTCACTGTTGTGGCCTCTCCCTTTGTGGAGCACAGGCTCCGGACGTACAGGCCCAGTGGCCAGGGCTCACGGGCCCAGCCGCTCCACGGCATGTGGGATCCTCCCGGACCGGGACACGAACCCGTGTCCCCTGCATCTGCAGGCGGACTCTCAACCACTGCACCACCAGGGAAGCCCTGTTGGATGATTTTTAATCACAGCTTCAATTTCAGTGCTTGTGACTGGTCTGTTTATATTCTCTATTTCTTCCTGGTTCAGTCTTGGAATGTTGTGCTTTTCCAAGAATTTGTCCATTTCTTCCAGGTTGTCCATTTTATTGGCATATAGTTGCTTATAGTAATCTCTCATGATCCTTTGTATTTCTACAGTGTCAGTTGTTATTTCTCCTTTTCCATTTCTAATTCTATTGATTTGAGCCTTCTCCCTTTTTTTCTTTAGGAGTCTGGCCAATGGTTTAATCAATTATTCTTATCTTCTCAAAGAACCAGGTTTTAGTTTTATTGATCTTTGCTATCGTTTCCTTCATTTCTTTTTCATTTATTTCAGACCTGATCTTTATGATTTCTTTCCTTCTACTAACTTTGGGGGTTTTTTTGTTCTTCTTTCTCTAATTGCTTTAGGTGTAAGGTTAGGTTGTTTATTTGAGGTTTTTCTTGTTTCTTGAGATAGGACTGTATTGCTATAAACTTCCCTCTTAGAATTGCTTTTGCTGCATCCCATAGGTTTTGGGTCATGGTGTTTTCATTGTCATTTGTTTCTAGGTATTTTTTGATTTCCTCTTTGATTTCTTCAGTGATCTCTTGGTTATTTAGTAGTGTATTGTTTAGCCTCCATGTGTTTGTATGTTTTACAGTTTTTTTCCTGTAATTGATATGTAGTCTCATAGCATTGTGGTCAGAAAAGATACTTGATATGATTTCAATTTTCTTAAATTTACCAAGGCTTGATTTGTGACCCAAGATATGATCTATCCTGGAGAATGTTCCATGAGCACTTGAGAAGAAAGTGTATTCTGTTGTTTTTGGATGGAATGTCCTATAAATATCAACTAAGTCCATCTTGTGTAATGTGTCATTTAAAGCTTGTGTTTCCTTATTTATTTTCATTTTGGATGATCTGTCAATTGGTGAAAGTGGGGTGTTAAAGTCCCCTACTATGACTGTGTTACTCTCGATTTCCCATTTTATGGCTGTTAGCATTTGCCTTATGTATTGAGGCGCTCCTATGTTGGGTACATAAATATTTATAATTGTTATATCTTCTTCTTGGATTGCTCCCTTGATCATTATGTAGTGTCCTTCTTTGTCTCTTGTAATAGTCTTTATTTTAAATTCTATTTTGTCTGATATGAGAACTGCTACTCCAGCTTTCTTTTGATTTCCATTTGCATGGAATATCTTTTTCCATCCCCTCACTTTGTCTGTATGTGTCCCTAGGTCTGAAGTGGGTCTCTTGTAGACAGCATGTATATGGGTCTTGTTTTTGTACCCATTCAGCCAGTCTATATCTTTTGATTGGTGCATTTAATCCTTTTACATTTAAGGTAATTGTCAATATGTATGTTCCTATTACCATTTTCTTAATTGTTTTGGGTTTGTTTTTGTAGGTCTTTTCCTTCTCTTGTGTTTCCTGCCTAGAGAAGTTCCTTTAGCATTTGTTGTACAGCTGGTTTGGTGGTGCTGAACTCTCTTAGCTTTTGCTTGTCGGTAAAGGTTTTAATTTCTCTGTCAAATCTGAATGAGATCCTTGCTGGGAAGAGTAATCTTGGTTGTAGGTTTTCCCCTTTCATCACGTTAAATATGTGCTGCCACCTCCTTCTGACTTGCAGAGTTTCTGCTAAAAGATCAACTGCTAACCTTATGGGGATTCCCTTGTATGTTATTTGCTGCTTTTCTCTTGCTGCTTTTAATATTTTTCCTTCGTATTTTATTTTTGATAGTTTGATTAATATATGTCTTGGTGTGTTTCTCCTTGGATTTATCCTGTATGGGACTCTCTCTGCTTCCTGGACTTGATTGACTATTTCCTTTCCCATGTTAGGGAAGTTTTCAACTATAATCTCTTTAAATATTTTCGCATTCCCTTTCTTTTTCTCTTCTTCTTCTGGGACCCCTATAATTCAAATGTTGGTGCATTTAGTGTTGTCCCAGAGGTCTCTGAGACTGTCCTCAATTCTTTTTATTCTTTTTTCTTTATTCTGCTCTGCAGTAGTTATTTCCACTATTTTATCTTCCAGGTCACTTATCCATTCTTCTGCCTCAGTTATTCTGCTGATTCCCTCTAGAGAATTTTTAATTTCATTTATTGTGTTGTTCATCATTGTTTGCTTGCTCTTTAGTTCTAATTCCTTGTTAAATGTTTCTTGTATTTTCTCCAATCTATTTCCAAGATTTGGGATCATCTTTACTAGCATTACTCTGAATTCTTTTTCAGGTAGACTGCCTATTTCCTCTTCATTTGTCTGATCTGGTGGGTTTTTACTTTGCTCCTTCATCTGCTGGGTATTTCTCTGTCTTCTCATTTTGCTTATCTTACTGTGCTTGGGGTCTCCTTTTGCAGGCTGTAAGTTCATAGTTCCCATTGTTTTTGGTGTCTGCCCCCAGTGGGTAAGGTTGGTTCAGTGGGTTGTGTAGGCTTCCTGCTGGAGGGGACTGGTGCCTGTGTTTCAGTGGGTGGGGATGGATCTTTTCTTTCTGGTGGGCAGGACCACGTCCGGTGGTGTGTTTTGGGGTGTCTGTGAACTGATTATGATTTTAGGCAGTCTCTCTGCTAACAGGTGGGGTTGTGTTCCTGTCTTGCTAGTTGTTTGGCACAGGATGTCCAGCACTGTAGCTTGCTGGTTGTTGAGTGGAGCTGGGTCTTAGCATTGAGATGGAGATCTCTGTGAGAGCTCTCACCATTTGATTTTACATGGGGCTGGGAGGTTTCTGGTGGTCCAATGTCCTGAATTCGGCTCTCCCACCTCAGAGGTTCAGGCCTGACACCCGGCTGGAGCACCAAGACCCTGTCAGCCACTCAGCTCAGAAGAAAAGGGAGGAAAAAGAAAGACAGAAAGAAAGAAAATAATAAAATAAAAGATAAATTATTTAAAATAAAAAAGTAATTAAAAAAAGAAAGAAAGAAGAGAACAACCAAACTAAAAAACAAATCCACCAATGATAACAAGCGCTAAAAACTATCCCAAAAAATGGAAAGACTGAACCCTAGGACAAATGGTAAAAGCAAAGCCATACAGACAAAATCACACAGAGAAGCATACACATACACACTCACAAAAACATAAAAAGAAAATTATATATATTTTTTTAAAAAATGGAATTCCGAGAGCAACAAAATCAATAAACAAATTTACCAGTGATACTAAGCTCTAAATACTAAACTAAAATAAACATAAAACCAGAAACAAATTAGATGCAGAAAGCAAACCCCAAGTCTACAGTTGCTCCCAAAGTCCACTGCCCCAATTTTGGGATGATTCATTGTCTATTCAGGTATTCTACAGATGCAGGGTGAATCAGGTTGACTGTGGAGATTTAATCCGCTGCTCCTGAGGCTGCTGGGAGAGATTTCCCTTTCTCTTCTTTGTTCGCACAGCTCCTGGGGTTCAGCTTTGGATTTGGCCCCGACTCTGTGTGTAGGTCGCCTGAGGGCGTCTGTTCCCCACCCAGACAGGATGGGGTTAAAGAAGTAGCTGATTCAGGGGCTCTGGCTCACTCAGGCCGGAGGGAAGGAGGAGTACAGAATGCAGGGTGAGCCTGCAGCAGCAGAGGCCAGCATGACGTTTTCACAGCCTGAGGCACAATGTGTGTTCTCCCAGGGAAGTTGTCCATGGATCACGGGACCCTGGCAGTGGCAGGCTGCATAGGCTCCCGGGAGGGGAGGTGTGGAGAGTGACCTGTGCTTGCACACAGGCTTCTTGGTGGCTGCAGCAGCAGCCTTAGCATTTCATGTCCGTCTCCGGTATCCGCACTGATAGCCACAGCTGGTGCCCATCTCTGGAGCTCGTTTAGGCAGTTGTCTGGATCCCCTCTCCTCATGCACCCCAAAACAATGGTCTCCTGCCTCTTAGGCAGGTCTAGACATTTTCCCAGATTCGCTCCCCAACAGCTGTGGTGCACTAGCCCCCTTCAGGCTGTGTTCACGCAGCCAACCCCAGTCCTCTCCCTGGGATATGACCTCTGAAGCCGGAGCCTCGTCTCCCAGCCCACACCCATCCCGGCGGGTGAGCAGACAAGCCTCTCAGGCTGGTGAGTGCTGGTCAGAACCGATCCTCTGTGCGGGAATCTCTCTGCTTAACCCTCTGCACCCCTGTTGCTGTGCTCTTCTCCATGGCTCCAAAGCTTCCCCCCAACCCACCCCCCGTCTCCACCAGTGAAGGGGCTTCCAAGTGTGTGGCAACTTTTCCTCCTTCACAGCTCCCTCCCAGAGGGGCAGGTCCTGTCTCTATTCTTCTGTCTCTGGTTTTCCTTTTTTCTTTTGCCCTGCCCAGGTACGTGGGGAGTTTCCTGCCTTTTGGGAGGTCTGAGGTCTTCTGCCAGCATTCAGTAGGTGTTCTGTAGGAGTTGTTCCACATGTAGATGTATTTCTGATGTATTTGTGGGAAGGAAGGTGATCTCCACATCTTACTCCTCCGCCATCTTGAAGGTCCCTCCAGTATTTGTTTTTCTCTGTCTGACTTATTTCACTTACCATAATGGCCCCAAGGTCCATCTATATTGTCACAAATGGCAAGATGTCACTCTTTTTTTGTGTGAATAATATTCCATTGTATACACACACACACACACACACACACACACACACACACGGACTTCCCTGGTGGTGCAGTGGTTAAGAATCTGCTTGCCAATGAGGGGGACACAGGTTCAAGCCCTGGTCCGGGAAGATCCCACCTGTTGCAGAGCAACTAAGCCCGTGTGCCACAACTACTGAGCCTGCACTCTAGAGCCCACGAGCCACAACTACTGAGCCTGCGTGCCACAACTACTGAAGCCCGCATGCCCAGAGCCCATGCTCTGCAACAAGAGAAGCCAATGCAATGAGAAGCCCACGTACCACAACGAAGAGTAGCCCCCGCTCGCTGCAACTATAGAAAGCCCACACTCAGCAACAAAGACCTAATGCTGCCAAAAATAAAGAAATAAATTTTTTTTTAAATAATATATATATATATTCATTTATATGTGTATATGTATATATATATACATATTTGAAACATTTTCTTTATCCATTCATCTATTGATAGGACACTTAGATTTTAAAGAAATTTTGTGCCAATCAGCCAGTGTGTTAGCATTAGGAGTACCTGATAAGGCAAATATCTGGCCTTAGTTTTTAGATAGTTTCATTCCTCTCTGCCTTGCTTTATAATGGACATATTTAGAAATTACATGGCTAAAAATATTACTATATAATATGAGTAAAATCAGCTAAACAAATAATTGAAACAGTAAAACTGAACAGTAATACAAACCTGGAGTTGAACCAACTATAACTACCTATTTTGAGAAAATTCTCTTCCTTCCGTGAGATAATTTCCAATCTCTTTAATGTGAACACATAATTCAAAATATTTTGATCAAATAAAAGATAATAAATGTATGTTCTGGTAAGAGAAATGTGATAACTATAAATATATGTGAAAGAATATATTTAATGGATGAATGATTATCATATACTAATATTCTCAAGTAAAATGTACATTTGGTTTATAAAATAAGTTTTGGAGATTATGAACAATTAGCACCCATTTAACAAATACTACTTTATATTCAGTATGTAATAGTACAACATAAATAAAAGCAATTACTACTTCAATTATCACTTTAAAATTACCTCAATTGCCCTTAAAAATACAAATAAAACAGTCATAGATTGATCACTTGTTATTTTAATCATAAACCACAGTTCCTTAGAGAACCTGAAAAAAATCATTTTTCCGAACGTTTATTCAACACACAGCTACTGAGGGCCTACTACGTGCCAATAAGCAACTCGACAGGTACAGGGACAAAGCATGGTCACTACTTTCAGCTCTCACGAAGCTTAAGGACTAAAGAAGCGCAGGTAAGCGTGAAATAAATGTTTTAGCTCTAAAATATCTGTAACAGCAACATGTTATGGGAGAGGAAAGAAAGGAGTAATCATTTTCACCTAGCAAGGCTTTAAAAGGTTTCCTGACAGAACAGCGTCGGATTTTAGCAAAAAGGGAAGGAAAATACACCGTTTATGCTTAACTGTCAATAAATGTCAACTACTATTACAGTGCACAGACACTTCTCAAATTCTATTTCATTTAATTATCTCAACAACCCTTTGGGACCAGCATTTCACAATGAGAAACCAAAGATGTACAGGATAAATAACTCGCCCAAGGTCACATATGTTGTAAATGGAAGGGCCAAGAATGTGTCCAGGTCTCTGTAACTCGATATTCTTTCCACTACATCGGGCTGCCTAAGCTGAGCTTTAAGAATGAGTAAGACTTAAATAAAGAAAAAGAAGAAAACAGAGAAGAAAGACGACAGAAGAGACATAAACATATAATTCATGAATTATCCTAGAGTAAAAAATAACTTCTGTCCTTGGAATATACACATATACATATGAAATACAGGTATTTATATATATATACACACACATACTAATAAAAGATATAATGATACAATTGAAAAATAAACTAAGATAATTCATGAATTACACTGATCAAAAATTCCATACTCAAATCTAACTGTTTAAGAGACTGTTCTATGACTGAGACCATAAGGAAACTACATTAAGATTTCCAAAATGCCTAATTTACAAATCCCTTAGTCACCAAACGCATTCATCAATTAACACTTTTGAGCAAATATAATTCATTAATTAAAATAAAATTAAGGCAACATACCAATAAATACAATACTTCATTAAATTTCTACTTTAACACTCCTATACAATTCCACTGTATTTAAAAAAAACATCTGTTCTATTAATGTCCTTTTTAAGCACAAGAATGTTACAGTGATAAATGTTAAAACAAGTAGTTTCTAATGTGAAATGAATCTAAAATAATCAAACTCTACTTTTAACATTATTTGAGAAGAAAATAAATTCTACCTCTGCATTGTGCTTAGTTGTTATTTCTAATTTTTCTTTCTTAGCCCGATGGAGTTTCTTTCTGAGATCAGCAGTAATATCCAAGTCTGTTTCATTTTTAACCATTTGTTTTATATCAGATGAGGCATTCTTCAACCTATAAAATGAGATCAAAATAAAATATAATTACTATTAAGTAAATTTCCAGCATTTCCCGTATTTCTGATCACTTATTTTTCAAAAAAAACAGGGAACATGTTACGGTCCTTACCCTAAAGAAACTTACATTCCAGTAAAAGATATTGATTGCAAAAGCTAGATAGAATTGCAAAGCAGTATATGACTAGAAAAAAACCACTGTCCACTGGGAAACCACCATATTGTTCAAGATAGGCAATAAAGGTTATCTGATCCTATCACAAGCTGGCAAGTTTTGGAGAAGACTGAGTTCTTTCCTTTTAACCTTTTTAAATAATATATTTTACTTATTGCAAATATAACACATATTACAAAAAGAGAAAGTATAAGAGAATACAGACTCATGCTTTTAAATGGCAGAGTAAAGTTCTACTCTCTCCCCAAAAGTAAAAGTAAAATTTTAACTAATTTAACAGCAAAGAGAATTTAGAGATATAAACTCACAAGGAGAATCAGTACCAGAGATGAGACAATAGCAATAAAATACTGGAAGTTGGAACGCAGGTGGATAAGTGGTAAGTGATTTATATGAGAGCTGGATTCAAAGCCAACAGTAAGAAAAGCAACCTGATTTACACCAGAGTCCCAAAAAGCTCAGTTCACTGGCAACACCTTTTAAAATGGGGATAAAAGCAGAGTAGAAAACAGGAGAATTGGTTGAAAGTCTGCCAAAGAAATAATAAGATCCTCAGATCCTCTACCCTATATACCACACAACTGGGTATTGATTTCTTCCCCACTCTGGCAGAACACTAGGGGTTTATCCCCTGGAGAGGATAAAACAGAACGTCTCTGGATTGGAGACATCAGATACAAATCAGGTAAGTGTTCCATACCAAAAGCAAGAGACTCGAGTAAAAAGTTATATAATAAATTATATCCCTGGTCTTCTAATACTTATTGTCTAACAGAACAATGTCAGCCAAAGCAGAGACTAGAAGGATCTTCCCTGGAGAATCTAACCAACAAGGTGAAAAAGACCTAAAGATGCCAATGTTACGGGTTCTCCAGCAAAACAGCTTAACCAGATCACCCTACACAGAATGCCTCATACACTGAGCTTCCAATCATCTTTTTAGGCCTCTACTTTTAAATATGAACAGAGAGCCAAGGATCACCAGAAGTTAAGCAACATCTAATAAGAAAGACAGAGACTACAAGGGGCAGGGAAGAAGTCAAAGATGATGCAGGGAAAAGATAACTTTAAAAAAAGATTAAGAAAAAACCCTTAACATTAAAATCCTCAGAAAAATAGGAGAGGATAAAAAAATCCATAAAACAAAAACTGGATGTAATTAAAAATGAAATATTCATAGAACAAAAAAAGAGCTCTTGGAAATCAAAAACACAAACTAAGAAATGAAAAACTAAATAAATAAATTTAAAACAAAAATCTCCCAGATGCCTAAAAAAATTACAAGAGAAAATAATTTCCAATTTAGAATTTTATGCTCAACAAGTACCATTCAAAGACAAGAGTATGGGGAAGGGAAGATGAAATGTGCACGCTTTCATAACTATGATCAGAGTGTAAACTGGCAGAAAAGTTTTTAGAAGTTTGGTAATAAATGTCTAAAACTTGCAAAAAAAAAAAAAAGACAAGAGTATGAGAAAGACTATTTCAGATCTACAAGACATCAAAACATTTATAAGGGGCTACTGGAAGACTTGTTTCACCAAAATAAGGACCCACACTGAGAAAGAGAAAGAAATGGGATCCCAGAAGTAGGGTATTCAAGATAAGAAAACAGCAAAGGGATGTCTAAGATAGTGATGAAAGGAAGCACCCAGTGAAATTTGTGCAGCAAATCACTTAAAGGGTAATCTGTTCCAACTGTACTGGCCAATGCCTCCAGGAGTAATTTCTTTAAGATGAAAAAAGAAAATAACAGAATACATCAACTATGTGAACATATTGAGAGATTTATAAAACTTGGTGGGAGTATGAAGTTGAATTCATAAGTTCATGGAAATTAAACCAAGTAAACAAATGAGACAACTATTAATTAAATCCAAGAAAAACAAAATATATACAAGAAAAAAAATTGTCACTGAATACTACTACATAACTCAACTAGGAAGTTTTGATAATTATACGATAATGTAAACATTGATTAATCTAACCAAGATTATATATCACTAAATGAAGAGAGAATAGAAAAGGGAGGCAAGTATGAATGAAAACTAAATTATGAACTTCTATAGTGGAAAGTCAGCAGATAATGGCTAAACATGAAAAATCAAATAGCAATATAAAAAAAATTTTTGAAGAGGTATGGATTTTAAAAAAACATCTCAGAGAGTTGAAAATGATTCTTTCTAGGGATAAAGAAAGTTATTTGTCTCAAGGTAATAAGCACTGCTATTTTTCCTAACAGCAGTAAGTAAGCCTTTTAGAATAATTAGTCTTTAAATAACATGCATATGTAATTTTTTTAAAATAAGACTAAAATAAAACAACAGAGAATCAATGAAACCAAAATTTGATTCTTTAAATAGATGAATAAACTTGATAAACCTTTGGTTAGCTAGACAAAGAAAAAAGAGAAGAAACTCAAAGTATAAACAAAGAATAAAAAAGGGAATGGCACTACCAACGTAGAAGGATTATAATGAATACTATGAACAACTTTATGCTAACAACTTTATGCTTCAGGACAAATTTAGGACAAATTCCTAAAAAGACAGTAATTACTAAAACTAACTCAAAAAGAAAGAGAAAATCTGAACAGACCTATAACAGACAACAACATTGAATTAATAATTTTAAAAATCTAATCATAGAGAAAGTCCAAGTCCAGATTCTACCAAACTTTAAGGAAGAAATAATACCAATCCTCACATTAGAGGAGGAGGAAACATTTCTCCAAATCATTCTGAGTCCAGCATTACCTAATACCAAAATATGGCAGACATCTCAAGAAAGGAAGAGTACAGACCAATATCTTTCATGAATAGAGATACAAAAAATCGTCAACAAAACATTAGCAAACCAAATCCAGCAACATCTTGAAAGAATTAAATTACAACATGATTAATTGGGATTTATCCCCAAAATAGAAAATTGGTATAATGTCTGAAACTCAAGTGATATAATATACCATTTTACTAAAACAAAGGATGAAAACTATATGATCATCTCAACAGATACAGAAAATGTATTTGACAAAATCCAACACCCATTCATGATTTAAAAAAATAAAAAATAACTCTCAACAAACTAGGAATACAAGGAAATTTCATCAATCTGATAAAGGGCCTCTATGAAAAACTGCAAAAAGTAGCATCAAACTTAATGGTGAAACATTGAAAGCTTCCCCTAAGACTGGGAACAAAACAAAGATGTCTGCTAGTAATACTTCTATTCAAGACTGTATTGGAGGTTCTAGACAGTGCAATCAGGAAAAAAAAAAAAAAGAAAAAGAAATAAAAGGCACATATACTGAAGGAAGAAGTAAAACTGTCTTTAATGGCAAAAAACATGATCCTGTAAGATTATCCTAAGAAATCCATTAAGAAGCAAAAAGACTAGAACTAAAAAACAATTTCAGCAAGGTCACAGAATATAAGATCAATATGCAAAAACCAATCACATTCCTAAACACTAGCAATAAATAATCCAAAACTGAAATTTAAAAAATAATTCCACTTATAATAGCAGCAAGTAAATAAAACAGATTTAGGATTAAATTTAACAAAAAAAGGGAAAGACTTCTACACTGAAAAGCATAAATTATTGTTGAACTAAATTGAAGACCTAAGTAAATGAAAAGACATTCCACATTCACATTCATGTATTTGAAGACTAGTATTTTAAGATGGCCACTTTCCCCAAATTGATCTACAGATTCAACATATTGCCTACCAAAATCCCAGCAAGCTTTTTTTTGCAGAAATTGACAAGCTGACCCTAAAAATTATATGGAAAAGCAAAGGACTCAGAAAAACCAAAATAATCTTTAAGAAAAACTAATGGGAGGACTTGCACCTTCTAAATTCAAAACTCACCATAAAGCTACAGTAATCAAAACAGTGTAGAATTTGAATTAAGAATAAACATGTAGATCAGCGTACCAGAATTGAGACCACAGAAATAAAGTCATATATATACAGTCAATTAATTTTCAACAAAGGTGTCAAGACAATTCAATGGGGGAAAAGATAGTCTTATCAACAAATGGTGCTAAAACAACTGATCTCCACAGGCAAAAAGATAAATTTAGACCCTTACCTCACACCATATACTACAAAGTAACTTAAAATGGAGCCCGGACCTAAATGTAAGAACTAAAATTATAAAAATTCTAGAAAAAAACTTAGGAGAAAAATCTTCATGACCTTAGCTGGGCAAAATTTCTTAGATACGAAACCAAAAGCACAATCCATAAAGAAAAAGAATTGAACTTCATAAAAATTAATAACTTTTACACTTCAAAAGACATTATTAAGAAAATGAAGTCAAGCCAACAAATGGGAAAAGATATTTGCAAATTATATATCTGATAAAGGATTTGTATACAGAACACATAAAGAACTCTTTTTTTTAATAAATTTATTTTATTTTATTTTTTATTTTTGGCTGTGTTGGGTCTTCATTGCTGCACACAGGCTTTTCTCTAGTTGTGGTGAGCTGGCGCTACTCTTCGTCGCAGCGCACGGGCTTCTCATTGTGGTAGCTTCTCTTGTTGCAGAGCATGGGCTCCAGGTGCGTGGGCTTCAGTAGTTGTGGCAAACGGGCTTCGTTGCTTCATGGCATGTGGGATCTTCCCGGACCAGGGCTCGAACCCGTGTCCCCTGCATTGGCAGGCGGATTCTTAACCACTGCGCCACCAGGGAAGCCCTTAGAATATATAAAGAACTCTTGAAGCTCGATAACAAAAAGATGAATAACTCAATTTAAAATCAGGCAAAAGATCTGAATAGGCTTTTCACCAATGAAGATACACAAATGGGCAAAAAAAGCACATGCAAAGATGTTCAACATCATTGCTCACTAGGAAAACACAAAATAAAATCACAGTGACATATTACTTTACTCTCACTAGAATGGCTATAATCAAAAAGTCAGAAAACAGCAAGTGTTGGGGAGGATATGGAAATGTATAAAACCCTTATACACTGCTGGTGGAAATGTAAAATGCTTCAGTCACTTTAGAATACAATTTGGAAGTTTCTTAAAAATTTTAACGTAAATTTACTATATGATGAAGTAATGGTGCTCCTAAGAATCTACCCAAGAGAAATATAATATGTCTACACAAAGACTTGCACACAAGTGTTTATAGCAGAGTTATTCATAATAGGCAAAATGTGGAAACAACCCAAATGTCCATCAACTGGTGAATGGTTAACTAAAATGTATATATCCATAAAATGGAATAATATTCAGCAATAAAAAGAAACAAAGTACTGACACATGTTACAATATAAATCTGAAGAACATGCCTACTGAAAAGAAGCCAGACACAAATGACCACATATTGTATGACCCCAGTTATATGAATTGTTCAAAAAAGGCAAATCTATAGAAACAGAAAGTACGTTCGTGGTAAATAGCAGAGTTTAAATAACTTCATCGGTCCAGATTCTAGAAGTCTGAAGAATAATTTAACCATTAAAAATTATGACAGATGTATATTAATTTGGCAAGATGTTCCCCCCAAAATTGAAAAAGCAAGATACTAATGTAAAATATTATTCTAATTTTTGAAATATATATTTATATGTTCAAAAGAAAAGGTCTGGGCAAGTAAATACCAAAATACTGTTGGTAGTTAACTCTAAGTGGTAGCATTATAAGCAGTTTCATCATTTTATTCATTTGTATTTCTTAAATTATTCTAAAAACACATGCATTATCTGCATTAAAATATACATATCTATGTGTATATATACATATGCACATATATAAGACAGGATATCAGAGCAAAAAAGAACCTTAAAACACTCTCTTTAGCACTTTTTGAACCATCTTCCTCACCATAGTGGTGGAGAACCAGCTGATGAGACCTCACTCTTAACCCTTGACACATCTAAAAGAAAAAATTCTTTTTAAGATAAAATTTTAGTAAAGAAAAATATTAATATTTTACTCATTTATTCTCTGTCTTGCTCCAGAAAGGATTTCAGGTAGCTCCTAAAGACAGGTAGGAAACGTTTACATAGCAAATCCTATTTATAAAGCAAAGTACATGTTAGTCACGGTACTCACCCCACCCACACATCCTTGCTGAAAAGGTGCTCAAGATCAGTTCTTCTCAAACTAAACGTGAGCAAGGACTATCCCCACCCCACTCCCATTGCTTCTGTAAAATATATTTAAAAGGGATAACTAAAAAAGAAAATCTAAAAACAGATAAAATTCAACTCTAAATGTTTTACTATTAGATTCAACAAATAGAAAATTACTGTTACATGATTATAAGGTTCTAAACACTTGCTTTCAATTTCTGTACTTATTTCTTTGTAAACCACACTTTGAGTTGCGCTCTCCGAAATGGCTCCATTTCGCATTATGGACTCAGAGTTTTTATATTATTCACATGAGATATGAATAAACCAAAGGTAGGCACCTCACCCAAAGGCATATATGAATGGTACAAAAAAGATGAGCAACAGCAATTCTTAGAATGTAAACTCCAAGAAAAGAAGCAGTTATGAACAGGAGCTAAAACTAACAGAACGTTTAAGTAGAGTGATGAATCAGAGTTGGGGCAATGAGGAAATAAGAGGAAACACAGCAACACAGATTGTGGCAAGCCAAGTAATAATGAATAAGCAGAAGAAAAGATTTAGAGAAGTGGAAAAGAATAAGCAAGTCTCTAGGGACTGGAGAAAGTACAGACACTGACTTTTGTACACTGAGTTAACAAAGGAGCATAAAGAGCCACACAGAGTCTCCAGACCCAGTTCTGCTTTCTATGAGGCATCATTCTTGCTCCTCCAGTCCCATGAAATTTCCACTTCCCTTACCATCCCATGAGAATTCTTACAATCAGCCTCTCCAACCACTTATTTCTCCCTGCTCCCTGCAACCAAAAGCATTCCTCAACTAGAAGATGAGACTGGAGGCTTACCTTTGGATATCACCGGAGGCATTATTTGAAGTATTCAAACTCATGATGAGTCTTCCAACTCTTTCAAAATACCCCACTGTTGCTTAATGATATACTTCGTTATTAATGATTAAAACTGTCCAAGACGTCTGTGGCTTACAGGTTACATGGGCTGAAGTCTGTTAAAATAGTAAACAATATAACAGCAGTTATTTACATGAGTCCTGAGACTAGGGGTGATTTTTCTTTTGTTTTTTGACTTATCTGTATTTTTAAGATTATTCTTTAAAAAACATGTAAATACTTGTATTTTTAAAAGCCACAGTGTTTGGGGACTTCCCTGGTGGTCCAGTGGGTAAGACTCTGTGCTCCCAATGCAGGGGGTCCAGGTTCAATCCCTGGTCAGGGAACTAGATCCCGCATGCATAGCACAACTAAGAGTTCACATGCCACAACTAAGAGTCTGCATGCCACAACAAAAGGATTCCACGTGCCGCAATGAAGACCCCGCGTGCCACAACTAAGACCCAACACAGCCTAAATAAATAAATAAATAAACATTTTTTTAAGTTATAAAAAATAAAATAAAAGCCACAGTGTTTTATTTCTTTTTAAATAAGATTAGAAACAAAAATGACAAAACATTAGAAATTCCTTCTTATAAGAATAAGCTAATACTATTAGATTATTTTAATTTCTCAAATAAAAAGTAATAAAATAGTGACTAATTGTTCTTAAACTGGAAGAGGAATAGGTAGTGCCTATCTCTAGGGCACAGAATTCAGTATGAAAGAAAATGCAGTCCAGGGATGTTTTGGGGTCCCAAAAGACTTTTTCATAAATGAAATATTTTTAATGCAATGTTACAATCAAAGAGGCCAAGGCACTCCCACATAAAAGATCTTACAGTAATTTTCAAAGGCCTTCTCCCAAGGGATTGAAGAGGAAAAAGGAAAGGAGAGAGCATTTGTCACTTACCCCGGCCTTCTCTCCAGAACACTCTTCTACCAGAGACACTCCAAATTATACAGAGTCAACAACTCTAAGTTACTACAGTATGAAGGAATCTTTGGGTAAACATCTCGATAACTAACTAACTCCAAATAGACACAAATATGAAGATCTCACAAGGTCTCTTGGTATCCCCAGCAGAAGTCCAATATCCTAAGAAAGACCATGAGATTTGGTCTCAGAGAGATCTGAGCTAGGATTCCAATAAGCATCAAGTATGTGGTCATAGGCAAGCCACTTAAACTCTCTGAGCTTGTTTCCTCAACCATAAGGAGATAACTATATCAAGCTCATATATTTGATATTTAAGTAATATACACAGCACATATACAGTACACAGTCACTGTCAGTTTCTATTACTGTAACACAAACCCTCTGAGATCTCTGATAAAGGAAAGGAGTAGGTGACACTTGGGGTGATTTGGTCTGGTTAAAGATGTAATAAAAGAAGGCTTCCCTGGTGGCGCAGTGGTTGAGAGTCCGCCTGCCTATGCAGGGGACACGGGTTCGTGCCCCGGTCCGGGAAGATCCCACATGCCGCGGAGCGGCTGGGCCCGTGAGCCATGGCCGCTAAGCCTGCGCGTCCAGAGCCTGTGCTCCACAATGGGAGAGGCCACAACAGTGAGAGGCCTGCGTACCGCAAAAAAAAAAAAAAAAAAAAAAGATGTAATAGAAGAATTGTTTAGTGGGAATTCCCTAATGGTCCAGTGGTTAGGACTTGGAGCTCTCACTGCCAGGGGCCTGGGTTCAATCCCTGGTGGGGAACTAAGATCTCACAAGTCATGTGGCGCAACCAAAAAAATAAAAATTAAAAGGCCAGGACACTGGCCTGAGAGGCCAGGACACTGAGTGATAAATGACCCACCAAGGCACACCATTATGAAAAAAAAAAGAATTGTTTAGTAAAATTGTAGGTATACAGGGATAGCTAGAAGATGCCCCCCCCCAAAAAAATCTAAACTGATCTGTCCCTGCTCGCAATAAACAACCTTGAGAGAGATCACTGAAAGAAAAGAGACTCAAGCCAACTGAGATGTAGACTCAAACACAGTACTGGGAACTGACTAATGGCTCCTACAGCCAAACACTAAGGGATCTTCGAAACAGTCAGTGATTCACACAGCTGATGCAGAACAGTTTGACCTAGGACAAAGAAGACATAACTTTTACCAAGATGGGGGGGGGGGGGGTCCCATTTCTCCAGGGACCTAAACACTAAGTTTGGGAATAGTGGTAGACAAACAAACACCACTATCATTAATCTATTGAGCACCTAGTAAAATGTCAAGCACTGTGTTTGGTATTTTATTTATACATAGAACCTATAGAACTCCAATCATTACAACACTGCAATGTAAAGATTATCCTTTTCAACAGAGAAAACTAAGAGATTAGAAGTAACTTGTCAAAAGACAAATAGTTACAGAACCAAAATTCCAACTCATTACTATCTAACTCTAAAGCAGAAGCTCTTTCTACAAGGTCATTGTTGATACAGTTAAACTATAAATTACCTTACCTGAGGTTCATTATCCTCATTTCAATTACAGAAACTCATCTAATTCAGAAAGTCTTAAATGACTTGCCTAAGGCCAGTCAGCTACTAAGTAGGGGACACCAAGGACTCAATCAAGCTCTTCTGATACTGAGTCCCAAAATCTTTTCATCTTACCACCATGCCCCCAAAGCTCAGACTCCAGAGGAAGTGTCTTCAGAATGGAAGTTTAAGAGTTAGAAGGGACTCTTCCATACTTAAGAGTAATGTACAAGGCTCAAAAGTATATACAAAATGTTTCTATTTTTAAAGTGAAAAAGATGGGGCTTCCCTGGTGGCGCAGTGGTTGGGAGTCCGCCTGCCGATGCAGGGGACGCCCGTTCGTGCCTCCGTCCGGGAGGATCCCACATGCCGCGGAGCGGCTGGGCCCGTGAGCCATGGCTGCTGGGCCTGCACATCCGGAGCCTGTGCTCCGCGACTGGAGAGGCCATGACAGTGAGAGGCCCGCACACCGCAAGAAAATAAAAATTAAAAAAATAAAGTGAAAAGGATGAAACACACACACATATGCATATGTGTCACAACAGGCACAAACAGAACCTCTATTTACCTCCCAGGGAAAGAATTTATACACTTAGGGCCTTAATAATGCCTGCGTTTTTTATTTTGTTTTGATCTTAGGCAGAGAAGTGTGGGAAGAGGTATTTTACCAAATTTTAACATAGTTGTTTCAATAAAGCTAAATTGAAGGCAACCACCGTTTTTCACTGTATTATTTTGCTATGTAACATCTTCAAATCTGAACGGTCTTCTAGAGAGAAAATGGTCTTCTATAGCTCAGGTGCAAGTTTCATTAACTTCCAGATCACTGAAACAGATACCGTAGTAGGCAGATGGTCCCCATGATCTCTGCCCCCTGGTGTTTCTCTCTTGTATAATACCCTCCCCTTTACTGCGGGCAGAACCTGTGACTTGCCTGTAACCAACAGAATATGGCAAAGGTGACAGGCTGCACTCCCATGATTATATTATGTTATATAAGACTCTATCCTAGCAGAGTGAAGTGACAGGCAACCTCTAGCTGATCGTGAAGAAGCACACTGTCACGCTGTGAACTGCCTACGGAGAGGGCCACATGGCAGGGAACTGCAGGCAGCTCCAACCCACAGGCAGTAAAAAGCCAGATCCCTCGGTCATATAGATGCCAACAGGAAATACATTCTGCCAACAACCTAAATGAACTAGGTAGCAGATTCTTTCCAGTCAAGCCTCCAGATGAGAACACAGCCAGCAGCACCATGACAGCAACTTAGTGAAACTCTGAACAGAGGGCACATCTAAGCAGTGCCCAGATTCCTGACCTACAGAGACTGAGAAATAATAAATGAGGGCTGTTTGAAGCCACTAAGTTTTTGGTAACTTGTTACACAACAGAAGAAAACTAATATGTATAAGAAGCTTGAAAATGCTTTTACAGGGTTAAATAGAAAAAAAAAAAGAGTGACATGTAAACTACAAAATGGGTTCTTACACCAGCCCTGCCTGTGTGTGTCTTTTATAAAGTCTCTTTGTTTTTCTATAGTTTAATTTCCTAATTAATTTACATAACAGAGTTTATAAAAATCCTATCTAAGGTAACTAGATAGAGAAACTAGAAAATCATGGGCAATATTTACAAAAAACAAATAATTACAAAATACAAATGAATAAGGGCAAACCACCAACAGCCACAAAACCTGCACAGAGTGGAGGTATCTACAGAGAAGCAAACAGAGGAAAATAACAAGTATGCATCTGAAAGGACCCCCAAAGGGTCAACAGACAGTTAATGGGAAGAGCTGTAGTACAACCTGAGAGCAGCAGCTGAAACTGGCATATGAAACAGGCGTATGGTAAGAGAGTCCTGAAAGGGTTGGTACAGTCCAGCCTCACAGACCTTCATAACTGACTGTCAAGATACTTCCTGGACAGGGGCCCACACTAATGAGAATCAGTAGAGGCTGGAATCAAAACTGAGCAGGGGCTGGGCTTCCCTGGTGGCGCAGTGGTTGAGAGTCCGCCTGCCGATGCAAAGGTCAGGGGTTCGTGCCCCGGTCCGGTAAGATCCCACATGCCGCGGAGTGGCTGGGCCCGTGAGCCATGGCCGCTGAGCCTGCGCGTCCGGAGCCTGTGCTCCGCAACGGGAGAGCCACAACAATGAGAGGCCCGCATACCGCAAAAAAAAAAAAAAAAACAACTGAGCAGGATAGGGGCAATGAAGACAAAGTAAAAACATAGCCCAGACCAAACTGTAGGAGGAAAGAGGACCAGGAAATCTCAGAACCAAGCCACCATAGTTTTTAACACTCACAACAAACAAAAGACAGGGTTCTGTGAAGTTAGAAAAGCTTTCCTGAACCTTGCTCAAAGTTCAGGTCAACTAACCTTTCATAAAAATAAGCAACAAAAGGGCTTCCCTGGTGGCGCAGTGGTTGAGAGTCCGCCTGCTGATGCAGGGGACACGGGTTCGTGCCCCGGTCCGGGAAGATTCCACATGCTGCGGAGCGTCTGGGCCTGTAAGCCATGGCCGCTGAGCCTGCGCGTCCAGAGCCTGTGCTCCACAACGGGAGAGGCCACAACAGTGAGAGGCCCGCGTACCGGAAAAAATAAATAAATAAATAAGCAACAGAAAAGTAGAGTGGTCAAATCCCATACAAACATAAGGAAATAGAGAGTAAGGAACAGAATGGACTCCTATAAATGAAAGAATAACAGAAAGACATGCCCACAAAACAGATGAAAATCATAACTTACTACTTCAAAATGAGCTACAAGACATTAACAAAATGGTATAAGGCATGAAAGAATAGGAATCAGAATTAGAGACTGAATAAGGCACTTAAATACTGAACTGACTTCTCTTAAATAAATAAATAAATATCAGATAAATTAAAATTTTAAAAAAACCTCAGAAATAAGGTGAAAAAGATCAGAAAGAATTAGAAATTAAAAATCATTTCTGCAAGGAACATTAAATTAGAGGGAACAAGAGTAAATACACATGATCAAAATAATGCCTTTAAGGACGTATGAAACAAAAAAGAAGTAAAATTTTTAAATAAAAATTTAAGAAAGAGATCAAAATGATTCAAGAGAAAGTGAAAAAATACTGAAAATAGGCAAAGAATAACCAACATGCGGACAGCAGGAGTCCCTGAATAAGAAGATCAAAGCAAGGGAAACAGAACAAACACTAAAAACTGTAATTCAAGAAAACTGTCCTGAAATACAAAGATTTTAATCCACACTTTCAACAAACTGCATATCTGAGAATACTGACCCAGCACAACAAGACACATTCTAAGATAATTACTGGACTTTAACAAAAACTTGTACACAAATATTCATAGCACCATTGTTCATAAATAGCCAAAAAGTGAAAACAACCCAAATATCCATCAATTGGCCAATATATAAACAAAATATGAAATATTATTCAACGATAAAAAGAAATGAAGTACCGATATATGCCACAACGTGGATGAACGTTGAAAACATTATGCTAAGTGAAAGAAGCCAGATGTAAAAGGCCATATATTGTATAACTCCATTTATGGGAAATTTCCAGAATAGGTAAATCTATAGAAACAGAAAATAGACTTGCGGTTATCAGAGAGTAGAGGGGGGGGGGGAATTGGGTCTGACTTCTAGCAGGTTATGAGGATTCTTTTGGCGGGTGGGGCGGGGGGGGGGCGTGATGGAAATGTTCTGGAATTAGATAATGGTGATTGCTGTACAGCTTAGTGAATATAGTGAAAACCATCAAATTGTATACTTTAAAATGGTGAATTTTATGTTAGGTGAATTATATCCTCATTTTTTACATTCATCATCATAAAAAACATATCCTGTCTATAGTCTCCTTTGGCAAACTCTTATTTTCTTCCTCTCGTTGATATCAGTGCTTGATGACACTAGGGCTCAAGGTCCTACCTGTATTTTAGGAAAACTAAATAAACGAAGGGCCAAATGTAGGTCTGTGGTTGAATTTAAACTATGATGGGACTTCTATGCTATTGAATATAGCAGAGATGTAGCAAAATCTCCCTTTTCTTTCATCAGAATGGAAAGAGGAAATGATGAGGTAGCTAAAGTAGCTAGGTACAGTAATGAAAATATCAGTGGAATATTTTCATTTAGCTAAGCCAAAGAAATGCAGGGTCCCCACATAATGTTCCTAGCTTTACTTGAAACTTTCCTATGAAATGTTACAAGTTAAGATAAAGAATAATTTGGCTAATCTATATGTGTAATTAAAAATTTCTTATGATATGCCATCAATGTTAGCCTTTCTCTTCAGCCTCAGTATCTGTGCAACTCTTTAAATAATGCTTTCCATTTGAAAATATCAAATTCATCATTATCTATAAACAAACCGATACCCCAAAGCCACTCCCTGCTGTCGTCATTCCTACTGTGGCAAACAACCCTTCTCCAGGTATCATGCTCAAGACTCTATAGATTATCTCATTTCACTCTACACCAACCCCAAGGGAAGATACCATTAATACCCCCATTTTATACCAGGGGGAAACTGGGGCTTAAAGATATTCAGTCACTTGTCCAAAGTCACATCTCTAGGAAGTGACAATGTCACGATTCAAAGCCCCATCAATCCACCTAGATTGAGAAATCCCTAACTCCAGAGCTCTGCTGTGTGCCTTGCTATTGACCTTCAAGACATGGCTCACCCCATGGCTTCCCTTGCTTGTCAGGGAAGCACTCTGCTCGATACTGCAGATATCTTTAAACACAGATCATTCTTTCACACTTCCAAACTAACTACAAGTCAGGGTCTTCTTAATGAGAGATGACTCAGACTTCCAGTGGATTTCTCAATCCAGATGGAATTTCCACTGGGCTGGGCCAAAACCAGGGCGTCCTTTGGGCAGTGATGGATAACAGCAAAGTTTAAATCAGCTTTTTATGTTAATGTATTAATATCTTAATCTTCTCCTGGTAGTGAAGTTGGACTATTCTCACCATTCCCACTGAAATAGATGAGGGGATGTTATGTATATCATTCTTCAATAAGTTTTTAGAAATAGGTAATAGGGCAGCTGAGGCCAAGAGATCAATGGTCTGGACATCCCGAGAGTAAGTAAGACAATTCTGCTTTTAGATTTCACAGCCACCACTGGTACTAAGTTTTCCTACCTCACATCTGAGTCCTGTGGGTCATCCAGAATGTACTCATCTCTCTCAATGTGTCTGCACAGATCAAGGGAAAGGGGAGGGATGGGGAGGATGAAAAGATAAAAGCTATTATTGCGCACTTCCTACATGCCAGACACTACATTAAACATACCTGATCTCAGTAAATCTTCCCAATAACCCTAGAGATTATTATGCACATTTCACAGATGAGAACACTGAGGCTTGGAGAGGTGGAGTAACTTGTGTAAAGATATCCAGTGGGAGGGTTAGAATTCAAGCTCATATTCTGGCTGACTCCTAAATCCATCCTCTTTCATAACTCAGTGCTGTCTTCAACAGTAACCACAACTGTGTTGTGGGTGTCTATCAGCAAACTTACACATTTCACCTTTAAAAAAGATGTTTGGTTCTTTAATGAAAACAAGACCAAGACAAATGGGCTGAGGCAATCAAAGTATTTTAGAATTAAATGCGACTTTAGAGACCAAGTCCATCCTCCTTATCTGACAGATAAGGCATCTTAATGCCCAGGGAGCTTAGGTGATTTGGCTGAGGTCACAGAGCTAATAAAAGCCTCCACCAGACTAACACAGAAAGCTCCAGACTAAAATTACTGCCTTCATCTTTCCTTTTAGAAGGTTGCACTGCCTTTGTTTCCTCTTCATTTCAAGGGAAACCACGTGCATCTCCGACTCTAGGCTTTTGTTATTAGGCACTAACTGTTCAATAAAACAAGTGACAAAAAATGGTAGGTTCTTTTCACCAAGATTATGAAAACAACTATAAAACATCCATGTGTAATGTCTTCAAAAGAGTCGGACACCTAATGAAATTGCTTCTCAAGTAAACTTACGCAGTTATCATTGGAGGTCTGCTTAAAACGAAAAAAAAGTGTATTTGCCTAGGATAAATATCACATGGAATAAATAAAGAACAGTCAAAAGTAGGCTCCACTTCTGCAGAAATTGCACAGCCCGGGAGAAACTCACAGCCCTCTCTTCTGTCTCCTAAGAGTCCTGGCGTAGAAGCTACAAAAGACAGCCTAGCATAAACTCTTTCCTTGGTTTACCGAGCATTTATAGAATGTCTAGGGCGTGGCTGGTATTTTTATTAAAAAGGGATGAAAAAGACCTGGTTCTTGTCCTCGAAGGACTTATTGATTCTTGAGAGGGAAGGAGCCCAGCAGTCCGGAGTTGTAAACCTAAGAAGCTCCAAGTCCAGGCCCTCTGGGTCCTGCCCTCTGGTCCCTACCCAGACCTCTGGGTACTGAGGCAGCGGTCTCTGGCTAGAATGCTTCAGATCTTCCTCAGGTGGCCGCAGAGGCCCGGCGCAAGGCGCTGGAGGTGTGTCCCCACAGACGACACGAACTGCCACAGAACAGCCTCAAACTAACTCGGGGTCCCCATAACCCTCACTGCAGCCCCCTATACCTTTCCTCTGAACACCTCCCAGCCCAAATCTTTCCCCTCCAAAACCCCACACCCGGTGGTTACCTCAGGGGTCTCCCGTGATCCAGACTGCACACCCAAGACCCCTGGGGCAGCTTCGGATCTCAAAGGCAGAAAGAGACCCAGGCAGGCCGCGGGGTCAGAGCAAAAACTGTTGGAACACGACGGACTCTAGGACCCAGGGAGGGGGAACAAAGAGCACAGTGGGGAACAAGAGGGAGACCAGCCCCAGGGAGACGGTGTTTACAACTGCCACTTCCGGAGACTCGACTTCCCTGGCAGACCTCCGCAGACTTTCGCCGGCCGCGGCCCCGCCCGGGCCCGGGCGGCCCCTTTCCTCCCGCCTCCGGCAGCCGACAGCTCCAGGATACACACTCGGAGAACGCCGGGCTCCGATTGGAAGATCCGGGCCCGCGAAGCTGCGCGGCTTTTCTGGAAGGCGACCGGCGCATGCGCTGTTGCTGGGGAGCGGCGCGCTCGCGGCCGCGCGCGGTTCCGCGCCTGGCGCGGGCCCTCCCCCCTTCTACCTCAGCCTGAGGACCCCTCGGCCCACGTTCCAGTGTGGTGGTCTCAGTGTGAGGTGTCCGGGTCACCGTCCCAGAACCCCCAGAGAGCCGACTGAAAAGGCAGGTTTCTAAGCCCTAGCTCCTTTTCCCCGCCTACTGAATAAAAATCTTAAGAGGACTGATCCCAGATGCTGCATTTTTAAGCTGGCTCCCCTGCTGATCCGTAGGGTCACGACAGCCCCTCGGGGTCCGTGGTCTGGTGCCAGAACCGGGGAAATTCCCTGGGCTCGCTTCTGCACCAATTATTGGTTTCCCGCTGTTCAGACCGCTATCCGCCTGCCGGACGCTTCTAGTCCCCTCCTCCCATCCCCATTGTATCCCAGCTGGTGGTTGTAAACGGAGACGCAAAATGCGGGCCAGCGCGCTGATGCAGCTACAGCGCCTTTCGTTATAAATATTACGTAACGAGGTACCTCACGAAAAAGTCCTCAGAGCCTTAGCAAGTGCCCCAGCTCCCTTTCCTACCCTCGTCCTCTTCCTCACCCCCGACACATACACATATACACACGCACCCCACGCACGCTTTCCTCGTTGACAATTTATACTTTGGTTTCTCCTGGTAGCCGCTGCCGCCTCAGGGAGATTGGAAAACCAAATCCTCTTTTGTTCCTTGGCTTTTGAAAGCCTGTTCCCCAAAGAACAATGCAAATTGGCGGGATATTGACTCAGGATTTAATCTTCAACACCACCTCCTCCTCCTCCCGAAAAGGTGTTTAATACAAAAAGAACCTTTTATGCCAAAATAGTGCCTTGTGGCTTGTAATCAACCTGAAACCAGGTGTAGGGGCCGTCTTTCTCCTGTCTCCCTGGGATTAAAACCTCCTTGATTCCTGTAACACTGAAACTCTGAAACTTTAATTGGCTTGAGTTTAGTCATTTAGATTAGGAAAGGAGGCACATCCCGCTTCAATAGTTTAGTCAGAAAGAGGATAATTTCTTCAAAGAAAAGAGTGTATGGAAAGAAAAGAGCCCACTCTAACACTTAGAAACGAAATGGACAATTACAACAGACTAATGATATTAGGACTTTTTTTACTTTACAAGTTTTAAGTAATATAAAATTTTTATTTGTGTTTTAGCAAAATCACAAAATTGAATATTGTACAGCAAGAAATGCCAAATGTACTATACTGCACACTTTTTTAAAATGAAAAAAATAGATGCAGCATGAAGACTTGCAATCTTCATTTATTTGTTCATTCAGCATTTATTGAATACAGACTATATACCCAGCCCAGAACTAGGTGGTAGAAATGCAGGATACATGATATAGGTGCAGTGGGATTCAGAAGAGGGAAGTATAATATCAACCCTGAACAACCAGAAAGGCTTTATAGAGAACTTTGAGTTCACTCTGGGAAGGTAGTTATAGATTCACCAAGTTAAAAGGAATTGGAAGACATGGAAGCTGCAAACAGGGCAGGAAACAGCAAGAGGCATTTGGAAAACTGAACAAAGCTCTGTGTGCGGTCTTGGGGTAGCGGATGTGGGGAGTAAGATGTCAGGCTGGAGAAGTAAGCAGAACCCAGATCACAGAGGGCCGTCTAGGTCCTACTTAGTTTACCAAGCAACAGAGCTAAATGAAGGATGTTGAGCAGAAAAGTTGTAATAATTAAACAATAAATCAGACTGTTATAAATACTTGGAGGTTTTCTGTGTTTTTCTAGTAGTTACAAGTTCAATTCTTTGTTGTCTCTTGTTTGCCTAACATGCTATACTACTTAGGAAAGCTGTACAGAAAGATGCTGTCTAGCCCACTTCTCTTTTAGCCTCGAGTCACAATTCTCATCTCATTCTTTCTCTTGAGATATTATTCGATCCACCACCCCCACTCTTCCAAAACAGATTTCGCAGTCAATAATGACCTCATTACCAGATCCCAGGCTCCTTGAGTTCGCTGACACTTTGATCACTCTCAGATTTCTCTCCAGCATAGGTGAGACTCAGGGTTTAGGCAGCTCTCTGACCTCTTTGCTGCTGCTCAGGAAACCATTATCACCTTGCCCCTTAAGGGGATACTTTCTCAGTTTTGCCCTCAACCTTCACCATTTACCACAGTAGCTTTCTTGGTGATGTCATCCATTCCTGCAAGTGTGAACTCTGGGTCCACAACTTCCAATTCTTTATGTCCACCTCACATACCATAATATCATAAGCTGAGCTCTGATCTTGAATTTTTAACTCTCATTTGAACAGTGTCATTTTAATGTCTGTCAGTATTGAGTTCAATATATCTAAAACTTAATGATCTTTCTCAGCTTCTCACTGGAGCCCCACAAACTGCTCTACCTATTTATAAAACTTATAATCTCAGACACCCAAACAAAAAAAACTTAGAGAATCTTTCTTCTCTCTCAGGCTCTCAATTCCTTCATCTGAGAATTACTAAATCCTACTTACTTTGTCTCCTGTGGCCTTTCTATGCCTCCTACTAATCATCTTCATTTATTTGTTTCCTTATTGTTTCATATCCAGACACTTGTAATCAGGACCTTTGCTGTGGCTGACGCAAGTCACCCACCTCCTCCTTCTGTGCAAATTCTCAACATTTTTACAAGTTGACAACTAACATCTAGGGCATTTTTAAACCGGGAAATATGAGAGGAGAAGATCAAAAAATAGAAAAAAATCAAAAGCAGGCCTAAGGGCACATATGCACCTTTCTGACACTAAGGGAGTGTTATGAGCTGATTGTGTACATGTGAGCCGCAGGGTTTTTTTGTTTGTTTGTTTTTTATTGCGGTACACGGGCCTCTCCCTGCTGTGGCCTCTCCCATTGCAGAGCACAGGCTCCGGACGCTCAGGCTCAGCGGCCATGGCTCACGGGCCCAGCCGCTGCGGGGCACGTGGGATCCTCCCGGACCGGGGCACGAACCCATGTCCCTTGCCTCGGCAGGCGGACTCTCAACCACTGCGCCACCAGGGAAGCCCCGCCGGGTTTTTTAACACCAGATGAGCCACATCCTTTTGACCCTAGTAACCTCTCCCAGAAGGTTCAAACACCAGGTGCTTGATTATTACGCTGCTTTGGTATCAATTGTTAGAACTGCGAGCCCTGCCATAACTGTTGTTCTTGGTGGCCCTGGTTCTTTGCTCCTTCAATCCCCATACTGTGTGCTACAACGGAAATGATCCTTCTGAAGCATAACTCTGATTACATTACCCTTCATTAATTCTTTTAATGGCTCCTCAGTCCTTACTGGATAAAACCCATACTTTTCCTCCATCCATCAAGGGCCCTTATTCTTTTTTTTTTTTTTTTTTTCGGTACTTGGGCCTCTCACTGTTGTGGCCTCTCCCATTGTGGAGCACGGGCTCCGGACGCGCAGGCTCAGCGGCCATGGTTCACGGGCCCAGCTGCTCCGCGGCATGTGGGATCTTCCCGCACCGGGGCACGAACCTGTGTCCCCTTCATCGGCAGGCGGACTCTCAACCACTGCGCCACCAGGGAAGCCCAAGGGCCCTTATTCTTGTCCCTACCTGCCTTTCCAGCCTTACCTTCTCTTATCTCACAATAAATCTTCCCTCTCATTCACATTAGCAACAGAAAACACAAATAAATGTAATAAGAGGTAGATATGGACTTATATTAAAAGTTTTAAGATATATAGGCTAATATAAAAGATAACATTATTTATTAGACATATGTGCCAAGCACTATGCTAAGTGGTTTCACATGTATTCTAATTTTTTTCAAAAATGCATATGTCTTTATCCTTTGTTCCGATAGTAAATACATGGTCACTTAAGTCAGGGCAATTTTTTTTTTTTTTGCGGTGCGCGGGCCTCTCACTGTTGTGGCCTCTTCCGTTGCGGAGCACAGGCTCCGGACGCGCAGGCTCAGCAGCCATGGCTCACGGGCCTAGCCGCTCCTCGGCATATGGGATCTTCCCGGACCGGGGCACGAACCCGTGTCCCCTGCATCGGCAGGCGGACTCTCAACCACTGCGCCACCAGGGAAGCCCAAGTCAGGGCAATTTTAAAAGTAAAATTCTCCCCCAAGTCCTACCTTCCCAGTCTAGATTTAAAAACTGTTAGGAATGTATTACATTTCTAATATAACATTTTGATGCATAAATAAATACGTTTTAAAGAAGGCACATTTGTTCATTTATTTCTATATTTACGCAAGTGTGCATACACACAATAGTAGCAGACACTGCTTTTCCATTTCCTACACCATCCTTGCTGACAACCTTAATCTGTTTGCAGCAGTTAATAGGTAGAACTTCAGGAGGTGAATGGTCTGATCTATCCTATTTCCTCCTGCTAGCTACTGGCTCTCCAAAGCTCCCTGGTAGCTAGGGTTGGCTGTGTTACCAGTTCTGAACAATGAAATGTAAGGGCACACCTACTGAGGTGAGAATAAAAAGAGCCTTGATTCTCCATGACACTCCTTAGTTTCTGATCCAATCCTGGACTTCCTTCTGACACAAACGATTAATGGTCTTAGAATTCAAGTCTGTGCTAGTCATGTTTTCTGTTATTTGAAGCCAGTGGTGTGCTGATTTCCTTGATATATACTAAATACTGCCACTGTGGCTAATTTCAAGCAACCAACATGCAGTCTCTTGACTGCAGAGTTCAGAAGAAATATGTACATTTGGCTCTCAAGAGTCCTGTGGGAGCCAGCTCCAGCACATCATTGCTATTGATAGGTAGATAAGTAGGTAGGTAGATAGATTTTTTTTTTAACTTAACAATACAGCTTTAATACATTTCTATGTTAATATGAAAAAATATACCTTTTTATGGCTGTATTGTAATCCATTTTATGAATGCCCATAATTTATCCCATCATTTAAGTTGTTTCTGCTTTCTTTACTTAAAAAATAAAAATAAAACACTGTCTCCAAAGGTATACTTTGCATATTTGTCTTTTTTTTTTTTTTTTGGCCGCGCCATGCAGCATGTGGGATCTTAGTTCCCCAACCAGGGATTAAACCCACGCCCTCTGCAGTGGAAGCGTGGAGTCTTAACCACTAGACCGCCAGGGAAGTCCCACATATTTGTCTTTTTAAAGTCATAGTATAAATACCTAGAATAGAAATTGATGGATAAAAGGATAAGCATTGAAAACCAAAATCGATAATTACCTTTCCCTATGTTAAATACTGTAAGTCCCCTACATACGAACCTTCGAACCTTCAAGTTTCAAACTTTCAAAGATGAAAACATGCATCTGGTTCCAACAAGGAACCAGAACCTGTGCCATCAACGTCAGGCATGAGTGAAACTGCAGCCTGCCCTCCATCCCCTATTGCTGACGATCCTTCAGCTCTATCATCTCCCCCCTCCTCTCCCTCCTCCTCTCCCTCCTCCAGTCAGTAACTCTTCGTCCCTGTTCACTCAATGCCAGCCCCTGGATGCCAGCTGTTGTACTATACGACTGTACTTTTCAAGGTACTGTACTGTATGATTAAAAAACGTTTTCTTTTTTGTGTGTGTTTTTTTAATGTATTATTTGTGTGAAAAGTATTATAAACCTATTAGAGTACAGTACTATATAGCTGATTGTGTTAGTTGGGTACCTAGGCTAACTTTGTTGAACTTACAAACAAATTGGGCCTACGAATGTGCTCTTGGAATGGAACTCATTCATGTGTAGGGGACTTACTATAATAGTGGGACTAGACATACTTTCCTGTACTTTTGTTAGACAATTCTGGGACCAAACAAAAATAACCTTGTGGCTTGCTCCAGTTGACACTTTTTCCTGGAAGATAAGGCTGTGAACTTACTAAACAGATTACTTATGAAGGCTAACAGTTTATTTACCAAGAAATTATTCAAAACCATTGCCTTGGGGCTTCCCAAGGCTTTACCAAGAAATTATTCAAAACCATTGCCTTGGGGCTTCCCACTGTGGCGCAGTGGTTGAGAGTCCGCCTGCCGATGCAGGGGACACGGGTTCCTGCCCCGGTCTGGGAAGATCCCACATGCCGCGGAGCGGCTGGGCCCGTGAGCCATGGCCGCTGAGCCTGCGCGTCCGGAGCCTGTGCTCTGCAACGGGAGAGAACACAGCAGTGAGAGGCCCACGTACTGCAAAAAAAAAAAAAACAACAAAACATTGCCTTGCTGTGCCCACCAATCTAAGGCTGTTGTATCATAAACTCTGCCTAATCCCAAACATTTCACTGACTTGCTTCTCTCCCTAAAACCCTAAAAATAACTGGCCCTAATTTTTCATTTTGAGTCACTACTAAGGCTCAGTCAAGGTAGCGTTCTTCCTTATTACAGTAAATCTAATAAACTTAACAGTTTTTATGATGAGCTTTTAAGGAGTTAACATTTGAGAGCTGTACTTTAATTTTTTATACATAGTACCAGATTACTTTTCAGAAAGAGTATCAATTTAAAGAAATATCAACATTGTATGAGAGTATCTACTTCTTTCTGCCCTTGCCAGCAGTAGATATTTTTGCAGTATTGAAACATTTCCAATCTGATAAGCAAAAAGTGATATGCCATTGTTCTAATGTTCTTTTAATTTGCATTTATCTGATTACTGATGACGTTTAGTAACATCCAGAAATGCCACTTTTATCTTATGTAACTAGATGCATTAACTCACTAATACACGACTACTGCCATCAGAATTTAGAAAGTTTGTACCAAGTCTAAGAACTTAATTCATAACCTTATAATGAATAATTATAAAGCTGCAGCCAAGTCATTGTAGATAAGGTAGCATCCTTTAAAGAAATTTAAATTAAATATTTAATTTAAACATTGAGCCTATTATTATTATTCCTGGCCAATCTAAAAAGCACAATTTGAAAGTAGAAATGTTAAGGAGTGGGAGTGAGGGCAATAATGAAAGAAAGGAACCAAAGTCAGTTTGTATAACAGTGTGAAGTAATTATTCCAATATGACTAGTGGTGTTCTTGCAAATTATGGGCAATAGGAATGTGTTTTTCTTCTGCTTATAAATTTAAACTAGCATTCTCCAATATTTATCCTTAAGTGATATGAATGATATCTATTTCTAGTCCCATATTTACTCACTCAATAGACTTCCAAAAAAAATAAAGAAGCTATGTGCATTTCTCTCTAGTGGGAAGGTCTGAAAGAGGTCCAGATTTCTTAACCTGCGTGGGACTGCTAGACTATCCTCTTTGGTTAGAAGTTAGGATTTCCCAAAAGGAAAAAGGAAGCCCTCTGGCCTCAATCTGAAGACTGAGGAGAGAAGAACTGAGGGTGTACGTAGTGGACCTCTAAGTTTATAACTTAGTGGGCATCTTTGTCTCCAGCTTTGTAAAAAGGCACATTTAATGTATAGTCTTAAATGTTATAACTCTCACTAGAGAACAGCTTTATAGTTGGAGTTGTAGATGGAAGGAAGGTCCAATTCATGAAGCGAAGCTAGGCCTACCCCCATATTACCCTCTTCTTGCCTTCCGTAGAATCCCTTGTAGAGATGTCCGCGTTGATGAAGGAGGAAAGTGCAGTTAATGAGCTCCAGGTTGTGAGCAACTCAAAGGAACTCAAAGGAACTCAAAGGAAGCATTGAGGGGCTCACTGGCAGAGAAGCAGCGGCCAACTCAGAAGCAACTGTAAGACAAACCCCTCCCCTTTTAAAAAAATAGACTTGAGAAGGATGACTCTTTAAGAGGACTGAAAGTTTGGGAGATATCTATCTATACATATACTTATAGATAGATATGCTTATAGATAGATATACAGATATGTATACACATATAATATCTATATGCCTGCATTTTCTATTCGGATCAATGTATCTATTTGTCTATGTCCCAATATCACCATGTTTTAATTATTATACCTTTATAGTACATTTTTAACGTCTAGGCCATCTCATTTTTCAAAATTTTCTATGCATGTAATTAATTAAGATTTGTTAACAAATATTTACTGAACGCTTACTATTTGCTAGATGTTGTAGGTTATAAAAATATAAAAGCAAACAACACACACACAAATCTCTGCTCTCATGGAGCTTACATTTTAGTGAGGGGGCACAGGGGAAACCAACATAATCCCTATCAATGAGTTACACCCTCATGAGACCAAGCATGCTTTCTTGTCCCTATGTTAAATAATACTGACACCAAGCAAAAATAATCTATTTGCTCCAGAAAATACCTATTCCTGTAAGATAATGCTGTGAACTAAAAAGTTTATTTATCAAGACCAAAAGCTTTCTCATTTAAGACTTGCCTCAAGACCTTTCTCCACACTTTGCCCAACAATTTAACCATCCCAAGGCGTTCCTTGCTAGCAAAACCCTTTAAAACCTCCCTAAAGAAGAGCCTTCCCTAATTTCCTCATTGTGAGTTACTTTGGAGGTGAGTCTAGGTAAGATAAGAAGGAAAGCTAGACACTCAGAGCTTTTAGCATGAGTTCAAAAGTCTTTTTAAAATGTTTTATATGTAAATATACAAGTTTACTTACAATTTTTAGAAGTCCATGTAATATTACTGATAAATAGATGATTCTTTGGATATATTAGTCGTACACCTTTAGCTTAAAACAACTTTGTCCTCTCTCTGACTTTCTCACAATAAAAATGTTAGCTAAATATATATATATATATATATTACATATTTTTTTAATACATGCCTTGGGTTTAGTTTCTCATGATTTAAACCTTTTAAATTTATGCATTAATTCTATGGGCCCAGTAAGTTATTATTTCCATGGATGGTTTAAGATTACAAACATAAGGGAATTCCCTGGGGGTCCAGTGGTTAGGACTCTGCGCTTTCACTGCTGTGGGCCCGGGGGTAGGTCCCTGGTCTGGGAACTAGGATCCTGCAGGCCGTGCCATGCAGCCAAAAAAGAAAAAAGATTACAAACATAAAACTGTGTTTGGCTAAATGAAATTGCAGTACTGGATATTTTTTTCTTTTTCTTTTTTTTTTTTTTGGCTGTGCAGGGTCTTTTTTGCTGTGCACAGGCTTTCTCTAGTTGCAGTGAGTGGGGCTACTCTTCGTTGTGGTGCACGGGCTTCTCATTGCGGTGGCTTTTCTTGTTGTAGAGCATGGGCTGTAGGCACACAGGCTTCAGTAGTTGCAGCATGTGGGCTCAGCAGTTGCAGCATGTGGGCCCCAGAGCACGCAGTTGCAGTGCATGGGCTCATTAGTTGCAGCGCATGGGCTCTAGCGTGCATAGGCTTCAGTAGTTGTGGTGCACGGGCTCAGTAGTTGTGGCTCGGAGGCTCTCAAGCGCAGGCTCAGTAGTTGCGGCACACAGGCCTAGCTGCTCTGTGGCATGTGGGATCTTCCCAGACCAGGAATTGAACCTGTGTCCCCTGCATCGGCAGGAAGATTTCCAACCATTGCGCCACCAGGGAAATTCCAGTAATGGATATTTTTAAAGGATATAATCTCATGGATTCTTACAATACTGTGCGTGATAAGGATTCAATGAGTTAACACAAATTGTAATTTCCAGATTTTTAAGTCAATCTTAAGACCTTAAATTTATATTAAAATAAGTTTGTTAACAAATATACTGTGGTTACTCAAATAATTTTTATGTAAGAAAAGACCACTAAAGATAATTTTAAACTACTCTTGATCCTAATTTTTATATATGGAATGGCTATAGAATAGCAATAGCAAGATGTGCAAATGTTTTTAAATTATTATATACACACGTATATAATTCTGCCTACTTAAAATGTATTAAAGTAGTATAATCTATATATCTATACCTATATCCATGCTCAGTGGAAAAAATTAGCAAGATAGTTCTTGGTTTCCTACCTTCTAATTTCTCTTATGTTTTAAAAATCCAAAATTTGTAATAATGAGAATCATTAAATAGAAAGAGGAATATGCAATCAAAACCATAAATATGGCATGCCTGTTTGTGGTTTAAGGATATTGTTGCAGTATATAAAGATGTTATATTCAACAACATATATACATTGCTCTGTTAATGCTAAATATATTTTAAAGTTATATTTTAAAGTTAGTTAAAACCATTAATTTAATCATCTATTAGTGTACAGTAAGTTCCCTACATACGAACCTTCAAGTTGCAAACTTTCAAAGATGCGAACACGCATTCCATCAACATCAGGCATGGGTGAAACTGCAGCTTGCCCTCCATCTCCTATTGCTGATGATCCTTCAGCTCTACCATCTCCCACCTCCCGTCCCTCCTCCAGTCAGTAACTCTTCTTGCCTGTTCACTTGATGCCAGCCCCTGTATGCCAGCTGTTGTACTGTACTACTGTACTTTTCAAGGTACTGTACGGTATGATTAAAAATGTTTTCTTTATTTCTTGTGTTTGCTTGTTTTCTATGTATTATTTGTGTGAAAAGTATGATAAACGTATTACAGTACAGTACTATATAGCCGATTGTGTTAGTTGGGTACCTAGGCTAACTTTGTTGGGACTTACGAACACACACTCGGAGAAGAATTCGTTCGTGTGTAGGAGACTTACTGTATTTATATATTTGTATATGTCTAAGTGCATGCATAAAAAGGTATACAAAGATAAATTCAAAAAGTTTATTTAAAATAAGAGCAATAATAAAAGACAAAGTTGAGATCCTATGTATTCTTTAGTGTTAATTTTAATATGGATGGAAAACAAAAAGTAATTAGAATCTGATTTTTTTTTCCCTGTAAAGTAACCTGATGATTTTGGCTCAAATAAATAAAAGTTCTTTTTTATTCCCAAAATAGTCTAATTCTCTAGACTTTTGGTATATTTCTGAATCATTCTGACAAGAAGTTAAAAAAGAAGTTAAGTTCAGGAATTCCCTGGCAGTCCAGTGGTTAGGGCTCCACACTTTCACTGCCAAGGGCACGGGTTCAATCCCTGCGGGGAACTAAGATCCCACAAGCTGCGCGGTGTGGCAAAAAAGAAAAGTTAAGTTTCTAATAACATTATTACATATTGTTGTGTATTTCCTATTTATTACCTGTAACTATTTCTTGACTTTGAATAAGATAACTCATGTTTGTATCTTATCTCCTCTGACAACTCTTCTTGATTTTTTCTGTCCCAAATTCAGAATAGTCAGACTGTTAAGCTTTCTTGTAAATCAAAACTTTCTTCAAGTTTACTGGAATAGCCACCAGCACAGCCAAAGACTTATAAAAGAAAAATAATAAAAATAATTAGGCTTGCTTGACATTCTCCAAATTTTAATCAACTTAAAACTGTTGTGAGAACTCTTTATCAAATTTAGGATAAAAACAAAATTATAAAAAATTTTCAGTAACCAAGAACTTCTTATGCACAAGTCATCAATTTGATATCATTGCTCTGCTCCAAATCTACGCTTTTCTGCCCTGATTCATGATACCAGTGCTGGTCCCCACAATCATATCTCTGTGGCCAGCAAATGAAATGTTATGGTTTTTCAGTGGAATGACACTGCATGGCCACAGCTGCAGGTAGACATTTTTCCTTTAGGCTGTAGATCTCCATTATCATTCTCCAACAGAGGAGCTCCAGCTTTATTCTCAGGCTATTCTTTCTCTTCTTAACGCTACTTTAGATCAGGTCCAGCCAACTTACATCCTCTGGTGGCAGCTGGCCACTTCTACTGACTGATCCAGGCTGCCCACACTCTCCAGCAATGGTGAACCAATTCTACAGACCACTCTAGTGAGTTTCTTCACTCCTGGCAGCCTGAGTGGCTGTGTATGTGGTAGGTATGTCCTCTTTGAAGAGGTCTGAATCTCAGCCTTGGGGGAGTGTTTGGTGAGAGGAGGTTCTTCGCCTAGTCTCCAGTACTTTTATTGCTTATTCCTCCTCAAACTAGAGGTAGGAGCTGCTTTTTTGCACCTGCTATTCTAGATCCCTTAGACTCTTCTTTTATCTCTATCTCCTATTAGTTATTAATTATTTTTATTAAATTTTCCCTGTTCAAAAAACTGATGTAGTTTCTGTCTCTCGTCTGGTCCCTGACTGACATATCTTAGAAATATACTTTTGATCATGTCCAAAGACTGGTACAATAAATATCTCCAAAAAGTTTTTATTTCTAGGCTATTAAGTTCCAATGTCTCTGTCAATCGGGGACCATGATAATACACTTTGCGATACAAATCAAAAAGCCTTGGAGTCTCCTTTCTTTTCATAATATGCTTCAGTCACTGTAAAAAATAGACACTACAGCAAAATTCTAGAATGATGATCCTTAGAACCACTTCTTTTAAGCAGAGAGATTTAAGTCATTTAAATTACTGGAAAACTGTACTGACCCAAAATGACAAGATCAGGAGGAGACAGCTTCCACCTAGGACTCTTAGATCAAGAAGATGACTGCATGAAGTAGATAGTTTCCAACCAAGACTTGTGAAATAAGCTCTAAGTCACATGGAGTCATAGACTGCCATGTGTCAATAAGCATGATTTTGCTACTTGCCAAGCTGTTTTCTTTCCTCTTGGTTGCCTTAAGGTTTGGGATCATTAACTATGATATTTACAAGATCTTTAATCTTAACAATGCTTTTTGCATCCCTAGTCACTCCTTGGTAAAAGTCTAATGCTTGGCTACAATTTTGTTGTGATTTGGCTAAAACACAAAATCAAATAAACTCTTGAGTTTATATTCTCTTTCCTTGGGGTGCCATTCATTTTCCTTTTATATTAGCTCCCTATAATAAATCAGTTGATTTCCTGGGTAACTGGATTCAACCACTAAGTAACTTTTTTTTCAGAGTAACACAACAGGTCAGACAGCCAGAAATGCCCTATCATGTTCCCCCTCTAAAGAAAGAACACTTGGGGGCTTCCCTGGTGGCGCAGTGGTTGAGAATCTGCCTGCCAAGACAGGGGACACGGGTTCGAGCCCTGGTCTGGGGGGATCCCACATGCCGCGGAGCAACTAGGCCCGTGAGCCACAATTACTGAGCCTGCGCGTTTGGAGCTGTGCTCCGCAACAAGAGAGGCCGCGATAGTGAGAGGCCCGTGCACCGCGATGAAGAGTGGCCCCCACTTGCCGTAACTAGAGAAAGCCCTCGCACAGAAACGAAGACCCAACACAAACAAAAATAAATAAATTAAAAAAAAAAAAAAAAGAAAGAACACTTGGGGACTGTGTAAGAAGTCATTTGACTGGCCTTTGTCCCTGGTTCTTAGGAGATAATCTCTAAACCCTTAAAACCTACTGGGTGTTAGGGGAGTCTTTGTTATTCGTGGTGGACTCCTCAGACCAAACCAGACAGTTTATGCTAATGAGGTGACTCTGATGGGGGCCAGACCACAAGGACAAACCATGTGATTAGAGGGTTGGGACTGTGAGCCATGTGATATCAGCTTGACCTCTGGGGAAGAAAGAGAGCCTGAAGTTTAAGTTCAACCAGATGCGTAATGATTAGATCAATAGTGCCTAAGTAATGAAACTTCAATAAAAACTCTGGACACTAAAGCTCAGGTGAGCTTCCCTGGTTGGCCATACTCATTGAGTATTTTCACACTTTGATGCTGGAAAGGTAACATATCCCTGAGGATGATAGGAACTTCATGTTTGAAACTCTCCCTGACTTCATCCTATGTATCTCTTCTTTTGGCTGGTTCTAACTTGTAGCCTTTTGCTATAATAAAACTGTAACCATAAGTGTAGCACTTTTACTAAATTCTGTGAGTCTTTTTAGTGAGTTATCAAACCTGAGGGTGGTCATGGGAAACCCTGAATTTGCAGGCAACTGGTCAAAAGTGAGGGTCACCCTGGGGACCCCCACAATTTTGGCTAGTATCTGAATTGAGAGCAGTTTTATGGAGGACTCTATTCTCAGAATTTTCAGCTTGACAAACTTATTATAGGAAACTTTTGTAGGAGCTAGCCTTTGTAACCAATAGAAATAGAGCTTGAAAAGGGTTTAAAAACAGATGGAGCATATTCAAAGACTATATCACTTTTACAAGAAAAGAACACTAGTGCACTTAACCCCAAGCTCTTTCCCTTGAACCAACTAATGATCTCTTTATTACAAATATAATTTCCTGACACCAACAATACTTATATAATGTTGAAAAACATTACCGTACCATTTGACAACTCCATAGAGATATTATCACAAAAAATATACCATTGGTTGTCCTCTTGCTACTGGTATTAAATTTGTGGCACAAAAACTGCCTGCTACTAGCAGATTGAATAGAGATAAGTTATCTTGGTTAATTGATGCCTGCTTTCAAGATAGATTCCAATATCACCCAGGTTTCATTTTAGCCCACAAAATTCCCTTCAGAGAAAAAAAAAATCTTTAAACAATTTATTCAACATAGGAAAACTTGGATTTGATTTGAGTTCAAAAACTTTAAAAACTGAATATTTGGGGGACGGCCTTCTTCTATACCCAAGGCTTTTCATTTTATGCTTTCCAAGAGGCCTGAAAAGTAGGAGTAATCCTACATGCTTATGGTTCAGAAAATAGTAAAACTAGATAAGGTGTCTAAGACTATGGAACTCCTCACCAAAATTTCATGAGGTTGGACAAACAATGGTTCAAAAGAGTCATTAGATGTTGTATTGGCTTCTTGAAGGAGAGCATGTGCTAAGGGAAATAATGTTGTACTTAGATTTCTGCAGATTTCTCTGGGATCTTTAATAGTACTAAAAAGATCTGGAAAAAACAAATATCATGAGACTAAATAATCTGGCTAATACCCAAATCTCTGGTTCTGAGAGCTCTTCATATTTGAAATGGAAACTATTCTATTAATTTAATCTTTATCCAAATTAGGTTAGCATTTGTTTGTGTCACCCTGCTTAAATGCAAAACTCAAGAATCTTAAGGCAGTTGAGCAGTCACTCTGCCTACTGATGAACTTCCACCAAAAACAAACAGACAAACAAAACAAGAAAAGTTGACACTTGTAGAAGTTAGAACAACTAATATCAGAAATTACACTCAATCACCGCATATCAAACATGGTGTAGATCCGGTTTGATTACGTCCCCGAATGATAATACTCCTCCACATTAGCCTAGAGAATGATAAAAGAGGGGACTGGGAATTTAAACCAACATAATTCTCAAGTCCCTGTGTTAAATAATAACAAAGCAAAAATATTGGCTTCTGGTTGGGGAATATAACGTGAACTAACTAGTTTGTTTATCAAAACTGTTAGCTCATCAAGACTTGCTTCAAAATTCTTGCTATACAGTCCACTGATCCAAAGCTATTATATCATAAACTCTGCTCACCCTCAACCAGTTCCCCAGCTTGCAAGACCTGTCTTTAAATTGCCCAGCCCAGGTCCTAAATCTCTATAAATGCCTCTCCCTAATTTCCTCATTTGGAGGCAGCCCTTAGACACTGTCATGGTGATGCTTTCCCTTAAGTAAAAGCAAACTAAATTTAGCTTTATTGATCAATGTGTTTTCTGTGTGCATGTGTGTGTTTTCTATTAGAAGGGGTCAACAGCTGATGCAAGCAAGAAACAAGCAAGTAAAAAATATATAGCATGCCAGATGAGGATAAGTGCCGTGAAAAAATAAGCAAAGAAGTGGGGAAGGAAATGCATGTGGGTGGTGGCGGGTAGGTCGGGTGTTCTAATTTTATATCAGGTAATCAGGGAAGGCCTCCCTAAGTGGATAACATTTGAGCAAAGACCTGTAGGCGTTGAGGGAGTAAGCATGCAGCTATTTAGAGAAAGAGCATTCCAGAAAGAGGGACTAGCAATTGCAAAGGGTGTGAGGCAGGAACTTGCCTGGCATGTTGAAGAAGAAACAAGGAGGCCAGTATGGCTAGAGAAGAGAGAGCAAATGGCAGAGAGATTGGATATGGGGAATAAAAGCTAATGGGAGGGAAAGAGTTTGTATAGGGCCTTTTCTTTAAATGACATGGGCAACCATTCAGGTGAACTTTACAATCAGTTTATCAAGGAATTAATAGAAATGTTTAGATAATTGACATTTTTATGGTATTGAATCCTCCCATCCAAGAATATATCTCTCCATTTATTCTAGATTTTCTTTTATATCCTTCAGTAAACCATATACAGTTTTGCCCCATGAATCTTATAAATTTGTGTTAAATTTATTACTAGGCTTTTAAATATATATATATATATATATATATCTTTTTTTTTTTATTATTTTGGCTGTGCTGGGTCCTAGTTGCCGCATGCTGGATCTTGTTGTGGCATGCGGGATGTTTAGTTGCAGGATGCAGGATCCTTTTTTTAGTTGCAGCACGCAGACTCTTAGTTGAGGCATGCCGGATCTAGTTCCCTGACCAGGGATCGAACCCAGGCCCCCTGCATTGGGAGCACGGAGTCTTACCCACTGCACCACCAGGAAAATCCCTATTACTAGGTTTTAAAGGTTTGTTTTTGTTTGTTTGCTTGTTTTTTATTGGAGTATAATTGCTTTACAATGTTGTGTTAGTCTCTGCTGTACAATGAAGTGAATCAGCTATATGTATACCTATATCCCCTACCTGTTGGACCTCCCTCCCATCCCCCCATCCCACCCATCTAGGTCGTCACAGAACACCAAGCTGAGCTTCCTGCACTTTACAGCATGTTCCTGCTAGCTATCTATTTTACACACGGTAGTGTTTATATGTCAATCCTAATCTCCCAATTTGTCCCACCCTCTCCTTCCCCCTCCGTATCCACATGTCCATTCTCTACATCTGCGTCTATTCCTGCCCTGGAAATAGGTTCATCTGTACCATTTTTCTAGATTCCACATGTATGCATTAATATATGATAATTGTTTTTCTCTTTCTGGCTTACTTCACTCTGTATGACAGACTCCAGGTCCATCCACATCTCTACAAATGACCCAATTTCCTTCCTTTTTACGGCTGAGTAATATTCCATTGTATATATGTACCACACCTTCTTTAACCATTCGTCCGTTATTGGACATTTAGGTTGTTTCCATGTCCTGGCATTGTAAGTAGTGCTGCAATGAAAACTGGGGTACATGTGTCCTTTTGAGTTATTGTTTTCTCAGGGTATATGCCCAGTAGTGGGATTGCTGGGTCATATAGTAGTTCTATTTGTAGTTTTTTAAGGAACCTCCATACAGTTCTCCACAGTGGCTCTATCAATTTACATTCCCACCAACAGTGCAAGAGGGTTCCCTTTTCTCCACACCCTCTCCAGCATTTATTGTTTGTAGGTTTTTTGATGATGGCCATTCTGACCTCATTGTAGTTTTGATTTGCATTTCTCTAATAATTAGTGATGCTGAGCATCCTTTCACGTGCCCCTTGGCCATCTGTATGTGAAAGGTTTGTTTTTGTTTGGATTAGTGTTTTGCTTTGGGGGTTTTCCCTCCAGTATATTCTCTAACTGGACCACATCTCAGTTACTACTGTTACTCTAAGCTCAACTACTATTCTGACCTCTATCAAGACAGGTTAGTTTTGCCTATTTTCACCTTTATGTAATTATTAGGATATTTTTAAAAACTACTAATTTTTAATATATTCCTCTTAATGACAGTTCAGACAGTTCAGAATTAATTCTAACATCCATTTAGCACATTTTCTTGGCGTATTTTGGTAATAGTTATAGTGTCTCCAAATACTGACAATTTTTTCTCTTCAGTCTTGGTAGTTATAACTTACTTCTGTTACCTAGCTTACTGCATTGGATAGAATTCTCAGGACAATTTGAATAAATCAGGCATTAATGTGAAATAATTCTTACATTTAATCCCTTTAAATATAATTCTGACTGATTAGATTAGAAATTGTTTTATATTAAGAAAGTATCTTTCTCTCACTAATTTCCTTTTTTTTTTAACCAAAAGTCTATTTTTGCATCTGTAGTGAGAACTATAAGTGGTATATTGAACAAGAAAACTAGTGGGATGTAATCAAAATGCACCTATACGTTGTTTCCCATGGTCTCTTTAACATGTATTCAAGGGGCAAGGTTTATTGCTTCCCCTTGGAAGAAACTCAAGTTTGACTATTTTTTTTTTTTTGGCTGCGGCGCAGCTTGTAGGATCTTAGTTCCCTGACCAGGGATTGAACCTGGGCCCTCAGCAGTGGAAGTGCACAATGACTGCCAGAGAATTCCCAAGTTTGACTATTCTGATTACTCTTAGGTGATTGGAAGTCCAGACATCATTGTAGGAGGCAAAATGTATTTTTAATTCGGTAATTAGAATGTCTTGTCCAATATATGAATCGAAATATACTAACGCTTCAATCTGCATTCAAAGGTAAGATTTCTCCACCCACACACTTTTAGGTGGGCCTGGTTTCAGGTGGGATGCCTGTTTTTATGGAAGGAAATAAAGTCAATCTCTTCTCTCTTTTCCACTCACTCCCTTGGAGGAGGAAGTGAAAGGGAAATAGACAACTTATACTTCTACTATTGTAAGATGACCTCATATTCTCTGAGCCTAGAAAATTTGCTTGTGAGTAAATTTTAAAATAAAATATCACAGACATATAGAGAGGAGCATACATGACACAGCTCAATGAAATTTTGCAAAATGAGATTATCCATGTAACTAGGACCCAAATCAAGAAACAGACTATTGCCGGACTCCAGAATTCTCCCTTGTACCACCTTTTAGCCACATGCTTACTCTAAATTCAACCACTATGCTGACCTCTATTAATATGGGTTAGTTTTGCCTATTTTTTGACTTCTCTGTAAATGGCATTATAGGGAATGTAATATTTTATATCTCATTTCTTTCACTCAACATCTGTGAGATTCATTCATATCATTGAATGATTGAGTAAGTCATTCTTTCACTTACTACTGGATAATATTCCATTGTCTGAATATACCACATTTACTTGTCCATTCTACACTTGGGAAGCCTTCAGTCTGGGCTAATACAAATAATTCTGCTATAAACATCTTGTACATGTCTTTGATATACAGAAGTCTATAATTTTGTTAGGCACACACCTATGATTGGAATTGCTGGATCAAAGGGACCATCAAATGTTTAAAGCTATCTTTTTCTGCATTGAGACTTTTGTGAACACTTCCTGAGGCTCCTTGCTGCTATCCTCCGTCTACAACTCCCATGACATGGGCAACAGAATGGTCTGCCGCTCTCCACTCAGCTCCTGGGTTTCCAACGGTATTCCACATGGTTTCTCTTTTGGAGTCTCGTTGCTCTTTGCATGAGTCTTCTTGGTCAGGAGTCAACAAGGCTCCAGTCTGCCCCACCTTCTCTGTTCCCCCACCAGAGGGAGGTATGTTCGTTCTCTAAGAGATCTTATTAAAGCCCCTGACTTGGGAATCGGGAGGAACCTTCTACCTCTGCTGCTTGGGGCATTTGAGACACAAAATATACCTTAAATTTTCTCTAAAAAAATCTCTTCAGAATTGTTCTTGAATCCCCCCCACCCTGTATCTGGTTTTTTTTAATGTTCTTAGAGTGGGAATGGGATCCAAGATGAGTTATCATTCGTTTGAAAATCTGAAGATTGGTCTGTCTCATGACTCACTTTGAAATTAATCCATCATTGCTCAGTACCTCAGTCAAAACTTCAAGTATAATATCCTACCACATAATCATTTTTTCCACTTTTGCCTATTAATATGTTATTTAAGTATTGTCTAGGGCCTTCCTTGGTGCAGTGGTTAAGAATCTGCCTGCCAATGCAGGGGACATGGGTTCGATCCCTGCTCCAGGAAGATCCCACATGCTGCAGAGTAACTAAGCCCGTGCACCACAACTACTGAGCCTGCACTCTAGAGCCCGTGTGCCACAACTACTGAAGCCCATGAGCTACAGCTACCAAGCCCACGTGCCACAACTACTGAAGCCTGAGCACCTAGAGCCCGTGCTCTGTGACAAGAGAAGCCACTGCAATGAGAAGCCTGCTCACCACAACGAAGAGTAGCCCCTGATCACCACAACTAGAGAAAGCCCGGGTGCAGCAACAAAGACCCAATGCAGCCATAAACAAATAAATAAATAAATAAATTTATTTTTAAAAATATATTGTCTAACACTGAGTCATCTCTGCAATCCTGAAACTACTTAATCATCACGTTCAAGTTTGTATTTATTGTATTTGTAATAACTGTTGGATTTGAGTTGCCATTTTTTCTTAAATTGAAGTGTAGTTGATTTACAATGCTGTGTTAGTTTCTGGTGTACAGCAAAGTGATTCAGTTATTCTTTTTCATATTCTTTTCCATTATGGTTTATTACAGGATATTGAATATAGTTCTTATGCTATACAATAGGACCTTGTTTATCTAGTCTATATATAATAGTTTGCATTTGCTAGTCCCAAACTCCCAGTCTATCCCTCTCCCACTTCCCCTCCCACTTGGCAACCACAAGTCTGTTCTCTATGTCTGTGAGTCTGTTTCTGTTTCATAGAGAAGTTCATTTGTGTCATATTTTAGATCCCACATATACCTGATATCATATGGTATTTGTCTTTCTTGTTCTGACTTACTTCACTTAGGGTGGTGATCTCTATGTCCATCCATGTAGCTGCAAATGGCATTATTTCATTCTTTTTTGTGGCTGAGTAATATTCCATTGTATACATGTACACATCTTCTTTATCCATTCATCTGTGGATGGACATTTAGGTTATTTCCATGTCTTGGCTATCGTGAATAGTACTGTTATGAACATAAGGGTGTATGTATCTTTCTGAATTATAGTTTTGCCTGGATATATGCCCAGGAGTGGGATTGCTGGATGATATGACAACTCTATTTTGAGCTGCCATTTTTAAAAGTTTGTAATTATATTCATAAATGAGATTGGACTATAAGTTTTTTTAATGTTACCTTTTATATGTTTTAGTGTTAGCATTATATTGGATTTGTAAAATTATTTAGGGATCTTTTCATACTCATCTTTAAATACTATAAGAATAACCTTTCTTTGAAAGGTTGAAAAACTCAACTTTAAACTTCTATGCTTGATGTCTTTTAGGGAGGAAGAATTTGACTTGAAAAAACCACAAAGGCCCCTAAAAATAATTGTGGAAGAATTGGGGGGACCATATTGGAATTTGAATAATCACATGAAGGGGTAAGAAGAAGAGAAATAAACTTGCTACTGTTATTGGAATCTTTTTTTTCTTTAATCATACAGAAAATATTTGCATTGAGAATTTGCTACAGTCAACAGAATCTTACTCTAGATATTCCAAGCAGAAAGGTATTTGTTATATTTAATGCAAGAGTTTACTGAATAATCTGAAAGACTGGAGAAGAAGGCCTTAGGTTGAGTGTAGTAAATAGTTAACATTGGTGGCCTGTAATGAACCATGCTTCTTGGTTGTCAAACCCTTGTGGAGACCCCATCCCTTGAAACTAGAATGGCCTTGTATCTTATCGTGACTTATTTTAACCAAAAGAATGCAATGAGGTGACACACTGCCCGTTCTGGGCCTAAGCTTTGGGAAGGCCTAGCAGCATTTGCTCTTATGCCCTGTCTATAAGAAGCCCAGCTACCCTGTGGGAGAAACCAGATGCAGAAACCACATGGAGAGTTGAGGGCACAAGACTGGATAGTGAAGACCTGAGGAACCCAACCAAATGTGAGAAACAAGGCCCCCTGTTTTCTGTGGCCTATGTTGAGCTCTTCCAGCCAGCCTCTAGCAGCCTGAGTTACCCAACGTGAGGCACCAGACGTGTAAGTTTCACTTACATCTTGGATGGACCAGCCTCCTGCAGGCACCACGTGGAACAGATATGAACTTTCCCTCTGTGCCCTGTTCAAATTCCTGACCCACAGAATTATAAGAAATAATAACACAGTTGTTGTTTGAAGCTCCTAAGTTTTGAAGTAGTTTGTTACACAGCAATAAATAAACAGAAAACGCTCCCAAACCCCAAGGGAAAAAACCTTCCAAAACCAAATTGACCTGGTACGAAAGTTTCCACCACCACCCATCTTGGAAACATTCTGCCTCCTGTCCTCTGCCAGACAAACAACTGCTTTCCACCCTACCCGTGTCCTCACCTCTGAAACAAAGTTTCATGCAAATGCTTGTGCCTGGTGCAACTTAGGTCACAAGTCCTAAGCCTCTCACAATGAACAGAGAGCCTGGGAAACATAAGTTTGGGGATTCTAATTTGAGAAAGGAGATTCTTACTACAAAAAGTTAACAAACTTTGAGGGAGCTGTTCAAAAGATTTTAAGCAGGCAAAAAATGTTTAAGTGTAAAGAATTGTCTTACAAAGCTTAAAGTTCGATGGTCATATCCAAAGCTATTATTTCTATTTCTGTTGTAGTTTATTTTATTATTATTTTATTATTATTATTTTTGGGGGTATGCGGGCCTCTAACTGCTGCGGCCCCCTCCGTTGCTTAGCACAGGCTCCGGACACGCAGGCTCAGTGGCCATGGCCCACGGGCCCAGCCGCTCTGCGGCATGTGGGATCTTCCCGGACTGGGGCACGAACCCGCATCCCCTGCATTAGCAGGCAGACTCTCAACCACTGCGCCACCAGGGAAGCCCTATTTTATTATTTTTATCTCATAATTCATAGTGCATTTTTCTTATATTTTGCCCATACCACTACTACCTCTCACTTCAACTCCTAATAGATTAAAAGCAGCTTGAAGCAGCAGACATAGGTCTTTCTGCAAAAAGGTACAAGTTTGGCTAAAGTTTTAAGGTCCTTTATAGGTTCCAGAACAACTTAACTTTTATTTTGCCTTCTGTGGGTGGTTTATTTTGTCTCTAGTTTTAGAAATCATCCCATGTTTGTACTCACTTCCATTTTTTCAGATTTATCAAGGTCTATTCTACATGCCAGAAAATTTACCCATTGTATGTGTACAATTACATTTGTTTGTTTTTTATAAATTTATAGATCTGGGCAACCATTCATCATAAGCCAGTTTTACAGCATTTTCATCACCAGAAGTTTCCCTCATGCCTGTTTCCAGTCCCTTCCCACTCCCACCCAAACTCCAGGAAACCACTGATGTTCCTTCTGTTTCTGTAGATTTGCCATTGATGGACATTTCATATAAATGAAAATATATAATATCACATCAATTTTTAAAAGAAAAAAGATTTATGTTTTTTACATAAGTAATATATGTTTGTTCTAAAAACTTCAGAAATACAGGTTAAAAAAAGAAGATAAATATAAAAACCAATTGTAACCCCAGTACCAGGAACTAACAGCAGTTAATATATCAGTATACATAAAAAAGAAAGAGTAAAGCCCAAAGTCTTTATTGTGGTCTACAAGTCCTGCATGATCTAGACTCTTTCAATGTCATCTAATGCCTTATTCCCACGCCCCTCTTCACACTCCAGCCAAAATAGGTTTTATTTCAGTTTTAGGAATATTCCAAGCTCTTTGCATATGCAATTCATCTTGCCTGGAACTCTTCCTTCATCCTTTGAATGATTAGCTCTTTCTCTTCCTTCAAGGGACTGTTTAAAACCCATCTCTAAGGACATCATCCCTCACTACCCTGCCTAAATTAGTCCCAGACTCACCATCTTCTTCATATGTTTCCTTCATAACACTTGATTCAATCTGAAATTATTTTATTCAGTTGCCTGTTTGCCTTTTTGTTTGTCTCCTCCAATTGACTGTAAATTCCATGAGGGCAGAATGGCCATATCAATTATATTTAGTGTTGTATCCCTAGTACCTGTCCTCAAACGGGTAAGTATTAGTGGAATGAATGAGTTGAATACAGTTACTTATCCTCTCCATGCTTTAGTTTTTTCATTAAAAATGGGGGGACAGGGGCTTCCCTGGTGGCACAGTGGTTGAGAGTCCGCCTGCTGATGCAGGGGACATGGGTTCGTGACCCGGTCCGGGAAGATCCCACATGCCGCGGAGCGGCTGGGCTCGTGAGCCATGGCCGCTGAGCCTGTGGGTCCGAAGCCTGTGCTCCGCAACGGGAGAGGCCACAGCAGTGGGAGGCCCGCGTACAGCAAAAAAAAAAAAAAAAAAAATTAAAAAATGGGGGGACAAATTGCACCTTCCTCATAGGATTTTTTTATAAGCATATAGTAAATTATTATTATTATTATATCATTATCATTATTTTAGAATCTTTGTGGAGGACTTTTTTGATTTCTTCATTCCCTTTGAACTTTTCAGTTTTCTTTCGGCTTTGCGATTTCCTTCCCTTGAAATGTCCTATTACTTTGGGTTGTCTGATCCTATTCCCTTCAATGTAGCTGGTATAGTAAAAAGGCCTAGAGTCTTATCCTCCCACCATCTAGCCTGTCTAGAAGACCAAGGAGAATTCAGAGTGTGGTCCAAGAGTAACAAGGCAGTGAGTGTGTAGATAGATGTCTGAAACCAATTGCTCTGTGCCTTTAAGAGAACGCCTTCCTTTTCCTTATCACTCTTTTTCTTGGCTTCATCTTCATGAGCCTCTTCTTAACTGTAGAGAAAAGTTTTCATGGCCCCAAGGAATGGCCAAATTTGAGATGTGAGGCTTATAGGGATTAAAAATACACTGTAAGATCACCTGAGATTCAACCCAGCGCAACAGATCCAAGGGTTACACCTATGGGATCAAAGACATGATGCCACAGCAAAGAAAAGTGTGCATTATCTGAGCTGTTCTCTACACATGTCTCTTCAGGATGTCTGGTGGCAGACTGTTAACCATGGTCAAGATCCTCCTGTTCACACTCTTTCTATCAGGGACATGACTAACACATAGAATATACTATTTTTTTCTAATTTCCTCTCTACCCCAATAACCCTACTCTCCTACTAGTAAGTTAGGACAAGAAGTGTTCATTTTAGGATGAGGAAAGAGTTTTGGAGATGCAGAGTGGTGATGGTTGCACAACAATGTAAATTTACTTAATGCCAGTGAACTGTACACTTTAAAATGGTTAAAGTGGTAAAATTTATGTTACATGTTAACACACAAAAAAAGAAGTGTTTTTCTTGTTTGTTTGTTTTGAGGTTTTTTTTGGCTGTGGGGCTTGCAGGATTTTCCCCGACCGGGGATTGAACCCGTGCCCCCTGCCATGGAAGCACAGAGTCCTAACCACTGGACAGCCAGGGATTGCCCAAGAAGTGTTATTCTAAATGTAGCTATGCTGGCTTTTGTTAGGTAACCCAAAACAGGAAGAAAAATCCCTTGAAAGATTTATGGCCCTATATTGGTAGTAAGTTAGAACAGCAGATAAGGATAAAAATTCAGTACATCTCTTTCCCTTTTTTTGTTCTACTCTAACCAGGAGGCAAGAAGTAGGAGCGGGTAAAAGGATACTGAATTGAACTTGAGAGGCCTGACCAATCTGAGCTGGACTGAAGAGACTAGACTGAATAAGAAGCTGAGTTTGCCCCCTTCACAACTAATTCTACGTCTTAATTTTCCCTTTACCTAAAATGTCAGTGAAGAAAACACATGACAGCTTCTCAGCATCACTCCTGTGCAACATTTTTGATCATTTCCTCAGCCTTGCAGCTGTTTGGAAAACCGTACCTTAGGTATGTATAAATACACACTTGAACTTTATAATGAGCATGGTCATACTTCCTTTCTCGATCATATATACTAATGTGAAATTATAACTATAGACTAAGTAGTTTATGGTATTTAATTTTTATACAAAGAGGAATTGTATAACTGCATTTAAAAGATGAAATTTTATATATCTGCATAGTCCTCAAAAAAGTATTCTGGCATTCAACAGTGATGATGTTGCATATGGTTAAAATGCTCTAAAACCTCTACCAGTGTATTGCTTACTCATGCTGTTAAACTACAAATGTTATGATGAGAAAAGTAAGCTCAACTAAATTCATGCAAAACTAAATAATTCTGAATCCCAGACGTCCATGTCTTTGAAACATTGCATGAAGGAAAACAATTTCTGAATAGAGTTAGTAGAAATAACATTATAGCCTAGCTTTCTAAGTTCTGCATTTATATTTTCACAGCCAGTTTCTTCTATCTTTATGTAGTTTAAAATTATTGTCTTCCTTTACAAATATGTTTATATAGCTTTTCCCAACACTGTTTATTTAACATTGCTTAAATCCTGTGCTCTAAAACAACTAATTTTACTGTTCCTAGCTATACAGATGGTCCCCAACTTATGATGGTTCCACTTACAATTTTTGACTTTATGGTGGTGTGAAAGTGATCCAAATTCAATAGAAATGGTACTTCAGATTTTGAATTTTGATTTTTTTTTCCTGGGCTAGTAATATGTGCTTTGGATTTTCTCATGATGCTGGGCAGTGGTACCGAGCTTCTGATCACCAGGGTAAACAACCATTCTGTGACTATATAACCAGTCTATTTTTCATTTTCATTACAGTATTCAGTAGATTACATGAGACTTTCAACATTTTATTATAAAATAGGCTGTGTGTTAGATGACTGCACAACTGTAGGCTGATGTAAGTGTTCTGAGCATGCTTGAGGTAGACTAGGCTAAGCTACAATATTCAGTAGGTTATGTGTATTAAATGCATCTCTGACAGGATATTTTCAACTTACAATGGGTTTATCGGGACGTTGCCCCATCGTAAGTCAGACAGATCTGTAATATAAACACTGGGGCAATGTTATGAAGGTTTGGAAATCTTATACAAAGCTTCTTGATTGGAAAAGGTAAATAAAGAGCCCATGGGGAGGCAGAACCCAATTCTCTTCTTTGAACTCTGAGAGTTGTTTATTTGTTGCTCTATGGTGGTATTTTTTACTTCCTCTCTTGTTTTATAGATATTTTTGTACTTTGAGCTCCTATGGAGGCCAGGATGATATCTTAGATGTTCAATAAATATCTGCAGTTGAATATATATTAGTTAGTCAAAATAAAAATGGGCGAACTACATTACCCAAAGATAAATTACTAGCTAGAAGTAATGGTTCATAAACATGCTAAGGCAGGAGAGGAGCTGGATATACTAGAGAAAGTTCAAGAATTATACCCAGAATAGAGAAATAGAAGAGGAATGCCAACATAAATTTAAGAACAAAGAGAAAAAAAAAAAAAAAAAAAAGACTAGTAGAAGTTAAGAGACAAGACTGCCTGGGCAGCCTGTTACAGCCTAATTCCAAAGAAGGGACTCCTTTTTCCCTTGAGGAGATAGGTACCAGGGCAGAAGAAAACTATCTTGCACAGCGAGACCAATGGAACAACATATAACTTTAGAATCAAATTATTGGCTAGGACTAAAGGGACAGAATAAATGAATTTAGATACAGTCCCAGCCCTCCAGGCAACACAATTTTTTTAAATTAATTAATTAATTTATTTATTTTTGGCTGCGTTGGGTCTTCATTGCTGCATGCAGGCTTTCTCCAGTTGTGGCGAGCAGGGGCTACTCTTCGTTGCAGTGCGCGGGCTTCTCGCTGTGGTGGCCTCTCTTGTTGCAGAGCACGGGCTCTAGGCACGCAGGCTTCAGTAGGTGTGGCACACGGGCTTAGTTGCTCTGTGGCATGTGGTATCTTCCTGGACCAGTGCTCAAACCCGTGTCCCCTGCATTGGCAGGCAGATTCTTAACTACTGCGCCACCAGGGAAGTTCCAATAATTTTAATGCACTAGAGATTGAAGATTCAACTTCCATTTATGAAATTAACTTAGTCGTGGTGATTTGATTAATCTAGTTTACATTTCCCCAAATCTCCTTCCCTGGAGGGTTCCAAATTAGAGTTGGCCAAAAGAAGAATTTGAGATAGATTTGGAAGGTGGAAGTGAAGCAGCAGCCATTACTCTGAAGTTCATTGTGGTTAGATGCAGGAAGAGACAGATACAGAGGACCAGAAGGGTCTAGCTTGTCCTCACTTTCCTTCAGTCCACACCTGGATCTTCTTCCCAGCTCCTGACCCCATTGACAAACACTGGTCTCAGGCTCAACACCAGATGCTTGAGAGATGATCCACAGACGTGGTAGGTGAATAGAGGCACAACTTCCCATAGATCTCCCTATAAGCCTTCCATATACAAGTCTATTTTGGCAGCTGGACTTGCTTGATTTCTCAGATTGACTTGCTGGTTACTGTCTCTCTAATCTTCCAGTATACCTCTTGGACCTTCACTTCTCCAGTTCTTCCCACAAGAATTTCTACTTGCTATTAAAAAAGAAAAAGAGGGCTTCCCTGGTGGCGCAGTGGTTGAGAGTCCGCCTGCTGATGCAGGGGACATGGGTTCATGCCCCGGTCCGGGAGGATCCCACATGCCGCGGAGTGGCTGGGCCCGTGAGCCATGGCTGCTGGGCCTGCGCGTCCGGAGCCTGTGCTCTGCAATGGGAGAGGCCACAACAGTGAGAGGCCTGCGTACCACACACAGAAAAAACAAAACAAACAAACAAAAAAAAAAAGAAAAAGAAAAAAGAAACTCTTGTCCTATATCTCGTAGTAGTTCTCCTTCCCTGACTGAAGAAGCTATTAATTTCAGAAGAAACTGAGCTCACTGAAAAATTCTGAAATAATTATGTTTGGTTTTAAACCCCCATTTAAGAACCCTATTTGTTGTTTGTAGCAGAGATATATGAAATTAGGAGGACCCTTACAGTCGTCTGGTATGAAGTACAAAATGACAAACTCTGATTAGATCTCTGATCTTAAATACCTTACAAATTAGGGAGATATAAGATTTACCCAAATGGATTACATAGATACTTATGCATATGTACGTCAGACATCATTGTTTTGTTAATTGAATTCCTATTCCCTACCCCTTTCTCACTTGTACTTTCCAGCCAGGAGTAGATATGAATTCTGTCCAATGAGACAAAATAAGTCTGCTGGGTGTGACTTTTGGGAGAGCTTCTGTTTTCTAACTAAAAAGAGATGGACCTGGTTAGCCTATCCCTTCATCCTATGCCCTTTCTTCCTATCTAAAATTCAGATGTGGTTCCCAGACAGCAATCATCTGCTTATAAGTAGACCAGCCAATATAAGGAAAAGGTCAAGTGAATTGAAGACACATTAGTCCTAAAGTCATCCAGCTGCAGTGTCAGCATCTATCTCTTAACTTCTTTTGTATAAGCTACTATAACAGAGTTTCTGTCAACTAAGTCTGAAAGCATTTTAAACTCAGACAATATGTTAATTTAAAAGTGAGTACTACAGAAAGTAGTAAATATGGGATTTTAGAATAGATGATGAGGCTAAAAATGAGACCTAAGAGGTATAACAAGGTTTGGACTTTCAAGGGAAGGAAAATGGTGAATAAGCAGAGAGTTATTGAAGGACATTTCTTAGGGAGACAATAGTGTGGAGAAAGGCACGGGGACAATCATATAATAAATGGTGGACAGCAAAGGAACTTTTCTATACTTCACTCAAACTGGTAGTATGTCAACAGAAGTAGTCTGTGATAAATTACCTACATATAATGTAATAACTAGAACAAAAACTAAAAAATTTATACAAAGAAATATACTCAAAAACACTATGGGTAAATCAAAATGGAACTGTAACAAAAGTTAAAAGAAACTACAGGAAGGTATAGAAAAGGAAACAAACAAAGAGGACAAAAAACAAAAAATATGTAAAATGTCAGGATTAAGCCCTAACATATCAATAGTTACATTAAATGTAAGTGATCTAAATACTGTAATTAAAAGACAGAGATTGGCAGCATGGATTAAAAAACATGACCCAACTATCTGCTGCCTATAAGAAACACACTTCAAATATAAAAACATGTTAGCAAAAGGCTGGAAAATTCATACCATGAAAACATTTATTAAAAGAAAGCAGGAATAGCTATATTAATATCAGATAAAGTAGACTTCTAAGCAAAAAAAATAATAATAATAATACCAGAGACAGGAAGAATCATTAAACAATAATAAAAGGGTCTGGGACTTCCCTGGTGGTACAGTGGTTAAGACTCCATGCTCCCAATGCAGGGCGCCTGGGTTTGATCCCTGGTCAGGGAACTAGATCCCACATGCATGCTTCAACTAACGAGCCTGCTGGTCGCAACTAGGACCCAGCACATCCAAATAAATAAATTAATTAATTTAATTTATATTTTTAAAAGTAATAATAAAAGGGTCCATCAATCAGGAAAACATAGCAATGCTAAATGTATAGTCACCAAACAACAGAGCTATAAAATATATGAAGCAGAAACTGACAGAACTGAAAAAAGAAAGAAAGCCACAACTATCATTGGAGACTTCATTTCTCTCTCAACAATTGTTAGGACAACTAGACAGAAAATAATGAAGTATATACAAGAACTCAACAATGCCATCAACCAGCAGGATATAATGGACATTTATTGAATATTCTACCTAACAAAAGCAGAATATACAGTCTTTTCAAGCACCCTTGGAACATATACAAGTTAGACCATACCCTGTACCATAAAACAATCCTCAAAAAATGTAAAAGAACTGAAATCATATGAAGTGTATTCTTTGTCCCTATTTACAGGTAACATAATTGTTTATGTAGAAAATCCATCGAAATCTATCACAATTTTTTTTTCCTAAAACTAATAAGTGAGTTCAGGAAGGTCTCAAAATATAGGATAAACATACAAAAATCAATTCTATATACCGGCAATGAACACATGGACAGTGAAATTAAAATTACAATAGCACCAAAAAATTAAATACTTAACTGTAAATCCAACAAACCATATATGGGGTTTGTAGGCTGAAAATGAAAAATGCTAATGAAAAAATTAAAGATGATCTAAATTAGTGGAGAGACATACTGTGTTCATGGATTAGAAGACTCAACTTACTGAAGATATCAAATCTCCCTAAATTGATGTATAAATTTAACATAATTCTTATCAAATACCAGGAAGATTTTTAAATAGATATAGACAAGCTTATTCTAAAATTCTTATGGAAAAGCAAGAAACCAGAATTGCCAGAAAAAAAAACTTAAGAAACAAGAAGAAAGTAGAAGGAATCATTCTACCTGATTGTATGATTTATTATAGAGCATCAGTAATCATGACAGTGTGTTAGTATTTCAGTCATCCAGATTGTGGCTCAGACAGAAAGACACGATGATCAGTTACACAAAATAGAGAAATAAGCCCACACTAGTATGGCAAAGTGATTTTCAACAGAGGTAAAAAGGCAATTCAATGAAACAAGGGTAGTTTCAGCAAAGGTGCTGGAAGATTTGGATATCCATAGACAAAAAAAAAAAAGAAAAGAAAAGCCTCAAACCTTACCCAAAAATTAACTCAAATGGATCATAGATTTAAATATAAGATGTTAAATTATAAAACTTTTACAAGAAAACACAGGAGAAAAATCTTGGGAACCTAAGGCTTGGTAAAGACACGACAACAAAAGCATCATCCACAAAAGAAAAAAAGTTGATAAATAAAAAATTGATAAACCAAAATTAACAACTTTTACTTGGTGAAAGATCTGGTAAAGTTGAAAAGACAAGCTACTCACTGGAAGAAAATATTTGCAAATCACATCTGACAAAGGATTCTTACCTGGAATATATAAAGAATGCTCAAAATTCAACAGTGAAAAAAGCAAGCCACTTAGAAAATGGGCAAAGGACATGAAGAGACATTTCACCAAACAGATAACACAGATAGTAAATAAGCACACGAAAAGATGCTCAATATCACTAATTATTAGAGAAGCGGAAATTAAGACCATTGACCTATTAGAACAGTGAAAAGAAAAAATAGTGACAATTCCAAATGGTGGAAAAGGTGTGAAAAAACTAGATCTCTTATACATTTATTATTGGTGGGAATATAAAATGATATAGCCACCCTGGAAAAGAGTTTCTTAAAAAACTAAGTATAGAGACTTCCCTGGTGGTCCAGTGGTTAAGACTCCGTGCTCCCAATGCAGGGGGCCCCGGTTCTATCCCTGGTCAGGGAACTAGATCCTGCATGCTGCAACTAAAGATGCCACGTGCTGCAACTAAGACCTGGTGCAGCCAAATAAATAAGTAAATAAATAAATATTTTAAAAACCCCAAAAAACTAAGTATGCAACTACTTATGACCCAGTAATTGCACTCCTGGGCATGTATCCCAGAGGAATTAAAACTTATACCTACATAAAAACTACACATGCATGTTCATAACAGTTTTATTTGTAATGGCCACTATCTGGAAACAGCCAAAATATCTTTCAATAGGTGAATGTCTAAAAACAACTGTGTACATCTATACCATGGAATCTACTCAGATATAAAAAGCAATGCACCACTGATACATGGAACAATGTTTTGGATGGATTTCAAAAACATTAAGATGAATGGAAAAAGCCCATCTGAAAAGGTTACGTACTGTATGATTCCATGTATATAATGGAATGAAATGACAAAATTCTTTCCAGCTGTTCTAATGACCATCCAGACTCATTGATGCTTCTCTTATCCCTTGTGTCTGAGAATGACTCTCCTCATTGATAAATCTAGTCACTACCTCACAAACTAGTACATCTTAGTTCTGCCCCTCTTAAGGACCAAAGTTCCAAATACTTTTGACTTCCAGAGAAAGCTAGGCTTAGACCAGATTTATGACATCTCTAACTGAACTAGCTCTTTGATTAATGTTCTTTATCTTCCCCATATTCTTGCTAACTTCCCCACCACGAGGCTTAAAATATCACATGTAAGGAAACAGTTCATACCATATGACCCATCAATCCCACTACTGGGCATATACCCTGAGAAAACCACAATTCAAAAAGAGTCATGTACCACAATGTTCATTGCAGCACTATTTACAATAGCCAGGACATGGAAGCAACCTAAGTGTCCATCGACAGATGAATGGACAAAGAAGATGTGGCACATATATACAATGGAATACTACTCAGCCATAAAAAGAAACAAAATTGAGTTATTTGTAGTGAGGTGGATGGACCTAGAGTCTGTCATACAGAGTGAAGTAAGTGAGAAAAAGAAAAACAAATACCATATGCTAACACATATACATGGAATCTAAAAAAAAAAGAAAGAAAAAATGGCTCTGACGAACCTAGGGGCAGGACAGGAATACAGACGCAGATGTAGAGGATGAACTTGATACGGGCAGGGGGAAGGGTAAGCTGGGACAAAGTGAGAGAGTAGCATTGATATATATACACTACTAAATGTAAAATAGATAGCTAGTGGGAAGCAGCTGCATCACACCGGGTGATCAGCTCAGTGCTTTGTGACCATCTAGAGGGGTGGGAGGGAGATGCAAAAGGGAGGGGATATGGGGATATATGTATACATATAGCTGATTCACTTTGTTATACAGCAGAAACTAACACAACATTGAAAAGCAATTATACTCCAAAAAAGATGTTAAAAAAAACCCAACAGTTCAGTAATTGCTGCTCATACCAATAAGTTTAAGTTGTGTTACTAATACTGTGTATTAGTGTGGGGAATTATGCACATTATATGTAAAAGATGTGAAGGAAGGGATTATCATTGCTAAATTTGGGGGATAAGTATCAACTCTTACTTAGAATGATTTCCATTAAAATGGTTTGAATGAATGTATTTGTAGTCAATGAGAAATGTCAGTACTTTTAAAGGGTTAGCCTTTAAGCACATGAAAATTTCACAAAGTCAAAACAAATTAAGTACTCTCAAGTGTCTTCGTATCTGCTTTCTCGGCTTAAAGGATAATGGAGACCCTGTCAGAGTTTTTCACCTGCCCCTTCCTCTCATTTATTTGACAAATATTTATTGAGACAAATTTTATTGAGTGCCTGCGAATGCCAGGCACTGATCAGTAAGATAGTGCCTTCTTCTAAGTAGTTTAAAGACTAGTCAGAAAGATTGTAATTAAGAAATTATGTCACAGTGAGATGAGGTCAGAAGTCTTTCGAGAGGAGATTTTTGGGTTGAGTCCTCTAGGACTAGAAGGAGTTAAACAGAACGGTCTGGTGGTAGGACACGCTGTGAATGGGGTGGGGCAGAGGGAGGCGGTCAAGAAATTTGAAGCTGGGAATACTTTCAAGTGCAAAGACAGAAGGTGGAAGAGTGCTGGGCTGCTTTTACTTCCAGCATCTTTTTCTAATTACACAGTGCTGCTGGCCCCCTGCTCCACCTAGAGGTGGTGTGGGATCACACAAAGGCGGGGACTTGAGAACAGACTTGGGGGACCGTTGCCTTGGCCACTCGAGTAGATGTATGATTTGGGGCAAGGTGCTCAAATTCTGTGAGCCTGTTTTCTCATTTGTAAAATGGGGATAGTAACACCTGGATTAAATGAGAGCCTGTAAGTCAAGCTCCTCCCTCAATTCATTTAGATCTCCTTTCCCCCTCCCCCTTGCTTCAGTTGTTTTGGAAATTGTATTTTCTCCTTACAACTCCCTTCATTGCTCCTCTAATCTCTATCTTGCTATACTTTTCCTGGCATCCCCACTAAGAAGGCTGACTGTGGGGGAGGGGTGCTTCGAGCTTGGCTGGAGAAGAGCACAAGCTCACAGTAGTTCTGAAAAGCTCTCCAAGGGGCTCTGATGAGCCCAACACTCGCGCCTCCCTCTCCTCTCTCCTCTCCCCTCCCCCTCCGCTCTGGAACTGCTGCTCCCAGGGATCCTGGGCTTTTGTTCTCTAGAGGCTTAAACTACCACCTGTTTTGCTTTGACTTATTGTTTAAAGGGTATCGCCCATTGTCTACAAACTATCAAAAATAGAAACTGCCAAAACTTAAAGATAGGAAGAGCTAAGTTTGTACTTTCTTTCTTTCTTTCTTTTAAAATACTAACACTAAAACATCAATGTTTTTTCATTTTCCCTCTATTTCCATTCCTTTTCTGAGGACCTCCCCACTCCCAATAATTTTACATGTTGGTACAATCATTAAGCACTAATAAAAAGTTATCTTTTAATATTAATTATAATTTATCTATTAATATATGTCTTCCCTACTTGATTTTGAGTTCCTATGGCCTGTAGTATCTTGTACAGCAGTAGTTTCTCAAACTTGAATATGCATAAGAATCATCTGGGGATCTTGTTAAAATGCAGATTCTGATTAGCAGTTCTGGCAAGGGGCTGCGTTTCTTCTAACAAGCTCCCAGGTGAAGCCCCTGGACCACACTTGGAGTTGCAAAGCCTTACTGGGTTTAGAACAAAGGAGGAACACAAGAAATGGTTGCTGGATGATGCCTTGGTCTCTCCTACTCAGTGCTTGGAATTTTCTTCAATACATCTTTCTCCACTTTTTCCTGTGCACTATTTATGACTAACTGACAATTATTCCTTTGTGTACTTAGCTGTGCCCTTCCTTCCCCTTTTCATAGTCAACAGTCTCATCCAGAAACCAGTCACTTAAGGAGTACAACAGTAATCTCCAGCCTCTTTCTACTGTCATCTACTTTGTAGCAAGCAAGAATAACTTTTTAAAGAATCATCTTTACCTTTGTTGCTCAGCAACCTATAGTAGCTCTCTAGTATACATCGTATCAAATTCAAATTCACGATGAAAAGCTTCAAGACATTTCTCCAACCCTTCCCTCTCGCTTGCTAGTCAATTTCTCTTTTTGCAGCACTTGGAACTCTTTGCATATTGCTGAGGTATGAGTCAGTCTCCTTGCAAGACGTTTTGCATTGCGAATGTCTTCTTTCATTCTTTTAAAAGGCCTATGTGTATCTCTTTCAAAAAATTCTCAATTTTTATCTATTTAATGTTAAGCTTTGCTTGATTTATTTGTGAGTCCTTCGTTTAAAGGAGTATGAGCTACATACTTTATTTATTTTTATATTTTTTTGCTTTTTTCATATTTTGGTTCAGTTTTAAATGGGAAGTGTCTGTGCTTGCTGTTCATGGTTGTATCCCTAGCACATAAGAGTGCTTGACACACTAGGCACTTTGGGAGGGGACTCAGTGAAGGATGAAACACAATTTAAGATCAGCTTTTATTACTTTTCAAAATGCTTTCTTTGCTACATTTATTGGGAAACTGGGTGAACGTTAATGGTTAAATAAGACAATTCTGGTGATATAATTCTGGTACAGTAAAAATATTAAAGGATCAATTCACATCAGAAGGCTAGTAATAACTACCAACACATTTAAAAATGTACTGCCTACAGGATAAAAAAATAATTTTAGAAATCCCTTGAAGATTATTTTGAGAGATAAACATTTGAGGTTTAGCAGCACTTTACACTGTACTACCTACAAGCTACCATTCTACTAGGGAAATAAAATTTAGATGCATTTAAAATACAGTATGGGCCCAAACCCACATCCTATCGAAAAGGCTTATGCTTTCCTATCATTGTTTTCTATACTGCACGTTTTGCATTCGTTAGAACTGCCTATTTCTTAATAGTTCTTGGTGCTTTAAATTTAAAAGAAAATAAATGGGGCTTTCTCATATTACAGTTTCAAGGAAAAGGAGACTGCAGGGCCCCTTCAGCAAGGTTTAAGAGGCCTACAAGCTGCACACCCGTGCAACCGCCTCATGCTCCGATTTCATCTATGGGTTTTTGTACAGTTCTTTTTTGGATGGTGCAAACCGCGCAAGTGCAGCATTAAAAACCTCTCCACCCTGGGAAACGATGCAAGAACATGCAGCTTAGGCTGCCAGATTCTCTCCAACACACAGCCAAGGGCTTGGAGGCCCGTATACCCGCCCCCAAACCCCGTCCACAACAATCGTTTCCTCCCTCCCCGCCTTTTACATACAGTACACATACAAATACACACACGCAGAGCAGCCAGCAGGGGCGGGCCGGGCCCGACCACTCCGCAAACCGCAGGGGGGAGCCACAGCGGGCCAAGCTGTTTGCTCCCCCTTCTTTGTTCCTTCTCACTCTTATCTCTCTCCATCAGGCTGCACCTGTTAGGAAAAAGCGAACTTGGGGATCTAGGATCTCCTGAAGTCCCGTTTCGAAGCCACATACCTTCGGCGGGTGTTGCGTTATCCCCCCTCCGTCGGCTAGCAGTTGGTCCCGCCCCAGTGCTAGCGGGCGCGGAGCGGGAGCCGCGCGGGAGCAGCGCAGCGACGGCGGCGGCAGCGGCGGCGCGGTTGCTATTCGGAGACGTTGAGACGCCTCTGCGGCAGCTGGTGGCGCAGGTGGCTTGCGTGGACGCGGGCAGAGGCGGCCGGCCCGCCACCGCAGCCTCAGCGCCCGCGGCCCCGGCAGGTGAGCGGGCGGCGGGGACTCGCCCCGCCCCCCCCCTCCGGTGGCCTCACTCCTGGCTGTAGCGGGGAAGTGGCCGCGGCCCGCCCGGGAGCAGAGGTTCGGCCCGGGGCTGCGATCGTAGGGAAGAAGGCTGGGGGAGAGGCCGTGTGTGGCTGGGAGGGGAACGTTCCCTTGCCTTTTGCCATCTTTTTCTTCCCCCCGACCCCCCACCCTCTTGGGGCTTAAGCTTGGGAGAAAAAAGCCAGAGGAAAGATGGGGCGGAAGAAAGGGGAATTCGGGGCTGAGAAGCATCTCTGCCTCAGGTGGTGGCGTCTTTTCGGTCGTCGAGCGGTGGACCTTGCGAAGCCTGGAGGGCTAGCTCTCGGGCTGCGGAGGCCGCGCACTCGCGCGGGAGGAGCGGGAGGCGGCTCTCCCCTCACTCTCCCACCCCCTCCCCACCCCTCCCCCTCCTCCTCCCCTTCCCCCGTCCCTCCCTTACGGCCCCTCCCTTCGGGTTTCTGAGCTTTAACCGCCCTCCATGCTCTCCCTCGCAGGCGCGTCGGGACACCCCGAGGCATCCTCCCCCTCCCGCCGCCGCGGGAGCCTCGGCTGCCGTCCGCCTTCCCGCATCCCCTCGCAGTCCGCACCGTCACACCTCCTCCCTGTGCTCGGACCCCCGGTCTCGGCCCTGAAACATGACTCGCGATTTCAAACCTGGGGACCTCATCTTCGCCAAGATGAAAGGTTACCCTCATTGGCCAGCTCGAGTAAGTGATTTTTAGCCTTCGCGTTTAGTGGTGCTACATTCCTCAGAGGCCTACTTCCTATACCCTCTTCTCTTAATTTTTTTTTCTCGTGTCCTTTCTCTCCCTCGCTTTCACTTAGTCTCATTTGTAGCCTGACCTTTTATTTTAGTTTTTTGCCCACTAATCTTCCATGTAATTTAAAAATTCAGGTGTTTATACATACTTAGGTATTTTCCTGTGGTTTGTTTTTGACAGACTTTGGCAGGTTTTCTTAATATGAAATATTTCAAGGTGATGCCATTAGTGTTCCATTGTAGGTGAAAATAATCAAGTATGGATTTTGTGTTTAAAAATTAAGGGAACAGGCATTTTCTTAACTTTGAGTAAAATGCAAAATACCAGTGAAATCTATGCCAACTATTGGGTGTTAAAGAGTTCTACGTGATTAAATTAACATAGGTATTCTTTCCTGTTTTATGGTTGATGAGACCTTCTGGATTGACTTGTTTAATACGATAGAGGACTGGATATTCTTGAAAATTTTACAATAAGGTAGCATCACGGAACGTCTAGAAAGTTTATTTTCACGTTTTTATTGGTGAAGTTTGCCTTATGACCTTGAAGAAGTTGTTTTACCTCTTTGATTGTTTCCCACAGGCAAAAGGAGGAGTAGACCCATATTCCTGGGTTCACATGTAGTGCAGAGAGGTGATTAAGGACTGAGGGTTTTTTGTAACATTTAGGAATTGAGACTGTCTAAAATATCTAAGTACCATTTTCAGAAAAAGATCTTTTAGGTTATGGTAGGACTCAGGTTCTAAGGTAGTGATAGAACCTAGCAAATGTTGAGCTCAATTAGATTAGTAAGCTCAAGGTCCTTCTTAAATATAAACATGAGATAGTCTAAAGTTGTAATTTCCACTAATTTACTCTTCATTGAGGGCTGTATTTCTTAAAGATAATTAAATCCTGTAGTTTTAATTATGTCAGTTGGGAGGAAGAGTAACCATTGGTTACAGAGAATCATGGAGTGAGTTGCTGAGTGCTATCCAAGTATAAAATATTCACTGTTTCTTAATTTTTCCTATCCAGCTCTTTACAGACTCAGGTTTACTGGTTTCCTTCCCCAGCCTGGAAAGATTTTTTTTTTTTCCCTAGTCTATTAAATCTACCTTTTCAGTGGAGTCGTATTGAAACAATCCTTAATCATAATTCGTCTGTATATTTGATACTTTATTTCCTTTGTGATAACCTTTTATTTTAACTCTTATGTGCATTCTTTGATCTCCAGGTAGTTTGTAAGCTTTTCCAGAGAAATAGATACAAACTGAATTTCCTTATTACACACCCTCCCAATCCTTAGTACATAAATCATACGCTAAAAAACACCTTACTTCATGTTTAAGTAAAGAGCATAGGGAAACTGAGCAGGTTTAAGGCCCCTGCAAAATACTTTTTTGTGGTTTTAGCATCATTTATTTTGAGGTGTTATAAAATCCGAGCATATGGGGTACATCTTTATTCAGATTTCTATGCGACAGTGCAGTTAAAAACCAAATGAAAATGTTTTAAAAATTATCTACTCTTCTAAATCATCTTCCCTACATGCTGCAGTCTGTTAGGTGACTAAGAATGCTAATAAAAGCAAACCTAGAGTAGCCTTAGGAGGACCAGAGTATTTTCTTTCTTTCTTTAATAAATTCTATATTTAACATTTTAATTTGGATTGAAATGGGAAATTTTAGTCTCTTTCCTTTTCCGTTTTTTTCTTAGAAGCAGTTGAACTTAGTTTTGATATTGTCTGTGTCTAAGAATTATGTTCCTTTTTCTATCTTCTCTCCAATCTTACGAATTCTGAGTCTTTGCTTTAGAGAGTTTAAATATGTATTTAAGGTCTCAGCTGTGAAGGTGACAATCGTTGTTCCAGTTTTGATTTTAATGCTTTCTGTCTGTGTATCCCAGGCTTCATTACTTTTTAAGTCTTGCACATTCTTGTAATCCTGTACCAGTAGTAATTGTTTTTAAAGTCAACTTTAAAAAATTGCCTAGCATTTATTAAACTCTTTAGGTGCTAGATATTTGCATAAACTTTTAAAGCTGTTTGCTGGCAGGAAGCATATGAGCTGAGGTGACAAATATATCCCTTATCTTAAGGCCTCTAAGGATTTTCACAATTTAACAATTTGTCACAAAGCCGAAAAGACAGTATAATCTTCATATAGGTGGGGAAGTTAAGTTCCCAAGGGTGTTGGGTGCTAACGATTCTTATTGATGTCTGAAACCTTCAGATTGCCAACATCACCCTCATGGTCTTCTCTTAAACATGATAATGCATGTGGAGCACCATAGGTCTGCTGGTGGTCTGTTCCCTTCTTAATAGTCAGCTGATTTTTTAAGTTAAAGTGTCTTTGAAATTATGAAAGTTCTGAAATAGAAATATTATTATGAAGTTTAAATAAATAAATAATGAAGTAGAAATGTTAAATTCTGGCCAGATACTACTGCCTGATGGCCTTAACTCTGGTAAGCAAAAGTATCAAGTATTACAGATGTGTTAGACATAAGAGTACCTGATACTTTCTTCCTTACTTAATTAGAAGTATTAAAGTATTAAAAGAGAAATGGAAAAGGAACAGGTAACCTCATGTGATTCAGCCATGTAGGTCTAAGATCTTTTCAGAATATGTGTTTCAGACTTGGAGAAATACTGTTTTAAACTTGTTAATGTCTCCTATATTTGGATAGCCTCCCTGCGGAAATAGAATTTAAAATTTTTGAATAGGTTCAGACTCTCTTATCTGGAATTCTTAGGGCCAGATGTGTTTAAAAATTCAGAACTTCGGGATTTTAGAAAGGTAATGATGGTACATATGCCATATATCTTGCTCCTAGTAGGGTCTGGGATGGCACATGGTAATCTAACACGATATTTCTGTGGAGAAGCATCACTAGAAATGCTAGGTGGATAAAAGAAATGATGGAATAGCTTCAGTGTCAATCCAGGTTTTGCTACCAAATGAGTTTTGAGAGAAATAATTGGTTTTCAGAGCTTCTTGGGTTTCAGAACTGGAGGTAAGGGATTGTGGACCTGTAGAACTGGTCCATTTTATAGCAGATCCCTTTTGGATGTCCTGTTTTCAGTTTATTCTGATGTGTTTAGGTGTGTATGATTTAAAAGATTTTAATTTTTCTGATCTTTTTTTTAGGTAGATGAAGTTCCTGATGGAGCTGTAAAACCACCCACAAACAAACTACCCATTTTCTTTTTTGGAACTCATGAGACGTAAGTCCTTTTAGCTCTAAAAGCAAATCAGAGTTAATTTAGCACGTTCATTAGGCATATAATGAAAAACAAGTAGAGATTAATTCAGAGAGAAAATAAAGTTACAGGAGATGTTAAAATCATCTTTGAACTTGGAAAAAAATCTTCAAGTTTCCTTTTAAAATTTATTTTTATGGTAGAAAAATTAGACACTGTAGCTTGAACTTTTATTGAAATGGATGTCCTTAATCATAAAAGAAAGATGTACATTGGTCCTCTTATCAATCAGAAGAATAACTGATGGATGAAAATATGTAAGGGAAGTTTTAACAAGGCATTCAGTATTCATATTTAGTATAATTAGTGCTTTTCATGACAGTCTGGCACCCTATTTTAGGCTTTGATTTTAGCCACACAAATGGTATATTGTGGGAAAGGTGAGAAGAAATCTGGATAGTTCCTTCTGTGTGTATTTATATGGTCCTGAGAGCCACTGTTACTGCTCTGCTGCCCCTGGTGGATTTGTGGGCAGAGAACTGATTTGGTGAAGCAAATTAATTTTTCAAAAATTGCAAAAAAAAAAAAATTTCCAATAGAATATTGAACTGTTACTTCTGGGTACAGAGGATTACTCCAGGGGCTATCTCATTAGTTTTGAAAAATAATATACTATGTGTCTGTATTTTAATAGCCTTACAAGTTGTATATAATCTCGTTGATTTTGAACTTTAAGTTTAGAATTTGCAATAATTTTGGTAAAGTAGACTTGTTTACCTGGGATCAGGTGAAATAAAACTGGGGGTACTCTAATTAGAATTATGTATTCCTTAGAATGTGTACAGTGGCAACATTGGTTTAATGTTGCTTAGCTACTGTATGAACTTTCACATAATTTTAAGAAATAGCTTTATTAATATGTACTTTACATCATAAAGTTCACTTGTTAAAGTATATAATTCAGTGGATTTTAGTATATTTATTTCCATAACCATTAGCAGTCACTCTTCATTCCCTCCCCCTCCAGCCCAGGATACCCACTAGTTCACTGTCTATTTTTGCCAATTCTGGACACTTCATATTAATTAATTAATTTATTTTTGTTGTGTTGGGTCTTCGTTTCTGTGCGAGGGCTTTCTCCAGTTGTGGCAAGCGGGGGCCACCCTTCGTCATGGTGCGCGGGCCTCTCACTATCGCGGCCTCTTTTTGCAGAGCACAGGCTCCAGACGCGCAGGCTCAGTAGTTGTGGCTCACGGGCCTAGTTGCCCCATTCATATTAATGATATCGTACAATGCCATGTAATTATCTGCTTTAAAATATAGTTTTGAGTCCAGAATTGTATTGGCCTTCACCGTAATTACTTTGAGTTGGATCCAGGTATATTCTCTGAATATAAAAATTCAATTTGTAAAAAAATGATGAGTTTCTGATTCTTTGGGATAATCTGTTTAAAACTCTTCCATAAATTTAATAGAGAAAGGTATCTTTTAATGAAAAACTGTGTACTCTCTATATGAGTAGGGGTTTTCAAAGTGTGGTACCAGGTCAAGCTGCACCCCATATGGGAACAGCACATGGGAACTTCAGATAGTAGGCATGCAAATTCTTGGACCTTACTTGAACCAGAAGCTGAGGTTTGGGGCCCAGCAGTCTGTTCTAACTAGCCTTCCAGATACTTCTGGTGCCCGTGAAGTTTGGGAACACTTTATCAGAGTAAAGTGAGTAGACGTTCCCTAGAATTTTTATGTATGCTTATAGTACCATAGAACACATAGTTAATTTTTATGCTAAATTTAGAAGAATGATCATCCCTTCCCCAACATTTAAAAATGAGGATTTTTATGTTGTAAATATCTGTGAATTATACATCAGAACAGACTACACCAAATAATTAAATTTTCATAAGCATTGTTTGGTTAATAACAAAACAGTGGTATTAAGTGGTTAATGAAGACAGTGAATTACTAATATTCAAGAATTAGAATATATTCAGGAAATTAAAGTATAACTTTAAAATTAAGCTAATGGGGCTTCCCTGGTGGCACAGTGGTTAAGAATCTGCCTGCCAATGCAGGGACATGGGTTCGAGCCCTGGTCTGGGAAGATCCCACATGCCACAGAACAACTAAGTCCGTGAGCCACAACTACTGAGCTTGCGCTCTAGAGCCGGCGCTCCGCGACAAGGGAGGCCACCGCAATGAGAAGCCGGTGCACCGCAGCAAAGAGTAGCCCCTGCTCGCCTCAACTAGAGAAAAACCCGGGTGCAGCAACAGAGACCCAGTGCAGCCAAAAATAAAAAATAAATTAAAAAAAAAATTAAGCTAATGATAGTAAATTTTCACTTCAAAACGCACTTGTAATTTTTGTGCATTAGTGATCTCATAAGTACACCATTACCTTTGGAAAGGTGGTGCTGTTGTATCTATTGGCCTGGTGACTTAACTTTTTGGTATTTAAGGTTGATTTTTAGAAACTAGATCTCACTGATTATTTGCCTTTCCCCTCCCTCAAAAGTTGGGAGGGCAGTTATGTGAACCTTTCAATTTGGAATTTGTTTAAATGGGAGTTTTTTCTAATAGCCTGTAGTTAGGGAGATGGGAAAGGAAGAACATAGAAGAAGAAATGGCAATTTAGAAAACTGTACTTATTCATAGCTTATTTATAGATTAAGTTTTTTAATTGTTAATTTGGAGCAGAATCCTTTTGTAATTGCATTCTGTTCCTGACTTGCAACCATCTGACTTTTCATAGTGTTTTATACCTTTCACAGTAAATTCATCCAGCCAAGTTTTGAATATTAGATAACAATGAGCCCTTATGTATACCAAACATGATGGTCTACTAGGTATCTTAAAACTAATATATTCAAAACAGATTCTTAGTAAATGAGACAAGGATGCAGTGCTTTGCTGGAGGCAAAAATCATGGTGTCATCCTTGATTTCCTATTACAGTCTTTTCCCTTTCTCCCCACATCTAGTCAGTTAGCAAGTCTTGTTCTTTTCCTTTAATGTGCATTCTGATCTTTTTTCCATCTCTTCTACTACCACTTAAGTTCATACTGCAGTTAGTTTCAGAAATAGTGTCCTACTCCTATCTTTTTTTTTTTAATAAATTTATTTATTTATTTTTGGCTGCATTGGGTCTTTGTTGCTGTGCGCGGGCATTCTCTAGTTGCGGCAAGTGGGGGCTACTCTTCATTGTGGTGCGCGGGCTTCTCATTGCAGTGGCTTCTCTCGTTGGCGGAGCATGGGCTCTAGGCACGCAGCCTTCAGTAGTTGTGGCGTGCGGGCTTCTGTAGTGTGGCTTGCGGGCTCTAGAGCGCAGGCTCAGTAGTTGTGGTGCACGGGCTTATTTGCTCCGCGGCATGTGGGATCTTCCCGGGGCAGGGCTCGAACCCGTGTCCCCTGCGTTGGCAGGCGGATTCTTAACCACTGCGCCACCAGGGAAACCCCCTAATCCTATCTTTGTCTCAGTTTTCACTCTTAATGTATAGTCAAAGTGAACTTGATATTCCAGTCAGATCATGTCATTTCTCTGTCCAAAACCCGTCAATGGCTGCCTTATTACAGACAAAACTCCGAAGTTTTGTCGACAAATGCTATTTATGAGACCCTATATGAACTAGTCTGTGTTTACCTTTCCAACCTCATCACGTTTTTTCACTGTTACACAAATATATTTCATCTTGTCTCAAGTCCTTCTTGGCTGTTTTCTCTGTTGGGAAAGGTATGCCTTCAGATTTTCAGTCATTTAGATCTTAGCTCAAATCCTCCTTTTTGTGCTTTTTCTCCATTGCACTGATGACTGAAATTTTTTTCTTTTCCTTCACCCACAAGTGAAAAGCTTGGAGAGCAGGTACCTTGTCTATCTTGTTTGTCATCATTTGCTTAAGTGCCTGGCACATAGTAGTTGTTAAATAAATGTTTGGTGAGAGATTGACAGCTTTATGACCTAGATAAAATCATTTATGGATTATGAATTTGCTGTCCATTAGCTAGCATTTGTATAGTTTTTAAGACAACTGATCGTAAGGCTGTCTTTGAATCCTGCCATATATCTGCTGTATGACCTGCTGTATGGCAGGTTACCTAGCCTTGTGTCCTTCCCTTCCTTACTTGTAAAATGGGAATAATAAAATATTCGACCTCAGAATTTGAGGTGCAAACAAGATACTACATGAAAGATGCTTAGAACAGTGTTTGGCATGTATTAAACACTAAGCATATGTCAGCTATTAATAGTTAAAGGTAATGTTGCATATTATTTTTTCACGACTAATACTTGTGTTAAATTGTTTGCAGTGCAGTTTGAGTTTTGCTGACTAATTACCATTGCTAATTGAGGGAATACTCTCATCTAAGGTCTATTTATTTCTCTAAAGTCAGAAAATTTTAAATGAAGATGGTGTTTTTGCTGCTTTTATCTCCTTACTGCTCTTGTCTTAATTCAAAGATGTTAGATGCACAGTTCTAGGAACCTTAAAAATATCCATCACAGGCTGTTTCAAAACCTGCCTAATGTACAGTTTTAGGAGTGAAGGTGAATGGGGGAGGTACTGCTTGTTGGTCGGTTTTTTGGTATAACCTGTCCACAAGAAAGGAATAAAGAAATGAATCATAAGGATAGGATTTTATTTTCTTCTACACTAGTTTTTCTATACAGTTTCTGTACTACAGACATCACTGTATGTGTTGGTGAGGGGCTTGTACGGTTTCTCATGAGCCTTATATAATGAGAGGAACTTTTTTCATCTCTATACTGTCAGGTTCGTGGCACATAGTAGATGTATCAGTTGTCTGTTGCATCATCTTCTATTATAAAATAGTGTGTGCTGTTATAAAATCTAGTTTAAAACAGTATGTTTCCTATTTTGTGATTAATAATAATAGAGAAATGAAACAGCAAGTTAGAATCAATGTTTTAAAAGGTAGACGTTTCTGTATTATAATATGACTTGGCAACAGTTAAATGAGTTTTGAGCTTCATGTCTTTAGCTCTGATAAGCATTCGCATGCCATTTTTTATATGCAACTTTGGTTTGCTTTAAAGGAAAGGTTCTAGGTGTGTGATAACTGAGTTTTGTGAGACATATATGTGTATGTTTTCATGGGTATGTACATTGTTTCCAAAAAGTGACTTTAGAGAGAGAACTGCTTTTCTGTTTACTTACATTCTGTGAAAATTGGGATACACAGGAACACACTTACGGTCTTCAGGCATAGGCCACATAGGAAACACACTTGCAGGCTTTAAGTTGCTTGACAATTATAACATTAGTACTGTAGTTAATGATTTGCTGTTTTCTTAGGACATTTTACATGAGCTTTGATCCTTGTGGGCTTTGACATTGGTATTTGTAATGAGTTCATACGTATAGGGATATAACATCAATAGTTTATTAGTAGATATTTCAAAGGCTATATTACAGTGGTTATAGGAAACCCTGAAACCTTTTTAAGGGAACATTGTACAGAGTGGAGGCTATGCTGTTTAATAGCTAGATAACCTTGCCTGTGTCAGTTAATCTTTCTGGCCTTCAGTTTTCTAATCTTTAAAAGGAGGATCTTGGTGATCCCTAAGTGTTCCTTTCAGCGCTGGAATTTGGTGGGTAATATACTTTGAATTAATGTATATCTTTTCATTGTAAAAATTTTAAAAACAATGTTAAAAGAGTTCTCTACAAAGGAAACAGTCATTTTTACTACTATTTTTTAGAAACAACCCCTAAACCTGTTACTGTCTTAGTATATTTTCTTTGAGATTTATATGTCATTTAAAAATGGAATGCTTTGAAGAATGAATCAGAGCCACAGCCACATAAGGTTGTGCCCTTGGGGACTAGTGCTGGCTGTTTAAAAACTAATCTGCGCCCTGTGTACCAAACCTGTGGGATTGCATCCCTGGGGAGGATTCTTTGTGTGTGTATGTGTTTTCTTCTTTTTTTAAATTGAAATGTAGTTGATATATATTGTATAAGTTTAAGGTGTGTTGATTTTGATACATTTATATATTGCAATATTACCACCATGATTTGATATATTTATATATTGCAATATGATTACCTGCCACCATAGCATTAGCTAACATTTCCATTAGGTCCCTTAATTAGTCATTTCTTTTTTTGTGGTGACAACATGAGAGGATTCTTTTTTCATCCACCATAATTTTTTGAGTCTCATTAAGGAGCTCTGTAGTCTTGAGCATATCATTTGAGCCAGCAGTTCTACTTAGAATTTATTAGGAAGATACGTGAAAAGATTGAGCAATACATTATTTACTGTAGCTGCATTTTATAATAGAAAATTTGATACAGAAAATGGTCCAACAATAGATAAATTTTGGGAAAGCTATTCAATGAAATAATATTTAGCTGTTAAGTAATTGTTGACATGAAAAGATGTTCATTATAATTTGAGAAAGTATTTATGGATGAGTATGTATCATATCCATTAAAATGACATGTTTATATCTGTATATATGCAACAAACAAGTGGGTGAAAACAGTGGCTATCTGTAGTTGGTAAAATTCTGGATCATTTTTGTTTTCTTTGATGGGATGTGGTATTGACTGAAAAATATTTTAACAGCTTTGTTGAGATGTAATTCATATCCCAAACAATTAATCCAGTTAAAACGTACAATTCAGTAGATCTTAGTATATCCAGAGAGTAGTGTAGACATTAGCACAGTTTTAGAACATCTCCATCATCCCAAAAACAGACCCTGTACGCATTAGCAGATACTTTGCATTTCTCCTTTCTCCCTCCTGTCTTGCCATACGGAACCACTAATCACTGCCTGTTCTGAGCATTTCATATAAATTGAACTATACAATATGAGGTCTTTAATGACCTTTTTTTCTTTTAACTTAGCATAATGTTTTTGTTTTTGTTTGCGGTACGCGGGCCTCTCACTGCTGTGGCCTCTCCCGTTGCGGAGCACAGGCTCTGGACGCACAGGCTCAGCGGCCATGGCTCATGTGCCCAGCCGCTCTGCGGCATGTGGGATCTTCCCGGACTGGGGCACGAACCCGTGTCCCCTGCATTGGCAGGCAGACTCTCAACCACTGCGCCACCAGGGAAGCCCATGTGTGAATATTTTTTTAACCATCTATATATAACATGAATTATTTAGATTTGCAAAGGTCTTCTCTCAGTTGGAAAGGCATAGTTATTTAATTTTTGGTATATTGATAAACATGTAAATTTAAGTATGACTTATAATATGAACATAATAGTAAAATAATAGAAAGTAGTGCTTGAAAACCTGACTGGAGGAGGAGCAGGGAGAGAAGTTTTTTAAAACCTATTCTGCAAAATTAAGAATAAAGGTTAACCAAGTGTAATAAAAATGTATATGTAAAACAAGGTGGTATGAATAAGACCAAATGTAAGTGACTACACTATGTGAATAGAATTCTCTGTTAAGACCTTTTGATTGGATTAATCCTATTAAACTACCTGTGTCGTATTTTCTGAGACAAGGCTCAAACAAGTCACGGCCAGGTAACAATATAATGTCACAAAGAAAGCAAGAATGGGACCATTGCTGTCTGATAAAAGTAGAATTTAAAGTCAAAGCATGAAGAGGAGAGAAGGATACAGGCATTCCTTAGCTTTGCATAGTTCTAGTATGTTTAAATTTTGGTCACCATGGTTTAGGTAAACAGCGCCAGTCCCCGCAACAATGTTTCAAATTTCACTTACTCTGGAATACTAACTGTAACTATGTAGACTACAAAATTTGTTGCTAGTTCTTCAGTCCACAAATCAAGAATGTAAATAACAGATGCATAGCATGTCACTTTTTTTTGAAGTTTCTTGGTGATTGGTCAGTGTGCATCTGTTTCTCACTTCAAGCATATATAGCACAATGTGTAGTAGTGTTGTTGCCTCTTTGTCTTTCAATGATATACCCACCCAGGTTACATTTAAAGAAAAAACAAGATGGGGAATCGGCCAACAAAGAAACTGATAATGCCAGAAGTGAAATTTGAATTGAATGTAAATGCAGTTATAGAATAAATAGCCTTGTGAATAATAACCTTGTGAATGTAGATGTGCTGTATATAGGGAGACTAGATACACAGCCAGAGCAGCTTAGGGAAGGCAAGCTTATCAACATAAATGAGGAAAGTGGTTGTAATAAAAAGGATGAAGATGTCTCAGAGGAAGTGACACCAACAAAAAGCATTAAAGATATGCCATAACATTGAAAATACAAAAGACAAAATGTTAGAAACTGATCAGATTTAGAAAGGAGTATGACACATTGCCTTAGGCATAGAAAATATGCTTACTCCGTGTCATAAGTTATGTGATCAGAAGGGGCAAGCACTGTTAAAACTATTAAGTTTTTTACAAAGACATGAAACACTTTAATCTCAGTGTTTCTAATGTTTTAAATTACAGTGTACTAAATAATTAGTATTAGTTTTACTATATTTAAAATTTCCTTACACACTGTCAGTAATAGTGCATTTAGTGTTTTGACAATTTTTGAAGGTTTTGGAACAATTGTAATTTTTCCCATTGTTCAGTAAGATTGCCTTGCACAGTCAATTTTGTGTTCTCTCATTGTCATACAAAGTGAGGACTGCCTATTTTGGGGAAAGAAAAATTATATAAATTGAACTGTCAAACCTTTATATGCTAAATAACATGGTAGAATCAGTTTTCTCTTTTGAATACTTTTTTGGTTTAGAATCATATCTAAAAATGACCCATGTTTGAAGTTTTACGACATTTTTCTGCAATTTTATTAAGTATTTAAGGTCCCTTCCACTTCTTCAAGTTCCTGATGCCACCAGTTTTGAACCCTTTGGGGATTTTGAACTATAAATTAGGGTACTGGCTCGCTTTCTTCTATATTGCTGTTTAGTACCCAACTTTCTTAGTCTTCCCAGCTTTCAAACCTGTTGATAATGTCCCTTGTCATCTTTAGCCTTATGAGTTATGGGGTTTTAGGAGAGAGAGTTGCTTTGCTCTAACTAGAAGTATGTTTTATTTTTGATGGTGTTTTTAACTCGAGTCATCTACTTGGAATTTGAAGCTGATTATGCAGGAGGAATTGCTTTACTGTTTTAACTAAATGTGTTAAATTTTCTAATTTTAGATTATGGGTAGGAATGAATGATGCCTAGTAAAAGTCTGAATTTTTAGATCAAATGCAATCATATAGCAATGATGATTTAAATGTGCCTTAACTGATGTGCAGTTAAAATACATGGATACTTTGAGTATTTATAAATTGCAGAATTTAAATAATAAAGCTGACTTATATGCATTTGATTATATTTAAGTAGAGCCCTAAGTCTCTTTTTTATTGAAATTTTATCTTAAAGCCTTTTAAAATATTCTAAACTGGAATGTGAGCTATAGTCATTAGGTCCCTAATTCTTAAAGAATTTCAGCAGATATGGAATTTGTGATAGATAATTAGTAATTAATAATCTTAAATTGTAGCATATTTTAGAGGAAATGAGTAGTAATTTGATTTTCCTCTTGCTTTGGAGAATACATATATATCAGCCATTATAGCAAAAAACTGGTACATTCTCTGCATCTACCTTTATAGGATTGACAGACTTCTACAGAACTGACTGACATAGGGAGATATATAATGGGGCTGTTTGGGGGATTATATCTAAATATATATGTATATATACACACAAAAAATAGTTGTCATCATTCACGGGTTCCATATTTACTAATTTGCCTGCTCACTAAAATGTATTTATAATCCCAAATCAATACCTGTGGTGCCTTCATGGTCATGTCTGTGTGTGAAATGGCAAAAAATTTGAGTAACTTGACGCACACATTCCTAGCTGAGGCTGAACCAAGGCCATGCTTTACCTTGTTTCAGCTCTCATATTGTAAACAAGTGTCCTTTTTGCAGTCTGTGTAGTGCCACAGCTTTTGTATTTTTGTGCTTTTTCTTGGTCATTTTGCCGTTTATAATAGCACCCAAATGTAGTACTTGAAGTGCCATTTGGTGTTCCTAAGTGCAAGAAGCCTGTGCTTTGCCTTATGGAGAAAATATGTGTTATGTAAGCTGTTGGCTCTGAGTTCAGTGTTAATGAATTACCAGTGTATATTAAATAAGGTGTCTTTAAACAGAAACACATAAAACAATGTTATGTACTGATTGGTTGAAAAAATGTTGTGACCAGAGGAACCTACCCTGTATTTACCCTGGAGCAGTGGTACAGTATTCCTTAATTCAGTGTTCATGGTGTTCATCATTATAGAATATAATTACCATGAATACAAGAATTGACTCTAATATATATGTGTGTGTGTGTGTGTATATATATATATATATATGAATGAACAAAGCAGTTACAACATCTGATTCCCTCATTGAATAAAGTAAAAGTCTTAACATACTTATTTTCTAAAAATATACATGTATGTATATACAAATATTAAAACATACATATAATATACCTTATTGACAATGTTTTGAGTTGTATATTCCAAACTACTTTGTAGTAAAACTATATTTAGAATGCATTTAAATGTATAGATTAATGCAGTCTTGTGACACTCTTTTTTCGTTTTTATGCATTTTTATAGTAAAATCTGTAAAATTATAGCAAAATTTACCATTTTAACCATTTTAAAGTGTGCAATTTAGTGGCATTCAGTACATTGACATTGTCGTGCAATTTGTGTGGTTTTTTTTTCCAATTAGGATTATGGATCTAGGAGTTTGTGGCTGAATTTAATAAAAGCATTTGGAATTAAATATTATTTGTGACTACCTTTAATTTATGTATGTTTTTAATGCATTTTAGATTAAGAATTTTTGATAATTGCGTTCATAGGGTAGTGCTATTTAATCACTTATATTTGAGATTGCTTTACACTCACATTTCCCCCCCCCTCCTGTTTTAGTGCTTTTTTAGGCCCAAAGGACATATTTCCTTACTCAGAAAATAAGGAAAAGTACGGCAAACCAAATAAACGAAAAGGCTTTAATGAAGGTTTATGGGAGATAGATAACAATCCGAAAGTGAAATTTTCAAGTCAACAGGTGCGTCATATTACGTAAAATTTAGTTTAGTATTATTTACTCAGTTTTGGAGAATAATCACCATTCTAGCTACAGGAAAATGATTGAAGAGCCTTATAAATTTCAGATTAAATTGTTCTTATTTGTGAGGTTGAACCTTGGACTTTTGTATCTAGATAACTGATGAAATTCTTGCCTTCGTGGTCAAATAGATCTCAGAAAACTGGGAAACACTCAGTTATTTAAATCCTGATTGAGGGTTTATTTAATGTATTGAATTTAAAGTCACATGTACTGTTTCCTTAAATTCAGGTTTAATAACTTGAAGGGTGTGTTTTTTTCTCATTTTAATTTCTAAATCCATAAAATTTATTAGAATATGAACTTCATGTGGGTTAAATTAAATATGTGACAAAAATACTTATAGCACGATGCAAATTATACTTATTTTTGGTTTCTAGAAGAGCAACCTTTAAACTTTTTTTATTCTGTTCTCTGTGTGTGTGTGTGTCTCCAGACTTGAATTAGTAAAAACTAGGATGAGTATGAGTAAACCTAAAGAAGGAAATAACACACTGAAAATTTTGCAACTTTCTACCTTTAAATCTATATAATTTTTTTTTTTTTTTTGCGGTACGCGGGCCTCACACTGTTGTGGCCTCTCCCGTTGTGGAGCACAGGCTCCGGATGCGCAGGCCCAGCGGCCATGGCTCACGGGCCCAGCCGCTCCGCGGCATGTGGGATCTTCCCAGACCGGGGTACGAACCCGTGTCCCCTGCATCGGCAGGCGGACTGTCAACCACTGCGCCACCAGGGAAACCCTATATAATTTTTAGTTCTTTGCATGTACCATGCTTTTTTCTCGTGTTTGAGAACTCTTCAGATGCTGTTCTGTCTGGAACATTGAAATCTTTCATTGATGTTCCAGGGCTGCATTAGATGATCCTAAGTGCCTTCATTATCCACCCAAAAGTTATTTGTTACAGTATTCATCATATCACATCATAATTGCTTCTGTACTTGTGTTGACTGCCACAGGCTTATTAGTTCCATAAACAAGGAAGTTGTATGTGTCCTGTGTGCTGTCATTCTTACACGTGTGGAAGGAATAGTTACCCACTAAATGTTGCACAAATGTAAGAATGGATGAATGGTTTCCCATCCTTATTGCCTTGGGAGTCCAAGGAGACTGAGTTGATTGTTTCCTGAAAATAACATTTTGTAACTTAACTTGGATCGTACATCCTATGATTGTGCTTTCAAGGTCGTTTTCATCCTCCAGATTGCCTAGCATAGTCACTTTATCCTTTGTTCCTATCTACCTACTTAATCTCCAGGTAGTTTTCACAGTACATACTTGGAATTTTCCATTTCACAGTGAAATTTTTCGTTGGTTGTGTGCATAAAACCCAACAATTTTCTGTTCTTAACAAAAGTATGAATGATTATGGTGGTGTGATGTACTCTGTGTTCCCAGCCCAGACATCCCCAGTGGCACATTCCTGTGGTTTGGTGCAAGCATTGATGCCCAAGCCTATACAAAAGAAACAACAACAAAAAAATTGGCCATCATAATTTATAAATATTTCTATCGTGCTATAAGTAATTTTGGGCACATTTTTACATTTTTTATATACCTTTATAATCTGTGGGTTATCAGCATTGCCTTTCTTTACAGAAAAGGAAATGGGTTTACAGTTTAAAGACTTGCCAAAGGAAACAGCTAGAAAGGTGCACAGTTTGGATTGCAGTCCCTTCATCTTGTAGATTGGGAGCTTTACCCTCACCTCCCAATGTATACTGTGTTGCCTCTGGTATTCATCATTTTGGTTAGTTTTATGAAAATCTAGGGACCCTAGATTACATGCTTAAGTATCTCATATGGGGGTATTTTTAAAATTTAATGATTACTGGACTCTCCCACTCAGCGTCTGTTAAATCAGAATTCATTTAAGTTTGGGTCTCAGGAATCTGCATTTTAAATAAACTAAGTTTGAGATATAGATCAATAAGAGTCCTTAAAGTTGTGATATATATATCCTTTGTTAAGGCTGTTCGTCTTAGAGTACATAGGTTAGCTTCTTTATCCAGAATATTTCAATAGTTGAGTACAGTGTAGGTCTGTGCTCCTCTAAATCACCTTATATTGTATCTTGTTGGGCATTTGCTGGTTAGAACATCAGAATGGTATTCTTTGTAATTGTACTTTCAATTTCTGCCTCACCATTTTATCTGCTGAGATTGTATGCATCAATTGCAGGAATATAGTTCCATGTAAGACTTTCCTAAATAAAATAGTAGCATTTAAAACTTTTCAAAATTGTGTATATTAAAAGTATCCTGTGCAACAGAAATGAGGGTACTTTTCTAGCTTTCTTACAAACAGGCTTTGATTTTTCATGGGTACAAAATTTTAAAGTTGGCGTAAAATATTATTTTGTGAAACTAATAGACTTGATTGTTTATAGGCATCAACTAAACAATCAAATGCGTCATCTGATGTTGAAGTTGAAGAAAAAGAAACTAGTGTTTCAAAGGAAGATACTGACCATGAAGAAAAAGCCAGCAACGAGGTGTGTTTAATTTCTCTTGCATTCTAAACCCATTTTGTTGTAAGGAAGAATTGTAAAATGAGTTGATTGTGGCACAGTAGAAAGCAATCTTTAAAGTAGTTGAGTAACGAATGGGAAAATATTAAAGGCTTATTTCCTTGTGTAAATATTAAATATAGTATTGTAAAATAATTTTTGCATCTTTAAGATGCATGGATATTTTTATTTGAAGTTACGTTGCTGTGCAAAATATGAGGTACAACTGGGAGAGTCGCTTACTGTTTGTTAGGAATATTTTTAAAGTGAGGTATTGTTGGATGGATGTACGGGAAAGGATATTGAACCGAAGTTTTTAAAACCTAGATTTATTTCCAATTCTGTATTTGATTATCTGAGTGGGGATACTCATTTAGCCTTTCTAGGCTTCATGAAGTTGTTACTTGATCTCCAGAGTCCCGACCCTCTTAACATTCACAATCCTAAAACTGAGGATTCTACTGTAGAAAGAGTGTTTTGTAAATTTAAATAGACAAACCTCCCAGTGTACGAGCAAGTGTGACTTTTATATTTGATCTGACAGAGGAAAGCTTTTTTTTTTTTTAGGTGAATATACTGGTGATTACTTCCACTTTATAATGAATTAATGTTAAGACTTTTAATGTTTATAATTTCAAAGGTCAGAGAAGCAAAACAAGTTTCCATAGTACTTTTAGTGAAACGTGCTTGTGATTTTTAATTTAAGAAATTTTCTTTCAGTCGTGGCATAATTATCAATTTCATCTGTTGTGTTTTGTTTTTTTTTAAGGATGTGACTAAAGCAGTTGACATAACCACTCCAAAAGCTGCCAGAAGAGGGAGAAAGAGAAAGGTAATTCTACTGCTTAACCACAGAGATCTTAAAAGAATTTTTATTTTAGTTGGATTGAGGGAGTGTAGATAATGAAACGGTACCATTTAATTTAGACTTAGCCCTTCACTCTAAGTCCTTTAATTTTTTTAAAGGATAGGTTATGTTGTTCACTTATCAAAGCTATGTTTCTTTTCTTAGTGATACAGCACCCTTAAGTTGAATGGTATACAAAATAAAACGCACCAATTTTCATTCCTTTTAATGATGCTGTCTCAAGTTTTCTCTATAAAATGGATAATATATATACTCATAAGACTGTTGAGAGAATTAATGAGTTAATACATGTAAAATATTTATAATAAATCCTGGTACATAGTGCTTTGTAAGTGTCCATTATTATGTTGTTATTACTTTACAGCATTGTTGCATGAAATGAGAGTATGTGACAGTTTAGGACAAAGTACCTCTTATGCTTTTAATTAGTGTTTCTTCTTCCCTATGTGAAGTTTTGTTCATCACACCTTTTTCTGACCTATTTATGTCTCAGACTGTTATTATATGACAAAGCTACAAAGAAAACAAGAGTTCAGTCTTTAAAAAAAATTTTTTTGTAGTATTCTGAGTTCAGTGTCTTATAAGGAAGTAAAATGAAAACAAATAATTACAGTGGCTTTCTATTCCCTGTGGGGTGTGTGTGAAGGGGCTATGATAACTTTAACAAGATTTTAAAAGATAGGCAGAATTTTAGGCAGATGAAGGAGGAGGAGAGGAGCATGTGAGGCAATTACAGGGGCATAGGGAGAATTTTGCTTCAAGCATTTCCAGTATTGCATTTCAGTATTATCAGACCATAAAGTTTGAGGGAAACAAGTACAAAAAAACCCAGTGTGTTACCCTGAAGAACTTGGAACTTAGAGAAGGGGTGGGAAGCCATTGAATCATTTTAAATTTCAGGTACTTCTCTTTTTAAAGCAGTGTGAATGATGGGGATTGGACTGGAGCAGTGAGACCAGTTCACTGATAAATTCATTCAGAATTTTGGTCCTCACTTCACTGGCCCAGACAGAAAATCAGCAGCAAATAAGGAAGATAAGGTCTCTGTACTTACTGAACTTATATTTTCGTTGAGACAGACAATAAATACATAAGACAAGAGAATTAAAATGGGGAGCTATGATTGGGACTTGGTAACTAAATTATGAAAGGCCTTTGTAAAGAGTTAGCATGACATTTTAGTGGTGTAGATGAGAGAATTTTAAGAGCACCTAAGGAGGTAAAGTTAATAGTTGATTGGAAGTGGGTGTGAAGTGAGGGGGAGGTATCTAGGATGACTCAGGGTGTCGGCTTGGATGACTAGATTATACACTGAGAATGCAGGAGATGTTTTGGGAGCAGAGGCATGAGGAGGAGGATTTGAAACACCTTTGAGAATTAGACTGAAGATACATATTTCTCTGACACCAAAGGGGGGAAAGGTAGAAGTTACAGTTGCAGTCTCTGACATAAAGATAGGATTTAGATAGGTAGTCAAGGGAGAAAGTTTACTGAGAAGAACGCAGAAAACCAGAATCCTGAGAGATTATAATGGCGATGAAAGGCTGCCTTGTAAAATTATGGCTGAGAATGAACTGTCAGGAGAAAAATCTAAGAGAGGATATCAAGCTGAACAAGGGAGGAGAGAATTTTAAGAATGAGGGAGTGGTTAGTAGTATCCTGATGCAGAAGGGGTCCAATAATAATTGACAATTAGGATCCCCCAGGATACCTTAAGGTCAAATGGTAAGAACAGATGAAGTAGGTTAAAGAATAAAATGTTTAATGTTGAAATTACACTGTGCTTTTGAAATCTTTGAAGGGGAGGAGAGAGAATGCAGCAACAAGGATTTGCATGATTAAGGGAGGGTGTTAAAAGTGGAAAAATATAATAGAGGCTTTAACACTTTTTCTTTGCGAAACCAGGAAAGATCAAAGATGTGGAAAGAGTATAAAATTACTGTAAGTTAAGAATAATGCTGGGTGAGAGAAAAGGGAGGACACATTTGAGGGAATTGACTTGATGGGAAAGAGATGGACATTTCACCTTTTTTCACATTGAAGGGAAGGATGGGCAAGACTATTACAAACTTCTAGGGAGACTTGGAAATTAAGGGAATCCCTTCCTGCTGGCCTCAGTCTCTCCCTTCTCCCTCACCAAATTCAAAGCGAACTGCATGTGTGGTGTAAGGCAGAAAGAAAGGATTGAAAGTTTATGCTAGAGAGAGAAGGAAAGGGCATGACAAAAGACAGGGTAAAGGATTAATGGATGGCTTTGAGATCACAAATGAAGTTGCATAAAATGAATGCATGTTTGTATAATGTTTTTTCAGCAGGGCTCAGCAGCAGGGAATAATAGAGCAGGGAAGGTAGAGTTTTATAGTAACTCTCTGTTGGAGATTTGCGGGACAGGTGCAGCAAAACGAGAATGCAGATGAATAGTAGTTCCATGAGGTTTTTGAGGGATGGGGGGGGCCTTTATGTAAAGTCATGAAGGGAGTAGAGCTAGAAAGTGAGGTAACAGATGGGGAGAAAATTTGTCAAAGTCTTAGAGGTCTCAGTGAGATAAAGTAAAATATGGAAGAAATTAATCTAGAGTCAATATTTGCATTTGAGATATTTAAATATATATGAAATAACTTAATAGTCCTTTCTCTAGATAAAATATTTCTTTGAGTTAATATTTTCACGAGGAATGGTTTTGACTTGAATGATTTTGCGGTAGTAGTCAAGAATATATGTCTATGGAAGGGCTGTATTTTTGCTTCGTATAGTGTTTATTTATGGCATTAGTTATTGATGACCTTGTTACCTCTTACTGGTATCTCAAAAAGATTCATACCTGTAATTCTTATGCGATGTCATGATTTATTTCCAAAAGTTGAAAGTGTAATTGAAGAGGGGATTTTTTTGCACTGAAGAGTTCATCAGTTTGATCTGAATTTTGGAGAACTTTTGCCCTCTTAACTGCTCACCCTCCTAACTCAATAGAAGAGCTCTCATACAGTCTTGGGTTCTCAACCTTTGGTATAAAAACAGATGCCCGGCTCCCTACTCCAGAGCTATCATCAAATCAGGATTGGGGTGGGGGGTGGTAGGTGGTCTGTAAGTTCCTAAAATTGGAAATACAACTTGAGCTAATGTTTTTGAAGCAATTTTTGTAATGTTTTGAGAACAATTCAAGGGTTACCTTAGATGAGTTTCTTGACTTTCAATAATGCTTTGAATATACATTATTATATTGCAATTACAAAGGCAAAAATAATGTTTAAAAACTAAGAAAGAAATGGATAAATTCTCAGAAGTGGGATTGCTGAGTCAGATTTGCATATTCTGTATTGCTGATATAATGATCAGAAATGTATTACCAGTTTATTGATTTGATCACCATTAATCAATATATGAATAATTCTCCACATTCTTACCAAAATTGGGCATTACCTCTTAAGTGTTTACAAATCAGATTGTTGATTAAAAGATTAAAAAAATTTTTATCAGTAAGGTTGGATTATGCAAGTTTTGACATGATGCTTTATTGCCTTTATTTTTATTGAGGTAGTTCAGGCTGAATTCTAAATAATTGGGGGTGGGGGAGCAGCTCATAGTAGTCCTCCCATTCTTCTCTTTGCTATTTATTTTCTCTCTTTTCTATTTTTTTTTAGATGTTGGGGGTAGGAGTTTATTAATTAATTAATTTATTTTTGCTGTGTTGGGTCTTTGTTTCTGTGCGAGGGCTTTTTCTAGTTGTGGCAAGCGGGGGCCACTCTTCATCACAGTGCGCGGGCCTCTCACTATCGCGGCCTCTCTTGTTGCGGAGCACAGGCTCCAGACGCAGATGCGCAGGCTCAGTAGTTATGGCTCATGGGCCTAGTTGCTCCGCGGCATGTGGGATCCTCCCAGACCAGGGCTCGAACCCGTGTCCCCTGCATTAGCAGGCAGATTCTCAACCACTGCACCACCAGGGAAGCCCTGTTTTCTCTTTTCGATTATGATGTTATGTTTGCATTTCCTTTCTAATTGGTGGTTATTGACCTTTGTTCTACTCTAATACTTGAATTGATTAAACTGATTCTTGTTTGGGGCTATTGTCTCATTACCTGGGGCATTACAGTTTGCAAAGGGTCATTGCGATTTCTTTACAGTAGTAAATCCTTCTTTATGGAAAATCAGAATAACTCTTAGGGAAGAACAGCAGATGTCTCAGTTCAAAAATAAAACATGTACATATTAACAAAGTTAAAGAATGGAAATATCAGCAACTGAATTTCTTGCCTTTTCTAACATTAATTTAGGTTGTACATCATAAGTACGCAATATAAAGGTGTTAGCATTTTGAGATACTCAATGAAAGTACATTTATAAGCAGTGTGTGGGATATTACACTGTAATTACATTATACTTTAACATTTTGCATCAAGAATATTCATTTTATTTTTATAAATGACTTTTTTAGGTTGAGAATATCTAAAAAGTGAGTTTTTGTTTCCTAGACTTACTAGAATTATAAGCTAAATTTGAGGATATCACTCTGATGAGTTAACTGTTGAAAAATAATGAAGATCAATATATGTTATGCTTGTATTTGAACTTGTTATCCTGTAGTGGCACGTTTTTGCCATTGAACTAAATTTGGAATGCCTACTATGTGCTAAATAAGTTAATTTAAATCTTTGTGATTCAGGCAGAAAAACAAGTAGAAACCGAGGAGGCAGGAGTAGTGACTACAGCAACAGCATCTGTTAATCTAAAAGTGAGTCCTAAAAGAGGACGACCTGCAGGTAGGATTATTAATGTTTAAATAGCTGGCTTGTGATTAATATTCTAATCCATTAAAGTGTTGTACCTCAGCTACTTTGGAATAGGGGAATAGGTACTTGGTTATGTGTAATATATAAATTTCAAAGGAGATAAACATTAAGGTTTCTGCTCTTTGTAATAAAGTATTTAAATTTGAAATAACTGCTTGAGACTTTTTCATTTTCTGTTTTATCCCCATTACATTTTCCTTTAATAGCAGCAAATGAGGCTGTGGTGAGATTTAAAATCCATGAATGATGGGTTTATTTTACCTCTTACTTTAGAAATATTAAGCTTTCCAAATGGAATCATAATGAAAACAAGAGAAAAACAGCATTTGAATAATCAAAGCTATTAAATTATTGCATTCTTTCTTTATTAGGGCCTGTACAATATGCAGATGTCTTCAGCACTGCCTATTTAAAGTATTTTCCTAATTTGGCAAATAGGAAATAGTTTGGAAGGATCTGTCTCTAATACAAAGTAAAACAAAGAATATTAGCCAAGATAGAGCCAATTTTTTTTTCTACTTCATAACATAGGATTCTGTTTTCTTTCTTTTTCTTGGCTGCGTCTGGTCTTAGTTCGACACACGGGGCTCTTCATTGCGGCACACGGGCTTCTCTCTAGTTGTGGTGTGCGGGTTTTCTCTCTCTAGCTGTGGCATGCAGGCTCCAGGGCTCCTGGGCTCTATAGTTTGCAGCACATGGGCTCTCTTGTTGAGGTGTGCTAGCTCAGTAGTTGAGGCACGCAGTAGTTGCCCCGCAGCATGTGGGACCTTAGTTCCCTGACTGGGGATCGAACCCGCATCCCCTGCATTGGCAGGCGGATTCTTTACCACTGGACCACCAGGGAAGTGAAGTCCCATAACATAGGATTCTTAATGAAACAGGATAAAATGAGTAATACCCAAAAAGAAAAAAAAACAATTTACCTAAACTTTGGAATTTAATAGTGTAATGGATCACATTAATGGTGTTGTTAGAAAATTCAGTGAATTCTGATAACAAATTTTCAAATATGTGAGCATACATATACAAATAATACTGTAATATGTATTTGAATATAAGTGCTGCTATCTACTATAAAGTTGAATTTTGTGACATTCCTATTAAACAACAATGAGGGATGTTCTTTTAAGCCCTCAGCCATACTAAGGACAGATTGAAAATACTCTTGATTCACCTTTGTAAATTTTCTGCTGTTAACTCATTTGAACCACTGGAGGGGATATGACTTTTAAAACCTAAAGTAATTGTTATCTGTAATAAACTAATATTCTTAGTATATATCATTTGTAACTTTTATATGTGAGATCTGCATCTTAACGGGAAAGCTGGTAGTTACAAAATTTTTTTTCCTGTGAATGTCAGCTACAGAAGTCAAGATTCCAAAACCAAGAGGCAGACCCAAAATGGTAAAACAGCCCTGTCCTTCGGAGAGTGACATGTGAGTATAATTAGTTATGCAGTAAATGAGACATTTCACTTTCAATATGTATAAATTTCTTTGCATTTTTACCAGTTTTATTTACAGGGTGTTCGTTGCTATTACTATTTTGTATTTCTAAGAATTATGGGCAAAACAGTTGAAAAATAGTTTTCATTATGTAAAAAGTTAAAATTGATAGGGAATCAAGAAAAATCTGGTACGATTATCATTTCATTAATCTAAGACATTTTCTTGTATATTAGGATATAAGATACTTGGATAATGCAGGGTAAAATGTATAATAGTTCCCTTTGTTTAAGGGAATTTTTAGACAAAGTATTTTTGAAGCAATTTCCACAAATCTTGCTCCTCCAGAATAATCTTTATTTAAAAAATAATAACACTTAACATTATTTTTGTAAATTTAAAGTTTTAAAGTATTTTGGAATGATAACTAGTTATTAACAAAATAATCAGTTCTTTTTTTTCTTGCCATCTTTCTTTTCCATTATGGATCTTGTTTGTGTTGGATTTTCTGGGTAGAAACTTCACCAGCAGGAATATATATTTAGACAAAGAGGGCAAAACTTTGTAGCTATTGTGTTTAAAGATTTTATAGAAAAGGCTTAAGTGAGTATGTCATTTAAGAATGGATTTTACAGTGTTTTGAATGAAAATATTTTATTGGAAATTTCAGTTATAGAAGTGTTGGTACTTTTCAGCCAATATATGTTTAAAGAGTTTTATTTTACTGCCAAGCTAGCTGTTTAAATATTCTCGAAAATAGTGGCCAAAAATTACAACATGGTTTTTACTACTATAGTGAAATTAAGAAATTAGGTACATGCAGGTGAGTTTATGTTTTTAAACATACCAAGTAAATCTCACTTATCTCCTCCCTAAGATGTCTTCTCTAATAAGGGCATCAAGCATCAAGTCTGGGATTTTATGATCAACATAAGGCCTTGATCTAGAGACTTAGGAACTGAAACGCAGATTATCTGCTCCCCTCTCCCTTTTATACATGCACATTGATCTGGGAGGGATAGGGAACCATAATAAATATTCCCAAGGAGAAGATTAAGAGGCACACAGCAGTCATTGTTCCCCAGGAAATCTGTTGGGAAAATATTGTGAGATCCCCGTTTTAGATAATAAGGAATATTTCCTTGATTAGGTCCGTCCCAATTTTCCCTGAGAGTATCTTCCTAGTCCATTTCTCTCCATGGCTTTTGGCTGATTCTTGGACTGGAAAGTATTAACCCTCCTTATTAGCTGAGCAGCTTTCTTATTCTGCTTTCATACTTTACAGAGTTGGGCCCAAGATTCCTTTTTAAATCTCCATTAGTTTCTCTTAATGCAGCCTAGCGTCCCTTTTGGTAGTAATAATACTTTGTTAGCGTGTGTCTGTTTAATTCTAGTCAGCTTTATGTGCTGTGGTCTCACTCATAAGACTTCTCCAGACATGATTATCTTTTTATACTTAACTAAAAGCACTTTTGAGTTTATAGGTTTTCCTGAAAACCTACTCCCTGGTTTCTTTTTCATAGAACCATTTGTTCATCAGAAGGATCAAGGTATCCCAATTTGAATTCTTAAGGAAAGGCTGGCACTTAACAACCTTGATTGGATCTTTGACTCCAGTCTTTGTCTGAATTTGAAAATCTTTTACTGGATGGAAGTGACTTTCAACACTGAAATGCATGGGATTTTCTTCTCCTTCCTCTGTCGTCCTATTATTTTTTAAACTTACCTCTTTCTTGAAGTACCCTATCAAATTTATGTTGATAACAATCAACTCAAAATGCCAATATTCTATCTTGAAACCTCTTCACCCAGAGCCACAAGTTAACTGAATAAGTTTTCTCTCCAGTTATCACAGATGACAGTTTTACCCATTGTATAATATATTAGGGTTTCAAATGCAAAGCAAGTGTCAAACGTTTTAGGTTTTGATGATGGACAACCCCAAAATACCAGTAGCTTACAATATTTATTTTTCACTTGTGCTATATGTAGGCTGGGCATTGGCTGTTATAGATACTGTCAGCTTTGTATCTGGGCAGAAACTCATGGAGTGTAGAGCAAAACTATATAAGCTCTTCTGAAACTTAAGCTCTCCACCATGAGAACAGCGTGTATCTGCTAGTGACAGCTTCTTTGCTCTGGGTCCTAAAATGACAAGACAGTGGATAGAGTCCGGAAGAGCTGAAACCATCTCATAATCCTCATGTGAAGTAAAAATATTTGTTATAAGCCACTGAGATATTTTGGGTTGTGTTTGCATTAATTTTTGCTATTAACATGTATTTATAATTTTCTTTATAACATTTTAATATGTTTCCTATTGTACCTTGACCTATTGAAAAGGGAATTATCACCATGAGGTCTGTTTTTCATGGAAGATGGTAAGGAGGGAGGACCATTGGGAAAAGACTTAATTGCAGCAAGCAGTGACAGTTACGTTTACGGAAGTTCTCTGCTTTGACACTGTTTTAAAAACTTTGAAATAATAATCCCATTTCTTAAAAACTTAACGATACCCTTAAATCTACCTTTAAAAAAGAAAAACAGCTGCATGGTATTCCACTGTGTATGTATCATAATTCTTAAAAGTTTATTTCTTGTATGGACACATTTTTTTAGACATTGTCATGTGTCGTTTTGTACATGTGCAGACATATTGGTTAGAATACATTGCTAGAAGCAGATTTACTGGGTTGAAAGGATATTTTTATTTTTAATACCTGCCTCTTTGCATAGGGGGTAACATTTTGGGGGAGGCAGTTCATCAATATCTATTAAGAGCCATGGGAATGCCTTTTATATTTGATTCTCTATTCCCATCTCCACAAAACAATCATTATTAAAATATTTGCCGCCTTGTGGAAGTATTGAATAAAGTTAAGTGATTTTACTTGCCTGCTTTTTCTTCCATTGATTAAAAGTAAAGGATGAAACCTATATAACATTTAAAAATAAACATAGCCAATGGTAGTTACGTGACAAAAAATTTCTAAAGAAATAAAGTGATTTTTTTTCTTTTCCAATTTAATAATCTTAAGGGTTCAAGGAAGCAGTTGTCTGGTAGGTCAGTGGATTTGGAATTGAGATATTGGGCTATTTGACCTTTTGCACCATCATTTTCTCATTCGTTAAATGGAATGGGTTGGACTAAATGATCTGGGGTCCTTTCCAGCTTTCAAATCCATTGATGTAATTATATAATATGTGTAAGTCTCAATGAAATTCCTTGAACAATTTAATATTAAGGTTAATTGGCCATATATTTTACCATTATATGTGTCAGTTGGGAGCCTATTTCTTTAAATTTTAAAATGACCGTATTTCACCATTACGCAGTTCGATTCTGCAATTGTATTTTTCCCAGCATGGCTACTTTTATAAATATGTAGAATATGAGCTCCATAAAATCTAGGCATCTGACACATCTTTGGGGAACGGCTGTTCCCCAAAGTCAAGAACGGTACCATGGCATATGAGATAGTACTCAATATTACTTTTAAGTGAATGAGGCACATTACAAAAAACATGGAAAACAAAGGGAAAAAAAATCACTTTTCTATTACCCTAATGCCACTGTAATTTTTCTATCTTCTAACTCATATTAAAAGGATGTTTTCCTTTTATGATTGGTTGATAATGACACTCCATTATATTTTACTTAAAGATATTTAAAATTTGTTTTTAAATAAAAAACAAACTGCATGTAGCTTATTGTTATCCAGAGTACTTACTCAGTTAACTCAGAGAGGTGGCTGAATGACAAGTACTAATGATACATAAAAGATTATTTTTCATTGTTGTGCCTGTGAAATAGGGTAACTGAAGAAGACAAAAGTAAGAAAAAGGGGCAAGAGGAAAAACAACCTAAAAAGCAGCTTAAAAAGGATGAAGAGGGCCAGAAGGAAGAAGATAAGCCAAGAAAAGAGCCAGATAAAAAAGAGGGGAAAAAAGAAGTTGAATCAAAAAGGAAAAATTTAGCTAAAACAGGGCTTACATCAACCTCTGATTCTGAAGAGGAAGGGGATGATCAAGAAGGTGAAAAGGTAGAACGTTTGCATATCAAATAAAATATTTGTTCTATTTTAGTTTCCTATGTAGTTCTTAATCTTTAGGAAAGTTTTAGTATCTTTATGAAAGTCTATAAATGTGATTAAAAGTTAAAATGAATTTCTTTACCTTTCTGAATAAACTTGAATTACCTGTGTTAAAAAGCATATTTGAAACTTTATTGTACATCCTAAGTTTATCTTACCTTTTCACAATTACATGGAAATTAAATGTCACATGATAAACTTCCAGTAACCCCACCTACCTATTGACAGAAAAGGTAGGAAAGTAGCAAATTAAGCCAGATAGGTTGTGACCAGTGAAGACAGATGTAAAAAGGTACATTTATACATAGATTTTTATTATTTACCTCAATGAAATTCTTAACACTTCAGGCCTATTTAGGGTACATTTTATTGGTGGTACTTTATTTGAATACAACAGTTGTTTAGGAATTTCATTAAAGCTGTACGTTCTTTTCTGTATAAAAACACAAGTTTTGTGTATAGCCTTGGAAATCTACAGACCCAGGTTGTATAGGCCTTTCATTTATGTTTATCTAATTTATTAGTACTTCAGGACCCCAAAACTAAATTCGGTAGGTTGAGCAGGTACTTGTCAGTAAACAGGTACTGAAGTCAAAGTCATAGTACAGAGGCAAATAGCCTGAGGTACTTCATTTTAACTCATCTTAACCAAAGCATATCATTCCTATAGCAGTGCAGTAAATAGATTATAAATCCCAAAATCATCAAGGGGAAAGTTAAATTTATATAGCAACAACATGTAATTATGAGGGTTTTATTTAAATTAGTAATTTATTCATCCCTTAAGAAAACTAGTTGCTTCTTTTCTCCCAAGATTATAATCATAGAAGCATTAGTCACTGAATTGATAGTTAACTAAAAGCATCCTAATTCTCAAATAAAACAGAAGAGAAAAGGTGGAAGAAACTTTCAAACTGCTCATAGAAGGAATATGCTGAAAGGCCAACATGAGAAAGAAACAGCAGAAAGAAAACGCAAGCAAGAGGAACAAATGGAAACTGAGCAGTAAGTATATTCTTTTTCTAAATTTCGATTTCTTTTTTTAAGCTAGCATGAAATGTTTAAACAATAGAATCTCGTTTTCCAGACTTTCTGAAGCCTTTTAAAGAAGTGACTTTTCCAGTGTGTTAGAAAAATGTCCTCAGTATATGATAATCATGTTTCAGGCTTCATTCTTTCCTGAGTAAAGAGGATGAAATTTACTGAGATAATCACCCTGTGAATTATTTTTAATTTAAACTGAAAGTGCAGATAGGGCTTAACTGTTATAGTGGCTTTGCAGAAAATGTCCTTATCCTCTACTATTTTCTTGTATAATATTAAATAGAGAAAGATAATAAATTGGTGGAGAAGGAATGAAAGAAATACCCGTATTTGTCATACCACCAGCAGCCCTTCCCCAGAAGACCAGCAAAAATAACAAAAGCACAGTTGGAAACCCAAGAAGCCAGTAAAAGAACATTTAAAGGCTGACAGGGTTTGCATTAGATGTGTGCAATATAAATCAAGTTCAAGCTAAGAAGTTTTGATACCTGGAGACAATATACTTACCATGAGGAATTTCTTTCCCCTTTAAGTTTATTCTATAAAATAATTTTATAAGAGAGAAAATAGCAATGCCAATGATGATTAGGCTTCATGTTTATTACATTTGTTTTCCTAGTTATCTTTAGACTGTCACTTCTGAGTTCTTTCTCTGAAAGGCCTTTCTTTCTTTGTGAAGCGTCTTGCATTATTCTGACTAAACTGTTTTTTTTGTTGTTTTAGTGAGGAGGTGATTTTAAAAACATGCTCTAGGTCACTAAGACAAACTTAATAAAAAACAGTGAAATTCTTAAAACTATTCTTAAGTAATTTTGTACTTTTTTTATATATAATCTGTAAGCCGAAAGTCTTTCTTGATAAGTATAGCATTTGACCATCTGCTTTCTTAGTTTTTTTGGAGGATATATAAGCAGTTTTAGCTACTTGAGGGAGTAATTTAAAAATTGATCTAAAGCTCAGAAATGTTACTCCCTTTAATGTTAAACTTTGACCATTTATGTAAATACTAGAGTTATTTTTTGTTACCTATCCTTTCCTGTCCTTTCACTGAAAAGTTGTTGGACTGTTTGTTGCTTTTAACTTTATTGTGCTCCCCAAATTAAGATATAAAAATAGTTGTTGCTTAGTAAATCTAGCCCAACCCTTCTTCAGTATCTCAGTTAATCTTTATGTGTTTCAATTTCTTTTTGAATGTCCTCCGAATGTAACTTTCTCAAATTCTAATATTTGTGTTTTCTTTCCTTCTCCTGTTATTACAAAACTTTGTACTTGGACAGTTTTGCTCTGTAAAGCATTTCAGATGCAGCTTGTATGAAATGCATTATGCAAAATAAAGTTTATTGTATTGTATTCCCAGCCAAACAACATGTAATCTACAGTAATAAAAAATATATCTCATTTTGGGCTCAAAGCATTAATCCAGTTACTGAAAAGAGAATACAAGTGGAGCAAACAAGAGATGAAGATCTTGAGACAGACTCATTGGACTGAATTTCCCCCTCCCCCCCCTTGATGGAAGAATGTTCCAGATTCTAAATTGAGGACTTCATTAATGGCATTATTACTGTGTTAATGATTGTTAAAAAACATTTCCTGTAAGATACACACTACATACTAAGGTCGGCCATCATTCCTGTTAAAAAAGTTTTTTACCAAGCTTAAAATGAAGCTTTGTGTTTGAAAGTTATAATAAGCTCAGATGAAGATGGTGGTTGTACATTATTTCATTTAGAAAATATAAAAATTCATTTTGTTTTGAAGCTAGGTGTTAAACTGGAGTAGCTACTATACCCCCAGAGAATGGGGCAGTTGTGCCCTTCCCCTTGACATTCCTTTGTTGTTCAGTTCTTTAGAAGATTAATCATTGTTTTTTAATCCTGAGAGATTAAACAGTAGACTTGTTAAGAAAACAAAAATGAAACTGTAACCAAAATTTTAAAATAAAGTTTTTTTAAAAAAATACCTGATTTTTAGATATTTTTTTGTTCTTGTCTATTTCAATTGGTTTATTATAATAGGGCCCGAACTCCAAGTCAAGGTACTAGAAATTATTAAGAATTCATTTTTAAATGGTTATTTTTGTGATTTACAGTAAAATGGTACCTTTTCATTTGTGAAATGGTATGTAAATGTTAGTGAATGTCATTTAAGTTTGATATATTGGCACAAAAAAAATCCCACGCCATTTTAATCTAGTAGTATTATAAACAGTCTATTTAACCTTGAAACTAACTTTGAACCCCTCAAATTATCTACCCTTGGGAGATGTGGGAACAATTAAATCAGTCTATTTTGACGTGCTATTTTAAAAAATAATTGTGATGTAGAATTCATGAAACATAGGCATTCTCTTCCCACTATGGCCTGTTTATCCACTGACCCTAAAGTTGGTCTTTTAACATTTAACACAGTATTGTTGGAACAAAATTTCACCGAGGCAGCCATTAAAATTTATTTGTAATGCCACTGTAAAATTAAATTGTTAGATTACTTTAGCATGTTAATTTTTACGTTTTGAGTTTTGCTTATATTTATACTAATTAATACTAATGTGGCATTACCGAGTTCTAAAAATTATAGTCAATTCCTTGTGATCTAGGCCACTGACTATTTTAAATAAAAAAAATTTTAACTTTTACATAAGGGATTGTGGGCATTTGGTAACCAGTCACAAAGTTCCAATGTTTTTGAAATATTTGTGTTAACATTTGATAGGCAGAATAAAGATGAAGGAAAGAAGCCAGAAGTTAAGAAAGTGGAGAAGAAGCGAGGTTAGTTATTTCACTTTCTAAGATGTATAAAATTGTATTCTACACAGAAAGGAAGTTTTACAGACACTTAACTGTATAGGTTTTGAAACTGGTCATTTTATGTTCTTATCCTCCAAGTACACATTTCACATCCCTAATGGATTCTATATACCTTGCATTGTTTTTAAGTGTTATCAGGTGAACTTGCTAAGGAGTCATGTTTATTATTTTACTGCTCAATATATGATGAAGTCAAATTTTTATAACATGGCCTAAAGCTAGATGTTTTACAATTTCTGACAAATCTAGTTTCAGATGGATTTTTTAGTTTTGGTTAAATGTGTAAGGATGAAGCAGTGCCTTAAGGATTGCAGAAGAGGAGTTATTGGATGCAGACTGGTTTTTTTAGCAACATGCAGCTAGATGGTGATTCTTTGCTTATATGATGAATGTTGGTTTCCTAAATACTAAAAATGGCAGATAACTTCTTAATGATGTAGGCAGATTACAAAGAACATTTTTATAAATTTACCAAATCTTTCCATTATACTTTGCTTAGATTATACAAAAATACTGGTTTTGGAAAATCTATTTACTGTGTTTCACATTTTAATTTATAGAAACATCAATGGATTCTCGACTTCAAAGGATACATGCTGAAATTAAAAATTCACTCAAAATTGATAATCTTGTAAGTGTTTAATACCTCATTTAAAAATACAGTGCTGCTTTTATAGCTTCATATTTTATTTTCTCACATGATTTTATAAGTGTGTAAATTTGAGATAACAGACTATTACTGGTTATTTTGTACTGCCTTGTTATTTGAGATTTTAAAAGTAATCTCTAGAAATAGATTATATGGGTTGTGGTAATTAACAGTTACGAAATTACTATTTTGTCATGAAGGATGTGAACAGATGTATTGAGGCCTTGGATGAACTTGCTTCACTTCAGGTCACAATGCAGCAAGCTCAAAAACACACAGAGATGATTACAACACTGAAAAAAGTAAGTGATCTTGAGTCATGTGAATTTTTAAAATTTCCTCATTATCACCACTTCATTAAGTAACATTTAAAAAATTAAGAAAATTATGTTTTGTTTTCTCAGATACGGCGATTCAAAGTTAGTCAGGTTATCATGGAAAAGTCTACAATGTTGTATAACAAGTTTAAGAACATGTTTTTGGTTGGCGAAGGAGATTCTGTGATCACACAAGTGCTGAATAAATCTCTTGCCGAACAAAGACAGCATGAGGAAGCAAATAAAACCAAAGATCAAGGGAAGAAAGGGCCAAACAAAAAGCTAGAAAAGGAACAAACAGGTATGTGGTAACTGTTCGCTGGAACTACTTTTAAAAAATGGCTTCAATATTTAATCCTATTAATACCTTATCTATATTGAATGATGAGAAAGTCTCATAAAGGCCTTAGCAGAACATGATCAGCCTTAGCTTCTGGGTTTCTTTTTCATCAAGTTTAAATTAGTAGTAGTGGTTGCTATTTTTCCATTTAAATTAGGAAACATTTCTAACCTACACAGATAGTCGAGGGAAATGAACTTCCCATGTCCCCATCACTCAGCTTCTGCAATTATCAATACATGAGCATTGCTTTTTTATATCCCCATCAAGTTTCTCTGTGACACCCCTGAAGATTACTTCGAAGCAAATTCCAGATACACTATTTCAATCATAAATATTTTAGGATGTATATATGACAGATACTTAAAACAGAATCCATAGTTACAGGCATACCCCACAGGTTTGGTTCCAGACTACTGTAATAAAGTGAGTCACATGAGTTTTTTGGTTTCCCAGGGTGTATTAAAGTTTTTTACCCTATACTGTAATCTGTTAAGTGTGCAGTAGGATTATGTCTAAAAAAACAATGTACATACCTTAATAAAAAAAATACTTCGTTGCTAAGAAAATGTTAACAAATCTGAGCCTTCAGTGAGTCATGAGTCATAGTAGTAACATCAAATATCACTTGACCACAGATCACTATAACAAATATAACAAGAGTCAAAAAGTTTGAAATACTGTGAGAATTACCAAAATGTGACACAGAGAAGTGGAGTGATCAAATGCTGCTGGGAAAATGGTGCTGATAAACATGCTTGATGCAGGATTACCACAAACGTTGAATTTGTTAAAAAAAAAACAAAAAACAAAAAAAACAGTATCTACAAAGCACAGCAAAGTGAAGCGCAATAAATCGAGGTCTGCCTGTACCATTAGCCACTTTCCCCAAAATTAGCAGCTTCCCCAATTCCACGGTACTAAAACATCTTAGCAGCAACTGCTTAATGTAGAATAAAAATGTTCCAAAGGAGCTGAATTTTGTTTACTCACTTATTAGGGAATGATATAGGTCTCCTTAGAGATTTGTTAATGAAATAATATTTACCGGGAAGCCCTCATTTTGTCATTAAGAGACGAAATCATGTTAATTAACTACTTTGCCACGTTTTGTTGTTAAATACAAAATCTTACTGTGATTCACACTGCTTTTTCTAAGAACTAGAATAAATCATAATGCTCCCAAGAGTTGTACCACCCTTTCGTGTTCCTGATAACAGTAACAAATGGAATAATCAGATTAGTAACCTACTTCTTATATGGATAGATATATGTCGTAACCCCATTTCTTATTGTGCCTTGTCTACCCAAAGGATTACAATGTAATTTCAAATAAAATACAGTATTAGAAACTTTGGGACTATGTTTTATTTTTGATTTTGGGTCTCTCTAACAGTTTTTCCATTGAAATCTTTATAAAGGTTCAAAGACTCTAAATGGAGGATCGGATGCTCAAGACAATAATCAACCACAACATAATGGAGACAGCAATGAAGAAAGCAAAGACAACCACGAGGCCAGCAGTAAGAAAAAGTGAGGACATGTTTTAGTGGGTTGTGATGTATGTTTTAATTTTTAAATCACATTGCTGTTCCAAGGTTATTTGTGTAAGGGATTTATTTTCATCACTCACTTCCTGAATTCAGGATTCAAGACGCAAATTAAAATGGCCAAGCCGTAAAGAAACTTCGCTTGAAACTAATATGCCACTGTACTCAAGGGAATAGAGCAAGGCAGGACTCATGTTAAAAAAAATAACTATTCCTTGGACTTCTTCCACTGATAGTACCTTTAATAATGACCCATGTCCATACTTCTTGAATTTTGACAGGATACAGAAATTAGATCTAGAATCGTAGGCTGTGTTGTATTATCATACCCACTCTAAAATAACTAGGTATGTAACCGTAGTTATCCAAATCTTGGTTTGTCCACCGTACACTTCACGGACTTGGAATCAAGCATCCTTTAATTCTGAAATTCAGGGAAATCTTGTCCGTGTGTATATTACCCTCTCTTCTTAAGATGTATAATATGTTGGTATCACAGGTATAACACTTTCATGTTCTTTAAAGAGAATTCATTTTAAAGCTGGAAATGGTGGGAAAGGGCCTGGGCCATGATGCTTCCCTGAGTTATTTTGCTTGATGTGCATATTACTTTGTGAAGAAGACACAACATGGTAAAATAAAATTTTGGACAGAAAATAACAATTAATAATAAGTCATGGAAAAAATTCTTTCGGTGATTTTCAAAACAAATGCACAGACTTAATATCTTTTTTCCTCCTGAGGAAAAAATCCTAACCCCAGTTGTCACACCTTTCTTTCCCCCTTTTCTTTAGGCCATCCAGTGAAGAGAGAGAGACTGAAATATCTCTGAAGGATTCTACACTAGATAACTAGGTTGACATACCTGGAATATAAAGAACATTTGAGAAGTTTGTAATGGTTTTCATTCGAAATATTTAGACTGCTGAAAGTTTTAAATTTTTATAAGCATAGGTTTTGATGTTTAAAACTTGTTTTGAGGGAGAAATCTCCTTATCTTTGTTTAAAAGTGACTAAACATTGCTGATTGTACTTGTGCAGTATTAACAGCTACATTATACAGTAAATGTGAGGGAAAGTCCATTTTAGGAAATGTTAAACTGCTTTTCCAGACATTGGTTGTAGTATATTTTCAATTAGTGTGTGTATGTAATTGATAATAGAAAAAGGTTACATTTTTAAAACTGCTACTTGTATAAACCTTTCCTCTTTTCCCAAATACTGTGGGTTTTGTGCATAGTTTTTACAAATCTTGGATTTACCAGACTGTCTTTTCATTGTTTGTGGGTTTTGTAGAAGTTAATCATTTTTATGGTAGATAAAATGTTACTTCTATACAAGTATTCACTCCCTCCCTTTTATCAAAAGTTAATTTTAATCGCAGTCTACATTGTGCTACATTATCCTGCTGCTTTGTAACAATGTGTGGTCTGTATGCCTTTTTGTATGACAACTAGATATCCAACTGACGTTGAACTGTTCTACGGGGTACAAAACTCATGTTAACTTTCGAAGGTAATTTAGTTTTGTGGCTGGGAATTCAGAGAAGTCACATGAGTTTCCTGCAGCGTGCAGGAGTATATATAGGAATGAATCTGGCTTTAGGGTTCAACCATTTAAGATCCTTTACAGGCACTAGTAGCTGAAACTGAAAACTAAATGATAAAAGTTTATTTTTGAGAAATGTCTCGAGTTTCTGAATTTTTTAAAAAGTCACACATTAAAGAAGTCACTAAGTATTTTTTTAATTGGAAAAAATGCAATCCATAATACTTTTGCAGTAAATAAAAGTAAATACTATATAAGGAAACTAACCCATTTGAAAACATGGCTATACCAGAAGGGAATTTTTATTTCTATGTCATACATGTGACAGGATTGCAAAAAGTGGAAACACAGTAGACAAAAGTAAAGGAGTTGTCTGTATATTCATGGATACGGACTAAATCAGGGTGAACCAAGGTTAACACAAAATTTAAGGGTAACTTAGCATTTCTAAGGTATTTTGAATACTAGGTCAGTTGGTGGTTTGCAGTAGCTTAAAAAGACACTTCTCATGTTTAGAAACTGAATATGGGGAAAAGGCTTAATTACCAGTGTTTGCATGTGACATGCATCTTATGCTTTGACCTCTCGGGTAATTGTTTTCATCTACAGATGAAAAGTTTGAAACATTTCAGTAATTGGGAGTTTTGCTTTTGAGAGGTCTTACAATGGAACTAGGACCCACTGTTTTGAGGGAACTCTTGCTATTGTATCTGTTTGGTCCTTAATACAATTTAAATTTGGACAGATTTATTCTAGTTAAGCCATAAGTGTCAACATGTAAACTTGTTTTGATTAAAGAATTTTTCTATCAAAGTCTACTAGTATATTACTTCTTTGCCATTTATGAAACTGTGCTGGAATTCTGGATTTGTTTCCAAGAGAGTATACTTGGTCATAGAAACTGTATTATTTGGGGACACAGGGTTACTAAAACATAAGCTCAAAATGCTAAAAATAAAGGAAATGTTATCTTTTGGTTTACCCTTCCTTTTTTTTTTGGTGACCCAAAGGATCTATATAGTTTTACCAAGAAACCACAAACTATTCAAATGCTGGAGAGAAATATAGTAGCATTCTGATTATTTATGTCTGCTTTTATGGGCTGACCTTGCTCTAGCCAGTTGATTCATGTAGCATTAAAACACTGTTGCCTTCTCTTTACCCTCATTTCAAGAAAAAATTTTTTTGTCATAGGTTGATTCACAGATAACTACTATTCTCAGAACTCTTAAGAAAAAGTCATATAAACAGGTATCAATTTTCGGGAGCACTGGCTCAATTTAAATTTGTATTTGACCAAAACTACATAGCTGAACAAGCCAGTAAGAGATACTGTAAATGAGATAGCTAGCCCCAACCCAAACGTATTTTTTTTAATACATAAGCAACATCTCTTGTGATTTTTTTTTTTTTTTTAACCATCAGATAACATTTAAAAGAGTAAGTTACACATGACTTGGCAGAATCAGTTGTTGCATGTTTTCTCAGCTGCTCTAGACAAATTTCAGCTGTATCATCTAAATTGGAGAACCTGAAACAGCTTGACTGGAATGATTTCAAATAGTAGGATGACAGATTTTATCGTTTTTGCTGACACATTGATTGTAGCGTACCCATACACACTTACCTGGTTAAAGACGTCAGGTCAAGATCAGGTCTGCCATCTAATCCTGTACAAGAGCAAAGGCTTTTACAGGGCTCTGTGAGGGCTTCACTAATACAACTTATCCAGAGAAAGGATCTATTGGAAATAGCAAACCCATAATTACATATTAAGAAATGGAGAAGCTGCTATATAGTCCAAAAATGTGTTTACATATTTATGCCGTGTAATTTTCCAACCTCAGAGATGACAGAGACACTGAAATTTGATTGGGAGAAAGGTCAAATTATCCTTAAAGGATACTGAAGCCTAAAATAGGTATTGCTTTTCTAGGTGATCATTTTGTGCCTGTCCATCCACTAGTATATCAAAATTTCATTCATTTCTAACTACAGAGGACGTTGACTAATAAGTTCATAACATTTTCATATTTGGCTTCTTTAGATAAAATGTTGACTGTAGTTTGTCATGTGTTTAAAACTGAATTTTACAGCTACAAAATCCCTGATTCAAGACATCTTAAATATGCCTACTTCAAGTTAGGGGTTTCTTTTGAGCTCAACATAGTGGGAGACCTGTGTAACTGATACGCAATACATTGGCAAGTTCTGAGAATAGTATGGTAGGCCTTTAGACCTCACCAGGAAATGATAATAGAAAGGTATCCGAGCCTTTGTAACTTTGGTGAAGAAGTTAACCTTAAGAACGAGCAGAAGAATAATCTCAAAGAAGAACAAAATAAGAATTTCAATAGCAGTAATGTTTTAACTGACAGCCTTCTTTGCCAGTAAAATAAATTGATTGGTGCGACGCATGGATTAATGCTGCTTTATGACAATCCACTTTCTGGAATTTGCTGTTTTGAGATATGAAATGATGAAAATAAAAGTAAACAGTCCCTTGCATACTAATGGAAGACCTATAAGGAATGCAGTTTAAAAATAAAGGAAGCAAAAATTCATTTTTACCTGTGGAACTTTAAAGAATTAGATAAATCTTTGGTTTTCCAGCAGGATTTTCAATCTGTTCTAATTCAGCATCATTGGAAACATGAAAGTAAACATGTAGGCAATAACAGCCAGCCAGCCATGGAGGGACCTCTTATTTCCTTATGCTGATTTTCTGGTGTATTGACTGAATCGGTGAATATGACCACCGCTAGAAACAGGTCCTCGTCTTCTACAAACCAATCGACTTAATTGACTTATGTGGCATTTAAGTCCATAAAACATTTCACTGTCAACCTTTTAAACACACAGTCTTTTAGGCTTCATCAGTTTTTGATTTATATAGTAAATGTTCTTAGCCATCCAGGGAAAGCGGAATCCAGCCGAATTTAAATATAACCTAGAAGAGAGAACGTGAAATTTAAGTGCAACACATTTAAAATGTTTAATTCTGTTTAATATTTGTCCAGCATTCCTAAAAGTATTAAACAGAATTAAATTTTCCACCAATAAAGATTGCCAGAAAACGTTTCAATATAGGTAGCTACAATTTTCTCTCATGGATCTAGACCTCAGAATTTATCAAAGTTGCCCTTTGGTCCAGAATGAGAATAGGATAACTAGAGTATCATAACCAGAAGAATGAAGAGCTGGGATAGAAAAACAATTGTGTTCTTGCATACAGGATGCTGTGTATTATTGCCTAAGAATCGTGATCCACAGCTAGCAATCCAAAGGATCTTGATTTCCCATGTACATTCATTGGTCATATTAGATAAAATCTATTCCTTTAAATCATGAAAATATTAAATTGACATACATTTTAAACTAATAGCATTTGTGATTCCAAAACTTCTGGTCAAGAAAGGAAGCTTCAGTTTAAGTGTTATTTCTGTAAGGTATGAGTGTATACTCAAGATCTTTATACATTCGTTACTCGTGTAGTGAGTCTTTCTGAAGTGTTAAGTGTGCCTAGTTTCTACCAAAACAAAACCTAACATTACAAAAGCGCTCAGTGTAAGATTAAATTACACAATAGCTACTCTTAATATTGTATTTATTAAATAAGCTGCTTTTATTAACTTCTCCCTCATTTTCATTACAGATATTTGGAGGATCTTTACCTTGGAAGCCTCATGGTACAAGGTGTAGCGCTCACATTCTTCAAAGAATTTTCAAAACACTTCCATCACTTGATGTATAATGATAGATGAGCAAAAAGCCCTCTGGACAAAGTGAATAGGCATACTACAGACTGGGAGAAAACCAGAATACTTGTATCTGACAAAGGATTTGTACGCAGGATACATAAAGCACTCCTACAAATCAATGAGACAACTCAAAAATGGGCAAAAAAGCACTGAATAAAAACTATGCTTTGGAATATTAAAATAATTTAATATATTTCAAAACATTTAAATACATTCAAGTTGCTTAATAAGACCTGTGATTTGAACTTTCTTTGCTGGGGTGGTAACTTCAGCTGATGGTCTCAGGTAGATCCAGCTCCTCATGGCATTTCTTGGAAGTAAAGGGTACACATTTTGATATTAACTAAAGGTTCCAGGATCAACATAAGGATAAGCAAGGAATTCCCCCAGTTTGTTGCCTTCTGAATCATAGTGGAGCATTCGGAAGCAAACATCACAAAAGAAACATGGGTCCTCTGGTGCAAAACTGTCATTGTTCGTCACCCATCTGTAGTTAAAAAAGATGTATATTATTATAATCGACTTTTTCATGCTTTAATATGCTGCAGTAGTTATGACCTATAATAATATGTATACATAACATTCCCACTATTGCCTTATTTTTGCTTATTTATAGTCCTTTATATGATTTTGTATGCACATGTATACATAAGACATATCACTACCAATACCCTACAAGGCAAAAGGACAACTACATTCTGAAAGACTTCTCCTTAAAGGTAAGTAGAAAAGAATGTAAATTCATACTTGAAAGCATCACATACTTGCCATGACATACCTATCCTTCAAATAACTGTTAACATAAACACAAATGTTTTCTTCTAATAGGCCATCTTGAAAATGCATAATATTAGATATACTACAGGTTTGATAAACTTTTTGCTTAATCTTTCTACTGGTAAATTAGTACTGGTTAACTTGAAAACTCCAGCTTTTATTTTTTTTATCATCTTTATTGGAGTATAATTGCTTTACAGTGGTGGGTTAGTTTCTGCTGAATAACAAAGTGAATCCGCTATACATATACATATATCCCCATATCCCCTCCCTCTTGGGTCTCCCTCGCACCCTCCCTATTCCACCCCTCTAGGTGGTCACAAAGCACCGAGCTGATCTCCCTGTGCTATGCGGTTGCTTCCCACTAGCTAGCTATTTTACATTTGGTACAAATCAATGCCACTCTCTCACTTTGTCCCAGCTTACCCTTCCCCCTCCCCGTGTCCTCAAGTCCATTCTCTATGTCTGCGTCTTTATTCCTGTCCTGCCCCTAGGTTCTTCAGAACCATTTTTTTTTTTTTTAGATTCCATATATATGTGTTAACATACGGTATTTGTTTTTCTCTTTCTTAGTTCACTCTGTATGTCAGACTCTAGGTCCATCCACCTCACTACAAATAATTCAATTTCGTTTCTTTTTATGGCTGAGTAATATTCCATTGTATATATGTGCCACATCTTCTTTATCCATTCATCCGATGATGGGCACTTAGGTTGATTCCATCTCCTGGCTATTGTAAATAGAGCTGCAATGAACATTTTGGTACATGACTCTTTCTGAATTATGGTTTTCTCAGGGTATATGCCCAGTAGGAGGATTGCTGGGTCGTATGGCAGTTCTGTTTTTAGTTTTTTAAGGAACCTCCATACTTTTGTCCATAGTGGCTGTATCAATTTACATTCCCAACAAGAGTGCAAGAGGGTTCCCTTTTCTCCACACCCTCTCCAGCATTTATTGTCTGTAGATTTTTTGATGATGGCCATTCTGACTGGTGTTAACTCATTGTAAAAACTCCAAGTTTTTAACCTAGAATTTAGGATTAAAATGTTACAGAATGCATACAAATGGGAATATGGGCAACATTATTCAAATGAGATTTTGGTTTTTGACCTGAAATGTCACATTAAGTGAAAATGACATTTTTCAGTCTATCTGAATTCTGCATCCAATGGAATGTTTTGACATCCCCTGATTTCCATTTCGATCTGATAACTGATCTATGTTTTCCTATTGATCATTTAGAAAAGCATACTGTGAATATATGCAAATCAATCAATGTGATACACCATATTAACAAATTGAAGGATGAAAACCATACGATCATATCAATAGATGCAGAAAAGGCTTTCAACAAAATTCAACACCTATTTATAATAAAAACCCTCCAGAAAGTAGGCATAGAGGGAACTTAACCTCAACATAATGAAGGCCATATATGATAAACTCACAGCCAACATCCTCCTCAATGGTGAAAAACTGAAACCATTTCCACTAAAATCAGGAATAAGACAAGGTTGCCCACTCTCACCACTATTATTCAACATAGTTTTTCAAGTTTTAGCCACAGCAATCAGAGAAGAAAAAGAAATAAAAGGAATCCAAATTGGAAAAGAAGTAAAGCTGTCACTGTTTGCAGATGACATGATACTATACATAAAGAATCCTAAAGATGCTACCAGAAAACTACTAGAGCTATTCAATGAATTCAGCAAAGTTGCAAGATACAAAATTAATGCACAGAAATCTCTTGCATTCCTTTACACTAATGATGAAAAATCTGAAAGAGAAATTAAGGAAACACTCTCATTTACCACTGCAACAAGAAGAATAAAATATCTAGGAATAAACCTACCTAAGGAGACAGAAGACCTGTATTCAGAAAATTATAAGACAATGATGAAAGAAATTAAAGATAATACAAACAGATGGAGCAATATACTATGTTCTTGGACTGGAAGAATCAACATTGTGAAAATGACTATACTACCCAAAGCAATCTACAGATTCAATGCAATCCCTATCAAACTACCAATGGCATTTTTCACAGAACTAGAACAAAATATTTAACAATTTGCATGGAAACACAAGACCCCGAATAGCCAAAGCAATATTGAGAAAGAAAAACGGAGCTGGAGGAATCAGGCTCCCAGACTTCAGACTATACTACAAAGCTACAGTAATCAAGACAGTATGGTACTGGCACAAAAATAGAAATATAAATCAATGGAAAAGAATAGAAAGCCCAGAGATAAACCCATGCACATATGGTCACCTTATTTTTGATAAAGGAGGCAAGAACATACAATGGAGAAAAGACAGCCTCTTCAATAAGTGGTGCTGGGAAAACTGGACAGCTACATGTGAAAGAATGAAATTAGAACACTCCCTAATACCATACACAAAAATAAAACTCAAAATGGATTAAAGACCTAAATGTAAGGCCAGACACTATCAAACTCTTAGAGGAAAACAAAGGCAGAACATTCTATGACATAAATCACAGCAAGATTCTTTTTGACCCACCTCCTAGAGAAATGGAAATGAAAACAAAACTAAACAAATGGGACCTAACGAAACGTCAAAGCTTTTGCACAGCAAAGGAAACCATAAATAAGACGAAAAGACAACCCTCAGAATGGGAGAAAATATTTGCAAATGAAGCAACTGACAAAGGATTAATCTCCAAAATTTACAAGCAGCTCATGCAGCTCAATATCAAAAAAAAAAAAAAAAAACCCAATCCAAAAGTGGGCAGAAGACCTAAATAGACATTTCTCCAAAGAAGGTATACAGATAGCCAACAAACACATGAAAGGATGTTCAACATCACTAATCACTAGAGAATTGCAAATCAAAACTACAATGAGGTATCACCTCACATCGGTCAGAATGGCCATCACCAAAAAATTTACAGACAATAAATGCTGGAGGGGGTGTGGAGAAAAGGGAACCCTCTTGCACTGTTGGTGGGAATGTAAATTGATTCAGCCACTATGGAGAACACTATGGAGGTTCCTTAAAAAACTAAAAACAGAACTACCATACGACCCAGCAATCCCACTACTGGGCACAGACCCTGAGAAAACCATAATTCAAAAAGCATCATGTACCCCAATGTTCATTGCAGCTCTATTTACAACAGCCAGGACATGGAAGGAGCCTAAGTGTCCATCGACAGATGAACAGATAAAGAAGATGTGGCACATATATACAATGGACTATTACTCAGCCATAAAAAGAAATGAAATTGAATTATTTGTAGTGAGGTGGATGGACCTAGAGTCTGACATACAGAGTGAACTAAGTCAGAAAGAGAAAAACAAATACCGTATGTTAACACATATATATGGAATCTAAAAAAAAAAAAAAAAAAAAGGTTCTGAAGAACCTAGGGGCAGGACAGGAATAAAGAGGCAGACATAGAGAATGGACTTGAGGGGGAGGGGGAAGGGTAAGCTGGGACGAAGTTAAGAGAGTGGCCTGGACATATATATACACTAACAAATGTAAAATAGATAGCTAGTGGGAAGCAGCTGCATAGCCCAGGGAGACCAGCTCGGTGCTTTGTGACCACCTAGAGAGGTGGGATAGGGAGGGTGGGAGGGAGACGCAAGAGGGAGGAGATATCGGGATATATATACATATAGCTGATTCAGTTTGTTATACAGCAGAAACTAACACAGCACTGTAAAGCAATTATACTCCAATAAAGATGTTTAAAAAAAAAAAAACATACTGTGGTGGGGAACCCAAAACAAACTTATGACACTAAATTCTTCCCTTTTCGTCTAAATGGCTTTTGACTCTGAGCCACAGTTAAATAAAATCTAAACATGCAAAACCACAAAATTTTATGCAACCATATTTTGACCTCATTAAAAATGAGATGCAGTGTTATTTTTATCATCGAGAAGCTGTGGATGAAGCCAAGTTTGTAAACTGCTAACAAGAGGCAGAAAGAATATGGCTCCCTGATGACATACATCATCCAGCATAAATTATCAACCAAACTAAAGTTTGACCTAATCCCTAGACTTCCATTATACATAATTCCTTATTGTCTAAAACATGGCTCTAACCTACTAAACTGATTTGTACTACTGTTTGTACTGCTTTCCTACTAGATAAAACCCTGTATATTATTTATATTCCGGAGTGTAAATCCTCAATTCAAAACAGAAAAAAACTGAAGTACCAAAAATCTAAAGTACTTGACTGTTAAAAACTAATACTTTTCAAGGAAAAATCAGAATCACTTACCTAGCTGTGTACATTTTACAAACAAAACATTTTCTGGTCCACAGCCAATGCTTCTTGATAAGAAGGGGATAGAGTGTCTTATCCAGGCAGTCATTATGATGCACAAGCCTTTTGTACATGAAAAAATAAATGACATTGTAGTGCAAATTTTTGTGATCCGTAATGAAATATATCCTTACCTCAAAATTAAGAACACAGTAGGTATATTTTTCTATTTATTGTGTTCCACAAAACACTTTCTCCAAAAGAGCATTTGGGATTAAACAATGTTTTCTTTCCTGTGAAACTTCCCAAATCCCTTTTTGGCCATGTGCACTAAGACTCTTAAGAGGGAAATACGGTAGGCAGCATTTCTTCAATGTCTTCCTTCAGAGAATCGTTGCTTTGCTCAACACGTAGTACACAGTCTGAGCAAGTGTACTCAGTACTATTTTACCTAGATTAAGTGGTTTTGTGTTACAAACATGGCTCTTTTTTTGCTAAAAGAGCTCTCATTAAAATCCAAATCTGGCTTCTGTTATAATGTGAATTGGTAGGACTTTAGTTTTAGGTGTCAGAATTCAGAAATTTTAAGTGGGAGTCAGTTCTCACTATGCCACTAATCAGCTTAGTGGGTTTGGATAAATCCATTAACCATGCTGGACCCCAGATCCTTCATCTGAAAAATGAATGGAATGCACAACAGTATTTTAAAGGCCCCTGATAATTATAAAATTTGATTTTTTTTTTAGTAAGAAAGGGTAGCAATACATTAACTTCACCATCAGAAAATGATAAATAAACTTTTAATAGTTTACCAACTATTAAACTATGGAATGGCACTGAATGATTAAATCCTCCTGTAAGACAAAAATTACTTGCAGTCAGTTACATTAAAAAACTCCTTAGGGGGCTTCCCTGGTGGCGCAGTGGTTGAGAGTCCGCCTGCCGATGCAGGGGACACGGGTTCGTGCCCCGGTCCGGGAAGATCCCACATGCTGCGGAGTGGCTGGGCCCGTGAGCCATGGCCGCTGAGCCTGTGCAGCCGGAGCCTGTGCTCCGCAATGGGAGAGGCCACAACAGTGAGAGGCCCACGTACTGAAAAAAAAAAAAAAAAAAAAAAAAACTCCTTAGGAAAGTCCTACAGTGCACATGCTTAACAAGTGTAAATTGTTTTTCCAAGTTGCCTTGAATTTAAGGAATGACACTACAGCAATATGCCTACACTGTAAGAAATGTAAGGAAACTCAGATCACCAGAAAAAAGCCGACTGTCTTCCATCTTATGCTTATACTGAGGCACACTCCCCCTCATTTGAGTGAAGAGCAAGAACATTTTATAAAAACTTAAAGAACACTTTATCAAAGAAGTAAACCCATATAATTTTTTTTTTTTTTTTTGCGGTACGCGGGCCTCTCACTGCTGTGGTCTCTCCCGTTGCGGAGCATAGGCTCCAGATGCGCCGGCTCAGCGGCCATGGCTCACGGGCCCAGCTGCCCCACAGCATGTGGGATCTTCCCGGATCGGGGCACGAACCCGCGTCCCCTGCATCGGCAAGCGGACTCTCAACCACTGCGCCACCAGGGAAGCCCCCATATAATTTTAAGTCATATAAATCTATGAGATTTATGAGCTCTCCTGGCTCTTGCTTCATTAATTCTTCCCTAGAGGCAACTGTTTTCCATTCTTTTAACTGCCTCTTTTTAATTTAGCTCAACATCCCTCTGCAGAACTACAAAACTTTGGTTAACTAGATACTTAATGTTTAAATTATGACAAATGAATTAAACATCCCCCTAAACCACAGAATTGACTATAGGTTCATTTTACTGTGTAACACTTTTGTTTTCTAGCTACTAATTCTCTCGTTGGCATTTGCTTAGGTTTCAGTGTACCTGTCACTAATTCAGTTCCTTATTTGCTGACAGAATGGTAAACATGCTTTCCAAATGGGCTACACACCAACGGGAGGTCTAGCAGTCTCAGGACATGCTTCCTTTGTCCCCTGTCCTGCTCCAATCTCTGGACTAAGCTGTTCTCTAGGTCTGTTCTACAGCCATCATTCTGGGAGTTTGCTTTCCCATCACTTTGAGAGTTCCTTTTATGTCTTATCTATTCTGCTTTGCATTCCATATTTTCTTTTTTCAAGGTTTACTCTTTGTGTAAAGTACTTCTGGTAGCTTCCTGAGAATGAGGGCATGGGAGGTAAATTTTTAGAGACCAGTCACTAAAACCCCAAAAAAGTGGAAGCAGGGACTTTCTAAAACCATCAGAATGAGTATATCATTGCTCCATAAAAAAATCTGAATCGTCTCTCAGAAGAAATCAAGCCAAGGACAGAGCAGGGCTTATTCCTATATAATGGTCCTTCATAAATTGAGAGTTCCTAAATAAGGAAATGAATAGCCTTATTCATTAGAGGTACCAGCTACACAAAATTTATAACTAATCCCTAAATCTCATTTTAGACTATTTCATTCCTGACCACTCTAAATCTTTATCAAAGCATTAAAGCCTTCATATTTGTCAAATATTAGAATTACTCTTCTCTTTCCCCAGTTACCTTTTACCTCCTTCAAATTTGGGCAAAAAGAGAAGAAACCTAGAAATATAGCTGCAGATTTGCAAAGCAAAGGGCCTATCTGATATACAAAGTGGATGACTATTACCTGAATAATAGCTGTCCAATATACAAAGATACTTTTATTTACAGATTTTTAACCCTTTAATAAACAGTAAAGTATTTCTTTTTTTATAATAAATATCCAGCTTGTATTGTTTGTCTTTATACCAGCACTGTCATAAAATATAATTTTTTAATATTTTTTAATGGAGGAAGGGGCCCATGGAGACTCAAAGAAGTCATACACTGTCCTCGGGCAAAGGAGAAGCTTCAGTTATTTTTCTTTATTTTTGGCATATTCTACCATTACAAATGGCTCACACTGGTTAGTCACTAAAGTAATTATTACAGATTTTCCAAAAGACAAACAATAGAAGACGCAAATGGATGCAGAGTTGGTCACTGCATAGCAAGCAGTTATTTTTGCTGCTCCTGAATGAAGCTGCAGTGATTACCTTTATTCCTCTTATTTCAAACAAACAAAACTACCTGTGCTTTTATACTGTGAAATAAAGAAAAGGAAAACAGGACAAATAACAAAATGTTCCGAGTTCTACCACTTACCTTATGTCAGTAATGACAACAATGTGTTCACAGTCTCCCTGGTGACAGTATAAGTAAGGAAAACCCAGTTTAATACACAAGTCATTGAAGGTGAAATCTTCCATCTTAGCAGTCTGAAACTTTCCATACCCTCTATCATGGGACTCTGACCACTCAATGATGGTTCTGAGGAGGAAAACGGCAAGGATGTATCACTGCTCCAAGTGGTTTGCAACTGCATATTTCACAAAAGCCAGCTCACCGAATTAACTGGACAGCTACCAACTTGAAATGAAAACCAGAGTGGATGATACATGTTGCAAGTAGGAAGGAACTCTGAATTTTTCTGTATCCATTAGAGCAGCAGTTCTCAAAGTAAGGTCCTGAGACTCCCACAGAGGTTTGTGAGGTCAAAATTATCTTTACGGTAATCTTAAAACGCTTTTCAATTCTTATTCTCTCATAAACGCCAGTTATCTGGAGGCTATGTGATGTGTGTTATCACTTCAGATTGAATGGAAAATGTATAACGTCACTCTTCTCGCTATTTTATTTTGTTCTGGAAAAGTTATTTTTCACAAAATTGTTATTAATGGTAACTGGAAAATTTAAATTAGTTAATAAAGTATTTCTTAGTTTCAATTTCTAATACAGTGAATACTTACAGCTATAACCCACATAAACAAAAGCTCTTTGGAGTCAGTTATTTACAGTATAAAGGAGTACGGAGACCAAGTCTGAGAACTGCTGCATTAGAATATAGATACAGATGGCTATAATGAAAGAGTTTACATAAACACTCAGAAAAAATATACATATATACTCTATTTGCCAGGATACCAATAATAAAAGTATGGTAATACTTTTATGTAGATAACATGATGTCAGACAGATTTTTCATGTTATGTACACAAGCAACCTTACATACACATATCCACTCCAAACAGTATACACTGGACAAGCAGAAAAAATAGTGAAAGATTAATTTACTATCACCTAAACATGAAGAACAGAGATTAATAAAGTGTTTAAGTGGGATTTAATCTTTTTTTTCAGATGTATCTAAGGCTCAACACAAGATTTACTATAATTTCTGGAGGAAGAAATAATTCTAGATAGCTGGCAAAGATCTTGAAATGGTCTATGTATGTCTTTGGTAAGAAAATTTTCTTCTTGGGGTAAAAATCTGATTAACTTACTATAACCTAGGCCAACCAGATAACCTTGAAAATATTTTAAAAATTCAGAGACACTTTTTAACCCCAAAACAAACAAAAAACAATCTAACAAAATAATTCCTTGGCAAAGATTCTTAAGAGACCAACAATAGAATTTGTGGTGATAACCCTATTTTGACAACGGGAAACAGGAAAGACTTTAGGATTTTTGGAAAGTTATACCTGCTCAAATCTCTGCATTCAGGGTATCTTTTATCATTGTAAAATGTTCCTTCAAAATAAAAGAAGGCTGATTTATATAGGTCCTGAAAGAGAACAGATGGTATTGAGAGAAAGTACAGTATTAACAATTATAAAATTGCTCTAAGTATTAATTCCACATTTGTGTGTCATAAAATCACACTAATATGTTTTACAATAATGTCATGCAACTTCATAGAATATGTTCAGTTCATTAATTTATTATTTAACAGGAACCTCCTATGTGGGAAGTATTATGTTGGTTACCAGGGATAAAGATATAAAGACACAATCCTTGCTGCTATTTTCAATTTTATCCTTTTGTAGTTTTAATCACTAGGTTTGATTTAAATTTGTATATTGAGATTCATGAAAGGAACCCAATTAGAAATGAAATAAACTTCAACATTATTTTATTATATGCATACACGGCAGTGACAGTTATTTTGGATACCAGAACTAAAAACTAAACAAAGCCACATCTTTGATGTTTCCCCAGTGTTAATGACAATGATCATGGAGCTATGTTGTTCTGTCCTCTTTTGTATTTTCAATGGGCTTTTATAAAAATTCCCCCTGTATATTTTCAGTAACTCTTAGGCAGGCAGAATGTGAATATCTATTCTTATTCAAGCAATCTTGCCCAAAGTACCATAGAACCCTCAGGTTTCAACTTTCAGACTACCAGACTTTCCATCAGAGGGGTGGTCTCTTAATCCTGACCTTATAACAGAATCATAAAAATACCACAGACCAAGTCTCACCTCAGATCCATTAAGTGAGAATCTCTGATGATGTGGCTCAGGCACCAATATTTTCCCAACCCCCTCAGGAGATTCAGATGTGCAACCAGCGCTAAGAACCACTCTGTTAGACTCGTCCTTCACCATTTGCTTAGAATTAGACCCCTGGGTGAGAGTCAGAAGACCTATGTCTTTTTCCTACACTTACTCCTCAGACCTCAGTTTCCTCACCTGTACAGTACCTGCCATGCTATGCTATCTTATAGGATTGTGGTGAGAATCAAAAGCAGTTTATGAACTATAAAAGATATATAAGTTTCAGGCATTAAAATAATATCACCCTAAGATAGCCTAATTTCTCTCCTTCGAAGCTTCGATTTTTCTTTCTTATTTTTCTTCATTCCCCCACTTACAGACACCTGGCACTGGTATCAGACACCCTTCTAAGACTGGCTATGCTATTTCTTCTCAGACTAGTCAACTGAATCTCCTGACCCTCTGTTTCCCCGTGTAAAATCTGAGTAAAGCCAATACGTTCTTCCCATGTGGTTGCAGAGGTAAAAGGATATAACGTACTATAATGCCATGCCTAGCTGCTGTAACACAAAATACACCACTTACTATACTTCTAAACCTTCAAACAGGTAAGCTAGGGTCCAAAATAAAGATTCTGAAAGAATCACTACTGCCTTATTTTGGAAACAAAACAAAATTTAGTGTATATAAAAATATGTTCATATAGAACTTCATCTTAAGTGATTCAGGCAGTTTAAAACCTTTGGTATAATTATTAATTAGAATGGGGACTCTAAAAGAACAATCTTTTCATTATATCTTTTTATTATATCATTATATAAATGGCTAGAAAAGAAGATGTGAGTAATCTCACTATCAGTTACTTTTCATTTTCAATGGTAACCAGGGATCCTCAACAAACTAGTTTCCCTATTTGTCAGCTAGTTTAGCTGACCAAGTTGCAAGGGAGGGAAATAACCAACTGACTTGGAAAAACTATAAGAAGTATAAGAAGTTACTTCTGTTATTAATCTAATGTAACCTAAAGGTCTACCTGTTACTATTTCAAATTTATACACAAAGTAACTATGGATAACTAGTATGATCATTTGAACAAAGTCATTATCTATATGTCATTTTAAGCATCTAATAATCATGTACTCTCTTGCTATCATTCAAGTCAGCTGCATTAGAAGCTCAGCAACATTCCTAAGATTTGCTGTGAGAAAAATAGTAATGGGGGAAAAGAAGTGTCAGAGAAGGCTGGGTAAGAAAATTTTTACAACTTAAATTTATGTTACCATTTTTCCTATACCCAGACTTTACTTATAATAAGTAACAATAATGTGTGTGTAAAGTATTTTCTCAGAGTTCCTCTAAGTAAGACCCTTAAGAGAGACTACTGACAAAAAGAGATTGACTAATCTGAGCTATGTTAAAAAGATTGATAGAGCAGACATTAAAACCTGAAGGACCATTAAAAACAAACAAAAGCAAACCTGAGCAGAAAATACTGACACTGATTTTATACATATATTTTAAAAATGTACTTCATTCTTCAACTACTATAGTCTAAAACAAACATTAGCAAAACATTATTTTAGACATGGCTTTTCAAAGAGATTTAAATACACTGGCCCAATTCTCCTAGTCCTCTCACACACCAAATTCATCAAAGAAAGTATTTTGTTCAAATCTTGCTTATTGGCTGGAAATAAGATTCTCATTTCCTCAGCTACAAAAGCTGCAAGTCACTAATTTGTTCCATGATTACCAGTGAAATACATGCCAAATGTCTCCCTGTCAAAAAAACCATTATAATAACTTAAGGACCTATTTTCAGTTTGTTAGGTGTAACAATGGCATGGGGTAAACAGATGAAATAATTCTGGCAAAATGCTGAGAACTGTAATGGGTACATAAGGGCTCCTTATACTATTCTCTTTTACATGTGTATGTTTAAAATTTTCCAAAGCAAAACTTTTTTTTTTTTAAAACACTGTAAAATACAAATGCCAATCACTGAAATAAAAATCTTTCCACAGGTCAAACAACTATGAGTTCACCTTTCTAAAACATAGCTTAGAAAAAGGAGGCAAATGAAACAGGTCCCTGAACAGGCAAAGATTCCACAAAGCCCATGTACTAGAATCTTGCCGTTAATCACAGCACAGCTCAAGTTTTCACTCAGTGCTTGTTCACCAAATAAATAAAAGGGTAGGGAAAGATGTCTAAAGCCAGGCATAGTACCAACATGGCAAAGAACGTACGTGGGGCTTTGAAGGCAAGCTGGCAATGGTCTGAATCCAGCCTCTACCACTGCTTACTGAACACAGGTAACTCATGACGATGCTTTGACCCATCTTTTTCTTACCTGTAAAATGGTGATAATTCTTTCCAAAGATCCTGTACTATCAACTAGTGTACTATACAACTGGCACACGATAAGTGCTAAATAATCAGAGGATATTATTTTAATACATGGAAGAGGCAGAAACAATAAAACAGCAGATGGATAAATAGGACTATGGGTCATTTAGTCCCCTGCTTAGAAAGCTGCTGAAGGCATGAGCACTGATGTACAAACACAATAAACTAAACAAGACTGGTTAAAAACACTCTCCAGGATTCCTGGAGCTAAGACTGATTCCCAGATCTGACTCATCGCTGTGAGCGGTCATGACATGGTCAGAATAAGTAGGGTGAATTCAGATTTTTCTTCTTAAATTGATCTTATAAACTTATAGCTACACCTTGTTATTCTTTTTTCCCCCAGAGTGGAGAAACTTTGCAGAAGACTGCTTCTCCTTTAAAAGATAAATCTTCTATTTCCTGGTGTGCATACAGCCTTGAGATTCCACTTGTTTCTCTTTAATGTTTACCTTCAAAAGCGCCAAGCTGGCAAACCTGAAGAACCCAAATATCTTAAAACTACTTTCAATATAACTCAAAAACTATGCTGGTCTCCATGCCAGTCACCCAAAAGACTGGAATACAGCCAGCCTTGTGGGGCAGACAAACATATCAAATGGTATCAGCATATTATTATAAAGCACTATAATGGACAAACGAAATGGGGCCAGAGTGGCAAACAGAGGACAGTCAAGAAGAACCTCATATAATAAGTGAGAGAAAGGCTTCCCACCCATGTTCAAACACTCAGAGGCATAAAAAAAGTATGGTACGCTTGAGCCAGATAATTTCATTGTGGCTGAAAGATAAGGTGTAAAAGCAGGGGGTGAACAATATAGAAAGTTAACTTGAGAATCACCATTACAAAAGGCCTTATATGTCAGCCTAAGGAGCTTGGACCACAGGCAACAGAGAACCACTGAGACTTTTAGATTGGAGAATGATAAGATCAATTTAAAAAAAAAAGTTTTCAAAAAGAACAGACTTATTCTTTTAGAGCAGTTTTACGTTTATCATAACATAGGGAGGTACAGAGGCCTCCCATACACCCCCTACCCACCCCACACGCACAACCTGCCCATTATCAACACCACTCACCAGAGTGGTACATTTGCTACCAAGGAGGAACCTAAACTGACACATCATAATCACCCAGGTACATTTGCTACCAAGGAGGAACCTAAACTGACACATCATAATCACCCGAAGTCCACAGCTTACTCTACAGTTCACTCCTGGTGCTCGATTTGTTTTTGAAAGACATCTTCAGTGGCAGGTATGGGACAATCTAAAGGTGGGGAAACCAGTTAAGAAGTCTCTGTAATAGTTCCAGGAGAAGATGCTGAGGGCCCAAACTAAAGCATACGGCAGTGGAAAAAAAAAGTCTGGAGCTATTATGGCAGGATAAACAGCAACGGAAAGGGAGAGTTTCATCTGAAGAAAAAGGGAGATGGTAGAATAATGAGTTTAAGACTAATTGAGCTTGAGGTATCTGGGTTCATTTATTCAGCAAAGACTCGGGCACTTCCTCTGTGTCAGACATCATCACAGGAATACATCATTGAACAAAACACAGTCCCTGCCCTCATGATTCAAGGGAAGGAAGACAGATAAATATATAACATGATGTTAGGTAGTGATGAGTGTTCTTAGCATGTCAGGGGAAGAGAATACTAATACAGGGAAAGACCTCTCTGTCGACGCAACATCTAAAAGAAGAAGAAATGAGGGAGTGAGCCATCTGAATACCTGGTGAAGAACACTCCAGGGTGAGGGAACATAAGATACAAAGGCTCTGAGCAGGACCCTGCTTAGCATACATGAGAAAGAGCAAGAATGGCAGGTTGTTTGAAGGCAACAAGTGACAAAGAAGGTGTTAGGATATGAAGTTGGGAGGCAGACAGGACCAGATAATGGACCACAGTAAGGACTTCGTATTTTATTCTAGATATGAGAGAAAGCCACTATAGACTTTCAAGCTGAAAAGCAGCGGGATCTGACTGATACTTTACAGTATCATCTGGCTGGTACAAAGGATAAACAGAAGTGTGGAAAGGGGCAGGAGGAACAGTCACTAGGCTACTGCAAAAGTCCAGGCAAGAGATGATGATTTAACCAGCCTGGTCCTGTGAAGGAGCAAAGACATGGGCAGATCCTAAATATGATTTGAAAGTAGAGCCAAAAGCACTTGCTGATGCCTTCAATGTGGGATGAAAAGGAAGCAAAGATGATTCCAAGGTTTTTAGCTAAGTCACCAGGTGTAGAATGAGTGTATTGACTGAGATGGGAACACTGGGGAAAGTACAGATTTGAGGAAGAAGGGAGAACTAGAGTCTGTTTTTGAACAAATTAAGTTTGAAACAGCTATTAGACATTCAGTAATTGTCAAGGAAGCAGTTGGAAAAAATAAGTCTGGAGTTCAGAGAAGATGTTGGGATTGGAGATAAAAATCTGGGCTAGGAATCTGGATGAGATCGCCTAGGGAGTATACACAGAGGAGAGGTCTGAGGATTGATTCAAAGGGCTTAATAACATTTACAAGTCACAAGGATGAGAAGCATCCAACAGAAGAATTAAAAGTCAGATAGGAAGAAAATTAGGTGGGTGTAACATCTTTTTTTTAAAATAAATAAATTTATTTTTGGCTGCGTTGGGTCTTCCTTGCTGCGCACAGGCTTTCTCTAGTTGTGGTGAGTGGGGGCTACCCTTCGTTGCGGTGCGCAGCCTTCTCATTGCAGTGGCTTCTCTTGTCGCGGAGCATGGGCTCTAGGTCCATGGACTTCAGTAGTTGTGGCACACGGGCTCAGTAGTTGTGGCTCACGGGCCCTAGAGCACAGGCTTCAGTAGTTGTGGCACACGGGTTTAGGTGCTCCGCAGAATGTGGGATCTTCCCGGACCAGGGATCGAACCCATGTCCCCTGCATTGGCAGGAAGATTCTTAATCAGTGCACCACAGGGAAGTCCCGGTGGCTGTAACATCTTAAAAGCCAAGTAAAGAAAGTGTTTCAAGTAAGAAGGAATATTCAATTGTGTCACGTGCTGATGAGACGTCAAATAAGATGAGAACTAAGTCTATGGTGGCATCAGTAAAGTGATTCTGGTGGAGTGGTGATGAATAAAAGTGAGTGTAAGACAAAGTGGGGGAGAAAAAGAGAAACAATGAATTGAGGTACTATTATTAATTCTTCTTCTTAACTCATTAACTCTTGAGACAGTTTACTGAGAAGAAAGCAGAAAGATGAGATGGTAGCTAGAGGAAGATACAGGGTCAAGAACAGGTTTAGAATGGGAGATGGGAGATATTACAGCCCACTTGTGTACTGATGGGACAGCCAACAGAATGGAAAAAGCTGATGATGCAGGGAAGAGAAGGGATAAATACAAGAACAAAGTCCTTGGTTATGCAATGACGAATGGAATCCAGTAGACACCTAGATTGGCTTTTGATAGCAGCAGGTTTAGCCCATCCATTGTAACAGGTGCGAAGGCAGAATGCATGGGCAAATGGGTAAATGTGGGTAAAAGACAATGGAAAATTCTTTTCTGATAACTTATTTTCTCAGTGAAATTAACAGCAAGGTTTTCAGCTGAAGGTAAGCCACAAGGAAAGGATGTTGGCAGTTTCAGAAGGAATAAAACAGTTACCTCGAAAAGTGGCAGAGTGTATCGACTATAGAGAGGTGGTAAAAATGCCGGGCAGCACTGAGGCTAAGTGAGAATGCCCAGTGACGCTTACAAATAATGGGTTTGGAAACCAAGAGAGAAAGAGATTTACAAAGATTGGAGTATACTTAAAACCATGAAAACTGCGGGGAAAGCCCAGAAGAACAATTTAGAATAAGAATTAAGATGGGGCTTCCCTGATGGCGCAGTGGTTAAGAATCCGCCTGCCAATGCAAGGGACACGGGTTCGAGCCCTGGTCCAGGAAGATCCCACGTGCCACGGAGCAACTAAGCCCATGCGCCACAACTACTGAGCCTGCGCTCTACAGCCCGCGAGCCACAACTACTGAGCCCACGTGCCACAACTACTGAAGTCCATCCACCTAGAGCCCATGCGAAGCAACAAAAGAGAAGCCACCGCAATGAGAAGCCCGCACACTGCAATGAAGAGTGGCACCCGCTCGCCATAAATGGAGAAAGCCTGCACGTAGCACTGAAGACCCAACACAGCCAAAAATCAATCAATCAATAAATAAATTTAAAAAAAATAGAAGGCAAGAGATAAGCTTGATGGAATGGCATAGAAGAAGAAAGCATTTACCAGAATGTTTATGAGCCTGTTCACCTAAAATCACTATTTCCTTAGCTTATTATTATTATTTCCACTTGTTTTATGAGTGTTAGAAAAAAAGATCACCTTACTTTGCTGATGTGTTCAGGGGCTTGGTCAGGAGTGTTGCTGAATTCCCCACCAATCTGGAGGTCACTGACACAGCAAATTGAATCCCTCAGTTCCGTGAGCTTTTGACTGCCCAGTACCAGCATCGTCTGGTATGGTTTGTGTTCTTTGTGCTACGAGTCAGACAGTAAATAAATCAGTGTTCACTTAGAGACAAAGCAATTAAACTACAAATCCTGTCACGAACAGATCTAAACTAAGTTACTAGTTTTCTTACTTTAAGTTATTCCCATAATATGGTGTCCTGTGTTTTCTTAGATTCTGCATTTGTCTACTCAGCATCGATTAATTATAGCTCCAAACTAATCGCCAAAGTTGTTTACATCTCCCCTGTGATCCAGAGCCCATACTCTAAAACCATCTCTTTTATCTAACTCTCATATACCAAGTCAATATTTCCCCTGTCCTAAGTCAATCCAGAGCCAGGTACCAGAAACTAGGGACAGCCTGATAGCCCAGAGCCCACTGGAATTATTCAAGATAGTCAACCCTAAACTGTTTACTCTGCCCTGCCATGTCTTTCCCATGGAAACCCAATAAAGGCTGTGGCCTATGCTTTTCCCTTGCCTCCTGAGTGATACTGGCGCTTCCCCCTGTGGCACTGCATGATGTGGCATACCCTTTCCCCTCAGGAAATGTAAACAATAAAAATCTTTCAATGGCACTGGCCTCTAGTGCTGTCACTCAGTCACCTCCATAAATTAAAATTCTATGAGTACAATTGAGATACTTGGTGCTGTGGTCTGACTGCTCATGTTTGTCCAAAATTCACACATTGGAATCCTAAGACCCAATGTGATGGTGTTAGGAGGTGGGGCCTTTGAGGGTGATTAGATCATGAGGGTGGAACCCTCATGAATGGGATTAGTGCCCTTATAAGACAGAAGTATGTAACCCAGAAGAGGACCCTCACCAGATGCTGGCATGCTGATCTTAGACTTCCAGCCTCTAGAACTGTGAGAAACAAGTTTCTGTTGCTTATAAGGTATCCAGTCTGTGCTATTTTGTTATAGCAGCCAGAAAGGACTAATACACTTGGCAATAAAACTTTTTTAGTTTAAGCTGAATTTTATAATCAAGATGCTACTAAAGTGACACTGACATGAAGAGCCTTTGGAATATAACTTCACTGTCTTTTAAATTTTCCTGGAAGTTACCTCATTGAAGTCAAGCAATCTATACACTACCCGCATGTTATAAATGCAGAGGTTTGGTTTTATTGGTTTTGTTTTGCTTTGCTTTGTTTTGATTGATAATTTGAGGTCTTAATCAAACAAGGTAATTAGTACTATTTCCCAGATAATTCATAAAAGTCTATTCACAAGTGCAATTTATGTAGAGTAATATTTCAATGAAAGCTTATCAAAGTTTATGATACATGTATTTGGAGAATCAAGAATATATACACTCTGGGCTGAGATAGAGTTTTCTTTATTAGGGACTCCTAAGGAATTCCTGGATATCCCTGACCTGTTAACTTTCTGTATTTTCATCTAAGGAGAGCTGAATTTAGCTAGTTCAATAACTTCCCAAAAATTTTGAATCGGTGAAAAAAAAACCCCACCCCCCTTCCTTCACCAGTTTTTCTGCAAAAAAAAAAAACACAAAAAAACCCCCGATCCTCAAGAATTCATATTTTCAGAATCACTGTGGATTTACATACCCTTCCAGTTGCTACTAATACAGAAATCAGGTATACATTCCAATAGTGTAACTGTAATCCTATTACTCAAGAGATAATTTGAAATCTGACCTAATTTACCATATTCCTTATATAAACAAGAACCCAAGAATATAGACAGAATGTCATATGAGACAGCATATGCTTGCATTTATTTTGGTTCAAATAAGGTTCACATAATTAAACTTCAAATAATTAAATTCTTTGACAAAAGTCAAAGTCACTCACATTATCTGTGAATCCAAAATGTTTTACTACTGACCTTATGAAATATAACAGGGTACAAGATATTCACAGATAGGATAAGCTCTCCTTCTTCAATCATGTCTGCTGGATTTTCAGGCTTTTTTCCTATGGCATGTGACTCCTGAAGAAGGAAAATAAGTTAATAAGACATTAAAATCAGACACTGTGACCCAGATCAGAGGCAGTGTAGAAAAAGGGTTATAAGCAAGGGCTTGAGTCAGCCCTGGGTTTGACTCCTAATTCCACTTCAAGAAAATTGTTAAAAACCTCTGTAAGCTTTAGTTTCATCATCTATAAAAAACAGAAAATACTTATTTTACAGAATGGATGCTGGAAATGTATAATAAAGCATCTAATAAGACACTTGGCACTAAGTGCTTAGCAACTGATGATAAGACAGGAGTATCACCTAATGTTGGTATAATACTGGCAGTTACTAACACTTTTACATGCCTCCTCTCATATTATCATGAAAGCTACTTGATGGATGAAGCTTAGGTTCACCAATTTACCCAAGGTAAAGCAGAGTTAGAATGCAAAAACAAATCTGTTTGACTCTAAAACCCGTTTTTTACTACACTGTCACATCTTTAATCCATCAATACATCACACTCTCTTTTATATGTGCTTAATAACTATAAAATAGAGGCCAGCAGGGAGGACTGGTTAAGAAGTAAAGGTGCAAAAGATGTTTTAAAAACAGGTGGTAGTGACATTGTGCAAAATGGCACAGCAGGAAGCTCTAGGGGGTCAGTCCCTCCAGCAAAGCAACCATTAAGATGGAAAGAGACTGGAATCAACTATTTTGGCACTCTGGAACCTCATCAGACACTTGTATCAACCAGGTGAGTGCCTGATGAAGGAGCAAGCTGCTGATCTTTCCTAGGTAAGCAGAGGGTGTAAACTAACTACAATGGGCTAAAAACTACCATCATTTAGCCCTGTTGCAGACGTGGACACAGCAGCCTGTGGTCTTGGAAAAGGTGGCCGACACCAGGACGAGCAGTGGGATCTTGTTCTCCCAAAGCTGGGAGTAGTGTGTTTTGGTTGGTCTGGCAATGCCCTGAGGGCCTGGTACAGATACTTGCCTTCAGTTTTACCAGCAGTGGCTTCCCCCAGCAGCATCTACTGGAAAATTTAAAGACACAGGACCCTTTGTGAAGTCAGACATTTAAGGAAATCTTGGTCAGGTCACTGGCTGACCAAAGTGATAATTAATCAGAAACATCAGTGACCACACGGGCACACCTTGGAGATATCACAGGGTCACCTCCAGACCACAGCAGTAACAAATACTGCAATAAAGTGAATCATATGAATTTTTTGGTTTCCCAATGCACGTAAGTTATATTTACACTACACTGTACTCTATTAAGTGTGCAATAGCATTATTATGCCCCCCCAAAACAATGTACAGACCGTAATTTAAAAAACTTTTTGCTAAAAAATGCTATCTTCTGAGCCTCAACAAGTTGTAGTAATAATGTCAATGTTCACTGATCACAGATCACCAAAATAAATATAATAATGAAAAAGTTTGAAATATTGTGGGAATTACCAAAATGTGAGAGAGACATCAAGTGAGCAAATGCTGTTGGAAAAATGGTGCCAACAGACTCGCTCAATGGAGGGTTACCACAAACATTCATTTTGTAAAAAAACACAATATCTGTGAAGTATAATCAAGTAAAGTGCAATAAAATACAGTATGCCTGTACACAAGGACTACACATTGGAAAAATAGTTTGGAAATGTCACAAACAGGTCCAGCTCTCAACAAGTAAAAAACACACTCAGAATGTCTAGTTCTCAACAAAAACTTATAAGATACACAAAGAAACAGGAAAATATTGCCCATTCACAAGAAAAAAAAGAATTTGACAGAAACTACCATTGAGGAAGACCAAACACTGAAATTACTAGTCTAAGATGTTAAATCAGCTGTCTTAAATGCACTCAATTAGCTAAAGGAAACCATAAACAAAAGAACTAAAGGAAATCAGGTTCCTCAATAAGATTAAACATGATTTCTCGGGACTTCCCCAGTGGTCCAGTGGGTAAGACTCCATGCTCCCAATGCAGGGGGCCTGGGTTGGATCCCTGGTCAGGGAACTAGATCCCACAGGGATGCCACAACTAAAAAGTCCACATGCCACAACTAAGAAGTCCACATGCCGCAACTAAGGATCCACACGTCGCAACTAAGAGTCCACATGTCGCAACTAAGTTTCCGCATGTCGCAACTAAGACCCGGCACAGCCAAAAATAATAAATAAACAAACAAACATTGTTTTAAAAAAGATGGTCTCTCACCAGTAACCATGTAGATAATAAGGCAGTGCAATGATATATTTAAAGTTGTGAAAAAAAACCAAAACAGTCAACCAAGAATTCTACACCCTGCAAAACTAGCCTTCAGGAACAAAGAAGAAACTAAGCCATTTTCAGATAAACAAAAGCTAAGGGAGTTCATTACCAGTAGACCTGCCCTATAAGAAATGTTAAAGAGAATTCTTCAGCCTGAGATAAAGACACTAGACAGTAACTTGAAACTATAAGAAATAAGGAACACCGGTAAAGGTAAAAACATAAGTAAATATAAAAGTCAGAATTATTGTACTTTTGGTTTGTAACTTCTTTTTTTCCCTATGTGATTTCAAAGCAAATGCCTAAAACAATATTTATAAATTATGTTAACAGACACAAAATATATAAAGATGTTATCTGTGACAATCACAATATAAAGGGAAGAAACGGAGAAATACAGAAGAATATGTGTGTATATATATATATATATATATACACACACACACTACTGAAAAAGTTGGTATTACTAAAACTAGGTCGTTCTATATTTAAGATGTTAATTTTAATCTGCAAGGTAACCACTAAGAAAATAAGAACACATACAAAAGGAAACAGAACGGAATCAAAAGGACACACCACAAAAATTCAGTTAAATACAAACTGAATGGAAGTAATGGAAGAACTGAAGAACAAAAACCATATATGACATACAAATAGCTAAATAGCAGAGGTAAATCGTCATCAGTAACTACTCTAAATGTAAATGGACTAAACTCTCCTATTAAAAAGGCAGAAGAGATCAGGGAAGATGGCGGAAGAGTTAAGACGCAGAGATCACCTTCCTCCCCACAGATACACCAGAAATACATCTACACATGGAACAACTCCTACAGAACACCTACTGAACCCTGGCAGAAGACCTCAGACCTCCCAAAAGGCAAGAAAATCCCCATGTACCTGGGTAGGGCAAAAGAAAAAAGAACAGAGACAAAAGGATAGGGACGGGACCTGCTCCAGTGGGAGGGAGCTGTGAAAGAGGAAAGGTTTCCACACACTAGGAAGCCCCTTCGCGGCAGAGACTGTGGGTGGCGGAGGAGGAAGCTTCGGAGCCACAGAGGAGAGCACAGCAACAGGGGTACGGAGGGCAAAGGGGAGAGATTCCCGCACAGAGGATCGGTGCCGACTGGCACTCACCAGCCCGAGAGGCCTGTCTGCTCACCTGCCAGGGCGGCCAGGGCTGGGAGCTGAGGCTCGGGCTTTGGTTGGAGCACAGGGAGAGGACTGGGGTTGGCGGCGTGAACACAGCCTGCAGGGGGTTACTGCACCACGGCTAGCCAGCAGGGAGCCCAGGGAAAAGTCTGGACCTGCTGAAGAGGCAAGTGACTTTTTCTTCCCTCTTCGTTTCCTGGTGCACGAGGAGAGGGGATTAAGAGCGCTGCTTAAAGGAGCTCCAGAGACGGGCGCGAGCCGCAGTTAAAAGTGCAGACCCCAGAGACAGACATGAGACGCTAAGGCTGCTGCTGCCGCCACCAAGAAGCCTGTGTGCGAGCACAGGTCACTCTCCACACCTCCCCTCCTAGGAGCCTGTGCAGCCCGCCACTGCCAGGGTCCCGTGATCCAGGCACAACTTCCCCAGGAGAACGCACGGCGCGCCTCAGGCTGGTGCGACGTCCTTTTGGCCTCTGCTGCCGCAGGCTCGGCCCACATCCATACCCCTCCTTCCCCCCCGGCCTGAGTGTGCCGGAGCCAGTGAATCAGCGGCTCCTTTAACCCCATCCTGTCTGAGCTAAGAACAGATGCCCTCCGGCGACCTACACGCACAGGCGGGGCCAAATCCAAAGCTGAACCCCGGGAGCTGTGCGAACAAAGAAGAGAAAGGGAAATCCCTCCCAGCAGCCTCAGAGGCAGCGGATTAAAGCTCCACAATCAACTTGATGTAACCTGCATCTGTGGGATACATGAATAGACAACGAATCATCCCAAATTGAGGAGGTGGACTTTGAGAGCAAGATTTATAATTTTTTCCCCCTTTTCCTCTTTTTGTGAGTGTGTATGTGTATGCTTCTGTGTGAGATTTTGTCTGTATAGCTTTGCTTCCACCATTTGTCCTAGGATTCTATCTGTCCGTTTTTGTTTATTTCCTTAAAAAAAAAGTTTTTCTTAATAATTATTTTTTATTTTAATAACTTTATTTTATTTTATCTTCTTTCTTTCTTCTTTCCTTCCTTCCTCCCTCCCTCCCTCCCTCTTTCCCTCCCTCCCGCCCTCCCTTCTTTCTTCCTTCCTTTCTTTTTCTCCCTTTTATTCTGAGCCGTGTGGATGAAAGGCTCTTGGTGCTGCAGCCAGGAGTCAGTGCTGTGCCTCTGAGGTGAGAGAGCCAACTTCAGGACACTGGTCCACAAGAGACCTCCCAGCTCCACGTAATATCAAACGGCGAAAATCTCCCAGAGATCTCCATCTCAACACCAGCACCCAGCTTCACTCAACGACCAGCAAGCTACAGTGCTGGACACCCTAACGAACACAACCCCACCAATTAGCAGAGAGGCTGCCTAAAATCATAATAAGTCCACAGACACCCCAAAACACACCACCGGACGTGGACCTGCCCACCAGAGAGACAAGATCCAGCCTCATCCACCAGAACACATGCACTAGTCCCCTCAACCAGGAAGCCTACACAACGGGAACTACGAACCTGCAGGCTGCAAAACGGAGACCCCAAACACAGTAAGATAAGCAAAATGAGAAGAGAGAAAAACACACAGCAGATGAAGGAGCAAGATAAAAAACCCACCAGACCTAACAAATGAACAGGAAATAGGCAGTCTACCTGAAAAAGAATCCAGAATAATGATAGTAAAGATAATCCAAAATCTTGGAAATAGAATAGACAAAATGCAAGAAACATTTAACAAGGACCTAGAAGAACTAAAGATGAAACAAGCAACGATGAACAACACAATAAATGAAATGAAAAATACTCTAGATGGGATCAATAGCAGAATAACTGAGGCAGAAGAACAGATAAGTGACCTGGAAGATAAAATAGTGGAACTAACTACTGCAGAGCAGAATAAAGAAAAAAGAATGAAAAGAACTGAGGACAGTCGCAAGAGACCTCTGGGACAACATTAAACGCACCAACATTTGAATTATAGGGGTTCCAAAAGAAGAAGAGAAAAAGAAAGGGACTAAGAAAATATTTGAAGAGATTAGAGTTGAAAACTTCCCTAATATGGGAAAGGAAATAGTTAATCAAGTCCAGGAAGCACAGAGAGTCCCATACAGGATAAATCCAAGGAGAAACATTCCAAGAAACATATTAATCAAACTGTCAAAAATTAAATACAAAGAAAACACATTAAAAGCAGCAAGGGAAAAGCAACAAATAACATACAAGGGAATCCCCATAAGGTTAACAGCTGATCTTTCAGCAGAAACTCTGCAAGTCAGAAGGGAGTGGCAGGACATATTTAAAGTGATGAAGGAGAAAAACCTACAACCAAGATTACTCTACCCAGCAAGGATCTCATTCACATTTGATGGAGAAATTAAAAGCTTTACAGACAGGCAAAAGCTGAGAGAGTTCAGCACCACCAAACCAGCTTTACAACAAATGCTAAAGGAACTTCTCTAGGCAGAAACACAAGAGAAGGAAACGACCTACAAAAACAAACCCAAAACAATTAAGAAAATGGGAATAGGAACATACATATAGATAATTACCTTAAATGTAAATGGATTAAATGCTCCCACCAAAAGACACAAACTGGCTGAATGGATACAAAAACAAGACCCATATATATGCTGTCCTCAAGAGACCCACTTCAGACCTAGAGACACATACAGACTCAAAGTGAGGGGATGGAAAAAGATATTCCATGCAAATGGAAACCAAAAGAAAGGTGGAGTAGTAATTCTCATATCACACAAAATAGACTTTAAAATAAAGACTATTAGAAGAGACAAAGAAGGACACTACATAATGATCAAGGGATCGATCCAAGAAGAAGATACAACAATTGTAAATATTTATGCACCCAACATAGGAGCACCTCAATACATAAGGCAAATACTAACAGCCAAAAAGGGGAAATCGACAGTAACACATTCATAGTAGGGGACTTCAACACCCCACTCTCACCAATGGACAGATCATCCAAAATGAAAATAAATAAGGAAACACAAGCTTTAAACGATACATTAAACAAGATGGACTTAATAATTGATATTTATAGGACATTCCATCCAAAAACAACAGAATACACATTTTTCTCAAGTGCTCATGGAACATTCTCCAGGATAGATCATATCTTGGGTCACAAATCAAGCCTTGGTAAATTTAAGAAAATTGATATTGTATCAAGTATCTTTTCCAACCACAACACTATGAGACTAGATATCAATTACAGGAAAAGATCTGTAAAAAATACAAACACACGGAGGCTAAACAATACACTACTTAATAACGAAGTGATCATTGAAGAAATCAAAGAGGAAATTTAAAAATACCTAGAAACAAATGACAATGGAGACACGACGACCCAAAACCTATGGGATGCAGCAAAAGCAGTTCTCTGAGGGAAGTTTATAGCAATACAAGCCTACCTTAAGAAACAGGAAACATCTCGAATAAACAACCTAAACTTGCACCTAAAGCAATCAGAGAAAGAACAAAAAACCTCCAAAGTTAGCAGAAGGAAAGAAATCATAAATATCAGATCAGAAATAAATGAAAAAGAAATGAAGAAAACGATAGCAAAGATCAATAAAACTAAAAGCTGGTTCTTTGAGAAGATAAACAAAATTGATAAACCATTAGCCAGACTCATCAAGAAAAAAAGGGAGAAGACTCAAATCAATAGAATTAGAAATGAAAAAGAAGTAACACCTGACACTGCAGAAATACAAAAGATCATGAGAGATTACTACAAGCAACTCTATGCCAATAAAATGGACAACCTGGAAGGAATGGACAAATTCTTAGAAATGCACAACCTGCCAAGACAAAATCAGGAAGAAATAGAAAACATGAACAGACCAATCACAAGCACTGAAATTGAAACTGTGATTAAAAATCTTCCAACAAACAAAAGCCCAGGACCAGATGGCTTCACAGGTGAATTCTATCAACATTTAGAGAAGAGCTAACACCTATCCTTCTCAAACTCTTCCAAAATATAGCAGAGGGAGGAACACTCCCAAACTCATTCTGCAAACCCAACATCACCCTGATACCAAAACCAGACAAATATGTCACAAAGAAACAAAACTACAGGCCAATATCACTGATGAACATAGATGCAAAAACCCTCAACAAAATACTAGCAAACAGAATCCAAAAGCACATTAAAAGGATCATACACCATGATCAAGTGGGGTTTATTCCAGGAATGTGAGGATTCTTCAATATATGCAAATCAATCAACGTGATACACCATATTAACAAATTGAAGGAGAAAAACCATATGGTCATCTCAAGAGATGCAGAGAAAGATTTCAATAAAATTCAACACCCATTTATGATAAAAACCCTCCAAAAAGTTGGTATAGACAGAACTTTCCTCAACATTAATAAAGGCCACATATGACAAACCCAAAGCCAACATCCTCCTCAATGTTGAAAAACTGAAAGCATTTCCACTAAGATTAGGAACAAGACAAGGATGTCCACTCTCACCACTCTTATTCAACATAGTTTTGCAAGTTTTAGCCACAGCAATCAGAGAAGAAAAGGAAATAAAAGGAATCGAAATCGGAAAAGAAGAAGTAAAGCTGTCACTGTTTGCAGATGACATGATACTATACATAGAGAATCCTAAAGATGCTATCAGAAAACTACTAGAGCTAATCAATGAATTTGGTAAAGTAGCAGGATACAAAATTAATGCCCAGAAGTCTCTGTCATTCCTATACACTAATGATGAAAAATCTGAAAGTGAAATTAAGGAAACACTCCCATTTACCATTGTAACAAAAAGAATAAAATATCTAGGTATAAACCTTCCTAAGGAGACAAAAGACCTGTATGCAGAAAATTATAAGACACTGATGAAAGAAATTAAAGATGATACAAATAGATGAAGAGATATACCATGTTCTCGGATTAGAAGAACCAACATTGTGAAAATGACTCTACTACCCAAAGCAATCTACAGATTCAATGCAATCCCTATCAAAATACCAATGGCATTTTTCACAGAAGTAGAACAAAACATTTCACAATGTGTATGGAAACACAAAAGACCCCGAATAGCCAAAGCAATCTTGAGAACTAAAAACGGAGCTGCAGGAATCAGGCTCCCTGACTTCAGACTATACTACAAAGCTACAGTAATCAAGACAGTATGGTAGTGGCACAAAAACAGAAAGAGAGCTCAATGGAACAGGATAGAAAGCCCAGAGATAAACCCACGCACATATGGTCATCTTATCTTTGATAAAGGAGGCAGGAATGTACAGTGGAGAAAGGACAGCCTCTTCAATAAGTGATGCTGGGAAAACTGGACAGGTAGATGTAAAAGTATGAGATTAGATCACTCCCTAACACCATACACAAAAATAAGCTCAAAATGGATTAAAGACCTAAATGTAAGGCCAGAAACTATCAAACTCTTAGAGGAAAACATAGGCAGAACACTCTATGACATAAATCACAGCAAGATCCTTTTTGACCCACCTCCTAGAGAAATGCAAATAAAAACAAAAAGAAACAAATGGGACCTAATGAAACTTCAAAGCTTTTGCACAGCAAAGGAAACCATAAACAAGACCAAAAGACAATCCTCAGAATGTGAGAAAATATTTGCAAATGAAGCAACTGACAAAGGATTAATCTCCAAAATTTATAAGCAGCTCATCCAGCTCAATAACAAAAAAACAAACAACCCAATCCAAAAATGGGAAGAAGACCTAAACAGACATTTCTCCAAAGAAGATATTCAGACTGCCAACAAACACATGAAAGAATGCTCAACATCATTAATCATTAGAGAAATGCAAATCAAAACTACAATGAGATATCACCTCACACCAGTCAGAATGGCCATCATCAAAAAATCTAGAAACAATAAATGCTGGAGAGGGTGTGGAGAAAAGGGAACACTCTTGCACTGCTGGTGGGAATGTGAATTGGTACACCCACTATGGAGAACAGTATGGAGGTTCCTTAAAAAACTACAAATAGAACTACCATATGACCCAGCAATCCCACTACTGGGCATGTACCCTGAGAAAACCATAGTTCAAAAAGAGTCATGTACCAAAATGTTCATTGCAGCTCTATTTACAATAGCCCAGAGATGGAAACAACCTAAGTGTCCATCATTGGATGAATGGATAAAGAAGATGTGGCACATATATACAATGGCCATAAAAAGAAACGAAATTGAGGTTGTATTAGTGAGGTGGATGGACCTACAGTCTGTCATACAGAGTGAAGTAAGTCAGAAAGAGAAAGACAAATACCGCATGCTAACACATATATATGGAATTTAAGAGAAAAAAAAATGTCATGAAGAACCTAGGGATAAGACAAGAATAAAGACACAGACCAACTAGAGAATGGACTTGAGCACATGAGGAGGGGGAAGTGTAAGCTGTGACAAAGTGAGAGAGTGGCATGGACATATATACACTACCAAACGTAAAATAGATAGCTAGTGGGAAGCAGCCACATAGCACAGGGAGATCAGCTTGGTGCTCTGTGACCACCTAGAGGGGTGGGAGGGAGGGAGACACAAGAGGGAAGAGATCTGGGAACATATGTATATCTATAACTGATTCACTTTGTTATAAAGCAGAAACTAACACACCATTGTAAACCAATTATACTCCAATAAAGATGTAAAAAAAAAAAGGCAGAAGATTGGCAGGTTGGATAAAACTAGATCCATCTATGCACTCTCTACAACAGACTCACTTTAGATATGAAGACACAAAGAGACTGAAAGTAAAAGATGGAAAAAGATATTCCATACAAATATTAACTGAAAGAAAGCTGAGGGGGCTATATTACTGTCAGGCAGAATAGACTTTAAGTCAAAAAGAAACAAAGAAGGGCATTATATATTGATAAAAGATACAATCCAGCAAGATACAATACTTATAAACATATGCAATATGTTTATATACCACACTAATAGAATGATGGAAAAAACCACATCATCTCAATTGATGCAGAAAAAACATTTGACAAAATCCAATACCCTTTCTTAAAACATTAAATAATGTTAAATAATTTTTTAAAACATTAAATAATATCCTTTCTTAAAACATTAAATAATGATAAAAACATTAAATAAATAGGAATCGAAGGGAACTTACTCCATATGATAAATGTCATATATGGAAAACCCACAGCTAAACTAATACTCAATAGTTAAAGATTGATAAGGATGTACACTTCTGCCACTTCTATTCAACAAAGTACTAGAGAAATTCTAGCCAGAGAAATTAGAGGGAAAAGGAAGGAAGGAAGGGAGGGAGGGAAGAAGGGATGGAGGGAGGGATGGAGGAAGGAAGGAAAATAGGTCAAGTGAGCAACCAAATTGGAAAAGAATAAAGTTATCTCTGCCGATGACATGCATGATCTTCGATGTAAAAAATCCTAAAGAACTCACACACACACAAAAATCCTGTTAGAGCTAATAAATTTAGCAAAGTTGCAGGATATAAAACCAACACAAATATCAGTTGTATTGGGCTTCCCTGGTGGCGCAGTGGTTGAGAGTCCACCTGCCAATGCAGGGGACACAGGTTTGTGCCTCGGTCCGGGAAGATCCCCCATGCGGCGGAGCGGCTAGGCCCGTGAGCCATGGCCGCTGAGCCTGCGCATCTGGAGCCTGTGCTCCGCAACGGGAGAGGCCACAACAGTGAGAGGCCCGCGTACCGCAAAAAAAAAAAAAAAAAATCAGTTGTATTTCTATACAATAGCAATGAACAATTTGAAAAGAATATTAAGAAAACAATTCCATTTAAAATAGCAAGGAAGGGCTTCCCTGGTGGCGCAGTGGTTGAGAGTTCGCCTGCCGATGCAGGGGACACGGGTTCGTGGCCCGGTCCAGGAAGATCCCACATGCCGCGGATCGGCTAGGCCTGTGAGCCATGGCTGCTGAGCCTGCACATCCGGAGCCTGTGGCCAGCAACGGGAGAGGCCACAACAGTGAGAGGCCCGCATACCGCAAAAAAAAAAAGTAGCAAGGAAAAAAATAAAATACTTAATAAACAACGTAACAAAGGAGATGAAAGACTTGTACATACAAAAAAACTACAAAATGTTGCCAAACAAAATTAAACACAACCTAAACAAACTGGAAAACATCTTTTGTTCATGGACTGGAAGACAATATCGTTAAGATAACAATGCTACCCAAAACAATATAAAGATTTGATGCAACCCCTATCAAAACCTCAATGCTTTTTTTGTTCTTATTACAGAAATAGAAAAACTCATCCTAAAATTCGTATGGAATTTCAAGGGACCATGAATAATGAAAACAATTCTGAAAAAGAACAAAACTGGAAGACTAACATTTCCAAATTTCAAAAATGACCGCAAAGCCACAGTAATCAAAACAATGTGGTACCAGGATATGGACAGACATACAGACCAATGAAATAGAACAGAGAACTCAGAAATAAACCTTATTTGGTCAACTGACTTTTAACAAAGGTACCAAAACCACTCAATAGGGAAAGGACAGTCTTTTGTGCTGGGAAAACTGAATATCCCCATGCAGAAGAATGAAGTTGAACCTTTACCCTATACCATACATAAAAATTAACTAAAAATGGATCAACAACTTAAGAGCTAAAACTATAAAACTCTTATAGAAAACAGGGTAAAATAAAAAATGTTCATGATGTTGGATTTGGCAATTGTTTCTTAAGTATGACACCAAAAGCACAAATAACGAAAGAAAAAAAACAAATAAATTGTATTTTATCAAATTTTAAAACTTTTGTACATCAAAGGACTCTATCAAGAGAGTAAAAAGACAATCCACAGAATGGAAGAAAATATTTTAAAGTTATACACATGGTAAGCATCTAATATCCAGAACATACAAAGAACTCACAACTCAAAAACAAAGAGACAAACAAGCCAATTTAAATACTGGCAAAGGACTCAAAGGACTTTAATAGAACTTTCTCCAAAGAAAATATACGAATGGCCAAAAAGCACATGAAAAGATGTCCAACATCAATAATCATTAGGGAAATGCAAATCAAAACCATAATGAATACCACTTCACACCCATTAAGATGGCTATTATCAAAGCCTAGAAAATAACAAATGTTGACAAGAATGTGGAGAAACTGAAACACTCCTGCATTGCTGGTGGGAATATAAAATAATTCAACTCCTGTGGAAAACAGTTTCGTAGTTCCTCAAAATGTTAAACCTAGAATTACCGTATGACCAAGCAATTCCACTCCTTGGTATATACTGAAAAGAGCTTAAAATGGACTCAAACAGATACTTGAACACTAATGTTCATTATAGTATTATTTACGATAGCCAAAAGGCAGCAATTACCCAAATGTCCAACAACAGATGAATGAATAAACAAAATGTGGTATATCCATACAATGGAATATTACTCAGCCATGAAAAGGAATGTTCTCATGCATGCTACAGCATGGAGGAACCATTAAAACATTATAGTAAGTAAAATAGGCCAGATACAAAAGAACAAATACTGCATGATTCTACTTATATGAAATATTTATAATAGGCAAATCCACAGAAATGGAAAGTAGAAGAGGTTACCAGGGGCTGGGGGAAGAGAGAATGGGGAGTTGGTGTTAATGGGTATAGAATTTCTGTTTGGGATGATGAAAAAGTTCAGAAAATAGTGGTGATGCTTACACAGCATTGTGAATGTACTTAATGCCACTTAAATGAACATTTAAAATGGTTAAAATGTTAAATTTTATGTTATGTAAAATTTACCACAATTATAAAAATGAGTGAGAGAGAAAACAGGTGCCCTTCTGCACTATTAAGTGCCTAAAACAGCATTTGGCTCGTAATAAGTTGTCAAGAACATGTACTGAATGAACCTATCATGTCTACTAATACTTAATTCCTCATTATTCACCATCTTAAATTATTCTGAGGGTTTTAGCTAAGAAATAATGGATTAGAAAAGAATATAGTTAAACCAAAATCAGGAGCAGAACAAAAATATCAGAAAGAGGGTGGTGAAAGGCATGAAATTAGCCTAATACAGAGGGCAAGACCAAAGTAAAAGCAAAAATAAAGGCCAAGATCTGACAGGAAAATGTGCCATCACTTGAATTTCTTTTCTTTTTTTTTTTTTTTTTTGGCTGCACTGCATGGCTTGCAAGATCTTAGTTCCCTGACCAGGGATCGATTCTGCGCCCTTGGCAGTGAAAGTGGAGTCCTAACTATTGGACTGTCAGGGAATTCCCCATCACTTGAATTTTATCGGTCTTTTTCTCCTACTAGTTCCCAGTCCCAGTGAAGTTTCTCTAATTTGTTTCCAACTAAGCACATGCAATATAAAGCCCCCATACAGTCATCACTAACATCAATGAGAGTTTGTTTCATGGGAAGAGGTGGAAAAGATAAGACTTTTTACCATCTCATAAGCAAATGTTTCTTGTCTGCAGACCCGGTCTATCGTTAGGGTTTCTTCCCGGTGTTCCAGAAGTCTCTTTCTAACCCTGTTACAAGAAAAATCAAACTTCAACATTCTTTACTGGGGCTTCAAAAATATCTTTAATATTTAGCTTTTTATTCTGAACTAATTTTAGACTTAAAGAAAGGCTGAAAAAATAGTACAAAGAATTCCCTTATATCTCTTACCTGGCTTTCCCTGTTAACATCTTACATGTTCATAGAATAATTATCAAGACCAGGAAATTAACATTAATACAGTATTATTAACTAAAGAACTTTTTTGAATTTCACAAATTTTTAACTTTAGTGCCTTTTTTGTCCCAGGATCCTATTCAGACACCACATTGCATTTCTTATTTCTCCTTTCCCCTCCAGTCTTCTACAGTTCCTCAGTCTCTGCCTTTCATGACCTTGACACTTTCAAAGAGCCCTAATCAGTGTTTTTATAGAAAGTCCTTCAATTTGGGTTTAATTGCTGTTGCCTCATTATTGGAGTAAGCTTATAAACTTTTGACAAGAATACCTCAGGAATGATGTTTTCCTTCTCACTGTATCATCCTGACGTTCATAATGTTAATATTAGTATGTCTTACTCCTGTAGATATTTACCTTGGTTAAGCTCCTGTCTGCCAGGTTCCTACACTAGAAAGATATTTTCTTTTCCTTTGTCCCTGATAAGTGTTTGTGGGGAGCTACTTTGAGACTATGCAAATCTTGTTTCTCCTCAAACTTTCATCCAGGAATTTTAGCACTCACCAGTAGATTTTGTCTACAACACTTATTACTGTGGTTTATACCTAACAGTGATTCTCTATTTTCCTCCTTTAACATTTATTGATTGGTATTATGAGGAAGACCTGCCTCTTTCTTCCTATTTATTTATTTATTTGGTTATTTATATTTTTAGTATGAACTCATAAATATTTACTTTATTCTACAGGTTAAAATCTAATACTACTGTTATTCTGTTGCTCAAATTATTCTAGTTTTGGCCACTAGGAGCTCCTTCAATTTGGCTTTGTTCTTTCAACAAGCCATCTTTTTTTTTTTTCTTGTTAAGTATTTCCTTGCTTTCTGGCACCACAGAAGATGCTCAAGGCTCACCCTGTATTTTCGTGTCTCAGCCCTGGAATCAACCACTTCTAGGAGCCCTAGTTCCTTCATTGGAGAGAGGTTTAGACACCTGTACCTGAGCATGAGGTGTTCTCATTGTTACTGCAGTCACTGCTTCCAGGACTCGCAGCAGAGAGAGATAGGAAACATACATATATATACTAAACCACACATGTACAAATATCTGTGTTTCTGTATTTTTCTGTTTATATATTTTTTAACTTCAATAATGTAGTTTATTTAACCCAATACTCTGTTATATATTTTTAAAGCCATTGAGTTTATACTAATACTTCTAATCCCAAACTAAAATCAGGATTCATTTTAGCCTTCAGCCTTTCCTTGTTTATAACTTTTCTCCACAAGAAACCCAGCTCCCTTTATCTATATTCACTTACACATTCAGTTCTTTAAAAAACATGGTTTCAGAATTGCTAACCTACACCCCTGTGAAAAACACTAAAAATTAATAGTTCTTTTTGTCTTCAGCCTTACAACACTGAATCCAAGTACACTTTTATACAGAATCAGATTAGATCTTTCTTACTAATTCTCTTCAGTGTTGTGATGCTATTCATTTGTGACACAATTAGACTCATTTGTTAGTTTCACATTCTATTTTGGGTCTTCCCCTACATCTTGGCTGGTTTTAATTGTCTGATTACTTTTGGGTTGTGTAAAAGATATGGGAAACACTACTATGATTCTAAGAGTTATAAAAGGTATACATATTCAGAAAAGTATCATTCCCTCTTGGTCCCGACCACTAACCTGTACCTATTTCCTCCTTTCTTTCCACCCCTGTCCTACCCACCCACCGCAGGCCACCAATCTCTACGGTTCTGGTTTACCCTCTCCATTTCTTTTGTTCAAATACACAGATACCTATGTATTTTCTTATATTCCTTTTTGTGTCAGTCTGAGTTCAATTAGGAGAAAAAAACTAAACAGTAATTTGAACAAAGTTTAATCTAAAGAATTATTAACTTTTAACAAAGGACTGGAGTAATGAGAGACTGGCAAGTAAGAAGTAGAGAACGCTAGAGAACAAAGGAATAGCATACAAGGAACCCTACTCCTTGCGCTAAGAAAGAATACCCAAGGAAGGCTCCCTTTTCTTCCCCCAGGACTGAGAGCCAGACCTTATTGGAGAGGGAATGGCTGTGACTCGCTGAATGGCAGAGAAGTTGCTAGGGTGCATCAGTGGAACCTGCTGGAAATCTGCCCTCAAGGGTGACAGGAAAAGCTTTTCCAGGGAGGTTTCAAGGGGAGTGGAGCAGCAGGGAAAGCTCTGTGCTACTGACTGCCGGGTACTGCGGGAGCTGGATGCTGGGGAAGCTGTGTGTGCTGCAGGACCCTGCTGAGCCAGCACATGGCACCAAGAAGCAGAACTCCTTCCTCATGCAAAGTCTCTCCTGTGCCCTTTACTGACAAAGCTTAATACTGTGCCAGTTGGGAAAGGAAAAATATTTAAAGAGCGGAGACTCATTTTTACAGAGCAGGCAAAAAGGGTACACTTTTAGATGAGAGCCAATAAACTGATATCCAATGAAACTTCGTTTTTACAAGAAGGGTAACGTATGCTTCTGGGCTTTGCTTTTGTCACGTAACACTATTTCCTAGAAATCTATTGGTTCATCCTTCCTTATCCTTTAGCACAGCTACACAATACTGCACTGTGTGGATGTCCTATAATTTCTTCAACACTCTCCTATGTATGTATATTTAGGATATTTCAAATATTTGCTATTACAAACAATGCTGCAACGAATAACCTTATGCATAATAAATTTTCATATTGTTGGAGGTATATCTTCAGTAGAGATTGCTAGAAGTGGGACTGCTAAGTGCCTATGTAATTTTGTGTTGGGCATTACCAAATTTCCCTAGAGGAGGGCTGCTATCAATTTACGTTTCCATCAAGAATGTCTGAAAATGCCTGCTTCCCTCAGCCTCATCAAAAGCATGTATATTTTAAAATTTGTGCCAGTATGATAGGAGAAAAAAGGTATCTGTCACTTTAACTTGCATTTCTCTAATAATGAATCTGCATGAACATTTCTTCATGTTTGTGAGTCATTTTTATATCTTTTTTGTGTGTGAGCTATTGGTTCATATCTTTTCCCCATTTTCCCTTTGGGTTTTTGGTCTTTGTCCCTCAACTTTTAAGGTATTATATATTTGGGTTACCGGCTCTTTGTGTCTATGTTATATTTTCTCCAAGTCTGGCAGCTGTCTTTTGACTTTATTTATGGTGTTTTTTGTCATGCAAAATTTTAAATTTTTATATGTAGTCCATTTTATCAATCTTTTCCTTTTATTACCTCTGGATTTAAATCATAGTTAGAAAGCCTTTCACTACACCAAGGTAGGTATGTTTCATTTTCTACATTTTGATCCCACTCCCTCTGGAGTTTATTCTTGTGTATAGCGTCATACTAAATTTCCATACGCATTTGAATCTAACTGGACTTTCTCTTCTATTCCACTGGTCTATCTGTCTATTCATGAGCTAGTACCCACTGTTTTAATTATAAAGGCTTTGTAGTATATTTTAATATATGGTAAAATTACCAGGCACTCACAATTTTCTCCTCCTCACCCAGTTTTTTCCTAGTTACTCTTGAATATATTCCATATGAACTTTATTATCAACTGTCTAACTCCATAAAATAACCAATACTTTTAGCATTTTTATTGGGATTGCACTTAATCTGTAAATTAACTTAGAAAGAACTAACAACATTATAATGCTTAGTATTCCTATTCAAGAACAGAGGATATCTTTCAATGTTTTCAAGATTTTTTCTGAGTCTTTCAGAAGGGTTTAAAATTTTCCCTTACCTCAGTTTTACACATTTCTTGTTAAATTTATTCTTAAGTATTTAACCTTTTTGACTATTGTAAATGGGATTTTCCTCCATTATGTCCTCTAATTGTTTACTGTTTGTATCTACGAAGGCCATTTTTTTTATTTATCAATTTTGTATCCTGCTCTTACACTAAATTCTTTTTTGGTTTTTGTCTGTTTTAGCATTGATTTCTTTTCCAGGTAATACCATTAAATCATTCACAAATAGAGCTAGTTTTTCTTCTTTATCTACCCTTATGCTTCTAATTGATTCCTCTTGTCAAACTGCATGGCCAATCCTGTAATACAATGCTGCAAAGCAGTGAGATACTAGGCATGCTTGCTTATTCCAGATCTTAGCAGAAATATATGTACTGCTTCCCTATTAAATAAGATACTAGCTTTACAACTAAGGTATATATATTTTACCATGTTGTAACAGTAGCCCTGTTAGAACAGTTCCATGTTAGAATGGCCTGATTTTTGTTTTTGTTAGTAAATTCTAGTTTTATTATGTTGTGATCAGAGAGTGCTGTTTGTTTTATTTCTACTCAATGGATGTTATGATGTTTCCTCTGTGACCTAATATATAACCAACTTTTGTGAATGTGCCACAGTCTCTAACACAGGGTTATAAATTTTATGTATATATATGTATCTCCATAAGACATATCCTACTGATTATGTTGTTTAGAGCTCTTACCTCCTCACTTTTTTTAGCCAGTTGATTTGTCTTGTGCTGAGATTGGTATATTAAAGTGCCCTATTGTTAGTGTGTTTCTAGCTATGTTTCCTTGTATCCCCTATAGTTTTGTTTTATAAAGTTGGCTGCTATATTCTTTGGGGTATATATAAGTATTCTATCTTAACTGTGGTTTGTGGCCTTTAGCACTAAAATGTGTCCTTTGTCATATTTAATGTTTGGGGACTTGAATTTTATTAGTCTGTTATCAGGACCATTACATCTGCTCAATTTTTCTTTCCATTTATCTGGTATACTTTTGTCCCACCATTTATTTTTAACCTCTCTGAATTACCTTATTTTAGATGTGTCTGTTGTCTCTGCAAGGTTTTTGTTTTGTGAGCCTAATCTAAACCCTTTTATGAGACTGCAGAAAAACTGATGCCTTTGGCCTCAATTCTATTACATTTTCTAATTGTATGTATTTTGTTATATTAGCTGTTTTTTTCATTATGAGACATGTCTTTCTGCTTGTCTATTTTTTTAGAAATTGCAGAGGGAGGTTTGGTATTTGCATTTTTGTTCCAGTGGTTACCTTTGCATTTATATATTTTTTAATGCCCCTTGTTACCCATTTTCTCTCTGAAATATAATTGTTTTACTAGGATACATCTCAGAGTTGATAATTCTGAGTTAATTTTCCCAGGTAACCAGTGAGCCCTTTTAATTTGTTCAGATTTTCTTCCCCATTCTGGAAATTTTTCTTAGATTATATTCTTAAATATTCTATCTACAAGCTATTGTACTAAAAACAATGTTGCTTAACCTTTGGAGAAAAGAAGTGCTAGAAATGTATTTTATGCCACAATAAAGGGGTCATGTACTTAGGTTTTGTTTTTACTTTACGTTTTTAAGTTATTGGTAGGGAAAAGAAAGGAAGGTTTAGTGAAAGAGAAAGCAGAGAGATACAGATTTTTGGCTTTTGGCACAAGCCTAATTCACTTGTGGTACTGTTAAGATTAAGATTAGTCTTATTTTAAATATAATAGTTTTAAAGTACATCAAAATAATCCCAGCTAAGGAATGCTGCACTAACTCCTTTTACGTTAGATTATACATATAATTCTACTCACATTTCCTATGGAAGGGACTAGAAGACAACCAAGGAGATCCAGTTGATCTGGTAACAGAAAATAGCCAGGGGAAGCACTGTGTAAAGCTGTCTGAAAATTACTATTTCACATAGCTCAATAACATCATTATAAGCCAAATAGCATGTAATTAACTATAGGAAAAAAAAGTCTGCTTTATAAATATCAACTTTCTTCTTTTAGCCAATCTCTAAAAAATCGCTTCCTTAGGTTTATGCAAGTTTCATTTATTCCACTCATTCTACAAGTATCTACTGACTCCCTATTATTATATGCCAAAATTCTAGGAATGAGGGACATGGCAGTGGGTGTGACAGACACAGCTTATGGAACTTTTAAGTCTAGCTAGAAAACAGAAAATTAAATAAGTACAGTATAAGTGTGAAGAGTATTTCAATTAGAGAAGTATCGCCAGCTACACGAGCATAAAAGGGGAGCTAGATGGAGTCCTTAGTCCTTCAGCTAAAACTTGAAAGATGAGACCGGGGGATAAGGAAGTGTGAGTGTTCTAGGCAAAGGCCTAGGATGAGAGAGCACATTCTAGGAACTGAAAAACAGTGCAACATGGCTGGAGCACTGCAGCGATGTAGGGCCGAAAAGACCAGCAAGATCCATTCTATAGAGAACCTTGTGATCCATTTAAGAACTCAGGACTATGCCTAAGAACGATTGAAAGATTTTATGTAAGAGAGTGAGACAATCAGATGTGCATTTTAGAAAAAAATCCAAATAATCAATCAACAATAGTTAAAGGGTACCAAATGGAGTAAAGCAGTCCGACAGGCTTAAGCGCAATTCACAGATGAAGGAGCTTGGACTCTCAATGAACCTTCAAGGACTTTAGAAGTGTTAGAAGAATTCTAGGCATTACAAGTGTGTCTATTTCCAAAGGGAGATAGATGGGTTGTAGAGATGTGGAAATGAATGTTAGGGACTCAAAGACTGGTTAGGTTAGGGTTCAGTTGGGAGAGGGGCCATGTGCAACCTGAGGCACTGAAAGAGAAAATGGTTGAAAACAAGTCAAGAAAGGCAGATTTGGGCTATGTGGAAGGTTTCAAATGTCTAAGTAAAAAAATCTGAAATTTGCCCATAGAGGAGAGGTTGAGCCATTGACGATTTCTCAGCAAATGAGCATGCTTAGGTGATCGCAGGATGGATAAGTCAGGAGAAAACACAGGACCTAGGAAAGACAGGAACCTTTTATAGTGCTCCAAGTGTTGCTAATGTAAGTGTTAGCAACAGGGATAAGAGAAACAGATTCGGCAATTACAAAAATAAGCCAACAACAAGGTAGGGTCGAAACGCCTGCAGGATAAAGTATGACAACATAGCTGAGATGGTGCAAAGTAAACGGGCTACAAACTGGAAATTACAAATTTCACTATTACATGCAGTTTCTCTGTAATAGTATTACCATAGAGCAGCCTTTTTCAAAATGTGGTTGGCAGACCGGAATTGATCTATGAGCTATTTGTTATCCAATCAGTACAGACAATGAGAGTAAGCATTTAGAAATGTTCACACCTATATGACAGTAATATTACTGTTGAATTTAATGATAAAAAACTTGGAGTTTTATTATGTTTGCCTTTTAATTTCATTTTTCTAGTAATTCATTTTTATCCTATTTTACAAAAGTATGGATCTGACAAAATTTTCAAAAACGAGTCCTTTACCACACTATCAGAGTATTTAGCTTGCCACCCCAAAATCTAAGCAGATTAACTGTACCTTTGTAAACACTTAAAAATAAACACAAATTTGAATATGGACTGGATATTAGAGATAATGCTGTTACTGTTAATTTTCTTAGGTATAATAATACCACTCTGATTAAGTAGTAGGATCATACTTTTAGAAGCTATACGCTGATGTACTTAGCGGTAAATTATCATGATGTCGGCAACTTACTGAATAGTTCAGCCATAGAAAAAGACACACACGAGGTATCTCAAACACATACAGCTAAAGCCAATACGGCCACATGTCAACAATGGTTGAATTTAGGAGGTGGGATAACAATACCATACTCTCAACTTTCGAATAATATAATGTTGAAAAAAATATTTAAATAAGTAACAAAAGCAAAGTCCTCCATACCCCAAAGTCACTAGGTCAGTATTTTCTGGGATGACTTCTGGATCCTCCCCCTCCTCAAGGCACTTCAGTTTATCAAGACTAAAACAAAAACAAACAAAGTAATCACCACATCCTGTCCTTAGCAAGCAGGAGTTGTGTCCTAAATACATCACTGAATAATTAAGCAATCAGATAACCAGAATTAAAGGCGAATTCTGTGCCAATATTCTATAAAGGAAGGGATATATGCCTGGTTGAAGGCGGCCAATACTGTTAAATAAAGAAATAGATTGTTATTTTAATATTTTCATTTAAAATAAATCACTTTGAGGAATATCTCAATAACAGTATACCCAGGAGGTCCCCAAAAGAGACCAGAGATAATCACGGTTTTGACACTGCTGTGGTTACATATCCTTCCAGCCTCATCATAAACTAAGGTTCCTCCGTCGTCAAAGTGTCTTGTCAAAGACATACACGTCGCTGTTACTCTGATTGCTTTCCTACATTAACAAGCACTTTAAAAACTAGTGAACAGAAAAATTAATCTTTCATGCGGCTCTCCCTTCCCTTCAATCCCACTAGCAGAAATTGTGCATTCCCATCACGGGACTTCTCCCGTTGTTCCGGGAAAGCTTTGATAGGGCGGCCCTTCTACCCCGGGGAGTAAACCACAGGCCCGCCCCCATGATGAGGCCCAGGGGCGCGCAGGAGCAAGGCTGCACCCGGGTTCACTCCAAGCCGCAAGAGCCCCTCGACCCTGCACTCACCCGCACACCGCCCTCAGCTCGGCTGCCGCTTCCAGGCTGCAGCCCAGATCCCGGGCCACGGCCTCATCCTCCCGGCCGGAGTCTGCAACCCCTCGGCCCCCGGGCAGCGCCGGCGCCGGCGGCTCCTTCAGCGACAAGTCTCCTTCCCCGCGCAGCCGGCCAAGCCACAACTCCCCGAAAGCGGCCACATGGAAAACGCGCGTATTCGACTCAGGAAGCTCGTACTCTGGGAAGTTGCAGCCGCCACTGCTGGGAACCGGGTTCTGCCTGCCGCCCTCCCCGCCGCCGCACGTTGAGCCGCCCCTGCTGCCTTCAGCCATGTTCACCCCTCTCCCTTCCCGGCGAAAAGCGGCTGATCAAGGCCTCGCGGGGCTTGCTGGGACTTGTAGTTGCGCGGAGCCCGGGCCGGCGAGCAACTGAGCTGCACTGGCACAGCTTTAGACACTACGTTTCCCGTCAGGCCGCGAGTTGGGCCCGCCCCCGGGCGTGGCACCCCGAGCCTCCGCGTGCAGGGCTTGAACTCATTGTTCTCTGGTCTCGGCTCACAGGAGAGCGGCTGCGGCTTTCTTTTCACCGCAGCTTGTCTGGGGGGGTTCTCAGCCCGTTCGGTTACGCAGCATCGCTCTATGCGGGATAGGGCGGTTTTGGCACGCCCCTTGGTCCCCCTCGTTGTTTTCCTCTCGGCCCTGAGGTGCGGAACTTCTCCTTGACTCCAGGGTTCGAGAGCTGCGCTGCTGCCTCACTGACCCAAAGCCTGAGAGACTTGAGGGTCGAAGGCTGAGACCCGGGGCATGACTGGCCCTCCAGGTCCGGTTCGTTTAGAGCCTCCTCAACGGCCCCATGTATATACGTATCATTGCTGTACACGCGCAGAATAATGTTTATTGAGCGCCTACTGTGTATCAGACGCTGTACAGTATTATCCCTAACGTATATTTTTAAAAATCACAACAGCTTTTCCAGGCAGGTATTATCATCCCAGTTTTGCTGTTGAGGAAGGAGTTAACTGCTAGGAAATAGAAGCAAGGTCGGAACTCTGGGATTTTATCTGTAAACTAAGAAACTCTCCCTCCAATCAGAGGACCTGAGGATGTGCCCTTAGACATAGCTTGTGTCAGACTGTGGAAGGGTTCGAAGGAAAAAAGCCAAGAGTTTAAATAAGCAAAGGCAGAAAACAGAGAAGTCACGGTGACTTGGAATAGTGGGGCTGAGGCCATCTTCTCCCCTAGACTTGCCATTATGTAAGCCAGTAATTTCTTTTATCTTTAGATAGTTTGAGTTGAATTCTCTCAACCTGAAGACAATTAGTCTTCCCAGTGCCTGTAAACCTTGCTCTAAATCCCTTAACAGGGGAGCGCTCGTTCCAGAGAATGAAGTCACGTTTCAGATGTAAGAACTCTAACATGTATCTGGAGATTGAGTAACATTGTCTTCAGGAGTGGAGACCACAATGGTTCCTGAGAAGCAGTGGGAAGGGGCAGGACCAGAAAGAACACAGCAAGGGAAGGTGGTTCACTATGAGGTGTGGCATTTCAGAACAGCATCTTTAGATGTGTGGATCGCAGGGATCAGGGGGGAAAGAAGGGTTAGTGGTCGGCACCAGTGGAACTCCTTTGAGTCTTAGCGTCAGCGGCCACTCTTTGGAATAAGTCTAAAGAGGTCCAGAATAACCACTGCAGCATAAAAATTATTTTGAGCTGAAGGCATTTGAGAATTGGCTTTTTTTCCTGAACGCCATTATCTTCCTAAATGTGGAGCCTCCCCAAAGAACTCAATTGTCATAAATCCCCTCCCACAACTAGAAAAGACTGACTAGAAGTGGGCATCACACTTACACATTGTCACAAAGCTGTATCTCCCATCTGTTCTCCTAAGGACCTATTATCTTTCCTGAAAGTCATTTGTTTTCTAATAAGTGCCCTTTCTCCCCCTCCCCTATTAAGAAGTCATTTGTTTTCCTGTAAGTGCTGCGCTCCCCTTCCCCTTATCTCATTAAGATAGTACATAAGCCCAAATTCTAACCGCCTCCTTGAGTCAATTTTTTCTGTGAACTCTCATTAATCTGTCTTTTGTCAGTTTAATTCACAGTTCCCAAATGACAATATAAGAGTGTAGAGGAAGTTTCTCCTCTTCAGCCATGGCAAAGGAAGCTTCTGGCCCTGTTGCAAGTTTGGCAGAAAATGGGAGCATTTTTAGACCTGGAACTAGGACCAGACAACAACAGAGAAGAGATAGAAAGATTCTAAGATCCCAGGATAGATATAGTCCTTGTAATTCTGGGTGAGTTTTGTATGATTCCTGAGGGAGGAAAAAAAACAAAAACAAAGGTTTCCCAATTGTGGATGTTGGAACCAACCACTGGGTTGAGGTCGTGGCATTAATTTAGAGACAGAATTCTGAGTAGTTGCACAAACCAAGCTTATGACTCTTGATTGGAGAGTAGGAATAGGGAGACATGAGCTCTCCAAGTTTGCCTCTGAGCATTAGTTTCCTCACTTGACACGCTTACATGAGCTCATCAGGTGATGAAAACTGGCTTGCTGGGGGGAGCCGTGGCAAACTGGGGAGTACCAGCCTCTGTCTACAAAGCTACCATGGCTGCCATGTAGGAATGCAGGATTTCTCCACCAGAGCTTCCAACATTTCTAAAGAAGTCAGATATTTAGCTTTTTAACAACAACAACAACAAAAGTGAAATCTCCTGATCTTCAAATGTAGGCAATTAATTTTGTTAAATTACTTAAACAAGGAGGCCATTAGATTGAGGTGGCTCTAATTCAATGGCAACCTGCCTCAGAAAACCAAAGTCTAAGTCTGTAAATGCCTCAAGGTTACAAAATCAAAATGCTAAGGACAACCAATCGCAAACAGCCAACTAGACTTCAAGCTATAACCATTCAATAATTGCTTTGCTTCTGCCTTTTCTCTATAAGATTCTCTCCCCAGGCTCCAGTCAGTGGAGTTCTCCTAACCACTTCCTGTTTGGTGCTGCCCTATTTGAATTGATTTTTGCTCAAAGAGAGTCAAAAATTTTAACATGCCTCAGTTTATCCTTTAACAGTTCATATAACATTTAAAAACAGTATTCAAACCAAACACAATACACATAGGCATCTGGCCAGTGGCCTACCTGTTTGTGATCTCTGATCTACTGTATCTCTAAAATTCACCCAGCTCCCAATTTATGTAATTCCAAAAGTGAACTTCTTTCGTCTTGGTTTCCAAAGTAATTCTACCACTGCCCCAAGGCCTCCTTTCTCAGAATTAGACTACAGGTAACTGGGAGTCTCACTTGGGGTTGAAACCATATGTTTCCCACATTTCAATAGTAACTGTCCAAGTTGTATTTCCATCTAGTTCTCTCTGATGTCTAAATCTTTCCTACAGCAAAGTCATTTATTTTATTCTTCTCCTCTGGCTTTGGCTTTTTTCCCTCTGAGTGGACAATTGGTCTGGATTTTTTAAAATAATTTTTGAATAAGCACGTAATTTAAAAGGTAGAAATAACAACTGTATTATTATTGACTATATTCCAATATAGTCAATAACAATGTAATATCTTTGTATGGTGAGAGATGGTAACTACACTTATGGTGATCATTGTGTAATGTATAGAAATATCATATCGCTATGTTGTGCACCAGGAACTAACATAGTGTTGTAGGTCAATGATACTTCAAAAAACAAACTCGTAGAAAAAGAGATCAGACTGTGGTTACCAGGGGCAAGGGGTGGAGAGAGGGAGACTGGATGAAAGTGGTCAAAAAGTAGAAACTTACAGTTATAAATGAGTACAAGGGATGTAATATACAACATGATTAACATAATTATTGCTGCTATATATTATATATGAAAGTTAAGAGAGTGTATCCTAAGAGTTCTCATCACAAGGAAGAAAATAGTTTTTTTCTTTTTCTTTTACTTTGTATCTATATAAGATGATGGATATTCCCTAAACTTATTGTGATAATCGCTTCATTGATGTATGTAATCATTATGCTGTACACCTTAAACTTATACAGTGCTGTATGTCAATTATATCTCAATAAAAGTGGAAGAACAAAAAGATACAAACATCATGCAGTGAAAGTCTCCCTTTCTATCTTTCCCCCAGTCATGTACAGCCCCTTCCTAGATTTCTGGAGGCAACCATAACCTCCAGTTAGCAATTTCTTGTGTATCTTTCCAGAGAAATCATGTATTTTATATAAATATATATGTATGTATGTATACATATTGCACACACACATAGGTATGCATGTACACACATATTTTGCATACAATACATGCTGTTCTATATTCTATACCTCATGTTTTTCATGTGAGGTTATATCTTAAGACATCCTTTTATATAAATATGAAGAGCATCCTATTTCTTCCACTGTATCTGTCAAATTTCTTTAACTAGTGCTCCCTTGAAGTACATTTAGGCTGTTTGTAGTCTTCTGCTTGTACAATTAATGCAGCAGTGAAAAATCTTACAGGCAGTCATTTTGCTGATTACTATCTGTCCTCAGGCCCCAATTAAAAACTCTATTTAAAAATTATTCTTTTGCACTCTCTTGGATTACTCACCCTGGGGGAAGCTGGCTGCATGTCATGAGGACACTCAGATGTCACTATGCAGAGGCTGATATAATGAGGAACTGAGAAGAGGCCTCTTACCGTTGATCAGCACTAACCTGTCAGGTAGTTGATGGAACCACCTTGGAAGCAGACCCTCCAGCCCAGTCAAGCCTAAGAGAATTGCATTCCTGCCAACACTAACTCATCTGTTCCCAGATTCCTAACCCACAGAAATTGTGTGAGATAATAAATATTTAAGCTGCCACATATTGGGGTAACCTGTTACACAGCAAGAGATAACTAATAGAGGGAGTGAGGTGAATACAGCCATGTATTAAGAGGTTAAATCGGGACTTCCCTGGTGGCGCAGTGGTTGAGAGTCCGCCTGCCGATGCAGGGGACGTGGGTTCGTGACCTGGTCCGGGAAGATCCCACATGCTGCGGAGCGGCTGGGCCTGTGAGCCATGGCCGCTGAGCCTGCGCGTCCGGAGCCTGTGCTCCGCAACGGGAGAGGCCACAGCAGTGAGAGGCCCGCGAACCGCAAAAAAAAAAAAAAAAAAAGAGGTTAAATCTATACAAGGGACCTTGCCAGAGAGGCAAGAAGTAGGGAAATAATTAAGGAAACATTTGCAATAATCCAGTTAAGAGGCAATGGAGGGTCTATGAAAAGAGACAAGGATGGGCTCATCCAGCCCTGGAGAAACAACCTGAGTTTGTACATTAATGATGATATCCTATAATAGCAATTTTAGTACATTAATGATGTTATCGACAACAGCAATTTTAGTCTTCTGACTCTGGTTGATTAGAGTTCAGTTGGCACAGAATTGAGGTCAGAGGGGACAAGAAAGGGAATAAAGTTTTGGATAGAGAGATTAATCACAAACTCAGTAAGGGAACCTGGTTTTAGGGGGACTTGGTTTCGATAATAAAAATGCAAGAAGATTCATCTACTTGAACAGCAGTATTTCTAAAAATGACTGATTCTGAGAGTATTAAATGCTATTGCACCCATTGAAATCATCTTTCAACTGTGACCTTGGTCAGGCTCCTCGTATTGAATGGTGACTTCCTTCTCCTAGTCATCTTCTTTTGACTCTCTGTTGATCCTATCTTGTTGAATAGCATTTCCAATTGTGGGACACCATTTGGGGAACATTCTTGCCTTGAGGTGCTGACATCTTGTTTGGGAAAAATCTGGATAATCAAGATTATGTCCTGTTTTGTCTGTTCTTTCCTTTGCTTTTACCGCTGTGAAATACACACACACAGACACATACACATATAAAGGATTCTTTTGGTTAAGCGTTGTTTGTGTTTCAAAGCACTGATGAGTTTTATCTAAAAATAGAAATGATGTCTCTAAATTTACAAATACTCTTTTGCAATCCAACCGTCATCTTGACTAAGCATAAATCTCTACTGATCAATTACCAAAGCTACACTGCTGTGGCCGTATTCTAAACCAACTGATTTTTCAATTGGGCTGGGCTCAGTCATTTACATTTGACCCATGATTAGCAGGGAGCATACCTAAATTTAAGTGGCAATTACAGCGTGCTGGATCTTTCTTAGTTTCGGGTTCTGTGGGGCAGGCATTCCCAAAAGGTTCAAAGAAAGGCCCTGCAAGAGCAACTGTGGAACAGCTTCGGCTACAGCCACGTCTTCTTTGGTACTTCTACTGAGAGGGGTAGGGCCAAATGCCCAATTCTCATTCACCCCTTAGGCATCGAGAGGCTTTAGGAAAATAAGAACTAGCCAGCTCTTTCCACAACAGAGTTGAGGACACCTTAAAGATCCCAAAAGGAGAAAATCTTTTGCTTGGTGCTGTTCCTGGATTCTCTGCTTCAACAGATTACATGTTCATGTGGAGGATTGCTTTCCTGAAGCCAGGGGACCATGTGGGAGTTTATCTCTGCCAAAGAAAGGAGTAGCAGAAGGACGGAAAGGGAATGTGTGACGGGAAAGACAGCTGAAGTACCCTTAGTCGTAAAGGCAGTTGGTAGAAGAATAACAACAATTTAGTGAGAAGTAAGATTTATAACCTTTCAGAGGCCTGATATGAATTATAAGGAATTTTAACAACCGAGGTAGAAAACCTGAATTGAGTGTCCTCTTCAATTCTAAGCAATGATCCTTTTCAAAGCTGAATGACTGTTAATAGATATATATTTGCATAATGAATTTTTTAAAATAATCATTTTTTTTTTGGCTGCATTGGGTCTTTGGTGCTGCGCGCGGGTTTTCTCTAGCTGCGGTAAGCAGGGGCTACTCTTCGTTGCGGTGCACGGGCTTCTCATTGTGGTGGCTTCTCTTGTTGCGGAGCACAGGCTCTAGGGGCGCAGGCTTCACTAGTTGTGGCACGAGGGCTCAGTAGTTGTGGCTCACGGGCCCTAGAGCACAGGCTCAGTAGTTGTGGCGCACAAGCTTAGTTGCTCCGAGGCATGTGGGATCTTCCCGGACCAGGGATTGAACCCGTGTCCCCTGCACTGGCAGGCGGATTCTTAACCACTGAGCCACTAGGGAAATCCTGCATAATGATTTTTTTTTTAATTCTCTAAACTGTCTCCAACTAATTGTTTTAGGATACCTCTATTGTTTGCTGTTCTCCCACCATCCCCACCTCTGTTCCACTGATAAGTACAAATTAGGCAATTAGCTTTTTCCAAGAACAATGCCAAATTTATTGGAAGGTATTTAAAATCTTGGATTAACAAAGAGAGTGAGAGAGTCTACTGGTAGAAAATAATAGAATCAGAGAAAAGAAGTATCAGAAAACATTTTAGTCCCTTTTGATGATAGGGACTGTGGACATGGAGAGATGTGGAAGAAGCTGTCAGTTTTTGGAGGGAGGCTTGAACCAGGACATTGTCTGACTCCCATGATGTGAGGCTGGTATCATCCTAAGATTCTGCAACCAAGCATACTTTTTTAAAATCTGTTGAAGTTCACCTATTACCTCTATGAGATACATTCACTGATGTAAGAGGAAAAGATCCTGGAAATGGTATAAAATGATTGAAGGTTAGAAGCTGTGGGACCAGGTAACGAAATACTCTCTGATATTAGATTTTGCCCTTATCTCAGAAGGAAAGCATCTTTCCACTGTAAAGTTTCTTTCTTTCTTTCCATACTCCTTGGAAGCACGTCACTAAGCACAGTTCCTACTCATGGGGGTGTGGAGTGGGGAAGGAGTGGGAATTAAGTTTCATCTTCTGGAGCAGGGAGTAGTTACATATTGATAAGTTATTTGAAATCCTATAAGGGAGATTGGTCTCTTCTCCTTCACTTATTTAATTATTCAATCTTTTATTTATATCAGTATGGACTCATGGATATTTATTTTATGTTTTGGACTATCATCCATCACTATGTATTAATCACGTGCTTCAGAGGCTTTGACATCGGGGTCTTGCTGAGCCTGGAGAGACTGCCCCTCCCAGGGATAGCCAATTTCTAGCGATAGTAAAGGATTCTCCTTTGAGTGTGCCTTTCAAATGCAAACCAATCTACCCAGGATGGGCACCCCGCCCCCCCCACCTCCTCTATCAGGTTCTCACTCTCAAAGTTACTATTCCTCTGCCCTAATTAGCCAGGTCCAGGTACCAGCCAACTACAGGCAGCCCCTATGCCCCAGAACCACTGAAATTATTTAAATCAGCCAATCCTAAACCTGCTTACCTTGCCTCACCTGTTTCTTCCTGCAGAAACTACAGTAAGGGCTCTTGCCCACATTTCCCTCTTGCTCCCTCTGCCTCCCGATCAATCCTGGTGCTTCCTCCTGTGGCCCCCTGCTGTGTGGCATGCCCCCTCTTAGGAACCGTGAGTAACAAACCATCTTTACACTGGCAGTCATCTCTTGATCTGCTAGCCTTCACCATAGATGAATAATAATAAAACCTACATTTGAAAGCTACTTATTTATTTTATTGCTCACATTGTTCCAGCTCTGGTTATTGAGAGCTATTTCAGACCGGCTCCTGTGTCCCTTTCACATCCACCCTGTCCTCTTGTTTTTTGAGCCCTTCCTTACTTTCCAGGGCAACAAGATGCTTCTGATTCATACACTCCCTGCCCAATGCCTAGAATCAGCCATTTCTCCAAGAAACCATGGTTCTTTTTATTGGAGAATGGTATCACCATTGATTTTTGTAAATAAAGTTTTATTTACATGAACACAGTCATGTTTATTCAATTTCTCATTGTTTATGACTGGTTTTGCATTACAACAGCAGAGTTTAGTAGTTACAAGAGACTGAATGGCCTGAAAATCCTGAAATATTTGCTATCTGGCCCTTTACGGATGTTAACTAGACTGTGTGATCATTTCACAATACATACAAATATTCAATCATTATGTTGTACATCTGAAACTAACATAATGTTACATGTCAATTATACCTCAATAAAAAAATATGTAATTATAGTAAAAAAATGTTTGCTGACTCCTTTTTTAGATGGTGACGTGCTTCTTTCTCTTTAAAATTTATTTTATTGAAGTATAGTTGTTTTACAAGGTTGTGTTAATTTCTGCTGTACAGCAAAGTGATTCAGTTATACATATGTATATTCTTTTCTCGTATTCTTTTCTATTATAGTTTATCACAGGATTTTTTTTTTTTTTTTTTTTTGCTGTACGCGGGCCTCTCACTGTTGTGGGCTCTCCCGTTGCGGAGCACAGGCTCCGGACCCACAGGCTCAGCGGCCATGGCTCACGGGCCCAGCTGCTCCGCGGCATGTGGGATCTTCCTGGACCAGGGCACGAACCCGTGTCCCTGCATTGGCAGGTGGACTCTCAACCACTGCGCCACCAGGGAAGCCCTATCACAGGATATTGAATATAGTTCTCTGTGCTATACAGTAGGGCCTTGTTGTTTATCCAATCTATATATAATAGTTTGCATCTGCTAATCCCAAACTCCCAATCCATCCCTCCCCTACCCCCTTGGCAACCACAAGTCTGTTCTCTATGTTGCTTATTTCTATAAGAATAGAGAGAGGTCTTATAGAAGTCCAAAAACTGAAGTGTTCATGAGATCTGACACCAGGAATCAACAGTACCTTTTCTTCCACGGCTTTCTGGCTTCCATTGTGCATTTCCCCTCCATTCCTTTCCTCTCTATCAGGTAGTTCTTACTGGCCCCTTATGTAGGCTGCTAAGTTGCGGTGCGGGGAAACTCCCCTTCTAGCTAGGTTAGAAGGGAGCAGCTGGCAAAGAGGAATTTAATTAGAATTGGCACCACCTTCTAGGATGGTAAAGAGAGCCACGTACACCTCTGGTCATGTAAGCTAGGCCCAGGGAGAAAAAGAAAAAAAGCAATTCCTTCCAACACAATTATGCTTTTGCAACTTGTCGAATTAATGCCATTTTCACATACATTTTTCTTGTATATGATTAGACACTGTAGCTGAGAAAAAAACTACTCACCTTGGAGAGTGTTCCCTGCTTTTTAGGAACATTTCTAAAGATGTCAAGCACATCAAACACTAGGGATTATCCTCGTGCTTCCAGAGTCAGCAGTGACTAAGCAAAGCAGAGCCTCTCAGGTGCTCGAGTTTGCAACTCCCTGCAAAAGACAGAGAGGAGGACTGTCCTCTTCCTCCAAGGAGGGCAGGGGTTTACTGAGGGAGTGGGCAGGCATGGGGGCACCTTGCTGGAGGCTTCAAAGAGAGGCTACATAGGTGGAGAGGGGTTGAAGAGAGGGAACATTTATATTAGACTCCCTGCTTTTGAAGACCTAGTCTGGAAGGCATTTGCTGGTGTCTAGCAGGATAAAAAATAAAGTCCAACACCATTACAAGCCTAATCCTGGGTGATGAACATCTGTAGCTCATTCATAATACAGTGTGTATCTGGTCAGGGGAGACTGAGCAGCAAAGCTTCTCGGGAAGGAGCAGTAAGTGCTCTCTGATGGCTTAGTCGTGCTCCAGCAATGAGAGGGCAGGAGACACGCCTGCAGCATCGGGGCAGAGTCTCGCAGCACCAGAGACAGTCAGACTGCCTTTTCCCTTAAGGCAGAAAAGAAGAGATCTGTACTGCTTTGCCCCACATGCTTCATATTCGCGTGCTGCATAAGGACACCTGATAAGGTTGCCAGATTTAGCAAATTAAAAGTGTGGGACATCCACTTACATTTGAATTTCAGATATACATAATGAATGAATAACTTTTTAGTATAAGTATATCCCGTGCACTATCTGGGATATACTTTTACGAAAAAACGTTTTGTTGTTTTTGTTGATCTGAAATTCAAATTCAACTACTCTTTATTTTATCTGGCAACGCTATGCCTGGGTCTACTTCATAACCTTTCAGATCAGCTCATGGAGCTGCCAGAAACTTCCCTCTAGATCTTTTGAGGGAGAGAGCAAAAGCTAGAAGCAGAAAGAGGACAGGACTGGCCCAGTTTTTCCTGTTTTGGAAAAGCCCTGCGTACCAGGCCGTGCTAGGCCATTGGTCAGCATTCAAATGGCCCTGTCCTGTGTCCACTTCCAGTCTAACCAGTGTGGCCATGGTCATGGCTGTTGGGAGGTGTGGCGGCCCATACAGAGTTTGTTTACATAGGTAGAAGGCAGTTAGGCATGTCATTATGTCCAGGGCATTTATGTCTGCCAGCAGGTTCCTTCACTCCAGCCCCCCTCCTCCCCCACTTCTCTACCTCACGCCAGAAGAGGCTCCTTTTCTAGAACCCGTAACCTGAACTCAGTGCTGGCCCCTCTCCTCCCTTAGTCTGAAGACTCTCACATATGACTCCGATGTTTTTTGACCTGCTTAACTGCCTCCTGACACTCACTCACTCTTGCCCCCATCAGGTTGACCTTCTAGCCTGCTTCTTTTCCTGCACTATTTTCCTCTGTTCATCCAGATCATTTAAGGCTCAACTAAAATCACTCAGTTCTGTGAAGGCTTTCCCACTCCAATCTGTACTGTTCTGTCCAAACTTTATACATTGTCCTGGATCACCTCAGAAGTTTAATTGGCCTATGTTTGTTTCCTTTCTTTTAAATTGAAAATCAAAATCATAGAACTAAAAACTTTTTAAGCACTCATAATGCCAATGATCCCAACCTAAAATGACTTTTTAAAAATTTTGTAATATGCATATATCATTTATACGGCTGCCTGCTGTCCCATATTTATATCTTTCAGCTTTTGTGATCTGAGAGGTAAGACTCCTTGTCACCCAGCTCCAAATAGCAACAACCCAAGAGGATGATTAATCCACCTTAGAGCACATGCCCACCACATAGCATCCCATTCCTTTCAACCAGTGGCTGTGGCTAGAGAAATGACCTGTTACGTTTGGCTAGATCTAGATCACCCTGTGGCCACGGGATTAGGTACTATGATTGACAGAGTTCGCAAGTAGATGGGAGAACAGTACTCCAAAGGAAGGAACGTAATCATGGGTAGACAGAAATAAGAGCTGTCTACAAAAACCAAGATTCTTCTAAGTTTTGGTAGAATGACCCAATCCCCTCAAATCTGGTCATCCTTTGGTGAATTGAAAACAAAATTTTTGCAACTATTACATTGAGGACTGAACTCTCAGGCAATGGTATGTGTCAGAGGACACTCTAATTTGAGAGACACTGATTTTACTTAATTTTTATTTTTCTTTCCTTTGAGTGTCTGAATAAATTTTATAATAATCAGATGGTATGGAATGTCTAAGGAGGATTATTGTTCTCCTTCTTTTAAAGAGGAGGGCACTGAGTCTTGAAAGAGAGGAAAAAATTTAAAAGGCCTGTCTAACGACATACACTGGCCCATTGCCTGAGGTAAGTCAGAACTTTTCAGCCTTGTACCTTATACCCTCCATGAGGGAGGCTCCTAAAGTTAAAAATATCAGTGGATTTTTTTAAACTGGAAGATGACTTTAGGGTATGCATTTTTATTTGTTTCCTCCCCCGCCAAAAGTGTTTTAAATGAAAATCCTTCACCTCCTTTCAGGAATAAGGCAGAAGGAATGTTGTTTAAATTGAACAATTACACCCACATCATAAAAGTTCTGTTTCCAAATCTATCTGGTAGGTTTTCCTGTTGACAACATTTTGGTTCACACAAGCCAAAAATTTCCTCTAACGTCTGTGTTTTTAAAGGTGCCTAGTCTCACATTATGTAATTGCTGTGAACAGTTAGCTATTAGAATATTACTACCCACATAAGAGGGAGGTGAAGCAAAACATTCTTCCCTTATTTTCTTTTGCCAGCCAGTTGCTGGCTCATAGAGCAGTTTTAAAAAACTGTGTTGTCTTCTGAGCCCTGTGTCTAACTTTGGTATTTGCTTGCAATGTATTTTTTGAAAATCTGTTTACATTGTTGAATAGATAACATTTTCACTTTGTTCAAAACTAAAAAATGTTCAGTGAAAAGTCTCACTCTCACCTCTTTCACTGCCTTTTCAGTTCTTACTGCCCCATACGCAATGGTAACCAATTTTATCAGATGTATATAACTTGTACAGCTTTTTAATATAAATGTGAACAAGTATGAATATATATATATATATATATATATTCTCATTTTACCCCACTTAAAACAAAAGGCAATATTGTTCTAAACATTGCTTTTTTACTTAGCATTGTATCTTTTTTTCTTTTAACATCTTTATTGGAGTATAATTGCTTTACAATGGTGTGTTAGTTTCTGCTGTATATCAAAGTGAATCAGCTATACATATACATATATCCCCATATCTCCTCCCTCTTGCAACTCCCTCTCCCACCCTTCCTATTCCACCCCTCTAGGTGGTCACAAAGCACAGAGCTGATCTCCCTGTGCTATGTGGCTGCTTCCCACCAGCTATCTATTTTACATTTGGTAGTATATATAAGTCCATGCCAATCTCTCACTTTGTCCCAGCTTACCCTTCCCCCTCCCCGGGTCCTCAAATCCATTCCCTACATCTGCATCTTTATTCCTGTCCTGCCCCTAGGTTCTTCAGAATTAGCATTGTATCTTAAAGATCTTTCATATTGGTAAATAGAGAACTTTCTCAGTCTTTTTAAAGTTGCATAGTCTTCCATCAAATGGATACACCATATTTATTTAATCAGTGCTCATTATTTTACACGTGTTTTTTTTTTCAGTCTCTTACAAAAAATGCTGCAATGATTAATCTTATACATAAGTCATTTGTTACATGTACAAATACATCTGTAGGACAAATCTCAGAAATAAGATTGCAAGGTTGAATAGTTAATGAATTGTCATTCTTGCAGTTTTCCTAAAGCAGTCCTACCATTCTTCCCTTCATGAATTCATCCTTATTCTCCAAAACTCATTTTAAACTTTAGCTACTCTGCAAAGACTTTCTGATCCCCTTTCTAAAGATTGTCATTTGCTTCCACATCAGTGCTCTCACTGCCTCATATTTGTACCCTCATTATAGCTCTTAGATTTTGTACTGAGATTATCTATTGGTAGGGCAGTTACTTTCACTGGTCTATGATGTTCAAAAGCAGGGATGCTGCCTGTACATTTTTGTAACTCTAGGACCATGGACAGTGCCTAGTGTGCAGTAGATGCTCAATACAGATGGATGGATGCATATATTGATGAATAAATAAATATGACCAAAGAAATTACTATTACTGGAAAAAGTTCCAAAAATTATCCTATAGAGAACCTAGGACAAATGTCAATGTTAAATACAAGTTTGCATGATTATGCACTAAGATTTGGCTTGGCCAGGTGAGTTGACTGAAGAGAGGTTCTGAACCAGGAGCAGGAGACATTGAGCTCAGATAAGTAGTCAACAATTGAGATCTGGGGCTTCCCTGGTGGCGCAGTGGTTGAGAATCCGCCTGCCGATGCAGGGGACACGGGTTCGTGTCCCGGTCCGGGAAGATCCCACATGCTGCGGAGCGGCTGGGCCCATGAGCCATGGCTGCTGAGCCTGCGCGTCTGGAGCCTGTGCTCCGCCACGGGAGAGGCCACAATAGTGAGGGGCCCGAGTACCGCCAAAAAAAAAAAAAAAACCAACAATTGAGATCTGTACTGGGTAAGGTTCCTATGGATGCAAGAACCAGAAACAGATCTTCTATCACTTAAGCAAAAATTAGATTTATTGTGGAAGTTTACAATAGAAGGCAGAGCTATTGTAAACAGCCAAGCCTCAGGAAGGGTTGGTAACAGGGTCAGTCCTTTAGAAACAAGAAGAGCTTGTGGGTTTCTCTCCTGAACATTGCCAGAGATGACTCAGCTCTTATCACTTTCTGTCTCTGTTTAAGTTCTCAAAGTTCCCAGGAAAGTACCGGATGGGCCAGGAGTCTCTTCCCGTGGATCATTCAGGCATAATTAAAGGACAGAATGGGTAACACAGGCATAGCCTTTTGGGACACCATTATGTGTCAGGCCGCCATTGTAATTCTTGACTACAGAGGAACCAAGGTGACAAGGTGTGGGTTTCTTATCAGGTGTGTATGTCAGAATGACAAGGAAGCCAGGGAAACCTAGAAACCAGGTCAGTGGGGTAAGGAATAGGATAGGAGAGCAAACAGAAGCCTAGACATCAAGACTAGGGCAATAGGTCAGAAGTGGACTGACAGGCAGCCAAATGTGGAGTTGGAGTCATCTGAGCACACCTGGCCCCAGGTCAAGATTGGCTCTGAGAACTAGAAGAGGCCAAGCCTGCCCTTGGGAAATGAGTTGGGGAGCCTGTAGGAAGGATGTGCAGGCTGGGCCTCGCATGGACCATTCCTTGACGCAGCATTTGGAGCAGAGCTCTTCATTCATACGTACTTCCCTTCACTCATTGGCCAGCTGGCAGTGTGAAGGACTGGCCCAGCATGCCCCAATCCCAACAAAGTGTACCAATAACAATGCTCATGTATGTCATTGTCTCTCGGTTATTAGTGTTTATTGTTTTTTTTTCTAGTTGTTGCTATTTGGCCTTGAATCCAACTTATATGCTGGTGTGACTGAGAAAAGGGAGGACATTAGTGTTCATTTTGTGTCTACTATGTTCTAGACATAGTGACAGAGATCTCATATGCATTATTACATTTTAAAAGTATCCTCAAAATAGCTCTTTGAGGGAAGGATTAGGCCCCTTTTTATAGATAAATTAACTGAGGCAAGGAATGTGTCTTTGTCTGTTCAGGCTGCTATAATGAAATACCACAAACTGGGCAGCTTATAAACCACAAATATTTATTTTTTACAGTTCTAGAGGCTTGGAAGTCCAAGATCATGGCCCTGGCAACTTTGGTGTCTGGTAAGGGCCCACTTCGTAGATAGCTATTTTTTGTTGTAATTTCACATGGCAGAAGGGCTAGGGAGCTTTCTCTCTGAGGCTTCTCTTAAAAGAGCACTAATCCCACTCCTAAGGGCTCTGTTTTCAAGACCTAGTCACCTCCCAGAGGCCCTGTCACCTCATACAATCACCTGGGAGGTTACGTTTCAACATATGAATACTGGGGGAACACAAACATTCAGACCAGAGCAGAAGGTCTAATAACTTGAACAAAGTTCTCTCAGACCCCAATGCTCATATTTCCTTCTTCACAGCACTCTCTAGGCTCTTTAGGGCCTCCTCACATGCACACTGGGACCTGCTTTCTTGATAGTGACTGTATGACAGCCATACTGCCACAGGCAATGGAACGTACTTGGAATCAGGAAACCTCAACTCTGGGCTCAGCTGTGTTACCAATTAGGTGGTGGCTTAGTTTCCTCATCTGTAAAGTGAGTGGGTTGAACTAGCCGACATCAAGGCTCTTTTACTGCTCTAAAAATGCCGTGCCTCTGGCTTCATAGCCTTTGAGGCAATTAAAGATCACTTCTGCTTTAGAGAACTTTAATTTGGTCTGTAGCTATATGCCATGCTGGTGCCACGTTTTGCTAGCCTCTGCAAAGATATGTTGTATTCTTGACATTTTTCTTTATTCCTTTGCTAATTTTTTCCATGTGATATCATATATGATTCAGGGAAGTAGACTTGTACACCACAGCAGTGTGCTCTGGCATTCCCAAGGAGTCTTTGAACTTACCTATATAGTTTCTCAGGGATAAGGTACATTGCCATTTTCACTTTCAGGATTGGCCCATAAAAGTTATTTTAAAACTTTCTCCCCCATTTTTAGTGGTGAAAATTGTTTTTCAAATATAATTCTTATTTAGAACTCCAAACTGTAAAGCAAATGTAACTGGATGTGAAAAAAAAAGTTATTACATCAACAGCTGAGAAAAAAAATTCCTGCTGGGGGAAAAGTGGTTTTTGGATTGCAAAAGACTTCTATGTAAAGAAAGTGAGACAAACTTTTGAGCACTAGAAGTGAACGGAAATTTGGAGGTGGAAGGATTGTACAAAAGAGTAGAGAAAGGGCCCGGCCGTACAGTGGTAGGCTGGAACTCAAGGCCCCTGAAACTGATGGAAGGATCTTTTCTAGGAGTGGGGTGTGTCTAATATTCAATTTTTAGTTCTTAGGTTTCTGTGATGGAAATCTGAGTGTAAGTGGCTGACATTAAGCTTTTGATTGCCGAGGCATCCATTTCGAAGATATCCATCTTGAATAAACATACTGCCAGCATTGTGCTTTATAAGGTTGATAGATAGTCAAATCATAGAAAGTAGTAGAACATAGCAGTTAAGAGCACAGGTCTGATTTCTTAGTGTAGACACATCCTGGCTATATGAAACCAGGCTACTTCTCTGTATTTTCATTGTCTCCCCTATAAAACGGAGTTTACAGGCTAGTTTTATTGCTTTATACAGCTGCACTTTCATTTTTGACCTAAACTGAATCACCCCACTTTGTCATTGATTTTTTTTTCTCCAGACTTGGATCTTAATGATTTTTAGTTTATCCCAAATACATGAAAATCTTCATAAAATAAAAGGGATAATTACAGATAAAACAACAACTAATAAACAAACTTCTGAAAGCAAGTCTATTGTAGAAATTTTAAACTACATCTAGTAATAGTATCTAATTGAGCATAGAGTTTCCCATGAAGGTAATTTTTAGTGGGATGGTATAACTTTATCATTATCTCAAGTACTATAAAATAGGAGAAATCACACACACCTTCCACTTGTGGGCATGTGGATCTGCACAGGTGAGACCCCAGTGTGACACCCACAGAAAGATGGCCAAAGATGAGTCCCCTGGTAATTAGCATGGGCACAGTAGGAATAGGCCACAAAAGATTAGGGTTGACCCAGTTTAGAGATGTGGTTCTTATTTTCCCTAATAACTAAATCCTTACAGATACCCAACATTCCCAATAACTAAATCCTTACAGATACCGAACATTTCCCTAATAACTAAATCCTTACAGATACCCAACATTCCAACAGATACCCAATAAATCCTTACAGAGGCTGGGTGTCTTTGTCCTTTTGTCACCCACCCCCACCCACCCTGTCTACTATCTATTTAGCTCTACCTGTGATGTTTCTTACTTCTTTTGGAATTTGCCAATAGGCTGCCTCTTCCCAGCTTAGATGCCCTGGACCATCTTCCTATTTGGATATTAGCCAGCAGCACTCAAGTCCTGTCTCTTGTTTCTATAATAACCAATCGCCAGATTCAGGTTTCCCTAAATTAACTGACCCCTAGCTTTGTTCCTAAGTTCATACCCAGACTTCATTGGTTTGGCTCAGTCAGATAGCATCCAGGATCCAGTTAAAACACAAAGAACCTATATTCTAGAGGCTGCAGGTAGAGCAAATTAAACAAAACGTGAATAGAAGGAAAGAACTAATAAAAGAGAAGTGAGAAAGGTAAGTCACAGAAGTAGTATATTGAATTATTAAAACAAACAGTGGATTATTTGAAAATATTAATGGAATTGAGGAGGAATGATAAAGAAAAAAACAGGAGAGGCAAAATTATAAATATCAAGAACAAAAGAGTCTCTTTAGACAGTGGTGCTGGGCAAGTTGGACAGCTGCATGTAAATTAATGAAGCTAGAACACACTCTCACAGCATACACAAAAATAAACTCAAAATGGCTTAAAGACTTAAATGTAAGACATGACACCACAAAACTCCTAGAACAGAACATTGGCAAAACATTCTCTGACATAAACCATACCAATGTTTTCTTAGTGACCTAAAAAAAACCATCTACCAAGGCAATAGAAATAAAAGCAAAAATAAACAAATGGGACCGAATCAAACTTATAAGCTTTTACACAGCAAAGGAAACAATCAACAAAATGAAAAGACAACCTACACCCTGGGAGAAAATATTTGCAAATGATGTGACTGACAAGGGCTTAATTTCCGAAATGTACAACAGCTCATACAACTCAATAACAAAAAAACAAACAACCCAATCCAAAAATGGGCAGAAGACCTAAACAGACATTTCTCCAAAGAAGACATACAGATGGCCACTGGGCCCATGAAAAGATGTTCAACGTCACTAATTATTAGAGAAATGCAAATCAAAACTACAATGTGGTACACCTCACACTGGTCAGAATGGCCATCATTAAAAGTCTACAAATAATAAAGGCTGGAGAGGGTGTGGAGAAAAGGGAACCCTTCTACACTATTGGTGGGAATGTAAATTGATGCAGCCACTATGGAGAACAGTATGGAGGTTCCTGAAAAAACTAAAAATAGAGTTGCCATATGATCCAGAAATTCCATTCTTGGGCATATATCTGGACAAAACTGTAATTTAAAAAGACAGAGTCAAGGGCTTCCCTGGTGGCGCAGTGGTTGAGAGTCTGCCTGCCGATGCAGGGGACACAGGTTTGTGCCCCGGTCCGGGAAGATCCCACATGCCGCGGAGCGGCTGGGCCCGTGAGCCATGGCCGCTGAGCCTGCGTGTCCGGAGCCTGTGCTCCGCAATGGGAGAGGCCACAACAGTGAGAGGCCCGCATACCGCAAAAAAACAAAACAAAACAAAACAAACAATAGTTAAAAAATGGGTGGAAGACCTAAATAGACATTTCACCAAGGAAGACATACAGACAGATGGCCAAGAGGCACATGAAAAGATGCTCAACATCACTAATTATTAGAGAAATGCAAATCAAAACTATAATGAGGTATCACCTCACACCAGGCAGAATGGCTATTATCAAAAAAGCTAGAAACAATAAATGCTGTAAAGGGTGTAGTGAAAAGGGAACCCTCCTACACTGTTGGTGGGAATGTAAATTGATACAACCACTATGGAAAACAGTATGGAGGTTCCTCAAAAAACTAAAAATAGAACTACCATTTGACCGAGCAATCCCACTACTGGGCATATACCTTGAGAAAACCATAATTCAAAAAGAGACATGTACCACAGTGTTCATTGCAGCACTATTTACAATAGCCAGGACATGGAACCAACCTGAACGTCCATCGACAGATGCATGGATAAAGAAGATGTGGTACATATATACAATGGAATATTACTCAGCCAGAAAAAGAAATGAAATTGAGTTATTTGTAGTGAGGTGGATGGACCTAGAGACTGTCATACAGAGTGAAGTCAGTCAGAAAGAGAAAAACAAATACTGTGTGCTAACACATATATATGGAATCTAAAAAAAAAATAAATGGTACTGATGAACCTAGTTCAGGGCAGGAATAAAGAGGTAGACATACAGAATGGACTTGATGACATGGGGTGGGAGGCCGAAGTTGGGGTGAAGTGAAAGTACCATCGACATATATACACTACCAAATGTAAAATAGTTGGCTGGTGGGAAGCAGTAGCATAGCACTGGTAGATCGGCTCAGTGCTTTGCGATGACCTAGCGGGGTGGGATAGGGAGGATGGGAGGGAGGCTCAAGAGGGAGGGGATATGGGGATATGTGTATGCGTATGGCTGATTTGCTTTGTTGTGCAACAGAAACTAACATGGTATTGTGAAGCAATGACACTCCAATAAAGATGTATTAAAAAAAAAGATACATGCACTCTTATGTTCATAGTAGCACTATTTACAATAGCCAAGACATGGAAACAACCTAAATGTCCATCGACAGAAGAATGGATAAAAATGTGGTATATATATACAATGGACTATTACTCAGCCATAAAAAGAATGAAATAATGCCATTTGCAGCAACATGAATGGACATAGAGATTATCATACTAAGTGAAGTAAGTCAGAAAGAGAAAGACAAATGCCATATGACATCACTTACATGTGGAATCTAAAATACGACACAAATGAACTTATCTACAAGACAGAAATAGACTCACAGACATAGAGAACAGATTTGTGGTTGCCAAGGGGGAGGAGGGGTGGGGGAGGGATGGATTGGGAGTTTGGGATTAGCAGATGCAAACTACTGTATATAGAATGGAGAAACAACAAGGTCCTACTGTATAGCACAGGGAAATATATTCAATATCCTGTAATAAACCATAATGGAAAAGAATAGGAAAAAGATATGAATATATATAATATAGTCTCTGAATCACTTTGCTGACATCAGAAACTAACACATTATAAATCAACTATATTTCAATTTTAAAAAAAGAATAAAAAATGAGGGCTATCACTATAAATCCTATAAAAAGAAGGATAATTAAGGAATATTATGATCAGCTTTATGTCAATGAATTTGACAAATTAGATAAAACATACAAATTCTTGGAAAAACCTAACTTACCAAAACCAATACAAAGAAATAAAATACCTGTATAACCCTATAACTGCTAAATAAATTGTATTTGCAATTTAAAAAACCTTCTCAAGAAGAAAACTCAGGCCCAGATGATTCTACTTGTGATTCTATCAAAAATTTTAAAAAGAAATAATATCAATCATACACAAACTCAGGAAAAGGGAAGATACAACACTTTCAGATTGTTTTATGAGGCCAAAAAAACCTGACATGATTATCACAAGAAACAGAAACCACAGAGTAGTATCTCTCATGAACAGAGACACAAAAACCTTAAATAAGTATTAGGAAATTGAATCAAGAAATATATATATGAGGATAATACATCATGACCATGCAGAATTTATCTACGAATGAAAGTTTGATGGGCTTAACATTCAAAAATCAATCAGTATAATTCATTGCATTAACAGAATAAAGGTAAAAAATGTTATAGCATCTCAATAGATACAGAAAAAGCATTCCACAAAACTCAACATCCATGTATGAAAAATTTCAGCAGACTACAAAAAGAAGGGAATTTCCTTAATCTGATAAAGATCACCTACAAAAATTATAGCTAACTTTACACTTAATGATGAAAGACAATGCTTTCCCCCTAAGGCTGTGAACAAGGCAAGGATGCTGTTATGGACTGAATGTTTGTCTCCCCTCAAAATCGTATGTTGAAACCTTACCCTCCAATGTGATGGTATTAGGAGGTGAGGCCTTTGGAAGGTAATTAGGATCGATGAGGTCATGAGGGTCGAGTCCCCATGAATGGGATTAGTGTCCTTATAAGAGTCATGAGAGAGCTTGCTTCCTCTTTCTTTCTGCCATGTGAGGACACAAAATGTCAGTCATCTGCCACACAAGTGGGCTTTCACCAGAACCCAACCATGCTGGCACCATGATCTTGGACTTCTAGCCTCCAGAACAGTGAGAAATAAGCTTCTGTTGTTGATAAGCCATCCAGCTTATGGTATTTTGGTACAGCAGCTCAAACTGACTAAGCCAGATGTCTACTCCTACCACTTTCATTTGATACTGTATTGGAGGTCCAAGCTAGTTTAATAAAGCAAGAAAAAGGAATAAAAAATATAAAGAGTGGAACAGAAGAAGTAAAAATGTCACAAACAACATGACAGTCTACATAGGAATTGCTACAGAAACTGTGAAAAATCTACTAGAAATAATAAATGAGTTACCAAGATTGTAGGACACAAGATGAATAATAAAAAATAAACTGTGTTTCTGTATTACAGCACAGAACAATTGGAAGTTAAAATAAAAAATCAATATGATTTAAAATGTCATTAAAAACTGAAACACTCAGGGATGAATTTAATGAAATAACTGTACACTGAAAACTACAAAACAATACTGAGAGAAATTTAAGAACACCTATTTAGGAGATGTATACATGTTCAGGGATTGGTAGACTCAATATTATTAAAATGTTAATCCCACCCCCTCAAATTATCTGTGGATTGAATGAAATCCTAATCAAAACCCCCACAGTTTTTTTTTGTAGACAATAATCAGCTGATTCTCCAATTTATAGAGAAATGCAAAGGACCTAGAATAGCCAAAGTAAACCTGAAAAAGCAGGAAAAAATTGGAGGACTTGTACTTCCTGATTTAAAGGCTTACAATTCACCTGCCGTGTAATATCTATAAAATGGTAGCAATTGAATAGAATATCAAGTTCAGAAATAGACCCACACATATATGGCCACTGATTTTTAACAAAGGTGCCAAGGTTCAATGCAGGAAAGCATAGTCTTAAGGGTGTTGGATCAACATGAAAATATATATGTATGAAAAAAAAAAACCTAGAACTTTACCTCACATCCTTTATAAGAATTGAAATTCTTGAAATTCATCATAGATATAAACATAAGAGCCCAAACTGTAACGTTTATACATGAACGTTTATACATGAAAATAAAGGAGAAAATCTTTGTGGTGTTGGGTTAGGCAACGGTTTCTTAGGTAGGGAACAAAAGCATAACCATAAAAGAAAAATTAATAAACTTGACTTCATCAAAATGAAAAATTTTGCTCTTCCAAAGACACTATTAAGAAAATTAATGGCAAGCCATGTAGGGAACATATTTGCAAAATTCATATCTTATTAAAAACATGTATCTAAAATATATACTTTACAATAATAAGCAATGCAGTTAAAAATGGGCAAAAGAGTAGAACTGACATTTCACTGAAGAATATTTTAAAAACTGGCAAATAAGCACATGAAAAGATGCTGAACATCATTATTCACTAGAGAAATGTAAATTAAAACCACAATAAGACAACACTACAAACCACTGGAATGATAAAATTCAATAAATGACAATTTTTGGCAAGGATATGAAGCAACTGCTACTCCGAAAAACAGTTGGACTTTAAAAAAAAAAGTTAAAATACACTTACCATACATCCCAGCAATCTTGCTAAATATTTTCCCAAGAGATATGAAAACATTTGTCCACTCAAAACTTCTACTCAGATGTTCATAGCAGCTTTATTCACAATAGCAAAAACTGGAAATAATCCGAATGTCCAGCAACTGTGGAATGGATAAACATACCGTAATGTTACAAAATAATCACGAAAACCAATTCGATTCTATACAATGAAATATTACTCATCAATAAGATGGAATAGACTGCTGATATACACCAACACAGAGATAAATCTCAAAGGATTATGCTGAGTAAAAGAATTTCTATTTCTAAAATCACTGTGACAGAAAATTGACTGGTTTTTGCCTGGGCCTGAGAGTTGCAGGAGGGGAATGACTGCAAACTGGCATGGGTCACTTTTTGGGGCTATGGAATGTTCTGTATTTTGTTTGGGGTCATGATTATAGGACTGTCTACATTTGTCAAAACTTATCAAACTCCACTTAAAATGTGTGAATTTTATTGCATGTAAGTTACATCTCAGTAAAACTCAATTTTAGGAAAAAAATATTGCCTTTACAGAAAGGAGTAATTTTATTTACTTATTAAATCAAGTAAAGCCCTTATAGCTTTTCTTAAAGTATAGCAATTGAATAGAATATCAAGTTCAGAAGCTTCAATTTGTGTTTAATAATACTGAGAGTGGGGCTTCCCTGGTGGCGCAGTGGTTGAGAGTCCGCCTGCTGATGCAGGGGACACGGGTTTGTGCCCCGGTCCGGGAAGATCCCACATGCCGCGGAGCGGCTGGGCCCGTGAGCCATGGCCGCTGAGCGTGCGCGTCCGGAGCCTGTGCTCCGCAACGGGAGAGGCCACAACAGTGAGAGGCCCGCGTACCACACACACACACAAAAAAATAATAATACTGAGAGTGAAACTCTATAAGACTTACTAGAAAAAAAGAGACAAAGCGGCTGCTTAGAGAGAGTTACCTGGGAATTGATTCACTAGGTTTAACCACATCTCACAATAGATCTGTGTTCCCTGAATTTTCAATAGAGGGTTCCTTATTAACACCTGGCAGTCAAGGTAAGGCTGCCTTGCTCATGCTCAGCACACCTTGCTTAAATTCAGGTATCCGAAGAGGGTTGCCAGGTATCTTCACTCCACACTCAGAATAGACTGAAGGGAACATACTTGTAAATGCAAACACAGGCTGTGTTCTGTCCTGGGCTGGCTCTGGAGGGTTCCCGCAGGGCTGAACATAGGCCCACATTCAGCTCCTCTAAATGTCTGATCTGGAAAGAAGACAGCTTGTGATGAAAACCAATCTCTTGGCAAAAGCTACAAATTACCATTTCAGAATTTTCTAGCACGAAATAACTATACCATATGTTGTTCATACCCCTTGGGAGATGCCCTTTAAATTATGTCTTAATGCATGAAAGAACCTTTACTCAAGGGAGAACAAGAAAGGCAGTTCCTATAAAGGACTCCGAATAAAAGAGCCAATGAGCTAAAAAGCAGGAGTCAGCAATTATGGAGGAAAAGGACACAGGATTTGGTTTCTTTAACCAGCTTGACACAAAGCAGTCCCCAGCAGAAATCTCAGAGCTCAGAGCTAAGCTCAGTTGTTTGCAAAGTCTAAGCTAAATATACTGATACCAACTTCAAGGATGAGGTGGAGTGGCAGCAAAAAGCAAAACAAAGGATGATAATACCTGTTTTGCTGTTCTTAGAGGCAACTTGGAACAGAAAGATGGTTTTGTGGCTTAAGTCACTTCACCACTCTGGGTTGGCCTCTCTCCCTGCCCTCTCTCCCCCATTTTCTTTAAGGTTAATAATATCTGTCTTGATGAGCAATTGTGAGGTTTAAAGAGAACGCATGCAGGTCACCTTAGCACAACGTCTGGCTCCAAGCAGTTCAGTGAGTACTAAATATTATATGTAACAGGATGTTAAATGTCACATGTTGCATATTAAATTGTAAATATGCTATGTGAAGGATGTATGCATTTTCTGTGGCTCTCCACATGGGGAAGCGGTAACATTGCAGGATTAAATTCCCAGATGGTTAGGAAAGAGTAAGCAACTCATCACAATAGAGATGCACTTGCCTTTATCAGGGGACGCGGAGAGATCCCCAGTGGCGGGGGTGTCTTGGTTATTCTGTGTATCCTCCTAGATCCATTATTCTCCCCAGGAGGCTAACCCCGGAGAACTCTATTACTTGAGCTCCCTTGCTGGCTAGCTACCAGGTGGGTTTGGCCAATGCAAAGCACTGGCAGGAAATCACTGAGCAAGAGGAGGGAGTTCTAGGCATTTCTTCCCGCTGCCTCCTTGCATAGGTATTGTGTCTTTGGCAATGTTTGCATCCTTCCAGGACTACACTACAGAGAGGCGTCTCCTCTTTTGCAATCTCAGCCTTCACTGGGCTCTGGTGCTACTGTTCCCTTCCCTTGCCCTCTCCTACCAGGAGTGGTAATGGCTTTCACTGTTACAAATCTGTATGTGACATCATCCCTTCTGTGTTCCATTAATCCTGTGCTCACCTCTATAAGCAGGCCCTTCATTAGAGTCTCTTTGTTTGAACCATCTGGGGCAAATGTTATTGTCTGCTAGATCAGGGGTCTCCCCGAAACTCATAAATGCACTCTCTAGAGAAAGGTAAAGCTTTGATTATCAGGCAGTTTCAAAGAGTGCCAACTAGTTAACTGTAACAGTGCAAGTAATAATTTTCCTGGAAATACAAGAAACACAGGTAGTAAAAGAGAGGCGAAGGAGTAAAAGCCCAAAGTGAGAGAAGGAAATGAGTTGATAACATCTGGCAATAAGCCAGAGCTGGGCAATGGGAGGAGAGGCCCCAGCTGAACATGAAGTTCAAAGTTTGACTATTACATGAGACTTGAAATACTGAACATTGACCAGGGGATCTTGAATTACCTGACAATAATTAGAAAAGCCATAGGATCTGCTTCCATTTTTATGCAGGGGAAGAGGAAGAACAAGCCCCAGTGAGTATATTTCAAAGGAGCGTGGGAGATAAGTTTGTTTATTCTTATACAGTAAGGGCATGCTATTCAATATAATGCTTACATAATGACAGCTCTAGAAAGACTCATTTACACAGCACAGGTCACGGAGTTGGGGCCCAAGCTGGATTTTGCTTGCCTATCTACTTAGCTCTAGACCTGCTGCTAAATCATCAACTTTATACTGGCACGGCAACCTGTTCACTTCCTTATTTTATGAGCAGAGGACATTTCCTTCCTATTTCTTTGCCCTGGTATAATCTTTTACAAATGCCACACTGACATGCAGATGTATAATATTTATATACTTACACGGCACCATATAACAAATCACCATGGCTTGATTAGTTTAACTATTAATCTCTACTCTCTGGTTAGATGGAAAGAGAAGATGAGTGTTGTTCCTGTTTAGACTGCACGCAGAAATCCGTGGTGGACTTGCAGGAGGGCGGTGGATCACAGAAGCACGACCTAGGAAAGGACTGTCGTCACCGAATCCAACTTCATATCATGGCCATATTTTGTGCTACTTTCCAAGGGATGATACTTAGCGTTTTAGCATCTGAAATGCAATTGTTAGGGCATCCTAAAGTGTTTGGGCCTGACTCCCTTTGACCAAACACACATATATAAACCTAAAATGCCTATTTGTTAATTAACCACTAGGTCTATACTGATCACGACCAAAGAGTTATGTTGCTGATCAACATGTTCTTGTCCTATTTGCAAAATCTATGTGGGAAGCCAGAATCCAACAAGAAGATTACTCAGGGAGCACAGAATTAGCGCAAAGGAAAACAACTGGATGACTTTAATGGCTAATGTCATCAAGGAATGATAAATGGCAGGAATCTAGCTGTTAGACTATCTTGGCCCAAGGGTGGGGACAGCAGCGTGCACCCTGGCCCCGTGCTAGATGCATCAAGTCCGCGTCTGTGTCTCTGACTCTCGTTCATGCTGGTTGGGTTCATTTACCAACCCAACCACAACCAGAGAGACACTCTTTCTTTAGGTGTGTTAACAAAGATACTTCAAGTTATGGTTACCTTGGCTGGCCCAGTAATCTTGGCATCCTTCTCTTTACCATAAGATTGCCAACCTCTGATACAATTCTTTCTCTGCTTATGATATAATCCAGCTCACAGAGGGCATTTTTTTCCCCCTTTATCTCCAACTTCTAATCGAATCCTCATTTTGGGCCATGTCTACCACCTACGGCTACCAGATGGGAATGCATGATCTCTAGAACTAGTTTTCACGGAGTGCTATGCTTCTTAATTTCAGACTTCCAAGCAGAGGGCCAGATGGTTATCTGTCTGTAGATGTTTCTCTAAATAGTTTCTGCCCTCGGGACCTCATATCAAAGGTTATTGCTTTTTAAAAAAATTTTTTCATTTAATTAATTAATTTTTGGCTGCGTTGGGTCTTCTTTGCTGCGCGGGCTCAGTAGTTGTGGCGCGCGGGCTCGGTAGTTGTGGCTCACGGGCTCTAGAGCGCAGGCTCAGTAGTTGTGGTGCACGGGCTTAGTTGCTCCACAGCATGTGGGATCTTCCCAGACCAGGGCTCGAAACCGGGTCCCCTGCATTGGCACGAGGATTCTTAACCACTGCGCCACCAGGGAAGCCCTAGGTTATTGCTTTTTAATGGGCACATCTTGGACCTGACGAGCTATCATCTCTAAAATCGAAAACTCTAAAAGTCCATGCTCTGACCACAAACTCCCATCCTTCCAGCTCTCACTCCAGCTCTAACCCCTAACCCTCAATCTCAGCGGAACTTTGAAATACCTTAATCCCTTTATCTACCCACTCCTGGCCATATTTCCCTCACCTAATCCACAGCCTGATGGATTAACACGTAACCGCTCTCTCACTAGGAGGCTCAAGACTCACATCCTAGTGCTCCTCCGTACTTGCCCTGCACTTCCATGAGCCAGACCTTGGCCTTCTTTGCTTCCACACAAAGGCAGCAGTTTTGCTGAAGGAAGATCACTCATTAAGCAGACTGGAACCACTTCAGGTTCATCATCTTCCATTTTAACTGTACTCACCTTTTTTTTTTTTTTCTTTCTTGGCCCGGAGGCTTGTGGGATCTTAGTTCTTCCACCAGGGATTGAACCTGGGCCCCGGCAGTGAAAGCGCCAAACCCTAACCACTGGACTGGCAGGGAATTCCCTGTACTCATGTTTCAATAATTTCTTTACCTGATAACAACAAGCTCCTCTCTTATTTAGCAGTCAGAGAATTTCACCATTCTCCTCCAGGCTTCTAACTCACCCCCCAGCTCTGCCTCCCTCAGTTGTTCCTGCTTATTTATTTCATAGATAAAATAGGGGCCGTCCCACAGACATTTACTTACTACCTGCGCTTCCCCACATCACCATTTATACACAGACACGTGCATCCTTACTTCTTTTCTCTCACTCACAGGAGCAGCTGTTTCTCCCTACAGCATTTTCAGGCTAATCCTTCCACCTGGGCTCTGATTAGGTTGTGGGTTTTAAAAAGTCATCTGTTTTCTTTCTGACCTTTCTCTGCTAGCTCCTTCTTCTCAGCCTAAAAATGTGATCAAATCTCTTTTATCTTAAAAAAAATAAAACCAAAGTCCTTCATTAATTCTACATTTTCCTCTACACATGAGCCCCTCTATCCTTCCATTCACAGTGAAGCTCCTTACAGGTCTACACTCATCTCTACGTTTTCATCTCCCATTCATTCTCCAGTTTACTACCACCTGTCTCCTGCCCGCAGTATTCCATTGAAACTGTTCTGGAAAATGTTATCAGTGGCCTTTTTGGAGAAGTCAATGAACTCTTATTTGATCTCAATACATACTGTTGCTGTTGAAAGTTGGTCGCACTTTCATTAGAGGGCTTTTCTAATTACTTCGGCTGCCCAACTTAGAACCCTCCTCTGCTGAATGATTTCTTCACTCCGTGAACCTTGGGGGAGGCAGATACTACATCTCGTGATGGATGCTAAAAATAGAGTCACTGCCAGCTTCCTTGATAGAGGGCACAGCTCGTGAGGTAGGCTTGGCTATTCTGATGCATCTGCTCCAGGCACTTATTCCAGCTAGTGATGCAAAGAACAGAGACAGTAGACTTCTCACTGATCGTGGAGAACATGCCTGCAGTATTCAGTGTCTTTTCATTCAGGCACTGCAAGTAGTCTAGTCTGCAGAGACTGGTGGTGGCCTCACCCAACCAATTCTGTGGTGTGATTTGTGGATGTGATTCTGACTGCGTAGCCTCTGGGCCTTCCAGGGGATTTAATGTGCTACCCAATAGCCTTAGATCTTTTCCCCCTTATGTTTAAGTCAACCAGAGTTGGTTTCTGCTCTTTGCAGCTAAGAGCTCTGACCACCGCAATTTCATTTTTGAACTGAATACCGCCTTTGATTGAAGAATTCTCCACTCCCACTTCCTTCTTCCTCCAATCAGCGACCAGTCTAATGTATTAACTATATCTTTGAACTTGAATGTGTTCTCATATAATGTGTAATGTTTTGTGTGCATGTTTTTTAGTTCACATAAATGGTATTTGGCTAGGAGCTTTTTTTCTTTTGTACCTTTAAAAAAGCTCAGCACCAAGTTTTAGAAATCTGTTTTGTATATCTAGTGTGTTGTATTTAACTGATGCATGGAGCTGTTTCCACACTAGGTCTCTGGCTTAAAACTTCCTTCTAACACATAAATGTTGCAATGAACCCCTTTGTACATGTGGCCTCACGCTCACCTGTGGGTGAATGGCTCTGGTATGGTTTACGAGGTTTATGGGACATACGGAATACACTGATTAAATGTAAGTACTGTCATATCGCCTCCTAGAATGGTCACAGGAGTCATCTACTACAGGGGAAGAAACAGTTTTCCTTGGCTCTCTTAGGGTCCCTGGCTGGGTCTGAGAAGTAAACAGACAAAGACAGATGAACAGGAGAGGAGCATACACATCTTATTGAATTTTCATGTGTACATGGGAAACGTCACAAGAAAATGAAGACCCGAAGAAGTGACTAGAGCAGGATACTTTTATACCTTTCAGACAAAGAAACAAAAAAATTGTGAAGAATTGACAAGATAAAGGAATAGTACACGTTGAAGCAGTAACTGGGAAGATAAGGGTTAGTTTAACAAGAATTGTTTGTACAGATTTCTTGGCCCCCGATTTCCAGTCTGGTGATAAGAATTTCTTCCTGGTGCAGGGAGGGTACCTCTCACATGGGAGTCTTATGCCTTGTTTCAGGAAAGAAGGGCAAGGGAGAATGGGGGTCAGAGTGACGTTTTTGCTTTTGCTGTTTTCTCAGATTCCTTCACCTGAAGAGATTCAATATGCCAAGGTGCCATATTTTGGGGTACTGTATCCTGAACCCCTTCACTACCAACTGTATTCCCATTCCTCACATCCTTACCAAAACTTAGTATCTATCATTCTAATTCTTAATGACCAGTTGTATGTCATAATTTTTTAAATAGCTGCCACAGAAAACTCATACAAACCGCCTGATGAGTTGTTTTTTACATTAAGTATACATCCGTGAAGCCACCTTCTCCAACATAGAGGTTGGAGGTATGTGCCTTGAAGAGGTGCAGTGGAAGCAACGGAAGTGGCCTGAGGCAGATTCCCTGACAGCAGAGGCCCTGACAGCAGACATCTTTGAAAGGAGCCAGAACAGAACATGAAGGTAGTAACAGATGCCACCAGGGTTTCTGAAAATACCTGGGAGACTTTGCAAGGAGATGGTTGACACTGAGAATGTGACCGCCATTTGATCAACTCTGGGTTGGATGGGCTGGGAAATACGTAACTACTTTCTGCCCCCTCCCCTCCTTGACTACGGAGCCTAAAAACTGTATCTTACACGTGGCTTTATTTCTAGCTCCTGGAACATTTCTTGGCCTAGGGTAAGTACTCATTAAATGTTTGCTGAATGAAGAGCTACAGTCTCTTGACTCATTCTTTTCTATTTGCAAAATGGAGAGTTTTTCCTATACTGAAATGACATTTATTTTGCCTTTTACCTCGAAGTCCCAGCTAGCACTTAATCCTAAACTTCATTTCACTGCCAGCCTTGGCTTAGAAATGTTCAGCACTGGGGCATCTCAGTTTCAATACTGCCTCCACAGCTTGGTCTCAGTCTTGTACCTCGTGATCACAGCACTTCGTAATGTGCACCTGCAGTATCCAGGCTTTAGGATGGGACCTTGAGTCACAAGCCCCTGGGCTTGGTGAATGGTTCCTACAGTGCCTCTCCCTGGATGACACCTCCTCTAGCCCTAATCAGCCCTGGGATGTCTACTTACCCTTTGAGACCCAGGTCCCCTCTATGAGGTCAAGTTCTTCATCCCCTCGGGCACAATTAGTCACCTCCTTTTTGATTTACACAGCACTTTATTCTCACTCTAATAGACCTTACCGTGAGATCTAATTTCTCTCTGAACATGTTTCTTCTGCAGTTAAGAACGGCCATCTCATCGATGGGTTTATCTGGGTCCTCACTGATTAGCACAGTGCCTAGCACAGAGTAGGTGCTTGTTTTCATCAGGGTTTTCCAGAGAAATAGAACCAATTACATAGATAGATAGAGATGGATAGATAGATAGTAGATAGATAGATAGATACAAGATACATAAATACATAGATACACAGATACACAGAAACATAGATACACAGATACACAGATACATAGATACACACATACACAGATGCATAAATACATAAATACACAGATACATAGATTTATTTTAAAGAATTGGCTTACATGATTGTGGGGGCTGGCAAGTCTGAAATTTATAGAATGGGAATTCAGCTAACAGTTGGTGTTGCAGTCTTGAGTCTGAAATCCATAGGGCAGGCCTGCAGGCTAGAAACTCAAGCCAAGTTTCTCTGTAGCAGTCTTGAGGCCGAATTGCTTCTTCTCAGCAGCTGATTAGATGAGGCTTCATGCAGGTAACCTACTTAAAGTCAACTGATTATAAATGTTAATCATATCCACAAATACCTTCACAGCAACATCTAGATTAGCCTTTGACCAAAGAATTGTCACCATAACCTCGCCAAGTTAGCACATAAAGTTAACCATCCCAGTGTTAATACACATTTATTGCAAAAATTAAACAGATGTCTAATAAGTCTTCCGGAAGTCGAGAGAAGAGAGCAATGGGCTTTGGCACAGATTTCCAAACTTACAATGCTCTCAAGTGATAAAATAATCGTATTTGTTCATTGAGCAGGTAGCCATCAGAACCCCGCAAAAGACAGAGAGAGAGGGAGAGAATACATACATCTGCTGTGAATCAGACCAATCTATGTATGTGGACACAGGCAATACATCCATCCACTTACTTTAATTCTACATGGTGGCAATAGGGCTTTAATAAACTTTGATCAAAATTATTTACTTTACCATTAATTGCTGTGGCACCAAAGAAAACACTCTCAGAGGCAAACAAGAATGCTTTAAAGTGGTTCTTTGTACAGACTGAAAATGATGAATTCAAGAGTGTCATCTCCAGGGTTTGTTTCTCTTTTTAACATCTTTATTGGAGTATAACTGCTTTACGATAGTGTGTTAGCTTCTGCTTTATGACAAAGTGAATCAACTATACATATACATATATCCCCATATCCCCTCCCTCTAGCGTCTCCCTCCCACCCTCCCTATCCCACCCCTCTAGGTGGTCACAAAGCACCGAGCTGATCTCCCTGTGCTATGCGACTGCTTCCCACTAGCTATCTATTTTACACTTGGTAGTATATATAAGTCCATGCCACTCTCTCACTTCCTCCCAGCTTACCCTTCCCCCTCCCTGTGCATCTCCAGGTTTTGACTAAGTTGTGAAACCAACAGGGTGCTGGAAGGAGTGGAACTGAGGGCCAGTAGTTAGGGGTCCTGCCTGAACAGAGCCTCCCTTCATAAAATGGTGTTTCCCAGGCTGGATTCTTTCCTTTAAGTAGCTCAGGAGGCAAGAGTGGAAAGATTCAGGGCTTTAACAGAAAAAAAAAGTTTCTGCATCTATAAAATGGGCACAATAATAATGACAAACATTAGGCTGAGCCATATGAAATTACTAATGTCCAACCACTTCTGGATGCCAGAAATGGGAATTTCATGTGACTCAGCCAAAGAGATAAGCCATTAAGTGAGGAGTAGAGGTGCATTATAGGTGATCAGTAACTACTGAACCTCATCTTTGTCATGAGGCTTGGGCTGGAGGCTGAGGCAGGCCCTGGTCTAGAGGAGCCAAAGTTAACTCAGCCCCCGAGGTGGGCAGGCAGCATGAGGAAGCCCAGCACTGGGCTCCAGTGGGTGGGGCTGAGTCTTTAACAAGACCTTGGGGTTTTTCCTCCAAAATATCCTAGTTCCGTACACTGAGTAAAAAGAATATCAGTGTTGAAAAGACTAAGAGAGCATGGAAAAATGAATGGGGAACTGGTGGATAAAAGTCCTTATTTGTTCAGTAGCCCTCCCCGACATGAAGTTGTGGAAGCAGAAGCAACAGTAACTGATTTTCCTACTGTTACACCCCTATGTGCACACGTAGGTGGAGAACTGAAAGGGACTGAAGTTCTCAAAAGTCACACGGAGGAAGAAAAAACAAACAAAAGGGTGGAGAAATATTGAAACTATTATCAGCTCCTCAACTCGTCACACTGAAATCAAATTATCACTAATTAGATAAATGCATGAGAACATATTTAATTCTTGTGATGCCTCTGTTGGTGTTACCATTCCTGCTCTATAGAGAAGGGAACCAAGGGGAGAAGAGATTAGACAATTTTTAAAAACTGATTCCAATTAAGTCAAGTGCTATTTCCCACCAGTTGTTAAGAATGCCATTTAGTACACAGACAGCTGGCTCTTGGTACATGTCTCCTCTCGATTTCAAACATTCTCTTGTAATAAAAAAATGATTGCCTGGGCAGTCTCACAAAAGCACATTCTGTTTCATGTTGTCACACACTCAGCTTCCCCAGGACACTGTGTAAGTATTACTTTTCAGATTGACTTTCTTATGCAATTGCCAATTGTTTCTTCTGGTCCTAGAATATTTATTTTTAATTGTATGATTTCGATTATTTAGGTTATGTTCACATTCTCTAAAAAATCCTATTGAGCAAGGATGCAAAATGGGCGAAAAACTCTTCTGCACTACAGAGGGTAGAATCTAATAGTCATGTTAATAGGATTCATGAATGCAAGCTGCTTGGTCCATCAATTTTTCCATCCAGGAAGGCAACAATAGAAATGCCTAACAGTTTGAATTTTTTTTTTTTTTAAAGATAAGTCTGGGGACTTCCCTCGTGGCGCAGTGGTTAAGAATCTGCCTGCCAATGCAGGGAACACGGGTTTGAGCCCTGGTCTGTGCAGATCCCACATGCCGCGGAGCAACTAAGCCCGTGCGCCACAACTACTGAGCCTGCGCTCTAGAGCCCACGAGCCACAACTACTGATCCCACATGCCACAACTACTGATCCCGCATGCCACAACTACTGAAGCCCGCGGGCCTGGAGCCCATGCTCCGCAACAAGAGAAGCCACCACAATGAGAAGACCGCGCACCGCAACGAAGAGTAGACCCTGCTCGCAGCAACTAGAGAAAGCCCTTGTGCAGCAACGAAGACCCAACGCAGCCAAAATAAATAAATAAAATAAACTTATTAAAAAATATATATGTATATATAAGTCTGAAAGGTAAACAGCATCTTTTTCTACATATAGCATCCATGCTGTCTCATTATGGAAACTTTGAAGATTACGGGAAAATATAAAGAAGAAATAACAATTCAAAATTCTTCCTCCGTGAAAGTGCCACTGTGAACCTTGTAGTGTGTGCTTCCCCTCAGTCTGGCAAAGAGGTTTTTTCAGCTGAAAAGAATCCTGCTGCAGAATAATCAGTGAGGTGATTGTTCAAAATTCAAGGGAGAGGGCTTCCCTCGTGGCGCAGTGGTTGAGAGTCCGCCTGCCGATGCAGGGGACACGGCTTTGTGCCCGGTCCGGGAGGATCCCACATGCCACGGAGTGGCTGGGCCCGTGAGCCATGGCCGCTGGGCCTGAGCATCCGGAGCCTGTGCTCCACAACGGGAGAGGCCACAACAGTGAGAGGTCCGCATACGGCAAAAAAAAAAAATTCAAGGGAGAAAGGTGAACTGGTTGGGTAATCATTTAATGCTTCTACCTTTGCTCTGATATAATCATTTCTTAGTAACAAAGGACAGTGTAAACTTTGAGATTGCTGCAAAATGCTTTCAGGCTCTCACAGATACAATCTTTTCACTAGAGCGGCTACATTAATGAGCAATACCAGTCCGATGTCAACTTCATTAGATCTTTTCACAATTGGCATACTCCTGAATATTAGAGTAGAGCTCCGGAATTTGGAATTTAAGGGCTTTTGGGGGAGATAATTTTGATTTAAGTGCAACTGATTTCCATGAATGCTTCTACTGGTGCAAACATTTTGGGAAAGGAACAAGTGAATACACGATAACCTGATTTTGAAGTAACTGAAGAGAGGGACTTTAATATTGGAGGATGGTGTGGTGTGTGCTTCTAGCCGAGCTCTCTGCAAGGGTTAAGCTGGAAGTTGGAGGAGCTGATTTGTTGAGAAACTTTAGGGTCTTGGGACCCTGGTCCTTCAGAGCTGGTGGCACATGATGGCACAGAGCCAGGGCAGATGCCAGCCTTCTTGGGCACTGGGTTTAGATGTGGGAGATAGCACATTTGGAGCTGGCTCTGGAGATCTCCCAAAGATACCATTAGCAGTGGCCCTGGCGGAGATATTCCAAGTGGCATAAAAGGCAGGGGCTGTCCAAGGAAGAAGACAAGGAGAGGAAGCCAGCATATTGCCCAGAAAATTTGAGAGGAGGTGGAGGGAGGATATTGCAAGGAAGGTTAGAGAGCCTGGCTGAGTAAAAAGTGCAAAATTAGTAACCAGGTACTTTCCTTAGGAATTGCATTTGGCTGCCAACACAGAGAACCGAAACAGCAGAAGCCTATACAAGGTGGGCTGGAGTGGCTCCAGAGTGTCGCCCGTGTCCTGGGTTTATTCTAACTTTCTGCTCCACACCCTTAACAAGGGCACAAGGTCTTTTGTGGTTTCAAGACAGGAAATGCAGCGCCTCCTACCACATCCATTTTGAGGCAGAAAGATGGAGGAACGGATATTACTGGTTTACTAGTGCTACCATAAAAAAGTACCATAGTCTGGGTGGCTTAAACAACAGAAATTTATCGTATCACAGTTCTGAAGGCTAGAAGCCAGAGATCAAGGTGTTGGCAAGGTTAGCTTCTCCTGAGGCCTGTCTCCTTGGCCTGTAGATGGCCCCCTTCTCTTGTCCTTACACGGTCTTCCCTCTGTGTTCCTCTTTGTCTGTGTCCTGATCTCTTCTTCTCACAAAGACACCAGTCATATTGGATTAGGACCCACTTTATAACTTAATTCCCATTTTAACTTAATTCCCTCTTTAAGGGCCCTATGTCCAAATACAATCACATTCTAGGGATTAGGACTTTCACATATGATTTTGGAAAGGAGCACAATTCAGCCCGTAACAAGGGGCGGAAAGGCAAAAGGGTGGGTCTCAGCTGGCAGCCCTCCTTTAATGGGTTTTTCATGAAGCCGCTACCCAAAACCTGTCACTCTCACCTCTCAGGTCGTTCTTCATGAAAAGGTGGGAAATGTAGTTTTTTATGACTTGACACACGGCTGCTTCACTTACTAAACTTGGGTTTGCGTTGGTAAAGAAGAGGAAATGGATATGTGAATGATCTGGCCAGACCAGGGTAGTGAAGCTAATTATTCTGCCTCAGTGACTCGTATGGCTCTGTAACACATGGCTGTGTCTGTGAAGAATGTACATCTTTGGACTACGGATATCTAGTCACCAGGATTGTATATTGGGGCCAGTGTGGTATGGCATGGAGTTGGTGGCTGGCCATCCACAAGAGACCTCAGCATCCCCCGTGGGGCAAAGCGTGTGGCTGCCTTTGTAAGGGCGCTAAGGCTTAGGGTGCAAAGTAGGGCAGCAAAGGTAAAGTGGGAGAGAGAAAAGAGAAAGGAAGTGTGGGAGCAGGGAATGAGGACGAGGACAGGAGGAAAGGATAAACCGTGAAAACAAATGCCGGGATGAGGAATAAGCAGGACCCCTTTCCAGACACTGCAGTTCCCACCCCCAGGGACACGGTGGGAGGGGAGGGGCAGTGAGCTGGGGTGGGGGGATGTCCTGGGACCAAGTTCCCTGGCAGGATGTATGAATCACCCAGGCGAGCAGTCACTCAAAATCAAACCGGAAAGGAAACAGAAGCGAACAGAAGAGAATGAAGGCGAGAAAAGAGAGGAGGTGGGGGGAGTGAGGGAAGAGGGAGAGGGTGGGGGGGAGAGAGAAAGAGGTCCTGAACAAGCACTGAGGCAATGTGTTGGGGGCCAGGTCAGCTGGGAGCAGTCCTAAAAACCTGGCAGACTGGCTGGGGAAAGCTCCAGTTCTCTGTTATTTCTTTGGACAAGAGGGAATTCTCCTACTTGGTACTAACCTCTGCTCATCTACGAGCTTCCTGAGTTCTGAGTCACTGATTTCCCACGCTACTAAAGGGTGAAATGATGCTAAGATGAATATTACAAACATTGGGCTAATTCTGCTCATTTCCTTCAAGGCCACTGCCCGTGATCCCTGTGCCTTGGTCCTTGTGCTTGCATTAGTCATTGAGGTTTTTACTGGAAAGTATTATTTGATTTCTAATGCAAATGCAGCAGTGCTCCTTCCCTCAGCTGAGGCAGGCAGAGCTCCCCAGAGTGGGAAGGGATGGTGTTACCGTAGTGATGAGATGACTGGCTGAGCACAGGCTAAGCACCCTGCTGTAGAAGGGCAGGAAGAAGTCATTCCTTACTCTCTCCGCGTGAGTCATAGCTGATTTACATAACCCCTTCGTTTTTCATTAAAAGCTGATATCTACTGGGAAAGAAAGTCAGAACAATGGTCAAGGTGGGAAAGGGTTGCCTCTTCAACCAACACCATCTTGGTTTTCTGGTTTAAGCTTCTAATTAACATATTGGTGGGAATTCCCTGGCAGTCCAGTGGTTAGGACTCCACACTTCCACCGTAGGTAGCGGGTAACCAGGTACAATCTCTGGTCGGGGAACTAATCCCGCAAGCAACGTGGCACGGCCAAAAAAAAAAGATATTGCTTTCTGCTGAGGGCATGTATAAAGTGGTTAAATTTTAAAATGTCAGCCAAAATTTGAAGGATGGGATAAACTGGCTAGTAAACTGGGTTATCAGCTATGTCACACTGAACAGCATACTCTACCTTTTAAACTTGTGTGAGAATACATGTATTTCCTCCTAAGGTTGATACTTGGAAGTAGAAAACACTCTTTTGGACGTTTGTTTACAAAGTCCTAAGGATAGTACTGACATTTTCTTTATATCCCCAGTACTTGTGGCAAATAGTATACGTATAAGCATTGAATAAATGAATGCTTTTAATAAACCACTCACATGCACACTCATACCTTGCTGGGGGGAATACAAAAGGGTACAGCCACTTTGGAAAACAGTTTGGTAATTTGGCTAGGTAATAAGGCCCAATTATTTGGTCAAACACCAGTCTAGATGTTGCCATGAAGATATTTTTTAGATGTGATTAATATGTATAATTAGTAGACTTTGAGTAAAGGCAGTTACCCTCCATAAAGCGGGTGGGCCTCATCTGATCAGTTGAAAGCCTTAGAAGCAAAGGATGGGGTTTCCTGAAGAAAAAGTAATTCTGCCTCAAGATTGCAACACAGAAGGTCTTTCCTGGTGGTGCAGTGGTTAAGAATCCGCCTGCCAATGCAGGGGACACGTGTTCGAGCCCTGGCCCGGGAAGATCCCACATGCTGCAGAGCAACAAAGCCCGTGCACCACAACTACTGAGCCTGAGCTCTAGAGCCCGCAAGCCACAACTACTGAGCCCACGTGCCACAACTAGTGAAGCCTGCACACCTAGAGCCCGTGCTCTGCAACAAGAGAAGCCACAACGAGAAGCCTGCGCACTGCAACTTAGAGTAGCCCCCGCTCACCGCAACTAGAGAAAGCCCACGCACAGCAATGAAGACCCAACACAGCCATAAATAAATAAATAAATAAATAAATAAATAAATAAATAAATAAATTTATTAAAAAAAAAAGATTGCAACACAGAAACCCTCCCTGAGTCTCCTGTTTGCCAGTGCCTGCCCTGCAGATTTTGGACTCAGGATTGCAACATCAACTCTTATTTCTCTCTCTCTCAAAAAGTATCAGTAGGTATAGATGTAGATAGAATTTCCTATTGGTTCTGTTTCTCTGGAGAACCTAATACATCATACAATTCATCAATCCTAGGCCTAGGTATTTACCTATAAGAAATGAAAAAATATGGTAAAATAAAGACCTGTATGTGAATGTTTCTATCTGCTTCATTCATAATTGCCAAGAATGGAAACACAACCCAAATATCCTCCAACTGGTGAATGAAGAAACAAACTGTGTTTCATCCATGCAATGCAATATTACTTGGCAACAGAAAGGAAAAGACTATTGCTACACACAACAACTTGGATAAATCTCAAAGGCATCATGCTGAACAACAGAAGTAAATTTCAAAAGTCTGCATGACTCCATTTTTTTTTTCTTTTTGGCATGAGTGTATTTAAATGAAATTCTGGAAAAGGCAAAACTATATGAATAGAAAACAGATCAGTGGTCGCCAGGGCCTGGAGTTGGGGGTGGGATTGCCAACAAAGAAGAATGAGGGAATTTGTTGGGGTGATGGAACTGTTCTACATCTTTTTTGTTGTTGTTGTTCTACATCTTGATTGTGGTTACATGACCATATGTACTTGTCAAAACATAAATCTATACACTAAGAAGGGTAATTTTACTGTACACAAATTATACCTTATTGAATCTGACATAAAAAAAAACCTGTCCTTTTATGGTCATTCTTGTAATCTCTTATTCTGTGGGAAGACATGGTAAAAAAATTAATTCTAAAAAATCATTGCATTTTTCAGGGAGACAGAAGTATTGATACTTGATTGGTAGGTTATATTTAAGCTAACTGAAGTTATGTTTAGTAAACAGAGATTTGCTTTTTTTTTTTTTTTTCCGGTACACGGGCTTCTCACTGCTGTGGCCTCTCCCGTTGCGGAGAACAGGCTCCGGACGCGCAGGCTCAGCGGCCATGGCTCACCGGCCCAGCCGCTCCGCGGCATGTGGGATCTTCCCGGACCAGGGCACGAACCCGTGTCCCCTGCATCGGCAGGCAGACTCTCAACCACTGCGCCACCAGGGAAGCCCCAGAGATTTGCTTTTTAGATAGCTATATCCTTTGACCTAGTGATTTCCTACTTAGTAGTATATTCTGAGAAGACAATTAGACAAGAGTATGGGACATTCATGGAGTTTTGTTTATAGCAGTGAAAAATGAGGAATAACCTAAATGATCATCAATAAAAGATTGGTGACATAAGTAATGCTGTACCCATTAAAAAGTTATAGGTCTATATTTATTAACACCGAAAGAGGTATGATATAATAAGTGAAAAAACAGGCCACAAAGCAGAATATATGCTATGATTTCATTTTTTAAAAAATGCATGTGAATGTATATTTATTTTGTGAGTGTATTTAGAAAAAAGTTTGGAAGCTTACAACAGACTATGAACAGTATTAAATTAGTTACTCATGGTGGGATTACAGAGCCAACACTTTCCATATTGTTTGCATTTAAACAATTAAAATACTTTATAATTAGAAAAACAAATCTATTTCTACTTTGTAAAAGAAACAAAACTTGTCTACTGTTCCCCACACATCACCAAATCATTAAAAATATGAAAATAATTACATGGGCATCATGTTAATGCAAAAACAAAAACAGTTTTATTTATGTAAACATAGCTAATGCAAGCAGTTTAGCCTTTATAAATATGAAATATATAAGACTGAAGGAAAAAATTGGAGAGGGGTACAAGTTTTCAGGGCATGCAACAAAGATATGTAAAAATAGCACAGCGGCTCAGTGACCTCAGAAAAATGCTAGCAAAAATATACCCTCTGGGGCTTCCCTGGTGGCGCAGTGGTTGAGGGTCCGCCTGCCGATGCAGGGGACACGGGTTCGTGCCCCGGTCCAGGAAGATCCCACATGCCACGGAGCGGCTGGGCCCGTGGGCTATGGCCGCTGAGCCTGCGCGTCCAGAGCCTGTGCTCCGTGGCGGGAGAGGCCACACCAGTGAGAGGCCCGGGTACCGCAAAAAACAAAAACAAAAACAAAATTCCCTCTGGAAGTAAATACTGCAAACAGCAAGGCCAGGAAAACTTTCCGTAATGAGTAATAACAAGAGAACTGTCATGACACCAATACCAAGATCCTAAAATATAAAAAGTGGGAAAGAGCAGCAAAACTAACCAGAGAAGATTCAGTTGAAAATAGTGGTGAAGAAAATCACCAAACATTGTGCTATGAGTTTTCAAAAATCATAAAACATTGCTTCTCTAAAGGAAGACACAAAAGCGATATATTGTTTATGGATACACAGATATAGTAAAAGAATAAGAACCTGCATGAGAAGTATAAACATCAAATTCAAGATAATAGTTACATTTTTAGTGGGAGTGCACAGGGGGCCTTAACAGTATCTGTAATGTTTCATTTTTAATATCTGAAGCAAGTATGACATAAGGGAAAGATCTGATAAATCTTTGAGTTGGATCCACAGATACCTCCTACATCATTCCCTATAATATTTTCTGTATGTTTGGTAACCTCATTATAGGTAACTACATTTTTTAAAACTTTGTAAAATGTCTTCCTTTGAATCTACTGTCCGCCAACACGATCATTCCTCCTCCTTTCCCAGGCTGGGAGCCTCCCAAGCATAAAATACTGCTTGAACAACAGCTATTCCCACTGATTAATGTGTCATCAGTTGAAGTCTTTTTGTCAAAAGGGTACGCCTTACCTTTGATTGTACTAAATCACATTCTTGAATCTATAAAGCATTCAATTTAGACCTTTTTTTTGCCTGATGCAGGCCTCTAGGGCCACTTTGTTTAAAACAATACTGAGAAAAACAAACATTACGTTGACTGCCTTGGTTTTGCCAAAATGACAGATAGTTAAAATGACTTAAATGGTGGCACCACGGACCGATTTTTTTTCCCTCCTAAGTTAACAACTCTTCTGTTCTGTGAATGAGCTGTATCAACGCTGGCTGCCCTTGGATAGTTAAAAAGGAAAAGCCAAGTCCAGCTTCAATCCAGAAAAATTAAATCAGAATCTCGGAGATAGGGTCAATTTGGGCTTTCTTTAAAATCCTATATCAAACTCCTCCCTCTTCCTCTTCCTCCTCTTTCTTCTGATGAAGTTTAATAAATATAAGTTAATAATGCATCTAAAGCTTTTATGTAGCCCTCCTACCCCTACAGAAGTAACCACTATCCTGATTTTCTCTTTTAACTTAGGAGATTTTTATAGGCCTTTTGACTTACAAGTCTGACTTACGAGTCTTGTTCTACTCTTTGCCACCCTCTGAGCACACCTATTAAAGTTCCCAACTAAACAGCAGTTACTGGGCTTCCCTGGTGGTGCAGTGGTTGAGAATCTGCCTGCCAATGCAGGGGACACGGGTTCAAGCCCTGGCCTGGGAAGATCCCACATGCCGCGGAGCAACTAGTCCCGTGAGCCACAACTACTGAGCCTGCACATCTGGAGCCTGTGCTCCGCAACAAGAGAGGCCGCGATAGTGAGAGGCCCACGCGGCGCGAAGATGAAGAGTGGCCCCTGCTTGCCGCAACTAGAGAAAGCCCTCGCACAGAAACGAAGACCCAACATAGTCAAAAATAAATAAATAAATAAGTGGCATTAGTTGTTATTAAAAAAAAAAAAAGAGCAGTTACTGTACTTCCTATTCTGAGCAATTCTGAACAATGTCCACCAACAAATGATCATTACAATCAGGAACTGTTGCTTCTACTAAAATTTGCTTACAAACTGATCTGCTATATGCAAATTTATCCCACGATAGACTTGTTATTTTATCCTTCATAGCTATTTTTGTTCCATAATGTTATTTAGTAGGAATAAAATTGAATGAAGGGCTTCCCTGGTGGCACAGTGGTTGAGAGTCCGCCTGCCAATGCAGGAGACACGGGTTCATGCCCTGGTCTGGGAAGATCCCACATGCCACGGAGCGGCTGGGCCCGTGAGCCATGGCCGCTGAGCCTGCGCGTCCGGAGCCTGTGCTCCGCAACAGGAGAGGCCACAGCAGTGAGAGGCCCGCATACCGCAAAAAAAAAAAAAAAAAAAAATTGAATGAAGATATTTTGAAAGTAAAGACTCTTGAAAGTTGTTGACATAGTTGGGAGTTTCTCAACTCAGGGTATATCTCTAAAGAAATAAGCTTCCTATGTGTTTTATGGAAACCAAGGAGGTGTAGTCACAGTGGGAATGTGACATATCCTGGGTGCTTAGGGTTGTTCTACTTCCTATGGTGAATGGACATGCATAACTGATATGAATAATTGAGTTCCACAAGTTACTGATATTTGAATTAAATAATATGGAACTCCATGCAAAATTAACTGCACGTGAGACACTTGACACTTTAAAGAAGATAATTAAGATGAAAAGTAAATATCTGTAACCAACATAAGTGACTGAAAGAAAACAGGGAACTTCTTTTTAAAAGGATGGTGGGAAAGATGTCTATGATATTGTAGCAAGCTCTTTTCTAGAGGTTTAATGTGTTCAAATAGATGATTAATTATGAGAGTGAAAGGGGTCAGAGTATGCCACCTGTAATATGCCACTTTGGCATATTTATTTTGAGCTGAAGAGAGTTGAGAATCATCAGATGCAGAAAGAAGTCTTCTCAGAGCTTCCCTGTCTGACTGAAAACAGAAACTTCTGAGAAATGAGTACAGCCAGAAATCCCCTCTCCTGGGGGACTTTTCTGGCCTTGAAGAAGATGGAAAGTGAGAACCAAGATGGACCTGCACAAACAAACATTATTAAAATAATACAAAAAAAACCCCACCCCACATAGTTTGGGAATTCCCTGGCGGTCCAGTGGTTAGGACTTGGTGCTTTCACTGCCAGGGTCCTGAGCTCCATACCTGGTTGGGGAACTAAGATCCTAAAGACCGTACCATGTGGCCAAAAAATAATAATAATAATACTTATCTTCCATTAGTTTCCCCATATATTTATCTTCCCACTCTTTACTACTCCTAGAAGCTAAAAACCCTTTTCCTTTGTCTTATCACTTCTCCACAAATTTATTGTCCTTTGTTAAAATGATATATAAGCCTCTGAGTCTGATTGCCTCTTTGGGGTTTTCATTTTATTTCTGTAAGCCCCCCACCATATGCATACATAATAACCTTTTTTTTCTTCTTGTTAATCTGTCTTTTGTCAGCCTAATTTGTAGGGCCCCATTCACTGAACATAAGAGGGTATAGGAAAAAGTTTTTTCCTCCCCTACAAACATGCAGACTAAAGAATTATCTTTTAAAATGAACCACAAGAGTTAAATTTAGCTAAAGCAATTTTTGTTCTGGGGAAAAAAAAAAAACTTGAGTGGAAAAATATTCGGTGAAGGTTTTGACCATTCAGCTAAGTGATGAACAGAATAGCCAAGAATATCCTTCTCTTCTATTAAAGAAAACTGGGAAACGGTTGTTTTTATTATTTTTTTAAACAGTAGGCAGTAGGCTTAGTTTTCTGCCATGACCTGGAAAAAACATATTGAAGTCTGTGGCAGAACACTGCTCCAAACCACCAAGTTGTCAAAATCATAAGCAGAATCATTTGCAGCAACATGGATACAACTAGAGATTATCATACTAAGTGAAGTAAGTCACAATGAGAAAGACAAATACCATATGACATCACTTATATGTGGAATCTAAAATATGGCACAGGGCTTCCCTGGTGGCGCAGTGGTTGAGAAACCGCCTGCCAATGCAGGGGACACGGGTTCGAGCCCTGGTCTGGGAAGATCCCACAGGCTGCGGAGCAACTAAGTCCATGCACCACAACTACTAAGCCTATGCTCTAGAGCCGGTGAACCACAACTACTGAGCCCGTGTGCTGCAACTACTGAAGCCTGCACACCTAGAGCCCATGCTCTGCAGCAAGAGAAGCCACAGCAATGAGAAGCCTGCGCACCACAACAAAGAGTAGCCCCCGTTCTCCACAACTAGAGAAAGCCCGTGCTCAGCAACAAAGACCCAACACAGCCAAAAAAGTAAATAAAATAAAGAAATTTAATAATAATAATAATAAATATATGGCGCAAATGAACCTATCTACAAAACAGGAACCGAATCACAGACACAGAACAGACTTGTGGTTGCCAGGGGGAGGGTGGGAAGGAGAGGGATGGACTGGGAGTCTGGGGTTAGTAGATGCAAAATATTACCTTCAGAATGGATAAACAGCAAGGCCCTACTGTATAGCACAGGGAACTATATCCAATCTCCTGGGATAAACCATAATGGAAAAGAATTAAAAAAGAATGTATATACATATATAACACAGTCACTCTGCTGTACAGCAGAAATTAGCACAACATTGTAAATCAACTATACTTCAATAAAAAGCAGAGAATAAAAAAATCATAGGCAGAATCTATGTTGAAAAGCTTCTATGACAATCAAGAATACATCCTGTAAGCAAAAGTAATCAGTCAGAACATCTTAATGGTTCGACCCAATGGTTTTATGAGTAAAAGCCAGTAGTGAGGGGAAAAAAAACCCCCACAGTGGCATCCAGGCTCATAGCCTGGCTTTTCTGAAATTGTTTTGGACCCTCCCAAGCTTTTCTAAAATCAGCTGTGAATGGCTTCTGGCTTTTTCCAAAATGAATAATCCTTAAAATAATCCTTAGCAAATAAAATAAAAGACAAAATTTGAAGGGGGTTATTTTGATGAGGAATTATTAAAATTATATGTGGAGTAGTGATAAGGTTATGAGAAGTGGTGTACTGCCTCCTAAAACAAACAGGGGGCCTAACATTCACTGGACATTTTTTGAGTATCCCCTGTATGGTGCAAATTGCAAAGTTCTGGAAGAGATGAACACTCATTTGGATGTCTCTTAACCACTAGTATGTAGCAAAACTGGTTGGTCTTGGGACCCATAGCCACCCTGACGTGTAAGCCAGGACTAGATTCCTAACACATGTTTCAGGCACACAACCATTGCTGGATCTTTATCCCCAGTGTTTCTTGACAACCATTTCTTGTCTATGCTAGTCAGCAATACTTCTCTATCCCCATCTCATCAGTTCGTCTCTCCATGGACCACTATTCCAGGTCATATACACAGGTTCACCAGAGCAATGCTTGTCAATGTACATGTTTTAAAAAGCACTTTGAAAAACACATTAAAATGTGAATCTTTATGAAATAAAGAAGAATTCACACACATATTTAACTTCTTACAAAGATGCCAGTCACAGTGTTGCTTAAAAATAGGAAAAACTGGGTACAAATGACATGTCTAATATCTGGGGATTGTTAAATAAATATGGTAAATCAAAACAAAGGAATACAATGCAGCTGTTTAAAATGATGTTATAGAAGGAAATATCTTGATGTGGGAAAGCTGTTCATGATTTATAATATTGTGAAATGAAACCAGATGATAAAAATGCATACTTCCTATGAACCTCATATTATAAATACATATGAATATCTTTCGCTGGAAAAAGGTCTGGAATGATAGATTCCAATGGACTTTAAACTTTGCTCTGAAGAACTCTAAGGTGCCAAGAGGTGCTTCAGGGCTCAACTTGGGGGCTGTTTGAGGGCCAACCCCTTGGGCTTTCAGGCCACCACCCTCTATTTTTTAATCTGTTTTACATACTGATCTCCTACATAAGATTCATTTGAAGAAAAGGTTTTGGAAGTTTTAAAAATGTGCTAATCACTAGTATATACTGTGTGATTAAGTAGTAGTTATAAAGCATCACTAGGTGTTTTTCTCTATTTTTTATTTAAACCCTCAAGTCCCAATTGACCTATTAGTAGGAAGTCCAGTTACCTCAGGGGTAACTTTCTTATCTTCTCTTTCCTTATATGCATTTTCAGATTTTTTTTTTATAATGCAGAGCATTGCTTTTGTAATAAGAAAAAAGGTTATTTTAATTTTTAAAAAGCTAATGACATAAAGCTGACTGCTGATTTAATATCTTCAAATGTCACTGTCAAGTGGATTAAAGGCATAAGCATAATTGAAATGCTCTATTAAAAATAAAACATACAATCATATCTTGATTTCTCAAACTCTTGATAGATTTAAGATTTTCCCTTTGAGTTTAGGCCTGCTCTTGGAATTACCATCCACTTTCTTACTTGAACCACCCTCTTAATTTCCACCAACACCAAGTTCTATTGGACAGCGCTGGCTTGTCATCCAAATACCAAAATGCCATGCAAAAGCCGTAATGCTTTTCCTTCCAGCCTGACCTTCTGTTAGTCCTTCATGCTCCCTCTAGGCTGAAGTCACACTAATAGTACCACTTATATATCTAAATCCAACAGCTGTTCATATGTCACTGCATTTGCACATGCTGTTCCGTCAGTGGAACAGGGCCTGGTGAGTTCCTTTCCACTGAATAGGGCCCTTTCCATTGAACAGGGCCTGATGAATTCCTCCTACTCAGTCCTTTGTGATCTAACACACTTGACAACTCTCCTTGTCTTTCCTGATCCTCCCAGGCATAGACAGTTGCTTTGCTCTGTTTCTTCCAAAAACTCTGTTTACATTAGTGCGCTTTCCACATCCTCTCTTCTCTGGTAGACTGAATTCACGAGGGCAGGAACCACATCGTACCCATCTTCATATTGCTAGCAGCGAACCCACCTCCTGGCGCATAAGTTCTTGATCGAGGTTTATTGATAAGTACTGTCTTATGATAGCTTTTTTTTAAAAAAATAAATTTATTTTTGGCTGCATTGGGTCTTCGTTGCTGCACAAGGGCTTTCTCTAGTTGCTGCGAGTGGGGGTTACTCTTCATTGCGGTGCGCAGGCCTCTCATTGCGGTGGCTTCTCTTGGTGTGGAGCACGGGGTCTAGGTGCACTGGCTTCAGTAGCTGTGGCTCGTGGGCTCTAGAGCGCAGGCTCAGTAGTTGTGGCACAAGGGCTTAGTTGCTCCGCGGCATGTGGGATCTTCCCAGACCGGGGCTTGAACCCGTGTCCCCTGCACTGGCAGGAGGATTCTTAACCACTGCCACCAAGGAAGTCCTTATAATAGCTTTTCAAGTATATGTATATCTTGTGCAAGACTAAGCTCCATCTCATGTGACAACCAAGATGCTCTCTTGGGAAGGGATGCAAGACTATGACTGAGTGGGGAAGAGAATTGTGACTGTGGGCACAAGGGGGCAGCTGTGTATTTACTGATCCTGGTCTAGATTGGATTTTTTTCAGTTTCCCTCTGTGGTTACTGAACAATGCTAATACATGTGGCTTTAGTCCAAATGATATCACATGCAGAGAGACAGATTTCTCACCCTAAATAGTAATCTGACTGGCTAAAAGGAATTTCTCATTCATGTGCATAGGTAAATCAGTTACTTGACACCCTGGCTACCCGTTAGAGTCATCCAAAGAACTTAAGCATTTTTAAAGTCTGGGCCTCACTTCAGACCAAATAAATCAGAATATCCGGAGCAGACCCAGGCATCAACATTTTTAAAGGGCTTCCCAGGCGATTTTCATGGCCAGAGTGGCAAAGCACTGAGTTACATCGTTTGCATCTTGTCATAATCAGATGTGGGTTTTTCTTAGTCAATTGCGTCCGGAACATGATGGTGGAACATGTCAAGTCGCTGTTATTACCAGTGAAGTGTAGCTGTTTCACCAGCTGTGTTTACTGCATGACTAGTGAAAGTCAGAGAAAATGACAAAGGTCAGCATGGGTTTATTTGGTATCTTTGGTGAAAGAGGAGTTAAGATCAAATTTTAGGAGACTTCCAATCTACCAAATTGACTGTTGATAATACCTACATGTCTCTGCTACATATTCACCACTTCCACTGACTCTGGGTGGAAGCACAAGCAGTAGAGATGAGGTCTCTGTTCTCAAGGGAGAAAGGTGAAAGGGGAGGGGAGGAATGGTGACAAAGATTTATGTGTGTGTTCTAGGCACTTTTTATAGCTCATCGCATGTAAGCCTCATGACAACCTGGCACATTAGATGTGACTATCATCACTTTACACATAAGAAAACTGATTCTCTTAGTTTCTTCCACAAAATGGAAATATTAATGGTTTTTACCTCTTTTTTTTTTTGACAGTTCAGATAACGCTTATTTTTTTTCATATTGTAAGTCCATAAGCTTTATTTTATTTTTTAAAACATCTTTATTGGAGTATAATTGCTTTACAATGGTGTGTTAGTTTCTGCTGTATAACAAAGTGAATCAGCTATACATATACGTATATCCCCATATCCCCTCCCTCTTGCGTCTCCCTCCCATTTACCTCGTTTCTTTTTTTTTTTTTTTAGATGTTGGGGGTAGGAGTTTATTGATTTATTTATTATTTTTGGCTGTGTTGGGTCTTCGTTTCTGTGTGAGGGCTTTCTCCAGTTGTGGCGAGCGGGGGCCACTCTTCATCGTGGTGCGCGGGCCTCTCACTATCACAGCCTCTCTTGTCACGGAGCACAGGCTCCAGATGCGCAGGCTCAGTAGTTGTGGCTCACAGGCCTAGTTGCTCTGCGGCCTGTGGGATCTTCCCAGACCAGGGCTCGAACCCGTGTCCCCTGCATTAGCAGGCAGATTCTCAGCCACTGCGCCACCAGGGAAGCCTTACCTCCTTTCTTGAAGAGTGAATGAATTAATGTATATTAAGCTCTCAGCATCACTGGAACATATAAGCTCTCAATGAATGTTGGAAATTATTGTCATTGCCCAAGATCTCAAAACTGGCAAGAGAGGGGATTAAAAGCCAGGCCCATCTGATTCCAGAACCATGAACTTTCCTCTCTACCTTGCAGCACTGGTGGGGATTTAAAATTAACGCCATGATACTGCAATATAAAGTTGCAGTAGGTGCAAAACACAATGAAATGTCAAAGGCAGGTATAGGAAAGAGCGTGAGATCTGCACATCTGTACTCAGCGAAGGAAGCCAATGAGTGTGAAGCACAAGACTGAGAAATAAAAAATCTGGAGGTTTGGGTGGTGGCCGCTGCTGGGCTTCAGCTTCCAGTTGTAGAGGGCAAGGTGGCAGAGACCCTGGCACCCTGTGCCCCACCGCTGATGCCCAGATGGAGGTTGTCAAGTGGGTGGTGGTGGGAGATGGAGTTGTAAGTAAAACTTGCCTACTGATGTGGGATGCCACCAATGCATTTCCTGGAGAATAGATCCCCACCGTTTTTGACAGCTATTCTTCCCATGTTATGGCAGATGGAAAACTGCTGAATCTGGGCTTATGGATGCAGCTGGACAAGAAGATGATGACAGATCACATCCCTATCCTCTCCACAAGCTGACGTACTCTTAATCTGCTTTTCTCTTGTGAGTCCTGCATCTTGTGAAAATGTCCATGCAAAGTGGTATCCTGAAGTGTGACACCGTTGTCTCAACACGCCCCTCGTCCTAATGGGAGCTAAACTTGACCTTAGGGATGATAAAGACATGACTGAAACTGAAGGAAAGGCTGACTGCCGTCAGGTCTCCTCAATGTGTAGCCATGGTTGAAGAAATCTGTGCTGTGCAACACCAAGAATGCTGGGCTCCGACACAGCGAGGTTGCTACATGGTGTTTGATGAAGCTCTTCCAGGGGTTCTCTCCCATCTCCCGTCAAGAGGAAGAGAGAACGCCTGCTGTTGAAAATGTCTGAGCACCTCCTTGCCCCATGCCTCTGAGAACTTTTGTACACTTTGCTGAAAAACGTTGGCACCTTTGCACTGAATGCCAACTTTTTGTTACAGATTAGGTTCCCCATAAAACCATTCTGAAACAAGCAGGAACTTTAAAGTTTTGTTTAAGGTCTAAAAGTTAAAACTTGCATGTTCTATTAAAATTTACCCCTAAAATGGAAAAAATATCTGGATTCAAGCCCTACCTTCACCATGTACTAGCTAACTGACATTAGGCTAATTACATCTGTAGTGGCCTCAATTTCTTCACTTGCATAAAATAGGAATAATAATAGTACTTATTTTGTGATATCTTTTTTTTACAAAAAATAAATGTGATCATCTATGTAAAAGACTTATGCTAATTAAATAGTTTGGTTTTAGTTAGGTAGAGGAAAGACTTTGAAGCTAGGACAGAAGAAACATGGGTCTGCCATGACCCAGCTCATTTTCTTTGGGCAAATTCCCTGACATCCTTACTTTCACCCCTCGTTAACTAAGGTTGGTAAGCAGGTAGCAGTGTGGTAGGCATTCAGTAAATGTTAGCGCCATCTTTCTCCTTCCAATCTCTTATAAAATGAGATAATTGGAATGGATTACTGCTTTACAGCCTGGCTAATTATCAGAATAATCTTTGGAGCTTAAAGAAAGAAGAAAAAAACTAATCAGTCAGAACGTGTGTGTTCAGAGCCATGGACTAGATGATCTATGAGATTCATTCATGGTCTGATGATTGGTTATTTTTAACCTCATGAGGAAAATATGATTTGTGTTTGATTTTTTTTTTTTTTTTTGCCGTACGCGGGCCTCTCACTGTTGTGGCCTCTCGTGTTGCGGAGCACAGGCTCCGGATGCGCAGGCTCAGCGGCCATGGCTCACGGGCCCAGCCGCTCCACGGCATGCGGGATCCTCCCGGACCGGGGCACGAACCCGCGTCCCCTGCATCGGCAGGCGGACTCTCAACCACTGCGCCACCAGGGAAGCCCTGTGTTTGATTTTAAACTATTTGTTTATTCTTCTTTTTCTACAAATTATTTGAGTCCATGTATAATATTACATAACAATAAAAGGGACAACATATGAGGATCAGGGAACCTTGAAGGGTTATTGTGAGGATGAAACGTGATAGTGCAGGCAGGCATTTAACACATGGCTGGTCAAGGTTGAGAATCAGTAATGGCAGCTGTTGTTAAATGGGTGAATAGATCAATCATCACTCTCCCTAAACATCACTTTGAATGATGGGTTTGGAAAACAGTGGGTGACTGATGGATATTGTGTTCTCTAGAACACAGATATTCTGTAATATTAAGGGCGATTAAAGGAAGTGTAGAAGAGTGGGGGGGGGATAGGACTTTCCAGAAGAAGGGGACCATTTGGGCAGAGTTCCCAGGTTCTGACTCGGTGTGTTTGGGTGACTGATGAGACAACCTGGGGGGGGAGGTGCTGGGAAATAAGGTCAGATTACAGAGGTCTTGAAGGCTGAGTAGAGAAGTGTATATCTGGTGGAACTACTGAAGCTTAGTTTGCTGAGTTTACGGCTATGGCCACCTCTCACAAACGCATAAGACTATCTTGTATTTCCAAAGCAATTTTAAGGACATATGCCCGGGAGAAGGCACTAGGAGGCAAGCCCGTCTTTGTTTTCTTCTGGGGGAAAGAAAGTAAAAAGAAAATGTTCAGGACACTGTTCCCCTCGGACACAGTTTGTACCTCTAAAGGGCATGATGCAGATGGTTAGTCACATTTTCCTTCTGTGAATTCATATTGGTGACGTGAACTAAGAATGCCGCCTGCTATACCATGAACAAAGGATGTTGCAGCCATCAAGCCACCACATTACAGCCACCCTGACAGTGAGTCCTGAGGGAACTCAGGATGGAAACAAAGAATGCCTACCATCTAGCAGTCAATGACTGCAGCCACCCCCAATGGTGCACACTGAGGAGACTAAGGATGAGAAAACACAGGATACTGCCCCCCAACCCCCTGCCAATAGCTGAGCTGCATATCAAAGGAATAATTTCAATAGGCCCAGACTTTGCATCTTCCCATATATAGAAATGTGCTAATTTCGTTAACTTGAGATGTTTAGTTTTCTTTTATTAACAGTAATCTTTTGATGCTCCCAATACCTGGTCTTTTGTTGCTAAAACTCCTATATATCCTGGCTCCCTGAGCCCTCTGCCTCTTTGGAGTGGTCTCTCAGAGTTATTTGAGATGCTGTCTCCTGCGCTTGAAGTCCTAAGAATGTTTGCCGAATAAAACATAACTCTCAACTTTTAGGTTGTGTATTTTTTTTCAGTTTTCAGTCGATGGTGACAAGCCCTGTGCTCTACCACCAAGTCACCCCAGAATGACAGAAGCCCATGGTCCTCTAATGGATGCCTGATCCAGGTGCCTGCCATGGGGCAAAAAATATCTGAGTAATTGTAGCTCATTTAAAGGTAGCTATTGGGAAGAATTTCACTGCTCCACCTGGGCACCCAGTATGACTTGTGACAAACTTCCGTTATGGCCTGGTTGTCCTTATCTTTAAAATAAAATCATTTATGTCACAATTTGTACTGATCCAACTCCAGGTATTTTCAAGTGGTTTATAGTCTGTGTCCACATCCCAAGCACATTTTTAGGGGAGGAGCCACTGGGCTTTCCTCCTTCCCCCTTTTGCCTCTTGGATTCTCATTAGTGTTCAAGAGCCTTGAGGCTGAAACTGAGCAGGACCCTGTAGGGCCTTCCCAGGGACAGACCACCACCCCCACCACACCCCCTATCCCCCACCTCTTGTTTGTAGAAAAGCTTTAGACTTCTAGGCCTTCCCCAAGTTCCAAAGAGCAATTTTAATCAGAGAAGTGAGAAAATGCAGAAACAAAGGAAAACAGTCAAAATAATAATAGGTTATTATTATTATCAAAACAAGACAAAATAATAATAGGTTAGCTATAAAACAAAGTCAAGGACCTTTAGTTCCTCCTCAAGGGCTACAGATAATATCCTGAGCCATATCCTTGAGTTGTTTTGCAGAAACTAAAACCCTCACCAGGTGGAAGAAGTTAACTGCATGCTGACCACAAGCATGTAGACCCCAGACCAGATGATGATGTTAATTCTCAAAATCCACCCTATTACCTCATCATCAACCAATCACAAGAATGTCCACAAGCTGATCAGGCACCGTACAACCCTCACCCCTAATGTTGCCTTTAAAAACCCTTCTGTGAACTGTAAACAAGATGAAAAGACAACCCTCAGAATGGGAGAAAATATTTGCAAACGAATCAACGGACAAAGGATTAATCTCCAAAATATATAAACAGCTCATGCAGCTCAATATTAAAAAAACAAACAACCCAATCCAAAAATGGGAAGAAGACCTAAATAGACATTTCTCCAAAGAAGACATATAGATGGCCAAGAGGCACATGAAAAGCCACTCAACATCACTAATTATTAGAGAAATGCAAATCAAAACTATAATGAGGTATCACCTCACACCAGTTAGAATGGGCATCATCAGAAAATCTACAAACAATAAATGCTGGAGAGGGTGTGGAGAAAAGGAACCCTCTTGCACTGTTGGTGGGAATGTAAATGGATACAGCCACTATGGAAAACAGTATGGAGGTTCCTTAAAAAACTAAAAATAGAATTACCATATGACCCAGCAATCCCACTACTGGGCATATACCCAGAGAAAACCATAATTCAAAAAGACACATACTGGGCTTCCCTGGTGGCGCAGTGGTTGAGAGTCTGCCTGCCGATGCAGCAGACACGGGTTTGTGCCCTGGTCCGGGAAGATCCCACATGCCGCGGAGCAGCTGGGCCCGTGAGCCATGGCCACTGAGCCTGTGCGTCCAGAGCCTGTGCTCCGCAACGGGAGAGGCCACAACAGTGAGAGGGCTGCGTACCGAAAAAAAAAAAAAAAAAAGACACATACACCCCAATGTTCATTGCAGCACTATTTACAATAGCCAGGTCATGGAAGCAACCTAAATGCCCATCGACAGACTAATGGATAAAGAAGATGTGGTATATATATACAATGGAGTATTACTCAGCCATAAAAAGGAAGGAAATTGGGTCGTTTATAGAGATGTGGGTGGGCCTAGAGACTGTCATACAGAGTGAAGTAAGTCAGAAAGAGAAAAACAAATATTGTATATTAAAACATATATGTGGAATCTAGAAAAATGGTACAGATGAACCGGTTTGCAAGGCAGAAATAGAGACACAGATGTAGAGAACAAACGTATGGACACCAAGGGGGGAAAGGGGGAGGCGGGGTGGTGGTGGGATGAATTGGGAGACTGGGATTGACATATATACACTAATATGTATAAAATAGATAACTAATAAGAACCTGCTGTATAAAAATAAATTAATTAAATTAAATTAAAAATAAAATAAAATAAATAAATAAAAATAAAAACCCTTCCGTGAAAGCCATCAGGGAGTTCATGTCTTTTCAGCACAAACTCCCCATTCTCCTTGCTTGGCCCCTCGTTGGGTGCCTTGCAATAAATGCAGTAACCTTCTTTACCACAACCCATTGTCAGTAGATTGGCTTTACTATGCATTGGGTGAGAGGACCCAAGTTCGGATCGGTAACAAGGTCAGGGACTGAGCTTCACTCTCTTTTCACCTGCCACCGCATCTGCCACCATGCTGGCCCAGACCGTGCGCATGAGATCGATAGCTGCTTCCACTGGGATTTTCACAGGGGTCTCCAGCTTACTCAGCACAGAAAATACATATTGCCTTGTCATTTATATGAGCAAGAAGCACTTTTAGAGAGGATGACTAAATTTCAGTTAGCAGCCAAACTCCTACTCCTGCACAGTGATGGTTGTTATTTTTCTTTTTCTCAGATCAATGCTTCTTTCCACTACCATTCCAAACTCCACTCACAGAGCTGTGTGGAAATTTTAGAACAGCAAAATGAATGGTGAGTGTATAAATGCTTGTGGGTGGTATGTGCACGTGTATGACATTCTATGTTTCCTGGCTAAAAGTTTACGAATGTGTTGGTATTTTGTGAGTGTGTTGGTCAGAGGGACGATCAAAAGAGTAGGTGTAACTACTCTTCCAGTCATACCTTCTTCCTTCCAAACCTCAGAGGTATAAATCGGACTGGCACTAAACATTATAAATAATGTTCAGGGATTTTTTTTCTTCTAAAGCCAGGTCGATTTGCTTCTTACATTTTCAGGGATGGTTCCTCCTGACAAACAAACACAATGTGTCCGTTATGTTACTCTTGGTCAGTTGTCATTTCTAGTACAGGCTGCCTCTACTTTCGTACATCACATGTTCTTGGAAATGTGTTTCTAAGTTGAGTACCTGAAAGCAAAGTGTCAGACTCACTTGTTATAAAGAGCGTTCTATTCCCAGAGGCTCAAAACATGTCAAGTTTATGCAGGGGCACCTTGCTTGCCCTGGGGTGAGGGGAGGGACGGCAGAAGGTGGAAGGGAGACACTGGGCTCTGTCAGGTGATTCTAGATGGACTCCCCAGAGCACGGCGGGGTAGGGGTGGGGAGAGTAAGCGCCAGGGTTCCAGATGTCAGGGTGTGCAGGTCCCTTCAGGTAAGGGAGGGACAGGAATGTTAGAGCAAGTTTGTGTGCCTGGCACACAGTGAGGCCAAACAAACCGTAAAGTCAGAGTTTGGCGCAGAGAAAGGTTTATTGCAGGGCCATGCAAGGACGCGGGTGGCTCCTGCCCTAAAAAGCCCCGCGCTCTCCGAAGGTTTTGGCAAAGCATTTTTAAAAGCCAGGTGAGGGAGGGGGGTCGCCAGGTAAGTGATCAGCTCATGCCCAGTTCTCTGATTGGCTGATGGTGAGGTAACAAGGTGGTGTCACAGGGGTTAACATTATTAGTCCTTAAGCTCCAGGAGGCCTGGGGTGATGTGCTCACGGTCATCAAGTAGTTAACATCTTCCACTTGGTGGGGGTTTTTCACATCAGTAAAACAACTCAGGAAATGTGCATCAAATACTGTTATCCAGGTACTTCAGAGAGGAGCTAAAGCAGAGGATATGCGGGAAGGCCCCACAGGGTCCTGTTCGGTTACGGGAACGTGATCATGATAAGACCCGAAGAAGGGGTGTCTATGCTGACCTGAATGATCACAAGTGAAGGCAACTTTCCCTGATATCTTGCCTAAGACTGACGCTCCACAGTGAAAGTAGCTTATAGATGATGGTCAGTTATCACTGGCCAGCTGGAGTAGGAAGACTAAATCCAGAGAGATGCTTTTCCAGGATGAATGTACTAAGTCAAAAACACTCGAAGGCTGCTGTCTTGGTCCCTTCAGGCTGCTATAACAAAATACCTCAGACAGGTGGATTATAAACAACAGAAATTTGTTTCTCACATATCTGGAGGCTGGAAGTCTGAGATCAGGATGCCATCAGGGATACGTTCCTGGGTTGCAGATTTCTCACATGGTAGAAGGAGCATGGGAGCTCTGTGGGATCCCTTTTATAAGAGCGCTAGTCCCAGTCATGAGGGCTCCACCCTCGTGACCAAACACCTCCCAAAGACCCTACCTCCTAACACCTTCACATTGGGCACCAGGATTTTGAGATGACACATTCAGACCACAATGCTTAGAGTGGAGTTCCTTCACATAACTGAACATCAGTCTTGCTATATGTAACCCATGGTCAGTTACAGGTGTGCTCTGCTTGAAGCTTTCCAAGTTAGTCAGATACCGAACTTAACAAATTGAATCATGTTTAAAAAAAAGTTTCCTTGTTATTTTCAGGAAACTTTTAGTGAGTGCTTGTATTATAATAATTTTTATGCTTTACCTTTCCGGTAATTTTAATTTTTTAAAATATTGAGTCCAGTAGCCAACTCTAAGATGGCTCCTAGTGACCTTTGCCTTCTGGTATTCACATCTTATATTGTCTCCCCTCGCACTGAATTAGGGCTGGCCCTGTGTGACTTCTGAGGCTGGGTACTAAAAGGCATTGTAGCTTTTGCCTTACTCTCCTGGACCACTTGCTCAGCAGAAAGCCAGCCATCATGCCACGAGGACACTCAAGCAGCCCTGTGGAGAGGAACCGATGCTCCTGAACAACAGTCAGTACCGACTTGCCAGTCACATGAGTGAGTCCCAGTCAGGTCTTCTGGGAACTGCTCCAGCTCTCATCTGACTACAACCACCTGGGAGACTGAACCAGAACTGCTGAGGGAGATACTTCTGAATTCCTGACTCATAGAAATTGTGAGAGAAAATAAATAATAATTATTGTTTTAAGCCATGAAGTTTGGGGATGATTTGTTAATCAGCAATAAGTAATGAACATATTAAGTTTCTGAAAGTAGGGGATACCTGTATTATTTAGTCACACCATGAGAAGTTTCTTATTATTTTTGTGATTTGTTTACCCTAAGAAGTTTAACCTTCTTAGACATGTGGGTTTATGGTTTTCTCCAAATCTGTAAAAGTTTTGGCCATTTCTTCAAGTATTTTCTCTATTTCCCCTCTCCTTTCTCTCCTCCTGTGACTCCAATTACACATATATTAGGGTGCTTGACATTGTCCTACCGCTCACTATTGCTGTATTTACTATTTTTTTTTTCTTTTTGTTGTGTATCATCTTTTTTTTTTTTTTGCGGTACCCGGGCCTCTCACTGCTGTGGCTTCTCCCGTTGCGGAGTACAGGCTCCGGACGCGCAGGCCCAGCGGCCATGGCTCACGGGCCCAGCCGCTCCGTGGCATGCGGGATCTTCCCAGACCGGGGCACGAACCCGTGTCCCCTGCATTGGCAGGCGGACTCTCAACCACTGCGCCACCAGGGAAGCCCTGTTGTGTATCATCTTTAATGCTGTGTCTTAAAGTTCACTAATATTGCCTTCTGCAGTATCTAATCTGCTGTTACTATCATCTAGAGTAGTTTTCATCTGAAACATTACATTTTTCATCTTTAGAATCTCATTCGGGTGTTTTGTTACGTCTTCTGTGTCTATTTAACATGCTTGATCTTTCCTCTACCTTCTTAGATATATGGAATATCATAATAACTGTTTTAATGTTCTTGTCTATGAATTCTGTCATATCTATCATTTCTGGATCTGTTTCTAGTGATTGATTTTTATTTTCCTCTGCATTATGGGTTATTTTTTTCCTACTTCTTTGCATGCCTGGTAATTTTCCACAGTAACATGACAGAAATTTTCCCTTCTAGTTTTATTGAGATATAACTGACATACGGTACTGTGTAAGTTTAAGGTGTACAGCATCATGATTTGACTTACACCACAAGCATTTTGTATTTAATCTGTTGAGTGCTGTATATATTAGTATTCCTATAAATATTGTTGAGTTTTGTTCTGGGACACAGTTAAGCTACTTGGAAACATTGGTATACTTCTGGGTCTTGCTTTTAAGCTTTGTTAAGCAGGACCAGAGCAGCATTTGATCAAGGGCTAATTCTGCCCCACAACTGAGCCAATTCCCTTCTAAGTACTCTACTTGATGTCCTATGAATTATGAGATATGCTACTCTGTCTAGTGGAACATGAACAATTACTGGCACTGTATTATCTCCCAGGATTGCTCCTTCTAATCACTAATATAGTGATGATTAGTTAGCTGCGGACTCAAGCAGGTTCTTCTGCAGATTTCCAGAATTCTCTCTCTCTGCAACTCTCTTCTCTCCAACCCTCTGCTCTGTGAACTTAAACTACTTTGGCCTCCCTGTGCTTTCATATGTCTCCTCAATTCAGGGAGGCTATTGGGCTTCCTCCAGTTTCCCTCACCCTAAGCTGCAGCATGGAAATGCTTTCCGGATAGTAAGGTTGGCCAATTATAGGGCTTATTTGGTTTGTTTCCTATCTTTCAGGGACCACTGTCTTGCACTGCATGATGTACAATGTCTGAAAACCATTGTTTTCACACATAATTGTTATACACACTATTTTTCAGTCATTTCAGACAAATGGATAAATCTAAGCCTTCTTACTCTATCTTGTTGAGAAGGAGAAATCACTTTCTTACTATTTTTGAGGTTGGACTATATAATAGAACTGCTCCATTTGAGCTGCAATGTGTATATGTTTTTTTTTTTTTTTTTTTTTTTTTCGTTACGTGGGCCTCTCACTGTTGTGGCCTCTCCCGTTGCAGAGCACAGGCTCCAGACACACAGGCTCAGCAGCCATGGCTCACGGGTCCAGCCGCTCCGTGGCATGTGGGATCTTCCCGGACCGCGACACGAACCCGTGTCCCCTGCATTGGCAGGCGAGCTCTCAACCAGTGCACCACCAGGGAAGCCCTGTATATGTTTTTATGTTTGTTGATGAAAGTGTGTGATGAGGAGGGATGGGAAAGGTCATAGAAATCAAGGTCATCCATTTCTTTTAAAAAATAATTTTCGAATGCATTTTTAAAAAGTAGTAAAAAAGATATGAAAATAATACAAACTTAAGTAAATAATATAAATACAACACAGATAATAATGTGGAAGTTAAGTCTCTTGACTGACTCACAACTCTATCATTCAATCCCACCTTAATCCTCAGAATAGACTGCAGTTAACAGTTTTTTTGGTGTATTCTTACAAAAGTGTTTCTGAGTGGGAATGTAGTGCTATGTTTTCATGAACTATAATCAAGCATAGTATAGTATTTTTGACACAAATAATCGTTAGAGGTATAATTTAAATTCTTTATATTCTATCAATTCTTTAAGAACTGATATATTTAAAATAAAATTTTTACTTTTATCTTTTGAAATCTGTTTGGATTACATATTTTGAGGAAAGCTAAATAAAGCTACAGCATTTTCCATTAAATTTCCAGTGCTCTATTCATTAATATGTTAATGAGTTAAAGTCTTTACAGTAATGTATTAAAATAGTAATACATGTTCATGTGCTCATTTGAAAAAGATCAGAGAAATATAAAAAAGAAAAACTATTTTGAATCCTACCACTCAGAGATGATTTGGCCACTATAGCTGTTTGATAATTTTTTATCAATTAAATTAGCAGAAGACACACTCATCCCTTATTAATTACATGACATAGCACATAAGGATTATTTTGGCTGTATGTGATATGTACCTAATAAGCATCTCTCTCTCTCTCTCTCTCCCCCCCTCCCTCATTCTCTTAAATGAATGTTCTCCTGATAACATGTGATGTTCAGTAAACGTACGCTGATAAAGTAATTAAAGTAGGTCAGTTGATTTCATTTATTAATTCAAACTACATTTGTTGAGTTAAATAGTTATAGTCCCCGCTTTCATGAAGCTTTTACAGTCTCAGGAGGGACTAATATTAATCAAATAATTATACAAATAAATATATACTCACAAACTGAGATAAATGCTATAAAGGAAAAGAAGGCTATAAAAGAGCATAACAGGGACCTGACCAAGCTAGAGGAGCCAGGAAGGTTTTCCTTGAAAAGTGATTTGTCAGTTGAAAAGTCATCCTGACAAAAAGTCATCCTGACAAAGGATGAAGGAAGGAGTATATGGGCATAACATATGCAAAGGCCCCAAGGTGGGTGGCAGTTGAATCTGGGGGAAATAGAGAAGGCTCATATGCTGAGGCACAGAAAGTTAGATGTAGTATGTCTGAGTTAGAGAGGGGCTTCCCTGGTGGCTCAGTGGTTAAGAATCCACCTGCCAATGCAGGAGACACGGGTCCGAGCCCTGGTCCAGGAAGATCCCACATGCCGCAGAGCAACTAAGCCTGTGCGCCACAACTACTGAGCCTGCTCTCTAGAGCCTGTGAGCCACATCTACTGGGCCTGCACGCTGCAACTACTGCAGCCCATGTGCCTAGAGCCCGTGCTCCGCAACAAGAGAAGCCACCGCAGTGACAAGCCCGCACGCTGCAACTAAAGAAAAGCCCATGCGCCGCAACAAAGACCCAATGCAGCCAAAAATAAATTAAAAAAAAAAAAAAGAGTTAGAGAAAGACCACATCACAATGGGCCTTGCAGGCTACGTTAAGGATGTGAGTCTTTAGCCTAAGGGTGGCGGGAAGCCAATGAAGGATTTTAAAAAGAGAAGCGCCAATATTAGATTTTTGGTATGAAAATATCCTTGACTGCTGTGTAGAAAACAGTTGGAAGGAAGCAAAATTAATATAGGGTGGGACTGCCCTGGTGGTCCAGTGGGTAAGACTCCGTGCTCCCAATGCAGGGGGCCTGGGTTCAATCCCTGGTCAGTGAACTAGATCCTGCATGCATGCTGCAACTAAGAGTTCGCATGCCGCAACTAAGACCCGGTGTGGCCAAAATGAATAAATAAATAATAATAAAATCTTAAAAAAAAATTAATGTAGGGAGACCCATTAGGAGGCTGTTGAAGTGTAACAAGTGAGAGAATAGGGGCTTTGACTAGAAGGGCAGTGGTAGAAATGGAGGTAAAAATCATGATAATGAGACGATGTGTAGGCGAGGGAAGTGTTAAGGATGACACCTAAGTTTCTGGATTTCAAAAGTGTGTGGACCAAAAATGTATAAGAGAAATTATACATCATGACCAAGTGGAATTGATTCCAGGCTTGCAAAGCTGGTTCAATGTTCAAAATCAGTCAATATAATCTATCATATCAACAAGCTAAAGAGGAAAAATCATATGATCATATGAATTGATGCAGGAAACGCATTTAATAAAATTAAAAATCAATTCATGATGAAAAGTTTCAGCAAGTTAGGAATGAAGGGAAATTACCTCAACTTGATAAAGGGCATCTATAAACAGCCCACAACTAAGATCTCATTTCATGATGAAAGACTGAATGCTTTCCCTCTAAGATCAGGCACAAAGCAAGACGTCAGCTCTCACCTCTCTTGTTCAACATAGTACTGGAAGTTCTAACCACTGCAATAAGAAGAAAAGTAAATAAAAGAGATATAGTTTAGAAAAACAGAAATCTGTCTTTAATTACAGATGACATGATAGTCTATGCAGAAAATTCCAAGGGTTCTACAAGAAAACCTCCTAGAACTAATAAGTGAGTTCAGCAAAGTCACAGGATCAATATACAAGTAAGTAACATTTCTATATACTAACAATGAACATGCAGCAACTGAAATTTAAAAATGCAAAATCATTTACTGTTGCCCCAAAGAAAATGAAATACTGAAGTATATACTTAAAACATGTACAAGATCTATATGCTGAAAATTACAAAGTACTGATTTAAAAAATCAAAGACATAAATAAATGGAGACACGTACTGTACTATGGATTGGAAGAGTCAACATGGTAAAGATGTCAATTCTCCCCAAATTGATCTGTAGTTTTATTGCAATTCCTATCAAAATCCCAGCAAGCTTTTTTGAGATAGAGATGAAGTTATTCCAAAATTTAGGCATGGGTCCCCAAATAGCTAAAACACTCTTGACAATGAAGAATAAAATAGGAGGAATCACTCTACCTGATATTAAGGCTGACTGTATATCTGTAGTAATTAAGACAACGTGGGGAATTCCCTGGCGGTCCAGTGGTTAGGACTTGGCCTTCTCACTGCCAGAGCCACGGGTTCCATCCCTGGTCGGGAAACTAAAATCCCATAAGCCACGCAGTGTGGCCAAAAAAAAGACAATGTGGTGTTGGTAGAGGGTTAGACACACAGATCAATGGAACAAAACAGAGAACCCAGAAGCAGACCCACACAAAGATGCCCAACTGATTTTTGACAAAGGTGCAAAAGCAATTCAATGGAGGAAGGATAGACTTTTCAAAAACGGGTTTGCAGTTATGGGACACCTATAGTCAAAAAATGAAACTGCATCTGAACAAAATTCAATCTAACACCAAAATTAACTCAAAATGAGTCATGAACTTAAATGTAAAACTGTGAAACTCTTTGAAAAAAAGATAGAAAACAAATTCTTTAGGATCTAGGCAGAGTTTTTTTAGATGATCTATGAAACGAAAAATTAATCCATTTGAACTCAACAAAATTAAAAATTTTGTTCTGTGAAAGCCCATGAGAAGAGAGTGAAAAGACAAGCTACAGAATGGGAAAAATTATTTGCAAACCACATATCCAACAAAGGAAAAATATCTAGAATACCCTCAGAACCCAAGAGTAAAGACACAACCCAATTAGAAAATGGGCAAAGGCATGAACAGACATTTCGCCAAATAGGATACATAGGGGGCAAACAGGCCCATGAAAAGATGCTCAACCTCGTTATCCACCATGGGAACGCAATAAAAACTACAATGAGTTATGACTAAACACCTTTCAGAATGGCTAAAATAAAAAATGACGATAACCTCATCCACTGGAGAAGGTGTGGAGAGACTGAATACTCATACTCATTGCTAACGGAAATGTAAAATTGCCATTTCTTATAAAATTAAACATCCAATTCCCATACAACCCAGAGATTGCACTCTTGGGCATTTAACCCAGAGAAATGATAACTTATGTTCACACAAAACCCTGTACATGAATGGTCATAACACCTTTATCTGTAATAGCCAAAGCTGGAAACAACCTAGAAGTCCTTCAACAGACGACCAGTTAAACACACTGTGGTACAGGTCTTTCCTGGAATACTATTTAGCAATAAAAAAAACAATCGATTGACACATGTAAGAACTTGGATGAATCATGAGGAAATCACGTGTAGTGGAAAAAGTTAATCCTCCAAAATTACATACTGTATAATCCCACCTATGGAACATTTTGAAATGACAAAATTTTAAAAGTGGAGGACAGATTAGCGGTTGTCAGGGGTTAGGGATGAGGGTTGAGGGTGATGTGAGATGGCAGGGAGGCGGGTATAGTTACAAAAGGATAATACGAGGTATCTCTGAAATGCTAACACTCCTCAATTTCTTGACAGTGGTTGGTGGTGGATCCACAAACCTACACATGTGATAAAATCGTATAGGACAAAATACACACACATACAAATGAGTACAAATAAAACTAGGAAAATCTGAATAGGTTGGTAAATCGTATCAATGTTAATATCCTGGATGCCATTTTCTACGAGTTTTTTTTTTTTGGCCGCACTGCACGGCTTGCAGGATTTCAGTTCCCCAGCAAGGGATTGAACCTGGGCCACGGAAGTGAAAGCCCGGAATCCTAACCATTAGGCCACCAGGGAACTCCCCGTATGAGTTTTACAAAATGTTACCATTGAAGGAAACTGGGTAAAGTGTATACAGGATCTCTCTTAAGAAAAAAAAAGAGGGACAGTGGGGACATTACTGAAAAGAGCCGTAGCCTAAGACGATTGGTATCAGGATAAACTCCAAATTCCATAATCAGCATTTTGTACTTTATGCTATGGCCCCAACTTATATTTTCAGGCTGTCATCCATGACACACTTAAGCAACCCAAGCATTGCAGGCCCTATGCGCTCCTTGCCATTTCCCCCAAATGCTTAGCGCATTCCATATGGGAGAGTGTATGGCTCAGGGCATCGGTCCCCCAATCTAGCTGTGTGTCAGTCTTTCCTTTGCCTCACCCAGTACAGGGTAGGGATTGGGATATTTGCTTGAAGCAAGTAGTCACCCACGAGCTTGAAGTTCTCACTCTTAGTTTAGTAGCTTACCAAAGAATTTTCCAAACAAAGAATGTTCTCTCCTATTCTGGTGCTAGTGATTAAGACGAAAAAAGTCATCTTTTTTGTCTTCTTTTCTAGCAGTTCTTTTGCCTGGCATTTCTTGCCCCAGCTCTGCCCCTCCCTCTGCTACCACTCTTAAAGCTACCTCCTTAGTAAAAAAAAAATTCTTGTCCGTTCGGCCAGAGAAAAGTGCTTCCTTCTTTGAAATTCCAAAGGCCTTTCGTCAGTAGTTTACACTTGTGCTACATTTTGGTTATTCATACACCAGTGTAATGTTTCCACTAGACTATGAATGACTTGGGGGCAGAGTCCATTCATCCTGTAGTCCCTCATACTGGGTGCTGTGGAGACAGACATCGGTAAAACAATTCTAAGTCCTTGAGGCTCTTACAACCCAGTGGGGGAGATGGTTTTATCAATAAATCCCTCTATCTTTCACAAGGTGCAGAGGAGCCAGAGATCAGTGCCCCATTTCAATGTTTTCTGAAGCCCTGTCACAGTAAGAGGCAGATTAAATCGGCAATAGTTGATTCTCTCTACACATTACTTTGTGCTGACTGCTTCACTCAAGCTGCTGAAGCCAGAAACTCTTGGGAAACAGGAATGGATCACTTGGGAAAAGAGATGTGGAGGGTAAAATGGCTGATGGGGGAGTTTCACCCCATCTTGGAAGATAGCAAGTCTCCAAGGCTTTGATACACGAGGCAAAGAAACAAAACAACATATAAACATGCTTATTCACGTGTGTGTATACACACGCGTACGCACGCACACACACACACACAACCCAACTACAGGAAAGAAAACCATTTATACTGTTACACCTTTTTCCTTTTAGATTTCACATTTGATAACATGAATAACGGAAATGTAATCTAAAGTCACAAAGCTCTGACTAATTTTATAAGCCTACTACACATGGGCCTGGTGGGTAATGGGAGTGGTACGTAGCTGAAAGCTTACTATTTTGAACCTTACAATGCACTCAGAGGAAAGATGGTCCTTTCATGGTAAGGCAAATATGGTAGGTTTTTATCTTATCATTGGGACTTCTTCATAAAGTTCCTTATCTGGTCACATATTCTGTGAACCTGTTATTTTTACCTATCCTGTGTTCATTCACCCTGCTTTTGGCAGCAGTACCTTGATTTTTCCTGGGGAACCTCTACTCCCCTGTTGCAGTCCATGTGTCTCCCCAGAACCAGCGCACAACTTGGAGCAGCTAATCAGAATATTGCATTCCTCTGGTCACCGTAACTGGTTCTGTGGGTGGGTATGTGACTCAGTTTGGTCCAAGTAGCGTGAATGCCAGGACCTTTGCCAGAACCATTGGGAGAAAATAATTCTTTGAGCTGAAGTTGCTGTGAGAGAAAATAGGGTGATCCTGGAAGTACTGGCAGCCATTTTTTTCAATAAAAGAGACTTTGCCAGAAAACATTGTTGTCTCACACACACACACACACACACACACACACACACACACACACACACACAAACAAAAAACAGAGCTGAATCATGGAACGAGCAATACTAAGTCCTTGATATCTAGCCTAAGCCTCTGTATTCAGCATGCCCAGTGCTCACTCTAGTCTTGGACTTTTAATTTATGTAGGTTAATAAATTTCCTATTTTGCTTAATAAATTTCCGATTTTACTTAAGCCAGCCTCATTTGTGCGTGTTTTTTTTTAAAAAGTCACTTTCAAGTAAAGGCCTACAGAGATAATAACTTTGAAAAATAAATGAAAACTACAGACATTTTTTTGTCTCTACTTAACTAGAACTTTTGGTGTTTGCTGGTCCATCTATTTTAGGAGATCTTACATGTGTTAGGGCAAATCACTAGGTTTGAGCAGTGAGAAATGAGATGTCCTGTATTAGTCAGGATAGAGCAGCTAGGCTCTGCTGTGATAATAACTTCAAAAATTCCCTAAGTCTGAGTTGCTCACACTATGTGTCCATTGCAACATTCTGTGGGGCTGTGCTCTGTGGTCACTTAGATGGACACGGGCTGATGGAGCCTCCACCACCTTGTAGAAGCACCATCTGGAACATATGGCTTCCTTGGTCATCAAATGGGAGAAGAAAGCACATCAAAATCTCATACCTAGGGGCTTCCCTGGTGGCACAGTAGTTAAGAATCTGCCTGCCAATGCAGGGGACACGGGTTCAATCGCTGGTCTGCGAAGATCCCACATGCCGCGGAGCAACTAAGCCCATGTGCCACAACTACTGAGCCTGCACTCTAGAGCCCGCGAGCCACAACTACTGAGCCTGTGTGCCACAACTACTGAAGCCCACGCGCCTAGAGCCTGTGCTCCTCAACAAGAGAAGCCACTGCAATGAGAAGTCCGTGCACCGCAACGAAGAGTAGCCCCCGCTGGATGCAACTAGAGAAAGCCCGTGCACGGCAACGAAGACCCAACACGGCCAAAAATAAATAAATAAATAAAAAATAATTTTAAAAATCTCATACCTAATCTTCTATATTTAGAGTCCATCTGTTAGAACTAGTCACATGGCCCCATTATTTGGAAAGTGGCTAGGAAGCAGTCTTCCACGTACCTCAAAGGAGAAAAAGCCAGGATATAGTGTGTTCTAATAATGTCTAACACATGACCAAGTTTATATTTTTAGATCATAACTCTGATAAGAATTATGATAATAACAGGTAAAATGTATTAAGCATTTCTATATACTAGACATTTTATATACATCATGGTATGTACTCCTTACAGCATCTTTATGACTTATAACTGCCTCCATTTCCTATATGAAGAAATTGAGGTTTAATTTAATTAAGTCACTTGCTGGCAGTCACAAATCAAGGGAGCTGAGGTTCTGCTGGAACCCATGTTGGAACCTGGCCGCTTACACTGTGCCCTAGTGCCTCCCTGATGTGAAGGATCCATTGATGAGCCAAGGGATTGGACTCAGTGAGATCAGCTGAAAATTCAATTAAGAAATGATGAGATGCTGCTACTCAGAACCTGGGTGGATGGAGAGAAGAGGCCTTACCATGGTGAAATGATAAGACTTGATGATAGATTAACTGTGGGAATGTGGGGCAGCAACGAGTCAACAGTGACTGAGTTTTCAAGCAGTTTGACTGGGAGGGGTTCCACATGCTATGAGAAATGTGGGTGGGGATGTCAGGCTGGCAGGCAAAACACAGATTTGTAGCTGAGGTGGAGATGCTGATTTGGGAATCCCACACTTAGATGATGGTTTACCTGGGTGGTGAATAAGATCATCCAGGGTGAAAACAGCATGGAATGAGAAAAGGGTCAAGACAGCTTGTGGGGTGGGGTCAGGGGAGGTAAAGGGTGCTAGAGTTTCCAAGGAAGAAAGAGAATGAAGAGTAAGGAATAATAAGGAGCAAAGTGCATCTATCATTGAGTCTCAGACCTCTGTCTCCATGACAACAAGGACTTCACCAATAACAAATACCCTTTTATGAGACAGTGTTCATCTCTGTTGGTTAGAGCATGTCCTAACTAGGATTTTTCCATTAGACATAATTTTTTTCCCTAACCTGGGTATTAATAAGCTCTGGTGTTCAGTTTTAATCTCTTGGATTTTAAGAATGGGTATTCAACTGAAAGGATTTGAAACCACTGAATCTAAAACATAAGAGAAAAAGAATGTGACATCTTTAACATCACAGGTAAGACAAAGGTGGGAGATCAATACTACAAAGCTACAGTAATCAAGACAGTATGGTACTAGCACAAAAACAGAATATAAATCAATGGAACAGGATAGAAAGTCCAGAGATAAATTCACACATCTACCGTCAACTAATCTATGACAAAGGAGGCAAGAATATACAATGGAGAAAAGACAGCCTCTTCAATAAGTGGTGCTGGGAAAACTGGACAGCTACATGTAAAAGAATGAAATTAGAACACTCCCTAACACCATATACAAAAATAAATTCAAAATGGATTAAAGACCTATATGTAAGGCTGGATACTATAAAACTCTTAGAGGAAGCCATAGAGAGAACACTCTTTGACATAAACCACAGCAAGATCTTTTTTGATCCACCTCCTAGAGTAATGAAAATAAAAACAAAAATAAACAAATGGGACCTAATTAAACTTAAAAGCTTTTGCACAGCAAAGGATACCATTAACAAAAAGACAACCCACAGGATGGGAGAAAATATTTGCAAACAAGGCAACTGACAAGGGATTAATCTCCAAAATATACAAACATCTCATGCAGCTCAAAATCAAAAAAACAAATAACCCAATCAAAAAATGTGCAGAAGATCTAAATAAACATTACTCCAAGGAATACATACAGATGGCTTAATTTTGTACCCCCAAATACTCTTTTGCTTAAAGAGGGCTCCCCATTCTTTACAAGTTTCAGGTCCACCAGATCTGCTGTGTATGTGCCGTTTTTATTACCAGTCATTAGTGAGTAAATTGTCCCAATCCAAGACCCTTATCTTAGCCATCTTTACATCTACAGATCCAGCATGCTGCCTTACTCATACTAAACTACAATAAACGTTTGCTGAATGAATAAATGTGGAGGAGCAAATTATGAATTAAGAAAAACCCAGAGTTTGGGAGAGGCAGTATGGTCGTGGGTCCTAAGATGCATGACAGGATGTTCATGATCACATGAACAGCTCTGTGATGGGGAAGAGTGATCAGAAGAGCAAAAATTTCTGGGGTTTTCAATTTTGTCTGGGGAAGCTAGACTTGGTCGATATGGCAGTTTTCATTTTTAAAAAAATGTCTAGGGCTTCCCTGGTGGCGCAGTGGTTGAGAGTCCGCCTGCCGATGCAGGGGACACGGGTTCGTGCCCCGGTCCGGGAAGATCCCTCATGCCGCGGAGCGGCTGGGCCCGTGAGCCATGGCAGCTGGGCCTGCGCGTCCGGAGCCTGTGCTCCACAACGGGAGAGGCCACGACAGTGAGAGGCCCGCGTACCGCAAAAAAAAAAAAAAAAAAGATTCATATGACCCTCCCTCTGCTGGCTGCAAAATGCACTAAAAATTCATAGAAAGGAGACTACAGTAGGGCTAGTCTCTCTGGTATAAAGTTTTATATTCTTCCATTCAAGATCAGGTGAGAGATACTTGCTGTAATAATTTTATGTGATAAGAGCCTTGCTCAAGTTTTCTGTTTAAGGAAGCAGGACAAAGCTCAGGTGTTTTTAGTTCTATTTTATACTATAGGAATCTGAAAGCTGGGGTCTATCCATTTTATGGGGTACAAAAAGCAGATAAAATTTCACTAAAACCTGTTTTCTGCTTTTATAAAATCCTCCAGTTTTAGTTCATATAACTGAGCATCACGATTCTTGTCTTCTAATTTTGTTTTGTTTTTATGTAGATTTTTTAAATGACCAGGAAGATAAAGTGAGAACCACTGGGAAACATTAAGTTTGACTTGACTGTAGGTTGAACTCATTTCAGGTCTAGGTATTACCTGAGTTAGAAACAAAACTTTGTCGAAGACAACAGAATAAAAGAAGAGTAGAAAAAAATTAGCCTAAATATATATTCTTCATTGCTTCATCAACTTTTCACTGTTCATAGTTAATTAACTAATAAATAAGTGTCTCTAAGTGAATCCTTGCTGGCTCTGGAGTGAAAAGCAGCCCGTCGATTTAGAGTCTGGATATTCAAAAAGTGCATGATAATGTTAGTTTTATTTTATTTTAGGTGAAGAAAAAGGGAATGAAGAAAATCATAGAGGGTGGAAGTTTAGGAAAGTAGGAGGAGAAAAGATCAATCCTCTCCTCTTCTCTGCCCTGAGAAAAACAAGATTTCTAGAGCCTAAATGGAGAAAACACTATTATTACCAAATTCTGAGAGTGGTGTGGTCTTCTTCCAGATCTTTTTGGATTTAATATATGGTGGCACTGAGGCACCATGGCTCAGTAGAGAGAGTGCAGTGGCCAAGGACTCTGGCACTATGCTTCATTTCCTGTCTCATCACTAGCTGAGTGATTTGGGGCATATTACCTCTTAAATTTGTTAGCATTCACCTCTAAACAACAGAAAATCCTAAACTAACAGTGGTTTAAACAAGATAGAGATTTATTTATTTATTTTTAACATAAAGGAAATTCAGACATAGGCAGTAGAGAGCTGATATGGTGGCTACATGGTCATCAAGGACCTAGTTTCTCTCTATTTTGCTAGATCAACATTCTGATTGTGTATCCTCATAGTACAAGAGAGTCACTTGAATTCCAGCCATTACATCTACATCCCAGCAAATTGAAAGAATAAGAAGGCAAAGGTAAAGGCCAACTAATCTTTTAAGTAAGTTTCAAGGAGTAGCCATACAATGCTTATGTTTACATGTCATTGGCTCTTTTTTAAGGTTGTCACAGTTGGAAAAAAAAGAGTCTGAGAAATGTAAATCTCTGTTTTGGTTACTTGTGTCCAGCTAAAAATTGGATTTTCTATTGCTGAGGAAGAAGAGAAGAATGGATATAGGGGTGGTAACCTCAACCTCTACCATACACTTTTAAGCTTCAGTTTCCTTTTCTGTATAGTGAGAATCAAAACAGTAACCACCATGTAAGGTTTTATATAGAGAATGGATAAACAACAAGGTCCTACTGTATAGCACAGAGAACTATATTCGATATCATATGATAAACCATATGGAAAAAAATTAAAGAATGTATATATATATATATGTATAACTGAATCACTTTGCTGTACAGCAATTAACACAACATTGTGAATCACTATACTTCCATAAAAAAATACTGAAAACAGTATCTACCAGATAAGATAAATCAGATAATATAAGTAAAGTGCCTGGTACATTGTGCATGCTCAACACATGTTATTATTTAATCTGTTGTAATTCTGCTCTTTGTTAAAGCTGTCAAATTGAGACCAAATTGTTATCTAGGAGGATAATTCCATATATGTATGTATATATGTATCAGTCAAGATTCTTAGCTGTAGGCAACAGAAACCATTTCTTGCTTTTTTTTTTCCATTTTTTGGCCATGCTGCGTGGCATGCAGGATCTTAGTTCCCCGACCAGGGATTGAACCCACGCACCTTAGAGTGAGCACAGAGTCTTAACCACTGGACCACCAGGGAAGTACCCCAACAGAAACCATTTTTTGCTAACTGAGGCAGAAAAGGAATTAATTAAAAGGATATCTTGCTTGTTTTCCAGAGGGCTCATAGAACCAACTTAGAGACGTCACAACCAGAAATAATGTCCATTATCATGCCACAATGTGGGTCCCACTGTACAGACTCTGCAGTTCATGTTGCCAGTGCTAGTGACACTACTGGACACTGACCACCTTCACTAGGACTGTTCCTCTAGCTGCTTTTGGAAATGGCTTGTAGCAGTTTCCACTGTCACTACCCACATTGATATGGATTCTGCAGGATACCTGCTGGTTCACGTACAAGCCTTGAATTCAGCACCTGAGTTGGGCTCCTGTGATCGGTGGACCCTAGGTCATAACTTGCATTCTAGCTACAAAGGAGGCTGTGGAAGAAAGTCTGGCATTTTCAGCTTTTCAAGAGGGAGGTAAACTTTGCCTTAGGTGGGAGTTCTCTCACCACAGAGTTTTAGATGCTGGGTGGCTAAAAACAATGACAGATCATTTCTAAACAGCAGAACTTCTTTACAGAACTGAGAATAAATTTTTGTGTGTGCTCTGTAGTTTGTCATTCAGAGAAGTGGGTGGTGGTGAGAAAAGGACATTTATTAAGCACTTAGCTAGCTGTTTAGTATTTCGTTATGAATGAGAAATCATCCCTGTCTTCTAGAGCTCAGAGTCTAGCAGCTGAGGCAAAACTTACATAGGCGATTTAAAAAATTCTTTTGTATTATAGTTTCAAATGGTAAAAAATAGCTATATAGTCTAACTTCATTATTTGTGGATTCAGTATTTTGAATTCACCAACTAGCTAAAATTTATTTGTAACCCCCAAGTCAATACTTGTGGCACTTTCAAGGTCTTTCCTATGCTCCCTTGAACCAGCATTACTATTGTGCTGGTTCACTTACTAATGAATTAAATAGATTTTTAGTGTGTGCTCATGATATGTATTAGAGTCATGTTTTAGCTTTCTGACATTCTAAAATTATAATTTATAGAACTTTAACATTTTATGTTCTAAATTATAATGTACAAAGCAGTGGAAAATTTGAGTCATCCAATGCTCACGTTCCCAACTGAGGTTACATGAGGCAATACTCTGCTTTCTCATTTCACTGTCATGCTGAAAACCAATGTCCTTTTTGTAGTCTATTTAGTGCCCTTTTTTTTTTTTTTGCATTTTTGTGCTTCTTGTTGTTTGTTGGTGAATCTGTTGCTTAAACTGGCCCTCAAGCACAGTGCTCATGTGTCTAAGTGTATAGATAAGCTTTGCTCAGGCTAAGTTATAGTGCTGTTGTCTGTGAATTCAATGTCAGTGAGTCAACAATATATATTATATAAATGTCTTTAAACAGAAACACACATAAAACAAGGGTACGTACACTGATCAGCTGACAAAAATGTTGTGACCAGAAGCTTGCAGGAAACTAACCCTGTATTTCCCCTATTAGCAAGGGCTCAGTATTTGCTAATTCAGTATTTGCGGCAACTTTATACAACATTATTACCATTAACAATGAGAATAAACTGCATTATTTTCCCTCTAATTTTTTTTTTTTTTTTTTTTCGCAGTACGCGGGCCTCTCACTGCTGTGGCCTCTCCCGTTGCGGAGCACAGGCTCCGGACGCGCAGGCTCAGAGGCCATGGCTCACGGGCCCAGCCGCTCTGCGGCAAGTGGGATCCACCCGGACCAGAGCACGAACCCTGCCGCCTGCAACGGCAGGCGGACTCTCAACCACTGCGCCACCAGGGAAGCCCTGCCCCCTAATTTAAAAAGTGATGCAAGTCCATTGTAAAGTAATATAAACAGTAAAGGAATGTATTTAGAAGAAAATGAAAAACACTCTACCCATCTCTCAGAGAAAAACGTTGTTGAATCCAGATGTTTTTCCTGATGCGCAGCAAGCCAAACGCTGAGATGCCGACGTTTGCCGCCGAGAAAGGGTTTATTCTCCAGGCAACCAGGCGACGAGATAGGAGCACAATTCTCAGATCCATCTCTCCTAAGGCAAAGGGCTCGGGATATTTTTAGGATAAAGAAGCAGGGCTCTCTGAGGCGTGGGGAGCCTGCCGTAAAGTGATTGGAAATAAAAAGTTCCGGTAATTGTCGTTCTGCGCAGGCGTAGCAGCTACAGGCTTCCTCACTGGACCCGTGATCAGAAAATGGTGGGTTCGCACTTTCTGAGGGTGAAGTTTCTGGCGCTCAGATGTCAAAAGGTCACTGGTATACACCTAGTTGGAGGGTCGGTGGTCCTAAGCATTCTTAACTGGCTTGAGCTTGAACTGGACACAGCTGACTCCAAATTCCTAAAAAAAAAAAACCTCAGGCAAACACCTTACAGTCTAGGCTACATGCTGCTTGGCGGACATGAAAGTTTTTGTAGCAACAGTTAAAGCAAGCGTGATCAGTGAAGGCAGGTTCCAGATTTAATGGGTCTAACTGATGATTACCCTCGGTTTCAAAACCACTAACGTTAACTATCTTGGTAAAAATTACTTCAAATAGTTCCTTCTTTTTCATATACATGTACCCATTCATATAAATGGAATGATATGATCGTGGTTCTAAAATTTCTTCATTCAACATTTGAATTATCATTTTAGAATTTTCAGAAAGCTAAAAACATGACTCTAATACAAACATACTGTGAGCACATGTTTAAAAAGTATTTAATTCATTAATAATGAAACCAGTAGGATCCTAACATTGGTTCAAAGGAGCATAGGAGAAACATATGTATCTATAGTCATTGAAAGAAAGAATATAAAATGAGGTTGATAAGTGGATGCAAAACTGGTTAATGTAATTCAGGGCAATAAAACTTTGGGGAAAACTTTTCTGCTGGACAGAAATTGTTTGCAGTTATCAGTCATTTACACGCAGATATCTAACTGGGACCAGCCATTAGTAAATTGGGTCAAAGAAAAATTACAGAGAGCCTTGTGCTCTTTAGGCAGGATTATGAAACATTGCTCTAGTAAGTAAAATATTAAATAAGAAAAATTATAACGCATTAAATATCGACCCTAAGCTCCCTAAATTTCCTAAAATATAATCAAAACACTGTTAAACTGTTTGGTAGGATAAAATATGCTCCGTGTCACCAAACAACTCGTATGGTTATAAACAATATTTGTTTTGCAGGCGGTCGTGTCTCTGCATCAGCACCATCTTTGAGGCAGAAACCTGGTGCTGACACTCAGTACACTTTTCAAAACCATTTAGGTGAGATTCTAATATTCTACCAATTGTTTTTGGACTATAACATAAGAGTTTTCCTGAAAAGTATTTCAGGAATGTTAATATAATTTTTTCTTATGTAAATGTTGGCTGAAAAACGTCTTGAGAAGTATATATTCTAGGACCTTTGGGTATTTAAAAGGAAGAGGCAGTCTACCAGAAAAATGGCAGAGACATTTTTTGCAGCGTATCTCTTTAGTGTATTCTGAAAATTCTTCCGTCCACTCCTGTGTTCGCCAACAGACAGTTTCTCTCCCTGGAGGCAAACAGTATTATCTGTTTGAAGACCCAAAGGCCTAAAAATAAAACAAAGTGTGCCAAGGACCCTCACCTTCACCCTTACAAGCAAGGTAGGCACTAGGCCATCTGTTGTAGCACATGCAAAGAGAGTGAGTTCCCGAACCTGCTTTGTGACCTTGGATTATTATCCACTTCAAGGTGATGCGAGAGAACGCTAAGAATTCTTGAGAGGTCATTGAAATAAAAAGAGTCAAGCTGATTCTAGGAGAGAGAACGGTGGTGTCCTCTGCAAGTTCTCCTTCTACTCCACTCTGGGGGAAGAGGAGAGTGGGGTGGGGGCTCTTCCTTCCCTTCTATTCAAGCAAAGGAGCTTTCAGTAAAACCACTCAGAAAACTTGATAGGCATCCACCAGAGCTTTAGGGCAGAGGGATTGGTGTCTGCCTATGCTGGGGTAGGTGTATGTAAAGCCTGGCTGGGGACTTAGCCGGAAAGAAGGGCTTCCTTAGAGGCAAGCTGCACGTCCTCTGATGTCCGGGACAAGTGTGTGTTTCTTGTACACCATCAGATGAGATGCTCACAGATAGAGCTGACTGTACATTGTCTTTCACAGGATCTTCAGACATTCTCCGGGAACACATGGTGGGAGTGAAGGGTCCCCCCCTTGCCAAAGAAGCATTTTTCTCTGGGAAGCACTGGGGATGAGGGAGGCTAAAATCCATACCTGCAGAAATCTCCAAACAACCCTCAAAAGTCCTTTGTGACAGGAGGAATCAACGTTTGTCATCTGTCCCACGACGAGGGCACCAGTAGCAGTCAAGTGAGAGCTCTTGTGCCCTTTATCTCTGTCATTCCAGCCTTGGAGAGTCACCACATTTAAAATTTTTATTTATTTTTATTTTGACTTGAAATGTATTTGACATAAAACACTGTGTAAATTTAAGGTGTACAACAGGTTAATTTGATATATTTATATATTGCAATATGATTGCCATTGTAGCAATTGATAATTAGCACCTTTATCATGTTACATAATTGTCACTCCTTTTTAGTGGTTGGAATAATTCATTAGTTCTAGTCTCTTAGCAAGTCTGATGATTATAATATAGTATGACTGTCAATATTCATTATACTGTGCATTAGATCTCTGGGACCTACTACTCATTAGAGGTATGTACCCTCCAACATCTCTGTCCTATGAGGATCCCAAAATTGTAGCTAGTGATGGAGCTAAGGAGGAAGAGTGAGAAAGAGGAAAGAAAGAGTCTGTCTTCTCTTTTCCCTCTACAGAAGCTTGAAATGGGGTGGGGGAATTTTTAATTGAATGATGTTTGGGTTTTTATGATTTTTAGGCTGGGCTAGACTCTAGAATATCCCTGAGTGATGTCAAAAGCTATGGTACCTACCTAAGATTCTACCCAGGATCAGAAAATAGCATGACCAGAAGGGACAGTGGGAAAGAGAATTAAATTGCTTCCTGGTCGTATCTTCTTATTTCCTGCTTGTTTGATATATCTGTCAGGGCTATGCATCAGCACACCCCACTCTGCTGGCCGGTGCCACATTCAGCAGGCAGGAGACGTGGACACTGGGTGAAGCCTACTGCTCTTTCTTTCTCTATTTGAGGGGCAGGCATCCAAATTCTTGGTTTCCCACCAGGAAATAGGTCTGGGGCTGGTATTGGAGGGGACTCAGAATAGAAGAGAACAAAGCTCTAGAACCTGAAGAAAGTGAGAAGAACAAGAGAGGCCGGTTAGTTGAAACCAGTGTCAGTAAGGGAAGCTTCAATTTCTGAAGTTCCTTCTTGTTGGCATTGGTACCTCTGCCTGTCCTGGTGTCCAGGTCACATTTATGGGTCCTTTCTACATGTCTCTGGATCCATTAGGCAGCCGGCAGCTGGCATCCGGCATCTGGTATCTGGGAGGCAACGCAGTGCAGCAGAAAGAGCTCTCTACCCATTCCTATAGTACTCGTTGCAGTGCAAATTGGCACAGTCTTTCTGGAGGGCAAATTAGCCAGATCTGGCAAAATCCTTGCAGTGTTTATACCTGCGTAAGAGTTAGGATTAGATTCAACTTCAAATAACTCAAGACCCAAAATAACTGTGATTTTTAACAAGATGGAAGTTTATTTCTCTCTCATGTAAAATTCCAAGTGTATGTGATCCAGAGCTGGTACTTGCCGGATCTCCAAGAAGCATTCGGGTTTCTTCCAGCTCAATCATGAACCAAGATGAGAGAATCCATGTTCTAGACAGCAGGATGGAGTGTATCCAATGAAGGATGTGTCCAATGAAGACAAAGGGCAAAGGTCACAGAATACCTGTGTCTAAGGAAGGGTCCTGGAAGCTGCCACATAAGAGTTTTGCTCAAACCTCATTGAGGAGACCTCAATCCCATGGCCACACCCAGCTGCAAGGGACACTGGAAAAGGCAGTCGATTCCAGATGAGAAAGTATCTGGCTAAAAATTTTGGAAGAAGTGTGAAAGGATATTGGAGAACAATGAATACTGCTTTGTGCCTTGTTTATTTCACTTAATAATATATGTCGGAGATGATTCAATATCAGCCCTTAAAGGGGTTCCTCATTTTTATGTATTTTATTTTTTAAGGCTGAAGAATACTCCATTATTTGGAAGTATCACGAGGTATTTAGCCAATTCTCTGCTGATGGATAGTTAGATAGATGTCAAGCTTCTATTATTACAGGTATTGCCACAGTGAGTAACCTTGTGCGTTAGCAGTTTTACATGTATGTGAGTATATCTATAGGATAAATTTCCAGCTGTGGGGTTTTAAACTCTGGATCGTCATTGCCAAACTTTTCAAGGAAGACGTGCTAATTTTCCTATTCCCACCTACAGTGCTTGCAAGGAGATTACTTAAATAGCTACGAAGCAGCTACAAAGATAACTTTGGAATCAAATACACCGGAGTTTGAGCTGGATTCTTTTAGATCCTCTGAACAGTATTGACTGATTATTTTTTAAATCAGTGAATTTGGATAAACACAAACAATAAACACTCTTTCCCCTAGTGTGAGTGGCTGCTGAGATTTCAGCTCAGTTCTTTTAACCTTATCTGGGCTGCTTGGAGTTGGCCTCACAGATGTATGGGTCAGGGGTCAGCCAGAGATTTGGACAGGAGTTTATAGTCCCAGGAGTTAAACCCTATCCCCACTTCCCTTTCCTGGATATCTCCTCTCAATGTCCAGCTGCTGTGTTTGCCCTGAACTCTGTCCTCAGGTTCTTTGAACCAATTAAATCACAGAGGCTCTCCTCAGGCTAATGCCATAAAAAACAAGTAAGCCACAGAGTAAGTTCTTTCTCGAGTATGAGACCCCAGCAGCCTTCAGAATCTACCTTTTCTGTGTCTCTCTTCAGTGCCCTCAGGTAGATTTTTTGTGGTTGAAGGTTGTTACCTGCAGGAGGTACTTCTCTGGACTTGTGTCGGCATTCTTCACAGTTTGACATTTATGATTTTTATAGATCCCTTCTGCATGAAGTGCAGATTTTGAGTTCACCAAGTGTCTATGTCTCCAAAGGCTTTGGAATTGTCTGATAATGACAAAATAAACAGCCGGCAGTGTCAGGGGTGGGTTGTGGGGTGTGGGTGAGTGGTAGGTGGGCTCACCAGTTTCTCGGGTATGTTTGTTGTACTGAGGCAGATTTGGGGGTATTTAAGGCTTTCCTAGCCTCTCCAAAAAACAGCCTCCAGGCCACAGTTATATCCTTTATAAAGGATATAAACAGAAAAGCGCCTTAACATGTGGTTGATCCCCACTCAGTAATGACTTTGGGCAGGTCCTCTAACATCTCAGAGCCTCAGTTTTCTCATCTGTTGAGATGTAAGCCCTGCCCACCTCACGGTGAAGGTGCTTAGGAGGCAATAAAACAGTTCAGATGTGCAGAAATAATACTATGCTGCCTCTGAGCCCAGACTTAACTGCTGAGCGGTGTCAGAGGCTCTCAAACTGCACCTGAGGCCCATCACCCTGGAGCCTAGTTTTCAATGTTTATGTATGTTTCTAGAAATCAATGGGAAATTCCAAGTCAGCTAGAAACATCAAAAAGCCATGAAAGTATATAGATAGTATAAAGTATAGAGAATAGTGTAAATTATTTCCCCTTAAAAATCTGTTTTCCTCCCCAGCATATTAGCTAGTATGGCATTTTGGGGGAAATTACTTGAGATACCTGGTAACTTGGGAACATGTAAAATCACCTCCGTGGCTGCTTCCAGTCACCACATTCCACTCTCTGTCGTAACTGTGAGTCAAGGAGAGCTTCCTTCACTCCAGCTAAATCCCAGGGTTGTAGTCTTGTGGATATGGAAAGTCATGTACTTTTATCCCTCATTCTATATTTGACACCCACAAAAGAAGCTGAGAGAATTGAAGTGGATTGTTCAAAGGTCACAAATCAGGGTCTCAAGGAGCTAAGAGGTGAGGCTTAATTACTGATGGTCCAGTATCTGCGTGGGAATCAGGCTCACTTGGAGCACTGAGGACCCACCTCTTTTTCACGTCGGTCAATTGAACAAAAGGAAAAATTGATGAAAATGAAATGAATGTGGTTTTATCGAATCACATGAAAATAAAGCTATATTTTCACCACTTAGATTGTTTTCCTCATTGTTGAAAGAATATCAAGGAGAAAAGGGTCACAGCGTTTCGTTTAGATGGAACGTTAATGTTAGTCTTTGTGTGCTAGGTAGCAGCACAAAAGCACTTTTCTAGTTTTTCATCTTGATCCCTTAGAGGGTGGGCTATATCTGCCAGGTAGGCTACTTGTGCCCGGGGAGCTCAAGTTGCTCACCACAGTTTAGAGCAGCGATTCTTAAGGCCTGGTTCTTGAATTAGCAGTAGCAGCTGCAGCAACAAGTGGACCCCACCCCAGACCTGTCTAATCAGAAACGCTGGGGATTGGAGCCAGCGATCTGTGTTTCAACAAGCCCTCTGAGTGATTCTGTTGCATGCTCAACTTTGAGAGCCATTGCTTTAGAGACACGTAGAGCTACATTGCAGTGCTGAGTCAAAACTGATTTTAGAATATAGATGTTACTATGTGTAGGTCTTAGGGAGGACGTTTGTATCTGACTCTTCTCGGTGAGTGTCGGAATTGCCTAATATAAATCCAAAGTGCTCAGTCAGAAGTGTTGTAAGTACTAGGCCTATAAGTGGCTATGAGAATAGAATTGCCGAAGATGGCCAAAGATAATTATTGGTTTACTAAAACTGTGCATGAAATACAATTTTCTTATCATAAAAAAGATGCTAGTATTATTCAGAATGTGAAGAATATTTGGATTGTAGGACAATAATGGATTCTAGCAATGTAAGGGGAAACATGCCAGAAAAGAAAGTACAACAGAACCCCGAGAAAGAGGACTTGAAGGAGGTGTCTTCAGGAAAGAAGGTGTGCATGGGGTGCAAAACTACTCCAAGTAGGCTACTCCAATCCAACACTGGGTTAGAAGTTCCAAATGCTTCAGCTGAAATCAGTGGGAAGGCATATGGGAACCCAGAACATCTAATAACACTTTGAATTAGATACTTACACATATACATTTAAGATTGTTTGCATCTAACAGAAAACTCAGTATAATGGTGACTTAAACAAGATAGTAATAGAAATTAATATAATTAATAGTAATTGAGAATAATAGAAATTTGGAGGCTGCTGGTCAAGTACTTGTGTGGTAGCTCCAAAGTCATCAGGAATCTGGACTCTTTCTGTCTTTTTGTCCCACTATTCTAGTTTATGGCTTCCATTCTCAAGGTATTACTTCATGGTCCAAAAGGGCAGCAGGAGCTCCAGCCATCATGTCTGTTCCAGGCTGTTGGAAGGATGAGAGGTAGAAGGGTAAAAGTGCCACGTGCCTTTGTTCAGTCCTTTCCCTTTAAATAGCCTTCCTGGAAGTCAAATATAATATATTTCACTGACTGGAATTTAGTTACATTGGCTATTCCCAGTTGTAAAGGAGTTCTTGAAAATGCCATCTTTTAGCTGGACACCATGCTGCCTTATATAAAATCAGGTTCTCTTACCAATAGAACAAGGGGAGAACAAATAGCAGGTGGCAAAGAGCGCCTCTGCCACAGATTCCTTATTTATTCTTGTTTTTAAGTCCTCAACGCTGCACTCTGAGGTTTCATATTGCCGCAGTTAGTCTCTGTTCCACTTTTCTCTTCTGTGGGTCTCTCCTCATCTGAAAAAAATGAGATTAATCTAATTTAAAGAGATATAGTGAAAATAAATAGGAAGGTGATTGGAAAGATTATAGGTATATGTGTGTGTGAAAAAGTGAACAACTGATAAACAGGGCAAAATGAGTGTTTACCCAGCTCCAAATGCCTAGAGCAGGGATATTCTTAAAGGAGAATTTCAGCCTCCACTAAATGATGAGGTTTTTTCCCCTAGCATTTAAGCCTCTCTCAGGGACCTGAATTAATCTCCTTTACGTCACTGAGGGACCTCTAAGTACTTAGCTCTTGTATAATTTTGAAAACAATGAGTAGGCATTAAAGATAGTCATCATGCCTGCCACATCACCCTATGAAAAACATTATTTACTTTTCAGATTTCAGGTAATTTGCATTCTTTAATCTCCCTCATTATTACTGGTTTTCTCTGTTTTTTAAAAAATCATTATGCTAAAGCATTGGTATTTCAAGGTCTAAACAAAATGCTCTGTGTACTATGAACTTTATATACTTTCATTCATTCACTCAATAACCACTTATGACATATCCATTTAGTGTTGGGCACTGGGGTTTTGCTGTATACACAAAACACAAGGTTCCTTCCCTCATGGAGCTTACACTACAGTGTATGTGAGGTTGTTGTTGAGGGAGATAGACCATAAGCAAGTAAACAGATAAATGAACAAGATATTTTCAGATAGTGATAAATGCTAAGAGGTAGTAGGAAGACACGATAGTAGGTGATGGAGAGGGAGGGGTAATTTAGAAGGGGAAGTTCCCATGTTGAGCTAAGATATGAATGTGAGACAAAGCCATTGACAAATACATGACTTACAATGATACAAGCACCTGAAAATTTTAATTTCTAAGTGCAAAATCATTCTCTCTCCTACGACACAAATGATAAAGAGGCAATTTTTATTTGAATCAAGTATCAACATAAAAACCCTTACATCTGCTAAGGGTAACAGGTTTAAGAATACTAACGATTAGATTGTCTGCAATATTAGATTTAATCTGAAACCTAAACAGCTACCAGTAGATGTATCTTCAAAATGAAACAAATTCAGACACTGCTGTTGCTGAACCCCTATGCTAGGTTATTTTGGGAAATGAATACTTGACTAATCTCATTTGACTGATAGGGTACGTCATTATCAGCAAACTGTCAAGGGGAATTCTGTTACAAAAATGAATTCATTCTAATTATTATTTGAAAAAATCTGTTTTATATTTGTGATTCATAATCTTGAGGAATCACACATGTGCGGGAAGGGGAAGTTGGCATCTGCCATGAGCGCAGCAAATTTGATTAGATGTTCCAGTGGCTAGAGCACACTTATTCATTCAGTGTTCATAATTGGCTCCCTCAGAAACAGGAATGGTACTTATCTAGTGGGGTGCATTTAAAGTATACAGGGCGGCACCTCCTAGAGAAATGGAAATAAAAACAAAAATAAACAAATGGGACCTAATGAACCTTAAAAGCTTTTGCACAGCAAAGGAAGCCATAAACAAGACGAAAAGACAACCCGCAGAATAGGAGAAAATATTTGCAAATGAAGCAACTGACAAAGGATTAATCTCCAAAATTTACAAGCCCCTCATGCAGCTCAATATCAAAAAAACAAAAAACCCAATCCAAAAATGGGCAGAAGACCTAAACAGACATTTCTCCAAAGAAGATATAGAGATTGCCAACAAACACATGAAAGGATGCTCAACATTACTAATCATTAGAGAAATGCAAATCAAAACTGCAATGGGGTATCACCTCACACCAGTCAGAATGGCCATCATCAAAAAATCTACAAACAATAAATGCTAGAGAGGGTGTGGAGAAAAGGGAACCCTCTTGCACTGTTGGTGGGAATGTAAGTTGATACAGCCACTATGGAGAACAGTATGGAGGTTCCTTAAAAAACTAAAAATAGAGCTACCATACGACCCAGCAATCCCACTACTGGGCATATACCCAGAGAAAACCATAATTCAAAAATAGTCATGTACCACAATGTTCATTGCAGCTCTATTTACAATAGCCAGGTTATGGAAGCAACCTAAACGCCCATCGACAGATGAATGGATAAAGAAGATGTGGTACATATATGCAATGGAATATTACTCAGCCAGAAAAAGAAACGAAATTGAGTTATTTGTAGTGAGGTGGATGGACCTAGAGACTGTCATACAGAGTGAAGTAGGTCAGAAAGAGAAAAACAAATACCATATGCTAACACATATACATGGAATCTAAAAAAACAAAAAAATGTCTGAAGAACCTAGGGGCAGGACAGGAATAAAGATGCAGATGTAGAGGATGAACTTGAGGATACGGGCAGGGGGAAGGGTAAGCTGGGACGAAGTGAGAGAATGGCATGGACATATATACACTACCAAATGTAAAATAGATAGCTAGTGGGAAGCAGCCGCATAGCACAGGGAGTTCAGCTGGGTGCTTTGTGACCACCTAGAAGGGTGGGATAAGGAGGGTGGGAAGGAGATGCAAGAGGGAGGAGATATGGGGGTATATGTATATGTATAGCTGATTCACTTTGTTTTAAAGCAGAAACTAATACACTATTGTAAAGCAATTATACTCCAATAAAGATGTTAAAAAAAAAAGTACACAGGGCAGGACTTCCCTGGTGGCGCAGTGGTTAAGAACCCGCCTGCAAATGCAGGGGACTAGGGTTCGAGCCCTGGTCTGGGAAGATCCTACCTGCCATGGAGCAACTAAGGCTGTGAGCCACAACTACTGAGCCCGTGCACCACAGCTACTGAAGCCTGTGTGCCTAGAGCCTGTGCTCCGCAGCGAGAGAAGCCACCGCAATGAGAAGCCTGTGCACCGCAACTAGAGAAAGACTGTGTGCAGCAATGAAGACCCAATGCAGCCCAAAATAAATAAAGTTAATCGTTATTAAAGTATACGGGGCTTCAGATTTGATCTCTCATTTAAAAAAATTACCAGCTTTTATCTATAAGAATGATTTCTGGGGCTTCCCTCGTAGCACAGTGGTTGAGAGTCCGCCTGCCGATGCAGGGGACACGGGTTCGTGCCCCAGTCCGGGAAGATCCCACATGCCGCGGAGCGGCTGGGCCCGTGAGCCATGGCCGCTGGGCCTGCGCATCCGGAGGCTGTGCTCCACAACGGGAGAAGCCACAGGAGCGAGAGACCCGCATACCGCAAAAAAAAAAAAAAAAAAAAAGAATGATTTCTGAAAAATTAAACTTGATTCTCACTATAACATAATCATGCCACTAATTAGTGCCAAGTTCTTTTGTACCTCTTCAAAATTTGAGGAGTTGAAATTTGAAAGACAATAATAAAGCATACAGGAGAGGAAGAAGCCACCACAGGATGGTTTAATGTCAAATAATGTGATATTAATTTAGGAGCCAACTAAATTTTAGAACTTTAAAAAACAAAATCATGCATGAGCAATACAGAGTGGAATCTGGATCCAGACAGGAAATCCAGCTTCAGAAAGCTAAGCATAAACAGGAGGTTGGGGGAGGAATGGAAACTTTCAGGTGTATTGGAATTAAATGACCCCTAGGTCCTTTCTAGCTCCACATATCTGATTCTAAGAGTGCTGAAAGAATGTGTTAACTTGTTTTTAAAAGTGGCATTATTGAAATATAATGTACATGACCATAAAACTCACCCATTATAATTATACACTTCAAGGATTTGTAGTAAATCACAGAGTTGTGCAATCGTCACCATAATCTAATCCATTTTTTTCCATGTTGCTTGTGGGGTAGAAGCCATTTTATTTTTCTAGTATAAAGGTACATAGTGACGCATTAAAATTGTAGAGCAAGTTTCAAGGATGCTAAGGTGACTCACTGAAAGTATGTGTAATAGACATGTGCAGGCAGCTGATCTACTGAAACAAATAGGGAGAAAGAAAGGGAAGGTGGTGGCTGGAGGCAGTGCAGAACAATGGTTACCACCATGCCTTAAGGTCAGATTGCTGAAGTTCAGATTCTGGCATCCCTACTTCCTTAATAGCTGTCTGACCTCAAACAAGTTACTTAAACTCTCTGACCCTCATTTCACTCATCTGTAAGTTAACAGCACCTACTTCATGGGGTTATGAAGGGTAAAGGAGATAATTTATGCAAGGGGCCCAGCATAATCCTGGCACATAATAAGTACTCAATAAATGTTAGCAATTTTTATAATTGTCACTGGATGACCATTAAATAGCCCTTCATGAGCCAGACACAAAAGATCATGTGCTCTGTGATACAATTTATATGAAATTCTAGAAAAGGCAAAATGAGAGTGACAGGGCTTCCCTGGTGGCGCAGTGGTTGAGTGTCCGCCTGTTGATGCAGGGGACATGGGTTCGTGCCCCGGTCCGGTCCGGGAAGATCCCACATGCCCCGGAGCGGCTGGGCACAACAGTGAGAGGCCCCTGTACCGCAAAAAAAAAAAAAAAAAAAAAAAAAAAAGAGAGTGACAGAAAGCAGATCAGGCAGATCAGTGGTTGCCAGAGGCCAGGGAGTGGGGGAAGGAAATTGACAGCAAAGAGGCACAGGGAACTTTTTGGGTGTGTTTTCATGATTGGAATGGTGTTTTGTAAACATCTGTTATCAAATTACAAACTTAAACTTGGTGAATTTTATCGTATGTAAAATAAAGCTGACCACCCCCCCCCCCACCAAATACCCTTATAATTTTTCGGTTGGATAGTTCAGTTACCTTACGTGTTATACGCAGGAATCAATTTCTAAACGAAGCCAACAAATATTTGTTGAGCAACTACCACGCGTAAGGCACTGTTCTAGGTGCTGGGGATACAGTTTTGAAGAAGACAAACAGCATCCGTACCCTCATGGATCTTATAGTTCAAGCACGAATTATGTACATATGTTTGGGGTTACAAAATGGGTCATCGTGACAGGATATTGGGAGGAGGGGTAGAGGAGCTCTAAGTTGTATAAATATATGTCCTGTGGTTTTTCTGTTATTTTTCAACCATACACAGAAGCAAACACAGCATTCCTGTATCTGAAGATGATGTCCCTGACTTAGTGTCTGGACAGGTGGAATGACAGAGACCTTTGGGTGACTTGTGACCTTGACTCAAGGCTGCTCTCTGGCCTCACCATCTGCGAGATGCAGTGCGCACCTGGCGAGGGAAGGGGACTGGCACTGGCCCAGAGACCAGGTGGACGGTTCAAAGGGGCATCAGGGTTAGGTGGCTTTGACCTTGGTTGGCCTCGTTAACCCAGCGCTCTCTTGGCTCCAGGCCTCCCCACAGAGTACTGGTAGCTGGTACTCTCAGGTGCCTTTCCAGAGAGTGGGCCAGACCAACGAACTTCGTCAGTGACTCCGCCCACGAGGTGACTCCGCCCACGCAATGACCCCTCCCATGTGGATCCTAAGTGGATGCCGTCTGGAGGCGGAAAAGCGTTGGGGAATCTGATTGGCTGCTCTAGTCAGAGCCGCGTAGAGGGCGGGGCGAGGCCTGCAGGGGGCGGAGCTTGTGTAGAGGCCCGCCACCCGGCGCCGGCTCGGGGAATAGATGCTCTTCTGGTGTGCGGGCGCCGGGGGCGGGGAAAGCACACGCCCAGCGGCGCGCTGGCCCCGCCCGGGACCCGGCGGGAGCGCGGGGCCACCCTCTTCCTCCTTTGCTGGCGCTGGGCTGAACCCAGAGCCGAGAAACTGAGTTGGCTCTGAGCTCCCTGTTTGGTTTCTGGGCGGCGGCAGCCGGAGGAGGAACATGGCGCTCGTAGGCAACGGAGCAGAGTTGGAAGCGGACGAGGTACTGGCTGGTGGGGAGTGTGGGCACTGCCCCTGGAGCCCGGGAGGAATGAGCGAGCTCGGCAGGGTTGAGCGAGTCCGGCAGGGACGGTCAAGGTTCCGCCCCCTTGGTTCCCTGTCTGGGACCTGCAGCCTCCCGCCCGGGGGAACGGACAGGGGCTGCGGCTGGGGACACGAGGCCTTGGGAAGTCTGTCCTCGCTGGAGCGAGGAGTGTCTCTGCGGCTCTCGGAGCGGAGGCGCTGCTGAAGTTGCGGGCGCCGGCATCGTGGGCTCTTGCGGATCGGAGGACACCACGTCCGGCCAGCGGGTGGATGGGTGCGAACGCGCGGGAGCGCAGGACCCGCAGTACAGAGCAGTACTGAGCCTCACCAGGGACGCCTAGGCTTTATGAGGTCTGACTCTGAAGTCCCGACATTGGCCCTTTAGAGTTTGTAGAATCGTCTCTTGACCTGGGAATTTCACCTTCTCTGGAAGTTTCCAGTGGCAGAACAGAAAGGCTTGCAATCGATGAGAGAAGGGGGACAGTCGGAGGAAAAAGGAGCCCTCAGAGTGTCTGCACCCGCGGGCAGTGCAGGGCTGCCCAGGGGCTGGAAGGCTAGGGACCTGGAGCAGCAGCCCAGGAATTGGTGCTTTCCCCTCCGTGTACGGGGCCCGGGCCTTTTCCCAGCAGGTTCCCAGTGTGGGTGGTGGACGGAGAGAAGGCGCTTGGAGAGCCGACTCCGGCCTCTAGTGGTCTCGACTGTCTTTAAATAATTAGCCACTTCCTTCTGTGGCTGGCGCGCCCGGGTCTGAGCACCCTCGGGCGGGCGAGCAGGACCTGTTGATTTATCGACTGTTCCTTTGAGCAGTTGGCAGCTCCGGAGAGACGCGCTCTCCGGCGCTTGAAGTTGAGGCCAGCGGCGGCGGCCGCAGGAGCAGCACCCACAGCGGCTGCTGCTGCCATTTTACCTGACTTGAATTTTACAAGTCGCTGCCTGAGGAGGCTTAGTTTCAAATGATGCAATAGTGGAAGATCTGGAGTTGGCGGGTTAAGCTTCCTGTCCATCCCTTTCAGTGTCGGGAAACTCTTCTGACAACGAATACTATGTTTGAAATGTAGCACTTAAAATAAAACAAAAACCGAGCTCCAGCTCCTTTACACGACTGGCCGACAGGAGGGCAAGCCTGACTGTCCAGAAGCTTCCTTACAACATGTGCCTTCCAAGGAGGGTATCAGGACCACAGATCAATGAACTAGAGCTTGCATAGCTGCATCTATTGTTGAAACTTTAAAATTACACATAAAGGCAAATGATGAAATAGCATATTTGTTGCCGTTTTCATCTGTGACAGCCTTTCTTTATTTACAGCCTTAGGCTGTCTTTTTGGTACGACCTGGAGCCGGCTTTTTTCATTCCTCCTGTCTTAGATCTTTTCTGTAACCAACATCATAACACTCATAGTGCTTTGACTATACATTCACTTTATCCTTTAAAGGTTCTTATCGCTCTCTGCTGTATATTAAATTATGTATCCGTGTTCTTGGCATGCAAGGCTCTCTACAGTGTAGTCTCAATCTGATGTCCCAGCCTTGTCCCCAGCCACTTTTCTATTTATAACCATTTAGTTTAATGTGTTATGCCTGTATTAGAAATAAGGAAACAAGACTGGGAGTAGGGAATTCCCTGGCAGTCCAGTGGTTAGAACTCTGCCCTTCCACTGCAGGGGGCATGCGTTCGATCCCTGGTTGGGGAACTAAGATCCCACATGCTGCATGGCACAGCCAAAAGAAAGGGACTGGGAGTAGCTAGTAAATGTGGAGTGAAATTTTTGAATCCCTGGGCTTCTTGTTGAAAAAGATTTGCTACACTTAGGGTGATATAATTGTCTAGACCAGGGCATTGTTGGGAGAGAACACTTGGACAGTAGGTGTAAACTGGGACTGTCTTGGGCATATTGAGACATGGCTACCCTAGCTGTGCCCACAGCCTGCAAGGTGAACCTAATGCCATGCGTTTGCTAGGGAGGAGGGCTCTGGCTCTGTGGGGGAAATTAGGTTTTAGAGCAGCAGAGAGCCTGGCACACAGATACGTGGTAATACGTATTTATTGAATGAATAAATTCAATGAATTTATTGAATGAATGAAGACTGTGCTTAATAACGTCTCAGTTTTTGCCATATCTTTCGTTTGTTTTTTAAAATTCAGTAACTGTTAGGCTCCCATTACATGTTAGGTACTCTACTGGTCCTAGGAAATGAGCAAAGTACAATCAGAATTTTTTTGTTCATGCCAAATCCACTTTTGTTCCTCATGGTGCACCATTTCCATTGGAATAAATTTTGCAAACATTTATTGAACATTTGCTTCGTGCTTAAACTTAGTAGGTGTCTTAGAAACAGAAGGCAGTTTTGGCTCTCTACGGTTCTCAGTCTGGGTAAGGAGATATGGCACGTGAACAAGAACTCTAGAAAAGAGATCAAGGCAGGGTAAGCAAGTAAGAAGTGATGCATTGTCAACCGGGTACCCTTGACTTATTTGTGGAAAGTCCTTCACTTTCAGTGGGCTGAAGCACTCTACCACAAGCGCACAAGACCCTGCTCTTCAACTTTCTGGATGTGTGAAACTAAAAGAGCTGGGAAGTTTTTCAAACAATATAAATTTGATAGTCTTTGAGGCCACTATTTGATATGCTAGGAAAGTTAAGGGACAAATTGGTGTAGTTGGAAAAGTGGTAGGTTAGGAATTAGGTGAACTGGGCTCTCAGCTCAGTCACTAATTTGCCCAATAGCCATTCATTCATTAAGTGTGCAAACATCTGACTGTGTTATGTGCCAAGCCTGGTCCTAGCTTGGAGATACAACAGTGACCCAGGCTGACAAGGTCTCTGTCTATAACAATATAGTGACCTTGATTGAGCCAGTCTCTCTACCTCTTAGGGCTCTTTTAAGTTTCCTCATCTGAAGATGGAGGGGCTCTATGAGCCCTGAGTGTTCTTCCAGCTCCAAAAGTCTACACTTTTAGAGGTGGGGGGCTCCTTTGTTTGGGAGAAAGGCTAATAGTATGGGAATCCCTTTTCTTTAAAAGTACCCAAGGAGATGATGGTAGTAGAGGGGCCCTTATTATCATTGTGGGATGGGGTGTTTTCTTAGGTAAACTGGTGTTTTTTGTTTTTTTTGTTTTTTTTGTTTTTTTGTTTTTTGTTTTTTGTTTTTTTGTTTTTTGTTTTTTTCTTTAGGTGCTAGGAGGATAAACGTGGGAACACAGAGGTTAGGGCTTGCAGCCTCAGGGGTGGCAAAAATTGGTTCTGGAGGGAGGCAGAAACTTCTCAGATGGTTTGTGGCCCTTCAAAGCTTGGTGGGCAAAATCTTACTTCTTAACATTTAAATTTCTCTCATTGGTTTTTCTTGGGTATTACACAAGCAACATTGACATTGAGTTCATGGAAGATATACAGAATGTATGCAGGGTCATTACTACAAACCTATGGCAACTAGATGGCTATGACTGGAGAACTCTCTGTCCATCAATAGCTTGATCCTGAAGCCATATCTCTGTTGGTGACTTCCTTATCCCTTAGGGCTGCCTTTGGCTGCCTTGTGGCTGTTAAGTGCTTATGTTTGACCCACACTACTTTGTGTGTGACTTGGGATTTGAAAATTAAATAAAAGTACTTTATATTTTATTCTTTAATCCTATTAGAATTATTCAACCCACTAATAACTATGCCAAGTATTGAAAAGAGAAACTATTGATGATATCTGAATGAATATGTAGCAGCTGGATAAGTTAAAAATTATTTTCTCATATAAAACAAGAGTTAAGTTCATGAAAAATAACTTTTAAGAAAATTTTGTTTTCAATTGTTTTACCTTTTCTGGAAAAATAGCAGTTTTGAAAGTTTGAAAAATTTGGTTACATTGCTATTATTATGTAGAAATTGGCAATTTTTATGTATAATTTGATACATCACATTTTTACATTAAAGTTACATTAAAAGTTACTCAGCAAATACAAAGTTTAATGTTAATAGCTTTAAATTTTAAAACACGACTTAACATTTTTATTGCCATTCTGAACCCATTATTATATAAGAAGAATAAACTTTATACTTGCTCTTTTATGTATAAAGTACAGATATATCTCTGTGCTATTAACATTTCATGGGGAATGTGGTTAGGAAAAAAAATGTCTAAAAAGGCTCCTGGGGCAGGAGGACAATATTGAAAAAAAGTTGAGAAACACTGGATTACGGAAAGAAATGGTTTACGTGACAAATGCTTTCATGGCCTGAATTTTTGGCCCAGGACTTTTTGGATCTAATTCTGATTTAGAAATTTTCCCCACTGGCCTTTTAGATGAAGTTTAGATAAAACTGATTGCTACAGTTTTCTTCGTATCAGATTCATTCTTTCATTCCATCAGTGTTCATTGAGCACCTCCCCAGGTGCAGCAGTCTTCAGGTGCTGGAAGTCCATACTGAGATAAGATGGCTTGATTGCTCTTGAGGAACACACGCTCTAGCAAAAGACACAGTTACACAAGTAACGAGTGCTGTCTTTGGGTCAGGGTAGATTTTAGGTAGGAGGGTCATATAATTTATCATCCACAGCAGGGCCCTGGGGAAGTCAGTGTGCTGCTTTCAGTAATTACTCCAGGACAACAGGTGCAAACAGAAATGGTTGGTTGCCCTCGTTTAGCGGCTGGCAAAGACTTTAAAGAAGAGGTGGTATTTGAACTGGGTCTTTAAAATTTTTTTTTTAATTAAAATATAGTTGATTTACAATGTTGTGTTAGTTTCAGGTGTATAGCGAAGTGATTCAGATGTATGTGTGTATATATATATATATATATATATTTTTTTTTTCTTATTTAGATTCTTTTCCATTTTAGGTTATTGCAAGATTTTGAGTATAGATCCCAGTGCTATACAGGAGGCCCTTGTTGGTCATCTATTTTATATATAGTAGTATGTATATAAAGGAAACAATCCCATTTACCATCGCATGAAAAAGAATAAAATACCTAGGAATAAACCTACCTAAGAAGGCAAAATACCTGTACTCTGAAAGCTATAAGATGCTGATGAAAGAAATCCAAGATTACACAAACAGATAGAAATGCATACTGTGTTCTTGGATTGGAAGAATCAATATTATTAAAATGACCATACTACCCAAGGCCATCTACAGATTCCATGCAATCTCTATCAAGTTACCAATGGCATGTTTCACAGAACTAGAACAAAAACTTTTAAAATTCGTATGGAAACACAAAAGAGCCCGAATTGGCAAAGCAATTCTGAGGAAGAAGAATGGAGCTGGAAGAATCCGGCTCCCTGAACTGGATCTTGAAGGGTGTGCTAGGTGGAGCAAGTGCAATAAGGCAGAGGCGTGGGTGGAAGTTGAGATGGGGCGGGGATGAGAGCACGCCCTGCGGTCAGCAGGGTGCTCAGCATATGGGGAGGAGTGCCTTGGAGGGCTGCGATCTCCTAAAAAATGGGGACCCAGAGGGCTTTTTAACTAGGCAAGAGTGATACAATTATTTATTTTAGGAAGCTAAGTCTGGTGAAGTTGGTGCAGCCAGACTGGGGGTGGTGGCAGGAAGGGCAAGAGGCTGTTGCGACAGTTCAGAATGGGAGGTGGTGAGGACTGGAGTGGAGCAGAGGTCTTGGGGTTGGAGAGAGGAGGCCAGAAAGGAGGGACTTCTCAGGGAGGACTCGGAGGAGGAATTGGCCTGGTGGCCTGTTCCCTAGTTGGAGGGGCAGTGGAATGGGCGGAAGGGAGGAGCCGGTAAGAGATGATTGTTGGCTGGCTGGCGGTGCTGTCACCTAAGAAGACAACTGGGTAGGATTCAGCCTTCCGGTGGGTGTGGAGGGTGGGGAAGGACCTCATGCAGAATTGACTCACCTGCTTGGCTCACTGTGACTTTCCTTACTGAGGGAGCACGGCCATTTGCTTATGAGTGGATGAATCTGGGCAAGGTTAGGAAAGGATGTTTGTAAATTGGTCCTGCAGGTGAGCGAGAGGAAAAAAATAGCATCAGCTTACCGTCGTCAGCCTGGATGCCAGCTCAGGTTAACAAACAAGCAATTTTCCTGAAATGTTCATTTTTTTTTTTTTTTTTTTTTTTTTGCAGTACGCGGGCCTCTCACTGCCGTGGCCTCTCCCGTTGGGGAGCACAGGCTCCGGACGCGCAGGCTCAGCGGCCATGGCTCACGGCCCAGCCGCTCCGCGGCATGTGGGATCTTCCCGGACCGGGGCACGAACCCGTGTCCCCTGCATCGGCAGGCGGACTCTCAACCACTGCGCCACCACGTGCGCCACACGGTGGACATGCCACCGTGTCCCCTGAATGTTCAGTTTTGAATCATTTGAAAGACCATCTGTTCTGGGAATGCTACTTTCTCAGTGAAACTTGCCCTCATTTTCTGCTCACGTCCCCTTTGCCCCACACCTCCTACCTCCCCCTCAAGTCCAGAGGTGCAGGCGTGCTTCTTAGACAGGAATCAGTTCTTCCTTGGGTTAGCTGTTTGCTTTCCTTCCTATCTTAGCTCCCTGCGCACGGGTGCTGTTACTAATTATGCACCGTGTGAACTGGATACTGTGAGTTCTGAGAGGCTAGTGGTTTCCGTCTGGCTGTCTGTTGACAGTCCCCCGGCCCCCAGTCTCAGGTGCCCCGGTGGCCAGCTCAGGCAGGTCTCCTGAAGTTACTGTGTGCTCACTTCCCAGGAGAGGAGTGCCCGGGGATTCGCCTGGGCGCTGAGAGGCTTCCTGGGGAGAGCTTCCCTTTGTCAAACCTCCCCTCGGTCACTGTGTCAGAACTTTCCTCTTCCATCCCTGTGCTTAGTGGGCGTCGGTCACATCCCCAGACTCTGGCCAGTCGGCCGTACTGGCTAGGTCACCACACCTCTCTAAAGGGACTCTTGACGTGTTGACTTCCTGGCAGTTCATAATGCCATTATGCGTCTTGAGCTCTTTACTGAAAGACTGGGTGTGTAGTAAGAGCTTTTTTGGCTGAGATCTGTGGACCTGTATTTTAAAATATTTTAGTGAAATGATGCACTATGTATATTTGTTGGGTCTGATTGTAACTAGTGAAGGAGAAGATTATTCAGTCTAAGTTCATGTATCGGGTTTTATGCCAGGTGCTCCTGCCCTAAGTGATGGTCTAGTGGGAGGTGGGGGTGTAAACAAATAGATGCAGTTATCTGTGCTGAGAACTACACAGGAGGGATGCCGAGGTGCTTTGGCAGCACGGAGGAGGGCATCTCACCTGGAGTGGGGAGAGGGAATGGGTAATCAGGGATGGTTTCCTCAAGGAGGCCATTTCTTAGACATTCTGGGTCTTGCGGGATGAGTAGGGGTTAGCCATGTAGAAGAGAGCTGGGGACAAACGGGACTCTTGCAGTGCGTCCCGGGGAGAGGGAACAGCAGGCATAGGGTTCGGAGGTGAAGAAGTGCTTGTGGTGCTCTGGGTGGCAGGAAATGAGGCTCAAGGGCAGGAAGGGCTCTTCTAAGTTTTTCATGCTGAATCGTGGATATCATGATGTGCAATGGTGTGCATTTAAGGGTTTCAGCTGAGCAGAGGTGTGGTGAGATCCGAGCTGTAGGTTGGTCCCTCTGGCAGTGCATGGAGGCCGATTGATTGGAGGAAGACAGGACCGGAGGTGGGGAGGGAGGTTGGTTTCTGGTGTTTTTGTTTTGTTGAATGACTGTTACAGCCCCCTGAAGGCCCACTCTGTGCAGCGCTAGCTAGGTACTGGGATAACATGATGGGAAAGACATGGCTTTGATCCCTCTGGAGCAGCCAAGCAGGAATATGGACACACAAAACCACTCTCACCTGGAATGGAGGGGCGAGTTCGGCGAGCTTGTAAGCAGGCCTGGGGCTTCAAGAAGGAGGAGGAAGAGAGGGCTTTCCTGGGGTTGTCACTCACCCTGAAGGTGCTGGTGAGGCGTGCCTCCCTGCCCCTCCGCCCCCAAGTCAGATCAGCTAACTTGGTTTCCAGACCAAGTCTTTACTGCCCAGCTGTGTGACTTAACCCCTTTGGGCCTTGGTTTCCTCTTATGTAACCTGAAGGAATTGACCTTGATGATCTGTTTCTGAAGTTCTCGGCTTTGACGTTTGTGATCTAGAAGGTGACATGGGATCTGGACTTTGAGGGGTGGAGTTTTAGCAGGCAGGCATGGAGAGCAGATCACGGCTTCATTCCTTCAGGCAGAGGGACCAGTGGGGAAACATGCCCGGGCATGGGTGAAGCTTAGTGGAGGCTGAAGTGCAGACTGTGCGAGGGCTCTGTGGTCGAGGCTGGAAGACAGTGCTGTGTGTGTTCCAGCAGATTTTGGTAGGTCTTGAACGCTCAGCTAAGCAGTTTGGCTTTTTTGTTTTCGTTTGTTTTTTTCAATTTTCTTCCTTGACATATGTATCCTCCCACATTTGGGAAATGTGTTTCTTTTTTTTGTTTGTTTTTTGATAAAGGAAGAAATGATGATCCCATTTCTTTTCCTTTCCCAGCCCCATTTCCAAAGTACTTAGTTTTAAACTGATGACTGTAACCTGCAATGCACTAGTTAAGGGGGCAGACAAGTCAGGCACGATTGAGTACTTCCATAGGCTGTATTTTGTCACATAGACTCTTACCCTCAGCTAAGTTCTCAGACGCAGAAGCCCTGGACCCACGACTCTGGTGCCGTCAGCAGGACCAGTCAGGGGTTCTCTGAGGGTGTCCCTCTGTCCTCCTTTTCTCTTGCCCTGCTTCTTTAGGCTGCTTTGCCCCAGAGTTCTGGGCTTCCTGGTCTATTTTCCATGCATGAATCACAGTCCTTCCACTCAGAGCTAAAGGCAACAAACCTCAGAGTCTCACTTCATTTTTTCAGACCAAATGGGGTAGGATCTTTTTGAGAGGAGGCGGGCAACACAGATGACAGAGTGGGAGAGTCTGGAAGAGAGGGGAATGAGGCCTGGCTCCAGGACCCTCTGCCGGAAGCACTCAGATGTCATCATCTGTGCAAAATCATCACCCGAGTGCTTGTTGTTCGAGAATAGCTACCCCTGGCTTGGATTCCGGTCTAGGCTTCTCATCTCTTTTGCTGTGTGACCTGGAGCTCGTTATTTAACTTGTCTGATGCTTTTCATTTATAAAACAGGAATAATGACGACTACCCCATAAGGTTGGCAAACAGGATGAAATACGAGTCTGTTTTACAAAGCACCTGGCACATAGAAGTACCCTTAACGTGCTAGTTTTCTCTTCCCTTCTGCTTTACCTTAAGGTATTGCTGCCACGGTTTATTATTTATGGGTTTGATGGAGAATCTGTTTTAGTGTGTCCGAATGTAGTTTCACCTTATTTTTGCAGCCTATAGGGGAGAAACTAATGCAGAAGTTCACAGCCTAGACACAGGCAGTGACTGGCTGAAGGCCATCCAGCTCACTTAGGCATGGAATGAGGGTTAGAAGCCAAGTGCTGTAACTCTACATTCATGGCCCTTTCCACTAGGTCAGGGAGTGGCAGACTGTGCTGCAAGAACAATGTAGCCTCCCTCCTGCCTGTTCTTGTAAATAACATTTTATTGGAATACAGACATGCCCGTTTGTTTAGGTGTTGCCTGTTGCTGTTTACACTCAATGTCAGAGGTAGTAGTTAGGACACACCGTATGGCCCACGTGGCCTAAATATTTATAGGATCTTTGGGGAAACATTTTGCTGACCCCTGTACTAGGTGATTTCTAGGGCTATACGTGAGTTTGTTTATAAAGCGTCGTAAGCTTTATGAATTAAATTTGCTTGTTTCCTTAATACTCCTATTATAGGCATCAAAAACTCAGAAAACGTAGAAATCTATTTGACACACCCCATGAAGTGCTGTGGCAGAAGTTCTGGAGTCAGACGGGTTTGAATCCCTGCTCCTCCATGTACAGACTTAGATAAGTTAATCTCTCTAAGCTTCAGTTTCTTCCTCAGTCAAATGGGGATAATGTTGTAGAACCTGCTTCAGAGAGTTATTTATTTATTTATTTATTTATTTACTTTTGGCTGTGTTGGGTCTTCGTTGCTGCATGCGGGCTTTCTCTAGTTGTGGAGAGCCGTGGCTACTCTTCGTTGCGGTGCATGGGCTTCTCATTGCCGCAGCTTCTCCTGTTGCGGAGCGTGGACTCTAGGCGTGCGGGCTTCAGTAGTTGTGGCACGTGGGCTCAGTAGTTGTGGCTCGCGGGCTCTAGAGCGCAGGCTCGGTAGTTGTGGCACACGGACTTGGTTGCTCCGCGGCATGAGGGATCTTCCTGGACCGGGGCTCGAACCCGTGTCCCCTGCATTGGCAGGCGGATTCTTAACCACTGCACCACCAGGAGAGTCCTCAGAGGGTTATTGAGAGGATTAGCACCCTATAAAGTGCTTAGCGTATGGGGTGCAAATGTTGGCCCTTAGTACTATTATTATTAAGGCTGCATGATGCGGATACTTGACACTGATTTCCCAATCCAATAAGGAACTGACCTTGCATAAACATCGGCCCATGCAGAGTCCTGCAAGACTCCTCTTCCACTTGGATTCCTTTAGGATGATGCAGATACCTCTAAGGCTAATCCCAGGACTCCAGCTAGGTCAATTCTGCAAGTTTATAATCCTCACACCTCTCCCTCCCTGAGCGGAGAGGGGAAACCACTTACCGCAAAAGAGAGTATAAACATGGGCTCAAAGGGCCATCTGTTTCAGCAGAACAGTGTTTATAATAGTCAGCAAGGGACTTGGCCATATCCGTAATATTTTGAAACTGACATTTGCCCCCTGACACCTAAGTGGTACGTGTGGTAACCTCTAGTTTCTCCAAATGTGTGGTTGTGCAGGATGGTCCCCTCTTTAACATTGGTGAATGTCATAACATTCTTATGACATTTCCATAAGATCGTAAAGCACCTAGATGTTAATAGGAGACTGTAGGAGGTATGTTTGTGTTCGGCTACTTAGTCTAAGAGGTTAAAAGGTAAAGGAGGTGACAGTGTGTGTGTACTCCTGGGCCCTGGAGGGAGCTCTTGGGTTCTTTCTCTGCCTCAAAATCATGTGCCATGCCAGACTGCTGTGTTTAAAGTTCAAGTCCATCCTCACCTTGCTGCTTAAAATCTGTCCACAGTGTTTCTTTTGCTTTTGAGGTATTATGCAAACACTTGAGCATGGTGTATGAGGCCTTACTTAGGACCTATCTTGGTGGTTCTCACAAGGACCTATCTTGGTGGTTAGGGGAGTGGGTGGCTTGTTAAGATGCATGTTCCTAGGTCCTCCCACAAGCCATTCTTCTTCAGTGGGTCTGGGGTGGTTCCTAGGAGTTTGCCCTCCTAACAGGACCTTTAATATCAGCTGTGGTGAAGTGCTTGTAGCTCCCCTTCCGGGCACCATCTCCCAAAGGGGCAGCCTTTCTCACCTCTCAGCTTTTTCATACACTGTTTCCTCACTTGGATGATTCCTCTTCATCCTTGAAGACCTCCCTCAGGTACCATTTCTCCTCCAGCCTTTCCAGATATTCCCTTATTTTATTCCCTCCAGGTACTCAATGACCATTTAGCATTCCTGGCTGCTTCCAAGTAGAAATATTCCTCTTTCACCATACAGGCTATGACACCCAGCAGGGATAGGATGTAGGTGCCTTGGTGTTCCAAAAGGAAAGGGTGGGACTTTCCCCCCCCCCAGAAAGCAGCAAAGGAACTCCCTTCAGTGCTTTCTAACAATGTGATATTTTTAGCCTTTCAACCAGAAAGGAGAATTTACCTCCATAATCTATTAGCTTTATCTCAGTATTCTTAAAAAAAAAAGCTTTATTGAGGTGTAATTTACATGCCATTCATTCACTCCTTTTAAGTGTACAATTCAATGATCTTTAGTAAATTTACATTGTGCAGCTATCACCACAATCCAATTTAAGAACATTTCCATGACCCCATAAAGATTTCCTTTATCTGCTGCTCTCGCCTCAATATACTTTTCACCTTTAACTTGATTGAAAAATTAAAAATCATTAGGATAAAATAGAATTTCCCAGGCAGAAGTAAAAATGAGCAGCCATTATATATGATGAGGACAAAGCAGACATGTTAGGCATCAAAAAGCAAGACTGTAGAGCAGAGTGCATTTGGGTCAGTGCTGACTTGGCTCTTAACACTGTGACGTCATCAGAAGACAGGCTCGAGGGCTGAGTGAATTACCCTTGTCGAGATGAATAATTTGTCCCATTTGCAATAAAGCAGAAGATGTGTAGTATATACAGATGATGGTTTTTCCTGATTTTCTGGTTCATTCCCCAAGGCAGATGCTACTTATCCAACATGTTTAGCTTGCTGCCAAAGCACAAACAAGCAATTGCATTTCTAAGCCATTAACAGTTGATTGAAAGGGACTGTCACCCTAGCACAAGTCTCAAATGGGGCAAAGAGTCAAAAAATTTCTGCCTCAGGCTTCCCTGGTGGCGCAGTGGTTGAGAGTCCGCCTGCTGGTGCAGGGGACACGGGTTCGTGCCCCGGTCCGGGAGGATCCCACATGCCGCGGAGCGGCTGGGCCCATGAGCCATGGCCGCTGAGCCTGCGCGTCCGGAGCCTGTGCTCCGCAATGGGAGAGGCCACAACAGTGAGAGGCCCGCGTACCGCAAAAAAAAAAAATTTCTGCCTCTTTTCAGGCATCCCATCTGAATTTCAGATTTGTCGTATCTGTTCCTAGGAAGGCATGTGGGAGAGAGGAAAGAATGTGGATGGGCTTACAGGTTAGTGGACATGGATTGGGTTCTGTCACTTGCAGAGGCACTGTGACCTTGGGCAAGTTACTTAATCTCTCTGTGAGCTTCAGTCTCCTCATAAGTCAGTGGGGGATTCTAATGGCCACCTCAGAGAGTTGCTACTAGCAGCCTCGGCAACTCATCCAGAGCCATTCATTTGAATAGCAATGATGTATAGATTTTGCTTTTTATCAGTACATAAGAATGGCTAGAATTTTCCAGCGCAGGAAAGAATCCTAGTAAGATTGTATCAAATATTACAACTAGCCATATTGAACATCTTGATATTCAATATGCATTTGCTGATATTCATTTTAAGATCTAGTTTTCAGAGAGAAGGGTGTTTTTTTTTGTTTTCATTTTAAAATACAAACAATGGTAAATGCCCTTGCAGACACTGGCCCAAGCTAGGTAACCAAGGGCAAGGCACTTGGAGCCATAGCTTCCTCCCTCCTACAGTGGGATGAAGTGAAATAACGCATGTAATCTAGCTGGGCTAAATAGGGAGCATTCAGAAAATGAGGATGAGTATAATTTATTCATACACTTAATGCTTTTAGAAGCCTGAGGTGTTCACATTTCTAACAGTTTTCTATTTAGTAATATTAGCATACGTGCATAGGTGGTATTTCTCCCAACTTTTCAAAATGGAAAACATTGAGATTCATGGACTTTTTCATCAGACGTCAAGCAAATTTAGTCCGATTTCATAAATAGTAGCGATGACTTTATAAGGTGTTAGGTTCCACGAGTCCAACTGTAATGCTAATTATATTGGAAATTTAAAAAGTAAAGCTACTAGCTTAGAAAGAATCTTTTTTTTTTTTTTTAATCTTCTAAAGGCTTACCTGCTTTTACCTCCCTTTATAGTTTATGGTGGAGGAGGTTACATTTTAACCTAGATAAGAGTCCCCCTTTTTGATGTACACAGTCAGAACTTTAAGTCTGCATGCCTCAGGGAGCAGGTTTCACTTGAAAATAGATTAGGTTCAACGTGGTGGGGGGGGGTGGACACAACATGTGACATGCTAAAATGAACTCCTGTCTCTTTGTTAAAGACCAAAAAGCATTCCATTTCAATTGTGGCAATTTGGTGACAATCACCCCTTCCATAATTATTTTAGGAGGAAACACAAGACTTTGGGGGAACAATTTAAAGCAGTATTACTCAACCAAAAAAGCCCTCCCCGTGCCTCATCCTTGATCTTCCCTGTCTGTTCCCCTCAATTTACGCTTCTTTTGCCTCCCACGTCTCTGTCATCAGCTAGTCCTGTCGGATCTACCTCCAAAACATGGCTGCTTACTGCATACTGGCCCCTGCTCTCCATCACCGCTATGTCCCCAGGCCACACCACTGTCTTCTCCCCCCTGAGTCTCTGGAAGAGCATCCTCACTGGTCTCCCTGCTTCCTCTCTGGCTCTGCAATCCACTCTCACTCTGCAGCCCAAGGGCGCTTTTACAAATAGTAATCACATTGCGCCCCTGCTTCAAACTGTTTATTTAGGATGAAATCCACACTTCTTTTCTTTGGCTTTCCTCTTCCAGCTCATCTCCTGCCCCTCTCCCTGTCGTTCCTCTGCTGTAGCCATCCTGGCTTCCGTTAGGTTTCTTGAACATGCCCAGTTCTTTTCCACCATAGTGCTCCTGCGTGAGTGTTTCCCCAGCCTGGCGGACTGCACCAGTTCTTCATGTGACCAGCTCCTTCTCGGCTTTCCATCCTCACTTTAAAGATCAGGTTCCAAGTGCAGTTTTCCTTGGGTTTCATCTTCAGAGCAGCCTTTCTCTTTCCTCTATTACGCATCCTGTCTATTTCCTCATAGATATAATCACCGTCTGTATTATCTTGTTTGCTTATTTTCTTCTCTGTCATCTGTCTCCATCAGGTTTCAGCACAGGAAGCAGAAACTGGTGTAGGTAGTTTATATAAGAAAGAGTTTAAGAAGGGAATCCCCAGATGTTTACAAAGTGGACGGAGGGGCTGTAGGTGTGGTTCTAGGCTGGGCCTCTGTGAAAGACCCTCAGTGCTGTCCAGAACCGACTCACTAGGGCAGGTGCTGGTATTCTGTGGCTGATGGTTCTAGAGCTAAGAGTTCCCAGTGCTTTGCAGTAGCTGTGGTTCAGGGATCAGGAAGCCAGAATGGAGACATGTCTGCTGCCACTGTCTTATATATGCTAGAAGGTGGAGAAAGGATGCTGAGCCCAGCTGTTGAGACCACATAAGTTCCCTCACCCTTGCTTGACAGCAGAAAAAGTCAGAAAGGGGCAGGAAAATGACCTCAGCCTTTTGGATCTTGTACGGGTATATCTTAATGGGTGTAACCTAATTCTCACCCAGAATCAACTTACTTCCTCTACAACCACAAATCTATCAGGCTTTCAGGAGCTCCTGTCTCTGTAAATTGTACTGCAGTTCCTCAAATTTCTCTTGTGATTGATCAAAACTCCATTGATTGTTCTGACTTGTTCTGTTGTCTCCAGATGTTTCTCAGCTTCCTTTTTTTTTGCGTTACGCGGGCCTCTCACTGTTGTGGCCTCTCCCGTTGCGGAGCACAGGCTCCGGACGCGCAGGCTTAGCGGCCATGGCTCACGGGCCCAGCCTCGCCACGGCATGTGGGATCTTCCCGGACTGGGGCATGAACCCGTGTCCCCTGCATCGGCAGGCGGACTCTCAACCACTGCGCCACCAGGGAAGACCCTCTCAGCTTCTTAATTTTGGCAGTTCTTTATTTTCAGATTGGCTGCACATTCTTCCAGTTTTCACTATAGATAGCGCTTTCTCTTACTTAAAAAGAAACAATTAAAGAGACTGAGTTTTAGAGGTCTGCACCATTATTCTGATACAAACGCCGACGAGCCTTTAGATTCTCCCAGTATTTATTAGATCAGCTAAGAATTGGTAAGGAAACTCAGCTTCAGATGGCAGCAAATCAAGCAGACCCTTAATGTTCTCTTTTTTAACAAAGTCCATTTTGTAATATATATCGGCGTGTCAAGTGTGTAGGTCAGTGGCTACATACCTCAGTTTTCATTAGGGGACTTGGAAAAATAATTGAGTCTTATTGCAAAAGTTTAGATGTGCCTAACCTTATAAGATTCCTTGGCAAAACAGAATTCTCATAATAAGCAAGTTCTAGGTATTAGAATTTGCTCCGAGGGGGTAAAGAGTGAGAAACGTAAAAGTTGCCTAGACCAAATTTGGGACAATCTGAGCACGAAAATAAGTAAGGACAGTAATGTATTATAGACCACTGACCCATATGGACCCACTGGAGTCCATATGGATGATGACCAACTAGATAGACACATGGAGGAGACCGGAGGGATTTACTTTCAGCAGAATGCCAAAGACCAACTGGTAGAAGTGGAGGGAGTGCTAGAGGTGGGAAAGCAGTGTTCCGCTCTCCTAGTAAAGATGGAGTCAGGTAGCCATCATCACAGGTGATATAGACAAGTTTGGGGGAGGAGTGTGATATTGATCTGCTCTTACCCTATCTCACCACAGATTCCTTATGACTTGCAAGACAAAAATGGTAACTATGCAGTGGAGAAATCAGACAGCACTTTGACCAAGTGACCAAAATTAATATCACCAGTGGGGGCAGACAGCATCTGTGCCTCCAGATAGAAGTGACCTGACAAGGACACAGGGTCCCTTCTGTACTAGTCTAACCTGAATCTGATCACAGAGAAACTTTAAATAAGGAAGGTTCTATTAAAAAAAAAAAAGAAGAAGAGGGCTGTACTCTCCAAAAATGTCAGTGTCATAAAAGACAAAGGCTGTGAAAATGTCCCAGATTAGAGGAGGCAAAGGAGATGGAACAGCTAAATGCAATAGTTGACCTAAGACTAGCTCCTGTATTGAAGGGAAAAATGCTACAAAGGAACATTGTTGGGTCAATTGACAAAATTGGAAAATGGACAGGAGTTTAAAGTAGTTAAATTTACTGATGTGGATAACTGTACTGTGGTTATGTAAGAGAATATCTGTATTTTTAAAAAATACAAACTGGAGTATTTAGAGGTACAGGGCCACAATATATGTAATTTACTCTCAAATGGTTTAGAAAATTTTTTTTATCTAGATAGAGAGGAAGGGAAATGGAGTTGAAGAGGGAGAAGGAAGAACAGATTATAAGGCAAATGGGGCAAAATGTTAACGCTAGATGAATCTGAATAAATGACATACAAGCTTTCTTTGTACCATTCTGTAAATTTGAAATTATTTCTAAATAAAAAGTTTTAGGGACTTCCCTGGTGGTCCAGCAGTTAATTAAGACTCTGTGCTCCCAATGCAGGGGGCCCAGGTTCGATCCCTGGTCAGGGAACTAGATCCCACATGCCACAGCTAAGGTCCTGCATACCGCAACTAAGACGTGGTGCAGCCAAATAAATAAATTTTTTTTTTTTTTTTTGCGGTACTGCAGCGAAGGTCCTGCATACCGCAACTAAGACGTGGTGCAGCCAAATAAATAATTTTTTTTTTTTTTTTTTTTGCGGTACGCGGGCCTCTCACTGTTGTGGCCTCTCCTGTTGTGGAGCACAGGCTCCGGACGCGCAGGCTCAGCGGCCATGGCTCACGGGCCCAGCCGCTCTGCGGCATGTGGGATCTTCCCGGACCGGGGCACGAACCCGTGTTCCCTGCATCGGCAGGCGGACTCTCAACCACTGCGCCATCAGGGAATCCCAATAAATATTTTTTTAAAAAGTTAAAAAAAAATTTTTTTGGGGGGTGTTCCTTGGTGGTTTAGCAGTTAGGATTTGATACCCATGGCTCAAGTTCAATCCCTGGTCGGGGAACTGAGATCCCGCAAGCCACGTGGTGTGACCAAAAACAAAAAAAATAAACAGTTTTCTAGAAACAGAAAGTGCTTTTCACTTATACTGGGCACAAAAGGATCTGGGTTATGAAGCAATTTAGCTGAAATGTCATCTGACCTTATCGTGCTTGAATTTTTCTCTAGGTATGTTGGATCTACTTATTGCAAAATAAATAACTTTTTTTATATTGTTCAAATTGTTCATTCTTTTTTACATTACTCAAGCAATACATCAAAGCATTCCTGTTGTAAAAGATTTAAGTCATTCAGAAGCCACAACATGATCTTTCACTTTACCATTCCTTCCCTGCCCATGCTTAGCAGAAATCAGCATTGAGTTTTGACTAATGTAAATGGGATCTTATACCATACACCTTTCCCAGGAACAGGCTTTCCATTTAATATATCTGGGAGGTATTTCTACTGTTTGCTTTACTTTTTATCTAATGACGGAAGAGAGTTAGATAATATAATTGTACCATAATTTATTTAACTAGTTCCCTGTTGAAGAGCATTTAGGTTGTTTCAATACAGTGTGTACCATAATAGATGGACCCTTGTGCATGTGTATATTTTAATAGTATAGAATCCTGGAAGTAATATTGCTGTGTATGCATTAAAATTTTTTAATAAATACAGCTAGGGCTTCCCTGGTGGTGCAGTGGTTGAGAGTCCGCCTGCCGATGCAGGGGACACGGGTTCGTGCCCTGGTCCGGGAAGATCCCACATGCCGTGAGAGGCTGGGCCTGTTAGCCATGGCCGCTGAGCCTGCGCGTCCGTAGTCTGTGCTCTGCAACGGGAGAGGCCGCAACAGTGAGAGGCCCGCAAAAAAAAAAAAAAAAAAAAAATACAGCTAGACTGACTTCTAAATAGATTGTAGCAACAGTATACGTTCTATTTTCCAACATCTCTGCCAGCTGTGGATATTATTAATTTAAAAAATGTTTGCCAGTCTTATGGACAAAGTAATACTACTTTTTAGGTGCACATTTCCAAGTTTATTGGCTATTGGTTTTCTTTTCCAGTGCACAGTTTCTTCTATGAGTCTTTTGGTTGTTTGTCTCTTTCTTATTGATCTGTAAGAGTTCTTTATATATTATGGATAATAATTTTTTTGCTTGTTTATGGTACCTTAAATATTTTCTCCTAGCCATTTGCTTGTCTTGGAAGTTTTAAATTTTTATGTAGCCAAACCTTTTACTCTTTCCTTTATGGCTTCTCGGTTTTGTGTCTTATTTAGAAAGATTGTCCCTGTTTTCAAGATTTTGAAAAATATTCTGCATACATTCATCTTTTGTTTTTGTATTTATCTCTTTAATGCACCTAGAAATTTGAATATGGGTTTATTTTCACTTTGGTCCCAATAGATAACTAATTTATTCAGCATCATTTATTAAATAATTCATTATTCTTTCTCCAATTTAAATTTTAACAGAATCATAAAATAAATTCCTATGTGTACAGGAGTTCATGTCTGCATTGTTTTTTTTTTTTTAATTTTATTTATTTATTTTTTGGCTGCATTGGGTCTTCTTTGCTGCCCGTGGGCTTTCCCTAGTTGTAGCGAGCAGGGGCTACTCTTTGTTGCGGTGCGTGGACTTCTCATTGTGGTGGCTTCTCTTGTTATGGAGCGTGGGCTTCAGTAGTTGCAGCATGTGGGCTCAGTAGTTGTGGCACGTGGGCCCTAGAGCACACTGGCTTCTGTAGTTGTGGCAGGTGGGCTCAGTAGTTGCAGTGTGTGGGCTCTAGGGCACATGGGCTTCAGTAGTTGTGGCTTGCAGGCTCTAGAGCACAGGCTCAGTAGTTGTGGTGCACGGGCTTAGTTGCTCTGTGGCATGTGGGATCTTCCTGGACCAGGGATTGAACCCATGTCCCCTGCATTGGCAGGTGGATTCTTAACCACTGCGCCATGAGGGAAGCCCCCTTCTGCTATTTTGGAATAAGTTTCTATATTTAATTGCTTCTTGTTAGAAGCAAAGTGTCAGCATTTCACATATGATGGGATTGATTTAGTCATTTTGTCTTACAGTATAAAGTTTATTTCTCTACATAATACAAATGTGTAGGTATGCATTTAGCTTCTTGCTGAAATTTTCTTGATGTTGAGGGGGGAGTGCTGGTGGGAGAGAAGGAGAATTTAGTCTTGACAGAAATGAATATATCAGAGTTTTAGCCTTTTGTCTCTTAGACTCCCCCAAAAGAACAGATTAGAGTTCTCAGCATCTCTGCTTTGCTAGCACCTATAGTTCTCATGAGAGGATGTACCCTGGGAGGGAAAGTACTGTCTGAGTGGTCCAGTATTTGGACATAAAACTTTCTCCTGCAGTAATAACAATGAAATTAATCATTTAATGAGAGCTGACATTATCAAATACTTACTATGGACCAGACACCTACATACAGCTCACTTAATTCTTTCAATCCCACAAATTTGGTATTATTGTTGTTCCCATTTTACAGTGTTGAATATGAATCTTAGAGAAGCTAAGTAACTTGCCCAAAGCCACACACAGTTAAGAAGTGATGGAGCTGTTGGTGGGACTCTAAACCCATGTTACTAGCATTATTTATTTCCCCCTTGAATTTGAAGCTTGAAGGCTGTGAGTTTTTTCGGTAAATAATTCCTACTATTTTCTAGATTTTTCACATCTGTTTTTTACTCTATTCTCAAAATATCTAATGGGGTAGGGAAGGAAATTCGATGGTTTATCCATTTATGCAAAGGTGGGCAAACTTTTTCTGTAAAAGACCAGATAGTAAATATTTTGAGCTTTGTAGACCATATCGTCTCACTTGCAACTACTCAGCTCTGTGGGTGTAACAGGAAATATATAAATAGACAATATGTAAATGATTGAGAGTGGCAGTGTTCCAATAAAACTTTATTTACAAAAACAGGCAGCAGTTTGGATTTGGCTCATGAGTTACAGTTGGCTGACCTCTGTGGTGGTGGACTGATCGGATCTCTTTGGGGACACCTGGACATGTCAGCCGGGGGTGGGGCAGAATCAGAATTCTTAGTGCGAAGTGTTGTGCCCTGCCCACTCCCCAAGCTTCTCCAGGCTGCATCACTTAGTACCACTCACTAGTGCCTTTAGGAGAGTCAAGTCCCAACAATAATAGTGATAGTGAGTGTTTTGTCCTGGGTGCTTTGTACTGTGTGCTTTGCACATGTGTCACTTAATCAGTGAATAACCCAGTGAGATGGGAAACTGAGGTACAAGAAAGGAGAAGGCTTGCCCAAGGCCATAGAGCTAGTAGGTGGTGAAATGGATTTGAACCCAGAGGTTGATTCTGAGCATGTGAGCTCAAGTCTTACCTTATCTCTCCCACATTATGGGCTTTATCAGCTTGAGGTTGCCTTTGAAGCCTTATTCTTCAGGAACTTCCTCTTCCCAGCACTCATATTAAGAGATAAGATTCTCTTTTTAAGACATTTACTTTGGAACCGAGCTACAAGTAAGGGAATGCTAACTCTGCCATTTTTCTGTTATAGTTGGAAAGTTTGAGGGTCAAATAAGATGATGCAAGAGGTTTCTTTTTGCTTGTCCTTAGGCTGCACTGAAGACTATCAGCTGTAGAACTACTTTAATGATAACAAAAGAAATTATTTGTTAGTGGTGTGTCAGCACGGAGCCGGGTGCATTAAATATGTTATCTCAGTTAAACCTGAAAACAGTGCTGTAAATTAAGTGGCATTATTCCGATTTCACAGATGAAAAAACTGAGGCTCATCTATGAGATGTTGATAAGTTAATTAAATCTCCACGAATCTTAGTTTCCTTATTTGGATATAATAATAGCCCTATCTCGTAGGGTCATTATGAAGATTAAATGAGTTAAGGCACTTTAAGAATTTAGAGCAGTGTTTGGCACTGAATGCTATTACCTTTTATTATTGTTTTTATTATTATTATCAGAATATAGTAGTAGTAGTAGTAATAGTAGAGGTGAAATTTTTTTTTTTTATGATTGTTTGTGAATTGGAAATAAGCATCTAAGTGTCTAACATAGTGCCTGGGTGTTAATAAATGGAATTTATGGTTATTTGTTCATAGGAAGAAGCATAAGCTCTGTTCATTTTAATTTAAAAATACCTCTACTCATGATGGTTTCAAAATTAAGCAGTTTAAAATGTTAAAACTCAGTCTCTTGGTTCTCTTTGTTGCTGTTTGTTTTGTGTAAAATTATTCTCCTGCAAAAATAGTATGCCCTAGATATTCCTCTGTTTACTATAGATTAGGTAGGGCTGGTACTAGAGGACAGGAGTGCGTGACATATTAAGTGATTGCCAAGGTTCATTTTACAATCATAAAAATAGTAACTGAGGACTATGTACAGGCAAGTAAAGTAATTTGCTCATTTATGTTAAACAAATTCAACAATACACCATTGTAAAAAGACTTGTTTTGCATATATACTCTTTATTACACACCATATATTGCTGTACACATTTTGTGTTTGTACATGCCCATTCCTCTCTGAGGTTATATACAAAACCATGTGAACTCCATAATAATGGCAATTGAAAGTATTTGTTCAATGTCAATTTTGACTCTGCGTGATTTTCCTTTTAAGTACTGGCCTTAGAACTTAACCCCTACTTTAAGCTGCAACTCAACTCCATATTTATAATGAGGTGCAGAAAGGAAAATATTTCCCCCTTCATAAAGTTAACTGTTTCATTTTTTAAAAACATGCTTCTTTCTCTATATGTTAGCAGAAAGTAAAGTCATGCTGTCCAGTTCATTTGTTATTTGTGAGGGTGACATCTGGTGGTTCTTTTTAATTCTCACGTTTTCTCTGTGCTTGGCTAGAAGTTGTTAGAAATTCCAAAGAATCATTGTGTGAACTGCTTTGCCTGGTACTTAACATACTAGCTGGCTATTAAGGATTGAGTTAGTACAACTGATAGGGCTTTGAAAGCCCAGCACTGCGTTTAGATGCAGTCGCTCTGGATGTCAGCCTTCCCTGAAGGACTTTATTTTAGCATGTGTGATGGACAAACAGCCACCTTATTGGGGAGGATTTAATTCAGAGAATTTAGGGTTTTGAGTAAGGGATGGCATCTATACCAACCTCTTTGCTTTACTCATGAGGCGGCTAGAGCCCCAAGAGTTTGAATATATTAACCAAGGTCACACTGTGTTGGCCAAAGTCACTGTTCCCCAGTGAGCTGAGGTCCTGGGCTGTGTGCCCATAAGTTATGTTTATTGTGCTGAGTAACCCACTGAGTTGGAAGAGTCTGGGCATTAAAGGATAGGAGACAAAGGCATTTTAAGATGGGAGAAGTAAAGGCGGTTAACATTTTTGAGTATTTATTGCAGTAAATATTCCCACATTCAGCCTTTTTTCTCTCTTCCAAAAGAGGGTGCAGAATCTTTAGTGGGAAGGAGTTATTGAAGAAGTACAGTGAGGGATCCCAGCTCTGTCTCTGTGAGTTTACTGATTCATCCCATATCTGAGAAGTTAGTATCCTCAGGAATTGTATTTTGTATTTATTGAGCCTGTTTTGCGTTGGATCTTTATATGCTATTAACTCACTAGCATCCTTCCAACAATCTGGGGAGGCGGTTGGAATCCCCATTGTTAAGAGTTTGCAAAGTGCAAAAGTGCTGTGCTCGGTTACAAAGTGGATTCAAAAGGAGTGTCATGGCCCTTGATTTCAGCCAGGGCGTTAAGATAGGCTCTTGAAAGTCAGTGGAGGAGGATTCAGAAGGCTAGACCTTCCCAGGGTTGGGGTAGAGCTGAGATTCAGACCCAGACAGGTTTAACTTCCTGGCCTATATTTATGTTTTCCACTATCCTATGTTGGAAATGCACTTAAGCGAATTTTTGAATAAAACCTAGCTCACTAACACGTAATAGTGGCTTAGTAAAAATATGCTGTTTATTTCTGTGTTCAATGTAATCCTTCCTAATGAAGTGACTACTACTGTATATCTCCTATTTTCACCATCAGACCTGCGATTTGTGGTAAATATGAAGCTTTGAAAAAAAAGACAGGACTTATGGGGTAATATTGGAGTACTTCCCTGGCATGAGAGAAACTAGAGAACTATGTTAATACTGTACTTGGAGAATGTGTGAAACCATTTTCAATCTCAAGTGACGAATGTTTAAAATAAAAATTTCTCAGGCACACATTTTTTTCTTCTGGCAGCTGATTTTTACTATTTGTATTATCTGAAATTTAAAAACTATTTTTGAATAATGTTGGAAAACTTCCAGTTTTTTTGTAAGCATATCCAAAAAATTAGATTTTATAAACCTTCTGGGCAGATTTGGAAGATGAACTCTGTGTCATGTTCTTTTTTTTTCGTCTGCTACTTTTGAGAATTCTGTTCATGACTTTGGAAAGGTCACATTTTGTTCACTGCAAGGGCCAGGTGGGGACGAGGGGTGTGAGGGGTCTCTAGTGTATGGGTCCTCGTCGCTTTCCTTCTCTTTCATTAAGAGCTCTGTGGGTCAGTTAAGTTTTGATGTTAATCCTTCAAGGGGAGGTATAAGTGGTGTCTGCACCCTGTAGGCGCAGTAATGGGGATACTGAAGCTGAGGTTTACATTTGGCTCCAGAGAGCCTCAGGGCACTGCTGTTCCCTCCTATAATACGAACTTTTAAAAAATGCAGGCTGTAAAATGCAACTAGGAAGTTTAAAGGCCATGGATGGAAGATGTGAGCAGATGAAAAATTCTCCCTGACACATGAGCTCAGGGTGCATATATTAAAAAGTGGTTTGCCCCAATTTTGCTCTAAGGGTCACTTCATGGATATATAATAAAGGTGTATTTTAAATTAATTAATTCTGATTTAGAAAAATCAGCACTTTATTCAAGTTATAGTAGGGAATGATGTCACTTAAGTTTATGCATTTCCCATATGATTCCTTTACCTAGCAATGTGCTTTTTCCTTTTATGTGCGAAAAGATTTACATCCAATATTTGAGGAGGACTCCTGGTGTGTCACTAAGATAATGGTAAAGTGTAACAACTGGTGTCAGTCTTGTTTTCCATTTTGGACGTATTGATTGACCGGGGAGAATACCATGCAGAGAAGTGTTTGCAGTTCTTAGGGCCACAATACCCATGGCTCTTAATCCCTGCCCTAGTCCTGCAGGAGGCTGGGGCACCCTCTTCATGTCCCATCTCCCTGGGAATAGTCCAGATATGCCCCAGAGCCAGGCGTGGAATCTGTGACTTCTCAGAGTTCTCAGCAGCTCTGGGCTTCTTTGAGTCCATGGTACCAAACACACAGCTTCCTTAGTCATAGAATGGAATGTTGCGTAAAAGCCGACAGAGCCCCATCAGACCTTGTCATCCCTCCCTAAAGAACAACAGTTAAATGAGAACATGGGGGCTTCAGCTCTCAGACCCATTGAAGTCATCCATATGAGAGAGGGAAAAATAGAGGAAGAGGCAGAGGAGGAAGATGATGATGAGGAGAATAAGGAGGTAAGGGGAGAAAGGTAGAGGCCGTAGAGAAGTGATGCGACTTTTTGGATTTGCAGTATCTCGTTTTAATTTTTATCACGTTCCTTCCTACTCCCCCTTCCTTCTTGGAGTAATATTTGCCACATAAATATTCCTTTTCACGCCACAAAGTGAATTAAAATTCAAATGGGGAGGCCTGAAAAGTTTGTAAATCTATTTGGTCTCTTTGGAAATTAATACAGAGTATTTAAATTATTGCTGTTAATTGCATATTTGTTGTCTTTATTTGCCTTTCCCCCTTAGTGATAAAAATAATGTAAACATCTTCATCTTGAGTATCTCCATTATTTAAGATTCTTAAAGAAATAAACGTTTATTAAGAACCTGCTGTCACTTAAAGGCACTTGCATGCATTTTTGCTACTCAGAATGTTACAAAGTTAACAAATTAAGCTGAACATTGTTTAGAAAAGCCTTAGCAGTTGATGCAGCACCCCTCTTCCCTTTCCTCACTTCTGTGTCTGTTTCTGTGTGTGCAGGATCCTCCATCCCTCTGGGGGCAGGGGGTAGGTTTCAGGCTCCCCACCCAGCAGGGAGCAAGCCCTGGAATGCTAGCTGGCATCTGGAAGGTGTCCCCCGCAGCCCCACCCAGGAATCTCTCACCTAACAGGGTTAGCCCACTTGCTGAATTGCAAAATGAAACTGTCACGGTAAGGACCTCCCATCTCAAGACAGGGTTCTCAGTCCGCCAGTCAGCCAGCAATCATCTGCTAAGAGTCTTTGAAGTGCAGAGTACTGTGTTAGGATATAAAGTGGATTCAAAAGGAGTCAGATGGCCCGTGACTGCAGCCAGGAGTCAAGATAGGCTCTTGAGAAAGTCAGGTACCATCTGAGGTAAGGTATGCTTGGGAGCCAGGTGTGGCGCAAATAAATATTTATTACATTTATGCCCAAGGGTAGTAGCTCCTCAAGGTTGGCCTCGGCATGGGAGTTGGTGGGGGGCGGACAGTGCAGCAGCTTCGAGGACAGAACTAAACACTGAGCCTTTCCTGTGAACACATCTTCTTTGTCAGCAGCGTGAACTTTCCTGTGTTACTTTCCTTAAACCGGAAGGACTCTGGAAGCTTCTCTGACTATATGTGTGGTAAGCCTATCCAGGACTGGGAGGTTTAAGGGAAACCAGCTGTGGTGAAGCTTTGGGAAGTTGATGGTGAGTTTGGAGAAGCAAAGAGACCAGAGGTCGAAAAATCTTGTTATGCTCTGTGAGGAATGTATGTGGGGATATTTAAAGCTGGGTGGGAGACTGTTGACTAGCAGTCCCCTGTAGATCAGGTACCAAACCTAGTGGTGCTGATAGGAATCCACAGAGGAAATGTTCTCCCCAAAGCAGCAGCAGGAACGGGATAGAATTTGAGCTGCGGGTTGGGACTTAGAGAGACAGGTATATGGTGTGGGAGGTATGAACAGTCCCTTTGACTTCTGGCAATCCATGCCTCGGGTGGAACCCATAGCAGTTTTCCCAAGGAGCTGGGAAACTGTATCTGCAGGTACCCAGGGAGAGAGTGTGTACCCAGGGAGAGAGAGAGATGATCCAAAATCTTGGAAATAGATTGGAGAAAATACAAGAAACGTTTAACAAGGAATTAGAACTAAAGAGCAAACAAACAATGATGAACAACACAATAAATGAAATTAAAAATTCTCTAGAAGGAATCAGCAGAATAACTGAGGCAGAAGAATGGATAAGTGACCTGGAAGATAAAATAGTGGAAATAACTACTGCAGAGCAGAATAAAGAAAAAAGAATGAAAAGAATTGAGGACAGTCTCAGAGACCACTGGGACAACATTAAACGCACCAACATTCGAATTATAGGGGTCCCAGAAGAAGAAGAGAAAAAGAAAGGGTTTGAGAAAATATTTGAAGAGATTATAATTGAAAACTTCCCTAACATGGGAAAGGAAATACTCAGTCAAGTCCAGGAAGCCTGGAGAGTCCCATACAGGGTAAATCCGAGGAGAAACACTCCAAGACACGTTTAATCAAGCTATCGAAAATTAAATACAAAGAAAAAATGTTAAAAGCAGCAAGGGAAAAGCAACTAATAACATACAAGGGAATCCCCTTAAGGTTAACAGCTGATCTTTAAGCAGAAACTCTGCAAGCCAGAAGGGAGTGGCAGGACATATTTAAAGTGATAAAAGGAAAAAACTTACAGCCAAGATTACTCTATCCAGCAAGGATCTCATTCAGATTCGATGGAGAAATTAAAACCTTTACAGACAGGCAAAAGTTAAGAGAATTCGGCACCACCAAACCAGCTTTACAACAAATGCTAAAGGGACTTCTCTAGGCAGGAAACACAAGAGGAGGAAAAGACCTAGAATAACAAACTGAAAACAATTAAGAAAATGGTAATAGGAATATATATATTGATAATTATCTTAAATGTAAAGGGATTAAATGTGCCAACCAAAAGACATAGACTGGCTGAATGGATACAAAAATAAGACCCATACATATGCTGTCTACAAGAGACCCACTTCAGACCTACGGACTGAAAGTGAGGGGATGGAAAAAGATATTCCATGCAAATGGAAATCAAAAGAAAGCTGGAGTAGCAATTCTCATATCAGACAAAATAGACTTTAAAATAAAAACTATTACAAGAGACAAAGAAGGACACTACATAATGATCAAGGAATCAATCCAAAAAGAAGATATAACAATTGTAAATATTTATGCCCCCAACATAGGAGCACCTCAATACATAAGGCAAATGCTAACAGTCATAAGAGGGGAAATTGGCAGTTACACAATAACAGTAGGGAACTTTAACACCCCACTTTCAGCAGTGGACAGATCATCCAAAATGAAAATAAATAAGGAAACACAAGCTTTAAATGACACATTACACAAGATGGACTTAATTGATATTTATAGTACATTCCATCCAAAAACAACAGAATACACGTTCTTCTCAAGTGCTCATGGAACATTCTCCAGGGTAGGTCATATCTTGGGTCACAAATGAAGCCTTGGTAAATTTAAGAAAATTGAAATTGTATCAAGTATCTCTTTTGACAACACTATGAGACTAGATATCAATCGCAGGAAACAAACTGTAAAAAATACAAACACATGGAGGCTAAACAATAAGCTACTAAATAACCAAGAGATCACTGCAGAAATCATAGAGGAAATCAAAAAATACCTAGAAACAAATGACAATGAAAACACAACAACCCAAAACCTATGGGATGCAGCAAAAGCAGTTCTAAGAGGGAAGTCTATAGCAATACAATCCTACCTCAAGAAATAAGAAACATCTCAAATAAACAACCTCACCTTACATCTAAAGCAATTAGAGAAAGAAGAACAAAACAACCCCAGAGTTAGCAGAAGGAAAGAAATCATAAAGACCAGATCAGAAATAAATGAAAAAGAAATGAAGGAAACAATAGCAAATAAAACTAAAAGCTGGTTCTTTGAAAAGATAAACAAAATTGATAAACCATTAGCCACACTCATCAAGAAAAAAAGGGAGAATACTCAAATCAATAAATTTATAAATGAAAATGGAGAAGTAACAATTGACACTAGAAATACAAAGGATCACGAGAGATTACTACAAGCAGCTCTATGCCAATAAAATGGACAACATATTGAACATATGGACAAATTCTTAGAAAAGCACAACCTTCTGAGACTAAACCAGCAAGAAACAGAAAATATAAACAGCCCAATCACAAGCAGTGAAATTGAAACTGTGATTAAAAATCTTCCAAGAAACAAAAGCCCAGGACCAGATGGCTTCACAGTGAATTCTATCACACATTTAGAGAAGAGCTAACACCCATCCTTCTCAAACTCTTCCAAAATATAGCAGAGGAACAGTCCCAAACTCATTGTACAAAGCCACCATCACCCTGATACCAAAACCAGACAAAGATGTTACAAAAAAAGAAAACTACAGGCCAATATCACTGATGAATATGGATGCAAAAATCTTCAACAAAATAGTAGCAAACAGGATCCAACAGCACATTAAAAGGATCATACACCATGATCAAGTGGGATTTATCCCAGGAATGCAAGGATTCTTCAATATATGCAAATCAATCAATGTGATACACCATATTAACAGATTGAAGGAGAAGAACCATATGATCATCTCAATAGATGCAGAAAAAGCTTTTGATAAGATTCAACACCTATTTATGATAAAAAGCCTCCAGAAAGTAGGTACAGAGGGAACTTACCTCAACATAATAAAGGCCATATATGACAAACCCACAGCCAACATCGTTGTCAATGGTGAAAAACTGAAACCATTTCCTCTAATATCAGGAAGAAGACAAGGTTGCCCACTCTTCACCACTATTATTCAACATAGTTTTGGAAGTTTTAGCCACAGCAATCAGAGAAGAAAAAGAAATAAAAGGAATCCAAATCGGAAAAGAAGAAGTAAAACTGTCACTTTTGTAGATGATATGATACTATACATAGAGAATCGTAAATATGCTACCAGAAAACTGCTAGAGCTAATCAATGAATTTGGTAAAGTAGCAGGATACAAAGTTAATGCACAGGAATCTCTTGCATTCCTATACACTAATGAAGAAAAATCTGAAAGAGAAATCAAGGAAACACTCCCATTTACTATTGCAACAAAAAGAATAAAATACCTAGGAAGAAACCTACCTATGGAGACAAAAGACCTGTATGCAGAAAACTATAAGACACTGATGAAAGAAATTAAAGATGATACAGTTGGAGAGAGATATACCATTTTCTTGGATTGGAAGAATCAACATTGTTAATAGACTGTACTGCCCAAAGCAATGCACAGATTCAATGCAATCCCTATCAAACTACCAATGGCATTTTTCACAGAACTAGAACAAAAAATTTCACAATTTGTATGAAAACACAGAAGACCCCGAATAGCCAAAGCAATCTTAAGAAAGAAAAATGGAGCTGGAGGATTCAGGCTCCCTGACTTCAGACTATACTACAAAGATACAGTAATCAAGACAATATGGTGCTGGCACAAAAACAGAAATATAGATCAATGGAACAGGATAGAAAGCACAGAGATAAACCCATGTACATATGGTCACCTTATCTTTGATGAAGGAGGCAAGAATATACAATGGAGAATAGACAGCCTCTTGAATAAGTGGTGCTGGGAAAACTGAACAGCTACATGTAAAAGAGTGAAATTAGAACACTTCCTAACACCATACACAAAAATAAACTCAAAATGGATTAAAGCCTAAATGTAGAGCCAGACAGTATAAAACCTCTAGAGGAAAGCATAGGGAGAACACTCTTTGATATAAATCACAGCAAGATCTTTTTTGACCCACCTCCTAGAGAAATGGAAATAAAAACAAAAATAAACAAATGGGACTTAATGAAACTTAAAAGCTTTTGCACAGCAAAGAAACCGTAAAGAGGAGAAAAAGACAACCCTCAGAATAGGAGAAAATATTTGCAAATGACGCAACTGACAAAGGATTAATCTGTGAAATATACAAGCAGCTCATGCAGCTTAATATAAAAAAAACAAATAATCCAATCCAAAAATGGGCTGCAGACTTAAATAGACATTTCTCCAAAGAAGATATACAGATTGCCAACAAACACATGAAAGGATGCTCAACATCACTAATCATTAGAGAAATGCAAATCAAAACTGCAATGACCTCACATCGGTCAGAATGGCCATCATCAAAAAATCTAGAAACAATAAATTCTGGAGAGGGTGTGGAGAAAAGGGAACCCTCTTGCACTGTTGGTGGGAATGTAAATTGATATGGCCACTATGGAGAACAGTATGGAGGGTCTTTAAAAAATGAAAACTAGAAGTACCATACGACCCAGTGATCCCAGTACTGGGCATGTACCCTGAGAAAACCATAATTCAAAAAGAGTCATGTACCACAATGTTCATTGCAGCACTATTTACAATAACCAGGACATGGAGGCAACCTAAGTGTCCATCGACAGATGAATGGATAAACAAGATGTGGCACATATATACAATGGAATATTATTCAGCTGTAAAAAAGAAACGAAACTGAGTTATTTGTAGTGAGGTGGATGGACCTAGAATCTGTCATACCGAGTTAAGTAAGAAGGAGAAAAACAAATACCATGTGCTAACACATATATGTGGAATCTTAAAAAAGAATGGTTCTGATGAACCTAGGGCAGGACAGGAATAAAGACTCAGATGTAGAGAATGGACTTGAGGACACGAGAAAGGGGAAGGGTAAGCTGGGATGAAGTGAGAGAGTGGCATGGATGTATATACACTACCAAATGTAAAATAGATAGCTAGTGGGAAGCTGCTGTATAGCACAGGGAGATCAGCTCGGTGCTTTGTGTCCACCTAGAGGGGTGGGATAGGGAGGGTGGGAGGGAGACACAAGAGGGAGGGGATATTGGGATGTATATATATGTATAGCTGATTCACTTTGTTATACAGAAGAAACCGACACAACATTGTAAAGCAATTAAACTCCAACAAAGATGTTGTAAAAGTATAATTTCCAAAAATTAGAAATATGACTTTCATAAAGATATAAAGTGAACGTGTAGAAATTTTATTTAGCCTATCAACGAGGAAAACAGTGAGGTGGTAAACTGATTCTCCGGGTATTTGTGGAACTGGGTATTTATAGGCTTAAAACAAAAACAGTGTTAGATTAAGATTGCTAGGCTACAGGTAAAACTGGATAGTGTCCTACAGGGCTATAAAACTAATCATTGAGGTTTTCTCACCATTCCGAAATCTGCAAGCTAACATGTCATCTCACAGTATCTGGTTTCTAATCTCATAGTAAATAGAAAAGTCTCAAACACAAGGAAGTTCTCCTAGACAATTCAGGAATCCTTGGGAGGATTTGTGTAACAACATGCAGTATGACCTGCAGAGATATGCCGCCACCTCCTTACCCACCCACTCTCCACTTCTGCCCAACTGCCTTAGCTCCAAGTTTTGGATGTGTTTTATTAACATTGAAAAAAAGACTTTGGCGTTAAAGAAATGTGAGGGTGAATCTCACTTCCTTCACTTGCCAGCTGTGTAATATTGGGCAGGCAGTTACCTGCGACTGGATTTGCGCGCTGCCAATTGGGAGGAGCTTTTGTAAAGTGCCTGACACGTGATAGGCACTCGTTAAGTCTTAGTTCTTCTCTTTACCTTTCCTTTTTCGTAAGTGAAAAAAGTTTACCCTTTGTCTGGCCTTCAGAGACAAAGTTTTCTTCCCCTTGGTAAGTGGAATATTTATAAATGGAATGGAATATTTGTAAATGGAGTATTTCCTGCCTTATCAATAAACAAAGGATGTCACGGTTATCAATGATTGCAGCCCTCCAACGTGAGTGGGTGAGCCCTGAGGAAACTCAGGGCTGAAAAGAATACCTGCCATCTAGCAGCCATCAGAATGAAGCCACTCCCTGCAGTGAGCCCTGAGGAAACTCAGGATGTGAAAATACCAGATACTGGCCACAGATATCTGAGGTGCACATCAAAGGAATGATTTCAGTGAGCCCAGACTCTTGCATTTTCCCATATATACAAAAGCGCTAAATTCTTTAACTTGAGATATCTGGTTTTCTTTAATTAACAATAATCTTTTGCCATTCCAGACTACCTGCCCTTTGTTGCAAAACTCCTGTATATCATGGCTCCTCCCCTCGCCTCCTTGGAGCAGTTTCTCAGTTATCTGAAATGCTGTCTCCTGGGCTGCAGTCCTCATTTTGCCCCAAATCAAACTTAACTCGCCACTCTTACGTTGTGCATTTTTTAAAGTCAATACCCTCCCTCCCTTCCTCCCTTCCTCCCTCCCTCCCTCCCTCCCTCCCTTCCTTCCTTCCTCTCTCTCACTCTCTCTTTCTCATCTCTAGTTTATTAGAATAATATCCTAGAACTCTGGTGGATTTTTTCCATTACTAAGAGAGGCATTCTCTTAAATATTTATTACTCATCTAAGTGGAAAAAAATAGATTTTTAAATTAAAAATTTAAAGATTAAAAATTAAAAGATTCTTTTTTAATTAAAAAATTCCACCAGCTTTATTGAGATGTAGTTAACCTATAACATTGTGTGAGTTTCAGGTGTATAACTTGGCAATTTGATATATGCATATATTGTGAAATGATTACCATAGTAAGGTTAGTTAACACATCCATCACCTCACATAGTTACAATTTTTTGTGTGTGTGATGAGAACTTTGAAGATATACTCTCTTAACTACTTTCAAATATGTAATGTAGTATTGTTAACTCTGGTTACCACGTTGTACAGAATGCTTTATTTAGAGAACCCTCTGCATATGACAAAATGGAGAGATGTTCCTCAAGTGAAGATGATTTCTTACTGGATATAACTTAGTGTTTCTTGTTTTGAGGTGGGGATGGGGGTATTACTTGTTTAAGTGTAAATATTATCCTTGTCTCCTTTTAAAAGGAGAACTGGCTGTCCGAGTTATCCTTTCTGAAGCCCACTCAGTATCTCAGTGTCTGCTGTGAGCTGCTCTGGGTTGAGGTTTGTGAGGAAGGGGTTGGATGCACAGAAGCTCTGAGGAGCATGCTCTCTGCATTTCCCCTTCCTGGTACAGGTCAGCCCAGGTGGGGTTAAGGGATGGCAGAGGGACCATGAGCTGGTGTCTGGCACAGGTAACAGGTCATCACTACCAGATCTGTATTCCTGGAGAGTATTCGTCTCTCCCCTTCTCCACAACCCCTCACATGTGGGACACTGAGCTGTGATTCAAAATGACAAAGTCTTCTGATATTGTTCCAGTCACTAGTTTCTGGAGAGTGAGGAGTAAGAAGGAATTGCCCTTGACTGTGCCTCCCTCACAGAGTATGGTATTAACATAGATCAGTAGGTCAGGGATCCCACATTCTAAACTCACTTCGGCCACTACTTGTAATGTTGTTTCTTCTTTTTCGTATTTACACATTTTTTTTCCCTTTCCTGCCTAAATGCAGAATCAGTATGTTGGATACATTGTTCAGTATTAATGGTCACACAAGGGAAAAGCTCTGTAACCCTCTTTCCTCATTTCTGTGTCCTATCTGTAAATGAGGTGATGTGATCAGTGCTTTGATGGTCCAAGCTCAGTTCATTCATTCATTAGGCAACATGTAGCTGTTGAGCAACAGCTCTGTGCCAAGCCCTGGCGGTTTCTCTGTAAACATGATAAATGAGAACCTGCCCTAATGGAGATAGATTGTAACCAAGGAAACAAATAAGATGATTAGAGACTATGATGAGTATTATGAATGAAAGAAATCAGATGATGGGAAACTATAAGTAAGCTGCTATTAGTCATTTTAATTAGCGTTATCAGAGGTGGTCTCTTTGAGGAGGTGGCTTTCTGAACTGCAAATGGAAGGATGAGAATGAGTCAGTCATAGGAAGAGTTGAGTTAAGAACATTCTAGGAAAGAGAGACAATGCAGAGAGGTGTGGGATGAATTTGGCTTGTGCACAGACCAGAAAGACAGACCTTTGGCTGAAGTGGAGTGAGTCTGGTGGGTGGAGAGGTGGACAGAGGCTGGCAGGGTCATTTAGGGCTTTGTAGATCATGGGAAGGAATTTGGGTTTATTCTAAGTGCAATGGAAAGCTTTTAAAGAGGTCTAAAGCAGTGGAATGGTATGAGCTTATTAAAAGAAGGGAAAGGAAAGAATAACTGCGGCTGTTGTGTGAAGAACTGAATGGCAGATGTCAGGCTTGGGAGTAGGGAGACCCGTGAGGTCCTGGTGCTTGGCTGTGGAGAAGGTGGTAGGGATGTGAGAGAACGAGGCCTTGAAGGTTTGACTAGGTTACGGTGGGTCCCAAATCCCTGGATGAGGAGCTTGGATTTGATTTTTGCAGCTGTGAGGGAGCTTCGTGTGTGAGTGTGAGTTTGTGAGTGAGTGAGTGTATGTGTGTTTGTGTATGACTGTGAGTTTAGGGGTGAGACTGAGTGTATGAGCCAGTGTGTATGAGCGTGGGGTGCATGTGTGGATTTGTGAGCAGATGTGAGTGTGTGTGTTATGTGTGTATGTGTGTGTGTTTGGGTTTTTCTCCTGTTGCAGATTTTGAACAGGCCAGTGGCATGAAGGAAAGGGCTGCCCTGTACGCTACAGATAAAGGCTGCTGACAGGGAGACTTGCTGGGCGGGTAGTGGAGTTAGACGTGACACGAAGGCCCAGACGTGCTAACGTGGCCAGCCATGGAGAAAGAGACGACTGAATCGGGCAGGTCCTGTTCTTTGTTTTATTCTGCTCTGGGTTGGATGAGACTGAGGAGTGAAGACCCCACTGAAGGAGTCACATTCTCTTCAGATTCGCCCAGTCTGATTGCTGGCTGAGTAGCTTACTCGTCTTATTAGTGACAAAACCAACCCTAAATTAAACCTCACTTAAATTCATGTGTTGGTTTCTCTGAAAGGAATGCCATCAGTAAGAGTTAAGTGGAATGGTTCTACTGCAGCCCACCCAAACTGTCCCCACTCTGCCTTGAGAGGTGCGCGCGCGCACACACACACACACACACACACGCACGCACACACACATATGGGGAGTACACACACATGGGGAGTACACACACATGGGGAGTACACACACACACATTGGGAGTACACACACATGGGGAGTACACACACACACGGGGAGTACACACACACACAGGGAGTACACACACACGGGGTGTACACACACACACGGGGAGTACACACACACACAAGGGGAGTACATACACACGGAGTACACGCACACATGGGAAGTACACACACACACGGGGAGTACACACACACATGGGGAGTACACACACATGGAGAGTACACACACACGGAGTACACACACACACACACACTCTCTCTCTCTTTTATATTTAAATTTCTTGATTCTCGAGAAACTCATTGTGTTTTTTGTTCCCCCCCAGGATATCTTTGAAGATGCCTTGGAAACCCTCTCTGTGTAAGTAGTAACATAATAAAAAAGTATGTAGTAGAGAAAAATTGACGGTTTTCTTATAAGAAATGTAAATATTTCTTCTCATTTTTTTGAATTTTTTGAGTGTAGTGGCTATTGTTGGAAAAATTCACTTCTTCATAATTTAACAGTTAGGATGTGATTAAGCTTAAGAAAGGATCTGTCTAAAGTTACTATCAGATATATTTTTGAGTCTTATTTCTTGTAACCTTAATTAAACTAAAATGAAAGAAAAAATGTTTTCCAACAAATTAAATTTTATTTGTTTATAGCTAACCCTTTTACATCTTGCCCATATTTATTTACATGGTTAGCCTCATATTGTAGATTTTTGCTTTTGGTTTGCACTTAGTTTTATTATAAGCGTTTCCTATAAGCCTACATAATTTTCGTAATGATTTTAAATGACATCATATGAGATCAAATGGAACATCGCAATTTACTTATTCATTTCTCCTTTGTTAGACATTTAGTTTTTCACTGGTTTAAAAACTTAAAACTAAGTAGTGAACATTTTGATGTGTATAGCTTTATCATATTTTTGAATATCTCCAAAAGGTTAAATTCACCCATGTAGAATTATTGGATTAAAAGGGATGAATATTTTTATTCTTAATGTGATATTTCTCAAGTTGCCGTTCTGTGTTAGTTAGCTCAGGCTGCCATAATAAAATACCACAGACTGGGTGGCTTTAACAACAGAGATTTATTTTCTCACAGTTCTGGAGTCAGAGATCAGAGTGCCAGTGTGGTCAGGTTCTGGTGAGAGCTCTCTTCCTGATTTACAGATGGTCACCTTCTCGTTGTGTCTTCACATGGCAGAGGGAGAGAGAGCGAGAGAGCAAGCTTTCTGGGGTCTCCTCCTATAAGGGCATTAGTCATGAGGGCCCCCCTCTCAGGACCTGATCTAAACCTGATTATCTCCCAAAGTCCTCATCTCCAAATACCATCACACTGGGGATCAGGGCTTCAACATGTGAAATTTGGGGGGACTCTATTCAGTCCACAGCACTTTCAAACGAGTTTCACCAGTTTGCATGGCTGTGAACTGCGTATAAGTGAAGTGGTTTAAAATGTAGCATTATCATCCCTAGGTATTATTTGAAACCATTTTGCTGCTTAAATGATACCTAATTGTTTTGTCTTAAAATTTTTTTCTGGGAGTTCCCTAGTGGCCTAGTGGTTAGGAGTCTAGGCTTTCATTGACGTGGCCTTGGTTCAATCCCTGGTCAGGAAACTGAGATCCTACAAGCCATGTGGTGCACATAACCCCCCGATTTTTTTTCTTATAATCATTGTTTAGTCCATTGCATTTCCTTTTGTATGAATTCTAGTCTTCTTTTGCCTATTTAACTTTTTTCTCAATGTTTTTTTTTTACATACTTATGAAATTTAAAATTTATATACACCTTCATACTTTGTCCTATTTGCTACAGATACTTTCCCTTAATTGCTATTTTTATGTTAGAGTTGCAAATTTTTATATTGTCCAAAAGTTTTAGTGTTTATGTCATTGAATGTGTATGTGAATAAAAAACTTAATTGTGATTAGGATTTTAAAAAATAACCTTTCTACTGTGCAATAGTTTAAGATTTACAGAATTATTATGAAGATAGTATGGAGAGTCCTGTATATCCCACACTTGTTTTCCCTATGATTAATTTCTTACATTAGAATGATACATTTGTCACAATTAATAATCTAATACAGATACATTGTTATAACTAAAGTCCATACTTGATTCAGATTTCTTTAGTTTTTATGGAGTATCCTTTTTCTGTCCCAGGGTCCCATTCAGGACACCACAGTACAATCATTCATTCTGTCTTCTTAGGCTATGCTTGATTGTGACGGTTTCTCAGAGTTTCCTTGGTTTTGAGTACTGGTCATTTGTTTTGTGGAATGTCCCTCAGCTGGGATCTGTCTGTTTTTTTTTCCTCATAATTAGACTGAGGTCATGTGTTTTTGGGAGGAAGATCACAGACCTAAAGTATCATTCTCATCACATTATATCAAAGATACATGTTATCAACCTGGTTTACTCCTGTTGATGCTAAACTTCATCACTTGGCTTGAGATAGTGTTTGTCAGATCTTGCCACTGTAAAGTTTTACTCTTCCCCCCCTTCCCTTTTCATACTGTACTCTTTGAAAGATAATCTACTTGTGTAATTTAAAAAATGACTTTTAAGGTGAGTACATTATTTGCCATCCAGAAATCTTACTCAGCTCTGCTGTGGCTTCTCCACCCTGAGCGTAGGCAGGAATTGAGCTTGGGCGGCCTGGTAGACTGAAATCTAGGAGGTAGAAAAGGATCTGACTGTGGGGCGGGTGACTGGAATTCACCAGTGGAAGCGCTGCTGTTCCCAGTGAGAAGCTAGAACACTCGACACACACCAGAGAGGGGTTCAGGTCTTGGAGATGAAGACAGGTCAGACTGATGTAATTGACATGACTGATGGGTGGCACACATTAAAACTTGTGTTTCTTTGAGCTTTCAGTGGCTGCATTAGACTGGCAGTGGCTTTACCTTTGGGTCTGAAAGGCGTTGTCAGCAATTTCTAACACCTATTAGTTTTTATTTTATTTATTTTTTTTACAGCAGGTTCTTATTAGTTATCTATTTTATACATATTAGTGTATATATGTCAATCCCAATCGACACCTATTAGTTTAAAAAAAAATCAAATTATAGGGAAACAAAAACCTTCTGAACTTGACTTGCGATTTCTGGTTTTCCAAGTAAGGAGCTTGAAGTTACCACTTTGTCCTAACAACAAGTAAAGAGGTAAACAGACTTGGAAATTCTACAACTCATTTTGCATCCATAAAAAAGGAGAGGTACACAGAAAATCACTGCTCCCAAGCCTGGAGGGACAGAAGGGCAAATACAGGGAGTCATGGTGTACAGAGTTGAAGCCAGGGCAGGGGTGGGAAAATGTCACCTATGATCGACGAATTGCTGGGGGTTCAGTGTGAATAATTCTGGGAGTTGAGAACCATAAGGAGACCCACTCATATGGAGCCCCTCCACCCCCAATGTGAAATTTGCCTCCAGAAGCTGTACCAGATTTATACAGTAAATGGAGGAGAAAAATCCCTTTGGGCTTCCAGTAGGGTGAGAAGAAAAAGAACCATTCTGAAATACATCAGAGTTTACTGTTCTTAACAAGGCCTGCCCTCAGGGGAGAGTAGTTAACCAGAACTTAACTGACCCTGGGGAGCTCTAGCCCACTCTGGCCATCCTGTCCCATCTAAGAGAGAAGAAAAACTGAGAAATACTTGAGAAGTTCCCAGTCCAGAGGCACAGGCTCCCTAAAAGACTGAGACCTCATCACAGGTCGATAGAATGCTTCCCCCTCCCCCACGCCTCACCACCACATGACCACAGGCCTATTTACAACAGTTCCTTTTATCATGTACATCATGTTTAACTATCAAGAAAGATTACAAGGCAGACCAGTAGGCAAAAAACACAGGTTGAAGAGACAGAGTAAGCGTCAGAACCAGACGTGGCAGGGATGTGGGAATTTAAAAGAACTATGGTTAATATGCAATGGGCTCTATGGAAGAAGTAGAGAGACTGTAGGAATAGATGGGTAATGTAAGCAGAAAGATGGAAACCATAAGAAAGAACCAAAAAGAAATGCTAGAGATCAAAACACTCTAACAGAAATGAAAAATGCCTTTGATGGACTTATTAGACTGGACATGGCTGAGGAAAGACTCTCTGAGCTAGAGGCTGTAGAAATAGAATCCTGAATAGAGTGGAATAGAATCCTCAAAAACTGAAAAGCAAAGAGAACAAAGAGTGAATAAAACAGAACAGAATATCCAAGGACTGTGGGGCAACTACAGCAGGTGTAACATATGCATAATCGGAACATCAGAAGGAGAAGAAAGAAAAGAACAGAAGAAATATTTGAAACAATAATGTGTGAGAATTTCCACAATTAATGTTAGACACCAAACCACAGATCCAGGAAGCTCAGAGAACACCAAATAGGATGATTGTCAAAAAATGACCTGTAGGTATGTTATTTGTAAGCTACAGAGAATCAAAGATAAATAAAAAATCTTGAAAGAAAAAATACACCTTACCTATAGAGGAACAAAGATAAGTATTACATCCAGCTTCTCCTCAGAAACCAGGCAAGCAGAAGAAAGTAGAGTGAAATGTTTGTATTGAGAGAATAAAACCATCAACTTAGAATTCTGTACTCTCTGAAATTATCTTCAAAAGTAAAGGAGAAATAAAGACTTTCTCAGGTGAACGAAAACTGAAGCAATTTGTTGCCCATAGATCTGCCTTGTAAGAAATATTAAAAGAAATTCTATAGAGAGAGGAAAAATAAATATGGGTCAGAACCTGAGATCTACTTAAGGAAAAGAAGAACATCAAAGAAGGAATAAGTCAAAGTAAAATAAAACATTTTTTCATATTCTTAATTGATCTAATAGATAACAGTTTGTTGAAAATGATACCAACAGTGTATTTGGTTATATATGCTTATGTTTATATCTTATGTATATATACATGCTTATGTATGTTTACATATAAGTGAGATGAATGACAACAATGATACAGGGGTGGGAGGGAGGAATTAGGATTATTTTGTTATTATAAGGTACTCATACTACCTGTGAAATGGTATAGTGTACTTTAATGTAGACTTGGATGAGTTGTAAATCCGTACTGCAAACTCTAGGGCAACCACCAAAAAAAAGTAAAAAAAAGAAGTGAAGCTGATGTGCTAAGAAAGAAGAGAAAATGGAGCATATAAAATGCTCAATTAAAACAACATAAGGCAGAAAAAGGGTAGAAGACAAGAATAGGAACAAAGAACAAGGGCAACAAATAAAAAACAGTAATGAATATGGTAGATATTAATCCAACTATATCAATAATCACTTTGAATGTCAGTGGTGTAAATTTACCAATTAAAAGACATTGTCAGAGTAGATCAAAAAACATGGTCCAACTATATGTTGTCTACAAGAAACCCACTTTAAATAAAAGACACATGTAGAGTAAAAGTAAATGGACGGAGAAAAATATACCATGCTAACACTAATCAGAAGAAAGCAGGAATAGCTCTACTAATTTTGGACAGAGCAGACTTCAAAGTAAGGAAAGTTATCAGGGATAAAGAAAGGCATTACATAATTGACAGAGGGGCCAGTTCTCCAAGAAAACATAACAGTTCTTAATGTGTAGGTACCTAACAACAGAGCATCAAACTACGAGAGGCACAAACTATATACAAGGAGAAATAGATGATTTTGTTATCATAGTTGGTGACTTCGACTGCCTTCTCTCAGAAATAGATCCAGCCGGGAGAAAATCAGTAAGGTCATAGCTGAACTAAAAAAAAGAAAATCCTGAACTTAACCCAACTGAAGTTAATTTAGATCCCTATCTCATGCCAACACTAAAATTGCTAGCCCAGTAGTCCAACGCCATTTGCTAAGTCTGTGCGTAAAATTTATGTTTGATGCCTACTTTATCAAATAATACACTCATTAAAATAATAATGCTGTGTTTCTGGGCTTTCTGTTTTGTTCCTTTGATCTATATGTCTGTGTTTGCACAAAAACTGCTCTATTTATCTGCTTTAGATGTTTTGATATTAGTATGACTGGTTCTCAGAAGAATAGCATCCAAAAGTGACCCATGTGATCGAGATGTTTTTGATCCATGACTATCAGAAACCCGTTGTGAACTCTTAAAATGTGGAATTCTTGGAGGCTTTGTATGTCTTAGCTTCTTTTTTTTTTTTTTTTTTTTTTTTGCATTACGTGGGCCTCTCACTGTTGTGGCCTCTCCCGTTGCGGAGCACAGGCTCCGGACGCACAGGCTCAGCGGCCATGGCTCACGGGCCCAGCCGCTCCGTGGCATGTGGGATCTTCCCGATCTGGGGCATGAACCCATGTCCCCTGCATCGGCAGGCGGACTCTCAACCACTGTGCCACCAGGGAAGCCCTGTCTTAGCTTCTTTTATCCTATTGTCAACCATATTACAGTTTTCTTCTCATCTTGAAAACAATAGTTTTTTAATGCTATCTCACTTTCTTGTTATCTAACATTTTCTTTTCCATTCATTGCCTCTTTCAGCCTGTCTTCAGCTGCATTTATCTGCTGTTGCCAGCTTTTTTTTACTTCCAAATTTAACTTCCCTGTCCTGCTCAGTTTACCAAACCCAAAGGTTTACCCATTCTAGAACTTGCCTTGTTCTTTTAGTTTTCTGATGTGCATTATTTCTTGTGACACCTAAGGCTGTTTCTTAAACAGTTTTGTGTTTCCTTTTCAATGTTGCCAAAATGTCCCTGGTACTTGCTTCTCTCACCTTAGTTGTAGCAACACATAATAGTAATGCTTTACCTAACTGAGAACCTTACCTCTTTGAAATAGAGCCCAAAGCCGGAAAGGGTAGCCAAAGTAGGTATTAGAGCCCATGCTCTAAAAATCTTGCCCTTCACTTGTAGTAGAGGATTCCATCCAGAGTCTATTTACAATGAATGTAAGTAGACTTATGCTTTTTGGCATAATTTTGCCAGAGTTCTAAGAGGTATGCTGAGAGGATGGTTTTATTTATTTATTTTTATTTTAAAATTTTTTATATCTTTATTGGAGTATAATTGCTTTACAATGTTGTGTTAGTTTCTGCTGTACGACAAAGTGAATTAGCTATACGTATACATATATCCCCATATCCCCTCCCTCTTGAGCCTCCCTCCCACCCTCCCTATCCCATCCCTCTAGGTAGTCACAAAGCACTGAGCTGATCTCCCTGTGCTATGCAGCAGCTTCCCACTAGCCATCCATTTTACATTTGGTAGAGTATATATGTCAATGCTACTCTCTCACTTCGTCCCAGCTTCCCCTTCCCGAGGAGGTGGTTTTAGAAGCCAGTTTGTTGATAGTAGCAAAAAATGGCAGGGAAAGAAGAAAGTAAATATGACATACAGTCATAGAACTCCAAAGCACAGCAGTATCGTTTTACCTAGCTTAGGTGCACACAACAAGATGTACCTTTCTGGTGAGTCAAGCCCTTGGACTTGACAGGTGAACTTGAGCACCAGTCTCAGTTGCCATTTACTGCCTGGGAGATCTGGGACAGTTTCTTTCTTTTCCTTCTTTAAAAAAAATTTTTTTTGGCTGCTTTTGGGTCTTCATTGCTGTGCGCGGGCTTTCTCTAGTTGCGGCGAGCGGGGGCTACTCTTTGTTGCGGTGCGTGGGCTTCTTGTTGCAGTGGCTTCTCTTGTTGCAGAGCACGGGCTCTAGGCATGCGGGCTTCAGTAGTTGCAGCATGCAGGCTCAGTAGTTGCGGCACGTGGGCTTCAGTAGTTGCAGCGCGCAGGATCAGTAGTTGTGGTTTGTGGGCTCTAGAGCGCAGGCTCAGTAGTTGTGGCACACGGGCTTAGTTGCTCCACGTCATGTTGGATCTTCCCAGACCAGGTATCGAACCCGTGTCCCCTGCATTGGCAGGAGGATTGTTTTCTTTAAAATTTAAAAAATTTTTATTTTTAATTTTTTTAAACGTCTTTATTGGAGTATAATTGCTGTACAGTGTTGTGTTAGTTTCTGCTGTATAACAAAGTGAATCAGCTATATGCATACGTATATCCCCATATCCCTTCCCTCTTGCGTCTCCCTCCCACCCTCCTCATCCCACCTCTCTAGGTGGTCGAAAAGCACCGAGCTGATCTCCCTGTGCTATGCAGCTGCTTCCCACTAGCTATCTATTTTACATTTGGTAGTGCATATATGTCCATGCCACTCTCGCACTTCGTCCCAGCTTACCCTTCCCCCTCCCCGTGTCCTCAAGTCCATTCTCTACGTCTGCATCTTTATTCCTATCCGGCAGGAGGCTTGTTAACCACTGTGCCAGGGAAGTCCCTCTGGGACAGTTTCTAAGTCTCAGTTTCTTCATCCTCTCACAGATTTATTGGGAAGATAAAATGAAATTTAATTTAAATGTGATAATGGGTATAAACACGTAGTAGGTGCCCAGTAAATATCGGTAGTATACTACTCCCCCACCTTGGATGCTGTTAATCTCCACTGAGAAAGGCATGTTCATATTGCTGTCTCTGAGACATTGGAAAAAGTTTAAATTATATCTAGTATATTCTATTTAAGAGGGTAGAGACTTGTGTCACATATGTTAAGAAAATTCGAAAATGACTAAAAATGTTTTCAAACAGCATTTGAAAGTTAGTAGGATGTGCTTCATTCACAGGGAAAGCTCTCTTGGATGTTTCTCTTTATTCCATAACATAGAGCGTGATGTTACTGTACTATGTCTCCTGTATTACTGACCCTTTCTGAAATTAAAAATATTACTGAAGTAATCTGTTATTCAAGATTTTTCTTTTAAAATATTATGTATGTTTTCTCTCTGATTACAAGTATATGTTAATTGTAAAAAAAAATTCTTCAGTTGTTTTTTATGTGAACTTTTATTTTGTCCTAATTTCAGGGTTTGCCAAAATTTCTCTCGTTCCCTCTTATTAAATTTACGATGCCACAACATTCCTCTTGTGATACATTAGCTGCTGAAATCAGTAGAGTTCTTTTTCCATATGCTGATTGAACCGCATATTTTGGTTTTATAGTTTGGTTTTATGTGCAGGTAGCAACGCTTCCACCTCTCTGTAGCAGGATGTGGTCCTCTTGCCAACCTGGTGATTAATTTCTTCCTGTGAATACTTTCTCCTGAATTTCTAATGAAAAGATGCAAGTGAACAGATGAGGGAGACCTTAAAGTATTTCCACAAAAGAAAATTATCTCCTACTCTCCTTTTCTGCTTAATGAATTCACCACCACAGATGTAGGTTTTCCTAGTTCTGGATCTTTGTGGTAACAATTGTGTTATTTTTATTTTTTTTTTTTAGCAAGAAATTTATTTATTTATTTATTTTTTTAACATCTTTATTGGAGTATAATTGCTTTACAATGGTATGTTAGTTTCAGCTTCACAACAAAATGAATCAGTTATATATATACATATATTCCCATATCTCTTCCCGCTTGCGTCTCCCTCCCTCCCACCCTCCCTATCCCACCCCTCCAGGCGGTCACAAAGCACCGAGCTGATCTCCCTGTGCTATGCGGCTGCTTCCCACTAGCTATGTACCTTACGTTTGGTAGTGTATATATGTCCATGCCTCTTTATCGCTTTGTCACCGTTTACCCTTCCCCCTCCCCATAGCCTCAAGTCCATTCTCTAGTAAGTCTGTGTCTTTATTCCTGTTTCACCCCTAGGTTTTTCATGACATTTTTTAAATTCCATATATATGTGTTAGCATACGGTATTTGTCTCTCTCTTTCTGACTTACTTCACTCTGTATGACAGACTCTAGGTCTATCCACCTCATTACAAATAGCTCAATTTCGTCTCTTTTTATGGCTGAGTAATATTCCATTGTATATATGTGCCACATCTTCTTTATCCATTCATCCGATGATGGCCACTTAGGTTGTTTCCATCTCTGGGCTATTGTAAATAGAGCTGCAATGAACATTTTGGTACATGACTCTTTTTGAATTATGGTTTTCTCAGGGTATATGCCCAGTAGTGGGATTGCTGGGTCATATGGTAGTTCTATTTGTAGCTTTTTAAGGAACCTCCATACTGTTCTCCACAGTGGCTGTATCAATTTACATTCCCACCAACAGTGTAAGAGGGTTCCCTTTTCTCCAGTTGTGTTATTTTAAGTGATAAACTATTTGGGGAAGTTGCTAGATTTATAAGCTGGTAGATCGTACAAACATCTATAACATTTAGAACTGGAGGGAAAATTAGAGATTTTTTTTTTTATAAAACAGTTAGTGGGACATTGAACATGTCCTTTCTAAAAATTAAAAAAATTGTTTATGAAGTTTCTGACTTGTTTAGCATAGGAGGTAATCTCTCAGGGAGGAACCGTACATTAGACCCATCTCATGGCCTATAGAAATTTGCTAGAAGATTAGCTCTGCCTTAGTCTCTGGCTCCCTGATTTAACAATTCCATACTGGTATGTGCTTCTTGGTGCTCTGATGACTGGGTATCCTTCTTGCCCACTGTTTGTACACAACTACCATATCTGAAAATGTAGTGGTGGGTATGAAGTCTGTTCATGAATTAAGTGATATGACATGTGAAGAATAAATAAAATGTTCCAGGGTTTCCAAAGAGCTGTTTCTGGTTGGGAGATCGGAGTGGCTGGCATTGGTTTTGGGTTTTGAGAGATACCAGGGTTACTTGGGACACCTGTGGACACAAGAGATTTTGGGTCACCATGGATTCCTGGCTTCCGTTTAGTGAGGAGAGTAGACTAACTGCTTGGAATCAAGTGAATTGGTAGTGTTTTCAATTAACCTCTTTCTCATCAAAACCACAGTGGGCCATGGCACAAAAATCTAATTAACTGGGGGGCCTGGTCGGGTACTACTTAATCAAGGTTTTCTTTTTATGATAGTTTAGAGAAGTCAGAGGAGACATCAAATTTATGTGCAAAGACTGTTGGAGCAGATTCAGGTTTAATACGTTTTCACCAGTGATCTCTTAATATTCCACAGTACCTTATTAAAATTTTGAATTTATCCTTATATAGAAATTCGTAGGTGTTTAATCAAGTCCTGAGGCAATGGGATGTGTGTGTTCACGTACAGGAACTACAGTGAATTTGTTCTTACGTCTAGAAGTTGAAAGAGGCAGACGTTTTTAGTCAGGTGATAAGAAGCTTACAGTAGAATTAAAAATATTTTGTAGTGTAGCTTTTCTCATGGATTTCATCCTTCTTCACACCTTCTCTTTTGAACTACAAACTGTAGATTAGAATGAGGTAAAGCTTTTAAGGCAACTCCCCCCCCCGCCCCCCATCAGTTTAGATCAGTTAATTATGGTGCAATAATTTTGTCTGTTTTAAGGTTATCTAGGGTGATATTCGGTGAATGACCGTTGAAAAACATCCAGTTAATATTTTTCTTCATAGTAGTTAAATTATAACTAGTAACTACAGGCAGAGTTAGATTAATTTTCATATTTCTGTGATCTTTTCCTTGACCCAGCTTCTCTGTCTAGGTAATCCAAATGTTCCTCAGGTCTGGAGGGGCACCTCTCTGCCCCGACCTCAACCTGATTTTTCTTAACCAAGTTGGCATTTAATTATTTCATTGGATCTAAGATGCCGCTGACATTGTATATACCACTGAGGAAGGAGAAAAACACAATGGAGAATTTTACAGGTGACTTTGCCGAAGGGAAGGGAAAAATAAAACTGTCATGCAGGAAGACACAGTAAGGAAATGTGTGTATTTCAATCTTGGTACTAGGTAGGGAGGGGAAAAAAACTTCTCTTGAGATTCTCTGCCCTGGGAACTTTAAAAAAATAGCTCTATCACATTATGAAACTATATCCCATAAAATCCCTGTTTTAAATTTACAATTCATTGGAGTTTATTATATTTACAGAATTGTACAACCATCATTACAATCTAATTTTAAAAAATTGATCACCCAAAAAAGAAACCCTGCACCCCTTTACAGTCATTCTCCTTTCCCACTCCTACTCCTAGGCAACCACTAATCTAATTTCTGCTTCTAGATTTGTCTGTATAGACATTTCATAAAAATAGGATTATTCAATATATGTTCTTTTGTGTCTGGCTTTTGAGGTTTATCCATGTTGTGGTATGTGTCAGTATTTCATTCTTTTTTAGGGCTGAATAATACTCAACTGTGTGGACATACCACATTTTGTTTATCCATTCATAAGTTGATAGACAATCAGGTTTTTTCCAGTTTTTGACTGTTGTGAATAATGCTGCTATAAACAGCTGTGCACAATTCTTTGTGTGGACACATGTTTGTAATTCTCTGGTGTATATACCTAGGAGTGGAACTGATGGGCTGTGTGGGAATCCTGTGTTTAACTTGTTAGCACTCTCAGAATTTCAATCACAAGCTAGTTTGTGGTCTGAATATTAGGTACCAGTGTGGCCCAAACAGCTTCAAGCAGGCACTTTAATTTTAAGTGGATCAGCTTGGTTTTGCCTTCAGGTAACTGGCAGAAGCAAATGTGGATCCTTTCCCTAAGAATTTAACTTTGATCTAGGGCAATCAAAGTTGCTCTTGATTTTAAGATACATCTGGGTTTTGGGGATATTACATGATGAAAAATCTGTGTTACAGAGTCCATGGAATACAGTGAATGGAAATACATTTCGCTAAAAAGCCCAGAGTGAGCAGCATCCCAAGCATCTTTTCCCTGTATTGAATTGCTTTTCTCTGTATTTTCTTTTGTACTGTTAGGTCTTCTTTAATCGTCCGCTATTGTATTGGAACCTTCCACAATAAGTAGTTCTTTATATAAGCTTATGTGGGGGGGGAGCGTATGCACATTTTAAGTTAAGGTATGTATATTCTATGAATGCTTCCTTTCACTCTAAGGAGGAGTGACAGTATTTCCTAAGCTCAAAGGAAAGCTTCTTAGTGACCCTTTGGTCCAATTGTCTCATTTGACCAAGGAGGCCCAGGGGAGGTGGAAGACTTGGTGGTGTTGGTGGCAAAATGAATGGAAAATGACTCGTAAACCCTTATGGACAGGGCCTTTGTCATTGTGGTTCCCTTCTCTGCAGGCTCAGGAGCCTCTCTGACCATCACTCAACCCCAGGTAGCAACACCCAAGTTGTGCCTGCAAGTCAGAGAAGCCCTGTTCCCAGTACTGACTTCCTTACCTCCTCCAAGAGTGGCCTTCTGGGCATGACGACTACTCTGTCCGGGACTACCTTAACAGTTGTAATGGGAAATAGGTCCAATCCTTGTCTATTTGGATATTTCACAAATGCCTTAATTAAAAAAAAAGATAATTATTTATTTTGGCTGCACTGGGTTTTAGTTGTGGCATGAGGGATCTTTGTTGCGGCATGCATGTGGGACCTAATTCCCCGACCAGGGATCGAATCCAGGCCCCTGCATTGGAGTGGAGTCTTACCCACTGGACCACCAGGGAAGTCCCCGCTCCCAAATACCTTAATTTCTGTGTTTCAAAGTGAACTTTTGGTGGCCGCCTCCCTCATCCCTCCAAAACCTTTTCCTCTCCCAGGCTTCTCCATCTTTGTAAATGTCTCCACCCACTTGCTCAAGGCAGGTGCCTGGTGGACATCTTTGATTCCTTCCCTTTTCTTTAACTTCCCTACTACCAAGTCTGATGATTTCTACCTCCAACATTTATTTCCCATCTGTTTACTTCTCTCTCTCTCCTCTCTATTACATTAGCTCGAGGTACTGTCAGGTTTTGCCTGGATTACTTTAAGAGCCCCCAATGTGTTTTCGTGCTTCCTTTGTTCTCTATTCTTCCACCCTCCCAACTGCATCCTACTTTTTCTCCACACAACAGCCGAAGTTACCTTATTTTAAAATTTTAATATGAAAAATTTCAAACATATATAAACAGTAAAGAGGATAGTAAACTGAGCTCTTGTATACTCACCACTTACCTTCAACAGCTGTTAACTCAAGGCCGATTGTTTTTCATCTATAATCCACCCCAAGTTTATTTGGAATCATATCCTAGACAGTATACTTTATTTCTACCTCTAAATATTTCAGTATGTGCTTCCTGAAAACAAAGACGTGCTCTTATGGGTAATTACTGTTCAGATAACAAGGCCAGGAAATTGCATTGAAACAGAACTATTATCTAATCTATAAGCCTTTTACGGCATCACTGTATCTGTATTTTAGTATGCATATAAAAGATAGGTCTCTTTTTAAAAACATCACAAGGCTGTTGTCACACCTAAAAAAATTAACAACATTCATCAAATATCCTGTCAGTATTCAAATTTCCCAGTTGTCTCATAATTTATTAACAGCAGGTTTGTTTGATTCAGGACAGAGTGATCCTTTTAGAAATTCAGTTGGATGATGTCACTGTCTTGCTTAGAATCTGTGCATGAGTTTGCATGTCTCTGAGGATGAAGACTCCAAGCTACCTCAGCCCGCAAGGCTTGAGGTCAAGGTCAGGTCCCCACATACTGCTTCCACTCACCCTCAATCTCTGCCCTCGGCCAGAAGCCTCTTCCAGGGTTTTGACTGAGCTAGACCTTTGCTGCCCTAGATTTGTGCATCTGGCCTCTCTGACCAGAGCAACTTCCTTCCATTCCTCCCAGAGCTTCTTCCTGGTCATCCTCAGCTCTCAGGTGCTATGTCCTCCCACTTTGCTTAATGACTCCACCTGAATAGGTTACTCCTTCCTCATTCCTCTATCTTGGCATCCTGTTTGTTCCTTTCATACCCTTTCTCATTTTGTAGTTATTTTTTACTTGTTTTTTGACCGTCTGTTCCTTTGGACTCTTGAAGTTCCAGGAGGATGGGACTGTTCTCTTCTTTTTTTTTGTGGTACGCGGGCCTCTCACTGTTGTGGCCTCTCCCGTTGCGGAGGGCAGGCTCCGGACGCGCAGGCTCAGCGGCCATGGCTCACGGGCCCAGCCGCTCCGCGGCATGTGGGATCTTCCCGCACCGGGGCACGAACCCGTGTCCCCTGCATCGGCAGGCGGACTCTCAACCGCTGCGCCACCAGGGAAGCCCCGGGACTGTTCTCTTCTGCTCATCGTGGTGCACCCTGTACCCAAGCACGATGCTTGGCATATAGTAGATGCTCAATATGTATTTGTCGAATTAATAAATTTGTTGAATTAATGTACTAATCGGAAACTATAGATGAATATTCAGAGTAAACTGCAAGGATTTTCAGTGCATTAAAATAATCCAGCCATCATTTACTGAGAACTTAGCAAGTATAGGGCACAATGATATTGCTGTGATTGTTCAAAGAGAGAGTGAGTTAAAGGATGTTTTGGGATGTGTTTTTTTCTTCTTCTTTTTAATGATGACAGCTGGTTGTGCTAATCAACCCGTACATACATAATTAGGTAATGTCCAATTGTTTGGGCGTACTAAGCACTGTGCAGATTGTCAGTGACTCCTTTGCCTTTACTCACCTCTGGGCTGACTCACTTTCCATCTGAAGTTTATGTAAATGAGCTGTCATACTCTTAGGGGTTGTAGTGAGCTTCACTACCTTTGGTTAACTTTCTACCATTTTTTATCTGCCTTGCTTTCTGATATGTTTATCCATCCGGATAAAAATAGCAACCTGAAATGAGTAATAAAACACCACAAAAGCAGATACTTGGGAGCTTTGCCTTTTGAAACGTGTCAAACTTCTCCATTGGCTATGTTTTGAAAATTAATCAGTATCTCTGGTTCTCCCTTTCTCCCCTTCTTCCTACCTTTCCCCTTTGTGTCATCATGCTTGTAGAACATTGTAGCTAGAACTCCTCAGAGACGAAGTGATGTTTGCATTAGGTACATTATTTATAAATAATGTATAGTTCAGTATCATGTATCATACACATTTAATAGTCTGAAGACTTAGCCACTAACAAATTTAAAGGACTCTGAAATTGCTTAACACTGAAGAGGTATTTGGAGATTTATACGTGATTTTTATTTTTGTGTAATTTCTGTGTTATTTATTTTATGTTTATTGTCCAGAGTGAAAGTATTCAAGCCAGCAAGGAGTATTTTTTTTATTACCTGTGAGCAGAATGATCTCAAAATGTGTTCAAGCTCCATGTAGCTCTGATAAAGTAGCATGTTTAAAGGTATAGGCATAGTTTTGGTCTCCCCTGTAGGCAAGGCAATTATAAGCTTTTAATTTCTGTTTGTTTTATCAGCAAAGAAAGTTTTCTGTGAGGGCACCTTGACTTTGCTTTTATGCAAACTTCAAAGCGAGCAGCATAGTCTTTTCAAATCACTCTGGTTCCATGGTCACATCACCTTGTGCCTTTTGTGTCACATACCCTGCTGCTTCCCTCTTACAAGGATACTTGTGATTGCATTTAGGGCCCAAACCAAATAATCTAGGATAATCTTCCCATTTTAAGATTATTAACTTAATTACACTTGCAAGCCTCTTTTCTCATATAAGGTAACATTCATAGGTTCCAGGGGTTGAGACTTGGATATCTTTGGGGCCATTGGTTAGCCTAACTACAGGTAAAAATAACATGCATGGTGGATACATGTACAGTTTTAATTTCCTTCTTTGTTTCCAGTTCTCTGTAAGGACTTTATTATTTTAAAATCAGGAGATATCAGAGTACATTACCTGATACTTTTATAATCAGATTAAATTGTGAGCCACATCACAGAAACAGTCCAGTTGTAATATGTGTAAGAGCCCTTAAGGCAAGACAAGAAAGTTGTCAAGTCACTGACCATCTCTAAGCCTACTTTATTTTTTTGAGTTTCATCAAAATCAATTCAAATATTCTTTATCTAATATTAATTTTAAATTGCAGTTTCCATCTACAGTGGAGTGACTTTATATGTATATTTCATTCACTTCACTAATTTAACTTTTGTGCATTTAACCCATTTGACCGAAAACTTCACAGAACTTGACTTCCCCTTATTTAGTGTTTTTAAAAAGTCAGTAAGATATAAAATCCAATTCTAACTTGGGAGCATCAGACTGCTCTTACGTTTTCCTTAAAACAAAAGAGGTAATTCATTTTATTCTTCATTTAACCCTCTTTGATAGTGGTGAATCCCTGGATTAGGTGAAAAATCATTAAAAGGCCCTGTGGATTTTATAAATCCAGGCTATTTGTATTTTTCTTGCTTGCTTCCCTAGGATAATCAAACAGTGATGGATTAGAATTAGGCTGCAGCAGAGATTGGGAAAAAAAAAAAAATCTCCCGGCATCCCTTCCTGCAGGAGCATCAGCTTCGGCAGTGAGTGTAGCTGCCACTTTAACTGACATGTCTTAAATTCTGCCCTGGGAAGCTCTGGGATGCTGTCAGCTGCCGGGCAACTTCTTTTCTTAAGCTCAGTAATTGAGAGTCTCACCAGAGACCAAGAAATAAAACAGAAATTGAGGATTTTTTTGCCTTTTAAATTGAGGATTGTCTCTTCTTTTCATTGGCTTTTAAAAAATCTGGTAGAAGAGAGGGCATCTTCACAGTGGGGCTATATTAATTCCTTCAAAGTTACAGCTGCTCTAAACCTGTGAGTATGTCGCATTTATTTAGCTGTTCCTGGGGGTGTGATTGCAGCATTCTCTTTGGATCTGTGAGGATTTAATTTAAGGAAAGCTATGCTGATTAAAAAAATTGGAGTGAAATTTCACTGGAGACCTGCAGTTTTTGTTAATTGACATTGACTTCATTAAAGCCTTCATGTCAAGCCTGCCAGGGCTCCCCCTGCCCCCCATATCTTTTTTTCTTAAGTTCCTGAGAGTGAGTGCTGAAATTGGAGAAAATAGTGAATCTTGCTGAGAAGAATTCAGTCTTCCCGGGATGCTATGGCAGGTTTACTGCGGCTGCAAGGTGTGCGTGGGGCTGCAGAACAATGGAAGGATGATGACGGCTCACTTTGTATTCACTGTGTTTGTCTTATGTCCTTTGTTGGCGTCGTTATGGCGTTTTGTTTTGTTAGGGTGATTAAAACCTTAAAAATTAAGTACCGTGGCATGCTGGCAGAATAGCGTCAGTAGTCATAGACTTCACCGCTGTCTGTGCTGTGTTGGGTTCAGCCAGTCTCTTTGTAGCAGATCACAGTAAATGGGAGTTACCCAAGAGTGACCTTTGCATGACCACCCTTTTCTAATTGTTCATTTGAGTCGGTGCCATTTTTTTCTGGTGACGCAGACCCTTTAGTTTAAACATCTGTCCTTAGTCATTGTGTCCCCTTCGGAATACACTGGAGGCTAGAACTGTATCCTTGCTGAATTTTTATTGAATCAATTTTGAACCGTTTGTAAAGAGAGAGGTTGGATTTTGGTTCCCTTGATAACCCCCATATGTTCTTGATTGGTCTTTGTTACACGAAAGTCTTATTATTTTAGTGATCTGATCCAGATCATTTGGTTCCTGATCTCATTCCTTTATCTTAAAATCACATTGGCTAAAACGATTTCTAAAAGTTAAGTTCAGAGATCAGTAATCAAAATACTTTTAAATACCAACTGTTAACAGTTGTCTTTGTAGATGCAGAATATATTATGTGAGTTTTTTTGGGTGTTAGTATTTTGATTGATTTCCTGCAGCATAAAAAAATAAATCAAGGATTTTAAAAAAGAAACTCTCTACCACCCAGAGATCAAACATCTGCTGTTTTTATTTTTAAACATTTGGTCATTCCTAAATGCAGCAACTTTGAATTCAATGAGGAAAGAGTCCTAAAAATAGGAAATTCTGCCTTACCTAGACTGGTAAAGAACTTATATTCATTCATTCATTCATTAACAAACGAACGTTTACATTTGTCACAAAGCTCTTGCCAGACTTTGGGGACATGATGCTGAACGAGATATTATATCTGCCCTCGTGGAGCAGATACTATTAGCAGGTGAGGGGAACATTCAGAAACTACCTAATTATTTCATTATATGTGTTGTAATTTTTCAACTGTAGAAGTATTGGTACTTTGCAGCCAAATATTTATATTAAAGACATACAAATACTTGCATGTAATTCTGCCCCAGATCTTCTGGAGCCACAGATCCTTGGTATGCTTGACCTGGAAAGAGATTTTGAAAATAATTGAATTAGTTCAACAAGCATGTGATAGGCACTCTATTAAGTGCTGGTTTTTAGATCAGTAAATAAGGAATAAGCCCTGCTTTGGAGGAGGTCACAGTCTAGTCTATTGAGAGAGGGAGGGAAATTGGTTATGTTAGTATATTCTAGTATGTTATTCAGTAAATACTGAGTGTGTGCTGTAATGTTGGGCATTGCCATAGGCACTGTGCTGGGCACTGGGGGTGGGGTGGAGAGTAAGACAGAGATACCGTGCCCTCTGGAAGCTCTTAGGGGCCGTGGCAGAGAAATGATAGGATGCCATGAGAATACACCTGAGGGGGAAGGGGCCTCAGTACCATTTACTGATCATCTGCGGTGGGCCAGCCATTAATTGGTACTCTCTGTGTGCATCAATCTTCCCTTCAATCCTATAAACTAGTTACTATCTCTGCCGTAACAAGCAAGTAAATGGAGATGCAGAGAGGTTAAGTAATTTGCTGAAGGTCACACAGGAAGTGAGTGGAGGAATTAGAACTCGATCCCAGATGTGACTTGACTTCACATCTCTGCCCCTTCCAGTGGTCCCCAAACCTGGCTGCTTATTAGAGTTATCTGAGCTCTGGAGGGAGAACTGTGTTTATTACAGGCGTCCCTGAGGACTATGGGCAGTGAGATTTAGGGACCATTCTTAGACTACCCCCTCAATTTACAGATTGGGGAGAGCGAAGATAGAGATCATACAGTACTTAAAATGGGGCCAGTAGCTAGATTTCCTAGTCACCATTCACTCCATTGCAGTATCTGGAAAGATACAGACTAAGAAATCAAAACCAGAATCAAAAGCAAACAACAGACCCAAACCAACCAACCAAATTAACAAAACAAAACAAAATAAAACAAAAACAAGATAGTAGCAATAAGAACCTGAACCTGTAAAGTGTTTGTCTGGTCTTGGCTCTGAAGAACCACCCCTGGTAGCCCAGACAGCCCCGATTCAGGGGTCTCCCTGTGCTGCCAGATGGTTACTACTTGAGAGTGAACTAGGTAGGACTTTTTTTTTTTTTTTAAAGAAAACAGAGCAGATATCTTGGCTTATTAATATTCATTCAGGCACTTCAGTTTATTCAAGAAACTGTTACTGGGATGTAATGGGATAAACTCTGTAGTATGGAGAAGGTCAGGGTTCTGTGGGAGCAAAGATGAGGGATGACCAACCTACACCTGGGTGATGGCAGGAGTTCAGAGAGATACTGACCTTGTAGGGCTTTCTGGAGGAGGGGATGTCTGAATTGAGGCTGATATTGCTAGATACTAGTGGCAATCAGGTGTAGCAGCAGAGTTTATTAGGGCAAAGACCCTGAGATATGAGAGACCATTGTAAGAGAGGAAAACTTTCTCCTCTGTTCTCTTAGGTTCATGCTAGGGGCCCTGCAAATTAAATGGATAAAAGACAGATTAGCAAGGGAAGAGAAAAACAAGTTTAATTGCATATGCACATACGAAAGTTCACAAAGAAATGTGCCTCAAGGAGGTGGTTAGAATTGGGGGCTTATTTACCATCTAAACAAAGAATGATGAAGTGTGGAGAAGAAGCTAAATAAAAGAGTTTGGGGGGCTTCTGGATGAGGGTAAGTTATGGGAAGATGATTAGAAAATGTATGTTAGAGAAGAATTGTTTAGTAAGTTTTTTATGCAGCTAAGAGTCCTCTCAGGTGATAAGAGTTATCTTTGGACTAGTTTTCTTCCTGGTGTGGGAGAGGGAGACATCATTACAAAAGGAAATTGATACCCTGATTTTAGATAGAAAGGAAGAGAGCAGAGAGCTAATTGCCTTCACCTCAAAATAATCTTTACGTGAAAATGATATATTTTGGGGTGACATACTCTGATCCCCTTCACTATGATCTCTTCAGGGTTTGCCAAGAAGCTTGAGAGGCCTGCAGTTCTAGTGAGGATAGTCTGGTTAGAGAAAGACAGGTACCAAGTGTACCTTGCCAAGAAACTGTGGCAAGGGCCATGATGAGCCACTGAAGTGTCACTAAAGTATGAGTGGTGAAGTCGTCTCGCTCCTGACTCTTAAGACTCTGGCCAGTTATTTATAATTTAGGGCTTAAATAGGCTTTGATGGCGTAGGTAGAGAATTTAACATATTTGTGTGCATATACATATGAATGTACATAGAGATATATGCATGTGTATATATATATATATATATACACACACACACACACACACAACGCATGCATAGAGATATACATTGGTATAGATATATATCAATCGTTGTTTTAATGGAAAATACGTTTTGATTTCCAACCCAGTACATCATAAACAAATTTATAAGATTATAACCCACTTGTGACTTTGTATGGTTTTTAATCTCCCATTTTTTGCATCAAATCTCTATTTGATTAGCAGAAGTCTCTGAGGCCTGTCATGAGATAAGGGATTTTGAGGCTCTGTGTGGTTTCCTGAACAAAGCAGTGAGGGAGGTTTAGCAGCTTTTTGCTGTGTCATCGTTTTCATATCTTAGTGGAGAAGAAATGGATTAGATCCTTTTTAAAATGTCTTCTGTGTCAGGTCCGGTACCCACAGAAAGTCTGTCTTTGTATCTTAAATAACAACCGTGTTAATTGATCTCCCCTTTTACAGAGAAGGAAAACAAGGTGGGAAAACGTTAAATCAGTTGCCCAAAGTAATTCAGAGTGCTGACTGTGACTCCATGGTGCTAAAAGTTGGCCAATCTGTGCTCCTACAGGCTGTTGTATTGTGTCTCTTAGCCATGGGTTGATTGGGGGAATGTAGGCAGCCTCCTCCCCTTTTTTTTTTTTTTTGCGATACGCGGGCCTCTCACCGTTGTGGCCTCTCCCGTTGCGGAGCACAGGCTCCGGATGTGCAGGCTCAGCGGCCATGGCTCACGGGCCTAGCCGCTCCGCGGCATGTGGGATCCTCCCGGACCGGGGCACGAACCTGTGTCCCCTGCATCGGCAGGCGGACTCTCAACCACTGTGCCACCAGGGAAGCCCCCTCTCTTTTTTAATAAAGTCGCAGAGCCCTCTGCATATGAAAAATGCTTATAGGTTTTTTGACCTCATGCTCAGAGATCTTCTTATCGTTTTGACTTGCTTTCTACTTTTCAACACAAAATTTACACTTATATCTTTGGAAAGACAGAAGGGGCAGGACTGCATCTATAGGCAGATGATACGAACAAGAATTTGACATGAGTTTCATGCATAGCTTGTTTTTCTTTTGATAGTTCATCAGTTCACAGGTGTGGAAAGTCTTTTTTTAAAAAAATTATTTATTTTAGGCAGCCTTGGGTCTTTGTTGCTGCGTGAGGCTTTCTGTAGTTGCCCCAAGCAGGGGCTACTCTTTGGTGCGGTGCGTGGGCTTCTCATTGCAGTGGCTTCTCTTGTTGTGGAGCATGGGCTCTAGGCACGTGGGCTCAGTAGCTATGGCTCACAGGCTCTAGAGCGCAGGCTCAGTAGTTGTGGTGCATGGGCTTTGTTGCTCCGTGGCTTGTGGGATCTTCCCGGACCAGGGCTCGAACCTATGCCCCTTGCATTGGCAGGCAGATTCTTAACCACTGTGCTACCAGGGAATACCTGGTGTGGAAAGTCTTTAGTGACCATTCAAGTGGTATGAATGGATTTCTTTGGTGATCGTTTTAGATTAGTGGGTTATAGAATATCTTATTTCAGGTCATTACAGGTGACTATATTTTAGAAACCAGGGAAATGTGGGACCCAGACTTGACTTTCTCTTGTGGTTTGGGGCTGTAGTCATTATCTTCTTAGCTTACTGGGTGGGTCAGAATTTGAGCCTTGCCATGAGCTAGCAAACTGGGCCTTAATATACAGCATTATGTGCCATCACCCATCTTTAATATTAGCTATTTTTAAAGGCAATGTCATCCCTGTATAACAAAACCATTTTATGTGCCCACTTGGTACCACAGGCTGAATATGAATATATACAGTACACCACTATGAAAACAGCCACACATTGAAGAGCTAAAGAAAATTAAGCTTTGGTGCTTAATTACCTGAGTATTTGTATGTTTCCCCTTGTGTTTTGCTTGTCTCCTCTAATAGATGTTTGTGGGGGAAGCCGTAATATTTACTGATAGCTGCTTGCTTGTGAATGAGGACTCCATGATTTTCATGGATACTTTCCGTGATCTACATAAGTGACATAAAATGCCAAGTATTGATATTGTGTTTGGCACAAGGGTGCTAATAGATATAGAATAAATACAAATGTCATTCATTCAACCAAAACTTATTGAGCTTCTCTGGGCTAAGAGAGTCCCTGTCCTTAAAAAGCTTGTAAGCTACTCACAGCAACTGAAAAGTAGACCATTCATCATACTATGATGAGTTTGTTTTTGTTTTTGTTTTTTTTTTGCGTTACGCGGGCCTCTCACTGTTGTGGCCTCTCCCGTTGCGGAGCACAGGCTTCGGACGCGCAGGCTTAGCGGCCATGGCTCATGGGCCCAGCCGCTCCGCGGCATGTGGGATCTTCCCAGACTGGGGCATGAACCCGTGTCCCGTGCATCGGCAGGCGGACTCTCAACCACTGCGCCACCAGGGAAGCCCACTATGATGAGTTTTAAATTCTGACCATGGAACCCAGAGGAAAGACACATTATCTAGCCTGGAAAACTTTTGGGTAGCCTTAATTTTTCTTTCCTTCATGGATCATGAGGCAAATGAAAGGAAAGCTTGTTTTCACCATTGCTTTTTAGAAATTTCTTTTTTTGCTAATCTTTGTTTTAGGTGGTGTTTTAAAAGAAATGATAAACAGTTACCCCCATTCAGTGTTATGCTGAAAACCTCCATTTGCTCTGCATCCTGAAAAGGGTCTGCATCCCTCCTTTGAGGGACTAAGGAAAGTGGCGAAGTGCCACTAAGTGACCTCTGGCTGTGACTGAGGGAAACTTGAACTGCTGAGTAGCAGGAGTGCAGTGGTCTGTCTAATGGGAAGTTCTTGGCCCCAATCACTTAATCTTCTAACAACATCAGCACCACATTTATGTCATGTTCCAGTTTAAAAAGTGATTTTACAAAATGGAATGCATTGCTTCTGCAGAGCATCCCTGTGAGGTAGACAGGACAAATGTATTGTTAGCCCTCTTCAGGCTTTTGTGTGTGTGCTGCTTTCCCCCCCCCTTTTTTTTTTTTAAATAAATTTATTTATGGCTGCGTTGGGTCTTCGTTGCTGCACATGGGCTTTCTCTAGTTGTGGCGAGCGGGGGCTACTCTTTGTTGCGGTGCACGGGCTTCTCATTGCGGTGGCATCTCTTGTCGTGGAGCATGGGCTCTAGGCACACGGGCTTCAGTAGTTGTGGCCTGCAGGCTCAGTAGTTGTGGCTCGCAGGCTCAGTAGTTGTGGCGCATGGGCTCAGTAGTTGTGGCTTGCAGGCTCTAGAGCGCAGGCTCAGTAGTTGCGGCGCACGGGCTTAGTTGCTCTGTGGCATGTGGGATCTTCCTGGACCAGGGCTCGAACCCGTGTCCCCTGTGTTGGCAGGCGGATTCTTAACCACTGTGCCACTGGGAAGCCCATTTCCTTTGATTCTGATAGCATAGCAGGCGAGGGGGTGAAGTTACCAGTAACATGTATTTGGGGAGTGCCTGGTAATTTCTGGGCTGTTCTGCTCTCCCAGCAGTAGGAGTAGCACCTCCCTTTTTCCTCTGATCTCTGGCCATGAGAATGGCTATTTGAAAACATCATCCATGGGACAGAATTTGGTCTGATGAGCACTTTTCTTTGGTAAGAAAGACAGGTTGGTCATATGGGCAATGATATGAAGCAGTAGGTTTCCTGGAAATCTGCCGGTGGTGCCGCTGGAGTCCTGTGTCATAGCTCCAGTGGGCGCCATTCCAACTGTAGTTTTCATAATGGTGCCTCCTGGAGCACACCCACTGGTCTTTCTTCATGTGTTTCTCTCGTCCCCTAAAGAGAGATTTTAACTTTGATGAAAAAGCCTCAAAGATATTAAGTGTCTTTTTATTAATTTTTGAAATTTTATTTTATTTCTTTTTTAAATGGGCTAGCTTATATTTCATCGTGCAGGAACATAGCTCATTGTATCGGATTTATTGGGGGAAATTAAATTTGACTTGATTCTGCTAACTGTGATTTGCATGAGAGAAAAAGTATAAAAAATGAAGCTGTAAGCTTTTCATCTGAGAATAGTTCTACCTAGTGATTAAAAATTAGAGCGGTATGAAACTCGATAATAAAAAGGCAAGTAACCCAATTAAAAAATGGCCAAAGAACCTGAACAGGCATTTTTCCAAAGAAGACGTACAAATGGTTAATATGTAGCTAAGCAGGTACTCAGTACCAGTCATTAGACAAATGCAAATCAAAACCACAATAAGATACCATCACACCCCCGAAGATGGACAGTAACACGTGTTGTCCGAGATGTGGAGAAACTGAAACTTTCATACATTACTGGTGGGAATGTAAAATCACACAGTCACTTTGGAAAATGGCCTGGCAGCTCTTCAAAATGTCAAACATAGAGTTACCATAGGGTTCGGCAATTCCACTCCTAGTTATATACTAAGAGAAATGAAGTATATGTCCACACAAGAACTTGTACATGAATATTAATAGCAGCATTATTCATAATAGCCAAAAAGTGGAAATAACCCATATACCCATAAACTAATGAAATGACAAATGAAGTGTGTTATATCTATGCAATGGATTATTATTTGGCAGTAAAAAGTAATGAAGTATTGATACGTGCAACAGCTCAAATGACTCTTGAAAACATTATGCTAAGTGAAAAAAACCAGTCATGAAAGACCACATATTATATAATTTCATTAATATAAAACATCCAGAATAGGCAAATGTGTACATACAGGAAGTAAATTAGTGGTTTCTTAGGGCTAGAGGTGGAGGGACATGTGAAGCGTTTGCTGGTGGATGGATATAAAGTATCTTTTGGGTGACAAGATGTAAAATTAGATTGTGGTGAAAGTGACATACTATCTATGAATATTAAAAAACATTGTTTAATTTAAGTGAGTGAATTGTATGGTCTGTGAATAATGTATCAGTAAAGCTGTTTAAAAACGTATAGAAATTAAAGAAGTAAAATCAGGGCAAAATAAGGACACATTTTCTAGCATACCTATACCTGTAAATGAAATACGAGGTACTGTTTTTCTTAGCCTCTATAAACCCAATAACAATAGTTTTCTAGCTAAAAATACATTTTTTTCCTGACATTTGAGTTTAACGTGTAGGTTATGCTCAGAAGTAGAACAGACAAGTCATTTTTTTCAGTTAAAATTTCACTGTGCTTGCTTTGTTGGTACACATTCTAAAACTAAAGCAATATAAGGAACATCTAGCATGGCGTCTTTGCAAGGGTACACGTACCTCAGTGCAGTGTGTTATGTATATTTCCTTCCTTTATTGAAGGAAGTAAGAGAAGACCTGAATAAATGTGTATAGATGTGGAAAATATAATATTGTAAAGTTTCCAGTTCTCTGCAAAATCTCTGAAAATATAATGAAGTCCCACTCAAAACCTCAGCAGGACTTTTCTTGGAACTTTACAATAACTGATTCTAAAACTTGTAAATAAGAATGAATTTGCAATAGCAGTCCCAGACACCCCCCCTCCCCCAAAGAGCATTTAATAAAGTAGAGGGCTTGCCCATTGTCATATAGGATCTAATAAAGCCAAGCTAATGAAAGTTGTGTGAATGGTGCAGACAGAGGCAAATAAGTGAATGGATCCAAAGAGTGCCTGAAACTGCCCTGTACATGTATGGAAACCTGCCCTGGGTTAGAGATAACAGCGTCATTCATTATGTTGGAGTGTGATAATTTTAGCGTGAACGCATGTCAAACATTTACTTATCAATGAGGAAATCATCAAGATGGTGAAACCGTTCCAAGAGCATTTGGGGAATTGAAGGAAAAATGTTCGAATAAGATTTGTTATATACAAAACTGGTTAATCTCCTACAAGGCAATAAAACCATAACCATACCAAATTATTTGCATATGTACCAGACCAAAAAAATCTGCAAGTTAACATATTATTTTATAGAATATAGACCTTAATCAATAGAAAATAGCAAGTCAAACAAGGATATATCCCTTATAGAATGAAATATTCCTTGGGTGGGCCTGTTAGACAGTGCTCCAAGATGGTATTGAGTGGGCATGCAATCTTTTTTTTTTAATCTTATTTCAAAGCTACTGAGTAGCTGAAGGATGAGTTATTCATTGCTGTTGAGATAATTCCTATCCATAGGGGAAACAATTAAATTTAGATCACACTGTACACAAAAGTGGATTCTAGATATACTTGTGTGTTAAATTATTTTCTCTATGTATTTAAGCATTTCTCATAAAAAAGGGGAAAATAGGTTCTTGATAAAATACTAGATAGTAGTTTACTATCTAGTAAGTGAATGAATTAGGTCTATAAAAAAAGCTGAATAAAAAAATCAGTTTGTAGCATGATGTACTTATTGTGATACTAATATGAATTTTAAAATACTGTAGAATTTCTGGGACTTAATGTACATGTATAGAAAAGCATAAAAAACTAAACTTTTGTACCCCAGAAAAATGAAAAAATATCTAGTATTGTTTTATTAATAATTATTAAGTTCTGCTAAATTTAAGTGTTTTCTGCCTGGTAAAGATGCTATAATTGTAGCTTTGAAACATGCAACAGTTACCTGACACAACAGACTTGATTTTAGCAGAACTTAATTAATTTAGTGTTTTATATATATGGTATGTCAAATCATTGGGGTAATGATACAGGTTTTTAAAAATTATCTTGGGAAAAATAGCAAAAGATTAAGAAAAATGCACAGCACTATCTTGTACCATATACTCAAATTATAAATGGATCAACATGTTAAATATTAAAAAAATAAGCAGCATGGTAAAATTATGTTATATAATCTTTGTGGAGGGGAGGTTTTCCTAAGTATGCCCTCAAAATCAGAAATATTAAAGGGAAATATTAATTTTGATTATATAAAAATTTCAATATTGGGGAGAATTTTAAAATTAAAGATAAGGCACATGAGAAATGGGGACATTTTTATATACATTTCAGAGAACATATTTTTCTAGCCCTTATAAATGAATCTGTAAGGGAACAGATAGGCAAGAATGGTCTGAAAGGCTAGACAGCCCTTTGAATCTATCTTATTCCTCTTTCCCTGCTTGTAACTGAGATGTCAGTCAGTACCCTGGAGTCTGGTTTACCTAAGTGCTTAGGGCTTCCTCCATTCTCCTGGTAAGAAGTTCTTGTGATAGAAAATAACATGCCTTCAAGCTACATTTCCACTTAACTGTGGCGTTTTCTTGTCTCCCATCACCCACACCCAACCACCCTTGTGAAAAGAACCTTGATTTTCCCCTAACGTGATATATGAAATTTAGGAAACTTGACATGTTCAAGAAAAGATGAATGTTGAATATAAAATATTACCGGGTATTGGGAAGTCTGAAGGTAGAATATAATCATACTCCACTTAATGTACAATAAGGGCATTGACATCTTAGAATTTTAAAAAAAAGAAGCTTTCCTAAAGGGATGGTCAATAGCCCTTTCCTCTCTTCTCTATGGCTGTGGACAGTTAAGGTTAATCGTCAGTGGGAGGTTGACGATTCTGTTATATACAGGGCAGGGCTTATTCTTAAGCTCTATGGAAGTTTCCTTCTCTCCAGTAGGCTTGCCTCTGCGTGTGTCTCTGCGGTAGATCTAGGTCAAAATGTGGCCTAAGATTCTGCAAACCAGATTGGTCTCCAGCTCCTCTATGTTACCTCAGCATTCTGTGGTATAAATATATAATGGGAAACAAGGCAGTTTTTAAAACATAAGATATTTTACAAAATACTTGCCCTTTCACTCCAGAATTTATCCTTAGGAAATAATCAGGCAAGTGAGTAAAGGGGCTTATTGCAGTATTGTTTGTATTGATAATTGCCAAACATTGGGAGCAGCTAGCATGCCTCAAAATGAGGGATAGGTAACAAATTATGTTACCTCTATTCAGTAGACTGCTATGTGGACACTAGCAACTCTGTATTTGTTGAGAAGAAAAGATTCAGGATAAAGTAAGCATATAATAAAGGAAACCAGAATATGTTATCCCAAAATACGTATGCCTCTTTGACATAAAAATCATTTTGAGCTGAAGGCAATCAAGAAGCAGTAAACACTGAAAAAGTTCCCTCTTTCTGCCTAAAGGTGGGACATAAATTCTTTTTTTTACTGGAGACAGACTCGTACAGCTCAGAGTCTGCAGACAAATCTTGTTAAATTAACCCTTATTTATTCCAAGTTATTCCTTCACCATTTACCCCTAGGCCTTCACCATTTGTTTTTCCAATTCTTGACAAATGTATTGTTTCTTTGTCAGAAAGGTATAAAAGATTTCTGCTCTGCTCACTTCTTTGGGTCTTTATCGTCCTATGAAGGCTCTCACGTACTTGTAACCATTCAATTAACTTTGTGTGCTTTTCTCTTGTTGATCTGTCTTTGTCAGTTTAATTTCCAGACCCAGCCAGGGACCCTAAGAGGGTTGACAAAAACTTTTTCCTCCCCTACAGTAATATTCCATTTCAATCAAGAAAAATATAGACAGATAGATAGATAGATTTACTTGGGAAAAGATTTGGAAGGATATATACAAGCTACAATGTTATCTTTGGGTGGAGAGTTTTGGGGGGTGATTTCATTAATTTCTTTTTTGTGTACTGGAATATAAAGAAAAATAAGTTTATTTTATTGGGGCTGTATTTCAGGAATATTCACCATGTAACTGAGTGGATTCTGCTATTTGATTTTCAAAACTGATAAGAAATGGAAGTGAGATAATATAAATAATTGAAGGACTTGTGTTGTATACTTTAATCTATGTAAACTTTTCCTGTAAGACAAAGAAGTAACAACCTCACTGCTTTTTTATTAACAGGGCTTCTCGTGTAGATATGGCAACAAGCAGCCAACACTTCTCATCGTTTGATACAAAACAGGCATCCGGACAGCACCGAACATCTAATGTGAAAAGGTCAGGAAAGGGGGGGGTGCGGGTGTTCCTGGGGGACTGGGGAGAGCAGTCCAACCCTTGGGTAAATTGCAGTGTTGATGTTAGATAGGGCTTTGTGTTTTACTAATGGGTAGGGTGGAGAGAGGCCTGGGCAGGTATAAGTGCCCATTTTACAAATTAGGGAAGGAGTCTCAGAGCTCCTAAGGGATTTAGTGAGTAGGTCACCCTGTTACATAAAAGCAGAAACAAAACCAAATTCAACTCTTGGGGTACAACTCCCTCTTGAGCCTTTTTTTATCTTTTAAAATTTTAACCATTTATTTTATTATGAAATAATGTAACCATATTGCCAAGCATCGGGCAAGATGGAGGAAAGAAGAATTATGAGCACTGTTAGAATTTTGGTATATTTCATTCCAGTCTTTTCTCTAGGCATGTGCTCCTTGATATAGATGTAGCCATACCTTTTTCATTGAACATTGTATTGTGATTGTTTTTCTAATTGTATTCTTCTTGTAACTTTGGCTGAAAAGTGCATTTAAGAAGCATTTGTCATAGAAAATTCAGGAAATATACAAAAGCACGAAGGAGAGATAAAATATGTATTACCATCACCATAACTGTTTTTTGGGTGTGTATTCTTTCTTTTTCTCTTCATATATAGAGATATTAATTTTTTTTCTAAATTGGGATCATATTAATTTTACTCTTTGGTAACCCACTTCAAAGCATAATACATCGTGACATTTTTCCTGTCCACTGAATGTGTTTTATAATATCATATTTGATTGCTAAGTACTGTTCCTTTACGCCCATTTTAGAATTATTTTAGCCAGTTGTCACTTTTTGAATATGTAAGTTGTTCCTTTCTCGGTTATTAAGGCAACTTTGTTAAAGCTTTATTTTATACCATGAAAAAGTGCCTTCCATTTATCCTTATGGGTTGATTAAACTTTATACAGCACGTCTTCGGCATTTTAGATTTTGCATTTGAAATTTCAGCTACTTTTGAGTATGTTCACAATACTCATGGGCTTGGCGGTTTGTCTTAGGACCCAACCCTCACAATATAAGGAAGCGGTGCGATATTTATAAGGATTGAGGAATGGAGATGAAGTTGAAAATAACTTCTCAGGATCTGAAGGCGTTTATTTTCCACATTACTTTTTAATTTCATATGTCTCTGCTCATGGAAATCTGAGCTATCTTCAGAAATATGTATTCCTCCCTCATAGTTGTCCTCTAACTGATCTGATAGTTTCCTAGGTAACCACTGCATCAACATTTATATAATGCTGAGTTTGAAAGCTGGGATAAAATAAATTTTAAAAATATTACTGAAAGCAGTGATAAATTGAGGGCATAGCATTCAGAGAGAGCTCTGGGCTGTATCGGTAGACTGGGAATTTTCAGCATATGTGTAGTTTTGAAGGCATGAACTGTACGTGCTCTTTCCAAGAGAGAGCAAAACAAATGAGAAGAGAGTGAAGGAAGGAAGCCCCACGAACACAGACATTGAAGGAGCAGCTAATGGAATGATTTCATGCAGAGCTATGGAGGTTTGAGGGACAGGACGATTAAATGAGATGGTAGCTGCAAGGTGGGCAAGGGGTTGGGGAGGGGTGAGTTCTGGAATGAGGTCAGTAGAGCCAGGTGTTGCAAAGACGTCTACGTGGATAAAGGCTGGAAAGCATCCTTTGTATTTTGTAGTTAGGTCATCATAGACCTTTAGCTTAGAGGGTTCCTTGCCAGGCTGCAGTGGAAGATGAATGGGAGGAGGGGAGTAGGGAAAGTGAGAGTCAACTCTTTTTTGAAGCTTTTGCCTATGAAGAGAAGGAGTGGGAGAAGTTCAGGAGAGAAAACAAGATCGAAAGTTATCTTTTTGGCTGGTTTTACTTTAAGTAGAAATGAGTGAGATTTGTGCGTTTTCTGAGTTGGAAAGAGGGCAGAGAGGAAAAGGTTTAAAGACATATAAAGGAAGAAACAGGAGGGAAACGTAAGAAGTATAGTATTAGCATTTGTAGGTTTCGTTTTAAAATTAAATTATTAAAATTAAGATTTTTCTTTAAAAAAATGAAACAATAAAAATTCCTACTCTGCCTTTCAATCAACAGGTCTTCTAATGCATTTGTAAAAACAAGCACTTGTAAATTTATTGTGAAGCAGCCCAGAAGGACATCTGCAAAGTTGAGCCATGCTTCTAACTTGAGCAAGTCTGTGGGTAGTTAGACCTCATAGAGCATAATGGCGCCCTAGCTAATGTATACTCCCCGTGTGACTGCTCCACTGACACCCGGTGTATTGCTCCTCCACACAAGCTGTGAGGCAGTCAAGGAGGGAGTTTAGTCACTATTTCACAAACGAGCAATCCTGGATGGCAGGTGCCAATGCCCAAGGTGCCTCAGCCAGGCAGTGGTTGATCTGCATCTTGATGCTCCATCTCCTCATTTCCTGGCCAGAGCATCTTTAATGATGAACCCATTTGCTTCCCTGGTTGTAATCCCTCTCATCTGTTTAGTCTTAAAAGTGCTTTGACAACCATGGGTTCTTTTTTTTTTTTCCTTTTCTTTTTTTTTGCGGTACGCGGGCCTCTCACTGCTGTGGCCTCTCCCGTTGCGGAGCACAGGCTCCGGACGCGCAGGCTCAGCGGCCATGGCTCACGGGCCCAGCCGCTCCGCGGCATGTGGGATCTTCCCGGACCGGGGCACGAACCCGCGTCCCCTGCATCGGCAGGCGGACTCTCAACCACTGCGCCACCAGGGAAGCCCCATGGTTTCTTTTGATTATACTTCAACTTGAAAGAGCCAGGAAAGAATCTTTCCATGCAAGGATCCTGATGTCGAGAGCAGTACATGGCTAACTGAAATGCCTTGCAAAACTCTGAAATATTTTGAGTTCGAGTTATCGCCTGTGTCCTTCCAGGGCACCAGTGACAAAGTTGCAGACATCTGTTAAGTTCTGTGTTCGTCAGTTCATACCTGTTGACACCCAGAAGCAGGTGTGTTAAAGTCACCTTTGGAAAAAGGAGGAAAGACTTTCCACCCTGGCTCCGAGCCTTCCCATTATTTCCTCCTCTTACCATATCTTTTTGAGTTGAGAGACATGTTGTTTGGCCTTCCGTGGGAAATGTAATGACGACAAGGTTGCCCACTTTTAAATCTCTAAGACAAAGTATATTTTGTCTTTTTGATCTACTTGAGAAACTTGTCGAAAGCAGGAAGAACAGAGGTATAGCATCTCAGGATTAAAGGGATGGAGAGCAAACCATTTACAGACTTTTTTTTTTTTTTTTTTTTTTTTTGCGGTACGCGGGCCTCTCACTGCTGTGACCTCTCCCGTTGCGGAGCACAGGCTCCGGACGCGCAGGCTCAGCAGCCATGGCTCACGGGCCCAGCCGCTCCGCGTCATGTGGGATCTTCCCGGACCGGGGCATGAACCCGTGTCACCTGCATCGGCAGGCGGACTCTCAACCACTGCGCCACCAGGGAAACCCATTTACAGACATTTTAATACTTCACTTATCTAGCCTAGACCATAGCTCAGCATGGGCACAGACCATTGGTAGCTTTAATTATTACCTGACAAAGGCTGGCATATGCAAATCCCAGAGTTATGCAGGGAGTTCTGGTCACCCGGAAGCCTGAGTTCTAAAGACTGTTTAGTAGGATGAGATTTTCAAATGGCTAAATCATTAAGGTTATGGGCAAAATTTGACTAGAGGCTTGTGAGAGAAAGGAGGGGACCCTCTCTTGGATTGTTTAGTCAAGAATGCAGCATAGAGGGAGTTGCTGTTTAAAGGGTATAGGGTTTCAGTTTTGCAGGATGAAAACGTTCCGGGGGTTAGTTGCACAACAATGTACAGATACTTAACACTACTAAACTGTACACTTAAAAATGGTTAAGATGGTAAATTTTTAATTATGTGTGTGCTACCATAGTGAAAGAAATGCGGGATAGTTAACCCAGACATTATTATATAGAGTTCATCCTAGTTTTCTTTGACCTCCTTTTTGTCTTAGGTACTAGGTACATTTCCCATGCTATTAAGACATGTGTATCATCTCGTCTTGGAAAAATCCTTCCTAGCTTAAGAAGGAAACCTCTGGACTGAGTTCAGGAAAGCTGAGACAGGGTTTTTGTGTGCATCTCACCTTCTTGCTGTACTTTCTTGCTTCTTTCTGACTCACTAGGCATTACCCTAAGGAGCTTCTGCTTCGTTGTTTACGGTTGACCAGCACATTCACTAGTAAGAAAAACCAGGGGGAGTTAGCAATCTTTGCTAGAAAGAAGCCACTTCAAAATAAGTTTTATTAGAGATGATTGGGCAAAGGTTAAATTATTACCATACCAATGGGCTATTAAAGAGCAGCTTATTATAATTGTATTTATTAATAAGTCAGGATAGGAGGAAAAGGCAATAAGCACAGGTAATTTAAAGGAATTTGATGTATCATGTTCTGGTTTTGTAGACTAAGTGCTTTTTAGGAACAATTGATTAAAAACTCCACTCTTGGGCTTCCCTGGTGGCACATTGGTTAAGAGTCCGCCTGCCAATGCAGGGGACACAGGTTCGAGCCCTGGTCCAGGAAGATCCCACATGCCGTGGAGCAACTTAAGCCCGTGTGCCACAACTACTGAGCCTGTGCTCTAGAGCCCGTGAGCCTCACTACTGAAGCCCGCACGCCTAGAGCCCGTGCTCCGCAACAAGGGAAGCCACCGCAATGAGAAGCCCACGCACCGCAACGAAGAGTAGCCCCCGCTCGCCACAACTAGAGAAAGCCCGCGCACAGCAACGAAGACCCAACTCAGCCAAAGATAAATACATAAATAATTCATAAAAAAAAAACTAAAACAAAAAACACCACCCTTGCTGTTAGTTAACAGATCTACTAAAATAGACATGACATGAAGCACTGTGGCACATAGGGGTGGCTCCTGATCAGAGCTCTGCTGTCCTGTTTGGTTCTGAATGATGAGCATGTGATTCAGGAGGAAAGACTAGGCATGTTTATTCTTTTAAAAAATAATAGTATTTCCCTATTCCTTTAAATGCATTATTTAGGAGCATTTTGACCTTATATCTTCTTTGTTGCTCTTCCTAACAGCAATGTTAATACCTGTTGAGTAGATATTGTCATATCCTCATACCCCTTTTCTAGATGAGGGAACAGAGTTGGAGAGATTAAGTGACTTGCCTAAAAGTCTACACAGCCTACCACAGATTGTGAACTTATTGGGTCCCTTCTCTCCCTTGGGTAGTTAATGAGTTGTACTGGGGGTCTCTGTAGTCTGGTTGTCCAGCTGTGCGTGCTCCTTGAACCTCTGGGTTCACAGCTGAATCAATAGGCCTGACGCATGTTGGCCTGGAGTTCTTGAGTACAGATGCGATCTTGGATTTGCCTGGGAAAGAACCCTGAGTACTCCCACACACGTTGGTAAAGGTCTCTGAAGAGTAAACCCTGACCCTGCTACCATTCTGTGCCTATAAATCTTAAGTGTTTAGTTCTTTGAAAGAACTGTCTCTTTTTGGCCTAAGTCTAGAGCCAGCTGAGATATTGGTAAAGGGGTCAGATCAATAGAGATCAGACTCTCAGCTTTATTATTCTTAAAGACTGTATTGGAGGACGTAGATTAGATGCCTGGAGAAATGGGCTTTTGACACACCTCTGAATGAACTTCAGGTGCTATACTGCAAGCTTCCCTGGTGAGGATGGTGAGGGTTGTGGGGTCGAACCTGCCCTTCTCAGCTCACCGCACTGGGGAGAGTATAGATTATAATGTACCCACTTTCCCTATAGGAAGGGGGCCAGGTCACTTATGCCCAATCAGGTAACTCCTCTCCTAGAAGAGGAATGCAGAGGTGCGAGTGTTATGCAGAGGAGTGTTATCCAGCCAAGGCCCGCCTCAGGGAAATCTGAGGCGTGGGAGGAACTATTCCTCCCTCACAGCTGTTAACTTTCTAACTCATCTGTAAATTTCCTAGATAGCTCCATCAACATTCATAATGCTTACCTATTACTATTGATCCTTTATTACATAGAAGTGGATTTAAATAAGTTCGTATTAGAGATGCATTTGGACATTTTAAAAGTGTTAACTGTTCGATTGGGTGTGCACTTATTTTAAATAATTGATTTATCAAGTAAAAGAGGCAAGGAACTTAGAAGTACAGCATTATTATATATTGGTTTTTTAGACTTCTATTCATTTTAACACAAATCATAAAAATCCCCTCTCTGCCTTTAAGCAACAGTTCTCATGAAGCAGATAGGGTTAATATTGGGTCATTAGATTATGTGCAAAGTGTGGAGAAGCTTCGCCAGGTCATAAAGTATGAGTGTGTATGTGGTTCTTATCAGGCAAGGTTGGGCAGTTTGACACTCTTAGATAATTATACTAATGCCTCAGTATATATAAGTGCTTATATTTTTATTTCCATGAGCATACCTGATTTTTATAACTACCTTATAAAGTAGTAACAGCAGGCTTGACTATCCCCATCATACAGATAAGGAAACGGAAACTTAGGGAGGTAAGGTGGGCTGTTCAAGGCTTCAGAGCTGGGGATTGGTGGAGATGAGACTTTTTTCTTTATAACACTACTTTTATGTTTTAAAATCTTTATAAATCAAAATTTCATCATAAAAGTGACATGAACAGAGTTTAAATAATATAGAAAGAGGAGAAAAAAAGTCACCAGTTACCTCTCTACCCAACATAGCATCAGTATAAATTGTGAGTTCTCAGAGGACAGAAACAACATCTCCAGGTAAATAACTGAAAATGGCATTGCGAGTCTGAGCTCAGGTTATCTAGGACCACAGTTTTAGTGGAATTAGTACACAATAAGAAATTTTTGATGGAGGGTCTTGAAGCAAAGGGGCTCCTGGGCTCTTGAATGCAGTAGAAACTTTTTCTGGATGCACTTAGCAAAGAACCCAGAATTCCTGTCTGCCTGCTGCTGGCTTGATCCATAATGGCCCTCTTCTCCCTGCGCTCCTGCCCCCATCCTCAAATCTTCATAAATAATAAAATTCTGACATGTTGATTATCTTATAGGGAATATAACCTTTATGTTTCAAAGGGCTAAGTTTTCACTTCTGTTTGCCCTTATAGCCAGTAAGGTTTTTTTTGTTTTGTTTTGTTTTTTGTTCTTTTTGCGTTACGCGGGCCTCTCACTGTTGTGGCCTCTTCCGTTGCGGACCACAGGCTCCGGACGCGCAGGCTCAGCGGCCACGGCTCACGGGCCCAGCCGCTCCGCAGCAGGTGGGATCTTCCCGGGCCGGGGCACGAACCTGCGTCCCCTGTATCGGCAGGCGGACTCTCAACCGCTGCGCCACCAGAGAAGCCCCCTTGGCTGTTTTTAAATAGTCGGACTCATCACTCTAGGCTGGTTGGACCGGTGTTATGAGGCTGAGCGGAAGGGTTTATGTAGTAAGTGTGGCTGCCATTTTAGGTCCTTGATTGAAGGGGGCAGTGTGATTGAACACCTGTTTTAGGCAGAATAGACTGAGGGTGGTGTCCAGAAAAATTAGTATCATCTGGGAGCTTGCTGAGTCCATCCCAGGCCTACGGAGTCAGAAACTCTGGTGGTGTGGCCTAGTGGTATTGTTTTAACAAGCCCTCTGGTGAGTTGAATGCACGCTAAAGTTTGAGAGCCGCTTAAGCACAGCTGGTACTACGAAGGCATTCTTGGAGACTGTTTCAGAATTCAGGCTTGAAGTGGTGATCGTCTCAGTTAATGTGGCGGCAGCGGGAATGGAGAGAACAGCTGACCCCCAGACGTGTGAGAAGTCCTAGCTGAGATTCCACTTGCTCTCTTGGTCATTCTTTGTGGAACACATGGTAGCACTGGTATTCTGGAGGGGAGGGGGTCTTAATTTCATGTGAACAGGTTAGTAAAACGCTTAGAAGGGTTGAGTTCACTGTGTTTGGAGGTGCCGAGCGCCCACTTCTGTTTCTCCCTCTGAGCTGGGCTTGCAAGTGCATCCACCCAGGTGCCAGTGTGGCCAGCTGAGATGCAGAGGTGGCTGTTTCTGTGGCAAGGGGACCGGTATCTGTTCTCAGCCCATTTCTTGGTAACAAAACATGAGCTGTACTCTGAGAGAACTGGTGGGAGTGGAAATTAAGAGAACAGGTGAGAGGTAACACTGAAACACCTAATGGTTGAAGGGACGGGGTGATGAGGGAGGGAGTGGGCATTGCTGAGCTAAAAATTTCCTTTTGTTCTTAGAATAGAGTCCATCTTCTCGGGTGGGAGGGAGGGAGACGCAAGAGGGAGGGGATATGGGGATATATGTATACGTATAGCTGATTCACTTTGTTATAAAGCAGAAACTAACACACCATTGTAAAGCAATTATACTGCAATAAAGATGTTTAAAAAAGTAAATTAATTAAAAAAATAAAATAGCATTGCTATTTAAAACAAAAACAACAAAACAAAGTCCATCTTCTCCGCCACCATGGTGTCTGTTCTGTGCCTGCTTTCTGTCCTCATTCCTCCCGCTCTCGGCCTTGCTCTCACCGCATTCCCAGCTTAGAACCTCCCTTCTCCCCACAACCCAGGTATTCTCGTGGCGGCCTCCATTCTGCAGCACTTGGATGTCACCCTCTTCAAGAACTTTCTATGAGCATCCTCATTAATGTTGGGCCTCACCCCACCCCCTTCCCCAACCAGTTTCTTCCCCAGACCACTTATCCCAGTATGAGATGATCTTAGTTACTGGTCTCCTTGTTTTAAGTCAGCCCTCCCTCCGCAGCTCTTCCACAGCCGGGAACCCTATGGGTCTGCTCAGTGTGTATTCCCAACACCTAGAAGAGTGTCTGGTGTGTAGTTAGAGCTCCATAAATATTAGCTGAGTGAATTCTAGGTAGAGATTTGATTGCGGGGGGGCAGGTAGGGGGAGGAAGTAGGGGGAGAAATGTGTCTATAGACACCAGGCAGCAAATGACAGCTTGGCAGGCAGTGGAGGTGAAACAGCATAAATCCAAGAGACATTCAGGAACTAACACTGACAAAATTTGGAGCTGGACTGATATGGAAGGTATTAAGCAATTTACTTGTGAAAAATTTTCATGAGAGAGGTTTGTGAACTCCTAGCATTCGTATTTGACCTCTTCATTCACTAGAAACTTAAGGGCAGAGCAATTCTATGTTAGTATTAGGGTTCTTCAGAGAAAGAAGACCAGTAGGAGATATATCGAGATGGGGGGGGGGAGAGAGAGAGAGAGAGAGAGAGAGAGAGAAGAGAGATTGATTTGTCATGGGAATTGGCTCATGTGATTATCAAAGCCGAGATGTTCCATGGTCTGCTGTCTGCAAGCTGCAGAACCAGGAAAGCCGGTGGTGCAGTTCAGTTGAAACCCGACAGCCCGGTAACCAGAAGCACAAGAGAGGAGACGATAGATGTCCCAGCTCAGATAGAGAAGAGATCACGCGTTCCCCCTTCCTCTGCCTTTTTGTTCTATCCTGGCCCCCAACGGATTGGCTGATGCCCACCTACATTGGGGAAGGCCATCTGCTTTACTCAGTTCACCAATTCAAAGCCTAATCTCTTCCAGAAACACCCTCACAGACCCAAAAATAATGTTGTACCAGCTATGTAGACATCGCTTAGCCCATTCAAGTTGCCTTAGAAAATTAACCATCACAAAATGAGCTTTCCAGCTAACCCCTTTTCCAAGAGCTTGTCTCCTTTCTGCACCACCCTGGAGGAGAGATGCTTTTAGGTCCCAGGCATAAGGAATTCTGTTTCTGAGCGTCTCGCAGAGCAGCGCTCTATCCCCCCAACGCATCCGGCCACTCAACAATACTTACGGGGTTGTAGTATGTTCTAGATACAACCAAAGGCCCTGGGGGCATAACAGTGACTAAAACAACCTCCTTGCATTTATATCCTAGAGAGGGAAGATAGCCAAAGACAAACAGGTCCACAAATATAGGCACAAGATATTTTGGATGGTAATAAGTGGTATAGAGCAGACAAAACAATGAGAGAGGTTGGGCTGAGGTCAGCGAGGCAGGTCTTGAGTTGGTGCTTTTTGAGCTGATATCTGAATAACAAGAAGGAACCAGCCATGAGAAGACCTGGGGGCAGAGGGTGGGCGGTTCCCTGCAGCACCTTCAGAACCCACTTCTGGAAGATGAGTAACTGAAGTGGGATTTTTGTTTTCCTGCTTAAAAAATGAATATGGAGAGGATGGTGGCACAGAAATTCAACTTTCAGCACTTTGAAATGAATCATTGTACTGCTTATTTCCTTACTGACATACTTTCTTGTTAAATGTTGTTACACAAAACATTTTACAGATGGCTGTCATTTTAAAGGGCAGAATTTCTATCAATCATAAATAATTAACATGAGTTTCAAAAAAGGGTAAAATCATGACTCATACAGATGTAAAAATGAACAGATGTTAAAAATTTTACTTAACTCATTAATCAGGGAGAGAACTAGGCAGATGTTAAAACAGATTTGAAGGAGATATCAAAACAGCACAAATTTATATGGAGTAAAGGAATGTTGAAATGAATGTGCAAATTCAGGCAAAACTAGCTTCTTCCACAGTGGAGGAGGGAAGTCGATTGAAGGCCAGGACAGAATTTACTTGTGTTAAGTAACAAGTTCAACTGACTAAATTTGAAGATCTAATTGTCTTTATTAAACTCTTTGTGAATTGGGCAGCATCCCATCTAGCAATAGAAAGGAGCTCCTTCAGGCTGCAGGAAAGGAAAGGTTTTTCAAGGCAGAGAAGAAGCAGGGGAATGAGGAAATTAATAGCAAAGAATGCATTGTTTTAGGCTAGGTTGCCCTCCTAAGGGGAGTGGAAGGGGTCTATCAGTGGATTTCCAAGTGCTGTTCAGGAAATTCCAGGTTGGCTGGTTATAGGTCACATTCTTGGAGAAGGTTGGGACTGTAATTAGGTTAGCTTTAAGTCCTGGTGGGGCTTAGCATAAATGACTCCATTTTGCTGCCTGTTGTCTCTTTTCTTTTAACATCTTTATTGGAGTATAATTGCTTTACAATGGTGTGTTACTTTCTGCTGTATAACAAAGTGAATCAGCTATACATATACATATATCCCCATATCTCTTCCCTCTTGCATCTCCCTCCCACCCTCCCTATCCCACCCTTCTAGGTGGTAACAAAGCCCCGAGCTAATCTCCCTGTGCTATGGGCTGCTTCCCACTAGCTATCTGTTTTGCGTTTGGTAGTGTATGTATGTCCATGCCACTCACTTTGTCCCAGCTTACCCTCCCCCCCCCCCCCCCCCCCGTATCCTCAAGTCCATTCTCTAGTAGGTCTGTGTCTTCCCTGTATCCTCAAGTCCATTCTCTAGTAGGTCTGTGTCTTTATTCCTGTCTTGCCCCTAGGTTCTTCATGACCTTTTTTTTTTAGATTCCATATATATGTGTTAGCATATGGTATTTGTTTTTCTCTTTCTGACTTACTTCACTCTGTATGACAGACTCTAGGTCCATCTGCCTCACTACAAATAACTCAATTTTGTTTCGTTTTATGGCTGAGTAATATTCCATTGTATATATGTGCCACATCTTCTTTATCCATTCATCTGTCGATGGACACTTAGGTTGCTTTCCTGGCTATTGTAAACAGAACTGCAATGACATTGTGGTACATGACTCTTTGAATTATGGTTTTCTCAGGGTATATGCCCAGTAGTGGGATCGCTGGGTCATATGGTAGTTCTATTTTTAGTTTTTTAAGGACCCTCCATACTGTTCTCCATAGTGGCTGTATCAATTTACATTCCCACCAACAGTGGAAGAGGGTTCCCTTTTCTCCACACCCTCTCCAGCATTTATTGTTTGTAGATTTTTTTGATGACTGGGCCTGTTGTCTCTTTTTTAACACGTGTCTATAGATAACAATTATTTTGTATTGATATCAGTTACGTATAATTTACAGAGCTGTAAGATAATTCCTGTGGAATCAAAAACAAATAACCCGGCAGGGTCTTCTTTAGATTTTAGACAATGCAGTTTTCCACGGACATACATTCTTACCCCTACATAATCAAACTAAAACAAAATAACCTCTGCTCCCACTCATGAATAGATGTAGTTCCTGCACTTGTGATCTTTGGAGTGATGGAGGGACTGTCATCTACTAAGTGCCTGCTATGAGCATTATTTGTCAATTTGTTCCATCTTCAAAACAGCCCCATGAAGTAGTTGGTGGTGTTCCCATTTTACAGATGAGAAAGTCAAGTTCCCAGAGGTTAGAGACACAGCTAGTAAGTGACAGAGTTAGAATTCCAGCCTGTCCTTCTGTCTCCAAAGTGTACACGTGCGCGCGCGCACGCGCACACACACACACACACACACACTCCCTGTGACAACTTGCTAAAAGTAAAAACTGTAGAAATTCTGTGTATTTTTTTCTTGATCTTTAGGTCACTGTCAACCAAGGTGGATCTCAGGAGTGGCCTGGAAGAATGTGCAATGGCACTGAACTTATTTCTAAGTAACAAATTTACAGATGCCTTAGAATTGCTTCGACCATGGTAATTAACTTTATTTCTTTTAGATAAAATATATTTTTTTGGATGCTTTTGATGATTCTGTTTCTGATGTCATTCTTGTCAGTTAATTTTTCTGCACTTCCTCCTGAATATTTATAAACTAATTTGGTTGAGACCCCTAAATGTTGATTAGTTTTAATATCCAGTTAAGAAATCTGTCTTTTCAACTTTTATTGGTAGAGCATTTCTGATTCTTTCTTCTATCTTAATTTCTATACTTGTTCAAATAGTGTCATCTTATTAGTTTCATAGAGCTTCATTTGGCTTTCTTCAGTGAAATATTTTTATGGATATTTCTCTGAAACTTAAATATCATTGAGAAAAGTTTCTTTTGAAATAGGCATGGGTGGACGTCCCTGGTGGTGCAGTGGTTAAGAATCCACCTGCCAATGTAGGGGACACGGGTTTGATCCCTTTTCTGGGAAGATCCCACATGCCGCGGAGCAAATAAGCCTGTGAGCCACAACTACTGAGCCTGCGCTCTAGAGCCCAGGAGCCACAACTACTGAGTCTGTGTGCCTAGAGCCTGTGCTCTGCAACAAGAGAAGCCACTACAATGAGAGGCATGCACACCACAACAAGGAGTAGCCCCTGCTTAACCACAACTAGAGAAAAGCCTGTGCCCAGCCACGAAGACCCAATGCAGCCAAAAATAAATAAATAAGATAAATAAATTAAAAAAAAAAGAAATGGGTGTGGGAAGAACTAAAATATGGTAATCTCAGATGCTAAAAAGAAATTTAAGGTAATAAAAATCTTACTGGGACTCCCTATTTATGTGATAAATCACTGAGGCAGTTTCATTTCAATTAATAGTACCTGTTAATTCTGATGATGTGGCAGCAAAACCTACGCTTCGCCTTCTTACTAGGCCTCACTTTGACTCCAGTGTGACTAGAGCTCGGCAGGAATAATCTTGCCTTGTGCCTCCAAACACAGTGTCTTACTTGGATGAAGCTTAGACCTCAGATAATAATTTCAAGACAGTTATGTGGGCACAGAGTGGGACTCTCATTCCTTTGAGGAGTCTGTAGGGTGAGCAGGGTGATGCGACTCTGGTCATTGCCTTTGAATCTTAGAAATTAATGTGCCTACTGAGGCTGTGGTAATTCTCAGACTTAGAAGAGCTGCGATTGGTTAGCATTTCAGAGGTTAAGAACAGATGATAAAACAGATGGTGAAGTCCCCGGCCTACGGAAATTGCCCAGGGCTGTCTCCACCCAATGCTTGTCTCACATCCTCTACCTCGGGGCTTCCCAACTCCCGGGCCACAGACAGGTACTGGTCCGTGGCGTGTTAGGAACTGGGCCGCACAGCAGGAGGTGAGTGGCGGGTGAGAAAGTGAAGCTTCATCTGCATTTACAGCCACTCCCCATTGCTCGCATTACCGCCTGAACTCTGCTTCCTGTCAGGTCAGTGGTGGCATTAGATTCTCATAGGAGCGCGAACACTGCTGTGAACTGTGCATGTGAGGGTCTAGGTTGCGTGCTCCTTCTGAGAATCTAATGCCTCATGATCTGAGGTAGAGCTCAGGGGTGATGCTAGCACTGGGGAGTGGCTGCAAATACAGATTGTCATTAGCAGAGAGGTTTGACTGCACAGAGACCATAATAAATCCATGTGCTTGAATCATCCAGAAACCCCTCCACCCCAACCCCATTTGTTCGTGGAAAAATTGTCTTCCACGAAACTGGTCCCTGGTGCCAAAAAGGTTGGGGACCGCTGCTCTACCTTGCCTGTATCTGCCTTTTTCCTTCTGTCCTTCTTAGTCCTTCAGACCTCTCTGTCTGTCTGTCTGTCTCTTCATCTTCTGTCTCTATATGCCTCTGTCTTCCTCTCTCCCTCCCTCTCTTTCTCTCTCTGCCTGTTGTTCTCTCCTTGTCTCTCCTGTCTCAATCTGCCTGCCTGTCTCCTTTGTTTTTTATTCAAAGAGTCTCCATTTTTTCTCCTTCAGTGACACCCAGCTGGTCATAATATGGAATGAAAATAAATGACAGTCTTACACTTAGTCAAGTTTTATATTCTCTGATCTTTATGCATGTTTCACTGTTAAACATATGTTTTTCCCACTTGAATACTTTTTTTTCCCCTTGGAGAAGCTTTTGGTTTAAAATGTGGGGTTTATATAACATTGTAAATCAACTACACTTCAATAAAAAAATTTTTTTTTAAATGTGAGGTTTAAAACCACAATTGCTGATTCACTTTGGGCTCCTCATTCCTTTTTTTTCTTTCTTTTTTCTTTTTTTGAATAGCCAGTGCCCTCACTGTTTGGGACTAACTGCAAATTACCAAAGGTTGTTTAGACTGTTTCTTGGGGGGAAGTATACTGTGGCTTGTATTTGTTTTGCAGAGCAGCAAAAAAAAAAAAGTATTTTAAAAATGTATTTGAATTAAAAAATAAAACCATGCATTAATATTGTAGATCTTATAAATAACTAATTAACATAGCTTAAGAAGTTTTGAGGAAAGAGATGGTGAGGTTTTCATAGCCTGAGAGTCTGGGATGTGCCATCCATTCAGACTGAATGTCCTTAAGAATCGAACACATAACTTGATAATTTGAATTATCCAGAACTTTAATCAGGATTCCCAGATAATGGGATTAGATTCGGTAAGAGATCTACCATGAATTTTTGTCTGGGCCCTTTGTGGCTGACCTAACTTATTGCAAAAGTCTTGCTTCCTCGTGGCCTCTGGCTGGGAGAAGGGAGGGGATGATTTTAAACAAGACTTACCTTTCAAAAACTATATCAGAATTTCTCTGTCACAAACTATGTTTCCAGTGGCCTTTATTTTAGCACTTATTTCAGAGCAAAGGACGGTACACTGCTTCTTGTACAACTGGGAAAAATTGGGTTTGCTTTGAAACATTTTCTAGGAAATGAGTCAGCAGGCTGCCCCCTTGTGCTCAAACAGGGAACAGCATATGCCGCACTCTGCTTCAACCTGGAAAGTTTTGTGCTGCCTGCGTGGGCTTGAATTGGAAAGTCCTCAGAGTTTGAGTTCTTTAGGGCATGTCTTTCATAGTCCATATTATTTTAGTGATCATAGTGAAGGAGTAAAAGTCGTTACTGTGAAAGTCACGTCATGGGTTTACTAGAATTTCTTGTGATTAGTTTCAGATGAGACCTGAATGCTTTTCAGTTGAATTGAAATGTAGTAATTTCCGTGTTCTCCCCAGGGCTAAGGACAGCATGTACCATGCCTTGGGCTACAGTACCATTGTGGTGCTGCAGGCCGTCATGACCTTCGAGCAACAGGACATCCAAAATGGCATTTCTGCCATGAAGGACGCCTTACAAACTTGCCAAAAGTATGAGCTGAGTAATTAAATACTTGAGACACGCCTACAAGCCTTTCTGTCTGTGTGACAAAATGGATGCACTTAGCCTGACAGAGAGCTCTGTTGGAAGTTGGCCACGGTTATAGAAAAGGACTTGAGCATCACAGGTTCCTGGTCTCATGTAGTTTTATGTACGGGAGATAAAAATATTTCCACTAAAGAATTATAGTAGGATGCTGGGATGGCGGAACACGTGGCATCTGTATCTTCCACTTTTCTCGTTGGTACTTGAACTACCGAGAAGGGCTGAGGATTTCAGTGGGATTAGCAGCAAGCATCTCTCGGGGTCCCCCTGGTGGAGCGTTTAGGTACCACATGCCAAGCCAGGCCAAGCAAGGAGCATTCTTCTTTTATGTGGGAAATGCTGCGAAGTCAGAAGGGAGTCTTTTATTTGTCTAAATAGACATATTTAAACACTTTTGCTTGGTGTAAATGACATGGAATTTCAGTTTTATTTTAATCTTTGTGTGTATAGGAAGCTCCTAGCAAAAGCTGTTAACTAGCATTGGTGAATTTTAACATTGCTGAAATTATGTCCTCTTGTAATTATGTTTCCAGCCCCTCAAGGGAAGAGAGTTTCCAAACACTGCACTCTAACTCCATTCTTAACCCGTGACGAGGTGACCCTTAACAACAGAAATACTGATTTTAGCCATAGAGATCAGGGAAGGTGCATGACAGGGTTAGTATTGACTGTTGCGTGTATGTTTGTCCATGCACTTGTTCAGTAAGCTTGGGTTAAATGCCCACAGGATGCCAGTGCTGGGAGCTGGGTGTGCAGGGTTCAAAAGGGTGGTCTCTGCCCCAGAGATTTTAGGGTTTAGAGTTCTGTTTTGGTGACTCTTTGGTGTGATTGTGACTGAAATGAATGTCAAATGAAAGTGAGCTTGATTATTGTCATTTTTTTCTTTCTACTTCCCATCTCCCCTTCTACTTATACTCTGCAGATACAGGAAAAAATGCACAGTCGTAGAATCTTTCTCAAGTCTTCTTTCTAGAGGATCATTGGAACAGCTGACTGAAGGTAAGAGGCCTTTAAAAGGTTTTTTTCCTTTCTTTGAAAAACTAAAATGTGGTCATGCTCATAAAATTCAACACTTAAGTGTATAATATAAAGTAAATGGAATGTCTTTTTCTCTTCCCCATAATACTCACCCTCTAGAAGTAACCACTGTTAATAGTTGGTTTTCAAGCCTTGCAGACTTTTCTGTGTACATGTACAAATATATACAGAAGGTACACATAGGATTTTTGTAGTTTTTCATTTTTTGCTAATGTAGAATCATGTGATACATGTTAGGCTACAATGTAATTTTTGGCAATTGACTTTTTCCATGTCAAGACATATAAATTGTACTTCATTCTATTTAATAGCTATTTAGTATTCCTTAGGACAGGTGCCACCAGTTACTTACTTTGTCTCTATCGAAGGGCAGTTACATTGTTTTTTTCGCTATTACAAATAATGCCTTCATGCATTTTTGTAAGTATTTCATAGGATAGATTGCTAGAAGTGGAATTACTGGGACTATTTGAAAATAGAAAACATTTATAGATATTGACAGTTTTTTCTACAAAAAATTAGGTCAGTTTATATTCTTACCACCCATGTACAAAAGTTTCTATTTTTCCGCAAGCTATTAATTTTTTCCTCAAGGTCAAAGTAATTTTGATACCTTTAAAATAATGATGATGTTTCACAGTATGGAAAATGTTTGGTTTGTGGACATTTAGGAATATTCAAGAATCCAGGAATCTCTGCAGCATTTGATCAGATGGCTGGGAGGAAATGACTCCTTTTGCTGTCAGTTGCTTGATATTCCACAGAGATTAGGGCAAAAGTTCTATGATCAGCCCTGTTTTATTAGTGTTATTCTCTAATCAGGATGGTTTATAAGAAAGGAGCATCCCAGTACACCTGTAGAAGAGAAAATAACATCTTTCAAATGAGGCCATTGTAGAGTAAAGCTTCTGCCGTCCAAGGAGCATTTGTGCCTGTGTTGTCATTGTCAAATTTGTTCTCTGGAAGAGGTAACACAAAATCGTTACAGTAGCTGTAGCCGATTAAGGCAGGAGCAATTCTGGATACATCTGTCTGTCATTCCTAGTGGTCAAGGGTGTGCCAGACACATTTTTGAGTGTGTTTCATTATGAAGTTTTGTTTGCTTTGTTAGAAGAGTATTATCAACTTGTTATGGACATTGGAGAACTTGGGCTCACTAGAGTGTTGATAACAGAGGATTACGAGACTTGTTCCAAAAGGTATGATGCTGGCCCTGCAGCTGTCATACAGCAGAGTAGATTTCACTGGTTCCTCCAGGCAGCTGAAGCCAATCATCTTTTTCTCCAGAAACTGACCTCCAAGGACCCTTAAGAGTTTATTTATCCCCTTGATTTCAGATAGACTATGTTTTCATATTTTTCATCTTAGGGCCATTTATGTAAATTGGCCCCAGGAGACCTAAAGTCCACTAAAGTAGGTCAGTGGGAAATTAAATGGGCCCCAAAGAAATTTGACTCATTTATATTCTTCTGTTTTCCTCTATATGGCTTCTCTCCAGTGGCCCATTTCCCCCTGCCTCCCTTTTTCTTTGCAATATAAAGCCTGGCATTTGAGATTCTTTTTTAACCTTAGTTTACAAAAGAATGGCATGGTATTATTGGTATAAATCTGAATAATAATAATAACTTAAAACATAATAATGCCCTATTTTTTTTTTTTTTTTTTTTTTTTTGTGGTACACGGGCCTCTCACTGTTGTGGCCTCTCCCGTTGTGGAGCACAGGCTCCGGACGTGCAGGCTCAGCAGCCATGGCCCAGTTGCTCTGTGGCATGTGGGATCTTCCCGGACTGGGGCACGAACCCGTGTCCCCTGCATCGGCAGGCGGACTCTCAACCACTGCGCCACCAGAGAAGCCCAATGCCCTATTTTTTAAAGGCACTCTCTATGTGTGAGACACTGTCGTTGATGCTTTCCTTAGCATTGTCCAATCTAACCTGTGTAACCTCCTTTTTATAGACTAGAAAGTGATGTTCAGAGAGATTAGACAAATGGTCCAAGATTACCTGCTTAGCAGAGCAGAGTTCAAACCCGATCTGCCTTTCCCTAAGCCACATAACCCCACACCTTCTCCTGTAGTTGGGTAGAAAAGGGCACGAAATGTGTCACATATGGATGAAGGAAATGTTGAATTATTTCTGTGTCAGACATCTTGAAAATAGATGGTACTGTTCTTATCTTTTTATTGTGTCTTTGGGCGTGGCATATTTAGAAATATTGAAAAATAAACAGCAATGAGATACCACTACACACCTATGAGAGTGTCCAAAATCTGGAACACTGACGACACCAAATGTTGGTGAGGATGTGGAGGAACAGGAACTCTCATTCATGGCTGGTGGGAATGCAAATGGTACAGCCGCTTTGGAAGATAGTATGGTAGTTTCTTACAAAACTAGGAGCTGAAAACTTGTGTTAACCCCCAAATCTGCAAATGAATGTTTATGGCAGCTTTATTCAGAACTTGTCCTTCAATAGGTGAATGGATAAATAATAAAGTATGGTACATCCAGACAGTGGAATATTATGCAGTGCTAAAAAGAAATGAGCTATCAAGCCATGAAAAGACGTGTAGGAGCCTTAAATGCATATTCCTAAGTGAAAGACACCAATCTGAAAAGGCAACCTACTGTATGATTCCAAGCATATAAGATTCTGGAAAAGGCAAAACTATGGAGACAGTAAAAAGGTCAATGGTTGCCAGGGGATGAATAGGTGGAACACAGAATTTTTAGGGCAGTGAAAAATACTGACACCATAGTGATAGATACATGTCATTATACATTTGTCCAAACCCATAGAATGTGCAACACCAAGAGTTCAGGCTAATGTAAACTGCGGACTTTGGGTAATTATGATGTGTCAGTGGAGGTTTGTCACTTGTAACAAATGTACCACTTTGGAGGGCATGTTGATAATGGGAGAGGTTATGCGTGTTTTGGGGGGAAAGGGATATATGGGAAATCTCTGTACCTTCCCCTCAATTTTTCTGTGAACCTAAAACTACTCTTAAAAAATAAGGTCTTAATTTAAAAATTATGAAAATAAATCAGGCTGTGACTTGAACCTATTCTGAAATAAGGTTTATTTAGACTTTTATGTCTGAAGGCATGCTTAGCTGACAGTTCAGTGCATAATGAAGATATTTCCTTCCGTGAACTGAGGCATTTATAATTAAAAGATGTTCTGGTAGGTACCTATTTGTAAATGCCAAATGTCTAATTTTGAGAGCTAAGGGCTGCCCAATATAAATCAATCAGAGTGAAGAAATAAGACTTTTATAAATTAAATTGCATTTATTCCTAATGAGTTTGGCTGTTGCTGCAACCCAAACAGACTTTGTGTTCAAGGGAGCATGTCAAAACATTGTGGATTTAGGGTGCACTTTGTTTTTCCTCTTGGTAATTTCCATTTCCATCCTTGAATGGCTGGTTTTCTGCAGGAGCGAGGATATTTAATTAAACTTTTTGTGGGTTTAACATGGGACACACCCATTCGTCCTTCCTCATGGCTGGCATATTGCCCTAAATGGCTTTCAAATTGCCTTTAAAAACCGACGTTTATATACAGTGCTTAGGATGTGCAAGGAATTTCATATGAAGATTCCTTACGTGCAGAATACAGAGTTCAAACTTTCTTCCCTTTTATCTCTGGCTTCTTGTTACGTCGTTTGTGCTGCTCTTTGCCTTGTCCATCTTTAGCTTAACTCTGATCCATCTGCCCTTCTGCTCAGATGTCTGCAAGGACTCACCATTGTCTACCAAATGAAGCCCAGACTCTGATATTCAAGGTCGTCCATAATTCAGCCCCGACTTACGTTTCCAGGCCCATTGCCCACTCGTCCCTGCACACACCTCGTGCTTCAGCCAAAGGTGCACCGCTGGACTTGCCACGCAGGGCTCCGTGCTCCTTGCCTTTGCTCATGTTGCTTCTCTCCCAGCAGCCGCTTCCCTGCCTTCTTGGCACACGCCCCAAGCCAGCCATCTGGGTTACTGAGCAGGCTTTCAAAGTGAATAATTACTAACAATTCCCACTTTGTTACAAGTTTCCCTGGAAGGAGGATATTCAAGTGAGTCTGTAAAAATAAAAGTTACCAGTTTTTCTCCCACTGAACACATGGAGAAAATTCAGGGGCACACTTGGAGGTGAGGTGTTCCGAAGGACGGAGATTGTGGCTGCTGATGCTGCCAGACTGCGCGGGGGCCACAGCTCCTCGACTTTGGCCTGTTGTGCGTCTGGCCCCATCTTATGCGTGCTGTTGGAAGATCTTAGTTGCATTGTTGCTTCTTTGTAAATCAGCCTTTGGAATATGAGCGTGGCAGGAAAGTGAACCTGTTTGTGAGAACTAGTAGTGTGTGTGTGTGTGTGAGTGTGTGTGTGAGACAGTGTGTGTGTGTGTGTGTGTGTGTGTGTGTGTGTGTGTGTGTGTGTGTGTGTGTGGTCGGGAGGGGTCCTGTGTGTGTAAGTGAAAGCAATAAAGCGCTAGTTCTCATCCAGTTAGATTCAACAATGTTCCCATTAACACAGAGATACCCCGTTTTTCAGTTACTTACATCACATAAAGATGTTCTACTTTCTGAACTTTTGGCAAAAAGCATGCCATGGACCAAGGGCAGTAATCTTAGTGAAAGTAGCTGATGCATATTGAGGGCTTACTCTGCCCAGTGAGCTTCACAGGCAGCACCTGGTTGAATTCTTCTGCTCTGAAGTAGAGATGTCATTAGCTGGACTTTAGGAACAAGGAAACCAGCAGAGAGAGGGAGGGTAGCTTGCTCGAGGTTCTACAACTAGTACATGGCAGGGCCTTCCCTGCCACCTAGGCCGTGAAATACCGCAAAGCTCATTTACTTAAATAACACACCAGTTTGCATCCCATGGATAAAACGGGAATCTGCTGATTTTGTTTATGCAAAAAAAAAAAAAAAAGAAAAAAAGAAAATGCAAAGATTTCTCCCTCCCCAATCTCTGCAGGTATCATGGATAGGCCACGTGTTTTGGGGCACTCCCCGTGTCCCAGGGATACATACGTAGTTTTATGTAGCCCTTTTGTGAGTGCCTTGTTCCTGCACTAGATATCTCAGTGATCCAAATAGCCCCAAACTGTGCTAGTGTGAACTTTTTTACATCAAGTCTTCCCTGAATGAAGAGTCATGAGTTGGGCATGCAGGCCAGTTCTTTTTCCTAGAACCCTAGGGAATTACTGCTTTCTCTTCAAGTTAATAGCATGCCTAACCATTGTCATGACTATCATGCCTTCATGTTTTAGAAGGTAGAATTAGTATATTTAAGTTAGATTTCCAATCTATAACTGTGTTAAACTTGCCTGTTCCCGTTAAGTTAAAAGATAAGTTGTTTCCTTTTTTCCAATAATTGCTTTTACATTTTGGTTTTTACATTTTGGTGAGCTGAGTTTGGGTCTTTGACACCAGGGGCCTGACTCTTGGCAGTTATATGTGAATGGAGCCAAAGATAACTTCCCCGAAGCATTTCATGCATTCTGGAAAATTCTTGCTGAGGGCCTGAGAACTGAGGTCAGCATTCCACTTTTATGGAAGCACCAAAGCAACCTAGGTTTTTATTGTCTCCCTTGGGCTCATTTATCTACCCGTCTTTTCTGAACATCTCAGAGCAATTACTGTGGATATGGGATTTTCCTTAATATATTTTTATTTGTCTTTAATAGAGGAAATGCATGCCGAAATCTGTTATGCCGAGTGCCTCCTACAGAAAGCAGCCCTCACGTTTGTGCAGGTAATGAACATTTGGCTTAGAATCAGCGTCGCCCGGGAAGCCTGCCAACTACGACATAGAAGAAATGTGGCTCGTTCTATGTCAGTGCTTCAGTTCTTCTGACTTAGAGTCGTAGTGGAAGATATTTGTTATTACTGATAAACTTTGGCTGAAAGAAGACCCTGGGTTTTTTTTTTTTCCTACTCAAATGCACTTAAAATTCTGTTTTGAACTTCGCTTTATTGGCAACCACTGCCTTTTGAAGAAGCTGTCTTGCAACTACCTCACCTGATTTCAGGCTGCTGCTCTGTATGAGGACTGTGAGGTTATCCCTCTTCGTGCTTGCTAATGGTGGAGGGCTGCACACGGGAGTGACCGGCTGCAGGAGGCTTCAGCACCCTTGGCTGTTCCCTTCTTGCATCAGATGCTTCAGCAAAGCTTAGTTATGCATGCGTCGAGAGCCAACCTTCCCATGTATACCTCAGATTTTATTTCCCCGCTCTTTGTATTTTCATTCCCCTTTCTTTTCTTTCTTATTTTGGAAGGGCAGTTAAAAAAAGTCACTAAACAAAACAATGACTCCTTTTCTCATGGGGCATTTAAATTTCACCTCCAGGAATTGTTACCATCAGTACCTTGCCTGTCATTGTAGCTTCCAGTTCTTCTAAAAAATATGGATTTTAACATGGTGGCCACACAGGTGGCGGGGATGGATACAAGTCGGGTAGAAGTGGGGTGGAGATTGTAAGGAGGCAGAAATTCAACTGTAAGATGGAAAATCTTCCTCAGTCTCAATGATTTACATTGAATTGAGAGTTGCTTTTCTCTTTTTCTGGAGGGTGACCTCTTAGGTTGGATTCTGGTTAAGTAAAATTAAGTCAATCTGGTGTAGGGCCCTGTTTCCTAAAACCCCACCTATTATGACGGCTGGTTGAAAACAACAGTCTTACTGCCTCAGTAAACATAAGGCTAGTCACGGAGGCCCCCAGTTTTTTCTGATGTGTTTTTCAAATGATAATTTGATAATAAAATCATTGATCTGATAGTTTTTTGTTTTTTATGTCTGGGGGGCTTGTAGTTCAGCATCTGGGAGCTATCCACGGCTCCCCTCTTCCTCATGCCTCTGTGTCCAGCCAGGCTCGTGGTCGTGCTGCTTTTGCCTTTTCAAGGTTTATCAGCTCCGTCTCTTCCTCTTTATTCTGACTATAATTGTTCTAGTGGGGGGCTTGTCAGCTCTTCCCTAGACTGCATGGCAACCCAGGGACCTTCGGTCTGTAGTTTCTCTTCCCTCCAGCTCGCTCTCCATTGTGCAATTGTCTACCCTCTCAAAGATGAGAATTTCACCTGGGCATGTCTCTGCTTCAGCATTTAGCAGCCCTCATTGACTATGGCAGTGGTTCTGTATCTGAATATCACACGTGGGGAAGGCTTTTTCTAACCAAACTGGTATCTCCCCGCCAGTTCCCTACTCCCCTCTTACCAATGTCCTCAACTGCTACTGGCAGGTATGTTGCATACTTGAGTGGCACAGGTACAGCACAGGTAGCTTTCTTATTCCTTAGTCATTCCCTTTTTTGCAGCAGGTTTCTGCAGCAGTGCTGAGTTATATACGCCCAGATGGCCAAGCCAAGCACACCAGGGTCTTGAATGCTTCCCTGAGCTTTTTTTTTTTTTTTTGCTTGCAAAGTTCATACCTACCTTGCCTTCCTTCCTTCAGCTGGTTACTTCCCAATCTTTTGTGTGTGTGTGTGTATGTGTGTGCTTTAAGCATTGATGCTTCCAGGAGGCTTTTGTGGACCTCTTCGCATCCCCGCCCACCTTTGTGCTGTCATGACATCCCCCACATGTCTCCATCCATGCATGTCTTCATCCCTTAGCGAGTTGTGTTGCTTTTGTCTGATTTTGTGTTTGGGTGCCTGCTGTAAAATAGGCATTCAGCAAATGTTTGGTGAATCCTGAAATGAAATATTCTTATTTGAGGCAGATTTGAATCCAATTGAAGAAATTCTTTCCTGGCCAATATTGGAACTTGTGTAACCATAAGATTCCTTAAAATCAGAAAATAAACATTTAAATTGCATAGTGAATTTTACATTTATTGATTCTTTTAATAATTTAAAGATTAAGTATTTAAGTAACTGATGACATTAACAAACTAAAATTAGTTCTTCTTTCGTTTCGGAAGGATGCTCAAGTGCACAGGAAATCAATACCAGAGCATCTTTCTGATATTAACGGACTAGAAAAGCATGGACTATCTCCATTAGCACCTTCTATTAGAGTAACATCTTCCAAGCAGTTATTATTTTTTAATTTTTATTATTATGTTTTTTTGCGGTACGTGGGCCTCTCACTGTTGTGGCCTCTCCCGTTGCGGAGCATAGGCTCCGGACGCGCAGGCTCAGTGGCCATGGCTCACGGGCCCAGCCGCTCCGCGGCATGTGGGATCCTCCCGGACCGGGGCACGAACCCGTGACCCCTGCATCGGCAGGTGGACTCTCAACCACTGCCCCACCAGGGAAGCCCTCAATAGGAGGGCTCTTGGAATCCTAGAATGCTCAACCTAAAAAGGTCATTCATTTAGGCCAGCTGACCCAGTTTTATGGCTGATGACCATTAGGCCAAGAGAAGTGATCTCTTTTCCCCTAAACAGTATTTCATATAAGTGACAACAACTTTAGAATCCAGATCAGTTATCTGTGGTCTGGAAATGTATATGAATGAAATTCACAATGTTAAATAGACTGCCTGCTAAAGTCTCCTCTAAAGAAGAACCATAATCCCATTACTTGGAGTAAGACAGACAGGAAAGTCCTTGGAGCATATCCTTAAAGTCAGCCATTTTGAATTCCATTGAACCCAGAAGAAAGTTGCTCAGTAGTTGATGATGTTTATTGAAGTACGTTTGGACTAACCTTTATGGCCCCAAATTGATGAGGATTACTTCCTTACTTCCTTAAAGTAATGCAAGGATTTAAGAAATGTTTCCTTTTTGTCCTCTAACTTGGAAGAAAAATGACCAAAAAGCATTTCAGATGTAAAGCAAGAAGAATGGTTTAATTTAAAAATCATATCCTCAAAAGATAGTGTTTTGTTCTAATCTTGCAGCTACACAGCTATGGGGACAGTTTAAGAATCTTTTGCTAAATGATCTAATTATTTAATTGTTTTCAGGATGAAAATATGATCAACTTCATCAAAGGTGGACTCAAAATTAGAACAAGTTACCAAATATATAAGTAAGTTAAAAATTAAGATTTATAAAAAATATTTTAACAGGGTTTGTACCTTTTTGACCACGTTCTTGTGGTTTCTAAGTGATTCTTGTACTATGTACCATTTTGTACTTCAAAGTTCTCAGTCAGTATGACTATGTTTTTTAAAATTTCGTGTTGGTAAAAGTGCATTTGATTTTTGGCTTACTGAGGTGTATTCAATGCCATAGGACAACACAAGTTAAGTTTAAATGCAGTTTTAAAAGAAAAATAGCTGTAAAGAAAAGTACTTACATAATTTCTGATTAGATAATCTTAGTTTCTCTCTCCTAAAAACAATTTATAAATTTAAAATGACAGGTATGTACAGGTATGTCTTTGGTCCAGACTCTAGAACATCACTGCTCCAATGAAGTTCTGCAATGATTCAGATTTTCAATTAAACTGGACCATAGTGTCATTCACATCTTCTATATCCTTACTGATTTTTATCTAGTTGTCCTATCCTTTACTCACAGAGTTAAAAATCTTCAGCTTTGATTCTGGAGTCATCCATTTCTCCCTTTAGTTCTGTCAGTATTTGCTTTGTATATTTAGAACCTCTATTATTGGGCTTATATATATTTTAATTGTTTTATCTTCCTAATGAATTAATCTTTCATCATTATAAAATGTTCCTATGTAACTCCTTATAATATTCCTTGTCTTGAAATCTGTTTTGTCTGATATTAGTAAAGCTACTCATGCTTTTTTATAATTAGTATTTGCATGGCATATATTCTTTTACTTTAAACCTATCTTTGTTTTTGTATGTAATTTGCATTTTTTGTAAACATGCTTAATTTGGTCTTGCTTCTTTACTCAGTGTGACAGTTAATATGTTTGCACTTGTGAGTACCATTTTGCTTTTTTCCTTTGCCTTATTTGTCCCCCCCCCCTTATTTTTCTGCCTTCTTTTGCTTCAAGTAAAAAAAAAATATGTATATGTATTCCAGTGGAATCCTTCCATTGTTTTCTTAGCTATAGCCCTCTTTAATTTTTTTAAGTGTTTGCTCTAGTGATTATAATAGCCTTCTTAACTTATCATAGTCAACTTAGAGTTAATATTGTACCATTGCACAAGTATAAGAACTTTGCAAAAGTATAGTTTCATTTACCACCTGTTGTCTTTTATACTATTCTTACAATAGTACACGTATGTATATTACACACTCCACAGAGTGGTACCATCTTTTGCTTTAAACAATTTTATGTCATGGTCTTCACTATTAACCCATATATTTACCATTTTTGGTGTTCATTCATTCCTGTCTAATTTCAGACTGAAGCATTTCTTTTAAGATTTCTTACAGTGTGTGTCTACTTTCATCAATTCTCACTGTTTCATTTACCTGAAAACACCTTTATTATTTATTTATTTATTTTTTGTGGTACGCAGGCCTCTCACTGTTGTGGCCTCTCCCGTTGAGGAGCACAGGCTCCGGACTTGCAGGCTCAGCAGCCATGGCTCACGGGCCCAGCCACTCCGCGGCATGTGGGATCTTCCCGGACTGGGGCACGAACCCATGTCCCCTGCATCGGCAGGCGGACTCTCAACCACTGCGCCACCAAGGAAGCCCCATCTTTATTTTTTATTTATTTATTTTTTTGCGGTACGCAAGCCTCTCACTGTTGTGGCCTCTCCCGTTGCAGAGCACAGGCTCAGCGGCCATGGCTCACGGGCCTAGCTGCTCCACGGCATGTGGGATCTTCCTGGACCGGGACACGAACCCGTGTCCCCTGCATCGGCAGGTGGACACTCAACCACTGCGCCACCAGGGAAGCCCACATCTTTATTTTTGAAGGCTGTTTTTGCTCAGTATAGTATTCTCGAGTTACAAGGTTTTCTTTTTCTTTTCTTCTTTTGCCCCTTTAAAACTGTCAATCCATTGTATTATAACCTCTATTGTTTCTGATCATAAGTCAGCTGTTATTTTAATTATTTTTCCCTTGTCTGTAATTTGTCATTTCTTCTGGCTGCTTTGAAGACTTGTATTTTTTATTCTTAGCACATTGACTGATGTGCTTAAGTATGGCTTTGAGAAATGTGTAGCTATTATTTCTTCAAGTATTTTTTTCTGCTCCATTCTCACTTTTCTCCTTCTGAGACCCCAATTACATGTTAGTCACCTGATTTTGTTCAATAGGTCACTGAGCTGCTGTTCATTTAAAAAAATTGTTTTCTTCAGATTAGACATTATCTCAACATCTGGGCTGTCTTGGGGTCAGTTTCTATTGCCTGCTTTTTCTCCTGACTATATGTCATGTTTTTCTGTTATCAAGTCAATAATTTTTTGATTGTACACTAGATAGTGATACATTGTAGAGACTCTAGGTTCTGTTTTCTTTCTCAGAATAGTGCTGATTCTTGCTCTGGGAAGCATTTGACTTGACTAGACTTAGAGCCCATACTCTTCACTCTTTGGTAGTGGGAAGCATCTGAAATCTTGGTTCTATTACTTCTTCTGTCTTGTCTCTGCTTTTCTTTGGAGTTTCCCCAGTGCTCACATAGATCATGAATCAGCCAAGAATTTGAGTGGAGTTCTAACACTGATTTTGGTGTTTCCCTCCTATGTGGTTCTCTCCTATCTGAAAATTCCCCCATTACCTTATAGGTAATCTGGCAGATTTGAACCCTGGGCTCCTTTAGAAGCCAATAAGACTGTGGCTTTCTGTGTAAGTTCTAGGCGTCCTGCACCAAGTGTACTAGGGAGTACTTCCAGGTGACTAGCCATATAAACTTAAGGTCCCTTCAAGAGTTGTTCTCTTTTTTCAAATTTCAACCCTTCTCCAGTTTCCCATTACTTTTTTTTTCAGTTTCCAGTGCCTACCAATATATTTTAAATATGCATTTTGCATTTTGTCCAGAGTTTATAATTGTTATCTGTGGGAGGGTTAATCTAATATAAGCCACCCTGCTATTACTGGAAGCAGAATGAAGATTTAGTATTTTAAGAGATGCTTTTACCCAACATGATTTCATAAAATTATATTCCATTCAAAATCCTGGAAGGGAGTGGATTTGGGGAACCTGATATATTGTTTTTACTTTTCCTCTTGAAATATTTTTTAGAAGATATAAAAGAATGTTAAAGAGTTGATTGCTTTTTCAGTCATCAAAACTTAAAAACCAAAGGAATTAAAATAGTCTTGTAATGGCACAGAAATATATATCAGTGGAATGGAACATAGGGCTTAGAAACTCGTGTGTGTGTGTGTGTGTGTGTGTGTGTGTGTGTGTGTGTGTGTGCGCGCACGCGTGCGTGCATACATGCGTGTGCATGCATGTGTGTGTGTACATCATGCATGCACTTCTGTGTACACACACGTACATTTACCAGCGAATTCAAAGCATACTAAAAACCTATATATACATAAATCTCTTTAAAATCAGTGGGAAAATATGGGTACTTTAATAAATGGTTTTGGGAAAATTGGCTCTTCGTTTTGGAAAAAAGACTGTATGAAAGATACATTCCAGAGAGAAACAGTCACCTCTACCCACCACCAGTCCCTCCCATCAGGAAACTTGCACAAGCCTCTTAGATAGCCTCATCCATCAGAGGGCAGACAGCAGAATCAAGAAGAACTACAATCCTGCAGCCTGTGGAACAAAAACCACATTCACAGAAAGATAGACAAGATGAAAAGGCAGAGGGCTATGTACCAGATGAAGGAACAAGATAAAACCCCAGAAAAACAACTAAATGAAGTGGAAATAGGCAACCTTCCAGAAAAAGAATTCAGAATAATGATAGTGAAGATGATCCAGAACCTTGGAAAAAGAATGGAGGCAAAGATCAAGAAGATGCAAGAAATGTTTAACAAAGACCTAGAAGATTTAAAGAACAAACAAACAGAGATGAATAATACAATAACTGAAATGAAAACTACACTAGAAGGAATCAATAGCAGAATAACTGAGGCAGAAGAACGGATAAGTGACCTGGAAGACAGAATGGTGGAATTCACTGCTGCGGAACAGAATAAAGAAAAAAGAATGAAAAGAAATGAAGACAGCCTAAGAGACCTCTGGGGCAACATTAAATGCAACAACATTCGCATTATAGGAGTCCCAGAAGGAGAAGAGAGAGAGAAAGGACCAGAGAAAATATTTGAAGAGATTATAGTCAAAACTTCCCTAATGTGGAAAAGGAAATAGCCACCCAAGTCCAGGAAGCACAGAGAGTCCCATACAGGATAAACCCAAGGAGAAACACGCCGAGACACATAATAATCAAATTGGCAAAAATTAAAGACAAAGAAAAATTATTGAAAGCAGCAAGGGAAAAATGACAAATGACATACAAGGGAATTCCCACAAAGTTAACAGCTGATTTCTCAGCAGAAACTCTACAAGCCAGAAGGGAGTGGAATGATATACTTAAAGTGATGAAAGGGAAGAACCTACAACCAAGATTACTCTACCCAGAAAGGATCTCATTCAGATTCGATGGAGAAATCAAAAGCTTTACAGACAAGCAAAAGCTAAGAGAATTCAGCACCACCAAACCAGCTCTACAACAAATGCTAAAGGAACTTCTCTAAGTGGGAAACACAAGAGAAGAAAAGCACCTACAAAAACAAACCCAAAACACTTAAGAAAATGGTCATAGGAAAATACATATCAATAATTACCTTAAATGTGAATGGATTAAATGCTCCAACCAAAAGACACAGGCTTGCTGAATGGATACAAAAACAAGACCCATATATATGCTGTCTACAAGAGACGCACTTCAGACCTAGGGACACATACAGACTGAAAGTGAGGGGATGGAAAAAGATATTCCGTGCAAATGGAAATCAAAAGAAAGCTGGAGTAGCAATACTCATATCAGATAAAATAGACTTTAAAGAATGTTACAAGAGACAAAGAAGGACACTACATAATGATCAAGGGATCAATCCAAGAAGAAGATATAACAATTATAAATATATATGCACCCAACACAGGACCACCTCAATACATAAGGCAATTGCTAACAGCTCTAAAAGAGGATATTGACAGTGACACAATAATAGTGGTGGACTTTAATACCTCACTTACACCAATGGACAGATCATCCAAACAGAAAATTAATAAGGAAACACAAGCTTTAAATAACACAGTAGATCAGATAGATTTAATTGATATTTATAGGACATTCCATCCCAAAAGAGCAGATTACACTTTCTTCTCAAGTGCACATGGAACATTCTCTAGGATAGATCACATCTTGGATCACAAATCAAGCCTCAGTAAATTTAAGAAAATGGCAATCATATCAAGTATCTTTTCTGGCCACAACACTATGAGATTAGAAATGAATAACAGCGAAAAAGAAGAAAAAAACACAAACACATGGAGGCTAAACAATACGTTGCTAAACAACCAAGAGATCACTGAAGAAATGAAAGAGGAAATCAAAAAATACCTAGAGACAAATGACAATGAAAACACGACAATCCAAAACCTATGGGATGCAGCAAAAGCATTTCTAAGAGGGATGTTTATAGCTATACAGGCCTACCTCAAGAAACAAGAAAAATCTCAAATAAACAATCTAACCTTACACCTAAAGGAAGTAGAGAAAGAAGAACAAAAAACCCCCGAAGTTAGCAGAAGGAAAGAAATCGTAAAGATCAGAGCAGAAATAAATGAAATAGAAACAAAGAAAACAATAGCAAAGATCAATAAAAGTGAAAGCTGGCTCTTCAAGAAGATAAACAAAATTGATAAACCGTTAGCCAGACTCATCAAGAAAAGAGGGAGAGGACTCAAACCAATAAAATTAGCAATGAAAAAGGAGAAGTTACAACAGACACCACAGAAATACAAAGCATCCTAAGAGACTGCTACAAGCAACTCTATGCCAATAAAATGGACAACCTGGAAGAAATGGACAAATTCTTAGAAAGGTATAACCTTCCAAGACTGAACCAGGAAGAAATAGAAAATATGAACAGACCAATCACAAATAATGAAATTGAAACTGTGATTAAAAATCTTCCAACAAACAAAAGTCCAGGACCAGATGGCTTCACAGGTGAATTCTATCAAACATTTAGAGAAGAGCTAATACCCATCCTTCTCAAACTCTTCCAAAAAATTACAGAGGAAGGAACACTCCCAAACTCATTCTATGAGTCCACCATCACCCTGATACCAAAACCAACCAAAGATACTACAAAAAAAGAAAATTACAGACCAATATCACTGATGAATATAAATGTAAAAATCCTCAACAGAATACTAGCAAACTGTTCCTTCAGTAAGTCCAAAAGAGAAAAACAAATATCATATATTAACGCATACATGTGGAACCTAGAAAAATGGTACAGTTGAACCAGTTTGCAGGGCAGAAATTGAGACACAGATGTAGAGAACACACTTATGGACACCAAGGGGGTAAAGCGGCGGGGGCTTGGGGGAGGTGGTTTGATGAATTGGGCGATTGGGATTGACATATATACACTGATGTGTATAAAATTAATGACTAATAAGAACCTGCTGTATAAATAAAATTCAAAAAATAAAAAAATGATACATTCCATATAGATTTGATATTAAAATATTTTTAGAAGAGTACAACCAAAACATAGGAAAGTCTTTTTATAGTCCTAAAGCACAAAGGCCTTTAAACTTTTGATTTATTTAAAAATTTTTCACTTTGAAATGATTCCAGAATTTTTACAAAGAATTATCATATATTCTTCCAATATACAAATGTTAACATCTTATGGAACCACAGTATAATTATTAAAACCAGGAAATGAACATTGATATACTATTATTAACTACTTCATTGACTTTACTCAAATTTTTCTGATTGTCCCACCAGTGTCCTTATTCTGGTCCAGGATTCACTCCAGGATCCTGGATGTCACATTTAGTTGTTACGTCTCCTTAGTCAGTTTTAATCTGGAAGAGTCCCTCAGTCTTTCTTTGTCTTTCAGGACCTTGACATTTTTGAAGAATACTGGGCAGGTATTTTTTAGACCATTGCTCAAGGTGGACTTATCTAATGTTGTTTAATGATTAAATTCAGATTTTTCTATGGCAAGAATACTATAGAAGTGATGTGGTGTCCTTCTCAGTGTGTCATATCTGTAGATATATGATGTCAATTTCAGAAGCCTTTTAAAGTGTGACATAAAATCAGAAACCATAGAAGACTAACCTGACCAAATAAACATATAAATTTTCATCATGGCAAAAATATCCCGTAATAAAAAATACAAATAGAAATGTGATATAAATGACTCAGGGCAAATGACAGTGTGAGAAACTCATAGGTTGGTGGGGGTCTAAACGGATAGAGTTTTTATGAAGGATGTTCTGGCAGTATATACCAAAATTAAGAATATGCATTACCTTCAATCTCAGAAGTTCTTTTTCTAAGAATTTATCCTATGAACAGTTAGGATGGTATAAATATAGTTATAGTACTTGATATAGGAAAGTACTTGATAAAGGTATAAGAACACTTTAGCAGCATTGTTTGTAATATGGAATATTTTGAAACAACTTGAAAATTTAAGAATAGGAATTTGGTTAAATAAATTATTCCATAGAATGGAATAATATGTACTTGTTAAAGAATAAGGTAGCTTTCATGCATTTTCATGGAAAATTGTCAATATAATCTATTGAAGAGTATATACTATGTGATCCCATTTGTGTTTTCTAAAGATTGCATTGTTTGTAAAGCATAAAAACAACTAGAAAATTATGTACCAGGCTGTTAACAGTGACCGTCTCTCTGTGGGATGATTGTGTAGGGACACTTAGGGTTTCTCCATGTTATTTGAGCATTTTGTAATAATCATCTATTATCAGCAAATAGAACATTTACACAGAAAATAACTCTGAACATAATATGCATATCCTGCCATCCTGTTGATATTTTGACATTTGAAGTTTTGTGCATGTATATAAGCATATATAATTATCTTTTTATACAGTGAGATTATATGCTTTGTGTCAGTTTGAAATTTCTTTTTTCACTTCATGTCAGAAAATTTTAGATCATTAAGTATTTTTAATTCATCATGGCTTTTAATGGCTCCACAGTATTCCACTATTTGGATATACTACATGTGTATGTATAAATGTATGCATGCATGCAACTATCTTCGTAACCAATTTCCGGTTGTTGCCTATTTAGTTTGTTTATAAATTTTTATTATAGGTAGTAATACAGTATCTTTCCTTATAGGTCAAGTTTTGTGTGTATCCATGCTATTTCCTTAGAATAAAATTAGATTTGTTGGTTCAAAGGTATGCACGTGTGTAAGATTTCTGATATATATTGCAAAATTATTCTGAAGAATAATTGGATTGGCAAACTTTTTCTTAAAATACCAGACAGTAAGTGTTTAGGCTTGTGGGTTGTAAGATCTCTGTCCCAACTACTCAACTCTATGACCGCAAGGTGTAAGCAGCCATAGACTATAAGTAAATGGGTGTGGCTATGTTCCAATAGGTTGCCAACCTCTTTACTATAACTACCATTTTACCATAAATAAATGAATGTGTCTATTTGTTCTTACCTTTGCCAGCACTGGTTTTCTATTTAAAAAATTAAAATAATGGTTTTTATCACAAAAGTGGCATATATATTTTGGAAAATAGGAAAATGTGGATGAGCAAATATTAAAATACACACACACACCATATACTTATCACCCAGTAATTATGGCTGTTAACATCTTAGTATATATTCTTTCAGAATATTTTCTACATGTATCTAAAGATATATATTTTTTTAAACAAAAATGAGATCACACTGTATGTACTATTTTTTAACCTGCTTTTTTTCAGTTAATGATGTTTACTTTTTCGTGTCAACAAGTCTTCATTTCATATAATACTCAATCCATCTTCAAATTTTGCCTGTTGTCCCCAAATCTCTTTTACTGCTGGAATGTCAGCACCAGGATCCAACCCAAGACTGCCTTGAACATCCAGTGTTTATGTTCATTAAATACATCTTATTCTAGAAGAATCTCTGTATTCATGAGAGTTGTTGAAAAGCGCAACCCATTTGTCCTGCAGGATATGCACAGATTTGTTTGGTGGCTTCCTTGAGTTTTCATTTAGCTTGTTCCTTGTCATAGTCAGCTCAGGCTGCCATAACAAAATATCATACACTGGATGGCATAAGCAACAGAAATTTATTTCTTCACAGTTCTGGAGGATGAAAGTCCAAGATCTGGGTACCAGCATGATCAGGTTCTGGTGAGGACTCTCTTCTTGGCTTGCAGACAGCCACCTTCTCACTGTGTCCTCACATGGAAATGAGAGACCTTCCTCTTATAAGGCCACCAATCTTATCAGAGGAGGACCCCACCCTTATGACCTCGTTTATCCTTAATTACTTCCTAAAATCTCTGTCTTCAAATACAGTCACACTGGGTGGGGGGATTAGAGCTTCAACATATGAATTTGGGGGAAATATAGTTCAGTCCATAGCATTCCTGTAGCCCTTTATATTTCCTGTAAACTGGAAATTAGATTCAGGTTAGTTGCATTTGGCTAGAATACATCATAAGTGAAGTTGCATGATTTATAAGTGCATCACACCAGGTGATACATAAAATCTGGCTATTTCTTACTACCTTTAAAAAATATATCTGTCAGTTTGATAAGCAATTTCTGGTTATTGCCAACTTTTACATCTTTGTCATTGTTTTCATCTGCATTTCTCTGATTAAGTATTTGCCTTTTGAAGATGTGAAGGGAAAGGGAAAAATGCATAGAAAATTAATTAAAGTGAGAAATCAGAAAGATTGGCTTGGATGGAAGAGGGAAAAATAAGAGGACAGTTGCAGGCAATTGTGATCGAGCTTGCTTTCCTCTTTCAATCTTTCCTAGTTGTGAGTTTCATTTTGGTCTATTTGAGACCATGGTGATCATGCTGAAATTCAAGTCTTTTTGTCAGTAGCACCTCAGTTACTCAGTGGAGGGTAGGTTGCTGAAGTGTGCACAACGGCTGAGAGACTGAGCATTCCTAGGAAGTCTCCTCTAACACATTGCTGGGAAACTGTGAGATCACAGTCCTGCGGTCCTTTGGCTCCTGAGTCATGCTTGCTGATATTTCAACCCTCTTTTGCTTTAAGCCCAGAAAGATTGTGCTGATAAACAGTGTAGAAATGAGTGTGTCGTTTTTCCTTAATGATGATTACCCAGTAGAGGGGTGGGATAGGGAGGATGGGAGGGAGGCTCAAGAGGAAGGGGATATGGGGATATATGTATGCATATGGCTGACTCACTTTGTTGTACAACAGAAACTAGCACAGCATTGTGAAGCAATTATACTCCAATAAAGATGTATTAAAAAATAAAATAAAATATCGGCAAACTAAAAAAAGAAAAAAGTAAACGCAGCACAGCTTCATCCACTTAAAAATTCTCAGTATTTTGGCTAATGACATTTATCTTACGGTATGTAAATGCAAAATTTGACTTAAAATTAGTTTTCAGTGTCATAGTAAACTTACAGTATAACTGTTTTCTTCAATCCAGAGAATGTCTTTCTATCCTGCACGTAATTCAGAAGAACAAAGTTGAGCAGCAGTTCTTCTATGAGTTTGAAGGTGGCGTCAAGCTTGGAATAGGGGCCTTTAATTTGGTAAGTGATCAGAAAGCAACCAGAATCTTTCGTACAAGAACCTTAGGTTTTCAGTGCCTCTGCTACTGCATTTGAACCTCACCCTGAACCACTACCTGGGTTTGGTTGGCAAGTGGCTACAGTGGGATCAGTTTTCTTGTGCTGTGAACCAGTGGGGGCTTTGGCCAGAATGTGCTGTAAAGTTCTGCACATGCTCAGAATAGTTTTCGATTGTATAATACGGGAAGCATGCAGCTCTCTGAATGGACTAGTAACATTTTTTGGTAATAAGGAGCTTGAAATTCAGTTCTACTTCCACATCAGAAATATTATTGCTATAGCAATGGTGGCTCTGAAATTGAAAATAGGTGAGGGAACAATATAGTTTGAGGGATGATGAAGCTCTGGGGTAGATGAAGGGTTTGAGTAGATATCTGTCCAATTGCTATATTATTTAGATATTTTGATATTTTATTAAGGTTTGACTGGAATTGGTGAGAAAATTAAGTAGTAAAGGGAATCCCACACATAAGTGTATACACTACCGTGGCCGCTTTGTTCATGAGCCCATTGGTTGATGACAGAGGTGGCTGAGGAGAGAGGCTGGCTAGTGTCCACAAAATGAATCACCCTATCCACTTGATTATTAAAATCTTCCTCTGCTGAGGCCAGCCTTTGGTGAACATTCACATGGGACACAAATATCTTCACATTTTTTGCCCATTCTGAGATGTCTGTCCGTATACCTCTTTCCCAGAGCTCCTTGTCATCAATTTTCCCATCATGTTCTTTCTAAAGCCCTGACCATCCAACCAAACCACTGGCAAACACCCATGAATCAGTAAATAATTGCATATATGGCCATTTCTCCTTCCAAGCAAAGTGAACAAACAGGGCACTGCTCAAAGTTCTGCCCTGGGAGGACTTCCCTTTATCCTACTCTTTAGGGATGTCCCAGAGAGGGGCTGTAGTGCTGTAGGTGTCTACTTCTGGGTCATGCCTGCATATATGAAGAATACAACAGACTTTTGCTTTTGGAAAAGGATGCTAAAAGAAACACTTTGGAGGTGGACACTGGGGGTTATCTTCTCATCACTTTATCAACCCACATGAAAGGAGCAAGTGTTCTTTAGAGCATTCTGAAAAAGCCAGGTTTTTTGTTTTGTTTTTAACTTTTTAGGTGTATTGTCTTAACTAAATGAAATTAAGTCACAAGTAATGATTATACTAGGTGCAGTATGTGGTGATTGAGACGTGTCCAGTGGTTTAAACTTGGTTCTAATTTTTCATATTACTGAATCATTAAAACTTTAAGTTGGTTAGAGTTTAACATTTATCTACAGTTAGATGTACTAACACTAAGTACACTTGTATTTTTTTTCTTACAGATGCTGTCCCTTTTACCAGCACGGATTATCAGACTACTAGAATTTATAGGATTTTCTGGAAATAGGGTACAAAATTAATTTTTTTTTAAATTTTGACAAGGAAAATAAAAGTTATTTATTGAATATGAGGGAAATACAACGTGTCCTCATAACTAGCAATTTGTTTTCAGAACAACAAAGAGGCATTGGGTCTTGATTATATTTTTCAGGAGTTAAGAGATGGTTTTTCTATTGAAAGTTAAAAATTTTCATCTTTGTTATTTAAATTCTGGGATTAAAATTTATGTTTTACTAATATTGCTGCTTGCTGGATCTTTAGTACTCATGTGAGGTTAAAATGTGCTTCCCTAACATTTTTGCAACCCCAGAGTTTCCTGCAAAACCAAGAAATTAGGCTAGATTTCCCTGTCTAACATTTTATGATTCGTATGGATCAAGCATAGTTGCAGTTGTTTTGGTTTTCCTTGTTTTTACACGTTTCACTATAAAACTAAGCAAGGAAATTTGTTTTCCATGAGTTTTGTTTGTTATAGTTCTGTGTGGTTGTTTTTGTAGTGTATAACATTTATTAATCATAACACTCAATATGCTATTACCAGAGTTGCTTTATTGCAAAAGTTGTCCCTGTTAGTCCAGAGAGCAGGTTTTGAGAAATAGATGAGAACAGGTACAAGAAGCTGTAATTTTTTTCCCTATTTATTCCACTGTCCAGGTTCTCCATAAGTATTATGTATTTATGGTGATCCCTTCCTGATATGGTCTATCTATTCAGACTCTGTATTTCATCGTTACCCTCCCCTCTACTATTCATCTTCCACCTTATTTCTTTAGTAGCTCCAACTTGCCCCTTGAATAAAGTCCAAACTATAGCACGGATTCAAGGGCCCTAGGATCTGATTCTAGCCAGTGCTTCTAGCCTACTACCCATCCTTTTTGCTTCCCTAGTGTTCCTGCTAAACTGGGCAAATGGTTGTTCACCAGATAGACCCTGCGCTTTTCTGTTTCCATGCTTCTGCTGGTGTCTGTTTTGGATGTCCTCCCCAACTGGCATCCTCCCAAATAATGTCTCTTGAGAGCCTCTCCATCCATTAGGATTGAGATAAATGTCACCTATTCCACAAAGCTTTCTCTTATCTTCTCCCAACAAAGCTCAAGTATTCCTAGCTTTCAGAATCATTTACTTATCTTTCTTATGGCCCTTGCCATATTCCAATAAAATTATGTGTTCATATACTACCTTCGCTATTTGATGGAAAGATCTTTGAAGACATAGAACTGTATATATTCATACCCACCGTAGCATTTTGTACTTAGATCCTCAATATGTTTTAATAAATTAATATTTATATAAGAGAAATACAGCATTTTCTATGAAATGAGCTCTACCTTTTTCTCTCCCTAAGATCACATGATATAAGAATTTGGGAGATTGTCTTATGCCAGTTTAACATGTAAAATTTGCTTCTAGTTAGATACTACTGCTATTCTAAGCTCTTGAAAAATAAACCCCACCTTCATGGAGAGTGGGGATCCATGAGCTAGCATTTTAAAGTCTCTGAATATGATGTTTCAATCATGCTCTTCTCATTCTAAAATGCCTCTAATTCCCATAGGAGTTGGGCATCCTGCAGTTACGGGAAGGTGCCTTAGGAAGAAGCATGAGGTCTCCACTATGCTGCTTAACTATGCTAGCTTTTCATACTTATATCTCCCTGATACTTGGTAAGGACTGGATTATATTTCACATCATTGAATGTTGATTATCTTTCATCTGAGTAAGTAAAAATTTAGAAAAATCAGTAAGAGGTCGTAGCCTGTATTTACCTTTTTTTTGAGCAAAAGTGAAAAATTGTGACATTTCTCATAGTAACATTTGGCAGAGGGGGTGGAGGGTTTCTTTCATCAAATTCGTTGTAATCAGTTCTCAGCTAAAAAATTCTATAAAGCTTGTTTAAGGTGATCTATTTTTAGCATATTACATTTCTTTTTTTAGCAGAAAATTAAATTTTTGGTTAAAATAAGTTCAATATTGCTATTAAAACCAGAAATTTCAATTAGAAACTGAAGGCAACCACCTCTGCTCCTAAGAATTTGCCCTAGAGCTTTCTTAAACTAAAGTCATAGATGAGACTTGTCTTCTTTTATTTCCCAAATATTAAAATGACAAATTAACAGTTTTCCATGAATAGGTCTTTGCTATATTTTAATGAAATTTGGAGAAATAGTTATAAATGTCAACCACATTTCTTGAAGACTGAGGCTTTTCCTGTTAAATTTCTAGGTACAGGAGAAGTGAATGTTGTGGAAGCAGAGCGTCTCCTTGAGCCCTACCTCCAGCAGTTTCCAAATGTACGCTTAGAATTTCAAGTGTCTTTTTCAACCATAATCAATCAACCAGGGTTGACCATTGAACAGTCTGTTTCTCCCTCCGCAGGGCTCCCTCATGTTGTTTTATCATGGCCGGATAGAGCTGCTGAAAGGAAATGTGGAAGAGGTAACTTATTTGAAGGGGTCATTTGGGGGGCTGTCTATATGGTGGAGTTGCGTAGTGCACCCATTCCATATGAGCAAGTCCAGCTATATGCACTAGACAGAAATAAAGGGAAAACATGTAATTAAAAAGCCAAAAGTTAATTGTGTGGATGCACTCTATGATATATAGTAAACTACTGAATATACTCTACATTTGCACATAAAGTACCTGAGGCAATTCAGGGTAGGATATAGAAGTACAGTTGGGCAGTTTAAGGGGCTTTCAAAAATCTTTGACTACTATCCATCTCGGTATTACATATTGGCTTTGGAATCTTGCCCCTGCATAAAGGTCACTCCACTGTACTACATGTGTGCTCCCCATCAAAGGAAATTATTCACTAATTCTCTTGAAGAAGAAGAGTGAATAGCCTTTTATATAAATATACTCATGAACAATTTTCTTCTACACAAATGGGGTCAAACATGTATTTTTCCTTGATTTGATTTTTTTCTACTTACAATACATCTTGGATTTCTTTCCAGGTTAGTATTTCTAAATCTTCCTCATTCTTTGTGATGGCTGGGTTTCATTCAATGAGATGGATGTACTGTACTTATTAAAGCAGCCCACTATTGATAGACATTTGGCTACTATACATAATGCTGTTGTAAACATTATTATGTGTATATTTCTGTGCAAAAGTGTATTTATATAAGATCGATTCTGATAATGAGGATTTCTAGGTCAAAGATGTTTGCATTTTGATAAATTCAGACAAATTGCCCTCCTAACAAGGCTAGTCCATTTAAACTCCTGTAAAGATATGAGAATACTTGTTTTCAGTGCTCTTTGGCAACTCTGGTCATTATTTATCTGTTTTATTTTTGCCAATGTGGTGGCTGAAAAATGATAATCTAATCTTTTAATTTATCTTTTCCAGTGTAAAAATTTCTTCATATGTATATTTGCCACTCATTATCTTTTTCTCTAATTTCCTGTTTATATCTTTAAACAATTTTCCCACTGAGTTGTTTGTCTTTTTTTAAGGATTTTATAAAATTGCTGTATAAGGGTTGATCCTTTGCCCGTTACGCATATAGCGATATCTTCTCCCAGTCTGTCCATTGCCTTTAACTTTGTTTAAGGTATATTTTACTCTCTGGAAGTTCTAAATTTATTGTCAAATCTTTTCTTAAAGGACTTCTGCATTTTACGTCTTACTTAAGAAAGGAACTTTGCTACTCCCACATTATAAAGTTCCATGGCCCTCTCACAAAGTTACATAAAGAGGCAAAATTGAACTGTATTGTTGCATGTAAGGAAAGGAATGTGTTGTCGTATTGAGTGGTTTCATGAGTGATGATTTTGCTCTTTTTGTACAAAGTGTTTTATGTATTTTTCCATTAGGTTATTATCTCCTTGTCTAATATCTGGATGATCAGCTTTATGCAATTGACTTATAGGCACAAGAGATATTTCGAAAATGCATTTCAGTTCAAGAAGAATGGAAACAGTTTCACCATCTCTGTTATTGGGAGCTGATGTGGATTTTTGTATTCCAACAAAACTGGAGGGAGGCGTATTACTATTCAGATCTGCTTTGCAAAGAGAGTAAATGGTCCAAGGTAAAGTACAGTTTCATTAATGTCATCTGTTTGCTCATAAGTGTACAGGATGATTTTCATCTAGGACTGTTTCTTCCATAGTATGATATTGACACTGTTTTCTCAACTTAGAGATCCATCAGAGGACGAAGTGGACATTAAGTACCTGCTGTTTGTAACCACTGTCCTCAGCACTACGTGCTTTAAAAGCCATCCAAATAGTCTTTTTCAACAGAGAGGCTTTATCTGTGAAGATGAACTGTACTTATATATAAAAAGTATTAGATATCAAGTATTGATAATTGTTTGTAGACTTTTTGATACCCTGATAACAAGGCTTTTCATAATAATCAAAATTAATTCTTTATCCATTCATCCGTTGCTGCACACTTAGGTTGCTTCCATGTCTTGGCTTTTGTAAATAATGCTGCTATTAACGTTATGATGTACATATCTTTTTGAATTAGTGTTTTCGTTTTTCTTTGGATATATACCCAGGAATGGAAATGCTGGATCATATGGTAGTTCTATTTTAATTTTTTGAAGAACTTCATTCTGTTTTCCATAGTGGCTGTACCAATTTACATTCCTACCAACAGTATACTAGGGTTCCCTTTTCTCCACAATCTCATCAACGTTTATTATTTGTTGTCTTTTTGATGATAGCCATTCCAACAGGTGTGGCAAGTTAGGGGAAGGAGATTAAGAGGTACAAACTGCTAGCTATAAAATAAAATACAGGGCTTCCCTGGTGGCACAGTGGTTGAGAGTCCGCCTGCCGATGCAGGGGACACGGGTTTGTGCCCCGGTCTGGGAAGATCCCACATGCCGCAGAGCGGCTGGGCCCGTGAGCCATGGCCGCTGAGCCTGCGCGTCCGGAGCCTGTGCTCCCCAACGGGAGAGGCCACAACAGTGAGAGGCCCACGTACCGCAAATAAATAAATTAATTAATTAAAAAGAGTTCTAAAAAAATTCTGATCCATTTGTGAAAAGTTGGGAGGAATGAGATAATGATCTGTTTTTCATTTTGTCCATTTTCTCATCCATGAACGTTACAGTTGTATAATAGGAAAATGGCCAAAATTAGGTGAAAAGTTTTGATCTCATTTGGAACAGGTGATATAAGACTTCATTTCCTTTTTTTAATATATTTGATACCTCTTAAATATTATATCTGGAAGATTTGTAGGTCTTTCCTGATTTGCAAGATAGCAATGTCATGTACCTAGGATGCTCTCTGACTAGCTGCTTTTCTTTTCCTCAAGGCAACATATGTGTTCTTAAAAGCTGCAATTTTGAGTATGCTTCCAGAGGAAGATGTAGTAGCAACTAAAGAGGATGTGGTAACTTTATTTAGGTAAGCAAGACACTATTTCTATAACAAAGATCCTGAATGAATAGAGGAACACACAAATACTTTCTTTTTCCCTTAGTGCTCTTCCATGCCTCACCTTCATATTTCTTTAATTTATCTGATTTGATACAGAAACTCTTAAAAAATATATTTAGGGCTTCCCTGGTGGCGCAGTGGTTGAGAGTCCGCCTGCCGATGCAGGGGACACGGGTTCGTGCCCCGGTCCGGGAAGATCCCACATGCCGCGGAGCAGCTGGGCCCGTGAGCCATGGCCGCTGGGCCTGCGCGTCCGGAGCCTGTGCTCCACAACGGGAAAAGCCACAGCAGTGAGAGGCCTGCGTACCGTAAAAAAAAAAAAAAAAAAAATATATATATATATATATATTTAACTAAGGGTCAAAATGTCATCCTTTTAGCAAGACTTTGCAGATATACCAGTGTAATTGGGAATCTTGAGAACACATGTTTTTTTGTTTTGTAATTGGGGCTTTGCTACTGCATTTTGAACAGTTTCCTAAAATGGTATTGTTAGCTAAAGATGTTTACTGTTATAAATCAAAGGTATTTTGTGATCAGAAAAACTTAAGAATATAACACAATATAATATACCCTTAGTTTTCATTAGTGTGCCAAAGATTCTGAGAAGCTCTGCTGTGAAGTAATCTGTTTAACTTTGTTTAGACCAGTGTCCGTCCATCCATCCATCCATTCATGTGTAACCTTTATGTTGAGCACCTACTGTATGAAGACTACTGTGTTAAGTGCTGAATTAACAGGCATGGATCCTGTCCTTGTGCAGTTCATAATCTTGTAGTGGAACTAGATATCAGTGAAATAATCACCCAGTAAATGCAAAATTATAACACATGACTGATTTTTCTCCTCCTGCTTGTCTCACCATTCCTTCTTGGTATCTTTGTAAGCTCATCCTACTTCCATCTATTAAAAGTTGATGCTTTTGATTTCAAAGGTCAGTCTTAGAACCTCAACCTTAGGAAATCTGATTCAAGCCAAATTGAAATCCCTAGTACACACCTTGTGACTGAGCTCCAGACCCATATATCTAGCTCCCGTTTACCACCTTCACTTAGATGTGTCAAAGCATTTAAAACTCACCACATCCAGTCTTCCCTAGCAAACCTGGTGTTCTTTCCTCTCTCAGTGACTGGGACTACCAGTTAGCAAGGCAGAAACCTATAACACATGCATCGCCAACACTACCCACTGTCCCTCCATTCCCCGGTGGGAGTAGAGGTATGGATAAGAGCACAGAGGGAATGATAGTTGAGATGAGGTCTGAAGGTGGCTTGGGAGCTGCTGGGGCAGTGGGGAGTTGTAGTGATAACAGTTTCAGACCAAGGGAACAGCATTTGAGAGGATGCTGTTTCAGGAACAGCATATGAGAGGATGCTCTTGCAGGAAGGAGCACTGCACATTAAAAGAACTAAGACAAAGCTGATATTGGTCAGGACGTGATGCTACATTTTATATATAGGTTTAAGGAAAATGAACGTCCAGGATTGCTCAAAATATGTCTCATAGAACACAGAATTCCTTTAAAAAATAAGACAGAGTCTCCAGCCGTACCACCCTGAGTGCGCCCGATCTTGTCTGATTTTGGAAGCTAAGCAGGCTCGGTGCTGGTTCGTACCTGGATGGGAGAGCGCCTGGGACTACCGTGTGCTGTAGGCTTAAAAAAATAATAAGATAAAATGTGTTTTAGGGACACAGAGCTCATTGGTATCCCGAGTGGGTGTTGGTAAGTTAATAGAACAGAGGTAGAAACCAGACTGAGATTGGCTAAAGAGTGAATGAGATACAAAGAAATGAAGAGAGTTGAGCATAAATAACATCCCTGGATAACTTTGACTATGAAGTGGAAGAGACAGAGAGAGAGTTGGAGGGAGATGTATTATCAAAGAATATCTTAATGGGAGAGATCTGAGCATTCTCAAAAACCACTGGGAAGGATCCTTTGGAGAAAGAGAAGTTAGACATATAAGCGAGAAATGGTATAAGCGAGAAATGGGATAACTGATATTTGCAAGGCTCTTGAGAATGCAAGAGGAGATAGAATACAAAGCACTGATGGCAGGACTGGCTTTATCTAGAGGGAGGACCAGGTCCTCTATTGTATGGGAGGGAAGAAGTCCAGAACAGGTGCAGAGGCATGCAAGCTCGTGGGTGGTAGTGTGAGATGGAGGGCTTCCTCCCTCACAGCTTCTGTTTTTCTTTATGAAGTAGCAGGCAGGGCTGTCTGTTGAGAGTGAAAGAGAAAGGAGTGGGATGGAGGTGTGAGGAGGATGAAGAATATTGGAAACCATTGCTGTAGAGGGTGGGACAGTGAGGTGATGAGAGAAACACAGGAGGGGGAACGGCAGGTGGTGCCAGGGCTCGTTAGAGGTTGGTGTTGATGAATTTACAGTGACACCAACTTGTTCTCAGTGCCAGTGCAGGGAGGATGGATACTGAGCTTCATCCGGATGAGTGCAACGACTAGGCATTAGCAAGGGAGTATGCAGTAAAGATTGCCTGCCTGGCCGTCTAAGCAGGAGGATGGAGGGACGGGGAAAGAAAGAGACTGCTGAGCTGGGAGAAAGTTGAAAGGCAAGAGGACTGAAAGTCTTAGTAGAACAGCCAAGGTAGAATGAGGAGAGTGGTGTTCAAAGGGTGGTGTGCTTGAATTTGTACTTTGAGGTCGAAAAGCCACAGGTGATGAAGTGGTCTAAGGTGTGACTGTAGGGGTGGGTGGCTGTGGTGGAAAGGAGGAGGTGACCGCTGGAGATGAGGAAGTTAAGGAACGGAGAAGCCCAGCTGCGTTCTTCAAACATAACTGATGACAAACACTTTTTTAAAAATATTTATTTATTTATTTTTGGCTGCGTTGGGTCTTCGTTGCTGCTCACGGGCTTTCTCTAGTTGCGGCGAGCGGGGGCTACTCTTCATTGCGGTGCGCGGGCTTCTCATTGCGGTGGCTTCTCTTGTTGCGGAGCACGAGTTCTAGGCGCACGGGCTTCAGTAGTTGTGGCTCACGGGCTCTAGAGCGCAGGCTCAGTAGTTGTGGTGCGCGGGCTTAGTTGCTCCGCGGCATGTGGGATCTTCCTGGACCAGGGCTCGAACCCGTGTCCTCTGCATTGGCGGGCAGATGCTTAACCACTGCGCCACCAGGGAAGCCCAGTGACAAACACTTTTGAGTGGAATACTATAGTGTGTGACCACATTATGAGAAATAATGGCCTGGCTGAACCCTCTGACAAATTTGTCAGAACAAATTTGAAGGTATGACCAGGACTACTTTTTCATGCTTTTAGAGAAGCTCTTTTTAGCAATAGGACCATGTATACTAATAGAATCAACATTAGTGGAAGCCATGTAGATTAATGCCACCTCTTACTGGTAGAATGTATTGCCTCATTTCACACAAGCAACAAATGGAATGGAATATTAAGGTACATTGGGACCTTTTACATCCATACTTCCTGTACTTCAAAGTAAATTTTCTCCATATCAAAATAATTTCTTTGAAATATGTAACAAATCTTATTTTCAGGAGAAAGCTTGAGGTCTGCTGCATGTGTGATAGCATCTAATTTGTTGGGATAATGAGAGGAGAGTCCCCAAAATGAATGTTCTCTTCATACAGACTCTGTGATCCTTAAATGACAAGGTTTCATGTCCACTGCATGCTTCTGACCCCTTCCCTCAACTCCCACCTCACATTTCCACTGCCTCATCCACTGATGTTAATTCACAGTAATGATGGGCATTCTGGTTTAAAAGCCATAGCCCTTCGTACACCTGAAAATAACATAATGTCATATGTCTATTACACCTCAATTAAAAAAATCCATATTCCCAAATTGTGCCCAGAAAGAATGTAACACAAGCTTGTCTTCATACTGGAATGTTTTTTCCTCTTATTGCATCTTTTTCTTTCAGTATAGCTGGATATTTCCCTAAATTTCTTCTTGGCAACGTGTTTGGTGCATTCGCCAAGTTATGTATAAGAAAAGTGCCCTAGGAACATGTAGTCTCATCATCCTATTCTCAATTTTATGTGCTTGTGAATTTTATAATTGGAATTTCTTAGAATTTTGAGAGAAAGGTTGTAAACATGGTATATGTTCTTAGTTGATTATTTTCAAAATCACCTATGCTTTGGAAACATTTTCTCAAATTATACGTGAATTGACGGCTATCTTTTGAGCCACATTACTTTACAGATCTGTGTCATACTTGCAGAAAGGAATAGGAGATGTACCAGTATACGCTATTGCCTCTCTCACAAGTATGCACAATGTAAATACTTTGGACTTTTTCCTGCTTACTTATGGAAATTGCCAATTTTATATCTAGATTTCCTTGACTTTGTTTGATAGGCTAAGACACTTGCTAAGTTAACTAGAAAGAAATACGTGTCAATCAGTTGTTCTCAAACTTGTGCGTGCATCAGAATCCTCTGGAGGACTCACTGAAATCCAGATTGCTGGGCCCTGGCTCTAGAGCTGCTGATTTAATAGGTCTGGGGTGGAGCCTGCAAATTTGCATTTCCAACAGGTTTCCAGGTGATGCTGATGCTACTGGTCTGGGGAGCACAGCGTGACAAGGACAGGTGTAAATAATGTATGTGTTCTTAATGACCTTTCGCTGGGGCTGGGGCTTTTCACAGACAGGTGGATGGCTTGAAGCAGAGAATTGCTGGGAAATCGATCCCTACGGAGAAGTTTGCTGTGAGGAAGGCTCGACGTTACTCTCCCTCGTTGCCCGTGCCCGTGAAGCTCGTCTTGCCTGCCCTGGTATCTGCCTTTATTTTATTTACTGTTTGCATCCTAGAAATAAATTGTCTATTCACAGTGGCAGGGAGAACATCTAACTTTTGTTGTGAAGTTTGCTCAATTAAAAAACATTGTGTTTGTAAGGTGAACATTTATAAATAAATTATTAATGAATAATAAAAAGTATAGCAGATGTTTTTTGACTGATTGGTATGTTCTAGGAATTTTGATAAAGGCTATTTATAAAATATATCATTTAATTCTTATAGTAACTGTATGAGGGGAGTTTCTCTTTGTAGCCTCATTTGACAAGTAAGGAAATTCAGGCAGAGACAGGGTGAGTTGACTTAATTGAAATTGAGTTGAATTATAATGCAAGCCACATATGTAACTGTACCTTTTCTAGTAGCCACACTAAAAATCAAACGGTAAAAAATTGAAAAATAAAAGGACACATGATAATCATTTTAAGAGTATTGGTTTAACCCAGTTTATGCAACATTTTGTCATTTGAGCATGTAATCTCTAAAAACTTATTAATGCGATTTCTCATTCTTTCATATTGTACTCATCCATTGAAATCTGGTGTGTGTTCTATGCTTCGTTTGAACTAAGTTTGAACCCGTCTCATTGCTCCAGAGCCATAAGTGGCTGGTGGCTGCTGTGCTCTAGCCCAGCGCTAGAGCTCACTTTCTTGATCGGTATGCCATTTAGGCTAGACTTTGTGAAAAGCATAATTTCAACTTAAATTGTCTTAATGAAGACTTTTTTTAAAGTACTGAATATATCACATTATGATGACTCTTTGGGGCTTTAGTTTTGCGTAGGTAGTCACGTAGCACAGGAGAGCTGTTTAGTGCAAGCTGACACCTGCTATCCTCCTTTGGGGGTTCATGATTTTCTTTTTTTGATTCCAGAGTTTATTCAGTTATCCCCCTTTAACAGTTGTGTAGTTTCCAGTTTTTACTACTACAAACAAGCTACAATTAATATTCTTTCATATCTCTCTTTCTGTACATGGGCATAAAATTGTCTTGGAGAGACGTCTAGAAATGGAATTCTGAGTTGAAGGGCATATGCATTTAATACTTTGACATTGCCAGTTTGCCCTCCAGAAAGGCTGTACCAATTTAAATTCCTACCAACAGTGTTTTACTGTTTAAATGTGCAGTTGAGCATCTTTTCACATGCTTGTTCATTTTATTTCTTGTTTTGTGAATTGTTGTTCGTATACTTCCCTATTTTCATCGGTTTTTTATAATTTCATCATTGATATAGAAGCTCTTTAAATATTCTGTGAGAAAGAAAACTGCAGCCCCTCACAGGCATCAGTTGGGAGCTAGCCTGCACCTAGTACCTTGACTGAGGTTTTCCCAACTTAGTCTCAGAGAACACCACCCTCAGACTGGGTTGTTCTGTGCCTGTGATGGAATGAGATAAAAATATGACCACTCTGGGGACTTCCCGGGTGGCGCAGTCGTTAAGAATCTGCCTGCCGATGCAGAGGACACGGGTTCGAGCCCTGTTCCGGGAAGATCCCACATGCTGTGGAGCAACTAAGCCCGTGCACCACAACTACTGAAGCCCGCAGGCCTAGAGCCTGTGAGCCAGAACTGCTGAAGCCCGTGCGCCTAGAGCCTGCGCTCCACAACAAGAGAAGCCACCGCACTGAGAAGCCCGCGCACCGCAATGAAGAGTAGCCCCCGCTCGCCACAACTAGAGAAAGCCTGCCCGCAGCAACGAAGACCCAATGCAGCCATAAATAAATAAATGCATAGATAAATAGATAAATTTAATAAAAAAATATATGATCACTCTGTAATCATATCTGAGCTGATGATGTATAGCTTGCTCTGATTACTAAGGGTCTTAAGGAAGGTTAACTCAGAGCACTTATTTCTCCATGGCTAAGGGTGTAGAATTGGCTTGAATTTGTGGTGACTAGGAATTTTACCAAAATCCTATATGTCATAAAATGGCAAGGTCAGGTATGAGCATTCCTTCTTCTGACAAAATATTCCTTTGATAAAAGCAAAATTTAAAAACATCATCATCAGTTAAAATAAATGTTCGGTTAGTTATTGAATTGAACTCTTACTCTATTAGCAATAAGAAGCTAGATGTAAAACAAAAGGTAGTATTGTTATCTTAGTTTTCAGTACCATAATGTAAAGATGACTGCTGCCACTCCAATGTATTTTCCTCATTTCTACTGCTTCCCTGTAAGAGGCTGTTCAAACAATATCTCTATAATATTTTAACATTCATTTATTTCCAAGAAGATTCTAATTACCCTGGTTATTTCATACCTTTCAAAATATGAACTGCACTACCAGGAAGATTAGAAAAATATTTTCAAGCAAGAGCACATTTGCTTCTGGTCCAAAAAAAAAAATTCTCATCTGTTTGCCTATTAAGTATAATTTGCAATGAGAAATCATTAGTTTACATTTTTAGGGGCTGTCATTCTGCCGTATGGCCTTTAAATGAATGCATTTTCTGCATGTTGGATTGCATTACCGGACTGTCACATGTTTTTAATGGTATAAAAGAACCTGAGCCAGGTAAAATATTTCCTATGTTCATTTTCAGTGATGTCCTTGGAGACATTTTATATAAACAATTGGCAGATATTGAAAAATGTTTCCCTTTACTTAAGAGTAACAGCAAAAATCTATATTAAATAGAATTGTTCATAGTATCATTTAAAAATATTATATGTATTTCTGTATCTGTAATCCATTATCTTCCAAAAGGATTGGATACCAGTAGGTGCTTAATAAATACTTGTTAAATGAACAAGTAAATTAATTTTTCAGTAAAAACACAATATACTATATATATATATATATATATATATAGAGAGAGAGAGAGAGAGAGAGAGAGAGAGAATACTTCGCAGTATAAAAGGCAAAAAGCATTAAATAAAGTGAGAAAAGTGGAAATTTAATCACTAAATTCCAAATGAAGAAAGCTAAGGAAAATGATCTCTAAATGTTGTCTTGAGATCACTAGCAACTGAGGCAAAACACACATATGTAGTTTTGTTGTTGTAAAGAACATTAAATAACCTCACATAATTGCGAATGGTTTCTCATTTTTCCTCGTTAGGAAATGATGTATGTTTGGAATGGTTTTCCACTATTGAGCAGAAGAAAAGATCTTTCTGAAAGTCTGTTGGTGACTGTTGAAAAGGCTGAGGCAGATCTACAAAGTGAAAGTAAGTATGAAACGTAAGAGCCTGGAAATCTTTACCGTTGCCCCTCTCCCGTCCTTTCCCAGTGCACATATGCCCGCGTTAGTCTGTGTGCACGATGAGGACAAAAGAGCTTGAGCCGAGGTGTCTGGGCGATTGCAGTCAAGATGGAGAAAAGATACCTGATACAACATGGATGAGCCTTGGGGACATTAGGCTCAGTGAAAGAAGCCAGCTGCAAAAGAAAACCGAGTGAGAGAGATAATTTACATAAAATATGGAGGATAGATCAGTCTGTAAAGACAGAAAGCAGATGAGTGGTTGCCTAGGGGTGGAGAACTGGGGGTGTGTGAAAGCTAAAGGTTATGGCATTTGTTTTTGGGGTGATGAAAATATTTTAAAATTGATTCTGGTGATGGTTCACACCTCTGTAATATGCTCACAGCCAGTGAATTGCATACTTTAAAGGGGTGAATTGTATGTTATGGGAGTTTTATCTTAAGGCTGTTACAAAATAAAAAGATGAAGAAGAGAGTTGAGTTTTAGAGCAGCTCAAGGGAAACGTATACTGGTTTAGTTGGTTGTGATTCTTCCCGTGCCTCATTTTTGCTCTCTAATGACTACTGTGTTTTTACAGACACAGAGAACTGTTTGTTTTCAAGTTGAAATCTTGTCACAATTTGATTTTCTTACTCATTACTTTGGTTGTACTGGAGGTCCCTTTCCAGTGTACTGGAAGCTCTATTTACTGGAAGCAGCTGGCATAGTAGGAGGAAAAGCAGCTGGTCTGGTCTTATAGTTCCAATCCTGCAGCTGTGAGGCTCTGGGAAGCATACCTCATCCCATACCCAGGAGGGCCTCCGATTTCTTTTAAAATGGGTATGGTGTTGGACCAGATGATACCCAGGGTTTTCTTGCTCTGACATTTTCTAGTTCTCTGTCATAAATAGAGGCTTTAACTTTTGCTAAACAATACCATAAGTGATAGCTTTTGTTGTATTCCTTATCAACACCCAAATCATTTAGGTATTATTCCAAGATAATGGTCTTATCCTCTGGAACGTTCTAATCACAGAAGTAAAGCAAAAATTGCTGGGAGGATAAACATTGTAAAGGGCATAAAAATTCAAGAATAGCCAGGAAAAATTCTAACAGGTAACTAATTTTTCTTAGCTGGAAGAAAATGGGCACCGAAGGAGTACCAGCTCCATATGCAGTATACTCCCCACGTGGGTGATGAAATGATTGACTGACTCCAGGGATGAGCACCTCATTTGGATTATTTATTTATTTAATTTTTTTGGTAGTATAATTGCTTTACAATGTTGTGTTAGTTTCTGCTGCTCTACAGCAAACAGAATCAGCTATACATATACATATATCCCCTCTTTTTTGGTTTTCCTTCCCATTTTGGTTACCACAGAGCACTAAGTAGAGTTCCCTGTGCTACACGGTGGATCATTTTTTACTTCAACCACAGTATGGGGCTGAAATGTTTAATGACATTTCTCTTTACAATTACTTTTAAAAAATTAAACACGTAATTACATTTGATAGATGTGTTACCGAGTCCAAGCTCACTCTGCTCGCCACACGACAGGCCAATGAATCAGAGACGAGGTGCTGAGGCAAGGAATATGACTTTATTCGGAAAGCCAGCAGACCGAGAAGACGGCAGACTAGTGTCTCTGAAAAACCATCTTATCGGGGTCTGTCTGCCAGTTTCTTTTATAGAATCAGAGAGGGAGAGGTGGTGAGGAAGTCAAGTAAAAGGGCCACCAGTTTTGCAAAACTCCTGGAATGACCAGCCTGGGGATGTGTTAGTTTCTTTTTTCCTGCAGCCAGTCACAGGTGGGCAGGGTTCCCTGAGGCAGGCCATTATGTATGATTATAATAACAAAAGCAACGAAAAGCAAAGGTTAAAGTCAAAGAAACAGATCCAATGGGGAGTCCGTTTTAGCTCTTCCCTGTTACACATGTAGGTGAAAAAAGTCACCCATGTTTTTCCTGCTATGCACAATTAATTAAGAATTTCTGTGTATACCATCCTAGCTTTATTTTTTTTTTAATTAATTTATTTTATTTGTGGCTGCATTGGGTCTTCGTTGCTGCGCTCAGGCTTTCTCTAGTTACGGTGGTGGATTCTTAACCACTGTGCCGCCAGGGAAGCCCCATCCTAGCTTTCTTTTTATAGTTACAATCATAGTGTACCTGGACATACTCTAGCCTAGTTTTTTTCATTTATTATATCGTAAACCTTTTTTTCCCGTTGAGATATAATTGACATATAACACTATATTAATTTCAGGTGTACAGCATAATGATTTGATATTTGTATACATTGTAAAATGATCACCAAAGTCTAGTTAATATCTGTCACCGTACATCGTTACAAAATTTTTTTTCTTGTCTTCAGCACTTTTAAGATCTACTCTCTCAGCAACTTTCAAATATGCAATACAGTATTAACTACAGTCACCATGCTGTATACTACATCTCCATGACTTAACTTATTTTATAACTGGGAGTTTGTAGCTTTTGACCTCTTCATATATTTCACCCACCCCTCAACCCCTCACCCCTGGCAACCAATCTGTTACCTGTATCTATGAGGTTTTTTCCTTTTTTTTTGGATTTCACATAGAAGTGAGATCATATGGTGTTTGTCTTTCTCTGACTTTTGTTCACTTAGCATAATATCCTCAAGGTCCTTCCTGTTGTTGCAAATGGCAAAATTTGATTCTTTCTTATGGCCGAATGTTCTATTATATATATATAACACATTTTCTTTATCCATTCATCCATTGATGGACACTTAGGTTGTTTCCATGCTTGGCTGTTGTAATAATGCTGCAGTGAACATGAGCGTGTATATATCTTTTCAAGTTAGTATTTGTTTTTCAGATAAATATGCAGAAGTGGGATTGCTGGATCATATGGTAGTTTATCATAAATGTTTTAACTGTTGTAACCCTTATAATAATTTCAAAAGCTTCATGGCATTCCATGGAGATAATATATCATAATTTAATCAACTCTTTCAGAATTGTTGGGCATTTAGGCTGCCTTCCATATTTAAAATAATTGTAGCTTTAGATTCCCACCAATAAGGAGAAGAAATAGAAAAGAATGAAAGCTGAATCAGTGGGCTTATCTGCTAACAAGCTCAAGGTTTCAGGCTGGATAGATAAAGAATGAAATGGAACTAAGAGCAATGCTGTTCTGAGGCCACAGACCACCGCCCTCCCCACCTCCCCATTAGCCTTCTTGCAAATACAAGCAGGTGATCACAGGGATACCAGGTGAGTAGAATATTCTACTCCACTCTTGAAAAACAGTAGTACGAAAAGCTCATCTGTTGATGAAGGGCGAGTATGTCACCTTCCCATATTAAAGGCATCATTTTAAATAACAGAATGATGGTTTCCTTTCCCTTCTTTTTCCTTCCCCTTTTACAGAAAAGTTATAATACTTCAGCTCATTTTGATCTGGAGGTTAGGTAGAGTAGCCAAAATATTGAGGTATTCATCTTCATGGACTGATAATTCCCTTTGATTTCTGGGTACCAGGGAAACAAGTGGATGAGAAGGCTCAAGAAACTGGGACCCAAAGGAGGAACTCAAAGTTTGTACTATTTAACAAAGAACCAAAACAACGTATGTATAAGTACAGACTATATGGACATTTCAGACTTTCTTTGTCTGTGTCCTAGATGTTCCATCACTAACATTTTCTGCATAGTTTCTACTAATATAGAATTATGATAAGCCTCCTTACATTTTTTACAATTCTTTAAAATTTTTAATTGTAGAAAAATGCACATAATATAAAATTTACCATATTAACCATTTTTTAAACTGTATGGTACAGTAGTGCTAAGTATATTCACTTGGTTGTGCAACCAGTTTTGAGAACTTTTTCATACCCATTAAACAATAACTCCCCATTTCCCCCTCCCCACAGCTGTGGGCAATCACCATTCTACTTTTTGTTACTATGAATTTGACTATTCTAGAGACTTCGTGTAAGTGGAATCACACAGTATTTTTCTTTTTTGTGGCTGCCTTATTTCCCTTATCCTAATGTCCTCCAGGTACATCCATGTTGTAGCACATGTCCGAATTGCCTTCCTTTTTAAGGCTGCGTAATATTCCCTTGGATGTTTATACCACAGTTTGTTTATCTATTCATCCATCAATGCATATTTGGTTGCTTCCACTTTTGACAACTGTGAATAATAAATACTTCTATGAATATGGGTATGCAAATATTGTTTTGAGACCCTGCTTTCAGTTCCTTTAGATATACGCCCTAAAGTGCAATTGCTGGATCATACAGCATTTCTATTTTTAATTTTTTGAGGAATTGTCATCCTCTTTTCTCTAGTGCCTGCCCCATTGTACATTCCTACCAACAATGCACAGGGTTTCAATTTCTCTACATCCTTGCCAATGCTTGTCATTTTCTATTTTTTAAAAAATTTGTTTTGTTGGTTGGTTGGTTGGTTGGTTGGTAATAGCCATCCTAATGGGTGTGAGGTGATTTTATTTTTACTCTTTTTCATATGGAATAATTTCAAAAAGGAAAAATACTTACTTTGATTTGAGTGGAAACTCAACATAGAGCCCCATCATTTTGAAATGTAATTTAGATGAAACTCCATAAATGTTTACTTCAAAAAATGAGATTTCACAAAATGTACTTCAGTAAACTGTATTTGGGCTTTTGAACAAATTTACTAGTGTTTATTTTTGTTGAATCAATTTGGCCACTCTTCATTAATTTGTTCCTTTGAACACTCTTAGATTTTCCATACTAGGTATAGCATTGTGACAGGCAGAGAAAGCATTGTTCCTGTCATTAAGGGAATTATCTGTGATTAAACCCCACATATTCACAAATCAGATGGAAAAATGAATATGTTTTAAAATAAGTGGGTATGTGAAAACTGGGAGGTAAAGAAAAACCTCTTTTTATTAAGTTAAAACATTTGTAGGGTATTTTTCCCCCAGAAAAGCAGGCTAGCTTGCTTCTTCTGTTTTACTACAAAGATAAGGATTTTGGTGCAGTAGAATAAATTCTATTGTTTGAATGTCTATCCCTTGTAGTATAGACTATTACGTACCACCAGGGAGTAAGGGCTTTGTATACAGTCGTACCTCAGTTTCTGCGTGGAATCGGTTCCAGGACCCACCGTGGATACCAAAATCCTTGGATGCTCAGGTTCCATAGTCCACCCTCTGTATCTGCAGTTTCCGCATCTGTGGATTCCATCAACCGTGGGTCCTAAATGTAGCTCTAATCTGGTTGGTTGAATTTGCGGATGTGAAGCCCTCGGATACAGATACACTGTTAAGTCTGATACACTCGGATACACTGTTAAGAAGTCCTGAGGGACTGTTGAGTTTTCCTCTATTTAAGCAGGCTCTTCACTCTTTCCCTCTAAATTTATTTTGCCCCTACATTGGTGGGGGATAAAAAAATAAAGGAGTAATATTTGTATCAGACTACGCATGTAAAATGCAACAGAGGTTTAGAAAATCAGGCTGTTCTCTCCATCCATTCCTTTCTCTTTTAATGACATATTAAGATGATAGACTTTGAGAGATATTTAAGCAGGACTGGTGGGGGAGAAGAGCTCAGACAGACAGACACATTGTACTTTGTACAAATTTGTCTTTGTATGTCTTCCTGCTGGGTAAAAAAAAAAACCAAACAAACAAAAAACTGGTTTCTTTTCTGAACATCACTTTTGCTAGATGTGGCACATGAAATTTATGATGATCTCTTCTAGGTCCACGGTTTTACGCAAGATGATTACCTGATTCTATACCCCTACCCCCTTAGGATCTTTTAGTAATTAAGCTCTTATCCTTCAGAGTGAGGGAAAAAATCCACAGTTGGAGAATGGAGTGAAGTGGTAAAGCTGAGGTGACTTCAGCCTCCACTAAACACCTCCTTCCCCCCACCCACCCTCGCCACATACACATTATTAGGAAATGAATGTATTTTGGCTTCTCATACCTTTGTTAAGTGTCTCTAAAGTAAAAGATGGTAGAGGATATAATTGGTGTTCTCCTCTGACGATGCCACAGTTATGAAAGGCTGGTCAGAGATACAAAAGGAGGAATACTGTTTAAAGACAGAAAAGAACTTGGTAGTGTGCCTGGAGTCAGTATTTGCTATTAATTCAAATAGTGCTTCACTCGAAATCTGACTAAATTCCACATGTAGCCAGAAGTTGATTCAGCAGTTCTACTTTAACTATTTGTTATAACTAATTTGCTTGGTGAACTTATGTAGCAAGCATAATAAGAGTTACATAAAAGGGAAAGTGTTACTTTCTGGCTCTTCACCTCTAAATCCATTTTCACATTTTTCCTTTGGTGCATATCAACTAGCTTCTGAAAAGTTCAATGTACGTATTTTGTAGCTTGGGCTTCAGATTTCCTTTTCCCTAAGCCTACCCTCTGTTTTAAGTCCAGCAGATCTTTTGTGATGCAAGTGTGCTTTGGCAGCATTACTGTGTAATTTTCTTGGGGTGTAAAATGGAAACCGTGTGTTGAAATGTTCATCCATGAACTCTCCCATGAGTCTCCCATGAGGTTGATAGTCATGGTAAAGCCTTCACATTTTAAGGGAAAATAATCATCTGACAGGTAGTGGTCTGAGGAAATAATGGTTTTACTTTCTAATGTTTTTGGAGGAATATGGTATTTTTGAATCCATTTTCCATATCCCTACGTCATGATCTAAATAAAAGTTGTGTGTTTTAATGGTACTTCAACTTTCCATGGTGTTCCTCAGCAAAATTGTCCTTCACTGAGCACCAGAACGGTGAGATAAGACAAACTGTCATAAAATGTGACATAGAACTCAATAGAATGCACAAAAGTGATACTAAAACTTAGCATCCAGTATGGGCCATAAGGGTTTGGTTCTAGGCCTGGAAAGATATTACATCTTGAATGGATATTTCAATGAGCATCCATGATTAGAAGCATGAATAGATTTTTCTGAGGCAGAGGGGGAATGGATTTTAATAGGGAAGGTAATGTGGCATTGACATTTGTGATTTTCTTAGTGAATAACCTGTCAGATCTTGGAAGTGAGAGGTGAATATCAGCTATTTTCAGCACCTAGAAGTAAAGTGACCTCCTCTGAGTTGGTTAAGTAGCATCCTTAACCTCCCATAGACAAGCAGTTTACTGATTAAAACACCAGCATGTGTTAATGGTGATTTCTGACGTTTATACTGAAAGCAAGAGTATTTCAGTATGAGGGACTCTTAGAGCCTCATTAGTTTGGTTTACTGCCCCTTCCCACCTGTGTTGTCACAGCGTGAAATGTATAAATTATCGGTCTGTCTTGGAGTGATTTGTTAGCTGCACTTAACTTGCAAAAAAAAAAAAAACACCCCAAATTCAAAAGTGATAGATGTGAAATGGCAACCTTTGTCAGATAGATGTCACACATGATACGGTTCCTTCTGTTAATATATGTTAGCCTTGGGCTGTAGAAGGTAACGAGTCATTTTCAAAAGGAAAAAAGTCCTGAAAGAAAATCTTCCTCATTAGCCTCACGCAGTTAGAAGTTTGTGGGGATTTTAGGAGCCTTGCACACCTCAGAACCATTTTGTCTAATTTTATGACATAATTTCTTCCCCAAAAGCACATAACCTGGGAGAACTGATAAGTTGTAAACATAATGATCTGGAGAGGGTGTGCTCCTTCCTGAATTTTTAATGGGGAGAAGGCCATCTGCTTCTCCATATGGAAGCATTACCCTCTTCTACACGAAGCCAGCACAGCTAGGGACCAGAACCACAGGAAGAGGCAGCGTGCGACCTCCTCACCGCTTTACCTTTCACAGAACTAATAAAGCTCTTGCTTTATTTACAGTTCAAACTTCCTATAATTATACGTAAGGTCACATAACTCAGAGTATGAGCACCCCAAAAAAAATTTTAAGTGGCTAGAGTGAACCCCTTAATAAAATGGTGTATTAATGTAGTTAGTATTCTTTTCATTTGAAATATTTTCATTGTATTTTATTTAGTGAGGCATAACAAATGGTAAACATAGTCTCCTTATTTTTAAATGGTCCCTCTGAAACCTAAGAGCTGTTAGTGCTACCTCTTAAATAGGATTTTTACAAGTATTTTTCTTTCCGTGTGTGAATTGTATGTTTGTTTTGCTTTAAGAGTCCAGCGACTACTCTGTAGATGATGAATGCTTAGTGAAGTTGCTGAAAGGATGCTGCCTGAAGAACTTACAGCGGCCTTTGCAAGCGGAATTGTGTTTCAATCACGTTGTCCAAAGGTAAAAGCGGACAATGAAACCAACTTGAGTGCAAATTGTGGTTTCTGGGGAATCGCTGTGAGAAAGTGATGCTTTTATCTCCCGTTGCTAACCTTTTACTTGGTGTTACCAGAAAGAGAATCCAGTAATGTTTTCTTTGAGAAAAAAATTATAACCTAAGTGGAACGTGGCGTTATGCCTTTCTACCTGGTGTTCAGAGGTGACTTACAAAAGCTAAATTTACAGCCAGGCTGACATGTGTCTGTCTGAATTCTGGCAGCAATGTACAGAACATCTGATACTTTTTTGATTCATGCATTTGTCTGTCATTCACTTATTCCACAGATATTTTAGTACCCACTATGTGCCAGAGACTGTGATCCTGAATCCTAGGGATTCAAAGTTGAGTAGAAAGACTCGCCATCATTGTAATGATAATGTGACAGGAAAGAACGACTGTGATGAATACTAAAACTGCTTCTCTTTTGGCAAGGGGTATTTTTCTGTAGATGAATGAGTTTTAACCCCCCAAGAGCATTGATCATGATGTCCTGCTCTTTCACTAATTAGAGAGTTGAGTCAAGGTTCTGATGCCTGACCCTCTTCTCTACATCTGGAGTCACAAATGCAATTACAGGGGCCAGACAAGTAACCTTACTGAACGATGGCAGGAATAGGGATTAGTGGGCACTGCAGATTAGGGAGATAGTGTGTTCTCTTTAAAGAATGCAGCCACTCCTGAGCTCTAATTGATTATTGCTCTGGACAATGTGGGCCCAGTAGCAATAATCCCTACAATTTTTTTTTTTTTTTTTTTTTTGGGGCTGCGTTGGGTCTTCGGAGCCTTTCTCTAGTTGCAGCGAGTGGGGGCTACTCTTCGTGGCGGTCCACGAGCTTCTCACTGTGGTGGCTTCTCTTGTTGCGGAGCACAGGCTCTAGGTGTGAGGGCTTCAGTAGTTGTAGCGTGTGGCCTCAGTAGTTGTGACACACGGGCTTAGTTGCTCCGCGGCATATGGGATCTTCCCGGACCAGGGATCGAACCTGTGTCCCCTGCATTGGCAGGCGGATTCTTAATGACTGTGCCACCAGGGAAGTCCCTACAATTTTTCATTGAAAGCCTGGAATCTGAATTTTGTATAACATCTCCAGATTTTTAAATCTTGGCTCAATTTTTTGGAAACCATTGTGTAAGCCAAATAGATCACAGCCATAGACTGCCGGTTGACGTTTTTTGTTCCATATCATATGCCTTTCCATCCATAGCTACTGATCTGCCTCTTTCTGACTATATATTATGAGAATGTAGGAGGACCGGTGTCCTTCTAAGAAGCTGAAAGAGACAATATCTATTTCCCAAATAAGTAATATACAGGCTTTAGTAAACATGTTAAAGAAGTATCCGTTGAATTCTCTTTTACTGGTGTTTTTATTAGGATCAAAAGGATGACCCATTTGTTGTATTTTTTGAATCTCATAGTGAATTGCTTGCCGGTGTATTTTATACTTTTGGATTGTGAGTTCACCTTCAGTGGGGTTTTATCATGAGGCTCCTATGAGGCTAGGATTGAGGAATAGTCTCTCTCTAAAGTGATTTTGCTTTTATTTCTGCCAGATGCCCCAAAAGGCTTTTCCAGACCAGGGCCACCTTCATGTTAATTTCATTGCTTAGAAGTTCTTGGATCATTTGGGCCACATAAATTTGAATTGCAGATTCATGTGAGGGCAGGCCTATTGGTTATTAATTTCCTAAGGGATGTGTTTTTTTCCACCCCCCCTCACCTAGACCTCAGGCCAGGGAGCCAACTGCCCCTGTCTTCCTCCTATGCTGCAAGTGGGTTTTTCTCATCTGCCCTTTCTCTGGCGGAGCAGAGCCCGCTTTATGTAGAGTCTCAGCCCAGGCTCTACATACTATGTGGACCCAAGGCCTCACCTCCTGTGTGGACATTGAGACACAAAGCCCTGGCTGATTCAGACTGAAACAGACCTAGGAGTGCTTTGGCGTCATGCACACACTTAGAGTTCTGGTTTTGTTTTGCTTTCAGTTTGAGAGTTTTCCTTCTGTCCTTGTGAGCTGAGCTCTGCATTTTAAAGGGTGTTGCTCTTATTTTTTTGAGTGCTTCTAGATGTTTTGTAGTCAGAGAATTTTCATAATACTGCTGAGAACCGAAGTGTTGACCACTTCTTTCTTGACATTTTGAAGCATTCTAAGACAGCAGTGCGAAGAGAGTTGAACCTCAGTGAGAAGTAAGTGGCATCATTTTCTGAGTGGAGTCATTTCTTGAACACATTCATGTTCAGGAGGGATGATCTTATCCTTTCTAGGGTTAATCTTTGAAGATCTGCATGCGTTTGTATACCTGAAGGTCAGTAACCAATCCTCAGTGCTGGATTTATATTAAGGAATAAAATAAAAGAGTAATATAAGGAATTCCCTGGTGGTCCAGTGGTTAGGACTCCGTGCTTCCACTGCAGGGGGCACGGGTTCAATCCCTGGTCGGGGAACTAAGATCCTGCATGCCAGAGCTTGGCCAAAAAAAAAAAGAAAGAAAAAAAGAAAAAAAAGAGTAATAAAAGCATACTATTTATTGCCATGGTTTATTAGGTTCTTTAACTGTATAATGACAGCTTTTCTCTGATAATAGTCTTAGTGCTGTAGTTGTTTTCTTAAGAATGGGGAAAAATACATATATGTTGGAAAAGAATGATATGTTCCTTGTTCTGTTAAGACTTAATTGCTTTTCATTTGCTCTTTTAGTGAAAAGCTACTGAAGTATGACCACTACCTAGTGCCATTTACTCTGTTTGAGTTGGCATTTTTGTATAAAAACCAAGGGGAAATTGACAAGGCCATAAAGGTCCTAGAAACTGCAAGGTAAGTGATAACGGCAGCTTCTCTTTGATTGCTGTGGAGTCAGGAATGTCAATACAATTTTAACAACAGCAGTAACTTGATACACTTAAAATGAACACATTAATGAAAAATTAGTCACCATTTTACACTTGCTAATTTATGCTTAGTTTCTGCCTGTGGCTTTTGCTGGAATTGTGCTGTTTCCAACCCTTTTTTTTTTTTTTTTTTTTTTTGCGGTACACGTGCCTCTCACTGTTGTGGCCTCTCCCGTTGCGGAGCACAGGCTCAGCGGCCATGGCTCACGGGCCCAGCCGCTCCGCGGCATGTGGGATCTTCCCGGACTGGAGCACGAACCCATATCCCCTGCATTGGCAGGCGGACTCTCAACCACTGCGCCACCAGGGAAGCCCTCCAATCCTCTTAATGCCTGACCCTGTGGCTGTTTACAAATGTTGGGATTTGGGGGACCTACATGACAGATTTCTGGCCTATTCTCTTCTATATCAGGGGTCAGCAAACTTTCTGTAAAGGGCCAGTTAGTATTTTTGGCCTTACAGTATAAGGTCTCCATTGCAACTACTCAATTGTATTAAAAGCAGCCATAGAAGACCATATGTAAATAAATGGGTGTGCCCAGATTTGGCCATAATTTTGGTCATAGTTTGCCGATCCTTGGTGTGTTCTACCATCTCTCTCATTTCCTTAAAGAGCCATTGATTTGAAGAAGCCTTTTGAATCTTCTCCTCTTTCTTCTTTCTGACTACTGTGGCAGTTTCAAAGCACTTTATCAATTCTGCTGTCCAGTGGCTCTCAGACCTCCTGTGATCATGGCTCACTTACTGGGGGCACAAACCCTGTGGTCTGCTTGCTTTGAACACTACCTGCCATGGAGAAAGAATGCCATGATAGCTGTAGGCCATAAATAGCTTGCTGATCCACTAGTTTGTTCATTTACTCAAATTCAGCAGAGCATTCACTGAGTACCTATTATGTGCTAGACACTAGAAAAGGTTCTAGATAGACAACTGTGCATAAACAGGCAATGTTTCTACCTTCTAAGTTGAGGGTTATTGGTAAATAAACAAATAAGAAGAGTAGCAATGGTGTGTGCTTTGCTGAGATTTACGATATGATACAGGGCACTCGAGTGCTACTTTAGATTGAGTTGATTCTGGAAGGTTTCCTTGAGGTGGTATGTAGTTGAGATTAGCATAATTAAAGCCAGTCCTGAGAAGACCAGTCACCAGAGGACCGTGTGGGGAGCATTCTTGGCTGGGGGGTGGAGCGGGGAGGGTGCTGAGCCACGAGGTTGATAATGCTTCTTGAATGAAATGGGGAATACTTAGAGGATAAGGATTGAGGAGAGAGAGAGAGAAAAAAGAAACTTACTCCTGTTCGGACTGTGATATTTGAGGTGCCTATAGGTATTCATGTGGAGATGGTGAGTTGGCAGTCATATATACCAGCATGGAGTTCAGTGTAAAGGTCAAGGCCAAATGTAGATATTTTAAAGTCACCAGAACAGAGACAGTGATATTTAAAGCTGTGGTGCTTGATGAGGTCATTTGGGGAAAGTTATACAGCTAGAGAAGGAGATCCAGCATAGCCCTGGGATATGCCATCATTTTAGAGATTAAACAAGAAGATTAAGAAGTGGCCGGTGAGTTAGGAGGACATCCGGGAAAGCCAAGTGAACAAAATGTTTCAAAAGAAAAGAGTGGTCAGTTGTGAAGATGGCTGCCAAGAGGTCGATCAAGGTGAGACCAGAGAACTGGCTGCTGAACTTGGCAGCATGATCATCTGTGACTTTGACAAGCAAAGTGAGAAAGTAGAGTTTGCTACTCCAGGCAACTCCTTCAGGATATTTGGCTGTGAATAAAGCGTAGTAATGGGGCAGAAGCTTTGGAGGCACAGTGGAGCCAAGAGAGGTTTCATTATCTTTTTTTTTTTTTAAAGCCAAGGATATGAGAGAAAGTCACTTTTAAAGTTAATTTGTTGAGAGTGTGTATACTCTTATGTCAACTGACGTTCGTGTATCTTCAAATCTATTGAAAATTTTTAGTCCCATTGGAAGATTTGGGACTGAAAATACGGTTTCTAAGTATTCATATCATTTGGACATATTTGGTGTTATCTAAGCAATGCACAATAAGACAACTTTATAACAATGAAAATAAAAGACTAGTAATTCACTATGAAAAAGCAAGACCAGCAGTGATCAAAAGTCACCACTAACTCAAGACAGTCCCAGTGACGTCAACATAAACAGACGTCCCATAATTTCAAGACTGTTGATTATCTGTAGTTTTCTTTGTGCAGTAGGAGCTTTGCAAAGCTTCCAAAGTTAATTAGGGAAATACTCAATTACGTCCTTCGGTAAACTCTAGTAAGATGTTGGCTTAGCTTATGAATAATAACCCTCATTATGAACAATAACCCTGATTATCAAGGTTACCAGTAAGTAACCCTTAGACCTGTATAAAGTAAAGGGCTATAGAAAGAAATGAATGCCACTGCAAAGAAAGTACAGCTCTCCCATGGGCCACGGTGGTGTGTGAAAGCGAGCCCAAGGTCCAAAGCATTCCATTTTGCTGATTCTGAACAATTCTAGCAAAGAGAAGTCAACATGGATGATCTAAGTGAAGTTTTTAAATAATCTGTGGATTTCTAATGCCCCTCCTGACATTGTCACATAATAATTATTGATCAAACCATTGATATTTGCAATCAGAATTGCAGTAAGTAATTTTGGTGTCACTAAGTAATCCTGCTATCTTTGTTGTAATTGTCGTTTTGTGTGAGTTTCTATATCTATATCTAAATCTATATATATATATATATATAAATTTGTGTGTGTGTGTGTCGTAGGGGTGAATGATTATGTTCACCTTGGTTTTACAGGCTGCCAGAAATTTCCAGTTTAGAAAAGGAGGTCAACTCTTTAAAAATAGTTCACAAAATTTGTTAAGCCCTCCATGTAACCTTCTTGCTGTTTGTGAATGGTTTGGTAATTACATATAAACCTTGCTAGTCAAAGCATGCTTTTTAGACCACCACCAGGAAGCTTCTAGAAATACAGAATATTGCAGTCCTCATCTCCTCCCAGGACCAGAATCTGCATTTTAACAAAATCCACTGTTATGCATATTAACGTTTGAAAGCAAATAAGGAATGAAGATGAGAGGAGGGGAGGAGGGTGGTGGTGCCCTGGTGTATAAACGAATTTTGACATTACAATATTATTGTTATTTATCTTTAGAAATAACTACAAAGATTACTCACTGGAGTCCAGACTACACTTCAGAATTCAGGCAGCTCTTCACCTCTGGAAAAAACCGTCCTCAGATTGATCAGAACATGAGGATGGAATTTTCTTTCAATTAGTACCGGCATCTGCTATAGATTAGACCTTGTATTAAAGTGGAAAAATGATCTTGTAAATGTGAGACAAAAACTAATTTTACTGTCAATATTTTCTATCATCTGTGTGGTTTACTATTGGTCTGCATAAATGGGTTTTTTTTTTTCCTATGGAATGATGTTCAGTAATATCTAGAAAACTCTTATATTCTGCATCTCCAAAAAGAATTTCATATCCGATTTGAATTGGAGAGTGAAAAGTCTTTTAAAGGACTCACAGGTACAGTAAAGTATAATTAGATTATTTATTTTTTTAATGTGGAAATGAATATTGTGTAAGTAGCAAATGGCTTACAACCTAAGCATTTTTAGCATGTCGGTCAGTTAAACTTCAGAGATATTTTGTTGCCTAGCATTTAAGTTTCAGAGGGGAAATAAGAATCACCTACATTCAAAATAGCTCAATAACTTTCCGAAAACTCCTGAAAAAGACAGGCAATGGGTGTGAACCGGACAGGTAATGTAGGTAATAGGTTGAAAGACCTGTATCTAGAAAAGGTGATGAAATGTTATTGTTTTTTATTCTTCATGTAAGTTACAGGTGGTGACAGTTTTGAGAGACTATCCTGTGGTTTTTTTTTTTTTTTTTTTTTTGTGGTACGTGGCCCTCTCACTGTTGTGGCCTCTCCTGTTGCGGAGCACAGGCTCCTGATGCACAGGCTCAGCGGCCATGGCTCATGGGCCCAGCCGCTCCGCGGCATGGGGGATCTTCCCAGACCGGGGCAGAAACCCACATCCCCTGCATCGGCAGGCGGACTCTCAACCACTGTGCCACCAGGGAAGCCCTATCCTGTTTTTGAATGTACTTAAGTCTGTTATTATTATAACAAAATTCAAAAAAATTCCATGTATCTAAAGGGAAAAAAAGTTATATTTTAGAAAATTTCCTTAATCTTAACAATGAGCACCTAAAATATATATGTTGACTATTTTTCTTATAAAGTTCCTGCTGCTTTCAATGATATGTAAAATAATAATTTTTACACTTGTAATGTTGGTGTGTAAGGTCTAATCTGCTCATTTCTCTAGCACTGTGATGGTTCCTTGTAAATATCTGGACTGTACTTAGTCCTTTAATTTGCAAACACAATCAGGGCATGGAGTGGAAGAGAGCCAGCTCTGTGTGGTCCTGGCTCTGCTGTCGGCAGTTACCGGGGTGACCTTTAGGGAGTTCTGTGCTCTCTCCATCACCATATTTTCCTCACCTGTGAAATGGAAAAAGAACAGATGAATTTCAAGGTCTCTTTTAGTTTTATAACTGTGGGTCTGAGGCTGAGATATTTATTTTCAGCAAACAATGTTAAAATGTTTAATCTAGATCATTCCCACTTAGTGTGTGTTTTATTTTACAATCATCACTGCCCTCCCCAGCCCCTCAGCTCTCCAATATGTATGTGCAGTGGCTGAGGACAAGACTGCATCCAGAGTGACAAAAAACAGTTCATGAATCGATGAATCAGGGTTGTGTCTTATTTCTATTTTGAAGAATAACTTGTCATGGAAGCCTCTGCAGTTTAACAAAAACAGCCCAGATTGGCAGTCAGGAGCCGAGTTCTATTAGTTAATAATATTTCCTCTACGCGGAGCAAGTCATTGACCCTTTCTGGCACTCAGTTTCCCTGGTGGGGGTAGCAACACAGAGCTTGGTGCTCGTGAGGGCTCTATTAGATAATGCATATGATAGCCTTTTGTAAACTGAAAGGCTGCATGAATATGAGTTGTTGTAATAGTTACGGTTTTTATGTATGTGTTACAGTATCAAAACAAAAGTATTGGCTTGAGTCTGTGGTCTCTGATATAAAATGAAAGTGTGGAGATTCAGACAAGTTTAAATTTATTTGAAGTGTTTGGCACTGACATGAGCTCACATTGTGAATTTGCTCCTTGCTGTTTATTCCCTGCTATGTGAGCCTGTATCCAGCAGGTGTTTGGTCTTGTTTTCTTTAAGGCACTAATTCTTGGCCAATACTGAGGATGTTTTTCCAGTGGAAAATGATGAATACAATTCAACTCGGAGTTCCACCCCTTCAGATAATATTGGTGGTAGATTCATCATGTGCTATTAATAGGAATTATATAACTTTACATTAGGACCAAATAAAAGAGAAAATAACTGTCATTACAACTAGTAAGGGAAAATCTGCTCAAAAATTTCTTTGAATATTACTTGGGAAAAAAAGTCTCCAAAGTTCTTAGAAGAGTTTTGGTAGCATTATTATTTTTTTTTAATAATAAAAAAAAACGGTTATATTGCTTTTGTGAGAAGCTACAAGTCAGAGCAAAAGTGAGTAAAAAATGCACTTTCTGGTATGAAATGGAAACGATTTAAGGTAATGGTAGTTATTTTTGTTTTATTTTAACTCTGCATTACCAAAACAAATATAAAAATTCATATCTCCCATTAAGATTTTTCCTTTATTTGTTCTTATTTCGTTTGTATTTTCATTTCCTTTTCTTTTATAGTTACCTGATAATCTAGCCAATGGATTTTTAAATGTTGTAATGTCACTTATTTATTTACTGTTAAACATCTTTATTGGAGTATAATTGCTTTACAATGGTATGTTAGTTTCTGCTTTATAAGAAAGTGAATCAGCTATACATATAAATATATCCCCATATCTCCTCCCGCTTGCGTCTCCTTCCCACCCTCCCTATCTTACCCCCTAGGTGGTCACAAAGCATCTCCCTGTGCTACGCGGCTGCTTCCCACTAGCTAGCTATTTTACATTTGGTAGTGTATATATGTCCATGCCACTCTCTCATTTTGTCCCAGCTTACCCTTCCCCCTCCCCGTGTCCTCAAGTCCATTCTCTATGTCTTTATTCCTGTCCTACCCCTAGGTTCTTCAGAACCATTTTTTTTTAGATTCCATATATATGTGTTAGCATACGGTATTGGTTTTTCTCTTTCTGACTTACTTTACTATATGACAGACTCTAGGTCCAACCACCTCACTACAAATAACTCAATTTCATTTCTTTTTATGGCTGAGTAATATTCCATTATATATATGTGTCACATCTTCTTTATCCATTCATCTGTTGATGGACACTTAGGTTGCATCCATGTCCTGGCTATTGTAAATAGAGCTGCCATGAACACTGTGGTACATGTCTCTTATTGAATTATGGTTTTCTCAGGGTATATGGCCAGTAGTGGGATTGCTGGGTCGTATGCTAGTTCTATTTTTAGTTTTTTAAAGGAACCTCCATAGAGTTCTACATAGTGGCTATATCAATTTACCTGCCCACCAAGAGTGCAGGAGGGTTCACTTTTCTCCACACCCTCTTCAGCATTTATTGTTAGTAGTTTTTTTGTACGCGGGCCTCTCACTACTGTGGCTTCTCCCGCTGCGGAGTACAGGCTCCGGAGGCACAGGTTTACGGGCCCAGCTGCTCTGTGGCATGTGGGATCTTCCCGGACTGGGGCACGAACCCGTGTCCCCTGCATCAGCAGGCGGACTCTCAACCACTGCGCCACCAGGGAAGCCCCCCCTCGTTGTAGTTTTGATTTGCATTTCTCTAATGATTAGTAATGCTGAGCATTCTTTCATGTGTCTGTTGGCAATCTGTATATCTTCTTTGGAGAAATGTCTGTTTAGGTCTTCTGCCCATTTTTGGATTGGGTTGTTTGTTTTTTTGATATTGAGCTGCATGAGCTGCTTGTAAATTTTGGAGATTAATCCTTTGTCAGTTGCTTCATTTGCAAATATTTTCTCCCATTCTGAGGGTTGTCTTTTCATCTTGTTTATGGTTTCCTTTGCTGTGCAAAAGCTTTAAAGTTTAATTATGTCCCATTTGTTGATTTTTGTTTTTCCATTTCTCTAGGAGGTGGGTCTTGCTGTGATTTATGTCATAGAGTGTTCTGCCTATGTTTTCTTCTACGAGTTTGATACTGTCTGGCCTTACATTTAGGTCTTTAATCCATTTTGAGTTTATTTTTGTGTATGGTCTTAGGGAGTGTTCTAATTCCATTCTTTTACATGTAGCTGTCTGGTTTTCCCAGCACCACTTATTGAAGAGGCTGTCTTTTCTCCATTGTATATTCTTGCCTCCTTTATCAAAAATAAGGTGACCATATGTGCGTGGGTTTATCTCTGGGCTTTCTATCCTGTTCCATTGATTTATATTTCTGTTTTTGCACCAGTACCATACTATCTTGATTACTGTAGCTTTGTAGTAGAGTCTGAAGTCAGGGAGCCTGATTCCTCCAGCTCAGTTTTCCTTCTCAAGATTGCTTTGGCTATTAAGGGTCTTTTGTGTTTCCATACATATTGTGAAATATTTTGTTCTAGTTCTGTGAAAAATGCCATTGGTAATTTGATAAGGATTGCATTGAATCTGTAGATTGCTTTGAGTCGTTTAGTCATTTTCACAATGTTGATTCTTCCAATCCAAGAACATGGTATATCTCTCCATCTGTTTGTATCATCTTTAATTTCTTTCATCAGTGTCTTATAGTTTTCTGCATGCAGGTCTTTTGTCTCCTTAAGTAGGTTTATTCCTAGGTATTTTATTCTTTTTGTTGCAGTGGTAAATGGGAGTGTTTTCTTAATTTCACTTTCAGATTTTTCATCATTAGTGTGTAGGAATGAAAGAGATTTCTGAGCATTAATTTTGTATCCTGCTACTTTACCAAATTCATTGATTAGCTCATGTAGTTTTCTAGTAGCGTCCTTAGGATTCTCTATGTACAGTGTCATGTCATCTACAAACAGTGACAGCTTTACTTCTTCTGTTCCGATTTGGATTCCTTTTATTTCCTTTTCTTCTCTGATTGCTGTGGCTAAAACTTCCATACTATGTTGACTAATAGTGATGAGAGTGGGCAACCTTGTCTTGTTCCTGATCTTAGTGGAAATGGTTTCAGTTTTTCACCATTGAGAACAATGTTGGCTGTGGGTTTGTCATATATGGCCTTTATTATGTTGAGGTAAGTTCCCTCTATGCCTACTTTCTGGAGGGTTTTTTATCACAAATGGGTGTTGAATTTTGTCAAAAGCTTTTTCTGCATCTATTGAGTTGATCATATGGTTTTTATCCTTCAGTTTGTTAATATGGTGTATCACATTGATTGATTCACATATATTGAAAAATCCTTGCATTCCTGGGATAAACCCCACTTGATCATGGTGTATGATCCTTTTAATGTGCTGTTGGATTCTGTTTGCTAGTATTTTGTTGAAGATTTTTGCATCTATGTTCATCAGTGATATTGGCCTGTAGTTTTCTTTCTTTGTGACATCTTTGTCTTGTGTTGGTATCAGGGTGATGGTGGCTTCATAGAATGAATTTGGGAGTGTTTCTCCCTCTGCAGTTTTTTGGATGAGTTTGAGAAGGACTGGTGTTAGCTCTTCTCTAAATGTTTGATAGAATTTGCCTGTGAAGCCACCTGGTCCTGGACTTTTGTTTGTTGGAAGATTTTTAATTACAGTTTCAATTTCATTACTTGTGATAGGTCTGTTTATATTTTCTAATTCTTCCTGGTTCACTCTTGGAAAATTGTACCTTTCCAAGAATTTGTCCATTTCTTCTTGGTTGTCCATTTTTTTGGCATATAGTTGCTTGTAGTAATCTCTCATGATCCTTTGTATCTCTGCAGTGGCAGTTGTTACTTCTCCTTTTTCATTTCTAATTCTATTGATTTGAGTCTTCCGTTTTTTTCTTGATGAGTCTAGCTAATGGTTTATCAAGTTTGTTTATTTCCTCAAGGAACCAGGTTTTAGTTTTATTGATCTTTGCTATTGTTTCCTTCATTTCTTTTTCATTTATTTCTGATCTGATCTTTATGAGTTCTTTCCTTTGGCTAACTTTGGGGTTTTTTTGTTCTTATTTCTCTAATTGCTTTAGGTGTAAGGTTAGGTTGTTTATTTGAGATGTCTCTTGTTTCTTGAGGTAGGACTGTATTGCTATAGACTTCCCTCTAAGAACTGCTTTTACTGCATCCCATAGGTTTTGGGTTGTTGTGTTTTCATTGTCATTTGTTTCTAGGTATTTTTTGATTTCCTCTTTGGTTTCTTCAGTGATCTCTTGGTTATTTACTAGTGTATTGTTTAGCCTCCATGTGTTTGTATTTTTTACAGATTTTTTCTTGCTTTTGATATCTAGTCTCATAGTGTTGTGGTCGGAAGAGATATTTGATACGATTTCAGTTTTCTTAAATGTACCAAGGCTTGATGTGTGACCCAAGATATGATCTATCCTGGAGAATGTTCCATGAGCACTTGAGAAGAAAGTGTATTCTGTAACGTATCATTTAAAGCTTGTGTTTCCTTATTTATTTTCATTTTGGTTGATCTGTCCATTGGTGAAAATGGGGTGTTAAAATCCCCTACTATGATTGTGTTACTGTTAATTTCCCCTTTTATGGCTGTTAGCATTTGCCTTATGTATTGAGATGCTCCTACGTTGGGTGCATAAATATTTTTTATATCTTCTTCTTGGATTGATCCCTTGATCATTATGTATTGTCCTTCTTTGTCTCTTGTAGTAGTCTTTATTTTAAAGTCTATTTTGTCTGGTATGAGAATTGCTACTCCAGCTTTCTTTTGATTTCCATTTGCATGGAATATCTTTTTCCATCCCTAGGTCTGAAATGGGTCTTATGTAGACCACATATATATGGGTCTTGTTTTTGTATCCATTCAGCCAGGCTATATCTTTTGGTTGCAGCATTTAATCCATTTAAGGTAATTATCGATATGTATGTTCCTATTACCATTTTCTCAATTGTTTTGGGTTTGTTATTGTTGGTCTTTTCCTTCTCTTGTGTTTCCTGCCTAGAGAAGTTCCTTTAGCATTTGTTGTAAAGCTGGCTTGGTGGTGCTGAACTCTCTCAGCTTTTGCTTGTCTGTAAAGGTTTTAATTTCTCTGTCGAATCTGAATGAGATCCTAGCTGGGTAGAGTAATCTTGGTTGTAGGTTTTTGCCTTTCATCACTTTAAATATGTCCTGCCACTCCCTTCTGGCTTGCAGAGTTTCTGCTGAAAGATCGCTGTTGACCTTACGGGGATTCCCTTGTATGTTATTTGTTGTTTTTCCCTTGCTGCTTTTAATATTTTTTTTGTATTTGATTTTTGATAGTTTGATTAATATGTGTCTTGGCGTGTTTCTCCTTGGATTTATCCTGAATGGGACTCTCTGTGCTTCCTGGACTTGATTAACTATTTCCTTTCCCATATTAGGGAAGTTTTCAACTATAATCTCTTCATATATTTTCTCAGTCCCTTTCTTTTTCTCTTCTTCTTCTGGGACTCCTATAATTCGAATGTTGGTGCATTTAATGTTGTCCCAGCGGTCTCTGAAACTGTCCTCAATTCTTTTCATTCTTTTTTCTTTATTCTGCTCTGCAGTAGTTATTTTTACTATTTTATCTTCCAGTTCACTTATCCATTGTTTTGCCTCAGTTATTCTATTGTTTCCTTCTAGAGAATTTTTAATTTCATTTATTGTCTTGTTCATCATTGTTTGTTTCATCTTTAGTTCTTCTAGGTCCTTGTTAAATGTTTCTTGCATTTTGTCTATTCTATTTCCAAGACTTTGGATCATCTTTACTATCATTATGCTGAATTCTTTTTCAGGTAGACTGCCTATTTCCTCTTCGTTTGTTAGGTCTGGTGGGTTTTTCCCTTGTTCCTTTATCTGCTGTGTGTTTCTCTGTCTTCTCATTTTGCTTCACTTACTGTGTTTGGGGTCTCCTTTTCACAGCCTGCATGTTTGTACTTCCCGTTGTGTTTGGTGTCTGCCCCCAGTGGCTATGTTTGGTTCAGTGGGTTGTGTAGGCTTCCTGGTGGAGGGGACTGGTGCCTGTGTTCTGGAGGATGAGTCTGTATCTTGTCTTTCTTGTGGGCAGGACCACGTCTGGTGGTGTGTTTGGGGATGTCTGTGACCTTATTATGATTTTAGGCAGCCTCTCTGCCAATGGGTGGGGTTGTGTTCCTGTCTTGCTAGTTGTTTTGGCATAGGGTGTCCAGCACTGTAGCTTGCTGGTCGTCGAGTGGAGCTGGGTCTTAGCGTTGAGATGGAGATCTCTGGGAGGGCTTTCGCCTTTAATATTACGTGGAGCCGGTATGTCTCTGGTGAACCAATGTCCAGAATTCTGCTCTCCTACCTTAGAGGCAGAGGCCTGACTCATGGCCGGAGCACCAAGACCCTGTCAGCCACATGGCTTAGAACTAGGAAAGGCAGAAAAAAAGAAAGAAAGAAAGGAAAAAATAAAGTAAAATAAAAAATAATTATTAAAAAATTAAAAAGTAATAAAGAATGAAGAGAGCAACCAAAAAAATAAATAAAACACGGATAGGCAGAACCCTTGGACAAATGGTAAAAGTAAAGGTATACAGAGAAAATCACACAAAGAAACATACACATACACACTCACAAAAAGAGAAAAAGGAATAAAATATATCGTTGCTCTGAAAGCCCACCGCCTCAATTTTGGGATGATTCATTGTCTATTCAGGTATTCCACAGGTGCAGGGTTCATCAAGTTGATTGTGGAGATTTAATCTGCTGCTCCTGAGGCTGCTGGGAGAGATTTCCCTTTCTCTTCTTTGTTCGCACAGCTTCTGGGGTTCAGCTGTGGATTTGGCCCCGCCTCTGCGTGTAGGTCGCCTGAGGACATCTGTACCCGCTCAAACAGGACAGGGTTAAAGGAGCAGCTAATTGGGGGGCTCTGGCTCACTCAGGCTAGGGGTGGGAGGGGTACAGAGTGTGGGGCGGGCCTGCGGCAGCAGAGGCCACCATGATGTTGCAACAGCCTGAGGTGCGCCTTGTGTTCTCCCGGGGAAGTTCTCCCTGGATCCCAGGACCCTGGCAGTGGCGGGCTGCACAGTCTCCCCGGAAGGCGGGTGTGGAGAGTGACCTGTGCTCGCACACAGGCTTCTTGGTGGCTGCAAAAAAACCTTAGCGTCTCCTGCCCGTCTCTGGGGTCCACGCTGATAGCCGCGGCTCACGCCCATCTCTGGAGCTCGTTTAGGCGGCGCTCTTAATCCCCTCTCCTCACGCACCAGGAAACAAAGAGGCAAGAAAAAGTCTCTTGCCTCTTCGGCAGGTCCAGACTTTTTCCCGGACTCCCTCCCGGCTAGCTGTGGCGCACTAACCCCTTCAGGCTGTGTTCACGCCGCCAACCCCAGTCCTCTCCCTGCGCTCTGACCGAAGCCCGAGCCTCAGCTCCCAGCCCCGCCCGCTCTGGCAGGTGAGCAGACAAGCCTCTCGGGCTGGTGAGTGCCAGTCGGCCCCAATCCTCTGTGCGGGAATCTCTCCGCTTTGCCCTCCGCACCCCTGTTGCTGCGCTCTCCTCAGCGGCTCCGAAGCTTCCGCTACGCCACCCGCAGTCTCCGCCCGCGAAGGGGCTTCCTGGTGTGTAGAAACCTTTTCTCCTTCACAGCTCCCTCCCACTAGTGCAGGTCCCGTCCCTATTCTTTTGTCTCTGTTTTTCCTTTTGCCCTACCCAGGTACGTGGGGAGTTTCTTGCCTTTTGGGAGGTCTGAGGTCTTCTGCCAGTGTTCAGTAGGTGTTCTGTAGGCGTTGTTTCACATGTAGTTGTATTTCTGATGTATTTGTGGAGAGGAAGGTGATCTCCACTTCTCCTTCCTCCGCCATCTTGAAGGTCTCCTCCTAAATGTTGTAATATCATTAATGCTACAAATATTCATCTGTTTCCTGCCATGTTCAAGATACCATGGCAGCACTAGTTTATTGTGACATCAGCTAATATTGCATTTTTAGAGTTATTTTGTGATTCAGGGTGTTCTGTGAAGAATGAGTACTGAAGTGACAATGTTTTATCTGCTGTTTTGAGGGGCATATGTGAAGGGGTTGGTCTGCCAATATATCTGACAGTTTGTGCAATTTGTGTAGTTCTTGGTATAATTACCTTTCTTTTTTTGCGGTACGCAGGCCTCTCACTGTTGTGGCCTCTCCCGTTGCGGAGCACAGGCTCCGGACGCGCAGGCTCAGCGGCCATGGCTCACGGGCCCAGCCGCTCCGCGGCATGTGGGATCCTCCCGGACCGGGGCACGAACCCGTGTCCCCTGCATCGGCATGCGGGCTCTCAACCACTGCGCCACCAGGGAAGCCCTAATTACCTTTTTTTTAAATGAAGAGCCAGAGTTCTGATTGGTTCTGTGTAAACTTAAGACTCAAGTAGAGGTTAAGCTTTGTGGTATTGGTGACAAAGAAGGCATGATTTCCACTTGACAGTTAATGGAAGATTAGCTATATCAGCTCTTATATGAACTTATATCTTAATATTTCTGTGCTTCTCCTGGATATAAGAACATCCCACGTTATATAGGAAAAGGAAGTTCATTGATGCTATGTCTTTACTACAAGTGAGTAGAAGCTATAGGGAGGTAAATTGCAGATTCATCAGCATCAAAGATTTTTAATCATTGAAACAATATAAGAGTATAACCATTTCTTTTGCAAAGGAGTAAGTTTAGCAGAGCTATGTGACTATCATTCTTACCTGGCCTGGAAACCTTATAGTTGAACTTTGAGGTCACTGTGAGTCTTTGATCAGGTTTCCAAATCAGTGGGATGTGTGTAAAGAAGAAAGTTACCACCTTTCAAAGAAAAGTGAGCTTTTCTTCTTTTGAAACTGCTTTTAGAGGTAGTTACATTGTGTTAGCCACTAATAGCCCCTTTTATTAATACTCATTATGATTTCACTTCTCATCCATTCCTTTAAAGTGAATCTATCGATGTTTTCGAATAGAGATTTTTCTTCCTTTGGACGTTAAAACTAATTATTTTGAAAAGGTCTTTGTGATCAATCGGAAAAATTTCTGGCATTATTCTGATTAATTCTTCATTAGTTTTTTCATATTACTCTTTTTTCCCTAGTTATTTAATCCACATTTATAAGTCATAAATTCTAATGCCTTTAATTAAAATGAGTCAATGAAGACTCCAGTGGTTGTTCTGATGCCCTAAGATTTTGTGATTCATAGGGCATGGAATGGATCTTGGAAATCTTTTTTTTTTTTTTTTTTTTTTGGCTGTACCACATGGCCTGTGGGATCTAAGTTCCCGGATCAGGGATTGAACCCACGCCCCTGCATTGGAAGTTGGAGTCTTAACCACTGGACAGCCGGGTAAGTCCTTGGAAAATTATCTCATCCTCCCCAACTGCTAAACAGTGTTGTTTCTCCTTCAATCCTGCTCCGTCCAGTATGGTAGCCACTGGCCACATGTGGCTATAGAGAACTTGACACATGGCTAGTGGCACATGTTGGAATGATGCTGAGAGTCAGGGAACATTCATTTCTATATGCCTCCCAATGTCATGCTTCCTGGAGTTCTGGCTTTTACTTGCTGCCTACTGTGATCACCTAATCACCATAGTTGCATTGTCAGTCACGGTTCAAATATATATCTCTGAGGTTTGCTTTTTCTGTTTAAGTTCCCATAAACTTTTGTTTGATCATGTTTATTCTGCAGATATCATTGATCATTGGCATGTTTGAACATTATTATTCTCCCCCCCAGCTCCTTATATACTAGACTTGAGAGATCTTATTTTTAAGATTATTATTTAAATCTGATTTTACAGACATTCCTCACTTTCTGAGATGTAACAGCACAAACTCTTAGACTTGTAGAGGAAGTGACTCTCACCTTTGAGATGTTAGTAGATTTTATGATTAAAATATTTTTTAAGATGAACATTATTCTGAAAATGTGGGTGACCTTTTCAATCCCTTTATATTATCAGTGTTTCACCATTGACTCAGCTAGGCCAGTATCGTCTTTAAAGATTTTTAGGCACTAGTTACCCACTTAGAGAATAATTTGGCAGATGGTTTATTTGAAGTTATATATTTATCTTTTGCTGCCTATTATTGATATTTTAATGTATATGATACCTAAGTGATATGCATACATATAATTGACATATTTTAAATGTCTAAACATTTCTTGATCTGACACATAGGTCAATAGGTAGGTAGATAGAAAACAGCTTACAAATATTAAATAGACAATGCTTTATATTGTTCTCTCAGAAGGAGCGCAGGGTTTTCTCACATTTCCCATCCCCCAGACCAATTATTTACATATTTTTTCTTTATGTTATTAGATTGCTTGTTGTGAAACCCTGTTTCTGCTTCTCATTGTCGGTAGTTTTGTCCTTACATCCCTTAGATTTAGTTACCTCAGAATGTAGAACTTGAAATGTAATGAAAGGTACACACCAGAATTTAGCATGGGGGAAATATCTTCTATGTTGAGCAATTGCTGTCTGACCGTGATGATGTTAAAGTCCATTCCAGTCTGTTTATAACTTCATAACCACAAAAAGAAGTGATGCAGGGACTATTTAGTAGATTGAGAAGGCTGAGTGGATTCTTGGCCTGGTCCATCTCTGAAGGACTATGTGGATCTAGCTTCAAAGGAAGTTCAACCCTCATTCTGTCCAGTTTACAGATGTGTAAATTACACTGTAGTAATACTATAACACGACTCTGCATGGGCAAATCAAAGCAGCCACCTCACTGTTATTTGCTAATAAAAAATGCATACCAGTGCCTACAGATTGGATATTTAATAGGAAAACTCAAGGTACTTTAATACCTTCATTAAGTAAAACTTTGTTGCATATTAGTATACAATATACCTTGTATGTTAATCCAATAGTTCTTAGACACACATAATTTAAATGACTAATATAAGGGATGCTGGTATATCTCAGTGGGAGCTTTTGTTTTATTGCTACTTAATATATTTTAGTAAATTAGTTATAATTATTGGTAGTCTGTGTAGTATCATTTAGGGGAAAAAAAGTTGGTCTCAGTGTAACAGAACTGAATGCCAGAGAAATTGGATAAAATGAACGTGTTAAAGAATATTGCTTATTTCAGTTTTAAAGGAATTCTATTATTTTGAAATGCCGGAAGGTCTTCCGCATTTTGAAGGGATGACACTTCCTGCTTTGGAGTCATACAGATGTTTTAATTCATTCTTATCTTTATTGGAGCTAAATGTCCAGGTGGCAAGTTTGGGTATAGTAAATGAGTTTAAAATTTTTTCATTAGTTACTCCATTTTTTTCCGGAAGTGATTTTATTCTTCATAATAGACAACTGCTTTCTATATAGTGCTTTAAGAAAATAATTTACATGAAAAGAGAGATTATGGCAAGCATTATAAATCTTAGGCTATTAATTTAATGGCTTAAGAAAACAGTACCGTTGGGTTCTGTGTAACTAAGATTTGCAGAAGGAGAACACATGTATTTCACTGATGTGTGCTGTTCAGAGAAATTGCTTAATTCTCAACAATATGTTGCATTCTCATGCTATGTTAGGGGAAAATTTTATAACTAAGTAGTTTATTATTTTTTTCCTTTGCTAACTGCTGCCATCCAAACACCTGAATGAATACCAGCTGATTCATTTATATACTTGTGTTTTAAAATATTTATTTGCAGATGTTCATAGAACTCTCGAATTTTTGATGTAAGTTGCTAAATCATATGTAAAGGCAAAATATATATTTAATAAGTGAGAAGTATTATTTTATTACTGAGATTTATTTCCAAAGCAAATTTATTTTGTAGGTACTTCACTTGGTAAATTTTTCTTTGCCTTAAAACACACAAACCTGTCTAGTGATCTGGTCACCTAAAAACCCTTCATGTTACCTTAACATGTAGAGGGATTTTAGTTACAGACCATAGCATTTTGCAAATCAATGTATAGTTTCCTGTTGAATCATAAAAGCTACCTGTATATAGTTTATAATTTATTGTTTTATTAGTAAACATTTTCAGCATTTTATCTCACTTTTTCTCTTCTCATTACATTTGATCTTCCCTGTTCCCAGCGGTCACAGTTTTAAAGAGCAAAATGTTTTTAGAAATTGAAGATGTGTGAGTTCTAAGTAAGATAAACGTGTTTAGTAGCATCCATCTGCTGATCAAGTAGGCATTGGATCTGGTACTAGAAAGTGAAATAGATTGTAGCTATAAAAGCATTTTATCAATATAAGTCTAGAAGGAAGAAGAAAACTGTGAACTTCTGATATTTTTAATATCAAAACTGTGTTCCCAAATGAGTATTCGTTTGCTGATTTTGTGTTAAAATGTTATCATCTATGATGTGTAAGCTCATGCTGATATGAGATCTAAATTTTCAACATGAAGACATCAGTTCCTGTAGCCTGTTTTTAACATTATGACATTTTTGAAAACAGATGTCATCTTAAAAATTGTATTTTTAAGTGCAAATAAATCATCCCAACTTAAAAGTCAATGTTTTTTTAGTATTACAGAATACTCTGTGTTATTAGATGCATGTTTAGGTTGCTGGATATTCTTGGAATTCTATATTTTCATATTGCTACACTGGTTTACCTACAGCGTGCATTTGAATTGTTATTTAAATAAATCACACTTGATGGAATTAGTCTTCTGGTTGTTCTACATATGAAAGATGTACATAACGCCTGTTTTGCTGATAATTAATTGTAATGTGATGTACACTTGAATGTTTGTTTCTTGGTAAGACTTTCTTTTTTTATATAGATTTTTATTGGAGTATAATTGCTTCACAATACTGTGTTAGTTTCTGTTGCACAACAAAGTGAATCAGCCATATGCATACATATGTCCCCATATCCCCTCCCTCTTGAGCCTCCCTCCCATCCTCCCTATCCCACCCCTCTAGGTCATTGCAAAGCACCAAGCTGATCTCCCTGTGCTGTGTGGCTGCTTCCCACCAGACAACTATTTTACATTCAGTAGTGTATATAGGTCGATGCTACTCTCACTTTGCCCCAGCTTCCTCCTGCCACCCCAAGTCCTCAAGTCCATTCTCTATGTCTACCTCTTTATTCCTGCCCTGCAACTAGGTTCATCAGTACCATTTTTTTTTTCTTTTAGATTCCATATATACATGTTAGCATACGGTATTTGTTTTTCTGACTTACTTCACTCTGTATGACAGACTCTAGGTCCATCCACCTTACTACAAAGAACTCAATTTCGTTTCTTTTTATGGCTGAGTAATATTCCATCGTATATATGTGCCACATCTTCTTTATCCGTTCATCTGTTGACGGGCACTTAGGTTGCTTCCATGTCCTGGCTGTTGTAAATAGAGCTGCAGTGAACATTGTGGTGCATGTCTCTTTTTCAATTATGGTTTTCTCAGGGTATATGCTCAGTAGTGGTATTGCTGGGTCATATGGTAGTTCTGTTTTTAGTTTTTTGAGGAAACTCCATACTGTTTTCCATAGTGGTTGTATCAATTTACATTCCCACCAACAGTGCAGGAGGGTTCCCTTTTCACCACACCCTTTCCAGCATTTATTGTTTGTAGACTTTTTGATAATGGCCATTCTCACCAGCGTGCAATGATACCTCGTAGTTTTGATTTGCATTTCTCCAATAATTAGTGATGTTGAGCATCTTTTCATGTGCCTCTTGGCCATCTGGATGTCTTCCTTGGTGGAATGTCTATTTAGGTCTTTCACCCATTTTTTTTAACTGGATTGTTTGTTTTTTTTATATTGAGCTTCATGAGCTATTTGTATATTTTGGAGATTAATCCTTTGTCTGTTGCTTCATTTGCAAATATTTTCTCCCATTCTGAGGGCTGTCTTTTTGTCTTCTTTATAGTTTCCTTTGCTGTGCAAAAGCTTTTAAGTTTAATTAAGTCCCATTTGTTTATTTTTATTTTTATGTCCGTTACTCTAGGAGATGGGTCAAAAAAGATCCTCCTGTGGTTTATGTCAAAGAGTGTTTTTCCTATGTTTACCTCTAAGAGTTTTATAGTGTCTGGTCTTGCATTTAAGTCTTTAATCCATTTGGAGTTTATTTTTGTGTATGGTGTTAGGTAGTGTTCTAATCACATTCTTTTACATGTAGCTGTCCAGTTTTCCCAGCACCACTTATTGAAGAGGCTGTCTTTTCTCCATTGTATTTTCTTGCCTCCTTTATTGTAAATTAGGTGCCCATATATGTGTGGGTTTATCTCTGGGCATTCTATCCTGTACCATTGATCTATATTTCTGTTTTTGTGCAAATACTGTACTGTCTTGATTACTGTAGCTTTGTGGTATAGTTTGAAGTTGGGGAGCCTGATTCCTGCAACTCCGTTTTTCTTTCTCAGGATTGCTTTGGCTATTCAGGGTCTTTTGTGTTTCCATACGAATTGTAAAGTTTTTTGTTCTAGTTCTGTGAAGAATGCCATTGGTAGTTTGGTAGGGATTGCATTGAATCTGTAGATTGCTTTGGGTAGTATAGTCATTTTCACAATGTTGATTCTTCCAATCCAAGAACATGGTATATTTCTCCATCTGTTTATGTCATCTTTGATTTCTTTCATCAGTGTCTTATAGTTTTCTGCATGCAGGTCTTTTGTCTCCTTAAGTAGCTTTATTCCTAGGTATTTTATTCTTTTTGTTGCAGTGGTAAATGGGAGTGTTTCCTTAATTTCTCTTTCTGATTTTTCATTGTTGGTATATAGGAATGCCAGAGATTTCTGTGCATTAATTTTGTATCCTGCAACCTTAACAAATTCATTGATTAGCTCTAGTAGTTTTCTGGTGGCATCTTTAGGATTTTCTATGTATAGTATCATGTCATCTGCAAACAGTGACAGTTTTACTTCTTCTTTTCCAATTTGTATTCCTTTTATTTCTTTTTCTTCTCTGTTTGCTGTGGCTAGGACTTCCAAAACTATGTTGAATAAGAGTGGTGAGAGTGGACATCCTTGTCTTGTGCCTGATCTTAGTGGAAATGTTTTCAGTTTTTTAACCATTGAATATGGTGCTTGCTGTGGGTTTGTCATATATGGCCTTTATTATGCTGAGGTAGGTTCCCTCTATGCCCATTTTCTGGAGAGTTTTTATCAGAAATTGGTGTTGAATTTTGTCAAAAGCTTTTTCTGCATCTATTGAGTTGATCATATGGTTTTTATTCCTTAATTTGTTAATGTGGTGTATCACATTGATTTATCATGGGATAAACCCCACTTGATCCTGGTGTATGATCCTTTTAATGTGTTGTTGGATTCTGTTTGCTAGTAGTTTGTTCAGGATTTTTGTGTCTATGTTCATCAGTGATATTGGCCTATAATTTTCTTTTTTTGTGATGTCTTTTTCTGGTTTTAGTATCAGGGTGATGGTGGCTTCGTAGAATGAATTTGAGACTGTTTCTCCCTCTGCAATTTTTTGGATGAGTTTGAGAAGGATCAGTATTAGCTCTCTCTAAATGTTTGATAGAATTCGCCTATGAAGCCATCTGGTCCTGGGCTTTTGTTTGTTGGAAGATTTTTAATTACAGTTTCAATTTCATTGCTTGTGATAGGTCTGTTTATATTTTCTAAATCTCCCTGGTTCAGTCTTGGAAAATTGTACCTTTCCAAGAATTTGTCCATTTCTTCATGGTTGTCCATTTTATTGGCATATAGTTGTTTGTAGTAGTCTCTTATAATCCTTTGTATTTTTTTTTTTTTTTTTGTGGTACACGGGCCTCTCACTGTTGTGGCCTCTCCCGTTGTGGAGCACAGGCTCCAGACGCGCAGGCTCAGCGGCCATGGCTCACGGGCCCAGCCGCTTTGTGGCATGTGGGATCCTCCCAGACCGGGGCATGAACCCGTGTCCCCTGCATCGGCAGGTGGACTCTCAACCACTGCACCACCAGGGAAGCCCCAATCCTTTGTATTTTTGCAGTGTCTCTTGTGATTTCTCCTTTTTCATTTCTAATTTCATTGATTTGCATCCTCTCACTTTTTTCTGGATGAATCTGGCTAAGGGTTTATCAATTTTGTTGTTTATCAATCTTCTCAAAGAACCAGCTTTTAGTTTTATTGATCTTTGCTCTTGTTTTCTTCATTTCTATTTCATTTATTTCTGCTCTGATCTTTATGATTTCTTTCTTTCTACTGACTTTGGGTTTTCTTTGTTCTTTAGTTGTTTTAAGTGTAGGGTTATATTGTTTATTTGAGATTTTTCTTGTTTATTGAGATGAGATGGAATCGCTATAAACTTCCCTCTTAGAACTGCTTTTGCTGCATCCCATAGGTTTTGTGTCGTCTTGTTTTCGTTGTCATTTGTTTCTATGTATTTTTTAATTTCTTCTTTGATTTCTTCAGTGATCTCTTGGTTATTTAGTAGCACACTGTTTAGCTTCCATGTATTTGTGTTTTTTACAGTTTCTTTCCTGTAATTGATTTCCAATCTCATAGCGTTGTGGTCGGAAAAGATGTTTGATGTGATTTGAATTTTCTTAAATTTTCCAAGGCTTGATTTGTGACCCAAGATGTGATGTATCCTGGAGAATGTTCCATGTGCACTTGAGAATAAAGTGTATTCTGCCACTTTTGGGTGGAATGTTCTATAAATGTCAACCTAATCTATCTGGTCTATTGTGTCACTTAAAGCTTGTGTTTCCTTGTTTTTCTGTTTGGATGATATGTCCTTGGTGTAAGTGGGGTGTTAAAGTCCCCTATTATTATTGTGTTACTGTCTATTTCTCCTTTCATGGTTGTTAGCATGTGCCTTATGTATTGAGGTGCTCCTATGTTGGGTGCATAAACATTTATAATTGTTATATCTTCTTCTTGGGTTGATCCTTTGATCATTATGCAGTGTCCCCCCTTATCTCTTGTAACAGTCTTTATTTTAAAATCTACTTTACCTGATATGAGTATTGCTACTCCAGCTTTCTTTTGATTTCCATTTGCATGGAGTATCTTTTTCCATCCCTTCACTTTTAGTCTGTATGTGTCCCTAGGTCTGAAGTGGGTCTCTTGTAGGCAGCATATATATGGGTCTTGTTTTTTTATCCATTCAGCCAGTCTGTGTCTTTTGGTTGGGGCATTTAATGCATTTACATTCAAGGTTATTATCGATATGTATGTTCCTATTACCATATTGATAATTGTTTTAGGTTTGTTTTTGTGGGTATTTTTCTTCTCTTGTGTTTCTCGCCTAGAGAATTTTCTTTAGCATTTGTTGTAAAGCTGGTTTGGTGGTGCTGAATTCTCTTAGCTTTTGCTTGTCTGTAAAGCTTTTGATTTCTCCATCGACTCTGAATGAGGTCCTTGCTGGGTAGAGTAATCTCGGTTGTAGGTTTTTCTCTTTCATCACTTTAAGTATATCCTGCCAGTCCCTCTGGCCTGCAGAGTTTCCACTGAAAAATCAGCTGATAACCTTATGGGGATTCCTTTGTATGTTATTTTTTGTTTTTCCATTGCTGCTTTTAATATTTTTTCTTTGAATTTGAATTTTGTTGGTTTGATTAATATTTGTCTTGGTGTGTTTTTCCTAGGGTTTATCCTGTATGGGACTCTCTGTGCTCCCTGACTTGGGTGACTATTTCCTTTCCCATGTTAGGGAAGTTTTCCACTCTAATCTCTTCAAACATTTCCTCAGACCCTTTCTTTTTCTCTTTTTCTTCTTCTGGGACCCGTATAATTCGAATGTTACTGTGTTTAGTGTTGGCCCAGAGGTCTCTGACATTGTTTTAAATTCTTTTCATTCATTTTTCTTTATTCTGCTCCTCAGCAGTTATTTTCACCATTTTGTCTTCCAGCTCACTTATTCGTTCTTCTGCCTCCGTTATTCTGTTGTTGATTCCTTCTAGTGTATTTTTCATTTCAGTTTTTGTGCGGTTCATCTCCATTTGTTCTTTAGTTCTTCTATGTCTTTGTTAAACATTTCTTGTAATTTCTCAATCGTGCCTCCATTCTATTTCCGAGATTCTGGATCATCTTTACTATCATTACTCTGAATTCTTTTTCAGGTAGATTGCCTATTTCCTCTTCATTTATTTGGTCTTATAGGTTTTACCTTCCTCCTTCATCTGTGACATATTTTTTTGCCATCTCATTTTTTTTTTTTTTGATGAGTGGGATTGTATTCCTGTCTTACTGCTTGTTTGGCCTGAAGTTTCCAACAACAGAATTTGTATGCTATTGGTTAGAGCTGGGTCTTGGTGCTGAGTTGAGAAACTCCGTGAGACCTCACTCGGCTGAATATTCCCTGGGGTCTGAGGTTCTCTGTTAGTCCAGTGGTTCAGACTCTTAGCTCCCACCACAGGAGCTTCAGTGTAACCCCCGGCTCGTGAGCCAAGATCCTGCAAGCAGCATGGGGTAGCAAACAAAAAACAATAACAAAGTAAAAAATGAAATTAGACTAGGAAACTGACAGATATGTTAGAAAGAATATAAAAATAAAAATATAGATGAATCAACATCTGGAAGGTACAACAGTACCACAATAGCAAAAAAGAAGAGAAGGGAAAAGAAAAAAAAATAGTGGGGGGGAAAGGCCTTGGCTCTGGAGAGCAGGACCTAAGCAAGGGTGAGGTTTGGGTGATGGGCTGGGCCTATGCTCAGGACCCACAGGGCTGGAAAAGGCCCTGGGGGCTCTGGGGGTGGGGCTTAGGCTCAAGGAGCTGAAGAGGCCCAGGTGTGCCCCCCACCCCTGGCCTCAGAGGGCAGGGGACCTCACCTAGAAGCCCAGCAGGCTTCCTGTGCTCCGGTGGGTGGGGCAAACACCCTCCTCTCATCTCCTGCTCCTTTGTCCTGGGAGGGCCCCTCAGCCTGCATCTCCTGATCTCCTCAGCCTCCCTCCTATGCCCCCAGGACCAATTTGGCCAGGGGGGGGAGTCGGGGGGACCTTGGAAGTCAGGGGACTGGGCTGGGAGCTCAGCAGAATCCCTGGCTCGAGTGGGCAGGGTAGTCGCCCTCCTCTCCTCTCCTGCTCCTCCCAGATGGCTCCTCCCCCCTGCCTCTCCTGATCTCCCCGGCCTCCCTCCTATGCCCTCAGGACCTATACAGCCTGGATGGGGCTTTGGAGGGAGGTACTGGCTTGGGAGCTCAGCAGGCTCCCCTGCCTGAGTGGGCCAGGCGATCACCCTCCACTCCTCTCCCGCTCTTCCCAGAAAGTCCCTCCCGTCTGCTTCTCCTGATCTCCCTGGCTCCAGGGGTGCTGATCCTGTCTGACCTCCACTTCACCTCCCTCCTCAGTCCCCCTACCTTCTACCAGTTCACTTTGGGGTTCCACCCATCTCCTTGGTTGTCAGCGGCTGGCAGGAGCCCTAGTTGTGGGGAGATGCTAACTTGACGTCTTCCCACAGTGCCATCTTGACTCCACCTCTTGGTAAGATTTTTTTATTGAGGTATAGTTGATTTACAATATTATGTTAGTTTCAGGTGTACAGCATAATGATTCACAGAGTTAAAGGTTATACTCCATTTATAGTTATTATAAAATATTGGCTATATTCCTTGTACTGTAAAATATATCCTTATATTTTATTTTATATATGGTAGTTTGTATCTTTTACTCCCCTACCCCTACCTTGCCCCTCTGCCCTTCCCTTTCTCCACTGGTAACCACTAGTTTGTTCTCTATATCTGTGAATCTGTTTCTTTTTTGTTATATTCACTAGTTTGTATTATTTTTTAGATTCCATATATAAGTAATATCATACAGTATTTGTCTTTCTCTTTCTGACTTATTTCACTAAGCATAATACTTCCCAAGTTGATCCATGTTGTTTCAAATGGCAAAATTTTATTCTTTTTTATGGCTGAGTAGTATTCCATTGTGTATAAATCTCACGTCTTCTTTATCCATTCATCTGTTGATAGATACTTAGATTGCTTCCATATCTTGGCTACTATAAGTAATGCTGCTATGAACATTGGGGTGCATATGTCTTTTGGGTTTTTTTAAAATTTTATTTATTCATTTTTGGCTGCGTTGAGTCTTCATCGCTGGACAAGGGCTTTTCTCTAGTTGCGGCTAGCGGGGACTACTCTTCGTTGCAGTGCATGGGCTTCTCATTGTGGTGGCTTCTCTTGTTGCAGAGCAGAGGCTCTAGGCACACGGGCTTCAGTAGTTGTGGCACACGGGCTCAGTAGTTGTGGCTCACGGGCTCTAGAGCACAGGCTCAGTAAGTGTGGCACACGGGCTTAGTTGCTCCGTGGCATGTGGGATCTTCCCCGACCAGGGCTCGAACCTATGTCCCCTGCATTGGCAGGCGGATTCTTTACCACTGTGCCACCAGAGAAGCCTGGGTGCATATATCTTTTTGAATTAGTGTTTTAATTTTCTTCAGATGTATACACAGGAGTATATATTTTTGGGTCATATGGTAGTTCTATTTTTAAGTTTTTGAGGAAGCTGTATACTGTTTTCCACAGTGGCTGCATCAATTTACATTCCCACCAACAGTGTACAAGGGTTCCTTTTTCTCTACACCCTCTCCAACATTTGTTATTTGTGGGCTTCTTGATGATAGCCATTCAGACAGGTACGAGATGATATCTCATTGTGGTTTTGATTTGCATTTCCCTGATGATTAGCGATGTTGAGCATCTTGGTAAGACTTTTTAAAAAACCTTTACAGGCACGTGTGAAGGCCCTTCTTTGGGCCATGTTTTTGGCTGAGCACTGAGCATGAAGGGATAAATGGATGGTACAGTTGTCTTGGAGGATTGCCTTCATGTTCATCTTTTTATAATCTATTTAGTAGTTCAGGGATTTAGATTAGCTGCTAGTATGTTCAATTTAAGGAAGAATCTTTAGCAGTCATGTTTCATAGTAGAAAAGAAATTGGTCTCTGGACATCAGGAGGTCTATATTTGAGGCTGAACTTAATCTAGGAAGTGACATGGGATCCGCCTTCCCAGCAACTTAACTTCTCTGAACTTTGCCTAACACCTCTGTAAAAAGCGGATGATTCCACTGCTTCACTCAGCTCTAGGAAGGATCAAAGGAGGAGGTGGGCAAGAACCACAAAGGGCTAATTCAGCATAAAATGCTTTCTTCCACTCCTTCCTTCTATGAGTTAGGGCAAGCTAAAGTCTGTCACAGATCAGGTGTTCCTGCCAGTGGATGGCTTTTCATGTCGTGACTCAGTAACCCAGGTTCTTTCATTCTTGTGGCTCTGCCCTCTTCTAGCTGCCAAAGGAGAAGAAGCATGGAGGGTAGTGTGAGGGGTGTGGTACTTATCATCTTCTGCATGTTCTCATTCTATTGGCTAGAGCTCAGTCACCTTGCTTCACCTAATGACAAAAGAGGCAGAGTAATGTCGTCTCTCTGTGGGCTCACAGAGAAGAGGAAACGGGTGTGGGCAGCAGTTAGTTTGTGTCTGCCACATCCCCATTTGGGCTGGATCTACCATGGTTTTCCCAATGTGTCCATGCTTTTATGTTTGCCTTTTGGTTTTTGGAATGAGCAGTTAGATGGATTTGGGGAGGTATTAGTTATAACTCAATGAATGGAAAGTGAAAAAATCAACTTGAGCTAGTTAGTGAAAAACAGAACTTGAGGAATATGTGAAACAGATAGAGGGTGTCTTGTGGAACCCAGGGGAAGGAGAGTGGGAGATCCTCAGGAAGTATTTGAATTCAGAGTAGAATAGCTTTGCAGATTGTTTTTCCTCTGTCTCTCCTGGGCATCCGCTTCCTTCTCAGAAGATGAACCTCTGCTAGTGGTTCACAGGCTACATGATGGGAGGGAGATGTCCATGACAAAAAGGATTATTTTTCTCTCGGGTTCCATCTCTATTGCAAACCAGTGAAGGATCCACTCCACGTTGTCCTCGCCCAGGGTCCTGGGCTATTGGAGTCTTTGCCATCTGGCATGAGAGGGGAAGGAATCATGGTATACAAGAATTGGCTCTAGGGCATCAACTGTATGGTGACAGGTGGTATCTGGACTTAAGGTGGGGATCATTTTGTAGGGTATACAAAGATTGAATTGTTATGTTGTACACTTGACATTAATATAATGTTATATACCATTAAAAAAAAAAGAGTTGGCTCTTAAAGCCTCCACTTGGAAGTGACACATATTTCATGTTCAAAGCAAATCACAGAGCTTTACCTAACTTTAACTGGGTGGGAAAGTGCGACACTATCATGTGCTTGGAAGGAGAAGTACCAGAAATAGTTGTTAATGACCACCACGGTCTAGATATTTGGTTCACTCTCCTTCCTGCACACAACATAAACTCATTTCTGCCCCAAGGGAGATCACCCCTAGATATCATCCAGTTGTGGCATCTTTGTGATGTGCCCTGTAGTCTATTTCAAATCCAAATGTAGATCTGATTGATCTGGTTACCATGAACTAAAAAGTTATTTGCCCTCTATGCACAATTTATATACTGGTTGGACAGAGGCAGGATAATCACTGTAAACACTCCCATTCTGAAAGTGCTAAGTGAAGCATGGGAAACACACAGCAAACATTGGTCTGTTACAATTCTAACATCCTATATTTTCAGGCTCCCACCTTGGGAATGGAGATGCTTCTTGATTAGGCCTTGATCCCATTTTCTGGGAGGAGCACCCTTGTCTGTGGTTCTCTCTGGCATCTGGCTCCACCTTCTGAGTGATTCTTTATTTTCCATAATTTTTTGGCCACATTTGAAGTGGCTATCAGGGAAATTGCCCTCCTTAGGAAATGAGCAACTTTCTCAACACTTTCCTCTCCCATATTGGGGCCAAAGAGCCATTTTAAGTATCAAAAAGTCACATCTCTTTCAGTGCAGGTGGTTCTTTAGCAGTACCAGTCTCTGAAAATTTAGTGTGCTTTTAATCTATTTGATTCAGCACCAAAGTATTTCTAAGACATTATTCTCTCCCATATCCAACCTCCCTTGACTTAATTGGCTAAACTTAATATTGACTTGAGTCAATACCATTTCTGGAATTGATTTCTGTATTAATCAGAATGGGCTAGGATATGCTAGAGTAACAACCAACTCCCAATTCTCAGCAGCTTAAAATAACAATAGTTTGTTTCTTGCTCATGCTGTATGTGCATTTTAGGTCAATAGAGGACCCTGTTCTGCATTGTAGAGGCCATTGGAACCCCCATCATCTGGAATGATACTTATCACTATGCAAAGGAAAGGGAGTTTGGCAAATTACACACTGGCATTTTTTTTAACACCTTTATTGAGGTATAAGTTAAATACCATACAGTTTACTCCTTTGAAATATGCAAGTTTACATTTAGTAAATGTACACTCTTGTGCAACCATTACCACCATCCAGTTTTAGAACATTTCCATCACCTCAAAACTTCTGCCTTGCCTATTTGCTGTCAGTCCCCTCTCCTAACCCGCTGGCCCCAGGGAAACACTGCCCTGTGTGTCTCTGTAGTTTTGTCTTTAGTATAAACTTTATATAAATGGAATCAAACAAGATATAGGCATTTGTTTATGGCTTCTTTAGCTTAGCATAATGTTTTTGAGATTCATCTATGTTGGATATATTTGCAGTTCATTCCTTTCTATTGCTGAATTGTTTTCCATTGTATGAAATTACTGCATGTCAATTATCCATTCTCCAGCTGGTGGACATTGGATTGTTTCTAGGTTTTGGCTTTTAGGAATAACAACACTATGAACTTTCACCTACAAGTCTTTGTGTGGACATAAGTTTTCATTTTCTTAGGCAGATGCCCAGGGGTGGAATTCCTGGGTTATATGTAAGTGTATGCTTAACTTTTTAGGAAACTGCCTGCATGGAATGTACCATTTTCATTGCCATCAGCAGTGTGTGCGGGTTCCCATTTCTTTACATCCTTAACAATCCTCGATGATGTCATTCTTTATTTTAACCATTTTGATATGTGTGAAGTGGTGTCTCACTGAGGTTTTGATGCGTACTGTTTTTTTAATTGAGCAATAATTCACATAATATAAAATTCATTATTTCAAAGTGCACAATTCTGTGTATACAATTCAGTGCGTTTTCTACTATATTCATTGTTATACACCCATTATCACTGTAAATTCTAGAATGTTTTCATCACTCTAGAAAGAAACCTTGAATCCATTAGTCAGTCCTGATGCCCTCTTCCCCCCATCTCCTGGCAACCACTGATCTAATTTCTATCTTCAAGGATTTGTAAATTCTGGTCATTTCATGTAAATGAAATCATATAATATGTGACCTCCTGAGTCTGGCTCTTTTACTTAGCATAATGTTTTCAAGTTTCATCCATGTTGTAGCGTGTAATAGTACTTCATTCGTCTTTGTGGCTGAATAGTATTCCATTATATGGATATACCACATTTTTTTCCCTCTGTTCACTAGTTGAGGGACGTTTGGGATGTTTTCACTTTTTGGCTTTTATGAATAATGGTGCTATGAGCATGCATGTACACATTTTTGTGTGAACAAATGGTTTAAATTTTCTTAGGTATATATCTAGAAGTGGAATGTATGGGTCATATGATAACTCTACATTTAACTTTTTTGGAGATTTGCCAAACTATTTTCCAAAGCAGCTGTGTTACATTACATTCCCACCATCAACATATGATCTTCACCATCTTTTATTTTCCAGCTTTTGGTTATAGCCGTCTTAGTGGGGGTGAAGTGGTATTTCATTGTGACTTCTTTGATTTGAATTTCTCAAATAACTAATGATGTTGGGCATCTTTTCTTATGTTTGTTGGCTCTTTATATATCTTTTTGATGGAAATGTCTATTCAAATTTTTACTCTTTAAAATTTTTGATTATTTGCCTTTTTATTGTTTAGTTGTAAGAGTTCTTTATATATTCTGGATACTAGACTTTTACCAGATATATGATTAGCAAATATTTTCTCCCATTTTGTAAGTTGTCTTTTCATTTTTTTGATAGTGTCTTTTGACACACGATAGTTTACATTTTATGAGCTCCCATTTATTTGGGTTTTTCCCTTTGGTTCTTTATGATTTTGGTGTCATAGCTAAGAAACCATTGCCTAATCCGAGGTCACAGAGATTTACTCCTATGTTTTCATCTAAGAGTTTTATAGTTTTTAGCTCTTACATTTCAGTCTTTGATCCATTTAGAGTTAATTTTTTTTTTTAAGAAGATGTTGGGGATAGGAGTTTATTAATTAATTTATTTATTTTTGTTGTGTTGGGTCTTCGTTTCTGTGTGAGGGCTTTACTCTAGTAGTGGCAAGCAGGGGCCACT